>NC_135237.1:458901408-460151408 GCF_051348905.1 Ranitomeya variabilis | reverse complement strand
CCCTACTCTACTCTAACCTATTAAAAATTTCTTAAAATATCCAATACACACATATATATATATATATATATATATATATATATATATATATATATATATATATATTTTTTTTTTTTTTTAAGGGAATGAGTCACATACATTTTTAAAAACAAATACCACCAAACCATAACCAAATGACATATTGCCGGACCATATATTAGCAGGCGAATGCAACATTACTGATCAATAATAAAAAACCCTCTATATACCTGTTTATAAACAGGACCTCTGTATACAGTGTCAGTTTACATGTAATACAGTGATCACCAGTGACATTATACATAGGGGCTCTGTATGTATTGTCAGCGTACAGGTAATACAGGCCTTACTGGTGACATTATACACAGGAGCTTTGTATATAGTGTCAGTGTATAGGTAATACAGTAATCACCAGTGTCATTATACAATGGGGCTCTGTATATAGTGTCAGTGTACAGGTAATACAGGCCTCACTGGTGACATTATACACAGGAGCTCTGTATATAGTGCCAGTGTACAGATAATACTGTGATCACCAGTGTCATTATACACAGGGGCTCTGCATATAGTGTCTGTGTACAGGTAATACAGGCATCACTGGTAACATTATACACAAGAGCTCTGTAAATAGTGTGAGGGTACAGGTAATACAGTGATCACCAGTGACATTAAACACAAGAGCTCTGTATATAGTGTAGGTGTACAGGTAATACAGTGATCAGCAGTGACAGTAAACATACGAGCTCTGTATATAGTGTCAGTGTACAGGGAATACAGTGAACGCCAGTGACATTATACACAGGAGCTCTGTATATAGTGCCAGTGTAGGGTAATGCAGTGATCACCAGTGATATTATGCACAGGAGCTCTGCATATAGTGCCACTGTACAGGTAATACAGTGATCACCAGTGACAGTATACATAGGAGCTCTGTATATAGTGTCAGTGTACAGGGAATACAGTGATCGCCAGTGACATTATACACAGGAGCTCTGTATATAGTGTCAGGGTACAGGTAATACAGGCCCCAGTGGTGCAATTATACACAGGAGCTCTCTATATAGTGTCAGTGCACAGGTAATACAGTGACCACTAGTGACATCATACACAGGAGCTCTGTATATTGTGCCAGTGTACAGGTAATACAGTGATCACCAGTAACATTGTACACAGGAGCTCTGTATACACTATACAGTGTATAATGTCAGTGTACGGTAATACAGGCCTCACTGGTGGCATTATACACAGGAGCTCTGTATATAGTGTCAGTGTACAGGAAATACAGTGGTCACCAGTGACATTATACACAAAAACTCTATATATAGTGTTAGTGGACAGGCAATACAGTGATCAGCAGTGACATTAAACACATGAGCTCTGTATATAGTGCCACTGTACAGGTAATACAGTGATTACCAGTGACATTATACACAACAGCTCTGTATATAGCACCAATGTACAGGTAATACAGTGATCACCAGTGACATTATACCCAGGAGCTCTGTATATAGTATACAGTGTATAGTGTCAGTGTAGAGGTAATACACTGACTCACCTGTGACGTGTCCCCACACTGAACCTTCCACTCCCTCGATTCATTATATTTACATGCTCAATTCATTATGTCATGTCTTGTCTCTCTCCCACCCTCACTTTCTATTTATTATCAACTGCTCTCCACCACATTCAATACATCATTTACTGTCCCCACCCTCAATTATCATTATTTGCTGCTCCACCCCAATTCATCATAATTTGTTGTCCCCATCCTCAATTCATCATCATTTACTGTCCCCCATCCCTCAGTCTTAAAACAGCATCATTTACCCCAACCTAAAAATTCATCATTATTTGTTCTCCTCTAGCCTCCCAAGTCATCATTTACTCTCCCCACCCCCTACCTTCAAATCATCATTTGCTCTCCCCACCCCACCTTCAATTCACCATTTCCTCTTCTCTCCCTCAATTAAATTGCTTTCCCTTGTGCCCCACCCTCAATCCATCATTTGCAGTCCCCCACCGTTAATTCATCATTTGCAGTTTCCTCTCTCCCACCCTCATTTCATCATTTGCAGTTCCTTGCCTCCCACCCTCAATTCATAATTTTCAGTCCCCCGTTCCACACCCTCAATTTTTCATTTACAGGAACGCTCAGTCAAGTTACTAGTTATATAGTGTACAGGGATGTCAAAAGAGATAGTGTTCCTTTGTCTAAATTCCTTATGCAGCAAGAGACACTGATATCCATGCCCCTTATTCATTAGTAGGGTGGATGCTTGTATACTAATCATGCTCCATCGGCCCCTCCATTGGGGTGATGGTTGCCCCATTTCCCCTTTTCACTTCATCATTTGCAGTCCCTCTTGGCCCCTCACTTCATCGTTTGTAGTCCCCCTCTCCCCTCATTTCATGCAGTACCCCTCACATCATCATTTGCAGTCCCCCTCACTTCTTCATTTGCAGTCCACTTCCCAACTCACTTCTTTTGAAGTTCCCTGTCTCCCTCACTTCATCATTTGCAGCTCTCCGCGCCCCTTGCTTCATCATTTGCAGTCACCCTCACTTAATAATTTGCAGTCCTCCACCCGCCCTCACTTGATAATTTGCATTTCACTGTCCCCTCCCTCGCTTCATCATTTGCAGTCCCCCCTTACTTCATCATTTGCAATCCCCCGCCCCACTCACTTTATAATTAGCAGTCCCTTCTCACTTCATCATTTGCAGTCCCTATCTCCCACGTCATCATTTGCAGTTCCCCTCCCTACTTCATTATTTGCAGTTCCTCGTCCCCCCTTACTTCATCATTTGCAGTCTCCGCCACTTAATTATTTAAAGTTGCACTCCCAACTCACTTCACCATTTGCAATTCTCCCCCCACCTTATCATTTGCAGTTCCCCGCCCAACCTCAGTTCATCGTTTGCAATCCGTTCCTGCTCACTTCATAATTTGCAGTCCCCCTTATTTCATAATTTGCAGTCCTGTCTCCCCACATCATCATTTGCAGTCCCCTGCCCCCCCTCACTTCATTTGCAGTCCTCTGCCCCCTCACTTCATCATTTGCAGTCCCCTTCACTTCATCATTTGCAGTCCCCTCCCCCACTTCATCATTTTCAGTCCTTCTCCACCCCACCTTCATCATTTGCAGTATCCCATCCCCCTTCACTTCAGTATTTGCAGTCCCCATATCATTTGTAGTCCCCCTCTCCCTCACTTCATCATTTGCAGTCCCTCTCTTCATCATTTGCAGTCCCCTGTCACCTCGCCTTCATCATTTGCAGTATCCCAACTCCTCTCACTTCAGCATTTGCAGTCCCCTCCCCACCACATCATCATTTGCAGTCCCCCGCCCCCTCACTTCATCATTTGCAGTCCTCCTCCCCACTACATAATTTGCAGTTCCCTTCCCTACTTCCTGATTTGCAGTCCCCATTCCCTCTCACTTCTCTTGCAGTCCCTCACCCCACTTCATTTGCAGTCCCCTGCCCCACCTCACTTCATCATTTGCAGTCCCCCTCCCCCACTTCATCATTTGCAGTCCCCCTCACTTCATTTGCAGTCCCCCTTTCCCCCACTTCATTTGCCATCCCCTCCCCTCACTTCATCATTTTCTGTCCCCCACCCCACTCCTCACTTCATCATTTCCAGATCCCCTCACTTAGTCCTCCTCCCCCACTTCATCATTTGCAGTTTCCCTCCCTACTACATGATTTGCAGCCCCCCTCTCCCCACTTAATCATTTGCAGTCACCCTCACCCCACTTCATTTGCAGTCCCCCCTCCCCACTTCATCATTTGCAGTCCACTGCCCCACCTCTCTTCATCATTTGCAGTCCCCATCACCCCACTTCATCATTTGCTGTCTCCCTCTCCCCTCACTTCATCATTTGCAGTCCCCCTCCCAACTTCTTCATTTGCAGTTCTTCTCCCCCTTCACTTAAACTTTTGCAGTCCTCTCCCCCCACTTCATCATTTGTAGTCCCTCCCCCCTCACCCATTTCATTCATTTTATAAAAAAATGAATACTTACCTCTCATACGCTTCTGGTGTCCTATCAACAGTCTGTGGCACGCATAATTGATGGCGCATACCAGACGTCCAGAAAAGGCACCTCTCATATGCTTCTGGTGTCCTGGCAACAGCATATGGCGTGCATACATGCCAGTGCATAACAGACGTCCAGAAAAAGTGGAGGGAGCTGGAGAGCAGTGCAGCCATTCAGGTTTGATGGTCATAAAGCTGCGAGAAAGTACCATGCGCCATGGCGCACTGCACTTTATTACATCCTGGGGCCCGGTGAGCAGAAGCACAAGATGGTGGCTTTATCTGGGTCTGGGTCCCCCTTCTGTACTCCTGCTCACCAGGCCCCATACAGCAGTAAGGGCAGTAATGCACTGATGGCGGCCCTGTAGGTGAATATAATATATATTATATGTTGTCTTACTAATTGTAACCAGTTCAGTGGGGGATCAGGTCCTGAGACCTGCATTGATTATGAAATAAAAATTTGAAGTGTGTAGCTCTTGTACAGATACATTTGAAAGAACAGAATTGTATTATTTATTTATCTTATATAGCTAGCACCAACATATTTAACAGTCAACATTCCTATCCCCATTGGGGCTCACAATCTAAATTTCCTATTAGTATGCCTTTGGAGTGTGGGAGGAAACCAGAGAACCCAGAGGAAACACACAAACACGGGGAGAACATACAAACTCAGGGTCGGACTTGGGTGCCAAGGGCCCACCAGTAACAACTCCAGGGCCTCACTTTTCAATAGTGTTCCATACAGTATAATTGGCCCCACATAGTCTTCCACACAGATAACAGGGCCCTACATTGCCTTACATAAAGGCTACATGCAAATGTGACATTATCCTCAATCACACATTTATATAACAATGCACTGGGTAGATTGGTAAAAGAAGATGCTGCCTCTGCCCAAAGTGATTCAGGTATATTCTGCTGATTACAGCTCATATACAGTGGGTACGGAAAGTATTCAGACCCCTTTAAATTTTTCACTTTTTATTTCAATACAGCCATTTGGTAAATTCAAAAAAGTTCATATTTTTCCACATTAATGTACACTCTGCACCCCATCTTGACTGAAAAAAATGGAAATGTTTGCTCAGACACTCATATTTAAGTCACATGCTATCCATTTCCTTATGATCCTCCTTGAGATGGTCCTACTCCTTCATTGGAGTCCAGCTGTGTTTAATTAAACCGATAGGACTTGATTTGGAAAGGCACACACCTGTCTATATAAGACCTCACAGTGCATGTCAGACCAAATGAGAATCATGAGGTCAAAGGAACTGGCCAAGGAGCTCAGAGACAGAATCGTGGCAAGGCACAGATTTGGCCAAGGTTACAAAAGAATTTCTTCAGTACTCAAGGTTCCTAAAAGCACAGTGGCAAAAAAACCCAACAACTTTTCCCCATGAGCAGGTTTATAATATGGACATATCACCAGACTGTACATTAGAAGTGGCTCTGTATACAGCCAGACTGCAATGTGTCTCCTGTAAACACAATAAATGCAAGTACATAGGTGCAAGGATAAGGAATGGTAAAAATGTGAGTCCAAATAATCATGTAGTGACATAATCCTCGGTGCTGCTGCTGCTGCTGCTGCTGGACTCCGCAGAGCATGCATTTTCAGGACAAAGAGAAAGTTACCATGTACCAGTAGATGGCGCTATTTAGGTCAACAGATCCAACGTGTGTAATAGCAGAAAGCAGTCTCCTAGCCATACACACAGCTCCCTCCTCCTCTAGCTGAGCACGGGGCAGCCATTCTGCAAGCTGGGGGAAGACAGATCCCCTTGTTCACAGGAGATCAGCAACGATCCGGCAACTTCAAAGCAGAATTTGGAGGGAGAAATCAAGGGACACCCAGGAACTGATCGCCAGGGCACAGTGACGACTTTGTTCCCGGACTTGTGCACTGCTGGTGTCACCTTGCTCCCTGCCACTGTGGAGTTTATGGGTGACAGTCTATGTGAGGAGCCACATGCAGCTGTGAAGGAGGCTTCAGCCCTGTGCTTGGCTCTGCTTGCCTGCATCCCTCTTGTCTGTTTCTGCTGCTGGACATACAACTAGATTGGAGTTTCCTTGATGTGTACAGTGCGATGGATGTGAGATTTTACCCTCCACCAGCACAGGCTCCTGCAGCTCCTGACACCCCCTGTCTGGGACCAGCCCCCTGTTTGGACCCCTACTATTGTAACAAGGTGATTTCATTTGTTTCTGTTGCCTTTGCTTGTCTTCGCTCCTTGCATGCACACAAAGCCATGTACTGTATCCATATTGTGTTTGCCCTGGACTTTAGGTAGTTGATGTGCTGCTGGATACTGTGTGCAATTGGGGAGGGGGCACACACAGTCTCCTATTAGATTAGGGTAACTCCAGACCATACATCTCACTTTCACCCTAATAAGCGGGGCTGTACTGTGACATTTGCAATGCTATCATGTTGTAGTGTCAGAATCTACTCCTTATTTACACATAGCAAGCTTGCATTGTTACCTGCCTGACTTGGGACTGCTGAGTTTTGCTGTGCTTCACTATCAATCTGCGCTGATACAGTGGCAAACGTGTACAGACATATGATATGTGTGTATGTGTGTGTACAGACATATGTTTATATATAAAAATATACATATACACATATATATATTCCAGTAAAACAGCGGCACTGCCTAAATGGGTGCAACTGTCCGCCGCAAGGAAATTGGCAAAGTTTTCTATCAAATATATAAATATACTAAAGAAGGAGGCAGCACATCCAAAATAATGAAAAAGTGAAGATCCTTTATTCACCGGCATATGTAGATTGTAGAGGGGTGAGTCAAAAACTGTCCACATGTCTAATCTAGTGTACACTACACCATAGCAAAGACTGGGGGCAGGGGTATCAAAACGGTCACTAATCCAAATGAGGATTAAAAGGACTTAATGGTGTGGTTCCATCTTTTTGTGCTATTTTCCTTTGCGACACGTGATCATGTCCCTTATGTCTTCAGTCATTACGGTAGAACTACTTTGCATGACATTCGACTATACACGCCCCTTTCTAAAGCCAAAAATTACGACAAAGAGCAAATTGGTATGTGTCCCAGAAAATGGCATAATTCATTCATAAATATGACTTTTTTTTTTCTTGACACACTTGCATAAAAGTTACACTGATGTCTGAACGCAAACATCCCAGCCTGGGTCTTAATCTACCTGAGAGTCCCAGACATGACTTATTTTGGTTATTACGTCCGCCAGTCAGGACGGGCACCATGGGATTTAAGTTGCCCAGAGTGGTACAAGTCTGGAGTTATTTTCTATCATGGCTGTATTACTGCACAGTGGCAGCAGGCGATTGTGTGCATGAATTACGCTCCCCTGCACTGATGTGATGAGGTTTGTGTGCATGAATAAAAATAGCTTGTTTAGCACAAAACACTACATGACAAAGGCAGCTTTCCAGGCTTACAACCATGCTGGGGAAAGTGCAGTGTGTGTCCTGCTAAGTGGCTCCCATTAAAAGTTTAGCATTGCAAGTCACCATGGAATTGGTATTATAGTATTATCGAGCCTATTAACCGCAATCAATGCTGAAAAAATGCAGATAATTGTCTCCATATATCCATTAAAAACGATATGCGCTCTTCTGGGATTGTGCGTTGCATTGTTACATTATACCTGAGCACAGTGGGACGAGCTACCCAGTACTAAATGCTCTTAATTCTGCCCACTTCCATAGGGTTGCGTAATTAACCCCGATAATTAGTTTTCTGTTGCTGATGAATACCAGTGATGGCGGCACACTTGCATGTTTAATACACAATACAGTATTCCGGATGACACGGGGGGCAACGTGGCAATTATTCTGTTTTGTTTACCAGTCGTCGGCCTCTAGCATCACAAACTGTATTTTCCATCAATGTACTGTAGTCAAATGTAACCATAAACCAGTAATGTAATTGAGTTCCGTGACCTTACCGCGTGTAACCAGATACGTCTTCAGCCTTAGCTAAGTCACTAATTGCTGGTATTAAGAACGACTTCTTAATGTTGGATCCTAATTTCATACGTGTATTAGCCGCTTGCGTTTTCTATCTGATGTCATTACTGACTTCTCCTTCCCATTAATATACATTATCCTGGAAGAAGAAGAAGCTTTTTGTCCTTGAGCATCACTTCCCAGATGTATCATATGTTTATTTGTGTGATGTTTATTAAACAAAACCCCCGGAATGTAACATTGTATCTCTTGTTTACTAGATGTGTTAATAGAAGGTGGTAACGTTCAATATTTATGGAAGGATATTAATGTAATGAAAACAAGGGGGGGGATAAAGAGATATATTTGGGTCTTACTTTTTTTCTGTGTGAATTGAATATAATTACTCCAACCTAAGTGCTTCCATTATGTATCATTATTAAGATGATGGACACAATGAAGATAGATCTCTGCTGTTCTGCAGTCTCTACAGTCGCGCTGGTTGGTTACTGTTGGAAATAGCTGGAGGATCTGATAGCAGCTCGGACAAACTCATCCAGACGCCTATCTTGTAATGCTTGTAGCTTGAGGGATAGCTACCTATCAGACATTTGTCCAGCTATCAAATAGCAGCCACTAATCAATACAAGGCTACTTTAAACATCAAGTTCCTCGGCGCCTGATTTAACAATACATCCAGAATAAAAATTGACAAAGGTGTCAGACAAATTTAGATAAATGTAGTTGTTATGGAAGAGTAAGGAAAAAAAATAAAGACTTATTCCCGTTGCTCCCGGGTATCTTATCATATATAATAAGTGTGCGGCGTTACACTTTGGGGTGTTGTGTTTGTAGACTGTTTCTCTGTATTATGAAATGTCTATTCACATAAAAATGATAGCACTATAATGATATTTTGACACTTCTAGCAGATGTTAGTCTCGCCGATGAGAGGGAGCCTGACCCCTGCCATCAGTAGGAGAGAAAATAATGGTCTACACCGCTTCCTATGGTGAGCCTCAAAGAAGCGTGCACTAGATTTTGTGAGCTAAGCTCCTTCAGGAGAAAATGAAGTCTACAACCCCTTCACTTTCTACTTACACACATATTTTACCTCTCAGGGTAATGAAAGCGTGCGGAGATGTGCTTAAAGATTACTTTGCTAAAGAGCTTGCAGTTGTAAAATAGGACCCAGAGAACTGGATTTTTTTTAAAATTCCTGTTTTGAAATTTCTATTTTCTGAAACATAACTAGAAAAAAAAATGCGATAAATGAATGTACAATAGCTAATTCTCCCTCCTCTACTGCAAGGAGCGCTTCATGTTCTGCGCATATTATGTTACATTATAGACCCTAGTTATTACTTCTTCTAAGCCTACCCATCAAGCCTTGCTATTTTTTAGATATTCTTTCCACCTCTTTCCAAAACATGCTATTATGTTGTCGGATATGACTAGCATTTAAGATATTACCTTTCATAGATGAATGGATTGAATGTGCAAGCTTCGAATGGTTGAACATTTGTGTTCTTCACTTTCCACTGCATTAATGTGTTGTTTCAAAATATCATTCTTTTTCATTGCCCGCAAACGACTATGAAAGATTTTTTTGTTGAATTGAATTTTCAGTCTAATTAACTGTTATTGATTTGCTTGTAAGTGGAAATGGCCAAACAGAGAGACAATCTTTTCTCAGTGCTAAAATAATATGTGATGGCTAGCAGAATCACTAAATATTCTCTTATTATTTAACGGGAATGGTTTTTCATTGTGGATATATGTCCAATGAAAGCGCATTGGCACAGACCTTGTAAATATAATATAATGTAGTAGGGCCCCAAGGTGTTCCTTGTACCGAAACCCCAGCGAGCTACCTATAGTTTGTGGACATTGGTTGTATTTTCCATATAGGGTACAATCAATAACTATGTATACATTCCAAACATTTCACTATTTGTATGTCTGCACCAAGAAAGGTGATAATATTCTGTTTTTATATCATTTTAAAGCCAAGCTCCATCACACATTGTGGGATCCATTTACCAACCCTGGTATGGTTCAATATCCAGCACTTACTGGATATACAGTGGGGCAAAAAAGTATTTAGTCAGTCAGCAATAGTGCAAGTTCCACCACTTAAAAAGATGAGAGGCGTCTGTAATTTACATCATAGGTAGACCTCAACTATGGGAGACAAACTGAGAAAAAAAAATCCAGAAAATCACATTGTCTGTTTTTTTATCATTTTATTTGCATATTCTGGTGGAAAATAAGTATTTGGTCAGAAACAAAATTTCATCTCAATACTTTGTAATACATCCTTTGTTGGCAATGACAGAGGTCAAACGTTTTCTGTAAGTCTTCACAAGGTTGCCACACACTGTTGTTGGTATGTTGGCCCATTCCTCCATGCAGATCTCCTCTAGAGCAGTGATGTTTTTGGCTTTTCGCTTGGCAACACAGACTTTCAACTCCCTCCAAAGGTTTTCTATAGGGTTGAGATCTGGAGACTGGCTAGGCCACTCCAGGACCTTGAAATGCTTCTTACGAAGCCACTCCTTCATTGCCCTGGTGGTGTGCTTTGGATCATTGTCATGTTGAAAGACCCAGCCACGTTTCATCTTCAATGCCCTTGCTGATGGAAGGAGTTTTGCACTCAAAATCTCACGATACATGGCCCCTTTCATTCTTTCATGTACCCGGATCAGTCGTCCTGGCCCCTTTGCAGAGAAACAGCCCCAAAGCATGATGTTTCCACCACCATGCTTTACAGTAGGTATGGTGTTTGATGGATGCAACTCAGTATTCTTTTTCCTCCAAACACGACAAGTTGTGTTTCTACCAAACAGTTCCAGTTTGGTTTCATCAGACCATAGGACATTCTCCCAAAACTCCTCTGGATCATCCAAATGCTCTCTAGCAAACTTCAGATGGGCCCGGACATGTACTGGCTTAAGCAGTGGGACACGTCTGGCACTGCAGGATCTGAGTCCATGGTGGCGTAGTGTGTTAGTTATGGTAGGCCTTGTTACATTGGTCCCAGCTCTCTGCAGTTCATTCACTAGGTCCCCCCGCGTGGTTCTGGGATTTTTGCTCACCGTTCTTGTGATCATTCTGACCCCACGGGGTGGGATTTTGCGTGGAGCCCCAGATCGAGGGAGATTATCAGTGGTCTTGAATGTCTTCCATTTTCTAATTATTGCTCCCACTATTGATTTCTTCACTCCAAGCTGGTTGGCTATTGCAGATTCAGTCTTCCCAGCCTGGTGCAGGGCTACAATTTTGTTTCTGGTGTCCTTTGACAGCTCTTTGGTCTTCACCATAGTGGAGTTTGGAGTCAGACTGTTTGAGGGTGTGCACAGGTGTCTTTTTATACTGATAACAAGTTTAAACAGGGGCCATTACTACAGGTAATGAGTGGAGGAAAGAGGAGACTCTTAAAGAAGAAGTTACAGGTCTGTGAGAGCCAGAAATCTTGATTGTTTGTTTCTGACCAAATACTTATTTTCCACCAGAATATGCAAATAAAATGATAAAAAAACAGACAATGTGATTTTCTGGATTTTTTTTTCTCAGTCTGTCTCCCATAGTTGAGGTCTACCTATGATGTAAATTACAGACGCCTCTCATCTTTTTAAGTGGTGGAACTTGCACTATTGCTGACTGACTAAATACTTTTTTGCCCCACTGTACTACTTCTATGGGATAGCGTATTTCATATCTTCATTTAAATTTAGCTAACATTATACAGATACATTTTATGACGAAATGGCCCAAAATATTATATACAGTCGATCCACAAAAATAGGTTTTATTCGTAGGCTTCAGGATAAAGGGGGTCTGGTTCGTTCATTATCACCAGTCAACTAGATTATACTAGATTAGCACAAAATTATGATAGGCGGGGTCTAATTTTGAAGAATGGCATCATTACCAGCAATGAGAAGTCCACATTTTTCACTCTTGGTTGAAGAATTTGCCATGGATCCACTTTAAAAAAGGTACCCAAATGTGTCCGTTTCTATTATTCCCATTTGCTGTGAGTGAAATTACCTGAAACAGCCCAAAGTGAGCACTTTCAATGGTGACTGTACATTTATCGGTAATATTTTTTCCCAATCGGACTCAACTTACCTTATTTTTAAGATTTACGCAATTGACTGATCGTAACAAAAGAAAAGGATGACAATTCTCGTAAAAAGGACCTGTCACCAACTCTAAGTAGTTAGATTTTGCTCTTATTCTATTAACCGGAGTGCCATTTTGCCATTTTAAATCTGTTATACAGTTCAAGATATATGGCCTTTTTTATTTAGTGCACATTTGTATAGTTTTTACGAAGTGGGCAGTTCTATCTAGATTCTCTATGGGTAAGTCTTTTAGGCTGCTCTGCATAATCATCCCTGTGAACACCGCCCCCTTGGTTAAGATGGTAAAAATTAGCAATAAATAAAAAGGTCCTTAAAATTCCTTATCTCTAGAATCGTAGGGTGGATTTAAAACAAAAGGAGTTATTATTATTATTATTATTATTTATTGTTATAGCGCCATTTATTCCATGGCGCTTTACTTGTGAGGAGGGGTATACATAATAAAAACAAGTACAATAATCTTAAACAATACAAGTCATAACTGGTACAGGAGGAGTGAGGACCCTGCCCATGAAGGCTCACAATCTACAAGGGATGGGTGAGAATACAGTAGGCGAGGATAGAGCTGGTTATGCAGCGGTTTGGTCGATCGGTGGTTACTGCAGGTTGTAGGCTTGTCAGAAGAGGTGGGTCTTCAGGCTCTTTTTGAAGGTTTCAATGGTAGGCGAGAGTCTGATGTGTTGTGGTAGAGAGTTCCAGAGTAAGGGGTGATACGCGAGAGAAATCTTGTATACGATTGTGGGAAGAGGAGATAAGAGGGGAGTAGAGAAGGAGATCTTGTGGGGATCGGAGGTTGTGTGCAGGAAAGTACCGGGAGACGAGGTCACAGATGTATGGAGGAGACAGGTTGTGGATGGTTTTGTACGTCATGGTTAGGGTTTTGTACTGGAGTCTCTGGGCAATGGGGGGCCAGTGAAGGGATTGACAGAGGGGAGAGGCCGGGAAATAGCGGGGGGTACGTCATCTATGTTATTCATATTGCATCAGGACTACTCAGGACTGTGGGGTCGGAGTGAGTTACTTAGCTGCCCACTTTTGACCTGATGACAGATTCTCTTTAAGACAAGTGTTTGGTCTACTTATTCAAGGGATACATATTGTCTAAACTAGCAGAATACACCAATAATGTGGGGTTTATGGGTCAAAATGTGGATTGAAGTTTTTTTTAATCTACAAGATATATTGTGGTCGTTCTAACCCTAATGGCTACTGGATTGTCGAACATTGCATTTCATATATGTAGACTGACATTGAATACAAATGTTATTCATACATCGGGTTGTGAGTATGACCTAAAGCCATTCTCAACTTTAACAGTTAGATTTATTACCCATTTTAATTATTTTCATGAAATATATTGGAAAATCTTGAAACAATTTTATTTAGGTCAATAAAATGTTTATTCAAGTCTGTGTTTGACTCTTAATACATATGTATGGACATTTTTGAGAAAAAGTCAAGTCAGTGCAGTTTTTTTTCATTTGCATAATGCTTAGGAATGTTATGATCCACATGGATCTGGCATTCATCCAGGAGGAAAATGTACACCTTCTCAGAGGCCACCATCTGCCATGCAAATCTGCACACAATAACAAAAGTCTAGTAGAAAATGTAAAGAAGAGAATGTGTGACTTTTAGAAAGGTTCTACAAAAGAAATGTTCTTTGTGCCCCTACACAATTTGGCACATGTTCACAGATGAACTCTACAAATTAGAAGGCAAGTTTTATATGAAATAGTTCTGGATGAGTTTGTTATATTTTTTAAGTGTTTAGTAGAATACTTTTAAGGAGCGCTTCAAAAAATACACTTACTAAGTTGTGATTTCAGCTCTGAAGCCTATAAAATGTGAATACTACTCTCTACTAAACACACTGTAACTTAGTATTGGTACAAGAGAAGTAAGGCAATGTATTTACAAACTTAGAGCTGTTTCACCATTGTATTTATGGATCATGTAACATTGAGCAGCTTGAGTATATTATCAGTATTTCCAATTGAGATGGGCTGCCTGCTACAAATAGAAAAAGTCATAGTAGTCCCAGGGCTGAGGAGCCAGTAAGCCAAACCTCTGACTCCAACTCCTCAATTTCCATGAGACCGACTCTGACTCCACCAAAATGGACTCCGATTCCATGACCCCACAGCCCTGAGTCGTCCTGATGCAATATGAATAACATAGATGACGTACCAATGAATCTGTATTTTTAACACTTTCTATTGACTTGCATTCTCATAAATGTTCATTTAAATTGATCTATTGATCACCATTAGCTCCATATTATGAATTGCAAAGTTTGTGTAAAAGTGTGAAGGTGGTCGTACTCAACTACTTATGTACTGTAGGTCGATAATATGGAAATTGTAAAACAATGATGTAATGTGTTGAAAAATGGACACACATTTCACACCAGTCATTGTCATCTTTGTAATGAAAATCAAAGCTCCTGATCCTCAGAAAATGTGCCCCTTGAAGGTTGTTTTCTTACTGTTAGTGCAGTTAGGGACTTTCTGCCATAGAAGTTGTCATTGACCTTCTGTAGAGCTGGTATACCGCGATGTGTGAGGGCTTGGCAGGAGCCTGAACCTTCCTGTTTCCCAAGCAGCACACTTGATAAAGACCTACTGCAGGTCGAAACGTCATATGCTCTACATGGCAAAATAAAGCTCTTTTCAATTTATACACCTTGATAGGACAATGTTCTCTATTATTTCGATTGCTGCCACATTTCCAAGTAGGTTCCTTGGATCGAGAGCAGGCGTCCACTTAGTGAGTGCTGTCATCCTTCTCTTCGTATGTGTCTTCCCAAGCAGCACACTTCTGATGTATTTTGGGCAATGGGTCCAGGACCCGAGACCAATCTGTAGGAATTTTCAGGTCCTGTCACATATTAAAAAAAAGATTAAAAAATTGTAGATACTTTTTAACCCCTTTCTAACCTCGGATGGGATAGTACGTCCGAAGTCAGATCCCCCTCTTTGATGCAGGGCTCCGGCGGTGAGCCCGCATAAAAGCCGGGACATGTCAGCGGTTTTGAACAGCTGACATGTGCCCGTAATAGCGGCAGGTGAAATCGTGATTCACCCACCGCTATTAACTAGTTAAATACCGCTGTCAAACGCTGACAGCGGCATTTAACTGCCGTTTCCAGCCGGGCGGCCGGAAATTAGCGCATTGCTGAACCCCGTCACAAGACTGAGGGTCAGTGATGCTTCTGCAGAGTAACCACAGAGGTCCTTGAGATCTCTATGGTTACTGATCCCGGATAGCTGTGAGCGCCACCCTGTGGTCGGCGCTCATAGCACACCTGCATTTCTGCTGCATAGCAGCGATCTGATGATCGCTGCTATGTAGCAGAGCAGATCAAGTTGTGCCAGCTTCTAGACTCCCATGGAGGCTATTGAAACATGGCAAAAGTAAAAACAAAGTTTAAAAAATGTGAAAAAATAAAAAAATATAAAAGATCACCCCCCTTTCGCCCCATTCAAAATAAATCAATAAAAAAAAATCAAACCTACACATATTTGGAATCGCCGCGTTCAGAATCGCCCGATCTATCAATAAAAAAAAGCATTAACCTGATCGCTAAACAGCGTAGTGAGAAAAAAATTAGAAACGCCAGAATTACGTTTTTTGGTCGCCGTGACATTGCATTAAAATGCAATAACGGCGATCAAAAGAACGTATCTGCTTAGAAATGGTATCATTAAAAATGCCAGCTCGGCACACAAAAAATAACCCCTCAACCAACCCCAGATCATGAAAAATGGAGACGCTACGGGTATCGGAAAATGGCGCAATTTTTAATTTTTTTTAGCAAAGTTTGGAATTTTTTTTCACCACTTAGATAAAAAAATAACCTAGTCATGTTAGGTGTCTATGAACTCGTAATGACCTGGAGAATCATAATATCAGGTCAGTGTTAGCATTTAGTAAACCTGGCAAGAAAGCCAAACAAAACACAAGTGTGGGATTGCACTTTTTTTGCAATTTCACCGCACTAGGATTTTTTTTCCTGTTTTCTAGTACACGACATGCTAAAACCAATTATGTCGTTCAAAAGTACAAGTTGTTTCACAAAAAATACGCCCTCACATGGCCATATTGACGGAAAAATAAAAAAGTTATGGCTCTGGGAAGGAGGGGAGCGAAAAACTAACACGGAAAAACGGAAAATCCCAAGGTCATGAAGGGGTTAAATCACCCTCTACTGCAGTGCCTGTGCACCGCAGTATGTGCCTCACATTCACATGTCCACTGCAGGCAATCAGTAATCAGTACCCCCAGCAGTCTTATATGGTACATGCTATCATCATAAATGAAGCCAATGATTGGCTGCAGCAATTTTGTATATGTTCGGTGTATAATCACAGGCTGATGAAAACAAGCAGAACCACCAGAGTGATTGACAGGTGAATAATTATTTTTTAAAATTTGTTACATTCTTGCTCCTTTACAGTTGTTTTTTGAAGCGTTATTCTCAAGATATTAAAGGGATCCCATCTCCAGAAAAAAATTCTATTAACCTGCAGATACGGGATTAACTGCACTCCTGGCCCTGACTGACACTGGCTCTGCATTGGGGCTGGCTTTCAGTCAATGCCAGTGGCGCAGTTACAGTGGCTGCTCTCTTTACTCAAAGCGGTGGCTGATCCCGCATCGGCGCCGACCCCATGACTGAAACCCAAATGCTGCCAGGGGGAATAAAGTTAATTTTCTCCCAGCAGTGTTTGGATGAGTGCTTGTGATGGGCAGGTAAAGAATGCTGTTAGTCTACAGATTAACCCCATATCTTCAGGTTAATATCGTTTTTTCTGGTGACAGGTTCCCTTTAAGTTATGCCCTATTCCCTTATACATAAAGTGGATTGCTTACTGATTGCTAGGTGTCTGCTGCTTTTGACCCCTCACAATCCCATGATCATGGATCTGCAGAGTCCCATCTTAACTGGAGCAGAGGTGCACTGCACATGCTGAACTTCGACTCAATCCATTGTCCACGGAACCTCCAGAAATAGCAGAAGGCTACACTTGGCTGTTTCCGGCAATCACATAAACAATGAATTGAGCGTAGGCTGAGAATACGCACCTTTCCTTAATCCGAGATGGGGTGCTGCACATCCCGTCTCCTTGGTTCCACAATCAAGGTCTCAGGATTGTGGGGCTACCAGCAATCATACTTAAGTCTATAAGAATGTGATCCACAATCCTACCTATAGGGGAAAACTTAATACTTTAGGAGTACGACTGTAAATCCTGGAAAACCTCTTTGAAATGTACCCCAAAGCAAAAGCTGGTGCAGGAGGAAACAGGATTTGAGAGAAGTTTGTCATTTCAGGACACTTACCAGCCACCAAAAAATAACTTAGGGTACTGTCACACAGTGCAATTTTGATCGCTACGATGGCACGATCCGTGACGTCGCAGCGTCGTATAATTATCGCTCCAGCGTCGTAGACTGCGGTCACACTTTGCAATCACGGCGCTGGAGCGATGCCGAAGTCCCCGGGTAACCAGAGTAAACATCGGGTTACTAAGCATAGGGCCGCGCTTAGTAACCCGATGTTTACCCTGGTTACCAGCGTAAACGTAAAAAAAAAAAACAGTACATACTTACATTCCGGTGTCTGTCCCCCGGCATTCTGCTTCTCTCCACTGTATAAGCACCATAGCCGGAAAGCAGAGCGGTGACGTCACCGCGTCACCGCTGTGCTCGCTTTCCGGCCGGCAGGCGCTCACAGTGCAGAGAAGCTGAGACGCCGGAGGACAGACACCGGAATGTAAGTATGTACTGTTTGTTTTTTTTACGTTTACGCTGGTAACCAGGGTAAACATCGGGTTACTAAGCGCGGCCCTGCGCTTAGTTACCCGATGTTTACCCTGGTTACAAGCGAACACATCGCTGGATCGGTGTCACACACAATGATCCAGCGATGTCAGCGGGTGATCAAGCGACGAAAGAAAGTTCCAAACGATCTGCTACGATGTACGATTCTCAGCAGGATCCCTGATCGCTGCTGCGTGTCAGACACTGCGATATCGTAACGATATCGCTAGAACGTCACGAATCGTACCGTCGTAGCGATCAAAATTGCACTGTGTGACAGTACCCTTACTGAATTGGGACAGTTTGAAGCTCCAGGAAGCCAACCATCTAAGCCTACCATGAACTCGTTACAAAGCTAAGGTATTTTTGTAGAAAAATGTGTTTATTGTCACAAGGCTGAAAGTAATGGGATGGCGCTGGATGTACTTGTCATTACAAGCTTGTCCATTTCATTGTGGTTCTGTTTTTTGTTGTCTATTTCATTTCATTTATTCGTTTTATTCCAATGACGTACATGTTGTATAATTAGTATAACTTCCTCTTTAAGCATATTTACATATGGTATTTCAGATCTGCCATGAAAATCATATTATCCATGTTTATAGTGACATAAAATACTTCCATTCCTTTCAACCATGACTGGCTGATTTAATATATCTTGTACGTGGTTTGAGTTAAGCCGTTTAAATCAATATTGCATTATGTCAGATGGGTTCATAAAAGTCTATTTTAATGGCCTCAGCTGTTCTTCAGTATGATTTTTGTTTAATGTAAAGTATTATAATTTCTAGTCATTGAGCTTCCAAGGACTCTTTTTGATCCAGTGTTTGATTTGCTTCCCTTGCCCGTAATGTTGAAAGCGTCTGTATTTCTAAAACATTTGTGCTCTTGGCAACTTGAAGTATTGAGATGGAGGGTGCAAAATACTTTTCAGATGAGAAGACTCCATCCATACCAAGTCAAAACAAGCTCATTATCGATACACATGTCATATCTAGCTAAGGGAATCTGTCAAAATCCTTCAGTATTTGGATCAGTGAATTTGTAGACTGTCCTGCTACTATTTATTGGCGGGTAGGTTTTAAAAGCACAGCATGATGATGTTTATGCAACTAAGCTCCAGAATCTGATATTTGCATCTTGGAGCCTTGGCCGAAATCCTAAAAGGCTTTAGATGGAGTGTCTACTGTGGTTTCTATTGATATTTTAAGTATTTGATCAAGAATATCATAGAAACAACTGGCATTGTGCTATTGCTTCACTATAGGACATATATCAATTGAGCGAACTATTTGTAAAACGAGTTTAAAATGAGAAACGTTGAAATTTGTAACGTCTGACTCTGAAATACAACTAGGAAAAGACTGAAAAGAATATAAACAATACAATAAAAGGACACAGAAAACAAATGCTCCCAACTGGACAGGCTGGGATTTTTTTTTACTTCTAGTTGTTGATTTAGGGGATTACTGCCTAATGCATTATTTAAACCTTGGTCTGGTTTCACCCCTCAAAAACCTTGAATGCAAAATGATGACATTCTTTATACAAAAAAAAAAAAGAATATATTTCACCATTTGACAGATGCAGTCATGACCATTATTAATAAAAACCTCTTCACAGTGGAGGCTTAATATCAAAGCTAATGATTTATTTTATGTTAATGACTTTCTGCTGGAGCATAAAAGACTATTCATAATGGACTTTTCAGTACTCTGTTCAGTTACTAAGGCTAATGGGGTAATCTTTTCTTTGCCAGGTTTGAGCTTTTGAAGTAAATCACGCTGTTACTTTTATAAGCTTAATTCTTGAAATTTATTGCAAAAATCTAATTTTAAAGAACTGGTTGTAGAATTAATTATCAAAAGAAAAAAACAACTGCATATTAATTAAGCAATTTTTAAAGGGTGAAAAAAAAGATGATTATATTTAGGAAAACATATTATTTTTTTTCATACAGTAGTATGAATCTCCTGGGATCGTACACTTCTCAAACTGTTAAATTCTTTTTTGGGTTTTATCAGCAGACTAGTTACATCTGGACTTACACAATAGCATTACACCAAGTAATTTGCCTTGTAAAGTTCACATCAAGTGCTAATCATGAGTTTTGGTCATTAAATACCTCCTATCTCACTCCCCTGATGCCCATAAAAGCCGATTATATTTGTGGCACCAGTTCAGGTGCAGCTGCTGAGCATTAATAATACATTATAGTCCCTCTAATAAACACAACAAAGGTTGTCACCTTAAAAAGACTACATCACTTACACTCATCTCTATTATGCATTATTAAAATTACGTGCTCAATGTAGCTGGAAAAGTAATAATTGGCAATAGAGGCAATTAATACAGCTCTCATGCAGATATGCTCCTGCAAACACTTTCATATTTAATCTTGTCTTAATTGATTGTTTGTATCTGCTGTATTTATAAATATTGAAAACGAAGACTTATAGCTAAATTTGAGCAATAATCACATCTTTAGTTTTTGAAAATGATAGCTACTTTCTGTAGGTTAAGCATAAGTTCTTCAGCTTTTTTTCTGCAGCAAAACCCGATATCTTTGCAGGAATGAAGCTACAGAAAAGCATGTTTTCCTAGGTTTTTTTGCAGCATTTTTGATACGTTTTTGTTTGTTTTCTTAGCGGCGATTTTGGCATGTGTGCATGAGATTTCTGAAATATCATAGGCTTTGCTGGTACTGCAAAAAAGAGCTAAAAATTGGCATTAAAAAACGCTGCAAAAACGCCCCGTGTGAACTTAGCCTTAGTCTGCAAGCTCCATAAATGAAAGGTTTTGGTATGACTCCACTTTGCCTTATCATATGGATTTAATACTCTAGGGCTGATATATTACTACCATAGTTCTAATGGATCAAACCCACAGGTATAGGAGAACAATATGTAGAGTAGTGAATGAGGTACCCTCGAGTTGATTTGTATAAAGAATACTTGCTCTTACACAACCATAAACTGTTACATTCTGTCCTTTTGCGTAATCTCAGCTTAATCCCTCATGACATCCGGTTTACAATGTGCCGCGCAAGTCGGAAGTGAGTATATGGAGGCAGGCTCAAGGGGTGAGCCCGTTCCATACCCAGCAGGTCAATGCTGTGCATTACAGCCAAGTCTTGCGTGTGGAGTGAAGCTCTGCTCACAATTGCTAACCTGTTAAATGGCACTGTCAGAGATTGACAGTGGCATTTAACAGGTTACCAATTGCAGGTGGAGCTCCACACACAATTTTGATATGCAGGTCCTGGCTGTAACACATGTTGGCATAGGGACGTGTCATTCCAAGGGCCCTTCTGCACGCCCCTGATGTGATTACAGGTTGCTATGACAGCTGGGGGTCTATTGAAGACCCTCATGCATGTTATTACAGAGCTCCCTTGAAACCCTGTCTGTGGCCGGTCTTCAAAGGAGACCATGAGTTCTGCTATATACTTCATTTCCATGGTATCGCTGTATATAGCACAAGTGAACAGACGATCGCAGCTTCACGTCCCTTAAGGGGACTAATAAATATAGTGATAAGGTAAAAAAATGTTTTAAAACATATGAAGAAAATTAAAAAAAAAATCTAGTTCAAATCACTCTCTTTTCTCCCATTAAAAATAAAGATATTAAAAAAACTGAAAAAAAAGTCAGATCTATTAAAATATAAAAATAATTAACCCAATCGGTAAACACCGTGAACTAAAAAATGTTAAAAACTTCAAAATTGCATTTTTTGATTTCTTCTTTTCGACAACAAATGCTGAAAAAAGTTATCAAAGCATCACATATATCCCATAATTGTATCAATAAAAACAACGTCACAGCGCTGAAAAATGTAAATATCGAAAATGCCGACACAACTCGAAACTTTTTTTGCAAACTTCAGATTTTTTTTCACCACTAAAATAATAAAAAAACTGGATATGTTTGGTATCAGCTTAATCGTACTGATGAGCAGAGTCTTTTTTACCCCAAAATCTACACCATAAAAACAATTCCCAAAGAATTAATGTCAGAATTGTGTTTTTTCTATAAATTTTCACTGCTTGGAATATTTTCTCCATTTTCAATTTGAATGTGCTACTCATCCTGCAAAAAGCCCTCATATGTCTATGTCAACAGA
Organism: Ranitomeya variabilis; assembly: GCF_051348905.1. NCBI lineage: Eukaryota > Metazoa > Chordata > Amphibia > Anura > Dendrobatidae > Ranitomeya > Ranitomeya variabilis. Next base: position 460,129,286 of record NC_135237.1, on the reverse strand, counting down.
CAAATCAAAGAGTTATAGCTCTGGAAAGACAGGGAGGAAAAATGAAAATGCAAAAATGGAAACTTGCCCTGTCGTGAAGGGTTTAATACTGTCAGCAGGAGTAGACACGACAACCGGGCAATACCCAAGTGCTTATGGCCATTGGTTTAAATGGTTAAAGGAGTTTTCCAACCAATTGAAGTTGTTTACATAAATCTTTGAAATGTGTAAAATAACAAAAGGAATAAAACGTTCTTTATCAGCCTCCTGTTGATCCACCGCCAGTCTTAGTTTAGTAAATTCCAGTGATAATGTGACTTGTTAAAGGTATGACAACTGCAGCCAGCTGGATAGAAACCGTCGGTGAATTTAGAAATCTTTTTTAATCTTTTTATTTAGCGCTAACATATTCCACAGCGCTTTTACACACATTATCATCGCTGTCCCTGATGGGGCTCACAATCTAAATTCCCTATCAGTATGTCTTTGGAATGTGGGAGGAAACCAGACAACCCAGAGGAAACCCATGCAAACACGGAGAGAACATGCAAACTCTTTGCAGATGTTGTCCTTGGTGGGGTTTGAACCCAGGACTCCAGTGCTGCAAGGCTGCTGTGCTAACCACTGCGCCACCGTGGTGTGAAAGCCTCAAGACGGGAGCAGCCAGAAAGACGTTACTAATTTATTTGGGGTTTACCATTGTAAAACTTTTTGTAATAATTTTTTATGGGTTTGGACAGTCCTATAAAGTAGTCTCAACATTTAGCTTGAAGGAAGTATTTTAAACTGGCGTAAGTGTATTAGTATGTGATAATGAACATCAATGCTCAGGAGCCAGAACTACGCACAGTCCGCTCATTATTATTTTTTCATTAAAAGCAAAGCACATTCTTAGTGACGCTCCTTAAAAACATAGATGATGTCATGTCACGGAAACTAATATTTGATATGACATATGTAACTAAAGTAATACTTACCATATTTACTATTTCTATGGTTTCAACACATCGTAGACAACTGCTGACAGATTCACTTTAACTTTTCAACCTTATGTCCAAAACTGTGTGGCCTTTCCATTAGATTTAACAATACAGTAAAAAGTTAAAACCTCTATTCCACACAGTTCATTCTACACCATTAAACCTTATGGTACATCACAAGTATTTTCACATTCACCGGTCCATTTTACCCTACTGATAAAATAAAATACATTTGAAAAAGTAATGGGTAATGATAATTGAGCCACCTAACAGAGTGTGCTCTGGATCGTAAAGGCTTATTCTGTTTAATGCGGATTTTAAGTCCATAGTCCATATCTCTCAGAACATGCAGCCTCATTTTATGGCCTGAGAGATGAGATAATAGTTTCCCAATCACATTCCCAAGTGGATGGCCAAAAATGCAGCTATCTTGGTCAGGCTGTTATCCAAGAGAAAAATGGATGCATGCTCATATTGAAAGATTCATACGCAGCTAACATAGGTTTACTGCTAGTTAAAGGCAGCCAGTCCAAATATTCATGCTGCCTGAACCTAGGGGTGGGCTTCCTTACTACAAACAGCTACTGCTTTTCACATGAGACAAAGTTTGAGAAATAAGTTGGAAAGAGTCCGGAAAGACTGTTCTGCTGATCAGATCTCTCTCTGCCTTATCCCTGTCCAGCTCTGATTGACAGGTCTCACGCCAATATGCAAAGATATGTAAATCAAGCTGATCTGGGAAAGGAGAAGTCAGAGTTATCCTCTGAGCAGACTTCTCTGCCTGTACCAGGCTTTTTTTATATAAAAATTTTAATACTGATCCATAGCTTAGTTGGATAGCAAATGGGCTCAGCAGTTAACACTGCTACTTTTAATGCTGGGGTTCTGGGTTCAAATCCCACCAAACACAACATCTACAAGGAGTCTGTATGTTTTCCCCGTGCTTTTCTAGGTTTCCACCGGGTACTCAGGTTTCCTCCCACCCTATAGTGATAGGGAATTTACATTGTGAGTCCCATTGTGGACAGTGATGATAATGTTTGCAAATCGCTGCGGAATATGATGGCGCTATGTAAGTATAACAATAATATTCTTATGCGTGAGTTTTTTTCCATGACATTCAGGAGCAAGCAAATTAAATTTTGGGGGGATCTTGCAATTGTTTAGTTTTGCCTCAGTACCATCACTGGAAAAAATGATCTACTAACATTGTTGGTCTTCCAGAATCAAAGATGGTCTTTGTCGCTGTTCCCCTACTCAGGCGACTAATGAATCCAGTACACAAGACTGTATATAAGTCATTGAGTTTTTTTTTTATTCCATTTTATGTGTTACCGAACATGTCAGCAAGTTGGTTGGAACATTGTTGAGTGGCATAAAATATATACACTTTGTGCTGGAAAATGTATCCAGATTTTAGCTCTGTAAAACGTGCAGCCAGTCCATAAGTGTAAAAACCAGGCTTTTATGTTGTTTAAGGCTTAGTGTTCTGACTGATGTGAACCAGAATGACATTGGTTTATTGGTGAGTAAATGAATGGGAGTACTTTGAATTTGAACTGCTGCCAATTTTGCACAAACAAAGAGGCTAACCAAGGAAAGAAAGATTTTAAGTTAACTGCAAGGGACAATTACTCCATTGGTGGAATTCTACTTTGAGAGCCAAGCAAACTGAAAAAAGTTTAAAGTTTTCAAGTGCAGAGATGCAGATTTGAGCTATTATTACTATTAATTTTTTTAACTACATGCTGCAACAGTTTCTGTAAAAACTGTCTGGTATACAGGTTCTGTATAATGTATTCACATGGCATCTTTAGTTTTTCTACATACCACACTGTGCCCTAAAGGTATTTGGCACAACATTATAGTTGTCCACCGCTGGAGTTCCCAAGTCTGTCTTTATCAAATAGAGGTAAATTGTAGTTTAATCAGTTATGGCACTTTCAGTGTGTAACATTCATTAACAAGACAATTTGTCATGACTATTAGCAGTCAAGATACATCTGCTCTCTTTCACTCTCTCTCACCCCAGCTCTTTCTCTTTACGTAGCCCTCCTGTTAGATGTCTTTATCTCTTTTCCTTTCTCTGCCTCCTTTTTCCATACAATTTTGCTCCCTCTTATTTTCTTCCTCTCTTCTCCAGGCTCACATCTCTCTTTCTCTTGTTCTCGCTCAAAGCCTTTGTGTCTCACTTCCTTCATTTTTTGCTTTCCTATTTTCTCACTTCTGCCCTTTCCCTCGTCTCATTTTTAAGGATGCATTTAGATTGGTCGATAATTGGAAAACAAGCATTCCTAGGGACTCTCGTTTGCCAGTCATAGACATGCCTAAACAAGCTGCCAATCACCCAACGAATTAGCTAACTTGCTAACTTAAAAACCTTTTTATTGGCAGCACCAGCACATGTTCTGTGTAAACAGGTCATGTGCTGCCGAGAACAATTATTTTCTGTACACAGAACGATCGTAATAAGGATCATTCTGTATTCATGGAAGTGTGGTTCACCTTTCTAAATAGGCTGTCAAATGACCACAGACTTGTTTACATTTACATGTAGCCAGTGGCAGTCATTGAACAGCCGCAATCAGCCAGTATACATGCACCCTTACTCTAACTCTTTTATCCCTCCTATTCTTTTCTCACTCACATCCCTTTTCTCCCTTATTTGTCTAACTTTTCTTCTCTTTTACTTCATCCTCTTCTACTATCTTTGTTTTCTCTCTCGCTCACTCTTCCTCTATTTCCCTTTCTTTCCCCTCCTATCCTTTTTTCCCTTACATCCGCCCTTTCCCCAGTCCTCTTCCTTACTTTCTCTAAATGTCCCTCCCATTTTTCTCCCTCCTACCCTTTTTCCATCCACTTCTCACTTCTATTACATCCATCTGTCTTCTTTAGATTTCTCTCATCCACTCTTTTTCCTTTCGTTCTCACCCTCCTTCTGTATTTTCTTCCCCCTCATTTCTTTGGTCTTCCTGTCTACTCTCTGTATATTTCCCTGAGTTTCTCTTTAACTCTGTTTTTATTCTTTCCCTTTTTTATCCACACTCTCAGCACCCCTGTATTTCCTCCTCTCTGACTTCCCCTCACTTTCCTTTCCTTTTCTTTTTACAGCAGCCATTAATCATTTACCAGATCATTCACAGTTTCCTATGTTACAGAGCTGCAATGTATCTGTAAAAATCGGATTCTATACTGTGGCTCCATATAGAATCTGATTTTTTTTTCTCGCACCCATAAACTTGAATGGGTGAGTATCATCTGATTTCTGCAGGAAAATCATGCACGCCGCAATTTTTTTTCACACATAGATTTATTTGGTCAGTGAAAAAATCATTCGTCTGCACTGCCTCATTGAATAACATTGGTCCAACGCCATCCGTTTGTTTGAAGGATAGCACTCGGGTCTAAAATACAGTCATTTCCATGAGCCCATACTCTGTATCCCTGTCTTTATCTTTTTCTTTTTTTAAATCTCCTCTTCCTCTTTCTCTATCACCCTCTCTACGTTCAGTAACTATATATGAAAATATCTCAGTGTATTGAATTATAAACTTTTTCCTCCAAATTGTACTCTGCCGCTAATGACTTAAAGCAGACAAAAGGATTTAACAAGCAGGACACATTTATTTCTGCAATGCAAAGCTTTTTATGAATGTGTATTCTGATAGGAGAATAATATGCTCTCGCTAATTAATTCTGTTTTGTGCACAGCCTGTCTTTTATGTTCACCTATGAAGGATTAATTTGGCTAATTGATTTTGTGTGAAAATAATGAAATAAACATAATTTCTATCAGTGTTTCGTTCTGTTTACAAAAGAGTGTTTAAAGTAGTAATGGCACATTTTTTGGGAAAAAAAATCTATGCAATTATTTAAATTGAAGGTTTTTTTTCAAATGTAATATTTATTTTATTTTTTGTTTCTACCAGATTGTGAAAGAGTAAAGCCATGTTCTCATCACATTGAACAATAAGTTGTTTACAATTATGCATTGGGAAAGCTTCTGGCGTATTGACCCCATTATGTATGGGAACCCTTAGTGTCCTCTTGACAGGGATGTATTCTATTCAATAAAGGCACATCGAGTAAAAATACCATATACCCATAGTAAGATATAGCCTATGGTGAGATATGACGGAAATACTCTTAAGTTGGGATATAGTTACAAGAATCTAGCGTTGTGTGAACAAGAGATCAATGTGGCTTGTTTAACTATTATAAATCAATAAGATCCACCAAGATTCATTAATATCTGTTATTTATTTTAGTTATATAGCGCCATCATATTCCACTGGCACTTTACAGACATCATCAGTTTCCCCATTGGGGCTCACAATCTGAATTCCCTGACTGTATTACTGTATGTCTTTGGAGCTTATGTGGAAACCAGGAAACCCACACAAACACAATGACAACATATAAACTCATGTCCTTGGCAGGATGTCTCTGATACAGTATGTACACACGTTAGGGGTAGCAGAGACTTATATAGAAATAACCAATATCATATACCCCTTCAAGATCACTTTTTCATCAAAAAACCCTTTACTTGAAGCCCAGTGTATGGCATCTAGTCGTGCCTTTATTTATATATTTATGGTAGGTTATGATTGATCGTAATGGAAAGAAAATCCTGTTGGAAAGAGAAATAAAACATTTTTTTCCTTTTTTTGTAAATAATCCAATATACATTAAGTAATAAGATACTTGAAGGATTAGTAGCTCGGAACACTTGATCAGCACCAAAATACGGTGCGGACCAACAATGTTGTCCTAAAAGTTAAGGAAATGTTTAACATACCGGGAATGATATGCTCAGTAGAATCCAATCCAATATTGTAAAAGATACACCACATTTTTATTAGAAATATCTATCATACTAATCATCCAAATCTGCTCTCCATTATGTGCCATAATGCAAGAAAATAACTCCACAGGAAAATATGTTGCATAAATCGCCCGCGGAACAATTTTCTGCTTCTTCCATTTTTTGCAGTGTTGTTTCTTTCCTAATACAGTAGAGAAGCAGACTTCAATTATGTTTTCACAATCACTTTATTATATGAGCTGAAATGTGCTCCTGACACTCATATTACTCTTTACATATAACATCTGCAAGAAGGTGGTTGATGCCTGTCAACGACTCTTCCTCTTTATAACCAATGTTTGCATTGTGTGTTGAAATAAAACTGTTCACATATCCGAGATTCTTTTCCTTCCATCTGTAAAAAACTTTGAAATGTTTCAGCATCATATATAAAAATATTATCCAGGTTGGAATTTATATTGCTTTTCTATGTGAGTTATGCATTTACATGTGTAACATATTACTTATACTTCATGTTAATGTAATCATAAAGTGGGGCCCATTCAAGGATAGAAAATAAAAATCTGACAGCAGAAAAGAACTACTAGGTTTGGTTAGGCTGCACATTGTTTGTAAAAAAAAGTTGTACATGTTGCTATTTTCTGAGACTCAGTTTTTATTGGTACACTCAATGTTTTGATCACTTTGTGTTGCTTTTTAGGGAGGTGCAAAAACATTTTTGGTGCTTTTTCTGTTTGAGGCATTTACCTTATTTTGTTAATTCAGAATTAAGGATCAGACAATACAATCATTGGGTCACTTGTACTGTATACTGCAGTATTGCTGAATGTACTGCAAATAATGGTCTGTAAAGCATAGGCTATGACTGGGCTTCACAGGAGCATTTGTACTTTGGCTATTGGGGCCTTCAGCAGGTCCTCAGCTGGCATGGCCACTCATCAGTACCCCGTGAGATTGACAGCTGTATGTCAGTAGTTAAACAGCAGTGATCAACTGAGCTGGCTTTAGTCGCTTCTATTAGAGGCAGGTACTGACTGTATAATACAGCTCCATGCACCCATTTGTGGCACCCCAGGAGTCTGTTTGCCACAGAGTCATTGCCTCCCTCACAGGGAGTAATGTCATGCCTGGAAGAAAGGAGGGGTCCCCTTACCAGGTGTCAGTAGGAGAGAAGTAGAGCAGAACCTGGGGAGTGGAGCTGTGATTAAACTCGCCCCAGAGCTGAGCACTAGGAACTGGATACCGGAGTCCGTGGTTGCATGGCTACTGAAGTCCCGGCAGCTAAATCTGGAGTGCAGGGGACTGCTGGTCTCCTGACCCGATCAAATACCTGGTGGCACAGCAGCATACCAGAGCCTGGAGCCAACACAAAGAAGCGGCACCTGTGATAGTCTCAGGCTGCCTGCCATGCGGGCAACGATTAGTTTTTAAAAACAGGGACAGTTAGCAGCAGGAGGGTGAGCTGTTAGGCAGCAAGGAAAAAGGGAGGACAGCACAGAAGGAAGGCCTCCGTATCTACCTGGCCAGGTGTATCCAAAAATTGCTGCCAGGCTCTCCATTACGATCTGTTACCAGTACCTCAGTCTACTATCAATCATCATGTAAAGGAAAAGAAAACTACAGCCCTTGTGTCATCCAGTGATCTCTTGCACCCTGAGTCCTGCACCACAAGGTACATGAAGCCTGACATAAACGGAACCGGTAGCCCTGGGGCCCCGCTCCACCTATGGGGAGCAGAACCATCCCAACTGCATCATCAGCCCAAGCAGTCTCCTTTAGCAGCATTGGCCATCCGTTGCCAAACACTACAGGTGGCATCACGTTAAATCCCATATACATATTCCCCCTTTTTATGGCACAGCCAGGGCCACGGAGTCGGGTCATGGCCCCGTGACTTCTGCAGAGAACTGTCCAACCTGGTTCAGAGTACCCCACTGCCCTGGTGGGCGTGTCTCATTCCTTATGCCCGCACCCTCCTCATGATGTACATTCTGGGTAGGGAGGTCTTAATGTATTGAAGGACAACAAATACCGATAACAGCTACAGCCTAAGGCTTGAGTCACTAAACCATATGTTCTCTCCTGCCACAGAATCTGGGCCAATTATGCAAATTACACTCATCTCAAACTTTATCAGAGTTTGAGCCGAGTGTCATTGCACTCTGCTCCGATCCTCTCGCATGAGAGAACTGCAGCACAGGTGTGGAGGAGACGAAGAAAATAGTTTCTACATCTCTGTTGCCGATATCTACGGTAATCGGACTGCAATCGGACGATGTCCGAGTTCAGTTCCATGTTTCACATGCACCCATAGACTTGTATAGGCAAGTGAGAACCAATTTTCGGATGCACTTGCAGCATGATGCTGATTGTTTTCTCACCCTAAATGGCATGACAAGAAAGATCTGAGCTGCCCCATAGAGTAACAGTGGTCCATTCGCTACCCGATAAAACAGATAACACTTGACCTCTTGTGTGACCGAGCCCTAAAGTTTCCACTATGTAGATATCTGTTTTTACATTCCTTAGTAGGAAGGGGTCATATACATCATTACAGTGAAGAACGTTTCTAAACCTCCCCAGATACAGTGCCTACAAGTAGTATTCAACCCCCTGCAGATTTAGCAGGTTTACACATTTGGAATTAACTTGGCATTGTGACATTTGGACTGTAGATTAGCCTGGAAGTGTGAAATGCACTGCAGCAAAAAAGAATGTTATTTCTTTGTTTATTTTTTTTTTAAATTGTGAAAAGTTTTTTCAGAGGGTCATTTATTATTCAACCCCTCAACCCCCCAGAATTCTGTTTGGTTCCCCTAAAGTATTAAGAAGTAGTTCAGGCACAAAAAACAATGAGCTTCACATGTTTGGATTAATTATCTCTTTTTCCAGCCTTTTCTGACTATTTAAGACCCTCCCCAAACTTGTGAACAGCACTCAAACATGGTCAACATGGGAAAGACAAAGGAGCATTCCAAGGCCATCAGAGACAAGATCGTGGAGGGTTACAAGGCTGGCAAGGGGTACAAAACCCTTTCCAAGGAGTTGGGCCTACCTGTCTCCACTGTTGGGAGCATCATCCGGAAGTGGAAGGCTTATGGAACTACTGTTAGCCTTCCACGGCCTGGACAGCCTTTGAAAGTTTCCTCCCGTGCCGAGGCCAGGCTTGTCCGAAGAGTCAAGGCTAACCCAAGGACAACAAGGAAGGAGCTCCGGGAAGATCTCATGGCAGTGGGGACATTGGTTTCAGTCAATACCATAAGTAACGTACTCCACCGCAATGGTCTCCGTTCCAGACGAGCCCGTAAGGTACCTTTACTTTCAAAGCGTCATGTCAAGGCTCGTCTACAGTTTGCTCATGATCTCTTGGAAGACTCTGAGACTGACTGGTTCAAGGTTCTCTGATCTGATGAGACCTAGATTGAGATCTTTGGTGCCAACCACACACGTGACGTTTGGAGACTGGATGGCACTGCATACGACCCCAAGAATACCATCCCTACAGTCAAGCATGGTTGTGGCAGCATCATGCTGTGGGGCTGTTTCTCAGCCAAGGGGCCTGGCCATCTGGTCCACATCCATGGGAAGATGGATAGCACGGCCTACCTGGAGATTTTGGCCAAGAACCTCCGCTCCTCCATCAAGGATCTTAAGATGGGTCGTCATTTCATCTTCCAACAAGACAACGACCCAAAGCACACAGCCAAGAAAACCAAGGCCTGGTTCAAGAGGCAAAAAATCAAGGTGTTGCAGTGGCCTAGTCAGTCTCCTGACCTTAACCCAATTGAAAACTTGTGGAAGGAGCTCAAGATTAAAGTCCACATGAGACACCCAAAGAACCTAGATAACTTGGAGAAGATCTGCATGGAGGAGTGGGCCAAGATAACTCCAGAGACCTGTGCCGGCCTGATCAGGTCTTATAAAAGACGATTATTAGCTGTAATTGCAAACAAAGGTTATTCCACAAAATATTAAACCTAGGGGTTGAATAATAATTGACCCACACTTTTATGTTTAAAATTTATAAAAATTTAACTGAGCAACAAAACTTTTTGGTTTGTAAGATTTATGCATCTGTTAATAAATCCTGCTCTTGTTTGAAGTTTGAAGGCTCTAACTTATTTGCATCTTATTAAACCTGCTAAATCTGCAGGGGGTTGAATACTACTTGTATTCACTGTACATAAATAATGAAAAACGTAAAGTGTAACTAATTACACAAAATAAATAATTATACTGCAGATTCTCCTGTGCACAATAATATATATACATATATATATATATATATATATATATATATATGTATATATATACAGTGCCTACAAGTAGTATTCAACCCCCTGCAGATTTAGCAGGTTTAATAAAATGCAAATAAGTTAGAGCCTTCAAACTTCAAACAAGAGCAGGATTTATTAACAGATGCATAAATCTTACAAACCAAAAAGTTTTGTTGCTCAGTTAAATTTTTATAAATTTTAAACATAAAAGTGTGGGTCAATTATTATTCAACCCCTAGGTTTAATATTTTGTGGGATAACCTTTGTTTGCAATTACAGCTAATAATCGTCTTTTATAAGACCTGATCAGGCCGGCACAGGTCTCTGGAGTTATCTTGGCCCACTCCTCCATGCAGATCTTCTCCAAGTTATCTAGGTTCTTTGGGTGTCTCATGTGGACTTTAATCTTGAGCTCCTTCCACAAGTTTTCAATTGGGTTAAGGTCAGGAGACTGACTAGGCCACTGCAACACCTTGATTTTTTGCCTCTTGAACCAGGCCTTGGTTTTGTTGGCTGTGTGCTTTGGGTCGTTGTCTTGTTGGAAGATGAAATGACGACCCATCTTAAGATCCTTGATGGAGGAGCGGAGGTTCTTGGCCAAAATCTCCAGGTAGGCCGTGCTATCCATCTTCCCATGGATGTGGACCAGATGGCCAGGCCCCTTGGCTGAGAAACAGCCCCACAGCATGATGCTGCCACCACCATGCTTGACTGTAGGGATGGTATTCTTGGGGTTGTATGCAGTGCCATCCAGTCTCCAAACGTCACGTGTGTGGTTGGCACAAAAGATCTCGATCTTGGTCTCATCAGACCAGAGAACCTTGAACCAGTCAGTCTCAGAGTCCTCCAAGTGATCATGAGCAAACTGTAGACGAGCCTTGACATGACGCTTTGAAAGTAAAGGTACCTTACGGGCTCGTCTGGAACGGAGACCATTGCGGTGGAGTATGTTACTTATGGTATTGACTGAAACCAATGTCCCCACTGCCATGAGATCTTCCCAGAGCTCCTTCCTTGTTGTCCTTGGGTTAGCCTTGACTCTTCGGACAAGCCTGGCCTCGGCACGGGAGGAAACTTTCAAAGGCTGTCCAGGCCATGGAAGGCTAACAGTAGTTCCATAAGCCTTCCACTTCCGGATGATGCTCCCAACAGTGGAGACAGGTAGGCCCAACTCCTTGGAAAGGGTTTTGTACCCCTTGCCAGCCTTGTGACCCTCCACTATCTTGTCTCTGATGGCCTTGGAATGCTCCTTTGTCTTTCCCATGTTGACCATGTATGAGTGCTGTTCACAAGTTTGGGGAGGGTCTTAAATAGTCAGAAAAGGCTGGAAAAAGAGATAATTAATCCAAACATGTGAAGCTCATTGTTCTTTGTGCCTGAACTACTTCTTAATACTTTAGGGGAACCAAACAGAATTCTGGTGGGTTGAGGGGTTGAATACTAAATGACCCTCTGAAAAGACTTATCACAATTAAAAAAAAAAATAAACAAAGAAATAACATTCTTTTTGCTGCAGTGCATTTCACACTTCCAGGCTGATCTACAGTCCAAATGTCACAATGCCAAGTTAATTCCAAATGTGTAAACCTGCTAAATCTGCAGGGGGTTGAATACTACTTGTAGGCACTGTATATCCATATACATTACAGACCAAAAGTTTGGACACACCTTCTCATTTAAAGATTTTTCTGTATTTTCATTACTATGAAAGTTGTACATTCACACTGAAGGCATCAAAACTATGAATTAACACATGTGGAATTATATACTTAACAAAAAAGTGTGAAACAACTGAAATTATGTCTTATATTCTAGGTTCTTCAAAGTAGCCACCTTTTGCTTTGGTGACTGCTTTGCACACTCTTGGCATTCTCTTGATGAGCTTCAAGAAGTAGTCACCGGGAATGGTCTTCCAACAATCTTGAAGGAGTTCCCAGAGATGCTTAGCACTTGTTGGCCCTTTTGCCTTCACTCTGCGGTACAGCTCACCCCAAACCATCTCGATTGGGTTCAGGTCTGGTGACTGTGGAGGCCAGGTCATCTGGCGTAGCACCCCATCACTCTCCTTCTTGGTCAAATAGCCCTTACACAGCCTGGAGGTGTGTTTGGGGTCATTGTCCTGTTGAAAAATAAATGATGGTCCAACTAAACACAAACCGGATGGAATAGCATGCCGCTGCAAGATGCTGTGGTAGCCATGCTGGTTCAGTATGCCTTTAATTTTGAATAAATCCCCAACAGTGTCACCAGCAAAGCACCCCCACAACATCACACCTCCTCCTCCATGCTGCACAGTGGGAACCAGGCATGTAGAGTCCATCCGTTCACCTTTTCTGCGTTGCACAAAGACACGATGGTTGGAACCAAAGATCTCAAATTTGAACTCATCAGACCAAAGCACAGATTTCCACTAGTCTAATGTCCATTCATTGTGTTCTTTAGCCCAAACAAGTCTCTTCTGCTTGTTGCCTGTCCTTAGCAATGGTTTCCTAGCAGCTATTTTACCATGAAGGCCTGCTGCACAAAGTCTCCTCTTACCAGTTGTTGTAGAGATGTGTCTGCTACTACAACTCTGTGTGGCATTGACCTGGTCTCTAATCTGAGCTGCTGTTAACCTGCGATTTCTGAGGCTGGTGACTCGGAAAAACTTATCCTCAGAAGCAGAGGTGACTCTTGGTCTTCCTTTCCTGGGGCGGTCCTCATGTGAGCCAGTTTCTTTGTAGCGCTTGATGGTTTTTGCCACGGCACTTGGGGACACTTTCAAAGCTTTCCCAATTTTTCGGACTGGCTGACCTTCATTTCTTAAAGGAATGATGGCCACTTCTTTTTCTTTACTTAGCTGCTTTTTTTCTTGCTATAATACAAATTCTAACAGTCTATTCAGTAGGACTATCAGCTGTGTATCCACCAGCCTTCTGCACAGCACAACTGATGGTCCCAACCCCATTTATAAGCGAAGAAATCCCACTTATTAAACCTGACAGCGCACACCTGTGAAGTGAAAACCATTCCCGGTGACTACCTCTTGAAGCTCATCAAGAGAATGCCAAGAGTGTACAAAGCAGTCATCAAAGCAAAAGGTGGCTACTTTGAAGAACCTAGAATATAAGACATAATTTCAGTTTCACACTTTTTTGTTAAGTATATAATTCCACGTTTTAATTCATAGTTTTGATGCCTTCAGTGTGAATGTACAATTTTCAGACTCATGAAAATACAGAAAAATCTTTAAATGAGAAGGTGTGTCCAAACTTTTGGTCTGTACTGTATATATACCGTATATGTATTAGTCCACTGTCTAGTGCACAGCAAATGTTATACCAACATTCAAAAGGGGGTCAAAATTTAATCTGCCAAAGTTTGGGCATGTAATTTTAGCTTTCATTGTGGGTAAAATGTTTTCAGGTTTTCTAAGGTATGCTTTCCTGGGGTATCTCTTAGGCCAAATGCATAGGTTGAGTAGTTGTTGAATTTTTTTACATCAATATTTGTAAGCCAAAACTAGGAGTGGGTGAAAAATACAGAAGTGGTGACATGTTTCTATTATACTTTTCCTCTGATAGTTCCTCTCCTGGTTTTGTCTTACAAACTACTGAGGTAATAAAACTCACCAAAACTCGACGTGTGCATGTTGCCTTAATATAAATTTTCCAGAGCTCTGATCTATGGCCTGTTCTGAGCTTCTGACAGGATATTGATCGCAACAACTGTGTCAGACAACAACCCGATAAACTGCAACATAGTGGATCAACTTTTCCACCGCTTTCACACTCTTTCAACAAAAAATAGCCTAAAGAGTCCTTCATGGTCCTCTAAAATGTCTATTGTATGGTTAGGTTTACTTTATGACAGTGATTTCTAAGCCAAGAAAAACTACTTTTCCCAGTAAAGTATCAATTTATGTTATTTGAGAACTTGCGGTAAAACAGTAGTTTTACTGAGACTTCAGAATTATGTTTCCATGTCTGATCGTTGCTCAAATTATTTTTTTATTTCTTTTTTTAAATTAATCCTTAAATGTTAAGCTATGTGAAGCTGAAATCAAGCTAATAAGTTGAAATTAACTTTTTCATACATCTGCAAATGTTAAGCTTAGGATGGCATACCGGACATTTTATGCCATACAATATATACAAAACTAAAATGTGCCTCCAACTATAAGTGACTTTTCATGTTTAATAGTAGTAGGAGATAATGCGACATTGTACTGTCAATATGCAAAAATATGTGCTTTTGTGGTCAATGACTTTTCCAATTCTAAAGCCTTGTAGACCCCCATCAATTACATAATTTTGTCTCACAGGCGAAGATTTTCATCAGTATTGTCATCCATATGCCATACATATGGTATTTTTATTTAAACATCAGCAGTCAATCAAGACCTGAAGCAGTTTCCAAGGTTAATGTAATGTATCCGTAAAAATGTTAATGTTATACCGTTGATATGTATGGGAGCCGATATTTTTGCGCACTCATAAACTGACAAAGATAAGTCTGATCTGAAAAAGACTATTTTTTAACACAGACATTTGGTCTGTTTAAAAAAGAAAAGGTCATCTGAAGAGAACAATTGAATCAGTCTTAGTTCTGTCCGTGTGATGTCAATTTTTTTTACGGACTTTGACTGAAAATGCAATTTGAACATAGCCTACCCATTTAAAATAGAGGAGTAGACTTCTATGTAAGTGAAAAAAGACATCAGCACACTGGTATAGGAGTTTTTCCATGATGGGTGCTGTATTCGGAGACTCCAATACGTTTCCTGGGTGAGAAAAAGCACAGAAAAAGGTATGGAAGGGGATTCAGCAGCTGTAAAAATTGGGTAAGTTAAAACATCATATTTATTAGGACATTAAAACCAAGGGGAAAATAAAAATAATGAATGACAAAAAAACAGAGACACTGAGTCTACGTGTTTTGAGCTCTGATTATCACTCAAAATGTATGGACCCGGTGTCTCTCTATGTCTTCTCATTCATTATGAATTTATTTTTCCCTTGCTTTTGATGTTGTAATAAATGTGATATTTTAACTTACTCAATTTTTGGGGATACTGAATCCCGTCCACACCTTTCTCTATGCATCTTACCCAGGAACCCGAACAGGAGTGTCCGTACACATAGAATAGGACCTGTTTGATATGTGCAGTGCATGTCAAGAACAGTGCACCTTACAAAAGTAGAACAACTCCAGAAGAATTTTAAATAATAGTATTTATATCATATATGTATAATTTACAGTTGTACCTTAGTTAAATGGCCTCTAGCAGATTTTTTCTGCATTATTCGATCCTTCTAATTCCATTTATGTAAAAAGCATTACATGGACTATTACAAAACACAGAAGTAAAGTTTATTTATGACCTTCCCGACATGTTCTAGGATTCAAACCATATTGAGTTTATTCTGTCTCATTTTTACTATACTTGGGGGAGTTGAAAATGGCATAATAAAGAAATATGCATACGCACTTTATGAGAAAAGAATGTTTTTATGTTATTATTGCATCTTGGAAAACTGACTCAATTATCATTTGTTTCAGAAACTCAGAGTTACATTTTTATCCATTAGAATGTCTTATTAACTGTCAGAGTGCATTTCCTAAACTCATCATTGTAAAAAACATTAAAAAGTGTTTAAATGGGTTTTCTTTTCATCATAAAAATAAACACGTTTGCAATTTACTTATTATTAAAAATTCTCTCAATTCTCAATAACCGAGGAATTGTTAATTCTATTGTGTAGTGTTTGTTGCTCAGGTTACTGACCACCTCTGCAGTCTATTGGAGGTGTCCGGTTTCCTAGGCAGCACCACCAGAGTATCTGGCCAGCTTCAGTTCTCCTGCACTGCTTCAATACTACAGAGACAAAAGATACACCTGGTTGCAACATGGAAGAGATCACAGATCAGGCAAGAGTCTTGGTCATGCTGCTGGTCTGAATTGTCAATCCTCAGGATCACACAAACCAAACGGGAAGCCAGGAGGCTGGGAAGCAGCGGGCTCCCTAAGACTAATCATTAGAACAGAGGTGGGGAACCTTTTTTCTGCCAATGACCTTTTGGATGCCATCCTTCGGGGGTTGTACAAATTGCTCCCTAACTCCTCCCACAAGGTATGTCCTGACGCTAGCACTGGTGTCAGAACATAATTTTTCACTGCATAAACCTCAGCATTCAGCAGTGAACACTCCATGCAGAGTAAGAAGAAATTAAAGGGCTGGTGACCTTCAAACACCACTGACAGCCCAAGCCTCAGTCCCCGGGAATCTGACCGGGGGCAGGGAAAAGGTTATTGAGGGCTTTACATGGCCCACGGGCCCACCCCTGCATTAGAATAACTCATTAACTAATTGTTATTATTTTGCAGAAAAAAGTAATGTTCAATAACATCAGTGGTTAGAAATGATAATAGATTATTTGACTTGGCGACTTCTTAAAAGTTGGCCAAACATATAACAATATACTGTTATTAAACTTAAACTGGTAATACATTTTTGTACCTCTATCTCATGACAGAATGAAGTCTCATGGCACGTCATATTTGAGAGAGCCTCATTTACAGGTGTATATATACAACTGATGGGTATACAGGATTCTATATATAAATAAAGAGAGAGATGCCTTAAAAGTTTGTGAATCCATCAGAATTATACATAAAATTACATCAGATTTTCAGTCCTAAAAGTATATAAAGAGGGGCAAAGAAAACGAACAAGTCAAAAAATATTAAGCATTGTCATTTTTCAAACAAGGATCCAACATCACATAGTGGCAAAAGTATGTGAACCTTTAAGATTAACATAATTTGAACGTTAAATTAGTGGCTGTTGTTTTCAATCATGGGGATGACAACTAACTGTGAGTGGGCAACTTGTTTAATTTTACAGAACTGAGATCTATGAACTTCTGATCTTTACAACACTTATTTGTGGAAGCACAACCAAAAATTTCCCCAGAAGTATTGTTGCATCACATCTTCACCGCTTGAAAGCTGAAGCCCTCCTCTCCCAGGGCTTTAACCTCTTCATGACATATGGAGTATATATATGTCATATGTCTTTGTATCCCTCTTTGATGCAGGCTCCGGTGCGGAGCCCACATCTTTTCTGGCATATTACAGCTGATTTAATCAGTTGTCATGTGCCCCTAACAGCTACGGGTTGAATTGTGTTCCACCCACAGCTGTTAACATTTTAAATACTACTGTCAATCTCTGACAGCGGCATTTAACATACTCGGGCCCCTGGGTTGTTATAGCTGATCTGCTATGAGCACCGCCCCGTGGTCAGCTTTCATAGCAGATGAGCATTTCTGCTACACATAGTAGAGCTCAGCCTATGTGTAGCATAAGTGATCAGAAGATCGCAGTTTCAAGCCTCCTAAGGAGACTTGAATTAAGTAAAAGGTAGGAAAAAAGGTTTTAAAAATATTTTAATTTTCTTTTAAACAGTTCAAATCACCCCCCTTTTGCTCACTTAAAAAAAAAATCAAAAATATCAGAAATGCCCGATCTTTCAAAATATAAAAATAATCCACTCGGTAAACGTGACTGGTGAGAAAAAATGTTAAAACTCAGAAATTATGATTTTTTGGTCACAGCAATATTGCAATAAAATGCAATAACAGGCGATCAAAACATTGTATCTACCCTAAAATAGTGTAAATAGATATGTCCACTCGCCCAGCAAAAAGAAGCTCTCGCATGGCCATATTGATGGAAAAATTAAAAAATTGTGACTCGAAAACAGTAAATGGCCCGGGAGTGTATTGTTTAATGATTGGAAGTGACTGGATTGATGAATACAGGAAAGATATATATCTTGGTACCATGTTAGCCCGTAGATAGAAAAATATTTAGAATTGAGAGTCCTCAGTGGTTGATACCTTTTAATGGCTAACTGAAAAGATGGTAACAAATTGCAAGCTTTCGAGACTACACAGGTCTCTTCATCAGGCATAGACTACTTTGGATTGATGAAGTAAGATCATGCTGAAGAAGCCTGTTCTGACCTCTGTGGATGTTTTTTTCCCCTGTATGACAACTTTTTTAATGATTTGACTACATTATACAAGGGAAAAAGTAAGTGCCGCCAGTCAGGAGTCTGTGTTTATTACCCCTTGTTTGATGGGGAAATTTCCATATAAAACTATATCTCGTAGAAAAAGATAGTATAATCAGGCCCTCTGCCCTATTATACTGATAGATACATTTTGAAATAAAAAAAAAGTGAAATGTCTCCTTTAAGCCTCTCTCCAATTATGATTTAATTAACTTGGTTATATTTAGCTGTATAAAATGCAATAACGGTAGATATATTCTTTTGAATATGTTATATGCAACATTTCTTCCAGCTCACCGTCTTTTAATTACACATTAATTATCTAATTCATATGTGAATTGATTAAGAATAAAAGTAAAATAGATGACAACACAGTGATATATTATGTAAATTAAAATATTATTGATGGTCTAAGATCTAGGGTTCCATTTGTCCAGTACATGTGATACCCAATGTGACATATGGTAGGATATTTTGAAATTTGAGAATCCCTTTAAGATTTTTTTTTTTACTATCATCCTATCATCCTTTAATTACGCAAGCAGTAAATAGAAGCCATTGTATCAATTTTGTAATAATGCCCCAAATAATGTCCCAAAAATGTAATGGTTTTTATGTTAAAATAAATGTAATGTTTATTGCCATAACTGTAAGTTAAATGGTCATATGACTAAATGTACTGTATATACTCAAGTATAAGCCGAGCCATCTAATTTTGCCACAGAAAACTGGGAAAACTTATTTACTCGAGTATAAGTCAGGTATGCATTGTCCCCCTCATCCCTATCCTGGTATGCATGGCTCCCCATCCCTGTCCCTGTATGCATGGCTCCCCCGTCCCTGTCCTGGTATGCATTGCTCCCTCCTTGCTGTCTTGGTTTGCATGGCTCCCCAGTCCCTGTCATTGTATGCATGTCTGCCCGGTCCTTGTCCTGCTACGCATGGCTCCCAGGGCCCTGTCCTGCTATGCATGGCTCCCCATCCCGTCCTGGTATGCATGGCTCCTTATCCCCTATCCTACTCACCCTCCAGCATGCTCTTGCAGCATCCCAGTTGTCCCGGCACCTTCGCAGCATCTCTGCACCTTCCTGCAGCTCTTCCTGTGCTGAGCGATCACATGACCCCTCGCATTAAGTTAATGAATATGTGCTCTACGCTTATGGGAGTGGAGACGTGTGTATATTCATTACCTTAATGAGGGGTGCCACGTAATCGAGCCGCAAGAGCTGCTGGAAGCCGGAACCATCGAGATGCTGCGATGGCCCCGGGACCACCGAGATGCTGCAAGGGCATGCTGGTGGGTAAGTAGGATGTCTTCTGGAAGCCAGCAGCTGTCACTGTGGGCTGCTATAACAGAATTGAATATTAATTTCTCTTTAGCAGTGGGCACAGTTACAGCCTCAGCCGCCGGCTTCTGCCTCCTGTGACCCGCTGCTCAGCTGCTCCCCCTCCCCCACTGGCTTTCTGGACAATTGATTCAGGTATAAACCACAGGGGGCATTTTCTGCATAAAAAAGTGCTGAAAAACTCAGCTTATACACGAGTATATATGGTAATTTGGCTTTTAAATCAAAAACTTCATGTACATTGTTGTTGTTTTTTTAATGAAAAAAAAAATCCAGCAAGCTTACAGTTTTCTCTCCGGCCATTGAGAGTTTTAATAGGTTAACACATTACATATAGTAGAGCAAAAGCAATCTGCAATATAGATAGAAGACGGGATCACAGCTCTCCTCCTCACCCTTCCTGCACAATTTTCTGTACATATGTCACAGAGCATACTTAAAGAAGCACTGCCATTAAAATTTGTATCCCCTTAATATATTGCAATCACTACACAGTATTATATATCACTGTGTACTTACAATTGCCTTTCTACCCAGCTAATTCTTCTCTTTTCTTTGCTCTATGTTGAAGCAGGAAGTCTCTTTTCCTTCATGAGTCATCCACTTCTTCAACTCCTGACCCAGCTGCTCTTTTCCTACCCCTTGCCAGGGACTTTTGCAGTGATGACTCAAGCTGGGAAAAGAGGCTTCCTGTTTCTACATAGAGCTTAGAAGGGTTCAGCTTGTCAGATTTTAATCATGTGACATCATAGACCTAATGGAAAAGAGAAGAATCAACTGAGTAGAAAGTCAAAATGAGCAATTGTAAGTACGCAGTGCTATATAATATGAAGACTTCACTATATTAAGAGGATACGAGTTTTGATGGGAGGAGTGCTCTTAAATGTTCTCCCATAGAAGTTATTGAGCTATACTAAAGTATAGTTTTCTATGATATAGCCTGTATGTTTCTAGCACCTTAGGAAAGATTGCTGCCCCATCCCTCTCTTCCCCCATACTCATGTACAGAAGAAATACAATGAACATCTACAATCAAAACTGATTATAAAAAAAGACTTAGCTACATTTTATGAGATTATTGCTCAAAAGGCAACAGCCCTGGTGAATATGTTATTAAACCTCCGGACTGCCAATTTATAACGCATATCCTCAGGCATTCCTTGGGGCAGTTACCATTTTTGATATGTAATGCTTAAAGAGACATAATAATAGCAAGATATTTTTGAAGGTTACCATTATGGAATAAAAATAGTATATTTTTATTATAGCACGCCACTCACATAACTTGTCAAAATTACATTTTATTTTTAAAAAATGTCCCAATTAATTAATTGAATAAAATGACAAAAATGAGAGTGTAGTTTTTTTTCTATTAAAAGGTTAATTGAAGTCTAACCATGAACCACAATGAATGGCCCCATTATAAGGGCTAATCCACTATTGAGCCTATCAGTCACTGGACTAGAAGCCAATGGGAACTTTTTTACAGGCTATATTATCATTTATATTGATTTGGGTAACAAGAATTGCTGCATTCATTGTGTATAGGTGACAGGTGCATTTTACAGTCTTCATAAATTGACCCAGGAACATTTTAGGTGCAACTTGATAAGTTGCGTAAGGATAATTAGAAAGTGTTCATAGCATCAACTAGGATTAAAGCAGAGCATGAATACTAGTTTGTGGTTAACCTCATGAATGTATGCAGTGTAAACTGATAATAGGAATATTTGGCTCTGAAGATATTTTGTTCCTAGCTTGGTTGAGACAGGATGTAGAAATAGATAAAGCAAGCCAGAGTCCTAATACGTTCAATTTGTATTTTTAGCGCAATCTAAAAACTATATGAGAAAATCAGCACTCAGCTATGTTATGTGAAAACTCAACTATACTTGTATATCCCAAAATATTTTTCAGAACAGTTTATGCTTTGTCCAAGAAACACATTTTTCATATTTTTTTTTTATTCTGGATGCAAAACATTCTACATAAAAGCATAACAAATTTTAATTAATTTTAATTCTTGCAATTATTTCTATCTCTTATTTTAGAAGGTGTTTTTTTTCTCATTACGATTGGATATAGATATATATGCTTTGCAGCAATGAACAGGCTTTTCCATTTAATTATAGATATTTTGATGATCAAGAATTCCAACCAGTGTTAATTCGAATATGGTTTGTTTTAGAATATTGCAAATAATAACTCTTAAATTACCCGTAAAGGAGAACTCCAGCATTGTTTGCTTACATAGTATAGCAAAAGGGCTCTTGTGTATACCTGTGTTTGATGTGCCATTTTTGCACTGTCTGCTACATTAATTCCTTTTTCTAATATAGTTTTCTTACTGTAAACTACATTTCCCAAGATGCTTCTGACTTTGCATAGGGTTTGAGGGTGGCATCACACGTACTTGCTCTCCTCTGAGTGTATTGGCAGCAGTTATACATGACATAGAATTTCTGGAGCATATTATATCAGTTGGAGCTACAGCCTGCCTCCTGCTTGTGATATGTTTCTTCATGTCAGCACTTACGAATAGAAGGTAGGGAAAGTGCAAAAGCTGCACCTGATAAAAAAACAATGGACATTTTGCAAGTAGCACTAATATAGACAGTGTGTGTCAGAGAAATGTTATAACCGCAGATAATCCTAACGGAATGATCTAGATTAGAAATGTAAAAAACAAACAAACAATGTATTAAAGCATTTTTTCATTTAATAGATGAAAGTCTACAATGAGACAAAGAGTGTCTCTCATTCTGGAGGACCAGCCTTGCTTGTGCCTTACATGGTGAGGCCGTTTGTAGAGATGTAATAATTCCTTTCTTATGGTAATGTTGTGGATGAGATATCTGTATGGTTTCTTCATGGAGGGCCATATGTTCCCCTAGAAGCAATACTTGAATACAATGTACTTTTGTGATATGGTATACATTTTGGCACAACACAACAGATTAATAAAGCACAGATCCATAATATGACCATATGCATAATGACTAAGAAAGCTTTTTAAATGTAGAACTTGCAATAATATCCCATCCTCACGCCACTCATTTCACACCACAATAATCTGCTGCACACATATATTAAATGCATAAATTAGAATGTAGTTCAGGCTGAAAATGTATAGGGTTCACTACATTTCGCTTTTGTATTTAGTCTAATTATCTTATACGGAAGTTGCTGAAATATGCCAATGAAAAGCAGAATTTTGCTGTCTACCTTATGCAAAGTGGATCCAGATTGGTTGCTACAATTATTCGAGTTGTGGCTCATTAGTATATAACACCTTATAAACCCTATTGATACCCTTAAGATGTAATACATTCTCTAGCTGTTAATAAACTAAAGTAATCATCAGTGTAACAGGAAACCACATATTAAAGCAGTGCATCTTCAAGACAATTTACATGATGACTTTTCTGCTGGATTGTCTGAGCTGATCCAGTTTAATATGCTTTGTTTGCCGACAGATTTTCGGGTGTTTGAAAAATGTTCTAGATAGTGTTTGAAAAAGATTTACAGCGTAATATATTTTACACCAAGGCTTGTGAAGGCTCCAGAAGAATTTCTAATATTTCAGATTGTTTAGTTAATGTTTCAGGCTAATAAATGATTCATGCCGCAGTGGCTCTCTACTCTTTACTAACTTCATTCTACCATCAACAGATTAGATTAAATCCCCATTTACGGTATTATATTAATATTTTCAATGGCAGACTAATCCAAGAAATAAATGTGTCAGTTTCTATGGATACGCTTTAATGGGTACATGCATAAGAAGGTGGCTCTAGGCCACCAATGAGGCTTAATGTACAGATCTCATAGAAAGACGTTTAATGCTAAACTATCAAGACAGAAATATTTAGTGATCTCATTTTTACTTTTGGTCATTTGACCTCAACCTATTTGCTTAAATATTATTCAGCTACATATGTAAAATACCTGTCTAGATGTATATTCCTACAAATTCTTACTGATTTAAAGGGGCTGTCCCTTACAGTTTATTTTAATCAATAGATCTTGGAATAATAATAATTTCCACAATTGGTATTTAAATAAAATGTTCCTGTGCTGAGATAATCTTATAAATGTGCCCCTGCTGTGTACTGTGCAATGGTTGTGTCTGACCGTGCACGGACATGGTCTGATCACACCACATCTGAGGCAGGGGAGGAAGCAGAAGAGAGTATACAGACAGGACAGCAGAAGTATTCAGCTGTGATCCAGTGCTGTAATATCTGTATACTCTTTTGCTTCCTCCCCTGTCCAGGAGCTGTGTTATGATAAAATGCTTGTGCATGCCCATATCATCTCACGCCTCGACTACTGCAACATCCTTTTCTGTGGCCTCCCTGCTAACACCCTTGCACCTCTCCAGTCCATCCTTAACTCTCTTGCCCGACTAATTAATCTCTCTCCTCGCTACTCCGCTTCCCCCCTGTGCATATCTCTTCACTGGCTCCCATTCCCTCAGCGTATCCTGTTCAAATTACTAATACTGACATACAAAGCCATCCATAACCTGTCTCCTCCATATATCTCTGAACTAATCTCCCGATATCTTCCCTCACGTAATCTCCGGTCCTCCCAAGACCTCCTTCTCTCCGCACTTATTTGCTCCTCACCCAACCGCCTCCAAGACTTCTCCTGAATATCCCCCATCCTCTGGAATTCTCTGCCCCAACACGTCCGACTATCAACCACATCCGGATCCTTCAGACGGAACCTGAAAACCCATCTCTTCAGGAAAGTTTACAGCCTGCACTGACCCCGCTGCCTCCTCACCACTACCGGAGCTACCGCCTCACCGACACCGGATCTCCTGCAACCCTCAACCTACTGTCTCCTTCCCCATAATCCTGTAGAATGTAAGCTCGCAAGGGCAGGGTCCTCGCCCCTCTGTATCAGTCTGTCATTGTTAGTTTGCTTACTGTAAGTGATATCTGTAACTTGTATGTAACCCCTTCTCATGTACAGCACCATGGAATCAATGGTGCTATATAAATAAATAATAATAATCAGAACATATTCCTGCACCATCAGACACAGACATTACACAGTACACAGCAGGGGCACATTTATAAGATTATCTCAGCACAGGAACATTTTATTTACACACATCTAATTGTGGAAATTATTATTATTCCAAGATCTATTAATTAAAAATACTTTGTGGGAAAATCCCTTTAATGGAAAAAAATGATCATTCATAAATGATGACCTTTATCAATGAAGATTTAAACCATAAATTAGTTGACATGTTTTGTATAATTTTATATTAAAAAAACAGTTTATAATATGGCAAATAGTCTTAAAAGTGTAAATTTACCATTTAAAATGTTTTTACCTGATTAAATGGATTTATATAAATGACTATATATTTATTGCTTCCAAACAAATTTGCCTAAATGGAAAATGCACAGGTTTTTGCCACCTAATCTGAGAGCAGAAAGATGTAGAGGCAGGGACCCAGGTTCTAGTGATGTGTCACTTACTGGACTGCTTGCTGTAGTTTTGATAAAATCACTGTTTTATCAGCTGGAGATTATCACTAGAGGAATATTTGCTCCCATGTAGTCCTCCATATCCATGAGTTCTGTATACCTATGCCATCACCATTGATTTGCAATATTCTGTGCATACACAAAAAGATGCCAATCATTAGTGTTGGCGGGTTATACAGAGTTCCACATTCATACGTGCACTAAGCAGTCCAGTAAGGGACTTATTGCTGGTATCAGGGTCTCTGCTTCTACTGCATGCTTCTTTCAGATGGGGTATTAAATGGTATTAAAAACCTGATGACGGATTCCATGTCAAGGATTTGTTCAAAAGTAATCAACATACTTGCTTACAGTGCCACTTCAGTCCATTGGTTGTGTATGGTACTGCAGCTCAGCTTCAATGAAGTTGGTTTAAATTTTATTACTACACACCTGCTACCTGGTGGACAGGGGTGATGCTGTTTTTGGAAGAAAATTGTCTTGTTTTTCCTTACCAACCTTCTTAATGAGATTGTCTCGGTGCTGACCTGAAGATGGCTTATTGGGTTCAAAATGTGTCCAATACAGAAGAGTGCAACTAACAGGATTTTTCTTATTGCTTCTGCTCACTTGTTCCTTTGACTAGTGGGAGAGAGAGCCAACCAGTTTTTGACAATTGGACATTGATGGTCCATTTTGCCAATATGCCAGCAATGATTTTTCCAAGTTAAAAGATGTAATTATTGAATTTATTAACTATATTTTATATGTCAGGTTAGGTCCAGTGAAATGTATATATAAATCCATGCAGGTATCATTACATTTACTAGGTAAATTATATATGAAAATACTATATTTAATTTTTTTTAATGTTTTAAATATTTTAAAGAAATATTAACGTAACACAGATATGTTACAGATATCTTCTCACTGGGCTCGGCATGATAGCCAGAAGGAAAACAGATTGCTTGCATTACTTACTACATATATAAGACCGGAAGATGTTGCACCATAGAAAGTTTACTTTTTAAAAACGAGCATTTTTTTTTAATCTCTCAATTTTTTTTTAATAAGAAGCTTTATATGTAGTTATTAGGGATTCTGGCCCTCATAATTACCCATCAGATCTTGTCATACAGTTACTAGATTAAAGGTTTTGTGCCAGTTCAAGAACATCTTACCTTATGATGGTTAAAGCAGAGAACATGAGAAAATGAGTCTTCCCCTATAGTAGTTCGGCAGTAAGGAATTATAATTATTATTCTTATGTTACATTGACACAACCAGATTTTTCAATGTTTTCAATGTTAAATGACTGCGACACAGTAAATATATACTGATCTGTGGTCAATGAATGATTGGAATTGACGGTATATCCACTGAAAATGCAAAAACTATGTGTTAGGGTTGGCAAATTGCACTAAATAAAATTAAAAACTAAAGTGGAATCACAACTCGGGGTCCACCATGCAGAGATGTATAGCTGCTGCTAGTGTGAACACTGACGGAATGAAGCAGCGAGGGTTCACCTTAATCAGACTGCGTTAATTCCACACAGTATGACCAGAACGCAGAATACTACCCAGCTCTGTTAACTTCACAGGGGGGTAGTGCAAAAGGATTGAGCTTGCTCTGTAACTGAACTGTGCTAGCGGAACACTAGAACAAAACAGATGCAAAGTCAAGAGAAATAACTCAAATGACGCTAGGGACAAAATCCTGTTGACTTCACAGAGAAGTACAGCACACAGGTTGAGCTTGCTCTGTAACTGAACTGTGCTAACTGCATACATGAATGAGACAGATGCTAAGCCAAGAGGAATAAATAATAAGATCGCCCTTAATCATATTTTGGATGTTTTGTGCACCAGAAACATGCAAACCTGTAACAAATTGTGATTACTTTTTTGATACCCTTTTAATGCATTTCCTATAAAGACGAGGCAAAGCTTTTGTATTTTCGGTGGTTGTGCAGTCAATTCCTTTTTCTACAATTGTTTATGCTCCTGGTGTGCAACGGAATAGGCACCCACGATTACAAGTGAATGTTTTTACATGGACTGTTTTTGGTGGCGTGGCAGCTTTCTCAGTACTAAACGAATAGCTTGTTTACACAGACAGACCTCTCTTCAGATCCACACTGAAAGAAGCATTCTGATCAAAGTTTTCATCCTCTTACTATATTGCAGTCATCATATTATACAGCACTGTGTACTTACAATTGCTCATTTTGCCTTTCTACCCAGCTAATTCTTCTCTTTTCTACACTCTATGTAGAAACAGGAAGTCTATTGACCCTACATTTATCATTCCCCTATTCAACTCCTGACCCAGCTGCTCCCTCTTTCCCCTGCCAGGGATCTTTGCAGTGATGACTCTTGCAAGGAAAAGAGTTCATGTGTCTACATAGAGCTTAGAAAGATTCATCTAGTCAGTTTTTAATCAAGTGATATCATAGACCTGATGGAAAACATAAGAATTAACTGCTTAGAAGGGCAAAATGAGCAATTGTAAGTGCACAGGGCTATATAATATGATGATTGCAATATATTAAGATAAAAACTTTGATGGGAGGAGGAGGGCTTCTTTAACAATTTGTAATACATTGCTCAGTACCATTTTTCTCAGCAGTGCCAGACTTGTTTACACAGGAGGATGTGCTGCCTACAAAAAGATGATCTTTTCTGCAGCACAAAAGGTCATTGCACTCAACGAACAAGAGCATTTAAACCAGAAGATTATCATGAAAACAGTGTTACTAAGGCCTCTTTCACACTTCTGTCTTTCTTTTTCCGTCATAATGAGTCGTTTTGTGAAAAAAACCGGATCCAGCAAATATTTCTGCTGGATCCGTTTTTTTTCTCATAGACTTGTATTAGCGATGGATTGTGACGGATGGCCTTCCTTTTCATCTGTCGTGTGCTGGATCCTTCTGAAAATTGCTGTCCGTGGGGCGGAGACAACGCACATAGAGATGTTTTATGTGTACGTTGGAAAATCGCTCAGCAATGGATCCTGAGCTGTTTGTCGTTGGCTATAATGGAAGCCTATGGATGTAGTCTTCGCGATGCTCCCGGCAGCTGCCGTTCCCAGTGATGCCTTGCGAAATGACCCGCGACGTCATCAGAGGTCATTGTCTCGCAAGGTATTACTGGGAACGGCAGCTGCCGGGAGCATTGCGAGCATCGAGAAGGCTGCGCGGGACGCCGGAAGGTAAGAATATTGCGATTTTTTAAAATTATTTTTAACATGGGTTATGTTGTGTAAGCGTTTTTGCAGCGGAAAACCACTGCAAAGACGCATACACAACAGGTGCACATAGCCTTGACAGGTCCGTCAAGAAAACGGGCCCAGTGCACCCATTTTTTACCATCTGCACAGGATCCGTCTTTTCAACATTTTGACGGATCCTGTGCAGATTGTAAAAACGGAAGTGTGAAAGAGGCCTAAGAATGCTCATTCACAGTAATTGTGCAGTCTAAATTGACCTCAAGTAATCACCTGTCCTGGTTTTCTCAGTTTATATTGTTACCTGATTCCTATTCCCCCTACTCCCACTCAGTCATGGATGACTATCCCTATATTGGAACCAATAGAGTAAATTAGGTAGTGGAATGGTGTAAACATTTTAATGTTTCCTTTGTACTTTTTGTAGCCTACCTTTTACATATTACAACTATTGTGGTAGTTGGATTCTAAGTTAACACATATTTATGGATTCTATCTCAAAATTACTTGTGTTTGGAAATCATATTACATCAACATGCTCATCGTTATCTGTGTTATCTACAGACCATGTTTATAGTTAATGGATTTTGCAATCAGAATCTACATAGAGACTTAGTTGCAGTATTTTAAATATTCTAGATTTGCGGCCTTGCGGGTTGTACTAAAATTGTTTTATTTTGTGTTGTTGTCATTAGGCTTTGTCAGTTTGGGCAGGTAATTAAATGTAGGAATAATTAACTGTCTAAAACCATGTAGCAGAGCTTTTTTTTTATTGTGATGTGTGGTAAAAAAATACAGAAATAAAATGCTTGGAAAGCATTTTATCTGTTCTTTGTAAATTGTCTTTCTGCTTTGTTAGCAGACAGCAGGTGTCTTGCTTTCATCACTGTGTAATGATTGAATCCCATTACTTTGTTTTTTTGTCCTATACAGCTTAATTATTATGTTTCTCACAATAGAAGTTTGGAGGGAACCGGCAGAGTTTAAATGTCAAACATAACCTTCTGCATGTATTCCTGTGCTGTGTGAAAGGAGGCTCTGACCTCAGATACTAATGAAAACTTGTTAGAAAAAATAGTCAAAATATAAGGGTAATTCGATATGTTTTGTGTCATTAGTAAAAATTGAAATTAAAATGGACAACCTTTGGCTAACTTCTGGATATCTAACACTGTGTTGTATATGTTATCCTCCATCTAGTTGGCTTTACATGTAACTCTAAGAAGAAAGTTTTACGAAGTATTGGATTATGGTTTACAACTTATTTTCTTTGTAGTTAGTAAGTTATTTATTAGAATAGAGGAAAAAGTTTATTTCAGTGATAAAATACACCATATTCCAAATTAAAATGCAAATTATATTTTTCTCGGATTTTTGCTAAATGGTCAGTGCAAATGACAGTCAGTCTAATAAAAGTCATCACCCGTTAGAGTATACATCGAATTTTATTGAAGAAACCTCCCAATGATAACAGTATAATCTCCAAAATGAATAAAAACTCAAAATGCACTGTTCCAAATTATTAGGCACAGTAGAATTTCTAAACATTTGATAAGTTTTAAAGAACGGAAAATGCTCATTTGTGGAATTTGCAGCATTAGGAGGTCACATTAACTGAACAAAAAAGTTATTTAACTTCAAAATATCCTAACAGGCCAGGTTACATGTTATCATAGGAACCCTTCTTTGATATCTCCTTCACAATTCTTGCATGCATTGAACTTGTGAGTTTTTGGAGAGTTTCTGCTTGTATTTCTTTGCATGAAGTCAGAATTGCCTCCCAGAGCTGCTGTTTTGATGTGAACTGCTTGATGATAATCCAAAGGTTCTCTATAGGGTTGAGGTCAGGGGAAGATAGTGGCCACACCATGAGTTTATCTCTTTTTATGCCAATAGCAGCCAATGACTCAGAGGTATTCTTTGCAGCATGAGATGGTGCATTGTCATGCATGGAGATGATTTTGCTCCTGAAGGGATGTTTCTGCTTTTTATACCATGGAAGAAAGTTGTCAGTCAGAAACTCTATATACTTTGCATAGGTCATTTTCACACCTTCAGTAACCTTAAAGGGCCCTACCAGCTGTTTCCCCATAATTCTGGCCCAAACCATGACTCTTCCACCTCCTTGCTGATGTCGCACCATTGTTGGGACATGGTGGCCATCCACCAACCATCCACTACTCCAATCCATCTGGACCATCCCGGGTTGCTTGACACTCAACAGTAAACAAGACTTTGAAAATTAGTCTTCATGGATGTCTGGGACCACTACAACCGTTTCTGCTTGTGAATGCTGTTTAGGGGTGGCCGAATAGTAGGTTTATGAACCAAAGCAAGCCTTTGAAGGATCCTACACCTTGAGGTTCAAGGGACTTCAGAGGCACCAGCATCTTCAAATATCTGTTGGCTGGTTTGTAATGGCTTTTTAGCTGCTGCTCTCTTACTCCGATGAACTTGCCTGGCAGAAACTTTCCTCATTATGCCTTTATCAGCACGAACATATCTGTGCTCAGATTCAGCCACAAATCTCTTAAAGGCCCAGTCACACTTAGCGATGCTAAAGCGATCCCGACAACGATACGACCTGTCAGCGATTGTTGCTGCGTCGCTATGTGGTCGCTGGTGAGATGTCAAACACTGAGATCTTCCTAATGACGCAGCAGCGATGCGGCGACCTTTACAACGATGTCACATGGCAGCTATTATGACGATTCAGACCTCGATGAGGGACGTCCTGTGAGACGTTGTAGTCAACGAGGTCATTGGTAAGGTGTCAAACACAGCGATGTGTGCTACCCAGCGGGACCTCAACGATCAAAAAAAGGTCCAGGCCATTCCGACATGACCAGCGATCTCACAGCAGGGGCCTGGTCGCTGCTACGTGTCAAACATAGCGAGATTGCTACTGAGGTCGCTGTTGCGTCACAAAACTTGTGACTCAGCAGCGATCTCGCTAGCGACCTCGCTTAGTGTGACGGGGGCTTAACAGTACGATGATCACGCTTAAGTTTTCAGGAAATATCTAATGTTTTCATCCCTTGACCAAGACATTGCACTATTTGATGCGTTTCGGTAGCAGAGAGATCCTTTTTCTTTCCCATGTTACTTGAAAACTGTCGCCTGCTTAATAATGTGGAACATCATTTTTAAGTAGTTTTCCTTTAATTAGAATCACCTGGAAAACTAATTATCACATGTGTTTAAAATTGATTTCAGTGATCCATTGAGCCCTGAGACACTATACTATACCATCCATGAGTTTATTTAAAAAACAAAACAATTAAATCTTTGACACTTAAATCCAATTTGCATAATAATTTGGAACATGGTGTATTATCTGCAGCACTGTACAAGGATTGGCATCATTTTCTATCTCAAAGACGAGAGCCATTTTCATTGGAAACCAGTTAACATGAACCTATCAGATTATTTTTGGAGTTCAGAAAATTAATTATAGTATCTGGAGCAAACCCAATAATTAAACCATATTTGAAAACTTCAGGAAACTTCAGAAGAGCCTATACAAAAGCCAAGCTAGAGAATGCAGCAGCCTATTATTGGTGAATCTAGGTCATGAGAGGATGTCAAAGCTCACAGAGTAGCCATAGAAGAAAGGGTAGAAAACCATAAAACACTGAATAAATCTTACAAGAATGAAGAAGGGTTAAAATCCGTATTCCCATGGCCATATATGTTAACTTTGATATTATTTAGGCTGTGTTTGTGCTGAATAACTTGAAATTAGCTGGACATAGTTCTAAGAAACCTCAGAGTATCACATACGGTATTTTCAGTGCAATTGAAGTATTTGTGATTTGTTGTGAATCAATTTTTTTCAAGAAATTCAAAGAAGCTGGTGATGGTGAATTTGAATTTCCAAAGACTTGCTCATCTCTACCATCTTCCATCACATGAACCCCATCTCTTCTCACCTAGTAGTTTTTTGATCACTTGTAAGTTCAATGCATAATCTTTCCTGAATGGTTGCTTCATTGAATATATGTATTGTCATACCGGACATCGCACATTGGTAGACCCAGTGCAAGTGTGTAAAAACAGACATACATTCAGACAAACACACTCTCAAAATTGAAAATGAAATCAAGCTTGAGGCTGGTTTCACACTTGCGTTGCGCAGAGCTGCAGAGGGCTGCGTAGTTCCTCCGTTAATCCCCGCCCACTACAGCACCTCTTCCATTCAGCTCTGCCTACATCAGCATATGTCCTGCATACCTATCTTTAACATTGGGTACACAGGCCATGCGAATGTTTGCGGATGCCTGACGTTGCGCCGAACTGCACTGAACGCAACATGTTGCATTTTGTTGCAGTCGGCGCAGCGTCAAAATGACGCATGCGGAGGCATCCGCATTCATTTGCATTGCCTGCATACCCAATGTGAAAGATAGGTACGCAGGATGCGGACATAGGCAGAGCTGAATGGAAGAGATGCAGCAGTGGGCGTGGCTTAACGGAGGAACTACTCAGCCCTCCGCAGCTCTGCCCAACACAAGTGTGAAACCAGCCTAACATGTCAGAAGGATCAGGTGACTAGAAAATTTGAAAATCACTGCTATTATGAGTAATCTTTGATCATTAAAATGGTGCATTCATCCTTACAACTTGTTTGGAATTTTGACAACCTGTTTAAAGATGCACTCCTCCCATCAAAGTTTTTATCCTCTTAATATATTGCAATCATCATATTATATAGCATTGTGAACTTGTAATTGCTAATTTTTCCTTTCTACCTAGTTAATCTTTCTCTTTTCTTTGCTCAAAGTAGAAACAGGAAGTCTCTTTTCCCTGCATGAGTCATCCCCCTCTTCAACTCCTGACCCAGCTGCTTTTCTCCTCCCCCTCACAGGGACTTTTGCAGTGACTCATGCAGTGAAGAGAGACTTCCTGTTTCTACATAGATCTAAGAAGGATTCAGCTGGTCTATTTTTAATCACGTGATGTCATAGACCTAAACAGAAAACAGAAGAATTCACTGGGTAGATAGGCAAAATGAGCAATTGTAAGTACACAGTGCTATGTAATATGATGATTGCACCATATTGAAAGAATAAAAATTTTGATGGAAGAAATAATTAAAGTGAAGACAGGTGATCAGCACAGCTGCACTTTCCAAGGGCTTCAATGTAGTACCGACTTGGGTGCCAAACCATGTGAAAAATACTGAGAAAATGTCCATGTCCAGAAGATGAGAAAGAGAAAGGGGCACTCACTGTCCCATAATATTGTCCTTTTATTTGGATTTACATTAAAAAAAACAGGCAGGAGAGTTCTCAGTGGAGACGCACTGGATAACGGCCGTTTCGCGCTACCATGTGCTTCTACAGGTCCTCGACGGTGATACGTTGAGTGCCATTTTCTCTTTTTCATCTTCTGGACATGAATTTTGCTGGGAAAGATTTTTTAAACTCTGATGATATGAAAAGGAAATAAAAACACCACAACCAAGAAATTCCACCAACGGTATCGGTATCCAATTAGTATGCATATTTATAGTATGAAAACAGTTGTGTGACTGCAGATATTTATGTTGGTGGTAATATTGACAATGGATATTACAATCTCATGTTACAAACAGACGTCCTTGTTGTGACGACCCTGCTATAATAGAATATATTTGGATTATCGATAAACTTTTGGACCTTTTTTTAGCCTCATTCAAACATGTAAAGATTGTGATGCACGGACCGGCCGTGAGTCTCCTAGTTCAGATCAGTACACCCGCTGTCAGTCCATACATTATGGTCCATAAATGAACATCCGAATGAAGCTCAAAATTTATATTTATCGTGTACCATACGCAAATTTTTAGCTGTAAAAAGAAGGCCTTCAGCAGGTATAATCATGTTGTCTAACCTAAAGAGCCGTCCTCACTTATGCTTCCATCCCATAGGCAGAGAACGGATCACATACTCCTTCATAAATATCTTAAACTGGAACCTTAGATGAAGTATGAAGGAATAATCTTGGATTTTGAAAGCAGTTTTTTTTTTTTATTGTTACACAAGTCAGATAGAAATGTTTAAAAAAAAGTCTTGGTCACTGCATAATTGTAAATTGATGAAAACTTGCTGAACATATACTTAAACTGTTTGATAACTCTTCCTTTAGAAATATGTTTAGCTTAAGAAATATCATGTATAAACACACAGACCATAAAATGAATGTCGGATATGTGGAATGCCAATTAAAATATTTAAGTAAGCCATCTTATGATCTTAAACGGGCCCAATAAATGTAACGGTAGCGCTACAATACTCTACAATACTCACAATACTTAATGTTTTAAATACAAGAAGAAAATTGAAAATCTTTGCTATATTTCCACCATGTTATTTTTATTTCATGGCCAATATTACATTTTAATGATGTGAAACCCACATTTTTATTCATGTGCTGTATAGTACATTGTATATGACCCAACACAATTAATTGAAAGTTGTCACGTTTCCAAGTAGTGATTACTATTCACACTAACTTCAATTATTTGACTTTCACATGTTATAACATTTTCCACACATGGCTTATTTGTGCAAATTTTAGAGCAGAGCTTCCTGAATTTAAGTGCTAAGTAATAGACATGAAAAGAGGGAGCCTACGGCTGATTCGAGGGGCTGGGAATAGAAAACATTGCTTGCAGTACAAAGGACTTGAAAGGTATGCTCAATCATGCATTAAGAGACCTTATGCATTTACATTACAGTTTACTAGTTGTATTCAGTTAATTTGCTATTTTGGTTTCTTACGTGCAGCACATAATTACTAATATAGGCTGCCAGAAAAAGCTTTTAAATTCAGTCTTACCGCAAATATGCAATAGTATAAGTTTATGAGGTTTAGACGTATGAATGTATGATTGTTCATTTTTCCAATGATTCTGGCTCCATAAATAGAGCCCTGTTTGAGTTAATAGTTGGATTCTTACCATGGCAATCTGAATGCTTATATGTAAACATTTAGTCATGTTCCTGTATTATCTGAGTAGCAAATGAGCACAGCACCTTTAGATATGCTATCCCTGGGCAAACAAGCAGCAGCTGCACTATTGTTCCTGGTCGGCAAATAAATATAAATTTTAATGACCCGGTAAAGAGAAAGATAAAGCTAAGCATAATATGCTCGAAAAAAGTCTTTGTGTAAAATGTAATTTCAGAGATAAATGTGATTTATACACGAATGTCAGAGTATTTTGCACAATGAGTGGAAAGTGGTACTGTAGTTATGGTTTAGGGCCTACATTCATCTGCACTTACAGCACTATTATGTTAGAATTTGAATATATTTACATGGGGAGAGATTTGCAGCAAATTTTCCATCTGGATTTTCAGGGAAGAAAATCTGCAGTATATTATAACTGCAGCTTTGTGGATGAGATGTTATCAAACCTCATTGACTCCCTGTGTAAAAAATGTACATGTGGAATTATCGTAGAAATTGACCTGCGGTGCAGATTTTAAGTTTAGGTTGCAAATTTTTACTACAGATTTTCTGCCCTTGCAATACATAGAATGAAATCCAACTCAAATCCACAGCAAAACTCGGTCAATATGTCTGCACTGAGTTTATTAAAAATGTTTTTTCTTATGCAGATCCACTTTAACATCCACATCAAAAAATGCTTCAAATACAAAGGGAATCTGTCAGCTGATGCACGCTGCAAAAAACCTTGCGCAGCGTGAATTAGTCACTAGCTGTAGTGTCCCATCCATGTATGCTTGTCTCTGAAACTGTGGGGTTTCATAGAAAAATATACTTTTAATAGCTGCCGGTGTGCACTTGTGGTACAGGCGGGTCTCTAGTGGCTTCTCTCCACCCGCTGACAGTGACTGGCAAGCCTCTACCTGCGTGCACGTATTGGTCAGTGGGCAGAGAGAAGCTGCCGGGAACCTGCCTCTATGACTAGGGCACAGCGCGGCTCAGTCCCCAGAGGCTATTAAGGTTATTAAAAGTATGCTTTTCTCATAAAAGCAGCAGCATTTCAGAGACAAATATAAATGGCTGTGAGCATGTATCAGCTGACTGGTTCCCTTTAACTACTCTTTATTGAGGATTTTGAAGTGGATCCACTTCAAAATCTACATCAAAAAATGTCAATGTTCACCTACCCTTAGGCTACATTCCCACAATGAGTATTTGTGTAGTTTTTGATGTTACATCTTTTCTGCAGCATTTCTGCACATATTCGGTAAAGTAAATAACTTGTGTTTTTTTCATTGACTTTTTTCATGTGTTTTATCATGATTTTGACTCTGTGGTTTTTGGTATATCATGTTTTAAATAAAGCTGCATTGTTTTTGTATACTTCCTTCCATTCAGTTTTGACCAAACTTTATATATTCATGTGTGGAAAGGCACATATGCATTTTTACCTGTGGATTTTATGAATCCAATGCAATTATATATCAATTCCGCACAGTGTACCTGCAAGAGAAATTGACTTTTTCTGGATGTCAAACTCGCACCACAGGTTAGTTTGCGCAGTGTTAAAAAATGTGCAGTGGGCATGAGATTTCTATAAATCCCATCTACTTTGCTGGAATGGGAAGATGACGCATTTTTTGTGCAGCAAGATTATTCCGCATCAAAAACTCATCAAGGGAACTTAACCTTTGAGTATGTTTTTTTTTTTGGAGTACAAGCAAACAAATTGATTTTGAATGTTTTGTAACTGTTTGATTTTCATCTAATTTTGATCCATTTGCCCATTTTCACTATGAATATGAAACAAAAAGTTTACAAGCTTGAACTACCCATTAGACAGTAAAGCACTATAAAATGCTACACAGATGGTGTCTATGTGCTATGGATTTATTTATTTACCCATCATTGATCTTAATATGCGATTTTGATGGCCTTAGACTATAATGGGAACTCATTCTAGTCATGAAAATCACAAATAGAATATATACAGGGAAACTTGTCATCTAAATGAGGCTTTATCCAAATTGCTTTTTAGTTATAGAAGAATAGGCCTCATGAGTTTGCATTTACATACTTTGGCCAAAATCAAACCAAGAAACAGATCATATTCTGGTTTCCATCTAGTCTAGTATTTTCCAATTATATTCTCATATTTGGTTTCTAGTCATCATTCAGATGCTACAATAGTGCACAGGTCAGGTATTGATTGGATTTGAAGGAGGTAACTAGTCAATTAGAACTGATTGAAACATTGCAGAGCATATATCACTTCATTTGCTCCTGAAACTTTTGTATAATTTGCATCATTTACTTGTTGTAAATGCCCGTTCTAAGTTTAAAAATGACTAAAACAATTTTACACCATTTACGATACCTTTTTCCAGTTCCTATGTTATTAAAAATAAGAAAAGGTGCTTAGTTAATCTTTTGATATAACGCACATGTTTATAAATTAATTTCTGTACAGGTTGATTAAAAAGGGTCGTGGAAAATTCTAGCCTCGGTATTCATTACCAAGAGAAAAGAACGCCATTTTACCAAATTTTATCTATACAGTACAAATGTTCCAAGTGATTTTCATTGGTGACTTCAGATGTCCAGGTGGTAGTCAACTTCCATCCAGACATGTGCCTGCATATGCTCAGAGATGGACTCAACTGTTTCAGTGATGCGTTGTCTCCAGATAATTCAATATTCAATCATCACCAGATCTAACACCTTGCAACATTTTTTTCTGTGAGGTTGCGTGAAAGACTCAGTGTATTTGCTCCCTGCAGTTACAGGGTCTGTACCACCTGAGAGAACGTATTACTGTAACTGTGGAGTCCATGTCTGAGGATATGCCAGCAGAACTGGACGACCGCCAAGACATCTGCCATGTCACCTATGGAAATCAGTTTGAACGTTTGTAATGTGTAGATAAAGTTTGGGTAGTGTGTATTCTCATGTTAATAAATTTGTTATGTTCTTTCCGCCATCATTTTGCACCATTTGTTTTGAATAACCCTGTATAACGGTTGAAAAAAGTCACAGGTTAGGGGTTTAGAATAGACCCAATCGGTATCTTGGCATATTTTGCAATGCCAAACTGGATCCATCAACCCAAGGGAACCAAGGTTTTTCAAGTTTAATGATAGTGTTTCTCTTCAGATAAATGTATCTTTCCAGATTTAACAACCAGTTAATCTTATTTATGAATTCTTGGATTGTGGGAGTCTGGTCAGTTATCCAGTATTGAGCTATCAATGTCCTGCCCGTATACCACTTTCGTGAAACTGCAATTTTACCATAATTGCCCGTAGCCAAGTCTTCAATATATCCCAATGTGCATACCAAAGAAATAGTGTCTACTTGTGCTAATTAGGTTCTATAAATTATATCCAGTGCACCCTTCCAAAAGGATTCTAATTTAAGGCAAGACCAAAGCATATGTTATAAGTTTGGTGAGTTTGTCTTACATCTAGATTCAGGTATGATTTTTTTTATAAAAGAGTGGCAAAATTGAAGCGAGGGCATTAAAATTTGTCAAGAAATGTCATTTTTCAAAAATAGGGGGCCAACAAGCTTTTAGCTGTTTGTCCAGCCTTGTTTTCTTGTGTAGTCTGTATAAAGACTAAGTGTTATTAATCTCTTACACCCCCCAAAAAAATGTTCTTTTTGATTTATTTAAAATATTAAACACACATTCTTGTATATTTTTACTGCTCTTTGTGGACATGAATGTCAGCTATATTACAGTATGTCTGTCAAATTTTAAAAACAAAGTCCTTTTTCAGTATAGGTAACCACGGTTTCATTTCCACACTAATATGCTGGCATGTTTAGTTTCAATCAGTTGTGCTGCTGTTGATCCTTACAGTAATATATTATTACATGAAAGATTCCAGATGTGGCATTGGCGGGGTTAATTTGAGATTGTAGAAGTGTAATCTCAACCAAAGGAGCCTTTATCATGTAAGTAGGTTAAAATTGGAGTTGTAGAGCCCCAGGCTTCATTTTGTTCAGCGGTAAAAAAAAATCCCCTTAAGTGGCCTCTTTTGCACATTTAAGAACTTTTTCTTGTAAGGTTGATTTATATTAGCATCAGAATAGCCCTTTTATATTCTTAATGGATATAACATTCTTTACAGTAATAGAAAAAAATGTTTGCAGAGGTGATATACATACTGTATATATATATATATATATATATATATATATATATATATATATACTGTACGTATATTGAATTATGTTGATCTTGTATGATGTGTTATGCTCAGGTTACATTTAGTGCTTTTCTATATTATACTAGATGGTGGTCCGATTCTAATGCATCGGGTATTTTAGAATATGTATAGTATATAGCACAGCCCAAGTAGTATATAACACAGCCCACACAGTGTATAGCACAGCCACGTAGTATATAGCACAGCCACGTAGTATATAGCACAGCCACGTAGTATATAGCACAGCCCACACAGTATATAGCTCAGCCCATGCAGTATATAACACAGCCCATGCAGTATATAACAGCCCACATAGTATATAACACAGCCCACGTAGTATATCACACAGCCCACATAGTATATTGCCCAGCCACACAGTATATTGCACAACCACGTACTATATAGCACAGCCCATGTAGTATAAAGCACAGAGACGTAGTATATAAGACATGCCACGCAGTATATAACTGTCACGATATGGTATGAAATATCATATAAGTTTAGTTCTGTTGCTAGCATGCTGTGGGTTAAAACCCCCCCTTCCCTTTCACTCAGCCAAGAGCTGCCTTGTCAATGTACATGGGGAAGAGAGTTTTATTGACGAAAGGTATTTACGACCAGTATTTCCTGTGGGGGAAAGTGCCCAGCTTTTACTAGATTAGAACCTTCCAGAATATGAAAGTCTTTTGTTCTGTTTTTGGAAGATATTAGGCAAATCGTTTTAGTTAAGACCACGAAAACATATATTTGTAATCACACTCGGAGGATCTACCCATCCCTCGAAACACAGGTTTCTAGCCCCATCTGGTACAGAGGTAGGGATTTCTCTGTCAGTGTGCGTGACAGGTGGGACATGTTTGGTCTCACTGGAATGCCGGCGATGATACGAGATGAATGAGGGGTATGGTGCGATTATGATAGGTTCAGCAGCGGAATTACAAGTCTTAGAAAGATTTAGCTTATACTTAGTCAGAATGTAGAGAGAGGAGGGTCTGGGATAGCCAGCCTTTTTGGTGATGTCACCGACCTAAGCTATAACTGTTTTGGCCGGACTCCAGCAGTGACTCTGTTGCTGGAAGAACATGTGGGTCTGACCTGAAGAGCTGTACCTCATGCATTGGGATTTTTGGGAGCCCCTCCCCCTAGCATGGTGTTTGCCTGAACTGATATGAACTAAGAACATGTGAGTTATCTTTTCTTCCTTTAATCCTTTTATTTTCATAATTACCTTGTACATATTTGCAATTGTCTCATTTGTAACATCTCTGTAAAATATTTTATAAACACTGCCTAAAAATCATTTATGGGGTATAATATTTAATACTAGTTCGTTCTTCCTGCCCTAAACCGTACCCTGTCTCTGAAGGGAATTACGCTACTGTTTTGGGGTTAGCTCCAGACCCGTTCAATTGGAGCTGGTGGCAGCGACCGTGTGCCGGCTTTTGGGGGTCACTGTAGCGACTGCGGCTTGATAATTATTGTTCCTGCCTGAGTGGGAGTAGTTATCGCATCGCTGCAGTGCACCCAATAGCCAGTACATAGCAGGCAGCCTTTCTGGCGAATAATCACCCTAGGTGCAGTACCTAATCTGACCTGACAGAAAGGGGGGCGCCAGAGAGCTGCAAGGTTTAAGTGGAACTGTAAGCGGGATATACACAAATCCCTGCAGTTCATGGTATACTGAAGAGCAGTGGGATACCTAAAATAAGCCCCTGCTGTAAACAAGAGGTCAATAGCCTCGTGTGTGTTTTTTTTTCATCACATTGGGGCAGTGGAGGGATAACTAGGATAAGCCCCTGCACATGTGATAGCCATCTGTTGGTCTAAAGTCACCCCAATCCGTGACATATTGTGGGCAGCGGCTAAGGGATCTTGACAGTCACTGTGTGAATCGTGACATAGTGGTGGCAAGGCGGTGGGATATTAGAGCATTAGTGATTTGGTTTGAGCAATCATTCCTCTCACTAAAAACTTGCAGAAAGTTCTTGCGAGAACTCTGCGCAAATAAGTTTGGAGAACGAACTCAGTGTTTATTAGTTGTGAGACAATTGTGTACTGGTAATTATCCCTTCCCTTTCTCTTCGTTTTTCTATTCTATCTTTTATTTGGCAACCATGGCTGCGAAAGGAGAAGCCTGGTACACCCAGCAGAAGAAAGACACTCTTGCTGGGATATGCATGTACCATGGCCTGAACCCCCAGAACAAGACCAAGACTCAAATGGTCGCTGAACTGGTGCAATGGGAAGCCGCTCTAGACCACTCACAGAGCCCAGAGGCCGCAGATGCCAGCACCAGCGAAGATGGTGCTGCAGCAGAGGTCCAACCACTGAATGCTCGCCCCGTTAGCAATCCGGGCGAATTGGACCCCCACCTGCAGGCGGCCTTGAAAGAATTCCCCACTGACGACCATGAGGGACGTCGGCAGCTGATTCAGCAATACCGGCAGGAGGCCGAGGCCCGAGCCGAGCGAGAGGCCCAGCGAGAGGCAGAGAGAGCCGAGCGAGAGGCCCAGCGAGCCGAGCGAGAGGCCCAGGCCCAGCGAGCCGAGCGCCAAGCCCAGCGAGAACATGCACTGGAGATGCTCTGACAGGGGGGGACGCCTTCCACTGCCCAGAGCCGTGAGCCCAGCAGCGCTCAGACACCAAAGCCCCGGCCTGACCACTTTCCTGTTATGGAAAAGGATGGGGACTTGGACACTTTTCTGCGGGCCTTTGAGAAAGCCTGCAGACAGTACCAGCTGCCTACACAAGAATGGGCCCGATACCTGACACCAGGGCTGAGAGGAAAAGCTCTGGAGGCGTTTGCTGCCCTCCCTCAAGAACAAGATGGTGACTATGAGGCCATCAAGCAGGCTCTGATAGCCAAGTACCAGCTTACACCCGAGGTGTACCGTAAAAAGTTTCGGACCCTCCAACGTGGCCCACACGACAGTTACAGTGATGTGGTGCATGGACTGGGG
The DNA here is from genome assembly GCF_051348905.1 of Ranitomeya variabilis. Lineage (NCBI taxonomy): Eukaryota > Metazoa > Chordata > Amphibia > Anura > Dendrobatidae > Ranitomeya > Ranitomeya variabilis. The sequence continues at coordinate 460,086,992 of NC_135237.1, read as the reverse complement.
ACCCACTTTGACCAGTGGACCCAAGGACTGTCAGTGACCACCTTTGCACAGCTGCGAGATCTGATGATCAAAGACCAGTTCTTCCGTCTTTGCCCAACTGAGGTGCGACAGTTCGTGATGGACAGAGAACCCAAAGACGTGACGAAAGCAGCGCAGATTGCCGATGCCTATGAGGCCAACCATAGATCGGAAGTGCGGAAGCCAGTCACCTCCAGCTGGAGAGGGGGTAAGCCTGCATCCAACGCCAGTACCCCTGCCAGCCAACATACCAGAGGTCCTGTCCCCGTGGCCAACAGCACCAGACCTACCACCGAACTTCGCCAGTGTTACCACTGCAGGCAGACTGGACACCTCAGTCACCGATGTCCAGCCAAACAGAAGAACCCATCATCCCAGGCCCCAGGGCCTAATGCAGCAGTTCTTTTGGTGGGTGGTGTGGCTGGGAGGGGGTGTGATAACGTACAGCATGTCATTGTGGGAGGTCATGTTGCTACAGGCCTCAAGGACACCGGGGCTGAACGAACCCTCATCCGACCCGAACTGGCGGCCCCTGAAGAAATCATTCCGGGGAAAACCCTAACTGTCACTGGGATTGGGGGCATCAGCTGTCCCTTACCGATGGCCCGGGTTTATATTGATTGGGGTGCCGGGAGCGGGGTGAAGGAAGTGGGGCTGTCTGATAATTTGCCCACTGATGTTTTGTTGGGGACTGATTTGGGGAGGTTGGTTGCATACTTCGTGGATGACCCTCCTCCCCAATCTACTAATAAGGGTAAAGTTAACCCTGGTGATGATGATGATGATGATGGGAAATCGCATGTGTTACCTGACCATGCTTTATCTTGTAATGATGCATCTGTTAACCATTTTTTCCCTAGGATTGAGGGTGGAAATGTTGTACCTGAGCCGGAAACTTTTGCCGAGAGAAGTGGCCTACTCCACCATCGAGAAGGAGTGCCTGGCCATAGTCTGGGCCCTGCAGCGCTTGCAGCCCTACTTGTATGGTTGCACCTTCACGGTGGTGACCGACCACAACCCTCTGCGCTGGCTAAGCACCATGTGTGGAACCAACGGCAGGTTGCTACGCTGGAGCCTTGCCCTTCAGCAATTTGACTTCACCATTAAACACAAAGCGGGCAAAGAGCATGGGAATGCAGATGGACTCTCCCGCCAGGGTGAACCCACGGAGGTGCGCATGGAGGCATACCGAGAGCTTCTGCCACCGTAGCGCACGCTAAAAGGGGGAGGTGTCACGATATGGTATGAAATATATAAGTTTAGTTCTGTTGCTAGCATGCTGTGGGTTAAAACCCCCCCTTCCCTTTCACTCAGCCAAGAGCTGCCTTGTCAATGTACATGGGGAAGAGAGTTTTATTGACGAAAGGTATTTACGACCAGTATTTCCTGTGGGGGAAAGTGCCCAGCTTTTACTAGATTAGAACCTTCCAGAATATGAAAGTCTTTTGTTCTGTTTTTGGAAGATATTAGACAAATCGTTTAAGTTAAGACCACGAAAACATATATTTGTAATCACACTCGGAGGATCTACCCATCCCTCGAAACACAGGTTTCTAGCCCCATCTGGTACAGAGGTAGGGATTTCTCTGTCAGTGTGCGTGACAGGTGGGACATGTTTGGTCTCACTGGAATGCCGGCGATGATACGAGATGAATGAGGGGTATGGTGCGATTATGATAGGTTCAGCAGCGGAATTACAAGTCTTAGAAAGATTTAGCTTATACTTAGTCAGAATGTAGAGAGAGGAGGGTCTGGGATAGCCAGCCTTTTTGGTGATGTCACCGACCTAAGCTATAACTGTTTTGGCCGGACTCCAGCAGTGACTCTGTTGCTGGAAGAACATGTGGGTCTGACCTGAAGAGCTGTACCTCATGCATTGGGATTTTTGGGAGCCCCTCCCCCTAGCATGGTGTTTGCCTGAACTGATATGAACTAAGAACATGTGAGTTATCTTTTCTTCCTTTAATCCTTTTATTTTCATAATTACCTTGTACATATTTGCAATTGTCTCATTTGTAACATCTCTGTAAAATATTTTATAAACACTGCCTAAAAATCATTTATGGGGTATAATATTTAATACTAGTTCGTTCTTCCTGCCCTAAACCGTACCCTGTCTCTGAAGGGAATTACGCTACTGTTTTGGGGTTAGCTCCAGACCCGTTCAATTGGAGCTGGTGGCAGCGACCGTGTGCCGGCTTTTGGGGGTCACTGTAGCGACTGCGGCTTGATAATTATTGTTCCTGCCTGAGTGGGAGTAGTTATCGCGTCGCTGCAGTGCACCCAATAGCCAGTACATAGCAGGCAGCCTTTCTGGCGAATAATCACCCTAGGTGCAGTACCTAATCTGACCTGACAGAAAGGGGGGTGCCAGAGAGCTGCAAGGTTTAAGTGGAACTGTAAGCGGGATATACACAAATCCCTGCAGTTCATGGTATACTGAAGAGCAGTGGGATACCTAAAATAAGCCCCTGCTGTAAACAAGAGGTCAATAGCCTCGTGTGTGTTTTTTTTTCATCACATTGGGGCAGTGGAGGGATAACTAGGATAAGCCCCTGCACATGTGATAGCCATCTGTTGGTCTAAAGTCACCCCAATCCGTGACATATTGTGGGCAGCGGCTAAGGGATCTTGACAGTCACGGTGTGAATCGTGACAATAACACAGCCCACACAGTATATAACACAGCACACATAGTATATAGCAATGTGGGCACCATATCCCTGTTAAAAAAAGACTTAGAATAAAAAATAGTTATATACTCAGGCATTTAGCGATGCTCCTCACGACGCTCCGGTCCCAAGAATGCATTGCGGCAATAACACATGATGATATAGCGGTCTCATGAGACCCCTATGTCATCATCTCGTGAGACCGCTACGTCATCTCCGGTCATTGCCGAAATGCATTCTTGGGACCGAAGCATCGCAAGGAGCGGGAAAGGTGCCGGAAGGTGAGAATATAATTATTATTTTTTTATTATTATTTTTAACATTAAAAAGTTTTTACTATTGATGCTGCATAGGCAGCATCAATAGTAAAAAGTTGGTCACACAGGGTTAATAGCAGCGTTAATGGACTGCGTTACACCGCGATATGCCGTGGTGTTTAGCAGTCCGTTTAACGGACTGCTAAAATCCTATGTGGCCGCTGACTGGAGGGGAGTATGGAGGTGGCACTGACTGGAGGGGAGTAGGAAGGGGCCAATTCACGGCCAGACTGTGCCTGTCGCTGATTGGTAGCGGCCAGCTGGCCATGACCAATCAGCGACCTGGGATTTCTGCGACAGACAGACGGTAGTACCCCTTAGACAATTATATATATAGATAATCAAAAAAGACCAAGCATAGCAATAATTATTGGAGATCCTGCACTTTTCATCCAAGTACAGAAAATGAGCTGTGCCTTATAAAGAACTGCACCAGGAGAATACTCTAAACAAACCTTTCCCCGAGAATACTGCAAGTGTCAAGGTACTAGGGAAAGCATTAACCTTGGGTAGCACCCTACTATCAGTTGATGACCTCAGTCTATTCCTGCCTTCCTCATATAATAGCTATCTTGCTTCGTCACTTCTAAGAACCAATAATTGATTTTTTTCCAAATGAAGCATTAAATTATTACTTTTAAGTAGACACAGTAGGATCCATCTAAATTCAACCTGATAAAAACATTCTAACCCAATCAAATGAATTACTGTACTCATGAATAGTATATGGTGATTATAATTTAAGACTTCATTAGGACTCATAACAGGCTTTTATTTCTCTACAATGCTAATTATTTTCTATGCAATATTGTAAATGAGCAGCACTGATCATCTACCTAAGTATTAAGTGAAAAAATAGAAAATCTTAAGCTATGATTCTGCTGTTGACGATATTTTGGTGTACAATTTTAACAGAAAAAATTGGAGTCTGGCTCAACAGGACTGGATTTTCCTTTTCTTTTTATATTTGAAAAGAAAATATAGTGCATACAAAGGAAAAATTCACATGGTCAACATGACCCAGTCGACGGATTTCGATTGCACTAGGCAGTCTTACTCATGAGTCATAATCATCAACATTAACAGAAATAAACACTTGAAATAGATCAATATGTTTGTAATGACTCTATATAATATATGAGTTTCACTTTTTGTATTGAAGAACTGAAATAAATTAACTTTTTGATGATACTCTAATTTTGTGAGAAGCACCTGTATATGTAACATATAAAGTGACATGTACAAGTTTGAGCACCGCTAGTCAAAAATTACTGTTATTGTGAATAGTTGAGCAAGATGAAGATTAAATGATCTCTAAAAGGTCTAAAGATGACACATTTCATTTGTATTTTGAGCAATAAAATATATATAGTAACTTATTACTTTTTACATAAAAAAATACAAAAAGGAAAATTGCCCGATGCAAAAGTTTGGGCACCCTTGGAGATTTGTGTGCTCAGATAACTTTAACCAATGTTTCAGACCTTAATTAGCCTGTTACAGTTATGGCTTATTTACCATCATCATTAGGAAAGGCCTTTATAAAAACACAGTCACCTCTAATTTTGTGCCAAAAACAGCAGCCATGAGTTCTTCGAAGCAGCTGCCTAGCACTCTGAAAATGAAAATGGTGGAGACCCACAAAGCAGGAAAAGGCTACAAGAAGATAGCAAATTGTTTTCAAGTTGCCCTTTCCTCTGTTCAAAATGTAATTAAGGAATGGCAGTCAACAGGAACAGTGGAGATCAAGATAAGGTCTAGAAGATCAAGCAAAATTTTAGTGAGAGCTACTTGTAGGATTGCTAGAGAGGCAAATCAGAACCTCAGCTTAACTGCAAAAGACCTTCAGAAATATTTAGCAGACTCTGGAGTTGATGTACATCAGAAGTATTTAAAAGAACATCTAAACAAGCTGATGCATTTTGGAAACACGTCCTATGGACCAATGAGGATAAAATAGAACTCTTTGGCCACAGTGATCAAAGGTATGAAAAAAGGGCACTGAATTTCAGTAAAAGAACATCTCACCAACTATTAAGCATGGAGGTGGATCAGTCATGCTTTTGGGTAGTGTTGCAGGCAATGGCACAGGGAACATTTCACGGGTAGAGGGAAGAACGGATTCAGTGAAATTTCAACAAATTCTTTATGCAAACATAATACCATCTGTAAAAAAAAGCTGACGTTGGAAAAGGATGATTTTTACTAATGGATAATTATCCTAAACACACATAAAAATCCACAATAGACGACTTCAAAAGGTGCAAGCTGAAGGTTTTTCAATGACTATCACAGTCTCATGAACTGAACATCATTGAAAATTTGTAGATAGACATCAAAATAGCAGTGCATGCAAGACGACCCAGGACTCTATCAGAACTGGAAGAATTTTCTAAGGAAGAATGGATGAAAATCCCTCAAGTTGAAAGACTCTTGGCTGGCTACGAAAAGCATTTACAAGCTGTGACACTTTCAAAAGGGGGTGCTACTAGCTGCTAACCATACAGGGTGCCCAAATTTAGCATCAGCCTATTTTACTTTTTGTAATTTTTAAAATGTAAAAAAATACAAAATACTTTTTTTTTTGCATAAAGTGTATCATCTTTAACTTTAGCCTTTTTAAAGATAATTTAATTTTCAACTTGGTTAGATGTTCACAATAACAGTCATTTTGACCAGGGGTGCCCAAATTTTGACATGTCACTATATAGCATTATAATTTATGTTATCTGTGACCATAAAATAGAAAATATCCACAGCTGTCAGATATCTGTGTTTTATGGACATCACAAAATAACTGACCAGCACCTCCAAACAGAATAAGACGTGTGAACAGGTGCAAGCTGTCAAACTATTCAGTATAACCAAGAACATACAGATGTACTCTGAAATACTCTAATTTACAAACAGTGTATAAATTAAATTGGAACTGCATTACTGCTATAAAAAATATGTTAACAACAAGGAAAGTACTTAGCGCACAAATTGGCCAATTCATGAGAGCCCACCAGCCCCAACAAGGTGTACCCAGGTGATGGGACCCTGACCTTATATGCCTCTCTCAGGTTGTATTTTCTTGGTTACCTGTGTTTTATGAATCCGTAAAGCTGCATTCATAAACTTCAATGTAATATTAAGTTTTTGAAGATTCAAACAAAACCATTAAAATAGAATTTGTGGATGTTCCATCATATACCATATTGCAGAGATATTCTTCTTTATTATTGCTTAATACACAGCCATATGAACTCCATCTACTGCTGCATGGGTTTCCAACCCAAAGAGCCAACAAAAAGAGCGTCTCTCTCTCTCTGGAGGACTTGGCATGTCCATTTCCAACACAAAGCCCATTGATTCCAGTGGATTTTTAGTAATACTTTATTTCCCCAGTGGTGCTCTGGTAGGGAAATTGAACATTGCCTAATAACTAAATATACATCATGTACTTCTGTAACAAAGGGTTCCTGTCCAAAGAGCAGACCTAAAATCCATCTATCTCCCATAGGAGGGCCTGGCATCTCTGTTTGTAATAGAACAGCTTGTTTATTCCACTGGATACCATGTAATATAATTCTTCTGGGGGGTGTGATAAGGGTTTTGAACATTGCTCAACACATATCCAATTGTCTTCCGTGCCCTGCCGTACAGGGTTCCAATACAAAGAATAGAGACAATCTGCATTTCTGGTTTTCTGGAGGAATCAACATGTTATTTTGCAGTACATAAAACCTTGACTGCCAGTAAATACTATGTAATTTTTTTTTAATTTCCCCTGTAGCGGTGCTCTAAAGACTTGTTACCAGATTTTCCGGCAAATGATTTTACTGCAAATTGCAGCTGATTATAAGAAATCTGACCACTTGTGATCTAATATAAAGGAATTGTTCACAATGCAATTTGTACTTTTATTGAAATTGATGAGGGTTTTTTTTTGCGCAGGATTTGCAGATTACTTTTCAATAGCAAATTTAAATATATGCAAACATACCAGCCATTAAATAAATAAAGACCACAGAAATATGCCTTCATGAGTTTTATTTAAAGTGATTATATATACAAGCCTGTATGAAAGTTTTATTCCATGTAACTATTGTCACGACATCCGTGTCAGGAGTAAGATATTCATGGCGCTAACCAGCCAGTAGATGACTGTACACTTGACAGGACAAGCATTTGCTGCGATTAGACAATGAACCTGACTGCTAACAATGCTTGAATAAAAAGTTTTGACAAATCAGTTGAATGCACTTCCTTTATGCCACCTTTTGCAACATCGGGCTTACTCCGTGTCACTGAATAACGATTTCTGTGCAGAATTTTTTCCACTTGAGTGCAAAAAGTATACTGGAGAAAATGTCATTTAAATGGATCTTGAATTTAGTCGGGATGTAACAAAATCTTAAGTATACACATCTGCAGAATGTCGGTGATGATTTCAGCTTTTGAGAAACAGAAGGATCTCTTCAGTAATTTTACCAGATGTTGGCCTGCATTCCAAATAAGCTTCATATAGTTTATACTGCGCACAATGCACTGTAATGCGGCTATTGAGTCACTATTTAATATCTGGAGTAGCAGTAATGACCTGCCACTTTAGTTTTACTTGTATAGAAATGTTGTAACTATAAAACAGATGTACAGCACTCGGAATTTATTAGGAGCAAAGGGTTTTAATAATGTAACAGATCTAGTCATTTCTTTTCCATTCCTCTTATAATGAATCTTAGTCAAGTAACAAATACATTGGATCATACAACCTTATTTTATGCACTCATCAGTCATAACGTTAGAACCATCTGCTCAATATTGTAAAGGATCCCCTGTGCTACCATAAGAGTTCTGATCATTTGTAACATGGACTCTACAAGAAGAAAATTTGAACCTGCCTTGTAGTAATTCACATCAAGACATTAACAGCAGATCTTTTAAGTTCTCCTTTTGGGGAGCAACCCAACAATATAGTTAGGTGGTACATGTAATGGTAAAGTAAATGCTAGGAAACAAGGTTTGCACGCTACTAGTGATGAGCGAGTGTGCTTGTTACTCGGGTGTGCTCATAGATTATGTTTGTGTCCCTGCAACTGCATGAATTGCAGCTGCTAGACAGCCTGAAGACATGCAGGGATTGCCTGTTTTTTAGGGAATCCCCACATGTATTCAGGCTGTCTACCAGCCACAAATCATGTAGCTGCGGGGACACAAACATAATCTATGAGCACACCCAAGATACTCGGAGAACACCCGAGCATGCTCGGAAAACCCGAGTAACGAGCACACTCGCTCATCAATACCCGCTACTCATTTCCCTGAACATCTCACTGCCTCCAATGGCTTACCTTTGTCCCATATTACATCTTGGTTCCATCTCTTTCTGAAGCCTGGCCATCAACAAGAGGTAAATAAAAAAATCCAAAAACGCAAAAAGTGTACCATCTCCCTGGGTATAGATTCAAGGCACGGATCATGCTCCTGTGTAGCATTCCAATGAAGATCCAAAAAGGCAATGTTTAGTCCAGCCACATGGATAAAACATAATATCTTTTTTATTGAATATTGAAAAAAAAACAAATTGTAAAAGCGTAACATCATAAAATAAGGTACAAAATCTATTCGTTTTGAGCGGTTAACCCACTCTTCATCATGGCATACTAATTAACAGCTCGTAACGCATAGGATTCACGCCTCAGTTTATGACGTTATTCTGTGACAACATGTTTTTACTCAATATTCAATTGAGAAGATTTTATGCTTTATTCATGTGTCTGAAATAAAGATACATTAAAAAATGTAATTTATCAGATTAGGCCACCATTCTTTTATATCTCCTTGGTCTAGTTCAGACACTTACATGCCCATTGTGGTAGGGATAAGCATAGGAACTTTGACTGCTTGGTGGTAACATTGCCCCATACTCAGCCAAGAGCAGTGCACTCCTCGTGTTCTCTCCCTCTACAAACCTACCTTTGCCCGACATTGCCATCTCTGTGTGCGGTTCCACCATTACTCCAAAGCAACATGCCCGCTGCCTTGGAGTCATCCTTGATTCCGAGCTTTCATTCACCCCCCACATCCGATCACTGGCTCGCTCTTCTTATCTGCATCTCAAAAACATTTCCAGAATTCGCCCTTTTCTTACTTTTGACTCTGCAAAAACTCTTACTGTCTCACTTATTCATTCTCGTCTGGACTATTGTAACTCTCTACTAATTGGCCTACCTTTTACCAGACTCTCCCCGCTCCAATCTGTCCTGAATGCTGCTGCCAGGATCATATTCCTCGCCAACCGTTACACCGATGCCTCTACCTTGTGCCAGTCATTACACTGGCTACCCATCCAATCCAGAATCCAGTACAAAACTACTACCCTCATCCACAAAGCACTCCATGGCTCAGCACCACCCTACATCTCCTCTCTGGTCTCAGTCTACCAACCTACCCGTGCCCTCCGCTCTGCTAATGACCTCAGGTTAGCATCCTCAATAATCAGAACCTCCCACTCCCGTCTCCAAGACTTTACACGTGCGGCGCCGATTCTTTGGAATGCACTACCTAGGTTAATACAATTAATCCCCAATCCCCACAGTTTTAAGCGTGCACTAAAAACTCATTTGTTCAGATTGGCCTACCGCCTCAACGCATTAACCTAATTATCCCTGTGTGGCCTATTAATAAAAAACAACAACATAATCACGTTCCTCCATCATGTTCTCATACACTTTATGCAGTTAATAGCCTCTGTGTCTGTACTGTTACATACTTAGGCAGTTAACTGGTTCATGCAGCTTTACATGAACACCCGAGCCTTACACTATGGCTGGTCCAAATAACTAAAGCAAACACCCGAGCCTTACACTATGGCTGGTCCAAATAACTAAAGCAATTGTTACCATCCACCTCTTGTGTCTCCCCTTTTCCTCATAGATTGTAAGCTTGCGAGCAGCAGGGCCCTCATTCCTCCTGGTATCTGTTTTGAACTGTGATTTCTGTTATGCTGTAATGTCTGTTGTCTGTATAAGTCCCCTCTATAAGTTGTAAAGCGCTGCGGAATATGTTGGCGCTATATAAATAAAATTATTATTATTATTATTATTATAGATGGCAATATTTCAGTTGCAATTCATGCTTCAGCAGCTCTTTTCTGGGAATGGACTTGACTTACTACTATGCGTTCCCCACTCACATCAATCTTGTGTGCATAAATCCCTGTTCCTGGGTCATTTATAGTCATTTTTAGGACTAGTTGCTACCATCCAGTGACTAATTGCGCTGACTCAGATGTCTAGCCTTTACAGGCTTTTCCAAAAGTTTTTAGATTGACACAAATTTTGGTTTTGACAAAGTTTGCTGCATCAATGTTTTTAGACTTTTTAGTCAGATGTTTCTGTGGTTGCTAAAGTACGATCATAAGCATTTCATAAGATTTCCAACTTTTGACAAATATATCAACTTTATGCAAAGATTAAATATTTAAAGTGTTTATCCTTATTTCGCAAGACTTCTGCAATTCGACCAGGCAGCTGGATGTCAGATTCTTGACCAAAATTATTTACAACCCATTTTGCTTTGTAATATGGTGCTTCATCATGCTGGAAGAAGCATGAGGAAAAAATAAGGGTCAACACTGTAAATATTCAGTCTTTCCATACATTTAATGCATTTAGAGAGTTTATAAACTTAAGAAATGTTTAGAATTGTACTTTATGAATCATAGAAACAGCTGACTCCAAGATCTAAATTCATAGAAGCAACAAACTTTGTGAAAGTCAAAATTGATGTCAGTCTCAAAACTTTTGTACATGGCTGTGCAATTTGGCCCTTGACAAAGTTCTTCATATCATTTTGCATGTTTCAAACACATTAACTTCAAGCACTGACTGTTTACTTTCTGCCTGATGATCTTAGACCTTACTTTGAAATTGAATATCAAAGTGAATGTGTAATCTAGTAATAAAGATGAGCTCAACTGGTTTCATAAAATTCTCCTTTGCGTATTAGGCAGAGAAAGGATTTTCAGTCATTGTGACATAGATTTTAAATGTAAGGACACCTGCCTTTTCAGGTCATCTGAGATATTAAAGAAGCTGTCCACTACTTCAACATTGATGACCTATTTTAAGGATAGGTCATCAATGTCTCATCGAAGGAGGTGTGATACCCCGCTGATCAGCTGTTCTCAGTGCTCGGTTATGGAGCTGCTCTGTCTACTCATAGTGGCCACAGCCGGTTACTGCACATCCTCTCCCTATTCAAACATAAGGATAGGTCATCAATGTTAAAGCACTGGATAACCTCTATATGGAGTCTGAAAACTATTCTATGATAATTTGTTCTCCAAGAGACAAATAGCGCTCTATCAATCCAGGGTATTGCCTCATTCAGCTGAAATTGTGTGACACATTTTGGTGCAATTTTTACCCATTTTCCCTTGTGAAAATTTAAATCTGGAGCTAAAACTATTTTTTGAGTGGTGAAAACGTAATTATTTTTTCTTCATCGCCCAATTGTATCAAATTCTGTGACACACATGTGCTGTCAATATGATCACTGCACCCCTAGACATATTTATTGAGAGGTATAGTTTGTCATAATGAGGTCACGTTTGGGGGTTCTGCTGTTCTTGGACCTCAGGGACAATTATATCGAACAAATTTTATCACTATCATGAAGTACAATATGTCACAAAAAACATTCTCAGAATCAGTGGATCCTTTGAAGCGTTCCAGAGTTATTACCACATAAGTGACACTGGTCAGAAATGAAAAAAAAATGGCCTGGTCACGAAGTCAATAATAGGCTCAGGCGCGAAAGGGTTAAAATAGAAACACACCAAAATGTGTGTGAGCTTGGTACCAGCCAAGTATACCTCAAGACTGTGATCAAGCTCACCATAGTGTGAGTAACCTGTGAGGATATGGCATATACCTCAGGGGTACGCATATCACAGGTTGACAACATAGGAGTTTAGCTAATGTAGTTATTTCAATTACACACAGAAAAGTGGATTTGTTCCCAAAATATAAAATCCTGCCAAATCCAAAATAATGATTTTTTTTTCTAAACTACATATTAGATTTTTTTTGTTTTGGAGGCCATTTTAGAGAAATAGACACCAATACATGTACTGTTGATGCCTGTAAGTGACTTGTAGTGCAATTCCCAACTACTTTATTTTCCTCAGGGTGACTCAGTGGAGACCCTGTTATTAGCTTTGGTGTGTCTAATTTTTTTTTTTTATTACACTTATACTGTTCCAGGTAGCCAGCAACCCTACAGGGCATGTCCCTTATGCTCTTCATGTAAAGAACATCATGACCGGACCATACAAGAAAGGAATCATGGTTAGTAGTACAATTTTATGATTTCTCTTTATGTTAACAAGATGCTCTTCTGCAATCCTCAAACTGTTCTTGGTGTTCTTTAGATTAATATTTTACTTATTTTTAATCACTTATATAGCACCATTCTTTTCCATCACGCTTTACAGACGTGATTATCACTGTTCCCATTGGGGCTCGCAATTTAAATTCCCTACCGTTATGTCTTTGGAGTGTGGGAGGGAACTAAAATATCTAGATGAGACCCACAGAAACATGGGGAGAACATACAAACTCCTTGCAAGTGTCCTTGGTGGGATTTGAACCAAAGACCCCAGCGATATAAGACCACCATTCTGCCCTATTTATATAGTGGTTTATGTACACATTATCTTTAGGCATTAGGCTAGATAAAAACTTTGGACATACGTTAAATTGAGCCAACTGTTCCATGACTGGTACCGCCATAGGTTTTACATGTTCCACAATGACAATGATCCAAACAGATTCATTGCTAGAGGGTGCAAAGCTTATAGTTGCACCTTGGTGTTGGCCATAGAGTTAACTTAAATACTTCTCTGCCACCTAAAATTACATTATTATAAATTGAAAATGGTAGGTAGGGAATCCTTGTTTTGCAATGGGGCCCAGGAGCATCAAGCTTTGCCTCCAGGCCCAATGTGTTCATAGTCATAATGTGATTCTGTGGTCATGTTTCATTAATCTGTGGTTTGACTGTGTCTTAGAAGCCAGGGCAACCCAAACAACATTGTTGCAGAGCTATGGTACAAGAGTCTCAAGTCACAGTGTAACACAGGCCTAACATATCTCACAAAATATATTTTTTATAATTGAGGAATAATATAATTAGATAAGAAGCCAATAGTAATGTTTTGTATGGTTGAACTGAGCAGTTGAAAATTTGCTTCTTCATTTACTAATCTTCAGTAGCATTACCTGTAGAAACAGGTCCATGAATATTCACAACAGAAATAATTGTTTTTCTTTTTTATTATCTCTTTAAATCTCTTCTTTGTGGCCTTCACAGAACATTGTTCTTATTAACATTAAATGAATGTCAATCAAGTACTTAAATTGGTCTCCACGGTAGTTCTCAATTAAATCCAATATATTTTTCAATGCTACTCACTGCAGACAAAGGAGAGAATTCTACATTGAGATTATTATTTTTTTCTTGTGTGTTTTGAATTAGCTTTATTTAAATCAGGTATAGATTGTTCGGGGGTGATACTAAACCCACATCGATCATCTTATGGATATCTTTTGGATGTTTATAAGATTTTATCAGTTTACAGTCAATGATAACTAAACTTCTCGCCTGGTCCTGCACTTATTGCCGATGAGCTTGTTATATTGGATCAGTATGAACTATCAGCCTGGCATCTAGGACATCTGCTCTACTACTTTGTCTAATGTTACAGAAGATTGACTAGACTGATTCTTTGAATTAAACTGCAGCTTTCTTAGGGTATGTACACATGGCATCTTTTAGACTTGGTCTTACCCACCCAGTTTTGGAAGATTCTTCAAGAAAAGGCGTGTTCACTTTTGTACTTGTATGATGACTACAGCTCGCCATTCTTACTATACAGTATACTGCAATAGTCAAAACCTAAACAATGCACATCACGTTAAGCTATGTTATGCCAAAAAGCATCAAAATATGCATCATACTAAACAAGAGACTGTACAAAGATGATTAAGTAATGCTAAAAATAATCAAATTTTATTACAAGAACTTAAAAAATTCCTACTTGGTTTAAAAACCTTTGTGTGCACCAGAAAAACAGATGGGCGATCCAAGAACAATTAAATATTGCGTATAGGTAGATAGTCCAAATATATATCCCCGAGCAAACAAATACCATTAGTAAGGGGAAATTCACAGTTCAACACCAAGTAAGATTTTTCATATCTTTGTTTCATATTTGCATATTTCTCAGTATAAATGGTTAGAATTGTTCAGAGTCTAATCATGTGCACATTGGGAATGACATGTTTTTATTCAATGCACGTATACTTTTAGATTGAGTTCCATAAAATGAGGTTGCTTGGCAAGAAAACACTTAACATTTTACGAGCATTATTAATTAAAACAAGTCTTATATGGTTAATTGGATATTTATATGCAGATATTTTTATTTTACTTTAGGCAATATATAGTAGCTGCATTAATATTCCTCATTAATTTTCTGTTTTGTACTTTCAGTTAAATTTTACGACCAAGTTATATATAAAATGTGCATGTTCTTAAACAAATGTGTCTAAATTATGCAGAACAATGATTCTGGTCAGTTCGAAGGCAGCCATAATTAGACCATATCTACTTAAAGGGAGCTAAGTATAATAATTGTAAATGTAATTTACCAGAATATGGGCCACAAACAGTTCTATTGGCTGCAATTACACTATATTATGCAAAATGTTGATTTGAGTAGGTCTGCTTCTCAGCCCAGTACACCATGCATGGTCGGCTCTAGTGGTTGTCTACTTCCATTTTCCTATTAGATCATGTTAAGCTGAATAACGGAGACTTCACCATTAGAGGTGATTTAATTTGGATTCCAAAGGGATCTTTACAACAAATGTATCTGGAGAAAGTCCAAAGTATGTCCAATTGTGTGAATCGAATGAAGAAGACCGGTCACTTGCTGTGTATATGCATTTATGTTATCTGGTGTAAATGCCGCTGTTCTAAATCTGTCATTGTTTCTTGTTTTGTTCATATGTTTCTCCTTTCCTCAGATATGCCTATCTCTTCCTTTTCTGTAAATTTAGTCTTGTTAGCCAATGGGGCATGATCCTGAACTCTTCCATTTGGGAGCCTTCTAAAGGACTACATCTACTTGGAGAATTGTAGATTAGATTTACATGAAAGGAAAAAGGGACCATATTTCATGAAAGGCTAGGTGCAGCAAATGAATAATTACCAGCACAAGATTTAGGAGAACAGCTGTAAATTGACCAGATAAAACAATTAAACATTATTGGCAAGTGACAGCTCCTCTTTAAGTCAGCTTTATAAGGAGCTTTACTCTAGGATGTTTGTCAATGATCACAGCATAGCTTCTGCCTTTTACCTTCCACAACCTTTCGTAGATGTTGACCCACACTGATTAGTAATATAAAAAAACTTAACAAATATGTGGCCTACTAATGTGCAGTTTTTATCTTATTACTGAGGAAATGTATTGCTATGGCATTGTTTGATGCCTCTAGCATACAGGCAGCACTGTGGCTTAGGGATTAGCACTGTTGCTTTGCAGCACTGGGGTCCTTGGTTCAAATCCCACCAAGAAAACATCTGCATGGAGTTTATATGTTTGCCCTGTGTTTGGGGTTTCTTCGGTTTCTTCCCATGCTCTAAAGACATACTGATGGGGAATTAAGATTATTATTTCCAGCGATGATGTCTGCAATGCGCTGTGGAATATGATAGTGCTATATAAGCAAAGCATAATAATAACAACATTATTTGCATCTGCCAACACCTGGAGATCACATGGCATGAAACTAGAAATGAGCAGATCTGATGAGATTCAAAATCGCCAAACTGGAAAGTTCTTTTTGCAGTGAATTTATTCTCTGTGAATTGAATGTCTCTCATTATGTTCTTGGGTCTGAATAGGCAACATAACATAGCATAAAATGTATATAGAAAATAACTAAGACTTCTCTGGCCTTCCCTAGTGCTCACTGTCCTCAGTGCCTTTTCTTATCGCTGCTGCACATTAAAACCCCAGGTCTCTTCACACTAGGCTGGGTCACGCCTGTGTACACATGCATCAATAGGTTGTTGGAAATGCCTTGACATCATAATGTAGAGACCTTACAACAGGTATGTTCTAGGATGTCCTTGAGTAGCCGTTACAAGAAGTCCTAGTCTGCAAAGCGCTTTGTAAGGTGGCAGTACACTTCATCACTAGAAATGAGTGAACCCGAACTGTAAAGTTCGGGATTTGTGCCGGACACCTAGTGTTCGCTGCTGAATTCTAAACACAGACTTCTCCTAGAAGTCTGTTTTAGTGTTTGGAGTTTGGATGCGGAGAGAGAACTCTGCTTCCTTTGGCAGGCCCCTAACCCTTAATACGACCATTTTACAGCAGCAAAGTTCAGATCCCTATTGACATCTGTTGGGTTCGGGTTCAGGTTCGGTTACAGTGCTGGTAACCGACCCGAACTTTAGACTAAAGTTTGGTCGAACTCAAGCATCATAGGGTCCACTCATCCTTGGGTCATCAGAATTTACACAGAATGAGTTGTCAAAAAATTTGCATTCTGCAGAATACGGATTTTTGTAAAGTTCAAGTAGAAATCAAATCCATTCCAATAAATTCTCTAATCTCTACTTGAGACCCAAAACCTGGAGTGGAGAAAATAGGGAAACACTGAAATATTGAAGTCGATTTAGTCCATAAATTATTTATTTAATCATTTACATGAATTCATGGTCCATCTCGACAGCTACTCAAACATATCATGGTCAAAGTTTACTGGCTGAGAATCTGTTGTGATTGGTTACTGTCTGGCATCATTTAGAATCAGTTATCTGGGGTGTGCTTTATATTGGTTTAGTTTATCTGTTTTATCACCCTAAGTTTAGCGTCAACATTTAATTTCAGTCTCTCAAGAACATATCCTCAACCTTCATAAGCTTTACTATTACCATGTAGCTAAGCATGGTTATTGTTGATGTCATCCTCCTACAGAGCAGCTTTCTATTCTGGTTCATGAAAAAAAATATTTCAAATATATTTATTCCAAAAAATTAACTTATGTGTATGTTCAGCTTATTTTTTTGTGCTAAATTAACAGATTCTTGCGTAGCTTTGTAGCAGAAATGTAGTCTATCTTTTCACATTCAGAAAAATGATTCACTCTATTTTTAAAAACATTATTTTATTACTTATATTGGAGGAAAAAATACCACTTGCATAACTGTAATGTGTTGTGTTAAGGGATTTAGACAAATAGTGAAATGGAAAATGTACTAAAGTCATTTTGAAATTGCTTTTGTAGGATTATATTAAATACAGAAAGTCTGTGTTCTAAAAACAATGAAAAGTGCATTTACGAAATGTAGGTCACGCAAACACTCTATATTTCCATGAAATTGCCAACTTGCATGTTTTGTTGGCATCACATGAATTTGTGCACTTTGTACAACCACTTAAATCATTAATACCTTAGGGAATGTCAAGTTTTAAGTTACGTCTTACAGTGAAGAAAATAAAGTATCGAGAGGCAATTATTTGAACCTTGATTGTCCTTGGATAGATGTAAGAAATATGGTCAGTTTGAATTGTGTATATAGACTTTTTACATTGAATCCATCCTTGTTATTATGGTACATGCAAATTTGGGTGGATTAAGTTGGTTTAGGGAAGAATACTAATAATTTAAAGCCACGAGTTGCCCCCTTAGCATATTTTTATATAGAATTGACTGTCAATGATAAGCTCTTTGCAAGATGTTTCTGGAAACCCCATTGGCAAGCTGTCATCAGTCTGGGAAGCTGGCAAGTATTTAATTGAAAAATATATCTTTAGTACAGCCACATGCATAAAGCAGAAAGTCTTCTTTATTGAATGTTGAGCAATAACATGTTGTAGCAGAGTAACATAATAAAATGAGGTACAGAGCCTTCACGTTTCGAGCCATGATTAAGAGTGGGTTTACCGCTTGAAATGTATAGACTTTGTACCTCATTTTATGATGTTACTCTGTCACAGCATCACTCAACATTCAGTAAAGAAGATTTTATGCTTTATCCATGTGGCTGTACTAAAGATGCATTGTTGGATTGTGATTGGAATGTTACATAGGACCATGGTTTGTGCCTTGTATTAAGCCTGTCTACACCCGGTAAGCTGGTATACTTTTTTTGCTTTTTAAAGTATTTAATTTCCCTGCAGCTCCCCCACAGTAGAATTGAAGGATTACATAATCCTCCTTCAAATCAGTGACTGTCTTTGTCATGCTCAACCATCCAGAGTTAAAGTCCATTTACACTAGCCAACCGATATTCAGGTACTTGTTTGCTGGTCAGGGGTCATTAAATTGCCTATTTACACAAGCAAATAACACTTCAGATGCGCAGGGAGCAATAAGTAATAGATCGTTCAGTGCACATAGCGTGCCATAGTTCTCGGCAGCGCAGGTCATGTTTAAACACGACAATGTGCTACCAAGAAAGATCATCCTTTGCGTAAACCCAAATATCATTACACCTGATCATCCAATGATTGGCAGCCTGTTCATACTGCAGAACTATCATGAAAAGAATGCTCCTAGGAATGCTCATTGATGATAAACATGCAGGGTAAATGCAGGTGAAACAATTGACGATTGTGTGACTAATAATAATGTCCTTCTTCCCCATTAACAGACACTATCTGAATGCAATGAATAATAAGAGGCATCATTTATGTTGGGCCAAGCATAATAATTAGATGGGAAATCTCCCATCTATCAAAAATGGATATCATTTGCCAGACAGCTTAAGTTTATTTTCCATTTAGCTTTATCTTTATTTGTTCCTTGTACCGATATTGTGACATTATGTTACTGTCTTTTGCTACTTTATGATACCTTTTGATTTTTCTTTTCATTCTGCAATGCTGTCTACTTTACTGGGACTCCAACAACTCTTTTGTATGTGTTTGAGTTACATTATTGTGTCTTGCTTCTTTATATACAGTCTAGCTTTCATCTCACGGTAATATAGGTTATTGAAGGAAAATCCATCAGGGAAATGTCCTTTGTCTTTCTACTAAGAATGCTCATTCTTTTGTATCCATCTCACAGTGAATAAAACATGAAATAATAAAGAAAGGGTCTTAATGGTCAAAGTAAACCGAGAAGAATCTATGTTAGGTGTTAATTCCATGAAAGTAGATCTTTTTGACAGTATTGTTTCTCTGCAGTAGCTGCTCGTCTCCAGGTTACATCACTTACGGTATGTTGGTAGCCATTTTGAAGTGCTCCTACTTTACTTGAGTATTACCTTCCTTTTGTTGAAGGAGAAATTCAAATGGTTTCTGCTTTCTCTAAAGGGGACTATATATTTGTTTTAATTTTTTATTCTTAACACAGATTGAAAAATATTCAGCATTTTTTGATAATTGTGCAGATACCAATAATATACATTCTATTAGTTGATATCTGATTTAGTAACTGAGAAGTTTGTAGGTTAAAAATGTCATCTCCAAGACTGTAGATTAAAAAGAAAACACAGGTTTGTGGGTTTTTTTTCTGCAAATGGTTTCAAACGAAATAGATGTAATCTTTGAAAACAGTAAAGCATGAATATGGATGATTCTGCTCAGTGGAAAAGTTCTAGTTATTTTAATGAGAAAACTAATTACAAAGAGGTAGATGTCTATTTTGTTATTGCTTCTACTCATCAAAATTTTATGTATGAGTCACTTATACTATCTCATTTCCAAGACAACAACTAGACTGTTAAATTTGTATCTTATGTGAAGATTTTTTTTATTATATTCTGGCTGTATTATGCATATACTTTGGAAATAGGTTTTGAAATTAGAAGGAGTATGAATAGTTGTATAATATTATTCTACAGATGCAATCTTTTTGGGGGGCAAAATAGAAGAAACAAAGACTCATGCTACCCTGGCTTTTATAAATGGGAAATCTTGCATTTATCCTGCAGCTGCCCCCTACATAGCAAATTCAGTATTACTTTGTGCTTATTCAAATAGAATAATAACAATTTAATATACAGTATTATGCAAAAGTTTTAGGCAGGTGTGGAAGAAAGCTACAAAGTAAGTTTGCTTTAAAAAATAGAAGAATAGAAGGATTAATTTTATAGTTTATTTTTGCAATTAATAAAATGCTGCATAAAAAAACATACAAAAGAGAAATCTAAGTCAAAACAATATTTGGTATGGCTACCCTTTGCCTTTAAAACAGCATCATTTCTTCTAGGTACACTAGGACACAATTTTTGAAGAAACTCAGCAGGAAGGTTGCTCCAAATGTCTTGGAGAACTAACCACAGATCTTCTGTAGATTTTGGCTTGTGCAGATCCTGTCTCTTCATATAAAGCCAGACAGACTTGATGATAAGATCAGGGTTCTGTTGAGCCATATCATCACTTTCACAAATTTTTGTTATGCTGAAGATTATTCTTATTGTCATTGGCTGTATTTTTAGGTTTGTTGTCTTGTTGCATACATTTTGAGACGATCAGACACCTCCCTGATGGTGTTGCATGATGGATAAGTATCTGCCCGTATTTCACAGCATTAAGGACAGCTTTAATCCTGAGAAAATCATCAAATCCATTGCCTGAATTGCACCCCCAAATTTGCAAGGAACCTCCACCATGCTTCATTATTCCCTGCACTCATTTCTTTTTGTATTGCTTTCCAGACTTTCTGAAAACAAACTGCCTTCTGTTACAGCCAGTCAATACTTACCACCTACTTCCTTGCATGTGTCTGGACAACTGTTACTAAGTTTTTATGTATAGTTGAGTCACTTGACCGTGTCAAAGATATAGCTTAATAGCCACAATTGCTCCATGAAGACCACATCTGGTCAGCTTTCTCAGATGGGTGTAATTGGGTCCCACTGGTTGCTGTCAGTTCTGAGCTGATGACACTGCTGGTCATCTTTCAAGTTCAAAGGGAAGTAAGTTTTCATGTGGTTGTATCTGCTCCACTAAGTTTTCTTGGTCCACCAAAGTGTCTACGGTCCACAATATTTCCCATTTCTTTTCTTTTCTCATTTCTTTTTCAAAATGTCTACAACAGCAAACCTTGAAACCCAAGTTTGCATTGAAATATTTGCCTGAAAGAGACCATAATTACCTAGTGTCTTGTTGCTCTGCTTAGTCTTGCCATGTTGTATGACCTGTGACATGAAATTGTCTTCCAAAAACTCACCTTGTAGCAGACTTTGGCTGTTCCTTAGCCAGTTGTAAGATCTCTACAGAGCTATTTTTGTTTCAGCTAATAACTGTGTTTCACCCTACATATGAAAATGATGATCACTAGCACCTGTATGATATAATCACTCATACACCTGATTATAATCCAACAAAATCTCTTGACTATGCAAGTGTACCGAGAAGAATTAATGCTGCTTTTATGTCAAAGGGTGGTGACACCAAATAGTGATGTGATTATAAATTTCTATTTTGTTCATTCACTTTACAATTTGTTAGCTGATAAAATAGACTTTTAACACTTTGTGAAATCATTCTTACTTTTCAGCAATTTTTACACACCTCCTTAAAAAAATTTCACATTACTATCTATAGTCAAGCTAAGTCTGGAAATAAATATTTTAGGTCTGTTTAATAGAACGAGATCAGAAGTGGACAACCTCCTTTTCGATCATCTGGTCTAAATCCTAGAAATGAACAAACCTTCTAAGGAGGTTTATTTTCTTGGTATAGTCTCACAGTCTTCTCTCTCTGCTCTATTGATGGGAAATAATGGCATGAGGTTAGTAAGCTAACAGGAACAAGGCTCTAAAATGCTCGCAAGAAGAATGCTAGAGACATGCAAACATGCCAAAACTCTATTAAAGGGAACCTGTCACCCCCCAGGCGTTTGTAACTAAAAGAGCCACTTTGTGCGGCACTAATGCTGCATTCTGACAAGGTGGCTCTTTTAGTTCGGGTCCCTGGCACTGCTGAAATAATCATTTTTTAAATTTGTCCCTCATACCTCGAAATCACCAGGGAGGCAGGTCTTTCCCCCCCTAATCCAGATGCCTCCCAGCCGTCACTCATGGCCTCTGCACGCGGGGCGCCGCCTCATCTTCCTTTATTAGCGTTCCCGGCGGGTGATCTGTAAGTTCGAAGGGCAGCGCAACTGCGCATGCCCGAAAAAAAAATAACAGGAAAGACCTGCCTCCTTGGTGATTTTGAGGTATGAGGGACAAATTTCAAAAACAATTATTTCAGCAGTGCCAGGAACGAGAACTAAAAGAACCACCTTGTCAGAATGCAGCATCAGTGCTGCACAAAGTGGCTCTTTTAGTTACAAATGCCTGGGGGGTGACATGTTCCCTTTAATTCTTTTATAGAATATATATGGCACTCCTGTGACGAATGGTGATGGTGCACAAGTAGGGTATCCAGCCCGTACGTAGTAATCAAATGAAAAACTTGGCACTCAATTGATGTGATGAACTAAAGTTCCTTTTATTATTGCATTCACAATAATAAAAGGAAGGCGCATTCCCATGCGATGTAAATCGCACCACACAAGCGCAGTCTCTCTGTGATTCCACATTCCAGGGCATTCAGTTCTGATGAATGTCTGATGTAAGACCAAAAACTTTTAACTGTGAATGCAATAATAAAAGGAACTTTAATTCATCACATCATCAATTGATTGCCAAGTTTTTCATTTGATCTCTATTAATTCTTTATGGATCTATGGAGGAACCTTCAGCAGTCAGCAATATATCACCTATTTCAAGGTTAGGTGATGCCTTCCTTAGATTGGAAGAACTCTTGAACTTTTGTACATCAATGGCTTTCTACTGCACATCAAAAACATGCTCATAGTATATTTCTCCATTTCTAAAGCACCACTCCAGCATTTTTTTTAATTTCAGCACTGGAGTGATGCTACTAATTTAAGTTCCATGTGCCTAGTATTATACTTACCAGCCACCATCTTCATCTGTTCTTGGTGCTGCTTCGGTCCAGTTCTGTGATCTTGTGACCACAGCTTCTGATTGATTGGAAGTCAAAGGTACCAATCACAAGCTCTCAATGCAAGTCTATGAAAGCATCATTCTGTCTCTCATAGACTTACAAAGAGTTGTGACTTCCAGATCACTCAAGCAAACACTCAAGTGATCTGGCAGATCAGAAACTCCTGGAGACTGACTGGAGCGGCTCTCATAAAAGATGAAGATGTTAGCTAGTAAGAATGAAACCAGGTTCAGGGAACTAAGTTTAGTAGCACCACTCCAGCACTGTAATAAAAAAACCCTGCTGGAGTGGTGCATTAACAATGTCCCTATTGTATATGGGTTAGATAGTGAAGATAAATTGTTACTCATGTTGAGCTGTGGGACTTATGTAAGTTATTACAACCTATGTGCAGGCTGTAGAATATTTAAGCTGTATTAAAGCTACAGGAAATAAATATTTTGGTAAGTATTATTACATAATCCTTCTTTAATTGCGGGCAGTTCAACAACTTGCTGCTGTTATGTTAAAAGACACTTGGCCACCTACTTTGCCTAAAGAAAAGGCTTCATCGTCATTGATAAAATCCAGTATCCATTTCCTTTACAGAGTAATCTATGTTGTCAAAAGCATTTACAGGTAATCAAAAAAGGAGGATGCCATGGGAATTGTTATGTGCTCTGTTATTCAAAATGTACGGGGGAGGGCACATTTCATCTACTTGTACCCACAACAAAGCAACATGAAATCAAAGACACGTAAGAAAAATGTCAGCAAGTGCTGTGATACACAGGGCAAAATCATTACTTACTTTGAAGATGGTTTCATTCATAAATATTCAGCTCTCATTTGGACACACTTTTAATTCCAGATTTTTCACGTATTATATCATTATACATGCATCAGATTATCCAGCGCTGCTTGTGCAATATCACTATGTGGATTGATAAAATATTTACATAATCATAAAGCATTCATAAGATTTAATCTAATAGAAATACATTTTATCAAAACTCAAAGCAGCTTGCTTATGCAGAATTATTTGTTTGTATTTTAATGCATATCTTGTAAACATGTCATGCTTCTTTTTGACACATTTATTGATTTTTTTAACTTATGAATGTTTTATGGGCAACGCTAGAGAATCTTTGAGGTACATTTTATAAACTACAAATTACTGGCATATTCCATATGAACTGCCCCATCTCAATTCTAATTAAAACAAGCCAATAGAAGGAAAAAATTATGTTGCATAATTATTAAAGTCTCAAACTTCTTTTTCCATTCTATAACAAGTTTTAGGCCTCATTCAGACATCCATTTTTCACATATGTGTTCTCTGCATGTTTGTTTTTTTATGAGGAGGTGAGTGCAAATCTGGACATAGGTAATGCAGCTGATGTGATTTATCTGGACTTTGCAAAGTCATTTGATACTGTTCCACATAACAGCCTTATACTGAAGCTCCAGAAGCAAAGACTGGGAGAAACTAACTGGGAGAAACTATATGCATATTGGTAAGGAATTGGCTAAATGACAGGAAACAAAGAGTTGTCATAAATGATACGTTCTCTAATTCGGATATAGTCAGCTGTGGGGACCACAGAGATCTGTGCTAGGACCAATTCTTTTTATCCTCTTTATCAATGACCTTGTGGTTGGGATTGAGAGTAAAGTGTCAGTTTTTGCTGACGACACCAAACTATGTAGGATATTAAAATCTGACCTTGAGATTACCATATTACAAAACTAACTGGATAAGATGTCTGAATGGGCAAACACTTGGCAAAAGAGATTTAATGTTGATAAATGTAGAGTAATGCACCTAGGATGGAGTAATCCTATTTCTGCATATACATTAAATGGGAGTATACTTCTGACTACAGACCAGGAGAAGGACTTGGGTATTCTGGTTACAACTAAGCTGGGCTGCAGTACTCAATGTCAAGATTCAGTGGCAAAAGCAAACAAGATTTTAGGGTGTATAAAAAAGAAAGGTAAAATCCTGTCATCCCAATGTATTGTTACACCTCTATAAATCACTGGTGAGACCACATCTGGAACATGGGAACCATTTTTGGGCTCTGCATTTTAAAAAGACATTCAGAAATTAGAGTTGGTTCAAAGACGGGCAACTAAATAATTACAAGCAAAACACTGGAGAATAATAGGAGTTTTGATAAAAAATGTAGAAAACTTTATATCCAATACAAGGATATTAAAAAACACAGACAAGGTAAATAGATGTTTTATGGATAAGACACCAAAAAGATTGTGGCACTCCGTACAAAATTTACATTATATCGTAACCGTTATCTAGTAATTGGTGAGGACAATATTTAAATATCCCAAAAACAAATCCCTATATGAAATGAATCAAGGCCCCTTTCATTGCTGACAATCAATTGTGGCCACCTGGAGAATTGTTCCCATACATGTTCACCTGCTCTGTAAGGCATTATACCAGTTTGAATGCTTCCGGCATGGTGGACATAAGGGGGGAGAAAAGGGGGAGGAAAGAAAGACTCTCACCATGTATTGAAGTGCCCACTGAATGCACCCCGATGCGTGTTTCGCCGCTGTCAGCCTCGCTTTCTCAAGGGTAGTGGCCAAGTGATTCATATGGGTCGCATTATGAGTCTGGAAATTGTGGTATAAATAATTACAATTGATGGAAGGCCTCTCACATGATCAGAGGTTAGAAAAGTTGGGCTTGTTTAGCTTAGAAAAGACATTTCAGATGAGATCACATTTACATGTATAAATATATGTGTGGTCAATAAAAAAAAGGCACATTACTTATTCCCTCCAAAGACCTTACTAAGGACCAGGGGGCACTCATTACGGGTGCAAGAAAGGCAATTCTGGTAGCTAAATAGGAAAGTATTCTTTACAGTTAGAGCAGTCAGACAGTGGAATGCCGACCACAAGAGGTAGCAATGGCAGACACTATAGCAGCTGTTAAAAATGCTGGAAGATTTCCTCAGTTCATATAAAATTGTGGGTTATATATAATTTAGTGACAAAAAATGTATAATTATAATTGGAAGGGAATGGTAGAACTTGATAGACCTAGGTCTTTTTTCAACCTTTGTAACTATATGTAACTATATGTAGTCAATTTATTCTAGGAAGGTGGACCTGTAAATACATTGTAATATGCTGCCCTTACATGGGGAAAGCACTCAGAGACTATTTAAATCCAAAGCTTATATTAATGAAGTTGAAGTCTTCGGTGAATGAAGCTTCCAGCAAAAGGGAAGTCCTAAACAAAAAAAAGAAAAAAACTTCTAAGAGGTAAACATACCCTTAAATTAAGGTACCATCACACTCAGCGAAGCTGCGGCGATCTAGATAACGAGCCGACCTAAACTAGATCGCTGGAGCGTCGCTGTTTAGGTCGCTGTAGAGACGTCAAACACAGCAACTCCAGAACGGCGACTCACTTATTGTTCTCGCTGGTTGATAGCTCCCTGTCTGGCATTGCTGGCATCGTTGCTTTTGATGTCAAACATGATGATACATGCCGACCTGATGACGAAATAAAGTTCTGGACTTCTAGTTCTGACCAGCGATGGCACAGCGGGATCCAGATCACTGCTGCGTGTCAAACACAACGAGATCGCTAACCAGGACGCTGCAACGTCACAGATTGTTGTCGTTCTCGTTGCAAAGTTGCTGAGTGTGACGGTACCTTTAGTTGTCTATGTTTGACACAAAAGTCTGCAGTCACAATATGTGACAGCAAAGTTGTGATTCCTCACAGCACACTTGGCGTATGCTGTCAGGATTCTTAAATACGCATCTGCACACTCCCTGCCACATTTCAACTAAACGTACACAGCTGCTCACGTCTAGCCGGAATGTGGCTGTAAGTAAAGGTGCTTCTCACTGGTATGTACATCACCAGCACTGGAGAATCTGGACTACACGTGCCTTGCAAGCTGTGAGGATTCACACGTCTGCGATCACACATACTGAATGCACACTTTAATTCCATACTTGGAAAACCCATTTAAACAAAATTCAAAGGGGGTATAATAATTAATAATATTCTATATGATAATATAGTAGTTAAAAATGTGAAAATAACATATGTAGAATGTCCATTTTCCTTTCCACTTTTGTGGAATATGTATCATAATCCATGACCATAGGTGACATTCATCCTTCAGTCCAAAAGTAGCCTTGAAAAGATGCTATATGCTTGTGTAAGAACTGCATTTGTATCATGTAATTAACATGCCATGCTATGCTTTGGACAGAGATGTGCATTCTGTAGATGCTTTGTGTTCTTGTATCCTTTGTTGCAGTTTATCAAAGAACAGTGCCCATAAAGAAGCTGCAACACCACCATTGAAATGTCTTTCAGATCTGCTCATTATAGTCTTGTAAAGGCTCAACAAACTTCACACAGGTTTTTGTTAGTTAACCCCTGTTGTACATGAGGCTTTCACACTTAAGTTTAGTCTTTTTCTTTGATTAGTAAGATTACTTACATGTAAACTTTTGAAGGAAATTACAGTTAAAAGTAAAAACTGATATTTGTTCCTATGCAGTAAAGTTTTAGGGGTACGAGAACCTTACCTCATCTCTATTCACAGAAAAGTATGGTGAATAGAGATGAGCAAATACATTTGATTGGAATTGATTTCTGTTCCAATATTACAAAAAAACCATATTCTCCATGACTGATTTTTTTGGAAGTTCGCTTCCGTGTAAATTCAGCAAAATGGTGACTAATGGATGTTTAACTATTTTTTTTATTTTTTACATCTTACACTTTTTATGCCCCGGGGTCTGGAGAGACCCGAGATGATAATAAGGGACATTCAATTAATGGAGAATAACGTCTTTGTGAATTGAATTTCCCAGGAAAAACCTCAGAGACAAATTTGAATTACTTCTGCAATAGTGAATAGCACTGTTAATTCTTGTTAGTGTTTAAAGCATCTTTCAGTTTAGAGGCAGAATTACTAACAGTGTCTTTAATTTGGAAGACATAGAATTAGACTAGATGCGGCAAATTGATCACAGTGGCTCATGCTGTAGGATAAATTTGGCTCATTTGGGAAAAAATTTTTTACCTTAAAAATGTTGGCCACATTGTGTCATACTTTAGGTTACACACCATTCTTGCCAGCCTACATGCCCTTGTGAGATAAAAAAAAATGCTTACTACAGTAAATGCGGCACAGATGTCAGAATTCTGGCTCAATTTCTGTGGCATTTTGGTTAAGTGATTTTTATTTTTATTTTATCACTGCTTCAAATCTAAGTCCCGGCTCTTGGTGTTATATTCAACTTCTGGTGTGTTCACCTTTTTTCACCTCCACTCCTTTCGCTCTTCAGTATTTTGTGACCTGCCAGTTTCTCCAGTGTTTCATGGAGCGAGCCGTAGGTCACAACTCTAAACAAGCTGTGAGAGCCTTGATCTGGCTCTCATGGACTTGCATTGAGAACTTGTGATGTAGTTTCTGACTTCCGGTCTGTCAGAAGTTGCGGTAACAAGATGGTGTGTTGTGGGACCAGAAGGCGAGTATAAGAGTAGGGGCAGGGACCTTAGGTTTAAAGCACCATTCCAACTCCGAAAAAAACCCAGCTTTAATAAATTCATCTCATTCTACTTGTTGTTCTTGATGCAATCTTTTGATGTTTACAATTAGAGATGTCAGGCACGATAAAATGTTAGTAATAGCAGGGAGTGCTCAATTCCAAGTAAAATATATATTAACAGGTTATTGTTTTTAGTGAATATCTCAGGGATGGAATCTGTACATTATACCATTTCATCCGACGCTTTTGGCATTGTGCTTGGTGATGGAAGGCTTGCATGCAGATGGTCGGTCATGAAAATTTATGCCATGGAGCTCCCAGGTTTTTGTGTTGATATTAATATAGGTTTAGAACTCTACAGTTATGGAGTCAGTAGACTATTGGCCCTCAGCAACTCCGCTCAGTAACATTATGTGGTCTGCCACTTTGAAACTAAGAAACTAAACTTTTCAATAATACTACTCTTGATATGGAATATTGAAACGAGAAGAAAGGTCATGAACTAACTTTTGGCAGCGGTGGCATCTCATGACATAACTTGCTCGAATTCAATGAGCTATTTAGAATTAGCCCTTCTTTCACAAATGTTGGTAAGGCGACTAAATGTGGCAATTGGACTGAAATGAAAACCTGAAATCAAAAATTACGAATTGTGTCCGAATAATTTTGTTCACATAGAGTGTGTTATGTGTGTCTATCAATCAATCTATCCATAAACTATGGATAAGCTTTAGCAGCACAGCCTGACATCCTGCAGAGGTGGGTGCTCCAAAGTCCTCAAAACACCGAAGCCAAGATGTTCCTTGCAAAATGAGGATATACTTATTTTTCTGAAGCAAAAAAACAGAATGTTGGCAGGAAAAATACATAAAATATGTGTGATTATGATGAGTTATTGATGCGTTTTCACTTTTTTTTTTCATTCATTTGATTGGGTGAAAAATTCTGTGAAAACTCCCAAAGAATTGACTTTTTCCAGATTTGAAAAAACCCAACTTTGTTGGTTAAAATCTGCTAGGAAAAAATTAGCATCATGTGCATGAGATTTCAGAAATCTCATTCATTTTTCTGGTTCGGCAAAATGCTGCTTTTTTCTCCGCTCTACCAAAAAATGCGTGTGAACAAGCCCTTAGAAAGAAAACACCATAGAGGCAGCAATGCAATGGATTGAGTGAAAAATAATGAAGAAAAGAAAAGAAAGAAGTGGATCTGATATATATAGCCAGTTATTTTTAATGTTGCTGCTTCTATACTATTTTTTTTTTTCATCATGGTACATTTTCTTCACGATTATGAATTCTTGCATATATACAATAGAAAAGTCATGGTAAACATTAAAAGGACCGGTCACTTTCAGCCTCCCGACCACGTGATCTGGCTCCTTAGATATCCTAGCTGCACATTCAGATGAACTTTAACCTTCTCCAGAGCAGATGGAACATTTTGTGAACAATTAGCCATGTGCAAATGTTAAGTTGTTTACTTTTTGCATACAGTGACTAACGAACGGACGGCATATGCTGCTCCCCTTGCATCTTATCTGGTTTTATTGCGATTTAATACTGCATGTTCTGCAAACATAAAAAAAGAGGTTAGCCACATGGCAGATATATTAAAAGAAAAAAGCCTGCCTGATTCATTCTCTATTCAATTTCTCTATTTGCATTTTAAAAGAAATCTAGCTACATTGATGGAAAACCTTGTGTGTCGCCATCGCTGCAGGTTGAGTATGAGCCGTAGTACTAGTAGCATCTCCCTGTTTATGTACATAAAAACATGTTTCAATTTGCAGCAATTAGTCAGCATTAATAGTGACTTTTCAGACCTTTGCAATCGGCAGTTATGAAAAACAATTCTGCTTAAATCCCGTTCTTTAGTATTTTAAACAGATGGCAAAGGCTTTTCTGCTGATTATAACTTTGAGGCATGCTTTACTAAATGGAATCAGCGGGGTTCATTAAGGTCCTATTTGATGTATCAGTATTATAAAAATACCATGTTAATTATACTCAAACGTTGCAAGTTACCTCCATTTTCCTGCAATCAGAAGATGAGAGAAACCCTGTGAAGCAAATTAGTCCTAATTGAAAGAGGACTGATTAATATTTAAATAAGGCATTGTGTGAGTGATTCTGCCATGAGAAAAATAGGCTGAACATCTGAATTAATTGCATAGCAGGTTAAATTAAATTTTATATAATGGGCTGGAAGATGAGTTGGCACAGTGCTTTAACAGAGAGTACAATGGCATGCTGTACCACTCTTTTCTTTTTGCTTTTGGCTACAATCCATTTCAACCCTTGTAGACTTTAAGCCTTTATTGTTTTCCCTTTAATGGAAACAAAGGTACAAACAGAAAATTGTAACATTTACAAAAAGAAAAGTTAATCCCGCAAGAAGGAAAAGAGGGGGTGCAACACCTGTCGGTAGTTTTTTCCGTATTTCCCAGTGCATTTAACAGATCAGAATATTTTAATTTTCTCTTATGTTTCCAAATATTTCATGTCATAAAAGAGCACAGGTAGTGGCACCGTAATATTAGGTGATATCACTGTCTTGACATTTTCACTCCGCAGGATCTTACATGTGGTGCTTGTTTAAAGTGATTGGGTTACTTAAGGGTCCCTGTAAGGGATATTTAATCCAACATAAATTACTTATGCACTTTGCAAGCGTTCAAAGGAAGAGTGTCACGTTGGTCTTGTTGGCAGTTTTCCAGTGAAGAGCTGTTAATTACTGTAAAGCTTGTGAATACATTTAGTGCCCATTGATGCCAAAGGGAGGAAAAATATCTGTATTCTGAGAAGCTAGCAATACATTTGATAAAGAGCGTCCAAGTTAATTCTATTTCCAGCCTTCAAACAAATGAGTGTATTATTTGCTGCCCTTCCACATCTCTGGTTACATTAATTATCTGTTTGTGTTTATAAACCATATGTAATCTGTTCATTTGACTCATGCATTAAGTGTAAAGTAACAGATTAATAATGTTGAGCAAATAAATGCTGGACTAGTAGATATTTCAGAATGCAGAATTTATTTATAGGATATCTTCCTTGATTGTGATTCACTAGAGGTAAAACCTCAGTAGTCCCTTGTTTTTTTAGGCAAAAAAAATGTATTTTCATCTTTTACATTTTAAAAATTACAAAAAGGAAAGTGGGCCGATGAAAAAGTTTGGTCACCCTTGGAGATTTTGTATAAAAATTCAGCCTCCTTTAACCTTGTGCCAAAAAAACAGCAGCCATGGGTTCTTCTAAGCAGCTGCCTAGCAGTCTGAAAATTAAAATGTTGGAGGCCTACAAAGCAGGAGAAGGTCATAAGAAGATAGCAAAGCGGTTTGTGAGGGACAAAGTAAATGTCTCTCCACTCCTGAAATGTGCCCCCCCTTGGCATCCCCCAAGGCCATAAAGTGCCATACAGTGTTTACCTTTAATTATCTCAAGCTTTTTGAAGCTCTTAACACAAGGGTGCAAACTCTTCTGCAGCTATAGCAACCTGAACCTCTTTGTGTGACTAAGCACATGGAACAAGTCACAGCAGACTGAGGTATGGAATCTGGAAAATGACCTACAATAACAGAATGCAATATCTCTAAGATAAGCCGAGCACAGATTCCAAATCGGCATTCCTTTCCCCACGTGCCTATATTATTTAGCCACCTATAGCACTCTAGATTATGGAGTTATAAAGCATAGCTAACAGTAATTACATACTGTAGTCTCTGCGCAGATACAATCAAGCGGAATCCAGTGGCGGTACAACCAACCCATTCAGAGCTTAGGGCGCAAGGTTATGGGCCAGCCACAGTTCTAGGCAGAAAATAATATTCTCAGACATGGGAGGAGAGAGGCTGCACCACCCAGGGGTGGCAGCAGATATGTGAGGTAGCAGCCTAGGAGATATAAGGCAGCCCCTCATTTTGGACTTTGTTTTTTCTGATGGCCGGGGGATACGTTTGCTGACGCAGCTCGGAAAGCCTGTAACTAAGATTTGGACCTGTGATCCATCAGCTCCTCCCTGTGGTCACATACTATATAACACTGTAATTGCAACCTATCTATACCCTATACCCTGTTGTACAAGGGTACCACACTCCTGGCTGTATATATTTGCTCCTGTGTGTATAGCTGTATTTTCTAGTGCACCTCCTCGGCGATTAAATATAAAATTAATCTTTGGCTGCTCTTTTATCTCGATCCACAAATCCTCACGCCTGCATGCTCAGTTGGTTATATTATACTCTACCCCAAGGTTTGTACTGACCCGATATAAGCCTGCTGGTGGGCGGGGCTTATTTTAAATGAGGAACTGGTGGCAGAATACCATACTGTTTTACTGAGGAGCTCTGGCAGTGATGGCCAAGAGGTTTTGATATATATAACCAGGCTGGACTGGTGATATATATTCCCCCTCACTGGGAGCACCATACTAACTTGTACCTATAAGGGAAGCCTTTCCGGCCCTCGGTGAAGTTCCCTGACTGACCTGAGCCAAGTGGTGACGCCAGAGAGCTGATCCCTGCGGGATCCTTCTCTCCCCTCCCCCGAGGTGAGCAAAGTCGAAGCCCCCTTCCCCCGTGAGATCCCTCACATGGTTTCAAGTTGCTCTTTGCTCAGTTCGAAATGTAACTGAGAAATGGCAGTCAACAAGAACAGTCGGGGTCAAGATAAGGTTTGGAAGACCAAGCAAAATTTCAGTGAGAGCTGCTTGTAGGATTGCTAGAGAGTCAAATTAGCATCCCTGCTTGATTGCAAAAGACCTTGAGAAAGATTTAGCAGACTCTGGAGTTGTGGTACATTGTTGTTAGGAGTGGTGGAACACAGTAAATAAAATATAATAAAGTGCGTTTGCCACCCGGGGTCCACCGTGCAGAGATGTAAAACTGCAGCCAATGTGAGCAATGATGGAGAACACTGATTGCTAGCTCTCACTGAGTAAGATGTCACTCAGTGAACACACGCAGTAGTGTCACTCACACAAAGTAACGAAGCAGATGCTCTGCAATAGAGCTGTGTCACTCGCACACAGTAACGGAGCAGATGCTCTGCAATAGAACAGTGTCACTTGCACACAGTAGCAGAGCAGATGCTCGTGAATAGAACAGTGTCACTTGCACACAGTAATGAAGCAGATGCTCTGTAATAGAGCTGTGTCACTCACACACAGTAACGGAGCAGATGCTCAGCAATAGAACGGTGTCATTTGCACACAGTAGCAAAAGATATGACACTAGACATGATCCCTGTTAACATCACAGAGAACTAAAGCCCACTAACGAAGTATGTAGCATACATTGGTCATACAGTCAGCAACCGCACTCAAAAAAACTCCTCTCCAGAGGTGCCGGTAATCTAGTGGCTATAAGCAAGCCCTTAATTCATACAAAGTCCTCTCCCAAAGTGCCGGAATTCTAACGGCTTATAGCTGACCCTGAGCACATGCTGGCACAGACCACACAGTAGCAAAGTTCATACACCCATGAACCGCTCCTGGCACATTAACCCCCAGCACATTGCGATCAAAGATGATTGCAGCATTCTTACCTCCTCCCTGCAGGTCTTGGATTCAAAATGGCCGCGGGGCTGCTTCCGGGTCATGCAGGGAGGTGGCTTACCAGCGCCTGCTCAGAGCAAGCGCTGGTAGGCCTGCAGCCCTGTCTGTCAGATCGCTGATCTGACACAGTGCACTGCAAAGTGTCAGATCAGCCATCTGACCCTATAACATGATGCCCCCCTGGGGCAATGTTGTAAAGTAAAAGAAAAAAAATTCACATGTCTAAAAAAAAAAAAAATCCTAAATAAAGAAAAAAATATATATATATTGTTCCCATAAATACATTTCTTTATCTAAGTAAAAAAACCAAAACAATAAAAGTACACATATTTAGTATCGTCGCGTCCGTAATGACCCGACCTATAAAACTGTCCCACTATTTAACCCCTTCTGTGAACACCGTAAAAAAAGGCAAAAACGCTTTATTATCATACCGCCGAACAAAAAGTGGAATAACACGCAATCAAAAATACGGATATAAATATCATCTTGTCCCGCAAAAAATGAGCCGCTATGCAGCATCATCAGTGAAAAAATAAAAAAGTTATAGTCCTCAGAATAAAATGATGCAAAAATAATTATTTATTATATAAAATAGTTTTTATCGTATAAAAGCGCCAAAACATAGAAGAAGATATAAATATCGCTGTAATCGTACTGACCCGAAGAATAAAACTGCTTTATCAATTTTACCAAACGTGGAACGGTATAAACGCCCCCCAAAAAGAAATTCATGAATAGCTGATTTTTGGTCATTCTGCCTCACAAAAATCGAAATAAAAAGCGATCAAAAAATGTTACGTGCCCAAAAATGGTACCAATAAAAACATCAACTCAAGACCTCACATGACTCTGTGGATCAAAATATGGAAAAATTATAGCTCTCAAAATGTTGAGATGCAAAAACTATTTTTTGCAATAAAAAGAGTCTTTTAGTGTGTGACAGCTGCCAATCATAAAAATCTGCTAAAAAACCCACTATAAATAGTAAATCAAACCCCCTTTATGACCACCTTAGTTAGGGAAAAATAATAAAATAAAAAATGTATTTATTTCCATTTTCCCATTAGGGTTAGGGTTAGGGCTAGGGTTGGGGCTAGGGTTAGGGTTGGGGTTGGTGTTAGGGCTAGGGTTAGAGTTGGGCTAGGGTTAGGGTTGGGGTTAGAGCTAGGGTTAGGTTTGGGGCTAGGGTTAGGGTTGGGGTTAGGGCTACAGTTAGGGTTGGGGCTAAAGTTAGGGTTGGTGCTAAAGTTAGGGTTAGGGTTGGGGCTGAAGTTAGGGTTAGGGTTTGGATTACATTTACGGTTGGGATTAGGGTTAGGGGTGTGTCAGGGTTAGGGGTGTGGTTAGGGTTATGGTTGGAATTAGTGTTAGTGATATGTTGGATTAAGGGGTGTGTTTAGTTGGATTTAGGGGTGTGTTTAGGGTTGGAATTAGGGTTAGGGGTGTGTTGGGGTTAGGGGTGTGGTTGGGGTTAGGGGAGTAGTTGTGATTAAGGTTAGGGGCATGTTCGGGTGAGTGGTGTGGTTATGGTTATAGTTAGAGTTGGAATTAGGGTTAGGGGTGTGTTCAGGTTAGGGTTTCAGTTAGAATTAGGTGTTTCCACTGTTTAGGCACATCAAGGGCTCTCCAAACGCGACATGGCGTCCGATCTCAATTCCAGCCAATTCTGCGTTGAAAAAGTAAAACAGTGCTCCTTCCCTTCCGAGCTCTCCTGTGCACCCAAACAGGGGTTTACCCCAAGATATGGGGTATCAGCGTACTCAGGACAAATTGGACAACGACTTTTGGGGTCCAATTTCTCCTGTTACACTTGGGAAAATAGAAAACTGAGGGCTAAAAAATAATTTTTGTGGAAAAAATGATTTTTTATTTTCACGGCATCTAAGTCTGCATTCCGAACCGTGCTCCTTCCCTTCCAAGCTCTGCCATGCACCCAAACGGTGGTTCCCCCCCACATATGGGGTATCAGCATACTCAGGACAAAATGGACAACAACTTTTGGGGTCCAATTTCTTTTGTTACCCTTGGGAAAATACAAAACTGGGGGCTAAAAAATAATTTTTGGGAAAAAAAGTTTTTATTTTCATGGAACTGCGTTATAAACTGTAGTGAAACACTTGGGGGTTCAAAGCTCTCACAACACATCTAGATAAGTTCATTAGGGGGTCTACTTTCCAAAATGGTGTCACTTGTGGGGGGTTTCAATGTTTAGGCACATCAGGAGCTCTCCAAACTCAACATGGCGTCCCATCTGAATTCCAGTCAATTTTGCATTGAAAAGTCTAACGGCACTCCTTCCCTTCCGAGCCCTGCCATGCGCCCAGTCAGTGGTTTACCCCCACATATGGGGTATCGGTGTACTCAGGACAAATTTCACAACAACTTTTGGTGTCCAATTTCTTCTCTTACCCTTGAAAAAAAAAATTGGGGGCGAAAAAATCATTTTTGTGAAAAAATATGATTTTTTATTTTTACGGCTCTGCATTATAAACGTCTGTGAAGCACTTGGTGGGTCAAAGTGCTCACCACACATCTAGATAAGTTCCTTAGGGGGTCTACTTTCCAAAATGGTGTCAATTGTGGGGGGTTTCAATGTTTAGGCACATCAGGGGCTCTCCAAACACAACATGGCGTCCCATCTCAATTCCAGTCAATTTTGCATTGAAAAGTCAAATGGCGCTCCTTCCCTTCCGAGCTCTGCCATTCGCCCAAACAGTGATTTACTCCCACATATGGGGTATCGGCGTACTCAGGACAAATTGTACAACAACTTTTGGGGTCCAATTTATCCTGTTACCCTTGGTAAAATAAAACAAATTGTAGCTGAAATAAATTTTTTGTGAAAAAAAGTTAAATGTTCATTTTTTTTAATTCCTGTGAAACACCTGAAGGGTTAATAAACTTCTTGAATTTGGTTTTGAGCACCTTGAGGGGTGCAGTTTTTAGAATGGTGTCACACTTGGTTATTTTCTATCATATAGACCCCTCAAAATGACATCAAATGTGATGTGGTCACTAAAAAAAATGATGTTGTAAAAATGAGAAATTGCTGGTCAACTTTTAACCCTTATAACTCCCTAACAAAAAAAAATTTTGGTTCCAAAATTGTGCTGATGTAAATTAGACATGTGGAAAATGTTATTTATTAAGTATTTTGTGTGACATACCATGCCTAAAAGTAGTATTCAACCCCCTGCAGATTTAGCAGGTTTAATAAGATGCAAATAAGTTATAGCCTTCAAACTTCAAACAAGAGCAGGATTTATTAACAGATGCATAAATCTTACAAATCAAAAAGTTTTGTTGCTCAGTTAGATTTTTATAAATTTTAAACATAAAAGTGTGGGTCAATTATTCTTCAACCCCTAGGTTTAATATTTTGTGGAATAACCTTTGTTTGCAATTACAGCTAATAATCGTCTTTTATAAGACCTGATCAGGCCGGCACAGGTCTCTGGAGTTATCTTGGCCCACTCCTCCATGCAGATCTTCTCCAAGTTATCTAGGTTCTTTGGGTGTCTCATGTGGACTTTAATCTTGAGCTCCTTCCACAAGTTTTCAATTGGGTTAAGGTCAGGAGACTGACTAGGCCACTGCAACACCTTGATTTTTTGCCTCTTGAACCAGGCCTTGGTTTTCTTGGCTGTGTGCTGTGGGTCGTTGTCTTGTTGGAAGATGAAATGACGACCCATCTTAAGATCCTTGATGGAGGAGCGGAGGTTCTTGGCCAAAATCTCCTTGTAGGCCGTGCT
The DNA here is from genome assembly GCF_051348905.1 of Ranitomeya variabilis. NCBI lineage: Eukaryota > Metazoa > Chordata > Amphibia > Anura > Dendrobatidae > Ranitomeya > Ranitomeya variabilis. The sequence goes on along the minus strand of NC_135237.1, from coordinate 460,049,098 downwards.
ATCCATCTTCCCATGGATGCGGACCAGATGGCCAGGCCCCTTGGCTGAGAAACAGCCCCACAGCATGATGCTGCCACCACCATGCTTGACTGTAGGGATGGTATTCTTGGGGTCGTATGCAGTGCCATCCAGTCTCCAAACGTCACGTGTGTGGTTGGCACCAAAGATCTCGATCTTGGTCTCATCAGACCAGAGGACCTTGAACCAGTCAGTCTCAGAGTCCTCCAAGTGATCATGAGCAAACTGTAGACGAGCCTTGACATGACGCTTTGAAAGTAAAGGTACCTTACGGGCTCGTCTGGAACGGAGACCATTGCGGTGGAGTACGTTACTTATGGTATTGACTGAAACCAATGTCCCCACTGTCATGAGATCTTCCCGGAGCTCCTTCCTTGTTGTCCTTGGGTTAGCCTTGACTCTTCGGACAAGCCTGGCCTCGGCACAGGAGGAAACTTTCAAAGGCTGTCCAGGCCGTGGAAGGCTAACAGTAGTTCCATAAGCCTTCCACTTCCGGATGATGCTCCCAATAGTGGAGACAGGTAGGCCCAACTCCTTGGAAAGGGTTTTGTACCCCTTGCCAGCCTTGTGACCCTCCACGATCTTGTCTCTGATGGCCTTTGAATGCTCCTTTGTCTTTCCCATGTTGACCATGTATGAGTGCTGTTCACAAGTTTGGGGAGGGTCTTAAATAGTCAGAAAAGGCTGGAAAAAGAGATAATTAATCCAAACATGTGAAGCTCATTGTTCTTTGTGCCTGAACTACTTCTTAATACTTTAGGGGCACCAAACAGAATGATGGTGGGTTGAGGGGTTGAATAATAAATGACCCTCTGAAAGAACTTTTCACAATTTAAAAAAAAAATAAACAAAGAAATAACATTCTTTTTTTGCTGCAGTGCATTTCACACTTTCAGGCTGATCTACAGTCCAAATGTCACAATGCCAAGTTAATTCCAAATGTGTAAACCTGCTAAATCTGCAGGGGGTTGAATACTACTTGTAGGCACTGTATCTCTTTGATTTAAGGGCATAAAAATTAAAAGTTGGAAAATTGTGAAATTTTCGCCAAATTTCCGTTTTTTTCACAAATAAATGCAGGTAATATTAAAGAAATTTTACCATTATTATGAAGTACAATATGTCATGAGAAAACAGTGTCAGAATCATCAGGATCCGTTGAAGCGTTCCAGAGTTATAACCTCATAAATGGACAGTGGTCAGAATTGTAAAAATTGGACCGGTCATTAACGTGTAAACCACCCTTGGGGCTTAAGGGGTTAAAGATCTGCTAAAATTTTAGCATTATATCTCGAATGTATGTAGGATAAGAGAAAAAAAAAATTGCAAATAAACATATTGATATAATTTTTTGCTTTTAAGTGTTAACTTTGATGGAAAATCTACTGCATGTCTATTACAATTATATCAAAGAGTAACAGGATGGAAAACACTAATAAAATGTTTTTACTTTTAGAAATATGACTGCTCAAAAGGAGAAAAATAACTACCTAAGAAGTGGCTGTTTAACAACACAGTAACATTAGACAAGCAGTCTTTTTATCTGCCAGATCCATATGGTAGATTTAGGAAACAAAAAGAATGTAATAGTGAGACAAATCCCATTCTAACTTGTAATTTGATTCTTCTGTTCTGAGAATGCTGCAGGTTGATCTGTTATGTGCCCTGAAGTAAAAATATTAAGTAGGGAAGAAGGACGGTTCATAGGGGACATAACAAGATAGTTTACGTGCAGATGATGTAAGCTTAGAAGTTATTATGATTGTATTTCTATTATAAAATAGCTGTAAAAGTTGCAATGTTACAACATAACGTCAAGCAAGCACAATGCATGATGCCTCCTATTTTTTGTTGTCTGTAAAATGTAAAAAGTTTGGTCCCTGAGTGTAAATATAATACAAAAGCTCGGCGGAGTTAACCCCTCCAACATCTAACTATGCGAGCTACATTTTAAATTGTAACAAACATTTTATCATTGTTTCTTTAAAATAGTTTTTTTTAATAAAGATATCAAGAGTTTAAAAACAAAACCTAGCAAAAATTACTGGAACATATGTTGATATAATTGCAAACTGTAGATGCACATTCACACTGTGGCCATTAACCCCTTCCCGACATTTGACGTACTATCCCGTCGAGGTGGGGTGGGCCCGTATGACCGCCGACGGGATAGTACGTCATCACCGATCAGCGGCGCTCACGGGGGGAGCGCGGCCGATCGCGGCCGGGTGTCAGCTGCATATCGCAGCTGACATCCGGCACTATGTGCCAGGAGCGGTCACGGACCGCCCCCGGCACATTAACCCCCGGCACACCGCGATCAAACATGATCGCAGTGTACCGGCGGTATAGGGAAGCATCGCGCAGGGAGGGGGCTCCCTGCGGGCTTCCCTGAGACCCCCGGAGCAACGCGATGTGATCGCGTTGCTGCGAGGGTCTCCTACCTCCTTCCTGGCTGCAGGTCCCGGATCCAAGATGGCCGCGGCATCCGGGTCCTGCAGGGAAGGAGGTGGCTTACCGAGTGTCTGCTCAGAGCAGACACTTGGTAAGCCTGCAGCCCTGCACAGCAGATCGTCGATCTGGCAGAGTGCTGTGCACACTGCCAGATCAATGATCTGTGATGTCCCCCCCTGGGACAAAGTAAAAAAGTTAAAAAAAAAATTTTCCACATGTGTAAAAAAAAAAAAAAAAAAAATCCTAAATAAATAATAATAAAAAAATATATATTATTCCCATAAATACATTTCTTTATCTAAATAAAAAAAACAAAACTATAAAAGTACACATATTTAGTATCGCCGCGTCCGTAACGACCCAACCTATAAAACTGCCCCACTAGTTAACCCCTTCAGTAAACACCGTAAGAAAAAAAAAAAAAAAACGAGGCAAAAAACAACGCTTTATTACCATACCGCCGAACAAAAAGTGGAATAACACGCGATCAAAAAGACTGATATAAATATCCATGGTACCGCTGAAAACGTCATCTTGTCCCGCAAAAAACAAGCCGCCATACAACATTATCAGCAAAAAAATAAAAAAGTTATAGTCCTGAGAATAAAGCGATACGAAAATAATTATTTTTTCTATATTTTAGTTTTTATCGTATAAAAGCGCCAAAACATAAAAAAATGATATAAATGAGATATCGCTGTAATCGTACTGACCCGAAGAATAAAACTGCTTTATCAATTTAACCAAACGCGGAACGGTATAAACGCCTCCCCCAAAAGAAATTCATGAATAGCTGGTTTTTGGTCATTCTGCCTCACAAAAATCGGAATAAAAAGCGATCAAAAACGGTCACGTGTCCGAAAATGTTACCAATAAAAACGTCAACTCGTCCCGCAAAAAACAAGACCTCACATGACTCTGTGGAGCAAAATGTGGAAAAATTATAGGTCTCAAAATGTGGAGACGCAAAAACTTTTTTGCTATAAAAAGCGTCGCTGGTTTCACACTTGCGTTTTTGTCTGCAGCGTTTTTTGCACAAAAAAACGCATGCGTTTTTTCCCTATATTTAACATTGAAAACGCATGCGGTTTTTTTGTACGCGTTTGGTCGCGTTTTCAAACGCATGCGTTTTTTTTCTGCATGCGTTCATTTTCAGAAATACAACCTGCAGTATTTTCTTGCGTTTTTAAGCACATGCGTTTGTTTGCTTTAAAAACGCATGCATTTAAACACACTGAAAAGCCACCCACCACCATCAAGGTGATAAAGGGATCCAAACCCTAACCCTAACTCTACCCCTAACCTCACCCCTAACCGTTTAATGAACATTTTCTGACAGTCATAGTGCCACGTATTTCAGTGCCACGTATTTCAGTGCCACGTATTTCAGTGCCACGTGTTTCAGTGCCACGTATTTCAGTGCCACGTATCACATATTTCAGTGCCACGTATCACGTATTTCAGTGCCACGTATCACGTATTTCAGTGCCACATATTTTAGTACCACGTATTTCAGTGCCACGTATTTCAGTGCCACGTATTTCAGTGCCACGTATTTCAGTGCCACGTATTTCAGTGCCACGTATCACGTATTTCAGTGCCACGTATTTCAGTGCCACGTATCACGTATTTCAGTGCCACGTATTTCAGTGCCACGTATCACGTATTTCAGTGCCACGTGTTTCAGTGCCACGTATTTAAGTGCCACGTATCACGTATTTCAGTGCCACGTATTTCAGTGCCACGTATTTCAGTGCCACGTATCACGTATTTCAGTGCCACGTATTTCAGTGCCACGTATTTCAGTGCCACGTATTTCAGTGCCACGTATTTCAGTGCCACGTATTTCAGTGCCACGTATTTCAGTGCCACGTATTTCAGTGCCACGTATTTCAGTGCCACGTATCACATATTTCAGTGCCACGTATTTCAGTGCCACGTATTTCAGTGCCACGTATTTCAGTGCCACGTATTTCAGTGCCACGTATTTCAGTGCCACGTATTTCAGTGCCACGTATTTCAGTGCCACGTATCACGTATTTCAGTGCCACGTGTTTCAGTGCCACGTATTTAAGTGCCACGTATCACGTATTTCAGTGCCACGTATTTCAGTGCCACGTATTTCAGTGCCACGTATTTCAGTGCCACGTATTTCAGTGCCACGTATTTCAGTGCCACGTATTTCAGTCACGTTTAGGGTTAGGGTTAGGGGTAGGGTTAGGGTTAGGGTTAGGGCTAGGGTTGGAGGTAAAGTTAGGGTTGGGGCTAAAGTTAGGGTTGGGGCTAAAGTTAGGGTTAGGGTTTGGATTACATTTACGTTTGGATTAGGGTTGGGATTAGAATTATGGGTGTGTCAGGGCTAGGGGTGTGGTTAGGGTTACCGTTGGGATTAGGGTTAGGGGTGTGTTTGGGTTAGGGTTTCAGGTAGAATTGGGGAGTTTCCACTGTCCAGGCACATCAGGGGCTCTACAAGCGCGACATGGCGTCCAATCTCAATTCCAGCCAATTCTGCGTTGAAAAAGTAAAACAGTGCTCCTTCCCTTCCGAGCTCTCCCGTGCGCCCAAAAAGGGGTTTACCCCAACATATGTGTTATCAGCGTACTCGGGACAAATTGAACAACAACTTCTGGGGTCCAAGTTCTCTTGTTATCCTTAGGAAAATAAAAATTTGGGGGGCTAAAAATCATTTTTGTGGGAAAAAAAAGATGTTTTATTTTCACGGCTCTGCGTTATAAACTGTAGTGAAACACTTGGGGGTTCAAAGTTCTCACAACACATCTAGATAAGTTCCTTGGGAGGTCTAGTTTCCAATATGGGGTCACTTGTGGGGGGTTTGTACTGTTTGGGTACATCAGGGGCTCTGCAAATGCAACGTGACGCCTGCAGACCAATCCATTTAAGGCTGCATTCCAAATGGCGCTCCTTCCCTTCCGAGCTCTGTCATGCACCCAAACAGTGGTTCCCCCCCACATATGGGGTATCAGCGTACTCAGGACAAATTGGACAACAACTTTTGGGGTCTAATTTATCCTGTTACCCTTGTGAAAATACAAAACTGGGGGCTAAAAAATCATTTTTGTGAAAAAAAAAAAGAATTTTTATTTTCACGGCTTTGCGCTATAAACTTTAGTGAAACACTTGGGGGTTCAAAGTTCTCAAAACACATCTAGATAAGTTCTTTGGGAGGTCTAGTTTCCAATATGGGGTCACTTGTGGGGGGTTTGTACTGTTTGGGTACATCAGGGGCTCTGCAAATGCAACGTGACGGCTGCTGACCAATCCATTTAAGTCTGCATTCCAAATGGCGCTCCTTCCCTTCCGAGCTCTGTCATGCGCCCAAACAGTGGTTCCCCCCCACATATGGGGTATCAGCGTACTCAGGACAAATTGGAAAACAAATTTTGGGGTCCAATTTATTCTGTTACCCTTGTAAAAATACAAAGCTGGGTGCTAAAAAATAATTTTTGAGAAAAAAAATAAAAATTATTTTCACGGCTCTGCGTTATAATCTGTAGTGAAACACTTGGGGGTTCAAAGCTCTCAAAACACATCTAGATAAGTTCCTTAGGGGGTCTACTTTCCAAAATGGTGTCACTTGTAGGGAGTTTCAATGTTTAGGCACATCAGGGGCTCTCCAAACGCAACATGGCGTCCCATCTCAATTCCAGTCAATTTTGCATTGAAAAGTCAAATGGCGCTCCTTCCCTTCCAAGCTCTGCCATGCGCCCAAACAATGGTTTACACCCACATATGGGGTATCAGCGTACTCAGGACAAATTGCACAACATTTTTTGGGGTCCAATTTCTTCTCTTACCCTTGGGAAAATAAAAAATTGGGGGCGAAAAGATCATTTTTGTGAAAAAATATGATTTTTTATTTTTACGGCTCTGCATTATAAACTTCTGTGAAGCACTTGGTGGGTCAAAGTGCTCACCACACATCAAGATAAGTTCCTTAGGGGGTCTACTTTCCAAAATGGTGTCACTTGTAGGGGGTTTCAGTGTTTAGGCACATCAGGGGCTCTCCAAACGCAACATGGCGTCCCATCTCAATTCCAGTCAATTTTGCATTGAAAAGTCAAATGGCGCTCCTTCCCTTCCAAGCTCTGCCATGCGCCCAAACAATGGTTTACACCCACATATGGGGTATCAGCGTACTCAGGACAAATTGCACAACATTTTTTGGGGTCCAATTTCTTCTCTTACCCTTGGGAAAATAAAAAATTGGGGGCAAAAAGATCATTTTTGTGAAAAAATATGATTTTTTATTTTTACGGCTCTGCATTATAAACTTCTGTGAAGCACTTGGTGGGTCAAAGTGCTCACCACACATCTAGATAAGTTCCTTAGGGGGTCTACTTTCCAAAATGGTGTCACTTGTAGGGAGTTTCAATGTTTAGGCACATCAGGGGCTCTCCAAACGCAACATGGCGTCCCATCTCAATTCCAGTCAATTTTGCATTGAAAAGTCAAATGGCGCTCCTTCCCTTCCAAGCTCTGCCATGCGCCCAAACAATGGTTTACACCCACATATGGGGTATCAGCGTACTCAGGACAAATTGCACAACATTTTTTGGGGTCCAATTTCTTCTCTTACCCTTGGGAAAATAAAAAATTGGGGGCGAAAAGATCATTTTTGTGAAAAAATATGATTTTTTATTTTTACGGCTCTGCATTATAAACTTCTGTGAAGCACTTGGTGGGTCAAAGTGCTCACCACACATCAAGATAAGTTCCTTAGGGGGTCTACTTTCCAAAATGGTGTCACTTGTAGGGGGTTTCAGTGTTTAGGCACATCAGGGGCTCTCCAAACGCAACATGGCGTCCCATCTCAATTCCAGTCAATTTTGCATTGAAAAGTCAAATGGCGCTCCTTCCCTTCCAAGCTCTGCCATGCGCCCAAACAATGGTTTACACCCACATATGGGGTATCAGCGTACTCAGGACAAATTGCACAACATTTTTTGGGGTCCAATTTCTTCTCTTACCCTTGGGAAAATAAAAAATTGGGGGCAAAAAGATCATTTTTGTGAAAAAATATGATTTTTTATTTTTACGGCTCTGCATTATAAACTTCTGTGAAGCACTTGGTGGGTCAAAGTGCTCACCACACATCTAGATAAGTTCCTTAGGGGGTCTACTTTCCAAAATGGTGTCACTTGTAGGGAGTTTCAATGTTTAGGCACATCAGGGGCTCTCCAAACGCAACATGGCGTCCCATCTCAATTCCAGTCAATTTTGCATTGAAAAGTCAAATGGCGCTCCTTCCCTTCCAAGCTCTGCCATGCGCCCAAACAATGGTTTACACCCACATATGGGGTATCATCGTACTCAGGACAAATTGCACAACATTTTTTGGGGTCCAATTTCTTCTCTTACCCTTGGGAAAATAAAAAATTGGGGGCAAAAAGATCATTTTTGTGAAAAAATATGATTTTTTATTTTTACGGCTCTGCATTATAAACTTCTGTGAAGCACTTGGTGGGTCAAAGTGCTCACCACACATCAAGATAAGTTCCTTAGGGGGTCTACTTTCCAAAATGGTGTCACTTGTAGGGGGTTTCAGTGTTTAGGCACATCAGGGGCTCTCCAAACGCAACATGGCGTCCCATCTCAATTCCAGTCAATTTTGCATTGAAAAGTCAAATGGCGCTCCTTTCCTTCCGAGCTCTGCCATACGCCCAAACAGTGGTTTACCCTCACATATGGGGTATCAGCGTACTCAGGACAAATTGTACAACAACTTTGGGGGTCCATTTTCTCCTGTTACCCTTGGTAAAATAAAACAAATTGGAGCTGAAATAAATTGTGTGTGAAAAAAAGTTAAATGCTCATTTTTATTTAAACATTCAAAAAATTCCTGTGAAACACCTGAAGGGTTAATAAACTTCTTGAATGTGGTTTTGAGCACCTTGAGGGGTGCAGTTTTTAGAATGGTGTCACACTTGAGTATTTTCTATCATATAGACCCCTCAAAATGACTTCAAATGAGATGTGGTCCCTAAAAAAAAATGGTGTTGTAAAAATGAGAAATTGCTGGTTAACTTTTAACCCTTATAACTCCGTCACAAAAAAAAATTTTGGTTCCAAAATTGTACTGATGTAAAGTAGACATGTGGGAAATGTTACTTATTAAGTATTTTGCGTGACATATGTCTGTGATTTAAGGGCATAAAAATTCAAAGTTGGAAAATTGCGAAATTTTCAAAATTTTCGCCAAATATTCGTTTTTTTCACAAATAAATGCAAGTTATATCGAATAAATTTTACCACTAACATGAAGTACAATATGTCACGAGAAAACAATGTCAGAATCGCCAAGATCCGTCAAAGCGTTCCAGAGTTATAGCCTCATAAAGGGACAGTGGTCAGAATTGTAAAAATTGGCCCGGTCATTAACGTGCAAACCACCCTTGGGGGTGAAGGGGTTAATAAACATAACCTATGATAAATACCCTGCAGTAGGTAATTAATTACATAGTAATAGTACATGTAAATAACATAGGGTACTTAGTTGATACTATCCTCAACAGAATAGTGTAAAAGCCGTCCCACTGCCACAAGGCGTACTCAATCAGGATGGTCCTATCTCTAGTATTAAACCTTTCTATGTGCCAATAGACAAGAGCACAGCAGGACCCAGGCCTGAATTTTCAAACTCCTGTGCGTTGAAAGCTATTTAGACTAAATCCACAACACAAAAAGGAGGTCCCACATCTCTGTATGTACATAGTACAAAAAACTAAAGTAAAACCTAAGAAATAAGCTGGAGTTTTTTTTCCTAATTAATCAAAATTCGGATGTATAAAGTTGTTTAGAACAATTGCTGAACTTAATGACATCTAACTTACCTGTATGGCGGCACCTACTTATTTATTTAATCTGTCTGTTTTTTGGCCCAAGAACAAAGCTCTGTATGGAGAGAAAGCAAGATGATTCCAAGATGCCAATTTTTGCCAAATGCAAGGCGGTCCGGTCCGATGGATGTTGCAGGTCGGCGCCTCCCATCTTCTTATGGTTGCTGCCCTCCTGCTTGCTTCATGGCTCCCCGGCATCGCGCTCCTGCACAGGCGTACTTCTCTGCCCTGTTGAGGACAGAGCAAAGTACTGCAGTGCGCAGGAGCTGGGAAAGGTCAGAGAGGCCCAGCACCTGTGCACCCTTCGGACCGGACCGCCCTGCAGGTGAGTATAATAAAGCTTATTTTTCTTATCTTTCAGGTCGGATTGGGGGTTATTATTGAATGCTGTAGATAAGCCCTGAAAGGCAGTGGTGGTATCTTATAGCGGCCAAACCTGGTGACAGGTTCCCTTTAAAGGCAGGATTGCAGTGACAGGTAAAACCTCTATACACAGCTGATAACACATGATCTAATGATCTACCAATCTCACTTGGCCGTGTCATATCTGGCCCTGTACACCATCTCCCTTCACAAAAAACCTTTGCATATGCTCATTAGATGCTTCAGTATAGAAGACAGGGGCGGGATGCAGCCAATATGGCTATGTACATGTGTTATTTTAGAAAAAAAAGAAGTTAGAGTCTAGAAAAGCTTTAGGGACCAGTGTGAAACTTTCAAGATTTTGCTTTTTTTGATTTATAATACAGATTGTGCTACATTAAAAAAATAAATTTGTAAAAAAAAAATATGTATTTCATAAAAAAACTGATTTAATCAGTGCATCATTTTCTGGGTATAACTTCCATGTTTATCATCTGCTGTTGGAGGATTATAAAGAGACCCACATAGACAATAATCGATTAATTGTATCAAAGTCGTCATGTTCAACTGACTTTTATCTAATGCATATGTTCATCTTTAAGCATTTAAAGGGTAATATGGGCATCAGACGTAGCTGTCAATGGAGCTTTACTCAAACTGTATGTAAAAATAGGTTGCATATATTGGTTTGCTGGGTCTTTAAGTCAACTCTTCACTATTAATCACAAATACTGTTTTCAGCACATGTTTGAGTATAGAAAAGAAATCTGTAATTCAAAGTTGACATTTGGAGATGTAGAAGCGAATAAAAGTGGACATTTTTAAGAAAAAGCAGAAGCAGATGACAACAGGGAAAAATGATAAAAACAGACTTTATTAACCTTGGTAGTTTTATTTATTAGTTTAATCACGTAGTGTTTTTGCTTTTTTGTCTTTAAAAAATGACTAAGAAAGGATAGCGAAAGCAACAGAGTGTACACATTGATCAAGAATTATTGTTAGAAAATAATACAAATAATTTACATCTAAAAAGTCAATTGGACATGCTTTTAAAATACTTACGATCATAATATTGACGTATTTAAAAAAAATAGGAATAACTGTGAAGACTGTTTGGATGAAATCACAGATATAATTATACAAACACATAAGTCAAGTTTACTATTTTACGTGTAGCGTCCGCGTGTTAAAGATCATGACTTTATAAGTTGATATACCATATTAACGTATGTCCTTTGTGGTACTTTCTATTAATCCATTTAGGTCAGCTATTTATGGTATAGCATTTTTTTCCAGATACCAAGGATCTTTTTTTCCATTTTAGAAAGTCAGTTATGCCATTATAGTCTGTTGAGTTTGGCAGCCATGTTGTCAACATTCCAAAACATATCTAAACAGAAATCACCAGAACTCAACAGCTTAGAGCTGTCACAGATGGCAGTTGTAATGCTTTCCAACTTACAACAAGTCGACATTTTGCTTTCAATGAAAAAATAATTATATTTTTTCAGATAAAAAGGAATTTAAAATAATTGTTACTATTGTCTTGTTTGTATCCAACAGTTTGCCATTTTTATTTCAAAACTAGGTTATCAAATTTCTTTTATTTCTCTTCCAAAATATGTAACTGGAGGAAAAAAAATACATAATTTAAATATTTTATTATTTAAAGTAGAAGTCTAAGATGTTTATTGCATCAGATCTGCTAATCATTTTGGACATGATGTATGCAGTTCAGCTTTTACAATTAATAATAGCAGGTGATATTAGCAAAAGATATTTCCCACATTGTTTCCAAGTAGTCGAGGCTGGGTGCACAACATATCTGTGACCAATGTCAGATACATACACTCAGGAGGCATGCACCCGACAAGTGGCTACAGTCAGGATGGATAGATGAAAAATGGGGAAAGATTCTGGCACAATCATCCAGGGATAAAATGGATCCTTATTCAAATGTAGTTAAAACATTAAAAGGCGAGGCCTCATACCTGACTGTTTCAGGTGTATATATACCCTTAGTCTTAAGCTAACTGTTTGAATAAAGAATCTGTTTTATCCCTGGATGGTTGTGTCTGAATCTTTCCCCATTTTTCGACTATGCTCCTGTGATCACCAGTGGATACGGCATTCTCAGGAGGAACTCCGGGCCATATTTCCAGCTACACATTCTCAGCGTGGTAAGCTCCTTCATCCCACTCCCTGCATCTCACCAAGTCAGGATGGATGTGGAATAGAGAGGAGTAGATTGATCCATGAAGATTGAGTTTGTATTCCACAAGAATTCGAACACTTCACTTTGATTAGAAAGGATCAACAAAAAATAATACCCAACACTAGTACACACACTGCTGAAGGCTCATTTTACCTAGGATAGAAAAAGGTCTAATCTGATTATGGGGTATTAGTTTCAGTGCTCAAGAAAATTGAAAAAAAAACCTATTACTGATACTAATTCAAAGACTCAAATGATCTATAGGGACATTTTGGATCTGTATAGTCACTTACTGTGACTGAATTGATTGATCTGAGATATATTGTAGTAACAGCATCTTTAAAACAGCCATTTTTTATTCTTCACACACTGCAAATAAAGACTTAAGTATTAAACCAATCAGTGCTATTTTTGAAACTAAAACAAAATCCTTAATCCAAGGCATGTGTGTCACCGAACATGTGCATCCTGCAATGGAAAACTGGCAAGCCATTTTTTTTATTTTCTAAAGAACTATCTCCAGAATCCAAAAATGTAAACATACGTGTCTACCTCTCAAAGTGTGCAGGTTGTAAAAAAAAAATTTTTTATTTCCACACTTTATTATTGGAACAGTTTAATATTTCACCCGTACATGCCACCTCAATACAACTGTTGGTTTACCCCTGGTTACTGTCTGTTTTCATTTTTATAGATAGGTTGAGGTCAGTTGGACATTATTAAGACAGTGTCTGCATCACAGAGCTCAAAATAGGTTCAATACACATGTTGTAGACCTCAGAGTGTTATACACATACACTGCTCAAAAAATAAAGGGAACACTTAAACAGCAGAATATAACTCTAAATAAATCAAACTTCTGTGAAATCAAACTTTCCACTTAGGAAGCAACACTGACAATCAATTTCACATGCTGTTGTGCAAATGGAATAGACAACAGATGGAAATTATTGGCAATTATCAAGACACACTCAATAAAGGAGTGGTTCTGCAGGTGGGGACCACAGACCACTTCTCAGTACTAATGCTTTCTGGCTGATGTTTTGGTCACTTTTGAATGTTGGTTGTGCTTTCACACTCGAGATGGACTCTACAACCCACACAAGTGGCTCAGGTAGTGCAGCTCATCCAGGATGGCACATCAATGCGAGCTGTGTCAAGAAGGATTGCTGTGTTTGTCAGAGTAGTGTCCAGAGGCTGGAGGCGCTACCAGGAGACAGGCCAGTACACCAGGAGACATAGAGGGTGCCGTAGGAGGGCAACAACCCAGCAGCAGGACCCCTATCTCACCTTTGTGCATGGAGGAACAGGAGGAGCACTGCCAGAGCCCTGCAAAATGACCTCCAGCAAGCCACAAATGTGCGTGTGTCTGCACAAATGGTTAGAAACTGACTCCATGAGGATGGTCTGAGTGCCTGACGTCCACAGATGGGGGTTGTGTTCACAGCCCAACACCATGCAGGACACTTGGCATTTGCCACAGAACACTAGGATTGGCAAATTCGCCACTGGCGCCCTGTGCTCTTCACAGATAAAAGCTGGTTCACACTGAGCACATGTGACAGACGTGACAGAGTCTGGAGACACCGTGGAGAGCGATCTGCTGCCTGCAACATCCTTCAGCATGACCGGTTTGGAATTGGGTCAGTAATGGTGTGGAGTGGCATTTCTTTGGAGGGCCGCACAGCCGTCCATGTGCTCACCAGAGATAGCCTGACTGCCATTAGGTACCGAGATTAGATGCTCAGACCCCTTGTGAGACCATATGCTGGTGTGGTTGACACTGGGTTCCTCCTAATCCAGGACAATTCCAGACCTCATGTGGCTGGAGTGTGTCAGCAGGTCCTGCATGATGGAGGCATTGAAGTTATGGACTGGCCTGCCCATTCCACAGACCTGAATCCGATTGAACACATCTGGGACATTATGTCTCGCACCATCCACCGTCACATTGCACCACAGACTGTCCAGGAGTTGGCAGATGCTTTAGTCCAGTTCTAGGAGGAGATCCCTCAGGAGTCCATCTGCTGCCTCATCAGGAGCATGCCCAGGCATTGTAGGAAGGTCATATAAGCACGTGGAGGCCACACACACTACTGAGCATCATTTCCTTGTCTTGAGGCATTTCCACTGAAGTTGGATCAGCCTGTAACTTAATTTTCCACTTTGATTTTGAGCATCATTCCAACTCCAGACCTCCGTGGGATATTAGTTGTGATTTTCATTGATAATTTTTTCAGGTTTTATTGTTCTCAACACATTCCACTTTGTAATGAGTAAAGATTTACAACTGGAATATTTCATTCAGTGATATCTAGGATGTGGGATTTTAGTGTTCCCTTTATTTTTTTCTGCAGTGTATTTTCCAGGCAAATTGAGGCTTTACAGTAATATGATTCACAATTAACTTATTCATTGCAAATACAATTTTGGGGGTAAAATTTGTCCTAGCTGGTAAATGCGCATTTCAGACTATCAACTCATCTCCAATGCTGGCTGAGGCATCCATCCACCATAGGGACTTGTTATAAAAAAAATAAGAAACACAAAGTATATATTTTCAGCAGTGCCCCTCTGTATAGGAAAGCACAGTCTGCTGCACTTTCCTATGTAGTAAAACAAATGGTAAGCAGCTGTATACTGGCCAGAGGGAGGATGAAGGAATATTTTAGCAACTTTAGCAAGTTTGTATCCTCTTAATATATTACAATAATCATATAGCACTGTGTACTTACAATTGCTCATTTTACATTTTTACCCAGTTACTTCTTCTCTTTACTCTATGTAGAAGCAGTCTCTTTTCCCTACATGAGTCATCCACCTCTTCAACTTCCGACCCAGTTTTTCCACTCTTCTTCCCTTGCCAGGGACTTTGGTAGTGATGACTTATGCAGGGAAAATATACTCCCTGTCTCTGCATAAAGCTTAGAAGGATTCGGCTATTTTCCTTTTAATCACATGATGTCATAGACCTAATGGAAAAGAGAATAATTAACTGGGTAGAAGGGTAAAATGAGCAATTGTAAGTACACAGTGCCATATAATATGATGACTGCAATATATTAAGATAAAAATTGAAATTGGGACTTATGGTAACATTACAATACACCAGCTAGAACTGATACATAGTGCTTTTGTGCAGGATCTGGGGTGATAGTGTATGAAACAAAAATTATATTACTATGTTATGCAGTCCAAAAGTACCGTATATACTCGAGTATAAGCCGACCCGAGTATAAGCCGACCCCCCTAATTTTGCCACAAAAAACTGGGAAAACTTATTGACTCGAGTATAAGCCTAGGGTGGAAAATGCAGCAGGTACCGGTGAATTTCAAAATTAGAAATAGATGCTCCATACCATTCATTATGGCCCCATAGATGCTCCACATAAAGCTGTGCCACATATAATGCTCTGCACCGTTGCCCCATAGCTGTGCCATATATAATGCTCTGCACCGTTGCCCCATAGTTGTGCCATATATATAATGCTCTGCACCGTTGCCCCATAGCTGTGCCATATATATAATGCTCTGCACCGTTGCCCCATAGCTGTGCCATATATATAATGCTCTGCACCGTTGCCCCATAGCTGTGCCATATATATAATGCTCTGCACCGTTGCCCCATAGCTGTGCCATATAGTGCTCTGCACCGTTGCCCCATAGCTGTGCCATATAGTGCTCTGCACCGTTGCCCCATAGCTGTGCCATATAGTGCTCTGCACCGTTGCCCCATAGCTGTGCCATATAGTGCTCTGCACCGTTGCCCCATAGCTGTGCCATATAGTGCTCTGCACCGTTACCCCATAGCTCTGCCATATAGTGCTCTGCACTGTTTCCCCATAGCTGTGCCATATAGTGCTCTGCACCGTTGCCCCATAGCTGTGCCATATAGTGCTCTGCACCGTTGCCTCATAGCTGTGCCATATAGTGCTCTGCACTGTTGCCCCATAGCTGTGCCATATAGTGCTCTGCACTGTTGCTCCATAGCTGTGCCATATAGTGCTCTGCACCGTTGCCCCATAGCTGTGCCATATAGTACTCTGCACCGTTGCCCCATAGCTCTGCCATATAGTGCTCTGCACCATTGCCCCATAGATGCTCCACATAAATCTGTGCTGCTGCTGCTGCAATAAAAAAAAAAAAAAACACATACTCACCTGTCTTGCTTGCAGCTCCTCGGCGCCATCTTCCCGGCGTCTCTCCGCACTGACTGATCAGGCAGAGGGCGGCGCGCACACTATATGCGTCATCGCGCCCTCTGACCTGCACAGTCAGTGCAGAGAGACGCCGGGAAGATGGCGCGACGCTCGGCGTGTGGAACGCGGACAGGTGAATATGCGATACTTACCTGCTCCCGGCGTCCCGCTCCTTCCCCCTGCCTGTCTTCGGTGCCGCAGCCTCTTTCTCTATCAGCGGTCACCGGCACCGCTTCATTAGAGAAATGAATAGGCGGCTCCGCCCCTATGGGAGGTGGAGCAGCCTATTCATTTCTCTAATGATCGGTCCCATGTGACCGCTCAGGGGAAGAGGCTGCGGCACCCGGAGACCGTGGGACGGGCAGGGGGAGCGCCAGGAGCCCCGGAAGCAGGTAAGTATATGACAGTGCTCACCCGCCGACCCCACCACCGATCATGACTCGAGTATAGGCCGAGAGGGGCACTTTCAGCCCTAAAATTTGGGCTGAAAATCTCGGCTTATACTCGAGTATATACGGTATTTGGCTCAAAAAGTTGCTAATTGATTGCATCATCTCTGAGTGTGAATCCCTAATATATTCTCACTCACGGAAGAGGCATTGATAGAAGATGTCTAAATGTGGGACAGGAATATGCCAGGAAATCAAATCCTTAACATTTTTCATGGACAACTAATAGGCATACCATGATGACAAATTTCTAAAGGAAGACTCAGGGTATTTGAATACCATGTGTCCTTCCTTTATGTGACTCACATTCTACTGTTGTCAATATATTAGCAATTTGAAAATTGGATACCATTTCTGCAAAGCAAACAATTTAACATCCAACTGAGTAGTGTCGATTAAATAAAACAAAGAGGGCAATGTTTAATTAATGATTATGTGCATATATATATATATATATATATATATATATATATATATATATATATATATATATATATATATATATATCTTTTAGCCTTAACACATATTAAGACATTGATTTCACACATTACTATAATAGGATGTTTTGTGTATTGTTTGGGGTTTTTGTGTTTTTCAGCATGTTTGGGCCCTACTGAGAGTTTAAGTTGTATCTATGTGCAGTCCTTTTGTTTCTACCAGTAGAAAGGTAGGCTCACTGTCCTACATCTGTCTCTTTCCATTAGCATGCTCTTCCATTTGTACGCTTGATGCAATCCATTGTGTGCATTCGCTGAGATAATAAAGCCTTTAATATGATCCAGATTCAATGTTTCAGAGTAGATGCTTGTTTCAGCTTGATAATAAACATTTATGCTTGCCAATGGCTTATTTTTCCCTTTACATTACTATTTTGTACTGATAGTATTTTTGTACTCATAAAACTGCCTTAATTTTTAGTTTTATGACTGAATCAAAATAAACTCAAAAAAGCAAATGACCTTAAAAAGTAAATCTGCCCATAGACATTGGATTTAACTTAGTAAATACATCATAAAATAATGGGATTCACTGACAGTTAAAAATCTGTGACACCAGCCTTCAGGTGACACAGACTTTCTACTATTTGGAAATCAACAAGAACTAAATTAATTTAGTCTTTAGAAAATACGTCTAAGGGGGACGTAATTAACTTGTACAAGTAAATATGTGGTCCATACAAAAAGTTTCATGTCAAACCCCGTGAAAAAACAAGGAGCATGCCCTGCATCTGGACAAAAAAAGTTCAATCTCCAGAGGAGACAGGTCTTCTTCACCAGCTGGAAGCATGGATGGTTTCAAAAAGGGCTTAGATGCTTTTTTTTTAAAAGAAAACACAATTATGTAAATGTGTAAAGTTATTTTATGAATGTTTGGTCCAATGGATGGACTATTGGGATCAGGAGGAAAAGATTAGCAGAGTGGATCATGCATTATGGTTATGTATATACCCTATCACCTTTAGAATTTTCCATCCTTCAGTTGAATTTGATGGACATGTGTCTTTTTCAAGCTTATTAACTTTGTAACTATGAAACTTTTTTGCCATTTTACTTCTCCACGATAAGTGCCAGAAGCACCTGGCAGTCCGTTATCCTAAACTTAAATTACATGATCATTTGGCCAACCTAAATATTTGATTTTATGATCTTATAGCCTAATGACTATTTGACAGCTATTACATATTATTGCTTGTTGAAGTTGGGAGACAAGGATTTTATTTTTATTATAGCATATGAGCTCTAATATAACATGTACAGCAACCACACCTTTGTCAATTGGACTGTCATTAGCAGCAAACATTCTCCAAGGTTCATGTTGCCTTTTTGTTACATAATAGTAACTGAGGAGTGCCAAATCGCACCAATCATCATTGTCCTATGTGCCTACAACTCTTTCCACATCTCTTCAATGTTCAAGTTCCACCTGTTCTCATCTGTGACACCTCTTTCAGAGTGCATCCATAAATTCTGAATATTCATCAGATGCTGTGCCATGGATTTGCAGGAGCAAATTTTGTTTATTATAGTAGCAGCAAAGTGGATGAAAATTGACTTTTGGATTCTGGAATTCACCTACGTGAACCAATTGGGATGACAGTTGAGCACAATCCACAGCATTTTCGCAAAAAAATATGACTGAGCAGTTCCAGCCGCTGCCGAAACCATGAACAGCTGATTGTCGGGGGTGCCAGGTGACCCTTCCATACTGATCAGACATTAATTACCTAATCTACCTATTCTAAAGAAACCTTTGGGGACACCTTTTTTAAAAAATGCATATATTCTGAGCTAAAAAAAAAATGTTTCCTTGCACATTGTTGGCTACTGAATTAATTAAGATTCTGTCATTTTGAATTTGTAATTCTTATAACAGACTGTTCCATCAGCAGTAGCATACAGATGGATTCTTGGATAACTGTCTCTGCAGCCAGCAAAAAAACAGTGCAACCTAGAAGCTATAAAATGCAAATGGTGGAAATTTTTATGGTGGAAAATACATTCAATTAAATAAGTCTCTTTGTGCATGACTAAGCAAACTTTCACAGTTAAAACCATGTAAGAATCAAGTTTAAAATATAAGATTTGACTACCCCATACATTACATTAATGTGCCCCAATGCAGTATAAGCAATACCAATTGCCAAATTTGAGCTACGTCCAGGGGCGGACTGGCCATCTGGCAATTCTGGCAAATGCAAGAAGGGCCTGTCTGGTCATGGGCTGCCTTGACTGCTAAGTTGTTAACAGAATCTGTGTTCTCACAACACCCATACTGTTAAGAGTTTTGATGGAGCACAAAGTCGCTGATTCCATCACTCACCCCAGCAGGCCATGGGAATCATTAGAAATATTGGTCTTGTAGAAAATTTTCCTTTCCTCCATCCAGGGTAATATTAGTAATATATTACATCTCGTTCATGGGAACGGGGTCAACATGGGCCTGTGTGATTTCAAATTCCAGGTTCAGCCCCAGTCCATGCCTGGCTACGTCCATGTTTTTTCTTTATAGTTACATTAAAATATTCTTGTACATCAGAAGAAGGTTATACATACGATTTTGTCTATGTAAGTGTATGGTTCTGTTCACATCTATCCACTTTCTGTTAGGGGTTTGAGAGTTTTCTGGTAAAAAAATATCAACATCTGCAAGGCTATTTTTGCTTGGACCAAAAACCTGATAGACACAATTGTGACTCAAATGAGTCAATCATAGTGTTCTTGGCTTTGTTAAGAACATAAACAGTGAACAGTTGGAGGATCTTTCCTTCAGCTTTTCTCCTAAAACTATAACACTTGAATCATTGAAATACACATCATAAAAAGGTCTAGTTCATCCTTTGCTCTAAAAGTATCCAAAATATGTAGAAAATAAATTTATATAATACCAGCTAACTGGAAGTAGAAATCTATTTGCTTTTTACTTTATTTTACATTTGTTGTACTCTCTTTTAATGAATTTTTGTGTTATAATAATTATGTTTAAGGACACTATAATATGCAATAAATATGATTTTCATTACATAGGTTTCATTAAATTTCATGGCTGCCTATATGGAAAATTATGTGCTGCACTTGCTTTGAAGCTTCTCTTTTAGCTGCTGGGAAGTCAATGGCTTTATGAAATGATACCCATTTTTCCACTGTTATTTTAAGATTTTACAGTTGACTTTTATAAGACTGCTGCATTTCTTATTGTCGTGTAATTTTACTGTTAGAAATATAAAATGTAAGATCATAAACTGCTGAACAAATTAAGTCAAGAGAAATGGCTTCTGTATACAGATCAGTTTATAGACCCTGTAATGTCTTAATTTAGCTTTTAAGTTTCTAAACATTGAAAAGTTTAAATACTTAAAATTAAGCCCATTTCTGTTTGTAATTTGTGGCTACAAACACTTGCTTAAGAATACAATTGATTTGTTACATCTGTGTATTAGAGACTATAGATTTTCTACTGGAAATCTTATCCCAGTTATTTATTAGAAGCTATCTTTTAAATACTGGGATTTATTTTTTGTTGCTTAGGCTACTTTCACACTAGCGTTGTGCACTGCACGTCGCTATGCGTCATTTTGGAGAAAAAACGCATCCTGCAAAAGTGCTTGACGGTTGCGTCATGTTGCGTCGGACCGTCGCCACCAAAAAACGTTACATGTAACATTTTTTGATGCGTCGTGTGCAGCATTTCCGACCACGCATGCGCGACCGGAACTCCGCCCCCGCCTCCCCGCACCTCACAATGGGGCAGCGGATGCGTTGAAAAACAGCATCCGCTGCCCCCGTTGTGCGGCGCTTCCACAACTAACATCGGTGCGCCGCAACGTCGCATAGCGATGTGCAGCGCACGACACTAGTGTGAAAGTAGCCTTATATAGGACCCACACATTCAACGGCAATGTATAGAAAATGTTATTACCCAATTCAGTCCCTATACCTATTGTTGCACAGCACACAATCTTTATTTCCTTATCTCAAAAACACTCTGTAGGGCAAATACTACTGGACGCGAATTAACTTATTAGGATGTGTTAAGAGTATAGGAGGAAGCAGGAGAACCTGAAAGAACCTCACACAAACAGCATTCTACATAAATTTCTATGTAGATGTTCTTCTTGTCATTTAGCAACAATACCAATCACTGGTGTTTCAAGAGTGAGAGATCATTATTTTTATGAAGAGGTGGTTGCATGTGCATAATGGTGGCTCAGTGGCTAGCAATGCAGCCTTGCAGCGCTGGGGTCCTTGGGTTCAAATCCCACCAAGGACAACATCTGCAAGGAGTTTGTATGTTCTCGCCGTGTTTCCGAGGGTTTTCTCTGGGTTCTCTGGTTTCCTCCCATGCTCCAAAGACATACTGATATGGAATTTAGATTGTGAGCCCCAGTGGGGACAGTGATGATAATGTCTGTAAAGCACTGCAGAATAAGATAGTGCTATGTAAGCAAAAAATAATAACTAATAGTAAATAATTTCTGTCCATTTAGATTAATTGGTGTCACATTAATTACATCTTAAAGGGTTGATCTCAAGATTAATCTTCAGGAGTGTATTGCTCCCATGCCTCCCAGTATCTATTTTGCTGGGAGGAAGTGCGCTTCTAAAGATTAACAGTTTGGTCCGGTGACGCTCTCTTGCACTGTAAACAAAGGCAGTTTTGTCCGTGCACCTTCCAAGGAGCACAGGGGCGCTGAATCCAGCAATACGATCAGATTCACAGCAGCCCTTGCTAGCTATATAGCAAACAAGTAAACGTGTCACCTTTGATAGACTGCAGAGGTGGCCGGTAACTTAGGCAATGAACAGTGAATAATAGAATTAAAATAGTATTAAGCTGAAGCAACCCATTTAGTGGATTGTTGTACTCACAGCCATCTCTGTTCTTCTTAGACATAGGGAGTGTCAGAGACAGATTTATCGTATTGAAATTTTCCTTTTTATTAAGATCCTCAGAAATAGCAATTGCTAAGCTAATCACGAAGCTAGGTCAATACTGTAACATGCTATTTGGGCAGGGCAGCCATTGTAATATATTTATTATCATTATTAATTATACTTTGTTTATATAATGTCATAATTTGCTCATCTCAGATATTATCATCACTGTCCCCAGGGGGTTCATAATTTAAATTATCAGTATTAGTGTTGAGCGATACCTTCCGATACTCAAAGGTATCGGTATCGGATGGTATCGGCCGATATCCGAAAAATATCGGATATCGCCGATACCGATACCCGATACCAATGCAAGTCAATGGGACACAAGTATCGGAAGGTATCCTGGATGGTTCCCAGGGTCTGAAGTAGAGGAAACTCAGCGCTCATGTGACTGCTCACGCGACCAATCACAAGCCGCGACATCATCGCAGGTCCTAAAATCCTCATTCTTAGGAACGGAGGCTGCCGGTTACATCGGTAAGGTCCAGGGGCCGCCGGAGAGGTGAGTATATCCATATTTTTTATTTTAATTCTTTATTTTTTACATGAATATGGATCCCAGGGCCTGAAGGAGAGTCTCCTCTCCTCCAGACCCTGGGAACAATACACTGGGAACTTCCGATTCCGATTTCCGATATCACAAAAATATCGGAACTCGGTATCGGAATTCCAATACAGCAAATATTGGCCGATACCCGATACTTGCGGTATCGGAATGCTCAACACTAATCAGTATGCTTTTGGACTATGGGAGGAAACCGGAATAAACCCATGCAAAGAAGGGGAGAATATACAAACTCCTTGCAGAAATTGTCCAGATTTGAACCCAGGACCCCACCTCTGCGAAGAAACAGTGCTAACCACTGAGCCACCGTGCTACCCTTGTAATATACGGGTGTCTAGGTGGTAGCTCTATGAAAAATTGCACAAGAGCAGCATTCTACCACTGCAGTTCTCATTCAAACCTTTACACTCACAAATCCCAGACCATGAAGAGGAGGGCACAAGTGAGAAAAAAAACTCTTCCTAACCCCTGTTGTAAATTAGATGGATTTGTGGATCATATGTGACAACATGCCCAGCAACCAGCTATATCAAAATCAGTGAGATGGAACCAAAATATATACTGGCCTATGTATTTTATTTTACCTGTTATAATTAGTAATAAATAATAAACTTCACTTTAATAAATATCTGACTAAAATAAAAAAAAAACAAATCACTCCTCCCACTATACTAATTACCTTGTGTCCTCCAATCCTAAAATATGGCCAGTTTGTAGTATAAATTAATGGCACCATTAACTGCCTTTTCTATTAGGACACATTTCCATTTTTTTTTTTTATAAAAAATGTCATTAACCTGTGATCCCTACATATAAACAAGCCATAAATCATAAAACACAAAATAAGCCACAAACAAAAGTCTCATTTATACTGGATTCCACATTTTTGTCTTCCAGGGTAGGTTTGTAAAAATAAAGAAAAGAAGCTGATTGGTTGTTAAAAAATGTGTCAAAACAACCCAAAATATAATAATTCATTATAAATAATATGATACACTGAATATACTGGATTTTTAGATAATTGGACAATTAAGCAGCTATTCACACATGTTCTCACTTTAATTGATTTATTTATTCTTCCTTAACAAATATCAAAAAATGTATCCGATATAAAGTGTTATTTTTCATATTGTACATTTTGTAGCTAAAATATAATTAAAATGGCTAGATGCTTTTCAGCTCATCTTTTATGTAAACTGACCCTGCGAACAGCAGTGAAAATATGTTCTAAATTTACATAAGCGCATTAACAAAAAAAAAAAGGATGGTTCAAACCTTTGCATTAAATGCCATTTGGAAAAAGTTACAAAATGAAAGAGGTCAGAAGACCAAACATTATAATGATGTAATATAAATACTGCTTCTGCTCTTAATGGAAGGTAGACTAGTGGCTTTGTTTATATAATTCGATATTTTAATCCAGATGGCCAAAAGAGATTGAAGAGCGTAATCTTCTGCAAACTAGCAAAAAAACCTAGACAATTAGATTTGGTTTATTTGAAACACATATTTTCCATAGAACTCAATTATTAGAATATTTTTTTTTTGTATTTTTTTGGTTAACGCCTTATGTTTGAGCCTCTGGATTATAAATCATATTAAAGAAATGTAAAATATTTAAAACAATTCTTATTTATTATTCCTTTGTTATATAGCGCTGTCATTTTCCACAGTGCTTTATATACATTATCAATTGGAACATTTTTGTGTTGTTTTTAGTATTTTCTAAAACAGTAAAAATAATAATAATAATAATAATAACTATTATTAAAGTTGTAATGAACAAATGTGCATTGGTTCTTTACTTTTTCACCTTGCGTTTATCCTACCATTTTATATGCTATATTTTTGCACATTTCTTTTTACAATTAATTTACAATTTAGAATCCTACTCTTGAAACTGCAAATGAAAGCGGTCTTTGGAAAGATTAATTCAGTTCTGCTCACAGCTGCAAAGATTGTAGAAATAAATATCATCTTGCCATAATGTATTCTTGACAAAGGGCATAACAAAAGAATGATTTCCACTCAGAGGCTGTGAGGATATTTATTTTGCATGTTGGGGGAGGGGATGTGGCCTATTGCTTGGGACCCTGACCTAGTTTCTTTGCTGCTTATTATTCAGCTATATGTTTGAGGAATTGGTGTAATTTAATTTGGCATATTCTTCTGCGTGTCTGCACCTAGCAGTAGGTGCTTGGTAATATTAGAAATGTCCCGTGCTGAATTACATTTATTTAAAAAAAATCCTATTGCACTCTTAAGTCAAAAAGAGCTGTTAATTGTTACCAGGGAACTGGCTGATTGCAGACGGGATGTCTCGTCCAGAGCATTGCCATAATTAGTAACCACTGTTGACATTTAGATTTAAATTGAATTTTCTTCTAATTAAACCCAGAGGGGGTTGATCCTTTCAGATGTACAGGTTAATAAAATTAGTCAGAAACTGTTAAACAGTAAGCTGAATTCTCTGTGCAAGTCATCTCTGTGTACTGCTAGTCTGTAATTAAAATAAAACTATTTGTTGCCCACGGGAGCCTGTGACATGCTGCCCTCCAGCTCTTTGACAGTAAATGGTTAAATCACAGCATGTTGTGTTCATGTTTTGTTATCGTCTACTATCATAGTGATTGCTTCTTGTGAGAATACAGGCATAGGATGGAAACGTTACTTAGTGTATACCATTTATGTACACAGATAATAAGGAAAATATATTTTTCCATAGTTTACTGATGTACCTCCTGATCATCAACCAAAGATGTGTAAGTCTTCCGTCACAAAGCCCTTGTGAACAGTTGATGGTAATATTGCAAGCACAAAATGTGCATGATCATTAATGTAAAGTTCACAACTAGAGAGGAGCAGATCTGTCGAGATTCTGTGAAGAATTTGTCAATTAACATTACCAGACTAATCCAGCAAGTAAGCACGTCACTCTCTATGGACTTTGTACACGGACAGCTTGGTGTGAGCAGGGTTAGCTGTGGTGTGGGCGGAGTTAGCTGTGGTGTGGGCGGGGTTAGCTTCCTCAGCTCTGCTTCACTCTAAACCTAAAAGCTCTGATTGTGTCAGAACAGCTGTGCCCAGTAATGTAAGTGATACTTCATTAGATTCAGCTTCTATTTACCTGCATTATGCTGCTCTCAGGTGATGTAGTAAAAACCTGTTGACAGATTCCCTTTAAGTATTGTATGACTTCTGGATAAAAAGCAGAATAAGTGTTTAGGACAAGAGAGAGTGAACAGGGCCAACCAGTGAGTATATTGAGATGGTTATTATACTCAGTCTCAAGCATGTGCACACTCTGAGAGAACCAGAGTGCATGTAAGTCCAACAAAAATGGGCAGGACAAGCAAACCTCCTGGAAATGTTTACCTTCTAAGATTGAAATCTATGTGTTGCAAGGGTCTGTTCACCCTGTCCATGCCATATGGCTGGCTTTCAATCATTGCATTTGTAAATGTAGATTTCTAGAGCATCTATGATTCTTCTAAAGAGAAAGTCTTACTATTGTAAATGATTGAAAAATTGTTTTTATGACACCCACATATATGTATAGTAAGAGATCTCTTATTTTCAAGACTCATAGGTACGTACTGTCATTCTACCAGGGATATCCATATGCATAGTGCAACTGATGCTTATCACAAACAGAATCTCAATTGTTATATCAGGTACTATTTTGTAGATGAATGATACCATTGCCTGCAATGTTATCATAGATGTTTCCTATTGATGTGTTTTATCAAGAATGTAGTTTGAAATAATTCTCACAAGAGTGTTGGTCTGAACAAGCCCTAAGATAGATACACTGCTTGTAGAGTGAGTAAAACTAAGTTGTTGCTAAGAGAACAGTGTTGGTTGACCACTGTATGAACCTTTGTTTAAGGCGAGAGGTAAAGTAAATCAATAGAAGTTGTAATTCTCGTATTTTTCAGATCCCTTTCGAACTAGCACTTTATTCATGTGATGTATCTCCATTTCCTTCCACTGTAATTTAATGGTTCTTTATTAAGCCTTAAGACAATATTATAATTGGCAGGTTGAAGGTAAGGTAATTTCATTTGTGAAGACCTGTTTGGATTCAGTTGCTTGACCTTAACTGTCTGAGGGTAAATGACACAAGTGTTTCAGAGATTTGACTATGAATGTCCCTGATTCATGACCGTAGAATGAGATTTGAAAGATTTATGCTTTTCCACCAAAGGAGAGGTTTTCAATCTCCCCTAAGCACAATGCCTAAATTAATCACTTCAATTGGTTCAATTGGAGTCTATACTTGAATTAGCTCCTCACTCATTAAATCACGGGACAAGATACCACAGTAATGTATTGTACACTTTGTGACAACCTATTTCAGTCTAGGGGTTACTTTTGAGTGCTGAATAGGTTGCTTTAATTATATTGTGAAACCTATCAATGGGACTATACTAAGACATGGAAGTCATTTTAGTACAGTCTATTCTCACATGTGATAGGGGGTATTCTCAAACAATTCTCATTATCGTTACCATAACTCAATAAATCTCAATGTCCATATAGAACACATATTATATTATTTTTTTTTGCATATTGTATATGTTCTCACATGATAAAATTTGTCCAAGTCTGAAGTGACCTTTTAACGTAATGTAATATTTATGCCCGACATTCTCTACTACTTATCTTTTTTCATACATTTTAGCACGGCCATAACACAATTTTTGTACAAAGCTCTAAATCTCCTCTGTAGACACAGTTAAATTGTTTTTCAAAATAGTTGCCCAAAAATAAGAATTGTTATGAAATAATAAAAGAACAATTATTTACCTGTTCAATCCCCTTCCTTTCCTTTGCCGACACTAAAGCACTGCAACTCTCATGCTTCCTTCCAGCCCTAAAATGTTGATGTCACCTCTATTGGTCAAATGACCAATCACTTGTTCTG
This sequence comes from Ranitomeya variabilis, assembly GCF_051348905.1. Classification (NCBI taxonomy): domain Eukaryota; kingdom Metazoa; phylum Chordata; class Amphibia; order Anura; family Dendrobatidae; genus Ranitomeya; species Ranitomeya variabilis. The sequence continues at coordinate 460,021,616 of NC_135237.1, read as the reverse complement.
AGAGGTCATGTGCCATCTACTGTTAAGCACAGTGACTGTAGGGGTCACGTGACCAATAGATGTGAAGTCATCGTTGCTGGATCGACAATGAGCACTAGTATTCATGTTATAAAGCAAAGGTGGACTGAGCAGGTACGCAATGGCTCTTTAGTTACGACAATTTCAGCTTTTTAGTCAACTTTTCAAAAAATTTACAGAGACCTCTTCAAATGATAAAATTCAACTACTTGCAGCTGCTACTATGGAGTCTCGTGAGCTTACTGCACTGTATACTATTTAATTGGTCAGTTCAAAGTACAAGCAGTATGTGTTATCTAGTAAGCTCATCCAAAAGGTGGCTGCAGAGTGACTTTAGATAATTTGATTATTGTTTACACCTGGGATGTGGAGCTCTGTATAAAAAAAAACAGAGCTCTGTGCATTACAAAAATATATAAATATTAGAGATAAGCAAAAAGATTTCCAGTGTACAGTTCGGATATCAGGTCTAGCCCTCTATTAGAGCAGAACTTCTCTTCTGTGGATGACATTCTCAGCCAACATCTCATAAGCACCCTTTTCACTTCCTAGGCCCTCAACATGAAGGCACAACTCATGACATGTTGTGCGAGGCTATGTGACTTGTTTCCATGTCTAAAGGTACTTTCACACTAAACAACTTTCCAACGAGAACGACAACGATCCGTGATGTTGCAGCATCCTGGATAGCGATCTCGTTGAGTTTGACACGCAGCAGCGATCTGGATCCCTCTGTTATATCGCTGGTCGAGCTAGAAGTCTGGAACTTTATTTGGTCGCTAGATCGGCGTGTATCGTCATATTTGACAGCAAAAGCAACGATGTCAGCAATGTTTTTACATGGAGCATGAATGATAAGTGAGTCGCCGTTACGTCACTGGATTGCTCCTGCATCGTTCTGGAGCTGCTGTGTTTGATGTCTCTACAGCGACCTAACAGCGACGCTCCAGCGATCTAGTTTAGGTCGGATCGTTGTCTATATCGCTGGAGCGTCGCTTAGTGTAATGGTACCTTAAGATATGTTTTTTGGCCACAATTCTTCCATGAAAGAGCACATCTAGCCAGACTTCTCTAAGCAGTTGGGTGTTGCTGGGTCTCAAATATTGCTGCCAGTTCTGAGCTAATGGCACTGCTGGACATCTTCTGATTTCAAAGAGAAGTAAGCATAATATGTCTTTTTTCTGCTGCACTAAGTTTATCTGTCGACCACTACATGTAAGGTCTTCAGAACCTTACATTTCTTGGTTATTAGGAAGTTTGTATTTTTGCTGAATAATTTTATTATTGAACAATTACAGCGCTGTCGGTCAATCCAATAGGTTATTAAGGGGGTTCTCAAATACCAGCACAACCCCTTTTCCATCTGAATATTTGCCTCATTAAAATAAAAACACAAATACTCACTTCTAGTACCATTCCAGTGTCGGCATTTGCGTTCTGGAGGCTCACCAGAGGTTACATCACTTGAGCCCTGTGCCAAATCAGCGCTGGTGTCACTCCCCACCTCCAGAGGTGTAAGTAATACAAGATGGAGTAAGCACTGCAGCTCATATATACTCAGCTGGTGAATTTATTTTTGAACACGTCATCAGTTTTCTAAGTAAATATATTTCTAAAGGTGCTATTGACATGAAATTTTCACCAGATGTCCATAACAACCCATCCAATTCACACAGGCAAAGAAATCAAACCATAGATGTCCATAAATTAAGTTATGCGTAATAATGAGAACTTACATATGGAAAAAAGTATTGAATACATGAAGGGAGAGAGATGCAAATTACTGTAAAAAGTTGTGACACCGGCTAAAATCTATCAGTAGTTAGAAACCAATTCTGCCACTTAGTGACAAATAATATCAGCTGGTTCATCTGATGGCCTATAAAAAGGTGTCATATTACCAAGGTGCTAAACAAGAAACATTTCATGATGGGTAAAATCAGTGAACTGTCTCAAGACCTTTGCAACCTTATTGTTGCAAAACAAATTGATGGCATTGGTTTTATAGAAATATCTAAACTACTCAAGGCTCCAGTGAGCACTTTCGGGGCCATTATCCGGAAGTGGAAAGAACATAATTTCACCATAAAGTGGTCATGACCAGGTGTGTTGTGAATTTGGATTCTGGGCTCCCCCGGTGGCCGCTTGTGGAATTGGACTTGTCATCCTCTTTCCTGTTTCACCTGATTCCATCAGTAGTGGGTGTCGCTATTTAAGCTCATTTCTCTGGTGGTTTCTTGCCGGTCAACAATGTTATCTGATGCCTCTCAGTGCTTGTTCCTGCTTCTAGACAACTACTAGATAAGTTGGACTTTTGTCCATGTTTTTGTTTTGCCTATTTGTTCCAGTTCACAGCTGAAGTTTTGTTACTGTGTCTGGAAAGCTCTCGTTGATCAGGGATTGCTACTCTGGCGTTATGAGTTAATGCCAGAGTTTAAGGTAATCTCTGGATGGTGTTTTGTTAGTGTTTTTCTGCTGACCATGAAAGTATACTATCTGTCTTCTGCTATCTAGTAAGCGGACCTCAAATTTGCTAAGACTATTTTCCTGCTGCGTTTGTTGTTTCATCTGAACTCACCGTCATTATATGTGGGGGGCTACTGTCTTCTTTGGAATATTTCTCTAGAGGTGAGCCAGGTCTTATATTTCCCTCTGCTAGCTATTTAGGTCTTAGGCCAGAGCTGGGCATCTAGCGATAAATAGGAAATGCTACCTGGCTATTTCTAGTTGCGCGGCAGGCTTAGTTCATGGTCAGTATAGTTCCATCTTCCGAGAGCTTGTCCCTCTATAGGCTTGCTATGATCTCTGCCTGCAGAGATCATGACAGTTTGACCGGCCAATAAAGTGTTAAAGACCCAGGTTGAGAAAGGAGAGTTATAAGAAGTCTGCTGGAATTTTTTTTTTTTTTTTTTTCCTCCAGTCTGCCTTGCTGCAGTCTTTTTTCTCTCTCTCCTCCTAATCTCTGTATGCTCTGTGTGCACCTGACAATAATGGATCTCCAGAGTGTAACTGCGGGTTTGAATAATCTCATCACGAAAGTACAAAATTTACAAGATTTTGTGGTACATGCTCCGGTATCTGAGCCGAGAATTCCTTTGCCGGAGTTCTTTACAGGGAATAGAGCTAGCTTCCAGAATTTCCGAAATAATTGTAAGCTTTATTTGTCCCTGAAGTCTCGTTCAGCTGGAGACCCTGCTCAGCAGGTTAGGATTGTGATTTCCTTGCTCAGGGGTGACCCTCAAGATTGGGCCTTCTCATTGCCAGCAGGGGATCCTGCGTTACGCGATGTGGATGCGTTTTTTCTGGCCTTGGGCTTGCTTTATGAGGAACCTCATTTGGAACTTCAGGCAGAAAAAACTTTGATGGCACTATCTCAGGGGCAAGACGAAGCTGAAGTTTTCTGCCAAAAATTCCGTAAATGGTCTGTGCTTACTCAGTGGAATGAGTGCGCCTTGGCGGCAACTTTCAGAGAAGGTCTCTCTGATGCCGTTAAGGTTGTTATGGTGGGGTTCCCTTTGCCTGCAGGTCTGAATGAGTCCATGACAATGGCTATTCAGATTGATAGGCGTCTGCGGGAGCGCAAACCGGTGCACCATCTGGCGGTGTCTATGGAAAAGACGCCAGAGAGTATGCAGTGTGATAGAATTCTGTCCAGGAGCGAGCGACAGAATTTTAGACGGAAGAATGGATTGTGTTTCTATTGTGGGGATTCTACTCATGTTATATCGGCATGCTCTAGGCGTACAAAGAAGCTTGATAAGTCTGTTTCCATTGGCACCATTCAGTCTAAGTTTATTTTGTCTGTAACCCTGATTTGCTCTTTGTCATCCATTGCCACGGACGCCTATGTTGACTCTGGCGCCGCTCTGAGTCTTATGGATTGGTCCTTTGCCAATCGTTGTGGTTTTGATTTAGAGCCTTTGGAGACTCTTATTCCTCTGAAGGGGATTGACTCCACCCCATTGGCTAATAATAAACCACAATACTGGACACAAGTAACCATGCGTATCAATCCGGATCACCAGGAGATTATTCGTTTCCTGGTGCTGTATAATTTACATGACGATTTGGTACTGGGATTGCCATGGTTGCAGTCTCACAACCCAGTCTTGGACTGGAGAGCAATGTCTGTGTTGAGCTGGGGATGTAAGGGTATTCATGGGGACGTACCTTTGGTTTCTATTTCGTCGTCCATTCCCTCTGAAGTCCCTGAGTTCCTCTCTGATTATCAAGACGTCTTTGACGAACCCAAGCTTGGGTCGTTACCTCCGCACCGTGAGTGCGATTGTGCCATAGATTTGATACCGGGTTGTAAATATCCAAAGGGTCGTTTGTTTAATTTGTCTGTGCCGGAACATGCTGCTATGCGGGAATATATAAAGGAGTCTTTGGAAAAGGGACATATTCGTCCATCTTCTTCTCCCTTGGGAGCTGGGTTTTTCTTTGTCTCAAAAAAAGACGGCTCTTTGAGACCATGTATTGATTATCGGCTTCTGAATAAGATCACTGTTAAGTATCAATACCCATTGCCATTGCTTACTGATTTGTTTGCTCGTATAGAGGGTGCTAAGTGGTTCTCTAAAATTGATCTTCGTGGGGCGTATAATTTGGTGCGGATCAGGCAGGGGGATGAGTGGAAGACCGCATTTAATACGCCCGAGGGCCACTTTGAGTATTTGGTCATGCCTTTTGGTCTTTCTAATGCCCCTTCAGTTTTCCAGTCTTTTATGCATGATATTTTCCGCGATTTTCTGGATAAATTTATGATAATATATCTGGATGATATTCTGATTTTTTCTGATGACTGGGACTCTCATGTCCAGCAGGTCAGGAGAGTTTTTCAGGTTCTGCGGTCTAATTCTTTATGTGTGAAGGGGTCTAAGTGCGTTTTTGGGGTCCAGAAGATTTCCTTTTTGGGGTATATTTTTTCTCCCTCTTCCATTGAGATGGATCCCGTCAAGGTGCAAGCTATTTGTGACTGGACTCAGCCCTCCTCTCTTAAGGGTCTTCAGAGATTTTTGGGCTTTGCCAACTTTTACCGCCGATTTATTGCTGGTTTTTCGGATGTCGTTAAACCACTGACTGATTTGACCAGACAAGGCGCTGATGTTGCTAATTGGTCGCCCTGGTGGATCTGGTGAGGGTTCGGTGCCCCCTCCTTGAGGGGGGGGTACTGTTGTGAATTTGGATTCTGGGCTCCCCCGGTGGCCGCTTGTGGAATTGGACTTGTCATCCTCTTTCCTGTTTCACCTGATTCCATCAGTAGTGGGTGTCGCTATTTAAGCTCATTTCTCTGGTGGTTTCTTGCCGGTCAACAATGTTATCTGATGCCTCTCAGTGCTTGTTCCTGCTTCTAGACAACTACTAGATAAGTTGGACTTTTGTCCATGTTTTTGTTTTGCCTATTTGTTCCAGTTCACAGCTGAAGTTTTGTTACTGTGTCTGGAAAGCTCTCGTTGATCAGGGATTGCTACTCTGGCGTTATGAGTTAATGCCAGAGTTTAAGGTAATCTCTGGATGGTGTTTTGTTAGTGTTTTTCTGCTGACCATGAAAGTATACTATCTGTCTTCTGCTATCTAGTAAGCGGACCTCAAATTTGCTAAGACTATTTTCCTGCTGCGTTTGTTGTTTCATCTGAACTCACCGTCATTATATGTGGGGGGCTACTGTCTTCTTTGGAATATTTCTCTAGAGGTGAGCCAGGTCTTATATTTCCCTCTGCTAGCTATTTAGGTCTTAGGCCAGAGCTGGGCATCTAGCGATAAATAGGAAATGCTACCTGGCTATTTCTAGTTGCGCGGCAGGCTTAGTTCATGGTCAGTATAGTTCCATCTTCCGAGAGCTTGTCCCTCTATAGGCTTGCTATGATCTCTGCCTGCAGAGATCATGACACAGGTGCTCTCCACAAGATTTCAGACATGAGTGAAAATAATTATCGTAAGAGTTGACCAAGAGCCAGGCACCAGCTGAGGAAACCTACAGAAAGACCTGAAATCAGCAAGTACAATTATTTCAAAGTAAACTATAAGTAATGTACTCAACCTCCATGGTCTGTATGAACACTCACCATGCAAGACTCCATTGCTGAACAAAAACTACATTCTAATGTGTTTAAAGTTTGCTCAACATTTAGACAAGCCTGTCTAATACAGGGACAATATAGTCTGATCAGATAAGACCAATATTTAACTATTTGATTCACATAATATACCCAAGGTGGGAACATCATGGTGTGCAGCTGTTTTTCAGCACATTACACTGGTAAACTTCATATATATAAAGGAAGGATAAATAGACAAATGTACCGAGACATTATTGATAAAAATATGCTGCCATCTACCAAGATAATGGAGATGAAGAGTGGACATTTCAGCAAGACAATGATCCCAAACACACAACCAAGGAAACTCTCAATTGCTTTCAGAAAAATAAAATAAAGCTGTTAGAATGAACCAGCCAATCACCTGACCTGAATCCAATAGAACATTTACGAAAGGAACTAAAGCTCAGAGTTCATAGAAGAAGCTCATGGGACCTTCAGGATTTGAAGAGTGATTGTGTGGAAGAATGGGCCAAATTCACACCTGCATGTGACAAGTTTTTTCATACAGGAGGCATCTTGAAACTGTCATTACCAACAAATGCTTTTGTACAAAGTATTAAATAGGTTTTAGAAAACATGTTCAATACTTTTTCCATATGTCATTTCTCATTATTACACATAATTTATAGACATCTGTGGTTTGATTTCTTTGCCTGTGTGGATTGGATGAGTTCTTACTGACATCAAGTGAGAATTTTATGTCAATAGCACATTCAGAAATATATTTAATTAGAAAATTGGTGACATGTTCAATACTTATTTCACCCCCCCCCCCGTAGATATAGACTCTGTATGTATCAGCACATAAATACAGTATATAGTGGCAGATTGATTCTCTCAGCTGCTCACAGAGGTAGATACAGCAATGTTTCTTCAGCTGGTTTATTTAAATCACGGCATAAACTGGTGCAGGGTTCAACTAAATAAATATTGCCTTTTTGGCAAAACTGGTAAACAAAAAGATAACGTATAGCACAGTCTTTATGCCTGCGGGAATCATCCCTCTCAGGGTCCAATTAACACATTCCAGCACAGTTGCACATAAGCACTTCTGCGGGGCTCTACTGCCTCCAGACCCACAGAAAGAGAACAAAACCCAGTGGCTGAACATTTTAACTTACCAAACAACAGCCTTGGGGTGGAAATATGGTGAGTAACCGTCCCGCCCATCTCTTACAGCTACTCGCGAAGTAAAACAATCCTGTCATGGCCAATATATACACATATGGGATACATATATAAATACATATTGGATAATGCATGGTGGTAAGAAAAAGTATTTCTTTAAACATTTATATATTTTCCTGTTCATTTGTATGTATCGGCTTTTATGTACGAATATGGATATTGCGAAACATTTTTAACGTAGTTGTCCAATCTTTACTCTAGTTACTATAATTTAAAACATAAGGGAAAGCACTATTTTCAAATAACATGTTTTTGCTATATTTTTTTATATTGTGAGCATAGCACAAAATACTTTAGTTGTTTCATTACATAGAAGCCAGCACAAAGAATGCATTTATAAGCTATTATTGCACCGCCAGGATTTAGAAATAGAAAATTCATTATCAGCAACAAAACATCTAATTTTGATTATGATAATTTAGTTGTAAAAAAAAAAAAACGTTCTGCTCTATTACTTTGCTAGGCCACTACATTTACGTTTGTTATTTGGAGACCATTCACTGTTTAATAAACATGAAATTAATCATTAAACATTATTTAAAATTCTTTTTGGACACTTCATTAAAAATTAATACAGGCTTAACTAATTATAATATCAAAGAAGAGACGTAAGCTCATGCTACATTCAAAGCTCCGACATCCTGATTCACAGATGTCTTTTGTAATCAAAGCTATTTGTAGATCTTATATTTCTGTAGAACAAACACTAAATATAATATAAAACAGAACAGCCCATTAAAAAAAAATTCTTAAGTTTACATGCAAGGTATGATAAATTGCATATGTCTTCCGAGCTTTTCAGACTCATTAAATACAAATCATTATGCTGATATTACTTCTTTATAAGCCTTCTAGGAACATGGTAAATTATTTTTTTTATTGCCCCGGTGAGAGAAAGCAACTCAATGTAAGCTATTAAAATAAAGAGGAGGAGGGGTTGATAAAAAATAACTACTTATGGGGTGAGGAAACTACATCATTTTTTTTTTGTTTAAGAATTGATTATCAGCCCCCCCCACCGCACCATGGGTAAATTAGAACATGGAATACTGCAGTAGAAAAGTGGTTTAGGTGTCATGGTAATAGTATGACTATTTTTATCTTGCGGTTGTAAACCATAGCTTACACTGGCTGAAATGACATTGAACTGTTTCTCTGTATGATGATTTACAGCTAGGATAGTGCATTTGTAAGACCAGATGTCACATTTTATGTATTGGAAAGTGTCAGTCCTGATGACTTATGTCTAAAGATCCCAAGCTTGAATCAATAGAATGCAGTCATTTCCATTTCTTCGAAGACTGTTTCCAACATAATATGCACTATATTTCAGTCATTTTAATGATACTTTGAAGCACTGTATTTAATAGAAACAGTAAAAAAAGGTTGTTCTTTATGTTCTGTGTTGTGTTCACCCCAATAATAGAAGAAATTCAACGCATACCTACTCTATAGCATAAAAATTATATATATACTCAAAAATAGAATATACCCCTTTCCATCTTCTTTTACATTGTATCACTTGTTTTCCCACAGGTATTTGACTTTAATAATCCAGTATTTTTTAAAGAGAGATATTGTTTGATTTCTAACAGTTTTCCTTTACTGTTAAAGGTAAGGGTAAAAGGTTAACCAAGTATTTTGAGAAATATAGGCTTCACTGGTCCTGCGGAGTGATACATGAATACTGGCAATCTACGGATTCAGAAACCGCCGAGGACTGATCAAAGAAAATAGATTGTGGTTATTGCCTTCAATATTCAACTAAATAAACAACAATGTTCTTACCTCAAGACACTTTTGTTCTTTTCCTTCTTTTTATATTCAGGGATTTTTTTTTTGTTCCTCTCGCTCAATTCAGTACACTAAATTGTGACCCTTTTTCAAATTCACATTTGCATTTAAATAGAAATCCCTCAATCATCTGAGATATGAAAGAAACTATAATATTGCTTCTATTTAATGACTAATAATATTTTTGTTATTTTTTTATGTTTGAGATATAGAAACTGGCTTTATTATATTTTAGATTTATTCCGAACGTGGCCATTATACACACAGAGAAAAAGATGTGTAATAAACATTGAAAAACATTGAATTACATGGTACAACATTATGCATAATACAAAAATGAACATTGCAAATTTGAAAACTAAGATTGTATAAATGTATATATGCAGCATATATGTATATATATGTATATATATATATATATATATATATATATATATATATATTGTAAAGTGGCAGCTGAACATGTCCTGGACAGGAGGTATGTGTCACCCAGGTGGCAAGCCTCGGTGACGTAGGACCCGGAGAAGCAGGTTCCAGGCACGTTTAGTGCTGATGGGTTTTTTAATGGGCCTGGATTTTGAGTCCAGGTTTTAGGAACAGCCAAAAAGCTGGTTGGGACTGGCCGTTCCCTTACCTCCAGTTATTGTGTTATTGTTGACCTGTGTTATTCTGGGCAGTCTGTTAGGAGAAACTGACCAGAAATTACTGTGCTTTAAATGGGTGAGCCCCTGTCTGTTGTATAGAGGACTTTTTTTACCTTTAAGCCAATGAAAGGCTGTTTTCTTTTCTGTGAAGATTTATGTACTTTAATAAATCTACCAATTTTCGCACCAGGCTACTTCATGTTCGTATCTACCTCAACTACCACATTGCGGAATCCCTACAATATATGTATATATTAATACAAAATTTAATACTTCCATAAAAGTCATTAGTCTTTCTTAAAAAGACCTGTCACTTACTCAAAAACTTTAATTTAATTAATTAAATAATTTTTAAAAATCCCTGTGCGCCTTTAATTCTGACACTCTTATCCTTTTTGCGCTTCATCACTTCATTGCAGAGATATTCACATTTGTTTCTTCTGGAGTGCAGTATGTGAAATCTCTGCTTTACAGTTCAACTAGGTGTTACTTCAGAGTCTTCTTTAAGTGTGAGCATTCATCATTTCTTCCCAGATGCTGCCTATCATAGTTTGGCAGCTGACCTATCCTTCTATCAGTCTCAGAAGCTGCTGAGTTGTTATTTGCTGTGTTTGGGAGGGAGCAATAAAAGCCAACTCCCCAAAAGAAAACTCTCAGTTGGATTGTAAGCTTTTCACATAAGCAAAACATGAATATCTTTGCATGTGAGGCATCTCAAAAAGGAAAACAGTGACAGAATCAGAGAACCTAGGGCATTTTTACACGGTATTTCATTAATTTTTTTTTAAGAAGTAGCAGGTCCTCTTTAACCCCTTTCTGCCAGCTGACGGAATAGTACTTCAGCTGGCAGAACCCCCGCTTTGAGGTGGGCTCCGGCGGTGAGCCCACCTCAAAGCCATGACATGTCAGCTGTTTTGTACAGCTGACATGTGCGCGCAATGAGCGCGAGCAGAATCGCGATCCGCCTGCACCCATTAACTAGTTAAATGCCACTGTCAAACACTGACAGCGGCATTTAACTAGCGCTCCCGGCCGCGCGGCCGTAACTACTCGCACCGCTGACCCCCGTCACATGATCGGGGGTCATCGGTGCATTGGCATAAGAACCAGAGATCTGTCAATAAAAACAAAGGATTAACCTGATCTCTAAATGGCGTAGTGAGAAAAAAAATCAAAACACCAAAATTACGTTTTTTTTGGCGCCGCAACATTGCATTAAAATGCAATAATGGGCGATCAAAAGAATGTATCTACACCAAAATGGTATCTTTAAAAACGTCAGCTCGGCATGCATAAAACAAGCCCTCACTCGACCCCAGATCACGAAAATTGGAGACGCTACCGTTATCGGAAAATTGCGCAATTTAGTTTTTTTTCTAGCAAAGTTTGGAATTTTTTTTACCACTTAGATAAAAGAGAACCTAGACATGTTTAGTGTCTATGAACTCAATATGACCTGGAGAATCATAATTGCAGGTTAGTTTTAGTATTTAGTGAACCTAGCAAAAAAGCCAAACAAAAAACAAGTGTGAGATTGCACTTTTTTTGCAATTTCATCACAATTGGAATTTTTTCCCGTTTTCTGTTACACGACATGGTAAAACCAATGGTATTGTTCAAAAGTACAACTCGTCCTGCAAAAAATAAGCCCTCACATAGCCATATTGATGGAAAAATAAAAAAGTTATGGCTCTGGAAATAATGGGAGCGAAAAACAAAAACGAAAAAAGCTCCAAGGGGTTAAATTATTTCTTTTTTTTGCATCAATTTTTGACAAAACTTTTTTGTATTTGTTGAGATTGCAATGAGTTATTTTTTATAATTTGCTTTGTGCTATGTAGTTTCTTTTTAAAAAGAATTGGTGCAAGCACGAAGCGAGTAAAAATAAAAATTATAAAATTGCTATTCCACTCTGGAACTACTTCCTTTATACTACAGTGCGTTCTACTCTGAAACATCAATCTCCCTTTTCTACTAATTTATATGCAAAAGATGGTTTACCTTCAGGATGTTGGTAATAGTGTTAGATAGCCAAGGGGTGGTGATGTTCATAGAAACAATATGTTTGGAAGTTGTTGTGGACTTTTTGTTGGTAAATATCAATATAAAATATTTTTGGGACTTCCAGCAACCAGTTTTAATGGTAAAACCTGGAAATGACTGTTACATTTCCTTAAAGCTCTACTGCAGGAGAAGTTGTGCATTACACAATGCTCAGGCAAAGCGTTGGGTTGTCTATGTAGTACAGGACAGTTTAATTTTTAGATTGAAACAATGGCACTCCAGACAGGATGGTGCAATAGTAGGTGCCCAACCCTTGTACACTGTAAATCCAAAGAACTTGGCACTCATATAGATATGAGATAGTAGGAAATTTATTTTTAATTCAAAAGTTCTCACCACTACAGGTATCCTGTGTTTTTCTTATTGCACTTTATGACAACTTGATCCATGTCTCTCTGTAAAAATCATCTGTGCACCTGTTGAAGAGTCAATGACCGAAACGTTATACACTCACTATTAGATTGCAAATAAATGTTAGATTTTTTTCATATCTGAGTGTCTAGTTCTTTGGATTTACAATTTACTCTTTGTAGCTGCTCTCTACTCTGTCCATGGAATGATAATCTCGAACACAGGGCTCTCTACAGCAATCTAGAGGTTTTTACTTTACAGCCTATGCCATAATGTAGTTAGTAGACCATTAGCTACATTTGTTAGAATCTGTTTTGTTTTTGACCATCCGCCATCTTGCTGTGGTTTTCTGGCTGCTGGTCTTTTTCCCCTGGTGCTGGGTTGTCTTAGGTCAGGTGATTGTATCACCCTTTATTACCCAGCACCTGCCTCCCAGTCCTTGCTGGATAACAGTGTTAATCCGCTAGAGTTCTGGCTAGGTGCTTTGATAGCTTTCAGTGTTTGATATTGTGCAGTTCTGGGACCCCCGGTTCTGCTATCCTTAGTTTCTGTTTTCTGTTGGTTTCTGCAGCCTTCTCTGTATTTTCGATTAGGAGGTGACCTGTTTTTATACCCAGTCCTTAGATCTTTTAGGGACCTCCTTCCCCCTATCTATAGGTCTTCGCTTGAGATTAACCTAGTATCATCGGTGGGTCTGTTCGTAAGGAATGGGTCACCCACTGTTAGGGCTAGTGGAACGCACCAAGAAAATATAGTTTTTATTGTTATTGATGCGTTCGCAGCCCGGGGTCCACCGTGCAGGAAAACCTGCTGCTAGCAAATGGCAGCACTATATGGCGGTATTGGCTAGCTCTGTTAACTCACAGAACAGCTGTGAAAGCAAAGCACTGTGCCTTTAGACTTCACAAGAGCACAGGCTAACTGCCTAACAGAGAGCAGTCAGTGGTCATGCATGCACACAAAACTCGTCACTGGAGGTGCCAGCATTCTAGGGGCTTATTTCAGCCAGGTCTGTGAATACACACAAACACACAAACTCCTCGCCGGAGGTGCCAGCATTCTAGGGGCTCATTTCAGCCGGGTCCCTGAACACAATCTTACATGACCACACTGGCGCAAAGCACATAACTTAGAAAGATACTAGTGCATGGCCATGCGGATATGCGAGCCTTTTATAGCTGCAGCCAGAACAAGACCTTCCTAGAAGGACCAATGAGAAGCTGCCACAAAGCCTGAGCACCTTTAGGACCTTTCTGGAGGACAATGGGCTTTGCTGCAGTATCCAAGCATGTGACCCTCCATCTCCAATGAGAGATCTTACCCTGAGCATGCTCAGAAGGAGAAAAGCAGGACTTAGTCCCAAAAGCGTCTGCTCACTGCTGCCCAGCACTGACTTCAATGGCAGAAGCTGGAAAAGCAGCAGTACTCCTCTTCACAGAGTCAGATTGAGCGAGACTCTGGGACCGACGTCTCCGCTGAGCAGCCTCCACTGTGGCAGGAGAAGAATGGGAAACCGCAGCGGAGATGGCCCGAGATTCCCCCTGTGCAGAGGTGGAACTCGACCCCTAACATTCCCCCTCTCCTAGGGCCAACCCCCCCTTGGACCTCGCTACGCTCGAAGGCAGCAATGAGCTGCGGAGCCCGAATGTGCTCAGCAGGCTCCCAAGACCTGTCCTCAGGACCATAACCCTTCCAGTCCACCAAATAAAATTTTTTGCCACATACGACCTTGCACCCCAAAATAGCATTCACCTCGTAATCATCCGTAGACGAACCCGATGTCCCAGCAGATGACTCGGAAAACCGGGACATGTATATGGGTTTCAAGAGGGACACATGAAAGGTGTCGGTGATACCCAGGCATGACGGAAGAGCTAAACGATAGACCACAGGGTTAACCTGTTCGAGGACCTTGAAAGGACCCAAGTAGCGAGGTGCAAATTTAGTGGACTCAACTTGCAGCCTGATGTTATGGGCAGAGAGCCTCACCAAGTCACCAGGAGCAATGGTCAGAGCGGGGCGCCGATGTGCATCAGTGGAGGACCTCATTCTCTCCTTGGAGGCCTGAATGGCATCCTGAGTGCGGTCCCAAATATCCCATGCTTCCACAGCCCAGTCTGCCACCCTGGAGTTGGCGGAAGACACGGACATAGGCACAGGTACCCGCGGATGCTGACCATAGTTGAGGAGGAATGGGGTTTGTCCAGTGGAGTCGGCTGTGGCGTTGTTCAGTGCAAACTCTGCCCACGGTAGCATCCTTGCTAATGTCGCAGATATGTGACCAAGGTCTGTTTGGCCCTCTCTACCAACCCATTCGTCTCAGGATGATATGCGGAAGAGAGATTTAACTCAATGCTGAGAAGACGACAAACCTCTCTCCAGAACCGAGACGCAAACTGGGGACCCCGGTCACTGACAATTTTGTCTGGCATACCATGTAGGCGGAAGATGTGTTTTATGAACAACGCTGCAAAGGCCTGTGCAGAAGGTTACCGTGGAAGCGGCACCAAATGCACCATTTTGGAAAAATGATCAGTGATAACCCAAATGATGGTACAGCCACGGGACTTGGGCAAACCCACCACAAAGTCCATCCCGACCATTTCCCAGGGCCTGTCTGCCACCGGCAAGGGATAGAGTAACCCAGCTGGCCGTTGTGGAGGAGACTTATTTTTGGCGCAGGAGACACATGCCTGAATATAATCTCTGACATCACGGACCATATGTGGCCACCAGTATGTCCTTGCCAACAGCTCAGATATCCTCTTTCTCCCAAAGTGTCCACCCACCCTGGACGAATGAGCCCAAGAGAGAAACTCCGGTCGCAAATTAATGGGTACAAAAGTCTTGCCCAGAGACACAGACTCTAGCGAAACCGGAGCTACGGTTCTCAGACTCTCGGAAGGGACAATAAGCCGAGGCTCTCCTTCCTCCTCAGATGACACAACAGAGCGAGAGAGGGCATCAGCACGAATGTTCTTCTCCCCAGCGAGATAATGGAGGGTGAAATGGAACCGGGAGAAGAACAAGGACCATCTGGCCTGGCGAGAATTTAGCCGCTGAGCTGTTTGCAAATATAATAAATTTTTGTGGTCCGTGAAGACTTGAAAGGGAAAACGAGCCCCCTCTAAGAGATGTCTCCACTCAGAGAAAGCCAACTTCATCGCTAGCAACTCCCTGTCCTCGATGGAATAATTCCTCTCCGCTGGTGTGAAGGTCTTGGAGAAGAAGAAGCAAGGATGCTTCCGACCTTGAGCATCCTTTTGGAAGAGGACTGCTCCTGCACCAACGGATGAGGCATCCACCTCCATTATAAACGGCTTATCTACATCGGGGCGATGTACAATGGGAGCGCTAGCAAAATGAGACTTAATAGAAAAGAAGGCCCTGGAGACCTCTTCAGACCACAATTTGGAATTTGCTCCCTTCTTGGTGAGGGCTACCAAGGGAGCCACCAAAGTTGAGAAGTGGGGAATGAACTGGCGGTAATAATTAATGAACCCCATAAAGCTCTGCACCGCTTTAAGAGAATGGGGTTCTTGCCAGTCCATCACAACCTGTAGTTTGGCCGGATCCATAGCCAATCCCTGGGCTGAGATGATATAGCCCAGGAAAGGTAAAGACTCCTGCTCAAACATACACTTCTCCAACTTTGCATAGAGAGAATTTGCCTGTAGGAGGTCGAAGACTCTGTTAACATCTCTCCGGTGGGAGTCAATATCTGGAGAAAAGATGAGAATATCATCCAGATAGACTACGACCGAGGTGGAGAGCATATCCCAGAAGATGTCGTTGACAAAGTCTTGGAAAACGGCTGGAGCATTACAGAGCCTGAAGGGCATCACCAGATACTCATAGTGCCCATCTCTGGTGTTAAACGCCGTCTTCCATTCATCCCCCTCTCGGATGCAAATCAGGTTATAAGCACCCCGCAGATCTAATTTGGTAAATATCCTTGCTCCCCGTAGCCTATCAAAAAGCTCAAAAATTAGCAGGGGTGGTTGCGGACAAACTGGCTACAGCTGCACTGCAGCCTGAACAGCGAGAGCAGTGACATCCACAGCTGAGGTTGTACGCTCTAGAGCCTCCAACCTACCCTCCAGCTGCTGGATGTACCGCAGTAGACGCTGATCGTCCGCCATAGACGCTGATCATCTGCCATTTACTAGCCAGACCCTGGCGCTAGTATACTGTTAGGGCTAGGGGAACGCACCGAGAAAACACAGTTTTTTATTGTTATTGATGCGTTCGCTGCCCGGGGTCCACCGTGCAGGAAAACCTGCTGCTAGCAAATGGCAACACTATATGGCGGTATTGACTAGCTCTGTTAACTCAGAACAGCCGTGAAAGCAAAGCACTGCACCCTGTTAGACTTCACAGGAGCACAGGCTAACTGCCCAACAGAGAGCAGTCAGTGGTCATGCATGCACACAAAACTCCTCACCAGATGTGCCAGCATTCTAGGGGCTTATTTCAGCCAGGTCCCTGAATACACACAAACACATAAACTCCTCGCCGGAGGTGCCAGCATTCTAGGTGCTTATTTCAGCCGGGTCCATGAACAGAATCTTACATGACCACAATGGCGCAAAGCACATAACTTAGAAAGATACTAGCACATGGCCGTGCGGCCATGCGAGCCTTTTATAGCTGCAGCCAGAACAAGACCTTCCTAGAAGGACCAATGAGAAGCTGCCACAAAGGCTGAGCACCTTCAGGACCTTCCTGGAGGACCAATGGGCTTTGCTGCAGTATCCAAGCATGTGACCCTCGATCTCCAATGAGAGATCTTACCCTGGGCATGCTCAGAAGGAGAAAAGCAGGACTTAGTCCCAAAAGCGTCTGCTCGCCGCTGCCTAGCACTGACTTCAATGGCAGAAGCTGGAAAAGCAGCAGAATCCTCTTCACAGAGTCAGATTGAGCGAGACGCTGGGACTGACGTCTCCGCTAAGCAGCCTCCACTGCGGCAGGAGAAGAATAGGAGACCGCAGTGGAGATGGCCCGAGATTCCCCCTGTGCAGAGGCGGGAACTCGACCCTTAACACCCACTCCATCATAAGGTATCAGCCTAGTCTCAGTGCAGGGTCAGTTTTCCCCCTTCTTTCCTAGTTCTGTGTTGCAGTTCCGTAACAACATTATTATATGCATTTTAATTAAAATCTATCCTACCTAGATTTGTATGAAATATAACCCTTCCAATATTTAGCAACCATCAACATATTTATTTTCTTACAGGGTAAAATTATGTACCAGTTATTTGCTTTAATTGGACATGCTAAATATTTTAGTGACAATAATTACCCTACAGTTACATAGAAGCAGAGCTTACAAGAAGCTTCTTTTATGTAACATTTCCTCACCTGGTAGGCATAAATGTACATGTATCACAGTTATGATTAATACCCTAAGAATACATGACAGGACCAGCTTTTCATAAAACTACAAACTCTTGTCTTCCAAATCTAAGACTAAAGTGATTTATTGCTGTTTGCCAGTTTAATTCCACCTGCAGATGTCTTTTGTAAAGCAATTATACAGTGATTCATAAGAGGAAAATGTCACATATATATTGGAAGTCAAATGTAGCCATGATAAGTGTTCCACTTTTTACAATATTGCACTTTGACTTCCATTAATGCTAAACGTATTCAATTGTAAACATAGTGATGAAAAACAATGCTTCTTAAAACTGTATAAAGACAGGTACTTATCTAAAAAATAATCACTTCCTTTGCTTTTACTGCCACTAGTATTTTTTTCAGACATTTTTTTATTTTATGAACTCAGGTTTGTTTTATGGCAACACATTGCAAATTTCAGACAGTACCTATAATGAAGGCTTACCCATTATTATTGTTTTTCCAACAACTTACTGCTTTGCTGGGTTTTTTTTAGCTCAGATGCAGTGGGGCAGAGCTTTGATCTTTGACTACACTTTATACGGTGCTAAAAGGGGTTGTCCACTACCAGGGCAACCTGTTATCGCTCTAAATGTTTGCCCTGGTGAAAATAAATCACCCATACTCACCTCCCGCCCCTGAGCTGTTCAAGCAGTTTCAGCACTCACGTTCCCGGGGATCAGGTGCGGTTGTTATGTCACGTGATCCCTGCACACAATTAGTGCTGACATCACTGTTCCCGCCTTTGGATGTATAAATAATCAAAAGGGAGTAAGCGGCCAGGACTCACTTGTCATAATGGCACCAAAACCCTTGGAACGTGACACCGCAGGAACAGTGCTAGCACAGGAGGTGAGCATAGGTGTTTTTATTTTCAAGGTGGCAAGCATTCAGATCGAGAAGGAGTTGTTCTACTAGTGGACAAAGCATTTGAAAGAGTCTGACGTAGTCTAAGACACACCTCCTTTGTCATAATTGGTTCAGACTGCTCTCTCCTCCAGGAAATCACATCAGCGGGAAATCACAGCAAGTCAAGAATGATTATAAAATATAGTGTACTAAGATCACAGGCACATGTCACCCACATCCATACAAGTAAACACGTTTTTGAAGAATTACTTTGTTAGTTTTTAATTACCTGGTAAAACTAAAAAAATAATGTAAATCCTATCCAAAAGACCACTTCTTCTAAAAGACCATCCTCTTTTCCTGATCAGTTTTCTTGTGATTGATTTTCACTTTCCATGCTTATTGGTCAATGGTCACCTTTGAGAAGACCACTCCCAGAAATAAACTTTTTGAAGAGTTTTGAATGTCCGTCTTAAAGGGAACCTGTCACATCATTTTCTGCTATTAAACTGCTACCAATGTCTTGTTAGTGATGCACATTGCATCACTAACATGTTTTTATCAAGCAAAACGTCCCAGTATTTGTCGCAAAAATCACTTATACTTTGATGATTTTCCCACATACCTTCTGTTTCAGTCATAGGGGTGGGCAGCTCTAGCTTTTCTTTCACTGTCAGTCAAATGCCTTTTTCAAATTTTCCACGCCCATCTCAGCAGATCCCACACTTGCGTGATGACTGTCTGCCTCCGAATCTGGGTGTACGTCCCAACTTCAAGTCCTATGTGCGCATGCTCCAGAGCCACTGAAAGTGGCGAGAGGGAAGACAGTGGCGCACATAGCGTGCATGCTCACAAACTGACTCTCAGCGGCTCCGGAGCAGGCACACATATGATGTGAAGAAATACAAGTGATCTCAAAAGCGTTTGAAATGGCAAAAAAATATGATCATCATAGTTACATATAAATGATTGCCTTTATTGTTGATCACTGGTTTTACAGACTTATCATTTGTTAATACTTGATAGTTCCGACTTGTCTAATTTTAATTGTTTCAATTTTTTAAAATAAAAACTTGGTTGTTCAAGATTAGGAAAACATTAGGAGTGCTTTCTTCCAAAAGCATCACCAAATATTTCCATGAGTTCCGATTGGTATTGCAGCTAAACTCTATCAAAGTAAGGCCTCATTCAGATGTCAGCTTTTTTGACGTAGGAGAAAAACGGACGAGTTTCATCACTGATTTTCATCAGTGTTATCAGAGTTTCATCATTTTTTTTCACTGATGAGAAAAATAAAAAAGTTTATTTCTATTAGTCACTGAAAAATGGACAGCACACGGATGGCATCAAGTACTGTCTGATTTTTTTCACGGACCCTTTTATTTCTGCCTTTGATCATACACTTGGATCAATATCGGACATGTTTCCGTGATTTTGCATGGACCACTCGGTCCGCATCTGTAGACATCTGTACAGCCCTGTAGACATGCTATCTGTGATAAAAGTGGATAGCACTCGTACGTGAAAAATGGATGTGTGAGTCAGCCCTAAATAAGATTGTGCTACAAAACCACCCTGAAACTGTAGATAAACGATGCTGTTTTTTAATTAAATTAGCCATGTTTTGTCTAATACTAGACAGCTTTTTTAGTACAATTTCTGTTATAAATATACTTTAACAGCTCATGTCTGAAGGAAGCATGTTCCCGTATTGTTGGTTTGGTGAAGTATTGGATTGTCTTGATAATCCTCGGTTCTTACAGTGATACAGTTAAGAATATCTCTGAACAGATTTGTCACTGATTTCTGATCTGAATATCTACATGTGGAAAATTTTATTTCAGTTTTTTTCCTGAGAATTTAATGTAACGTCAGAAATGTCACATAAGGTCTTCTAGTCCTCATAGCAGGGCAAAGACACATATAGGCAAAATCAGTTTTAAGCCCTTCTTTAATGAATCTTACACAAGCATAAGTAATTGCCTCCAGTTGTAGTACTGTTTGAGGCCCTTCGTTTTTACTATATACACAATGTGAAAACATTATGTATGCATTATTTCCAATTATATTGCACTGCAGAATACTTGAAGAGTTTATAAATATGACGTATTAATAAATCATATTGGTTGAAGGGCTCTTATTAATCATTTGTAGACATTCATGGATTATTTCATAAATCTTTCATATGCTTGCAGCAAATAATGATGTATTTATTCTATTTTATTTCTACTTTCATCTTCAAATAAGTAGGAAAATGTGTAATCTTACTTTTTATTTTAGATTTCTGTAATTACATCTTTCCATGACCTAATTTACTAAGAATTTTTATTAATGTTAAAAAAATGAATACTAGAATACAGACTCTTTATGAAGGTACCATAAATGGGTTTAAAAATATACATACACATTTTGAATTCTTTATTGACCAAGGAATGTTTTGTTTTTTTGCTCTTTTATTTCCTTCTTCCCCTGGTTCCAATATCCATAACTTTTTTTATTATTTTTATTTTCTTTTCTTTTATCAACGTAATTAAATGAGGACTTGTGTGTTTTGCCGGAGGATGTGTAGATTTGAATGACACCACTCATTTTACCATAGAACATAATTAAAAATGTGAAAAGAAAAAAAAACACAATTCCAACTTTGTTCTTTAGATTTTGTTCTCACAATGCTCATTGTATTTGAAAAAGGACCCAGCAACATGATCCTACAGGTCAGCATGATATCAAGCTTGTCTATTTTTATGTATTAAGAAAAAAAATCTTAAATTTGCCTTAAAAAAAATTTTTGTGTTGACATTTTCTGAGCATTGTAACTTTTTTTTTATTTTTTCAGTGGTGGAGCCATGTTAGGGCTTGTATTTTTTGCGAACCAAGCTGATATTTTTATAGATATCATCTTTGTTATTACATTTTGTTCACTTTCTATTGCATTTTTTTTTGGGGGGGGGAATGCAGCAACCAATAAATGGCAGTTCTAGCATTCTGTTTTTTTTTATTCAGTTTAGATTTTCAGAGTTAGGACTTCTTTGGACATAACGATAAACGTCATATTTTACTGAGCTACCTATGTCGAAAATTTATATCAGGAGTAAATGCCCTACAAGTCATATGATCCAACAGAAGAGTTGTTGGTGCTTAAAATTTCCACTGAATATTTCATAAAAAAAGATAGCTTTATTGTCCATAGTCAGTCTTATCAAAATAGTGCGTATTGCTTTTTTTCAAAGTTCCTTTTTTTTCTGTGTGACATTGGAGGTAATGCAGTAATCCCCCCCACACACACACACACACACATACAGTTGTGCTCAAAAGTTTACATACGCGGGAAGAATTTTTGCTTTCTTGGCCTTTTTTCAGAGAATATGAAGGCTAACACCAAAACTTTTTCTCCACTCATGGTTAGTGGTTGGGTGAAGTCATTTATTGTCAAACTATTGTTTTTCTTTTTAAATCATAACGACAACCCAAAACATCCAAATGACCCTGATGAAAAGTTCACTTACCCTGGTGATTTTGGCCTGATAACATGCACAGAAGTTGACACAACTTCACTGTTTGGATGTGCAGTGCGGCACGCCACTGCAGGTGTTCGGTGCTGTGGGTGTTCGATGCTGCGGGGGCTCTGCCGACATCTTGTGAAAGCCCAGAGCCGCTGCAGTTACATGGTTTCCTATGCAGTGGACTAGACTCTGGGAAAATGGCTGCCAGCCGGTGCATGCGCAGATGGAGATCTCAGCACCAAGATCTTGGGAGATGAGATCTTAGCGCTGAGCAATCCGGCTATGACAACCATAGAGGTCTACTGGAGACCTCTGGTTGTCATGCCAACCCATCGGTGACCCGCGATCACGTGACGGGGTCACCAATGGATGGGATTTCCAGTGCACTTGCCAGAAGCGCGAGTTAAATGCCTCTGTCAGAGATTTACAGTGGCATTTAATGGGTTAACAACCGCAGGTGGATCGCAATTTCATCCTCGGCTGTTGTGGGCACATGTCAGCTGTATATACCAGCCCGCACCAAAAGGGGAGTCTGACATCAGCGTACAATTCTCTCGATGTCGGAAAGGGGTTTATATTGCCGCCTCTATAAAAGTCCAATCTATCAAAATATTCAATTATTTAACCCAGAATGTATATGTAGGTTAAAAAACAAATAAGATTACCTGAATTGTTATTTTTGTTATCTGCACCTCCCCCAAAAAATTCCAATTAAAGTTATCAAAACATTGTACATACCTTAAATTGGTATTGATATAAAATATTCCTCACCATGCAGGGGTGGATTAAGGGTAGCCAGGGCCCCGGGCTGTTCAGACACTGTGGGCCCCCCGGTCATGCGACGGGGTCATGTGACGGGGTCATGCGACGGGTCATGTGTGTCATGTTACAAAGATTTTGTAAGCCGCCATCATAACACGGTAGACACTTTGGGCCGGGCCCTACTCTACTGTAACCTATTAAATATTTGTTAAAATATGCAATACAATTTAGGTATATTTTGATTTATTTTTCAATTTTTAAAATGACCAATAATATCACATATAAGGAACAAATACCACCGCACCATGACCAGACCACATATTACAACCACAGTGATCGAATAATATCACATACAAGGAACAAATACCGCTACACCATGTCAAGACCACATATTACCACCACATGATGACCAAATAGCACATACAAGGGACAAATACCGCAACACCATTTCCAGACCACATATTACCACCACATAGTGACTGAATACTACAATACTGATCAGTAATAAAAAACAAAACAAAACACAATACTATCACCATAAGTGCCAGTATTCACAGGAGATCTGTACTTAGTATGCAGTGTCTGTGTAGAGGTTATACAGTAATCACGGATGACATTATACACAGGACCTCTGTATATAGTATACAGTGTATAGTGTCTGTATAGGTAACACTGACTCCCCAGTGACGTCTCTAGGTGAAGTCCTTCATCTTTCATCCAGCACAGACCGCCATCATTTCTTCCAGCCATGGCTCGTTTCTGCAGGAAATAACACAGTTATCTAGAGCTCCGCTTGCAGAACACATTACTTAATTTTTCCCAACTTCTACATTACACCACATGAAGAAAAAAAGGCGACATAGTGTCACTCTGCACAGTAAGAGGACCCCCCCCCCCATTTAAAACAGTATACTCAAAAAATTAAATACATCACTGCAGTAATAATATCCCTTAATTAGCTCCTATGGTAATAATATTCCCCATCCTGGCCCCGTGTATCTCATTCCTGGCTCCAGCCATATGTTCTCGCATCCTGCCCTCATGAGTATCCATTCTACCCCATATGATCTCCCCATCCTGCCCCATCTGTCTCCATCGTATCCATCCTGCCCCATGATCCAATCCTGCCCCATGTCTTTCATTCTGCCCTGTGTCTCCAATCATGCCCCGTATCTACATTCTGCCCATGCCTCCTGTCCCGCCCCCAGTGTGTCCAGCATATTGCCCCCAGTGTGTCCAGCAATGTGCCCCAGTGTGTCCAGCACTCTGCCCCAGTGTCTCCAATATTGCCCCAGTCTGTCCAGCAATCTGCCCCAGTGTGTCCAGCAATCTGCCCCAGTGTCTCCAGCATATTGCCCCCAGTCTGTCCAGCATATTGCCCCAGTGTGTCCAGCATTCTGCCCCAGTGTCTCCAGCATATTGCCCCCAGTGTGTCCAGCATTCTTCCCCAGTTTGTCCAGCAATCTGCCTCAGTGTGTCCAGCATATTGCCCCCAGTGTGGCCAGCAATCTGCCCCAGTGTGTCCAGCATATTGCCCCCATTTTTCACCCTTTCACCTCTGTACAGGAATCTGGGCTTCCATGCAAAGATCCCTGCCTTGCGTCACAGAGTAGCTGCTGTCTGGTGGAGAGAGTTGGCAGGGAATAGATATCTATACCGAGAGACAGAGGAAGATGTGAATACAGTGTTATTTTCAGTAACTGATTTGACCAAGCCTATCATTGGTCATAAAACAGGACATAATTAAAACTACAATCAGCTGGGCAGTAACACAGGCTACAATGAAGAGAGAAGCCCAGTAGATACTGAGGTAGAGAATTCCCTTCCAAACAGTAGGGTAGAGTGCTTTGTTAATAGAATGATGAGCTGGGTGCAAACATGATACCCAACAATTATGTTAGCGGCGTCAAACCCTAATAGCGGAGATAGATAGGGCTGGACCGTAGCCGGGTATGAAAGGGACAAAGTTTCTATTTCATTCTTTGCCCACATCTCAACCATTCAGCATTTCATAGGCCAGCATCTTGAAACTAATTTCTATCGAATTGTTCTGTGATATCACAGGTCATTGGTTCAAATAGATAAATATATTATCTATGCCATGGTTTCCCAAACTCAAGTCCTCATGGCCCTCAACAGGTCATATTTTCAGGATTTCCATAGTGTTGCACAGGTGAGAGAATTCCTGATGCCTTCATGATACTTCCATTACTGGTACAACACTAGGGAAATCCTGAAAACATGGCATGTTGTCGGCCGTGAAGACTGGAGTTATGGGAAACATTGATCTAAGCTAATACATTTTCTCATTTAGTGATTTGGCAATAGCATGTGCAGCTGTTGATGCAATGTCGTCTTAGTGCTGTTTTTATCACATTTTTCTAATGCTCTGAAACTATGAAGATTCACTCACTATGTAATCTAAGTGATTTTGAAATCTATATGCTTCAAAATAAACCTAATATTCAAACATATTTCATTCCTGGATAAAGAATGATGGGGCCCCTTTCTCAAGAACTATGCAGGTCAAACAGATGGAAATAACATCTTTCATAAGTTAAGACATGTCCTGTAGATATGACATTGATGTATGAGAGTGGAAACCCCTTTATCAGGGTTTCATAGTGAACCCTTCATATTGAAAACATATTTCCTGTTGTTTACATGGCAACAAAATATTCTTAAGCACTGTACACATTTTAGGCACTTATTGAGTCCCTGTTCTCAATGTTATTCACAATCTAGAGTACTAGATCTCAGCAACACATGCAGGCCAATGGCAAAGGAAGTCAATTACCTACCAGTATTAAAATATGAAGTCAGGACCTAAATGCTGCAATGAACAAGTGTTCAGTATACATATTCACTTCTGTGCATTTAAGTTATTCTCCAATATTCATAGTAATTTTTAAATGGAATTTATCATATAAGTTTTTGATTCAGAATTCACTCTACCGCTATTGCATCTACCGTAATTCAAAGTACATGAACTTACTCCTGTTATTATATCTATATAAAAATCAGGGCTTAATATGTTATAAGTAATATTACTTAGAAATATACATAAAATGAAATAGAAGATATAGAACTGGCAGGGATTGTGTTAGATAGATGTACCGTATCTATCTATCGTATCTACCATATATACTCGAGTATAAGCCGACCTGAGTATAAGCCGAGGCACCTACTTTTGCCACCGAAAACTGGGTAAGCTTATTGACTTGGGCATAAGCCGGGTATGCATTGTTCCCTCATCCCTGTCCTGCTATGCATGGCTCCCCGTCACTGTCCTTATATGCAGGCCTCCCCGTCCCTGTATGCATGCCTCCCCGTCACTGTATGCATGCCTCCACCACCCCTTTCCTTATATGCATGCCTCACCATCCCTGTCTGTATGCCTCACCTGTCCCTGTCATTTTATGCATGCCTCCCCATCACTGTATGCATGCCTCCCTCTTCCCTGTCCTGGGATGAATACCTCCCCATCCCTGCCCCTGTATGCATGCCTCCCCCATTCCATCACTGTATGCATGCCTCCTTATCCCCTATCCCTGTGTGCATGTTTAGTATGAAAAAAAGCCATCATACTCACCTACCTGCGCTCCTTCGGTGCTGGCACTGCATCTCGTTCTGGCTGCCGGTACCTGCCTGCAGCTCTTCCTGCTGAGTGATCACGTGGCCCCACTCATTAAGGTAATAAATATGCACTCCACGCCTATGGGAGTGGAGACGCGTCCATATTCATCCCCTTAATGAGCTGTACCACGTGACCGCTGAGCACAGGAAGAGCTGCAGGCGCCGGTGGCTGGACTGAGATGCAGTGCCAGCACCGAGGGCACGCAGGTAGGTGCGTACGATGTGTTCTGGAAACCGCCGACTCCTGCCTCTGTGACCCACCACTCCCCCGCAGGCTTTCTAGACCATGACTCGTGTATAAGCCGAGGGTTGCGTTTTCAGCACAAAAAATGTGCTGAAAAACTCGGCTTTTACACGAGTATATATGGTATCTATCTATCTATCTATCTATCTATATATAAAGTGCTGGTGCATAACTTGATCCCCTTGCATAGCACATGCCAGTCTAATGACAATATCTCATAGTAGCTTTCTCAATGTTTCACTTCACCTATGTATAGAGGCATATAATATATGTAAATGCAGGGATATTATCTAATGTTAGCATGAAAATCTGTGAATAAATTTGACATTTACTACCTGGATGCATGGAAGAAGTGCTAGGTGTCTGCAGTGTGGTCTGGATTGAGCTTCTGAACCCAAAACTATGAGCTGCTCAATGTAAATACTGTCAATTTAAATGTAGATACAACCCAACAAGCAAGCTGTAGGGTTCACAATCTAGTTAAAATATTATGCAGCTTGATCCTTTACCAAGTAAGGTATAGCTCTTTCCAAACTTGAATCATGGCTTCAATTCATAATGGAGCCCTAAAGGGGTTATCTACTGCTAGACAACTCCTTATGGACCCAGGTAGGTGGCTAAAAATCAGAACTTCCTGGACTGGCACCACGTCTCTTTACTCAAGGTGGCATCTGATGCCAACATCCAGAAGAGTTACATGAGCCTTAGAGCCATAGAGCTTCCTAGAGCTGCCACTGGATCAGCTGCAGCAATCACATTTCATCTGAACATGAGAGATGCTAGGGTATATTTTAACATGGGTGCTTCATAAAATTATTTTTTACACTCACATCTAGTCTAGGGAAGGAAAGTTGCAACAAGATCTGTGGGAGCCACCACCATTTGGAATGGTCTGGACAATATGTCGTACTGGAGGTGTTGGGAGGTTGAATCAAATGTAACTGCCTGTGCAGTTAGAAATGTGTGAAAAGTGACTTGATGACGCATGATTTTTAATTTTGTTTACTGTGATGTACTTGTTTTGCTGTGTATGAAGATAATAAGTATGACTGCAGCCAGTTTATAACTGAATTACAGTGAATGTCCTTTGGGTGCCAACCAAAGGTCTGTTCTCGAAAATGGCTATACAGAGAGCTAACTGACCTCCAAATTGACACTATATACTGTATTTTTCAGATTATAAGACACACTTTTATGATCTCTACAATTACGGGGAAAATGGGGGTGTGTCTTATAAACTGAACACTGTTTTTACCGAGGGGTCAATGCTGTGGGCCTGGAGCTGGGGGTGTTGCAGTGATGGTGCGGTGGTCTTGCAGTGGTGGTACAGCGGCGAGCTGTTGACCTGTGGTGGCGGCATATGGCGGCCACCATTCTTCATCCGGGGTCCAGCGTCCGGCTTCTAACTCAGCACAGGCGGAGGAAAGCCAAGATCTCCATCTACGCCTGCCTCTATGCGATGTCTCCAGGAAAATGGCAGCGCATGCATCACAGATGGAGATCTTGGCACCAAGATCTCCATCTGTACATGCGCCATTCCGGCAGCCATTTTTCCGGAGTCCACTGCATAGTAAACAGTGCGGGGGCTCTGGGCTTTCACAATATGTCGGTGGAGCCCCCGTACCACCAGACACCCGCAACGCCACTCTTGCCTCCTCTAGCAGTGAACCTGGGACCCTGCTGACTGCAGTCTGCACCAGCGAACACCAGCACTGACCCTGGGACCCAGCTTCACTGCAGCCACCACCCCTGGTAAGCAATAAGATGCCTCGATTGTAAGTAGTGCCATTTTATTTAAAAAAAGTTTTTTTCCTATTTTTCTCCTCAAAATTTGGGGTGCGTCTTATAAGCCAATGCTTCTTATAAACTGCAAAATACGGTATAAGTAGATATGCATATAGAGTATATAGAATTATGTGCTAATTTGGTCCACAGCATAATCAATGAAAGCCGCACATTTTAGAATCTCAGATCTCTGACAAATATAACTAGAGTATCCCAGTGAAAAATGCTAGAGCTGGCGGGAGTTTACAGTATAATTGAGGAACTAGTGCCCTTGTTATACAGCTTATACTTCATTCCTTGCTGTGTTTTCATAGTGATAAAATGAAACATTTCAGGTCTACCCAAGGCTAGTCTTCCTACTGCATAAGTTATTTATAATCTCTGCCTTTCTACCATAGTATGTATAAACAGTTCTCCTGCAGATAAAGAATTAACGATGAATAGCTTGATATTTTATTTACAATGATATGAAATAGGAAAAATGTAATATTTAGCTGTAGTCTACATGTGTCTAGTTATCTAAGTTTTATTTGCACTCTATATACTGTACACGTGCATCGTTGCTCCAGAGTTGAGTCAACTTCATCAGCTATAATGACATTTTGAAGTGTTGCATCAAGTTTTCTGCTCGCTTTCTAAAACTGAACATGGACAAAGCAGAATTCATCATCTTTTCCAACTCACTCTTCCCCTCCACGAGACCTATCCATCAATGTCAATGGCTGATCACTTTCCCCAGTCCCGCATGCTCGGTGCCTCGGGGTGATCCTCAACTCTGCCCTCTCTTTCAAGCCTCATATCCAAGCCCTTGCCTCTTCCTGCTGACTCAAAACTCAAAAATATTTCCCGGATCCATGCATTCCTTGACCATGAAACCACAAAAATACTAGTGCACGCCCTTAACATCTCCTGCCTCGATTACTGCAACCTACTACTCTCTGGCCTCCCCTCTAGCACTCTGTCACCACGCCAATCCACCCTACACTCTGCTGCCCGACTAATCCACCTGTCTCTCCGTTATTCCCCAGCCTCTCCTCTCTGCCAAGCCCTTCACTGGCTTCCTAATGTCCAGAGACTCCAGTTTAAAACCCTAACTATGACATACAAAGCCATCCACAACCTGTCTCCTCCATACATCTGTGACATGGTCTCCCAGTACTTACCGTCACGCAACCTTCGTTCCTCTAAAGCTCTCCTTCTCTACTCCCCTCTTATCTCTTCTTCCCACAGCTGCATACAAGACTTCTTCCATGCTTCCCTCATACTCTGGAACTCTCTATCCTACCACATCAGACTCTCGCCTACCACGGAAATGATCAAAAAGATCCTGAAGACCCACCTCTTCCGACAAGCCTACAACCTGCAGTGATCCTTAGTCTGCTGAAATGCTGCACGACCAGCTCTACCCTCTCCTGTGAAGCCTCACCCATCCCCTGTAGACTGAGCCCACGTGGGCAGGGTCCTCTCTCCTTCTGTACTTGTGTGTGCCTTGTATTGATCATGTTTATTGTTCTTGTCTATATTTGCCCCTTTCATATGTAAAGCACAATGGAAAAAATGGCACTATATCTATAATATAACGGTGGGAGCATCACTCTGTCCAAAGCCTTTATAGACTGCGCAAGCGCAAGCGCCGGTGCAGTCTGGACCCCACAGAGTGACGCTCCCAGGAGATCGCAGTATGTGTAAGCACTGAACGCACACCGCGATCTCCAACGGAGAAGCAGGGACGAGCCAGGAGGGTGAGTATGCAATACTTACCTGTCCCGTTCCACCGATGCGATTCTGGGCCATGAATGTCCCCCTGCTCCCAGAATCGGCGCCTGCGCAGTCCGCGCTTTACGGCGCCATTTTCTTGAAGACACACTGCGTGTCTTCAAGAAAATGGCGCCGGAAAGCGCGGACGCCTGTGACGTTCAGTTCAGAGGGCGCGATGACGCGCTTAATGCGCGCCGCCCTCTGACTGAACAGTCACAGCCAGAGGACCCGGAAGACGGAGCGATGGAACGGGGACAGGTAAATATAGCAAGTTCCGGGGGCCTGAGCTAGCGGCGACTCCGGCACCTGACCCCCACAGCGCGCCGGTGTCCCTGCCTGCTCAGGCCCCCAGCACTCGGCACCCAGCACAGCCACCCGCACTCTCAGCACCACCACGCACAGCCGCCCGCACTCACCACAGCCACTTACAGCCGCCCGCACTCCCCACCGCCGCGCACAGCCGCCCGCACTCCCCACCGCCACGCACAGCCGCCCGCACTCCCCACCACCACGCACAGCCGCCCGCACTCCCCACCGCCACGCACAGCCGCCCGCACTCACCACCACCACGCACAGCCACCTGCACTCACCACCGCCACGCACAGCCGCCCGCAGTCACCACTGCCACGCACAGCCACCCGCACTCACCACAGTCACGCACAGCCGCCCGCACTCAGCACAGCCGCCCGCACTCAGCACAGCCGCCCGCACTCAGCACAGCCGCCCGCACTCACCACCGCCACGCACAGCCGCACGCACTCACCACCGCCACGCACAGCCGCCCGCACTCACCAACGCCACGCACAGCCGCCCGCACTCAGCACAGCCGCCCGCACTCAGCACAGCCGCCCGCACTCACCACCGCCACGCACAGCCACCCGCACTCACCACCACCACGCACAGCCGCCCGCACTCACCACCGTCACGCACAGCCGCCCGCACTCACCACCGCCACGCACAGCCGCACGCACTCACCACCGCCACGCGCAGCCACCCGCACTCACCACCGCCACGCACAGCCGCCCGCACTCAGCACAGCCGCCCACACTCAGCACAGCCGCCCGCACTCAGCACAGCCGCCCGCACTCAGCACAGCCGCACTTGGGCAGAAGAGCCGGAGAGAGAAAGATGGGAGCAACATATGGCAGAATGGAAACAGGAACAGGCAGAATGGGTGCAGCACATTACAACAGAATGGGGGCGCAGGATGCGAGCAGCACATGACAGAATGATTGCGCATGATGGGAGCAGCACATGACAGGATGGGGGTGCAGGATGGGAGCACATGACAGGATGGGGCGCAGGATGGGAGCACATGACAGGATGGGAGCAGCACATGACGGAATGGGGGCACAGGATGGGAGCAGCACATGACAGAATGGGGGCACAGGATGGGAGCAGCACATGACAGAATGGGGGCACACACATGACAGGATGGGGGTGTAGGATAGAGCAGCATATGACAGGATGGGGGCGCAGGATGGGAGCACATGACAGGATGGGGACTCTGGATGGAGCAGCACATGATAGGATGGGGATGCAGGATGGAGCAGCACATGACAGGATGGGAGAGCAAGATGAGAGCAGCACATACCAGTATGGAGGCCATATACCAATATAAATGCTCGCCACCTGGGCGTAGAACGGGTTCAATAGCTAGTAAATGTATAATAATAATAAACTCATTAAGTATGAGTGTAAAACCACTCCATGGGCCAGTGTGAAGGATGAAAGATTACTAATTTTCTATCTTATTAAAGGTCATTTAGTATTTTCTGAGAATTAATTCCCTAAAATTATGACTATAGCTAGCTCAACAGGCAAAACGTTTCAATTGATAGGATATGTGATAACATTCTAGGAAGCAAAATGAAGCACAATAAGGTTTTATCGGATTATCATTTTAAAATAAATAAAGGTTATAATTACCTGGTTAAGCTGTGTTCACAGCAGGTCCACGGGTCCTAGAACCAGATTCAAATGTGAAGAAGGAAAAAATATGGATATGCCACACTACTGGTGGATGGAAGGACAATTCCAGGTACACACAAGAAGGGTACGCGCGGGTTGTTTTTTTCTTGTGTGTACATGGAATTGTCCTTCCATCCAACAATTGTCCTTCATCACGTTTGTAACTGATAGGATGGTCATTCATATTATCTCTGACTGTCATAATGTTCTTTAGGAAAAGAAAATATGCAAACAGATGCTTCCCACCATAAATGGACATCTTTTTTTAATTTGCAAAATTGTTCATGTGGTAGGCCAGCTTGACTTTCTGTCTTATCAAGACAAAATGAACTGTTACAATGTAGAAATCATGCAGTGACACTGTGATAAATGACACTTGAAGAGCATCACCCATTTAACAATTCACTACCACCATGGTCAATATCATGTTACTTTAAATATATGATTTTCATGAAAAATATAATATTACAGTTTATAGGTATTAGATTCTGTGATGGGACGTTGATTCAGAAAAATAGTGGATAAGGAGTTTGTCTCCCAAAATGGGGCTGTTACAATCTGCCTCATTGGGTTTTGCCTGCCTCTGGATCAAGATATTAGTTTATAGGCTGAACTCGATGGACTTATGTCAAGGCCATGTGCATGACCAGGCCATTTTTCATTTTTGTGCATTTGTTTTTTCCTCCCTATCTTCCAAAAGCCGTATCTATTTTTTTGCCATGACATAGTCATATATGCATATAAGGTCCTTTTCTGAGGGACAATAGTTGTAGTTCATCATTCACTTTACCTCATAATGTACTGAAAAAAATTCCAAATTGAGGTAATATGGTGAAGATAATGCATAGTATTTTTTGTTTTTTTGGCATTCACTGTGAGGTAAAAATGGCCTAGCAACATCATTCTTTAAGTCAGTACTTATTTCTTGAATGGTGACAGGGGCGAATTATAATAGGGTCAATCTGGGCGGTAGCCCAGGGCCCTGTGGTGTGGGGGGGCCCTGGGCTACCGCTCAGATTGCCCGCCATCATCAGGGCATTACTGCCCTGACTGGCGTATGGGCCCGGTGGGCAGAGGGGGCCCGCATCGGGCCCTGTCTCATCTGATCACCGGGCCCCTACCGGCGCTGTGGTAGTTTCACCTATTGACATGCGGGCGCGTGCAATATGCTGGACACACTGGGGCAGATTGCATGACACACTGGGGGCAATGCTGGAGACACTGGTGCAGATTGCTGGACACACTGGGGGTAATATGCTGGACACACTGGGGGTAATATGCTGGACACACTGGGGTAGATTGCTGGACACACTGGGGAAATATGCTGGAGACACTGGGGCAATATGCTGGAGACACTGGGGCAGATTGCTGGACACACTGGGACAGATTGCTGGACATACTGGGGGCAATATGCTGGACACACTGGGGGCAATATGCTGGAGACACTGGGGCAGATTGCTGGACACACTGGGGCAATATGCTGGAGACACTGGGGCAATATGCTGGAGACACTGGGGCAGAATGCTGGACACACTGGGAGCAATATGCTGGAGACACTGGGGCAGATTGCTGGACAGACTAGGGGCAATATTGGAGACACTGAGGCAGAATGCTGGACACACTGGGGGCAATACGCTGGACACACTGGGCAGATTGCTGGACACACTGGGAGAGATTGCTGGACACACTGGGGCAGAATGCTGGACACACTGGGGGCAATATGCTGGACACACTGGGGGCAATATGCTAGACACACTGGGGGCAATATGCTTGAGACACTGGGGCAGATTGCTGGACACACTGGGGCGGATTGCTGGACAGACTGGGGACAATATTGGAGACACAGAAGTATTCCCTGGAGCCTATAAAGCAGAGTAGTGAGGCTAAATAGCTAAAATTTAACTTTTATTAACTATTGTTATAAAAGACAAATATAAAATTACCTACAAGGTACAAAGACAATCACAAACAATGCATAAACATCAAACAACAGCCTATTCGACCAGTATAAACAGTCTCTCAACCGTGGTCCTATTTTATCCAGGTAATCAAGACCTTCCTCAATAACACTATGGTCTCACCTTTGAATGCTACACCAATGCTACACCATAGGGTGATATCGACTAATCTTTTATAACAATAGTTAATAAAAGTTACATTTTAGCTACATAGCCTCACTATTTTACTGATTTATACTTTCTTGTGAGTAGGGAGAACTGGTCACAGGTGGTGCTCCTTCTTTATCACCCCCGCTGACTGTTTTCTATAAAACAGAGTAGCTAGCACACAGACAGTTTTCGTGGAAACTTTCTTAAGAGTTCCTAGATTTCCATCTCCAGTCAATTATGGCCAGCTTTAATATATTTGAATAAAGGATTTCATTATCCGTATGTATAACACTATGGACAACCTCTATGCAAAGCCTCTTATATTTATTAATACGCTAACTAGTACGCTAAATAATTTGTTGGTAATTGTTTTGTTTCATTATGTATTATTGATGAGCTGACGTAAATCCTGATTTCTCCCGAGACTACTTGATTAATCTGTTGAATAATCTTGTGTAAGACACTGAATTACATTGGAAGACATAAAACCAAAACATTGTGGTTTGTTTTTTTTTACAGTACTTTATTCATACTAGACAATGTTGAATATATCCAGGAGTTTCTATGTGTACTGGAAACAATATCTGCACCATTATTCTCCCTATTTTTCTAGCCTGTAGACTTACGGTAGTTTACTAAAGAGCAGGTTAGGCCATTGTAAAACATTGTAAAAACAAATAAGTAGGTTTTAGATTACATATTTGCTGTTAAAGTTGTAATTTCACTAGAACAATTTAATTAAAGGGCATTAATACTAGAATATGTTTTCATTCTACAAGTTTTTATGAAAAAAAAATACAATAGAAATTGAAAATTTAAACAATTGGGTTTTTTTTAAACCATAATAGTATAAAGCAGCAGCTGTGCAAGATTTGCTAGTGAATTTTATTCTTTTCCTATAGCAAATACTACTGGCCACAATGAATAGTGTTTAGTTAGTCCAACAGTACTCTTTTAATGTGATTCATTACTTGCCTTCTTTATTAGTTGACCCTATATCAACAATTTAGTAATGTTTACGATATATTGATAGTATTCTACATAAATGTCTATGGGGTCCAAACACTGGGATCACCACAAAGTCCTAAAACAAAGTTGCCTCTGTGCCCAGGAATTATGCTAGTGAGATTGATTTGAGAGTAAAAAGCAGTATGGTAATTAATCTTAGACATATTTAATTCTCAAAATTCTAGGTGTCTGAAAAATTAATCCTAAATGAACACTGAAATGGATTCTTTGGTGGACCGTGGATGGGAAAATTTGATCATCTTTATAGCTTTCCAAACTGTATGAGGTACAAGGAGGGGTATTTTTCTCACTCTTCCAGCCTACTAACATCCAACTCCCCCCCCCCACACACACACACATGATTACAAAAATATGGTTTAAACCCTAGATAGGCAACCAGTACATCAAGATTTCATGATTGATTTTTCTGACAGTTTCTGAATCACAATCTCCTAAGCTGGACATTCCCTAGAGATTTCAGTTGTCTTAACAGACTTGACTTTCTGGTTGATAATGCTATAAGTCAAAATCACAAAATAACAAGCAGGATTCCATTAATTGGGCTCAGACGTGTTGTTTGGCATAAACAAATTTACAGTAGTTCTCTTCTGTGATTCGCACATACTCGACCTCTCTATTGGCGCCAATAGAGGTCTAAGGTCATGGCTGAGCATGTGAATAAACTTCTTGTAACTGCTCAGCTTCTTATAGAAGTCAGTGGAGTTCATAGAAGTCCAAGAATTCACTGAAAAAGACATCATATCTAAGCAAATTACAGAAAAAGCCATGAGTACTAATACCTGGTCAGACAGATGCAGACAAGCCCCTGTGATATAAGGCAGAGGTATCACATGTGCAAATTACTGATGGACAACCATGTGGGGGGTAGTTGCTTAGTATTATAGATGTACATGGATGAGTCTTGTATAAAGTGCCAGTTGCACATATTAGGATAGTGCTCCATGCTAGCTTACGGGCTATTAGCGACACCCATATTATTAGATCAGATGGGCTGCCCAACACTATGTAAGTGCACCCAACAAGGACAAATCATCCTACTTTTCCCCATCAACACTAAATGGACAAGGTTACATCCTGCAAATATTAGAAAAGGTTTAAGTTGATATTTTGGCCAAAATACACAAGCTCACAACTCACTTCATTGTCTTCTCTGTAATGAAGAAATGCCAGCACTCAGTTTCAGTTCTTCATTTCTTCATTACACATAGCTCATTTCCACATGCACCACAATGAATTGAGTGCCGATCGCAGTTTGGATTTTTCATATTCTTGCTAGTCCCTACACTAAAATTGAGAGCAATTCCCTGAATAGGACATTTGCACCTTTGTTATCCCCACTTTATATCATTGGGGCTTGTCTGCATCTTGTAATATATTTGTCATGGAGAGCAGGTATTGCTAAGTACGACCCCTGTGTATGTGCGGTCGCATACATAGACCTCTATAATATAAGCTGCCTTCAGTGGAGCCCACAAAAATCTAAAGAATACCAAGAATGCACAAGTCAAAGAAGACTTCCACAAGAACAAATCAGTATCTTGGCATTCAAATCAAATTCTGACTTTTCTCCACTGCCTAAAACTA
Organism: Ranitomeya variabilis; assembly: GCF_051348905.1. Lineage (NCBI taxonomy): Eukaryota > Metazoa > Chordata > Amphibia > Anura > Dendrobatidae > Ranitomeya > Ranitomeya variabilis. Next base: position 459,984,825 of record NC_135237.1, on the reverse strand, counting down.
TGTCTTTATCTTACAAATGGAATATTTTTAATTGAATGAAATCATAAGGCAGCTTTTTAAATTAATTTTATTAAAGCCATTTTTTTGTAATGGTAAAATTCCTATAATTATTTCCTGTTTGTTTTATAAGAAATTTTTATTGTTACTTTCAAATTTAGCTGTTCTAGAAAGATATATCAGGGGTTTCAGTGGGAAATGTGAACTCGTTTTCCATATTGAGTGCTGTCTCTTAAAATGTATATATTTCAAGGTTCATGATAATATTTCTTTAAATTAGCTTTGTATCCTCTGTAGATTTCACAATCATATTAGAAAAGGCATAAGGGAGACTTCCCAACCACTCTTTAAAATTGCCTGTTTAATAAAACAAGATTCTGTAAGCTTATTATTAGACACCTGAGATCACTCGAGCTGCCCCCATTCTGGACCATGTCGAGTATGTTTCTTGAGTGCTTCATAAGCACAATATTTTTAATGTATGAAACAAAACAAATAGCTTGTGTTTGTTCATTTATCACATCAAACTTAATTATTTCATTCATCATAAGTATGGCCCAAGTGAAAAATTGACTTTATATGGTCTGGAGGGAATATGCTGCAAGACCCTGATTTTATGATAGTTAATGTGCCTACACAATTTCATTTTAGTGCACATTAAATGGATAAAATTGGCTTCTGGATTTGCCATACTTCTAAAGTCTAAACGTGTTTCCTATTCTGCTTCTGTTTAAGGCAATAATTTGATAAGATCTGGCATCCAGGGTTAATGCACATGGCACAGATTCCTGCAGATTTTCTGCTTGGATTTTTGTTTTTTTTTAAATGAAAGAAGCTAAGGCATAATGTGATTTTTTTCACATGGACATACGGTCCATGAGAATAAACTTTTATCTGAATAGTACTATTGTTTAACATTTGTTCAAGTGCTGTCTGTGTGTTATTCAATTGTAATACTGATGACACATAAGTAAAATATTCTCAATATGTCTCCCATACACAGCACAGCACACACAGAGGAATTCTTGATCTTCATTTCCTAGCTAGCATACAAACAGAAGCAGCAGCAGCATGAGATAGATTATACAGCAGTTCCGATTAATGAGCAGTGTACATGTGAGTTCAGCTCTGGCATGAGGTAAAGGACTTGTTAGAAAGCTCAGTATGATCTTTTTGTGTCTCCCTCTACTTCCGTTCAAATTTTGCTTCTCAGTCCTGCTCCCTCGTCCTCTCTCTATAGAGTATATGCTAGCACCACCAAGATATACTGACAATCCCCCTTGTCTTGAGCAAGACAGATTTTAGTTGTTTTTAAAGTAATATGGTAAAGCCAGCACTCTAATGTGCACATGATAAAAAAGAAACATTTATTACAGTGGTCCTAATAGATATTACCATATGTGACGCCCTGATCAATGGAAACCTTTATCAAACATACACATGTGTATCAGGCCATAGATACCTTCTCCCACACCCTTTGGCTAGATACAAATTTGTATGTTTGATAATGGTCTCCTTTGACCAAAACTGTCATGATACAGGTCGGGGTTTGCTTCTTGCTTCTCTTTACCCGAACTGGTCATGGAGGGGTTAACTTTTTCTGCCTCTCTTTGGTTCTTGGGTGGCTATTTATTGGTGCTATTTTAGGTAGCCTTTGTCAGTGATAGTTCATGCTTCCAAGCTAGAGCAGCTGATCCATATACCCTAGTGATCCTTCTGCCTCTGACTTCCCGTGTGTGTGTCTGACCTGTTCCGTATCCCTGGCTCAGTGTACGTTTGGTGATGTCCCTACAGTGTATGACTCGGCTTGAACTCTGAACTCTGCCTTTGTTTTTTTGTCTCTGGTACTGCGTTCCCCAACTGGCTTTTGACCCTCTGGCTTGTACCTTGACTCCTCTTTCTGTCTCACATTTTGGATACTACGCTCCTGTCAGGCTTTGACTTTTGGCTAATCTTTGACCTTGTGCTTTACTGTGACCTCTGGTACTTCATCTCCCTGTTTGTTGCTGACTTTGGTCTGTCTGACTACTCTGCCGCCTCCTTGTGGCGACCTGCACTTCTTCACCGAAGTGCTACACAGAAGTAAGTGCAACCCTTTTTCCCATAACATCGCCCCCTAGTGGTGGCTGAGCGCAACTGCTCTGCAGTTGCATTACAGAAACAGCACGTATGATACACTGTATCTTCTAGGACCACTGTAATAAAAGATTCATGTTTTTTCATCATATTCACCTCAGAGTTCTGGACTTTCTTTACTACTTTAGTATTACGGATTGGGATCCATATGGGCACCTACCTCTGTCCGGGAGTGCCGTATTTCCTCTCTGACATTATGTTCTTTTTACAGTAGATGGTGAATTGAAGAGGTGGAAGGGAGTGAAAGAGTAACTCATAAATAGAGAAGGAAGCAAAAATATCTATATTACAAAGCTTCTAATATTCATTTTTACTATTGATTCATGCAAAGTTTGTTCCATTTAATCACTGAGGAAAACTGTAAATAGGTGTTTAATTACCCTGCTGTGTTACCATTGGGTAAATGGAGCATTACATGGTGCCTATTCATATTATGCTATCAAAGGGTCCACAAAAATGAGAAAATTTGTATGCCGATTCTCTATGCTCTTTTAAACTAATGTTAATCCAGAAGAAGGGGCTACAGAAAGCAGCAAGTTGGTTTCCACATCTAACATTCATCATCTGAGCATGGGCTATGATTTCTTGTTCAAGCAATAATTACTCACACTCAATAGCCTTATAGGCATATCAGAGGCTTTTAAGTTAAGTTGGTGACTTGTGGCCAGACATGCAAGTCCATACACAGACTTTGAATGTCGGACTTGTAAAACCAGTATTACTTGAGAAAACTTGTTTTACCTTTGCAATAAAATTCCAGCAATTTGAAACAAATGTTCAAACACAGTGAAATTCTTTCACACTGGTGTCCACTAATCCAAACAGTCTGTGACCTTTTATTAAGCAAGGAACTGTTATGTAATAGGGACTAATGATGAGCAAACCCGTGGAAGTTTGGGTTCGGCCAAACTTGAGTTAAAAGTTTGGTTCAGGTTCGAACTTGAGCCGAACCGGAATCCAATGCAAGTCAAGGGAGACCCAAACTTTGGTGCTGTAAAAGGGTTTTAATAAGCAGCGAGGGCTAAACAGATGGCTGCAGGCTGATTTTAATAGGCTGAGAAGGCACCATAGATATCGACCCCCTCCCAGTCTAATAATACCAGCCCTCAGCCACCCCAGAAATAGAGCATCCATTAGATGTGACAATTTTTTTTAGCGTCCACCCTATTTTTAATAACTGAGTAAGCTAAATCAGGCAGTTTCAGGCTGATTTTAAGAGGCTGGGCTGCTCCACAGATATTGGCTTTTTCCTAGTCTAAAAATACCAGCCCCCAGCTGTATGTCTTCCCTTAGCTGGTTTTAAAAAGGAAGGGGACAGTAATAAATCCGTGATTGGGGTCCGGTACTAAATGTCCGGTACGCACCCCTGAAAGTTCGGTATCAATCATCCTTAATAGGAAGCTTGATAAAAGCAGAGACAAAAAGTCTGATTGAATCCAGATTAGAGGAATGTATATATTTTGGTTTGTTAGTTTCTTCTTGATATAGAATGGATGCAGAATCTACTTGTATCATTAGCAGTCAAGCAACTGTATAAAATTGCAAGAATAAATGGAGCGCCAACTTTTTCTTTGTTTTAAATTATCAAACCATTAGCAGCGGTAGCAAATTAATCCCACAATTAAATCTGTTTCACTCGACTCACTTGAATGAAGGAAAGCTGCTTACTGTTCAAATAAATGCATGTTTTGTCTTTTTAGTCACAATTGTACAGCAACCATTGGGAATTTCTTAATCTTCCATTGATGAAAAATAAAAAGATTTCTGCTGATGGCTTCTGGCAGGTGTGGCTGCAAATAATACTTAAGCAGATGGACACATTAAAATAAGTGATATCATCACTGCCGGTATGATAGCAGTACCTCAGGCAGAACATTTTCTATAAAGATGTCACCACTTCATGCATCAGTTTCTCAATTTTTTTGGTGGTGTGCATGGAAAACACAAAAGCTCTGTACGTTTTCCCAGGCTTTCTGTTACAATAGTGACTAAGCACATTGAAGGTTAAAGAGTTTCATTTCATGTTTGTCACTTCTCTAGCAAATCTGTGATTTGTTTCGGTGAACAAAGGCTGAGAAGAAACTTGACAGATATCCACTGGGAATGCAATTGAGACCACTAAGCCCCATTTCTTTGTGAAGAAAGTTTGATTAAGGATGGAGATGACAAGGAATTGTGAAAAAGTGTGTGTATGCTCTCCTCTAATGTACATACAACCATCTGTATGGCATTTCATTTTATGGAATGTGCCTTTTTCAACAATTTTAATACAAGGTATCACACCAAACATGATGACCTAAGGCACTAAAGTAATCAATTTGATAGGAGTGTCACTCAGTATAGCAGCACACCGACAAAATGCTACCATGGCTGTTAATATAGAACATAGGTCTTGCTGCTAATGTTGCGTAACACTTATCCCAATATAAAATTGACCTCTTGATAAAATTAATCTCTAAAATTAAAACTTTTAATCCTATAAAAGTTGAGCGTAAAAATGACACCATTCCAATGCTATATGCCTATACTCTTTTTTCCTACTTTATACAAAATCCTCAAGTCAAAAATTGTTCCATGCATAATACAGAGGTATTGGAGCTCTATGTGTGACTGTAAAATTTTTGTGCATGTGCATTTTATTTATGTTTCTCATTTATATAGCACCATTAATTCCTTAGTACTTTACAGACATCATCATCATTGTCCCCATTGAGGCTCACAATCTACAGTAAATTCCCTATCAGTATGTCTTTGGAGTGTGGGAGGAAGCTGGATATGCCAGAGGAAACCCACAAAAACATCGGGACAACATATAAACTCCTTGAAGATGTTGTCCTTGGTAGGAAATTAGTCCAGGATTCCAGTGCTACAGTGTTAACCACTGAACCACCATGCTGCCAATGTACATGTTATCTAACCTTTGCCATTCCTATGTAGTATAAGCCATAGAAGACTTCCAATTTCAGGTCGTATTCTAAGACTTTCCAATTGGTCCTCTTTTGCAGATGTTTTAGGCTAGAAGAATAGAGAATGTTGCTTACAAATGAGTTGGATGGACAAAGTTGTTAGCTGATTGCAGTATATAAGACTAGCATAACTCCATAACGTTTACAAAATTTCATGTAATTGGGATTGTTGTACTTTGATGTAATATCAATATTCTGATTTATAGCTGGACACAAAATGCTTTCATTGGGCCAGTAAAAATAAAAATTCTATGTTCAGAATAATTATCATATCTGCCTAAATTATCTTTTTGTTTGCTATCAGTACAGACCAGAGGTGTCAAACTGCATTCCTCGAGGGCCGCCAACAGGTCATGTTTTCAGGATTTCCTTAGCATTCCACAAGGTGCTGGAATCATTCTGTGCAGGTGATTAAATTATCACCTGTGCAATACAAGGAAATCCTGAAAACATGACCTGTTGGCGGCTCTCGAGGAATGCAGTTTGACACCTCTGGTACAGACCCAATTGGACAAAAAAATTGTAATCGCAAATGATAAATCTGAGATACATTTATGTTTCCCTCAGAAAATCATTAGTAAATGCCAAAATCTTTGCATGCTAATGCAATGTAAATATTTACCCGAGTAAATGTCACGTTGGATTCTAATTCAAATATTAAAAAGTCAAATTTTTTGATGAACAGTTCAAAAAACTTTAAGTTCTACATTCTCGCCACATCTGCTTTTGGCTACAAGAGAGTACAGGTGCTTCTCACTAAAGTGTTTATCATCAAAGGTTAATTTATTTCAGTTATTCAATACAAATACATGGTTTTTATATGTGCTGCATTGTGACCGGGGAGGATGTAGGCTGCGATCCCATACAAGAGTTTACCAGACACACGCAGCCTGATCAGTTGGTCTACCAGGAGCAATTGCTGATTGTTGTGTAATAACCACTTTATATGCAAGTATTGCACAATGCTTGTATAATAATAATAGTAATCTTTATTTTTACATAGCGCTAACATATTCCGCAGCGATTTACAGTTTGCACACATTATCATCACTGTCGCCAATGGGGCTCACAATCTAAATTCCCTATCAGTATGTCTTTGGAATCTGGGAGGAAACCGGAGTAACCGGAGGAAACCCACGCAAACACAGGGAGAACATACAAACTCCTTGCAGATGTTGTCCTTGGTGGGATTTGAACCCAGGACTCCAGTGCTGCAATGCTATCCACTGAGCCACCATGCTGCACGAATACATGACTCACTGTGGAAGGTATAATATGAATGGAGTCATGTTTGATTAGGAGAAATCGGATACCGGTTCCTTGCCTTCGTGCCTGTGTGGACTATGCACTTAACTCTTGTCCAATATATTTTCTTGGGTGGAGTATATTGACATATTTAAATAGTCAAAGCATTTTTGGTTTACAGCACAGGTACCCGATTATGCCGGTAAGGACCGAGGGTCCTATAGGTTCCTAGGTGGCGATTTTGATCTTTGTGTGTAGTACCACCATGAATTTTGTTTGTCTTTGCACATGCACGTTAATGACTTTTGTATTTTAATGAAATTTAAATAAATAAATATATATATATATAATTTTTATTCTGTATTCTCATATGCTAATCCTTACTTAAATACATACTGAAATCTAAAAATGTGCTGCCATTTTGGTGTGATTACAAAATAATTACAACAATAATCTATATGCACCAAAGTATAGCATCCAGAACCTGTAATAATTAACAATGTTGGCAGAGGTCGAGAACTGGAGTCAAAAATTATTTCCCGAAACAGTAATCTTAAAAACATAAAAGACAGCTTATCACTCTACATTGCCACATAAAAACCCTCCTGTAGCCTCCCTGTACAATCAGCAATTTTCTTTTCTTCACCGCATATGTTGAAAATATATGTGACATGGTAGAGCAATGAGATGTGGGGGTTTTTATGATATTAAAAAATGTGTCAAAACTTGGTATAAAAATGATTCGTATAATACCCCTATAACACATATAGTAAAAAAAACTGCAAAGTGTGAACAGGCCATTACTCTGGAAATGCTGACATAAATCCCATGGTCTTACCCTGAAAACTCTTCATTCTATTTTGTTCTTATTAAGCCAAGACGTGTTTCACGGATGAATGAAGTGGAGCTCTAAATAAATGTTCTCTCCCCTCACTGTAATGTTGCATGACACTCCTATTTATTTGATTTACAAATCAGTATTAAGAAATACATTGTTTTAATAAGATAAGACAGAGGAATACATCATTATGCATTTTGTAACTAATCTACTATTTGCCTTCTCTCATGAGAAACTATGCAATTTATTTAGCAGTTCATTAGGCCCAGCAGCAATATCTATACATGGTACACACACACTGATCCATTTTGTTTGGTAACAGATTGTGGATGAAAGGAAACCATTCATTTATTACTTGCTTGCTATAATTACTACGGCACTAATTACAGCAAATCACTGACATGCCAGTTGAATGAGTGTCACAGCGTTGTGCGACAATACAACCTGAAAAATTACTTTTTTATGCAAAATCGTCAACTCTTATATAGGGAGATTTTATTATTTTTTTTTGTTAGCCTATTAGGTGTTGAAATTGTTTATCATTGCTAAACGTTTACTGTTATTTTATATTGCAGTTTGACGGTGATAACATGTACATGAGTATGTCAGAGCCAAACCAGGACTACGTGCCAGCAAGCCAGGTGGGTTAATTAATCTTCTATGCCTTGTTTCAAATTGTAATTAAACAAATTCAAAGAGCTGCATTGCAAATGAGTGGCACTATCCATAACTGCCGCAATCAAGAATTATCATAATTTATCAACAAAGCATTTAAGCCTTTTTTGCCACTTAATGAGATGGGGTTGATAAAAAATAAATAAAAAAAAAACCCACACACACACACACACACAACACAGTGCTGGCGTTTGCTGAGAAATATTACCTTGTTCAATCTCCAGCGTGTAAGCAGCTGTTTTACCAGCATGATCCTTCTTAAACAGTTGTTTTTACCTTTAGGAATAAACTCTTTACAGGTGCCGCTTATTTGGATTTGTAACTGCAGACGAGTTAATCATTTTAAGCTGCTCATGTCACTGAATGTTTTAATTAGAAATGAGGAACAAGCTGAGATCCAGCATATATTTCATGGGTAAAGTTTTTATCTGGAATTTACTGACATGAAAACATAACAGCGGGAAGCATCTCTAAATAACACATTACTAAAATAATAAATGTTTTAGGGAGAAATTAGCTAATACATGAATGAGGAATTTTGAAGGAAGGAAGTGTTTGTAATTTGGCAGCATTTTTAGACTTGATGAAACCATAGTGGCTTTCCGAGAGCAGAATTGATGTCACAAAAATGAGGCTAGAAAAAAAATATTACAGTGGTCGGCCACTTTTAGAAAATCTTCATCCCCTTCTGCATTTTATAATTAAAACAAAACGCGCTTTACTTACTGCCCCCTGGTCCAGAGTTGAGTCTCTGCCGCTGCTCCCGATGTCTGGTATTGGTTGATGTTGGATGTGCAGTTGCCACTGTTGGGTACAGGAATCCAATTTGTAGTACTTGGCACAAATGTACAATAATTGGAAACTGGAGTACAATTCTTTCATTATTTACTCCAGTTTTTTATGTAAATGATAATACATTTGTCATCCACACTCAATACTTTTGTGGTCAAGCTCCACCGGCTTTTCAAAAAGTATGAGTTGCCTAAGACTGACAAAAAAACCTGCAAAAAGTTTCAATATTTTTGTGACATTTCAAAATCTTTTATGCTTGAAAACTGGCAAATGCTGCTGAATGAATTGTATACTAAAATATGCTCTGCGTCAACCACATTGCAGATATTTCCACCGTACATCTCATTCAGACTTTTGATTTTCAAGTACAAATGCTATCCATGTTTTTCACAGACAGCACTTGTACCTGTAATAGTTTATGGGGCCATTCACATTCAAGTGATTTTTTTTTACGAACCACGATTTTACTGTGAAAAAACATAGAGACATATCCGATTTTGAAACAAGGATCGAATCAAATTTTTCAATACAAGTCAATGGGTAAGTGAAAAATCGGACCGCACTTGGGTGACATCTCAGTGCTATCCGATGTTCACGGACTGTCAGAAAGGAAAAGGTGGAGAAACTTTTTTTTTAAATTTCTCCACGTACAAGTTAACTGGATGACTACACTCTTATCAGAGTCTGACCAATACAATCCATCCATTTTTTGTGAGAAAAACAGACATCTGAATGAGCAAGGTCATACACTGCACTAGAGGAACACAACAAAAATATTCCCCTACTTGTACCTCATATTGGATATACACAAATGTTAACAACTCATCGGTAATGTAAAATGGCTTTTACATTTCATTACAGAAACTGATAAGAAAGAAACTTTTTGGAGCTGAAAATAATGCAATGTTCTGCGTTAACCTGGATTAATAACTGGAATATCCATTAGTAATTTTTAGAACTTTAACTTTGGGTACAAAATACATTATTTTTATTTTGTCATTCAAATTAGTTTTTAGGGTAATAATCTGGGCTGTATACTATCAAGCTTCAATCAGATGTCTGTAATTTTTCTTGTACTTAAAACATGGACCATTAGTCAACAGTGTTTTGAATCCAATTTTTATAGTGTTTGGTCAGCTTGTAAGTTTTGTACATTTTTTCATCAATAATTAGTCACTTTCACTGATGGAAATAATTAATGACAGACAGCACAGGGTAGAACACTGATGCAATACGTGATCTAGCCTTGATTTTACGGATCCATAGGATTGCATGGGTAATTTTAATCTTTGACTTGGATTAAAACTGATCATGTATCTGTGACATTTTGGAGACCATTCAGTCAAAAAAAAACTTGTCATTGTGAACAGTCCCATAGACCATAATGGATACATCCTTGAAAAATGTTGATATAACTTGTACATGACTCACAGACATCTGAATGAGGCCTCAAGAGAAGATGTGACTTACTATCATTAAACATAATTTTGTTTTGATCAATTCATCAGCCACCAGTTTAACTGGGGACTCCAAATGCCCTTAAAGGGGTGTTCTCAAGTTTGAACATTTTCTCCTATCTGAAGGATATGAAGTAACTTTTTGATTATTGCCCCCGAGCAGAGTTCGATAGTAAGCACTGGCCAGCACAATTAAGTCTAATTAATCATTAAGCAAGTGTCCAGCAGATATTTGACTAAGAAAGGGCTAACAAACTAAAAATATCCTTCCCATTTCATGCTGTCAGCAATGGCACCACATGAAAATGAAATCTATCAAGGCCTGAGAAAAAAAAATATTTACACAAATAAGGTCTAGGCTAGAAGACAATAAGCAGAGATTTACTTATCTGTCAGAATACTGTAGCAAAAGTGATGCAAAAATGTAGCAAGATGGAACTACCATCATCTCACAGAAACATCTGTTCCTACCACAGGCGTTAACACCTAAATAGGAACATCTTCTGATGAGAAGGCTTAAAGAAAATTAACATGCAAGTTCACTGCAGTTAGTTAAAGAATTGGAAAGCCAAACCTGAGTGATCATTTCACATGATACAGTCTGGTGTACATTACACTGCAGAAGAATGGCATGCATAGATGTCGTCCATGAAAGAAGCCTCTCCTAAAGCCCAAGCACAAAACAATTTAACCTGATTTTGCCAGGGCCTATTCTGAAAATATGAAAGCTACTGGGAGTGTATGCTCAGGATTGATGAGTCAAAGATAATGTTTTTGGAACTAATGGCTTTAAAACTTATGGCTCTGTGAAGGTGAGGAATACAAAGAAAAATACATAGTACATAGAGTGAAACATGGTGGTGGCTGTGCCCTTATGTGTGGCTGCAAGAGTGCTCATGGTGTCGGCATCTACATTTCATTGATGGTATCATGAATTCACTGATGTACTGCTCTATGTTTATAGAGAAGATGCTACCATCACCTTGTACCCTTGGTAGACATGCAGTTTTCCAGCATGACATTGATCCAAAACACACATCTAAAGCTGCTTCTGCATTTCTAAAGAAAGAATAGGGTGAAAGTGATTCAGCTGCCAATTCTTTCTCCTGATCTGAACCCAATTGAACACCTATGGGGAATTCTGAAGAGACAAGTTCAGCATTACTCTCCAACCAGCATCCATGTTGTAAAAGAGCTCAAGAGCTCATTCTTGAAGAATGTAAAAATGTAGATGTTGCAATATGTCACCAACTTGTTCTTTCCATTCTTAGAAGACTTGGTGCTGTCCTTAAAAATTATGGAGGTCTTACAAAATACTAAATGTAGTAGTTTGGGATTTATTCATTTTGGATCAACTATTTGAGTACAACTGAAGATACTGTAATAAAACTTATATTAACTGTCACGATCCATTTTTGGATTTGTAACAGCTTTGGTTTCACACACATTAAAGCTTTTTTCCTTTCAGGCCATTGGGGGTTAAATGCAGTTTTTCCCCTCTGGCAACCTGGTGTTACTGCAGTGTTGCTGGGTCAGCTGATATTGCTGGTGACCACGCCAACATCCTTTAAAAGATCACCTGGTGCATCAGCTGACTGTTGGTGATATAGGTCCTTTCTGGAGACCAACCTAGCAGGAGCAGCTCCCTGGTGTCAGCCAAGTCTGGTGTTTGGAGTCCTGTTGCTGTGCTATTTGTGGTGTGGAGTTTAGCTGCGGTGTGCACAAGCTAAGTGCTGAGTTTTTGATACCTTGTTCCTTTATTATTTGTGCATTCCCCTTTTGGTATTGTGTTCCCCTCACTCTCATATTGTGTTGTCCTGTTTATTTGCTTTTTGGTGCTGTTTATATTGTTCACCTCTTGGGGTGAAGGTTGGGGGTTTAGCTCAGGGTTTAACAAGAGATATCGACAGGTCGGTGACTTGGGCCTCCCTACCTTCAAGGGTATCCCCAAGGTAAAGAAAGTCAGGGCTCCCCCAGTTCAGGGGCCCAGATTCCTCATCTCCTGTTTTCCCATTACTGCCACGTGACATTATCACCAACCGACCATACATTTGTTTTCCTGGTGAGCCATGGCTCAAATGCAGCTTAAGGGTCTGCGCGGTGAGGTGGTGCAGCAGCTGCAGCAGTTGTTGGGGTTCTGGGCCTCAGCTCAGGTGCAGGCTCAACCAGAGCCCAAGATACTCTCCCTGACAGGTTATCTGGAGGGAGAGATAAATTTTTGGTTTTCAAGGAAGCCTGCAACTTGTACTTCAGGCTCCGCCCTCGTTCATCAGGGAATGAGGAACAGCGTGTGGGGATTATAGTCTCCCTACTGAAGGGTGATCCCCAAACCTGGGCCTTCTCCCTGCTGACCAGTTCACCATCCTTACGGTCGGTGGACAAGTTTTTCACGGCATTGGCGCTGGTGTATGGTGATCCTGATGGCGTCTCTCTGGTGAAATCCCGACTCCGTAAGATCAAGCAGGGGGGCCGGCCGGCTGAGGACTACTGCTCAGAGTTCAGGAGGTGGGCCACTTATATACAGTGGAATGACCCTGCCTTTAGGAGCCATTTTATACAGGGTCTGTCCCTAAGGTTGCAGGATTCTCTGGTGCAGTATGCTGCCCCAGGTCGTTGGAGGCCGCCATGTCCCTTGCCATCAGGGTGGATGGATGCTTGAGGGAGAGGCATACACCTAATGTGCCCCCTGTGGTTCGATGTGGTGTGGGGGCATATTTTTACTGTGGGCAGACTGGTCATTTCATCAATGTCTGCCCAGCTCGCACCAAAATACCATCAGCCACTCAGAAGCCGTGTACCCCTGGTCGTGTGGAGGGAGGCAACCAGGGAGTGTATATTTCCTCCTTCTTCTCATCTCAGTGCACCATCCCTGCTGAAGTGGTGGTTGGAGGGATGACTGAGACAATTCCGGTGCTTGTGGACAGTGGAGCAGGTGTCAGTATGGTGGATGCTCACTTTGTCCAGACCCATGGCCTGAGGTGTAGGACACTAGCAAAACCCCTAAGCGTCCAGGCCATCGACTCTGTCCCACTCAGTCAGGGGAGGGTGAATGAAGTCGTAGATGAAATATACCTGCGTATAGGGACTCATCATGAAGAGTTCCTGTCATGCTACGTCTTGGGGGCAATGCCAATACCCATCGTTTTAGGTCTCCCTTGGATGAAAAGACACAACCCGGTCATAGATTGGTGGTCCAGCGAAGTAGTCAGCTGGGATCAGTCATGTGAAGGCTGCTGCCCGGGGGCTACTGTCTCTGCTGTCTTTCTTCAGCCATTCCCTTCTTCTCCAGTGGGGGCAGATGAAGTGCTGCCAGGGAGTAGGGGCAGGACTCAAACCTCACCACATGCTAACCCTGAGTATCGGAGTCCTCTTAGGAGGAGGGGTCAGGGGAGGGGGGTGGTTCCCTCTGAGCATAGTGGGGGTGTGTGTTGTGAATTTGGATTCTGGGCTCCCCCGGTGGCTACTGGTGGAATTGAACTTGTGACATCATCTTCCCTGTTCACCTGTTCTGATTAGATCTGGGTGTCGCTATATAACCTGGCTTCTCTGTTAGATGCTTGCCGGTCAACAATGTTATCAGAAGCCTCTCTGTGCTTGTTCCTGCTCCCAGACATCTACTAGATAAGTTGGACATTCGTCCATGTTTTGTTTTTGTATTTTGGTTCCAGTTCACAGCTGCAGTTTCGTTACTGTGTCTGGAAAGCTCTTGTTGATCAGGAATTGCCACTCTGGTATTATGAGTTAATGCCAGAGTCCTAAAGTAATTTCTGGATGTGTTTTGTTAGGGTTTTCTACTGACCATGAAAGTATGCTTTCTGTCTTCTGCTATCTAGAAAGCGGACCTCAAATTTGCTAAAACTATTTTCCTGCTGCGTTTGTTGTTTCATCTCATATCACCGCCAATATATGTGGGGGGCTTCTGTCTCCTTTTTGGGCATTTCTCTAGAGGTGAGTCAGGTCTTATATTTCCCTCTGCTAGCATTATTTAGTTCTCCGGCCGGCGCTGGGCATATAGGGATAAAAAGTAGGACATGCTACCTGGCTACTTCTAGATGATGCGGTAGGTTTAGTTCATGGTCAGTACAGTTACATCTTCCAAGAGCTTGTTCCTATTGAGGCTTATGCTAGTTCTCTGGCCATGGAGATCATGATAGTTTGACCGGCCCACTAAAGGGTTAAAATCCTTGGCTGAGAAAGGAGAGAAATAAGAAGTCTGCTGAAAATTTTTTTTTTTTTTTTTTTTTCTCTAGTAGTTAGTGTGCTCTTAATTGGATCACTTGCCAGTCTGTCTATGCTGCAGTCTTTCTTTTTTTTCTCTCTCCTTCTAATCTTTGAATGGCTCTATGTTCACCTGTCTATAATGGATCTACAGAGTGTAACTGCAGGTTTGAATAATCTCGCCACGAAAGTACAAAGTTTGCAAGATTTTGTTGTTCATGCTCCGGTATCAGAGCCGAGAATTCCTTTGCCGGAATTCTTCTCAGGGAATAGATCTAGCTTTCAGAATTTTAGAAATAATTGTAAGCTATTTTTGTCCCTGAAATCTCGTTCTGCTGGAGACCCTGCACAGCAGGTTGGGATTGTGATTTCCTTGCTCCGCGGCGACCCTCAAGATTGGGCTTTTGCATTGGCACCAGGGGATCCTGCGTTGCGCAATGTGGATGCGTTTTTTCTGGCCTTGGGCTTGCTTTATGAGGAACCTCATTTGGAACTTCAGGCAGAAAAAACTTTGATGTCCCTATCGCAGGGGCAAGATGAAGCTGAAATTTACTGCCAAAGATTCCGTAAATGGTCTGTGCTTACTCAGTGGAATGAGTGTGCCTTGGCGGCTACTTTCAGAGAGGGTCTTTCTGATGCCATTAAGGATGTTATGGTGGGGTTCCCTGTGCCTGCAAGTCTGAATGAGTCCATGACAATGGCCATTCAGATCGATAGGCGTCTGCGGGAGCGCAAACCAGTGCACCATCTGGCGGTGTCCACTGAGAAGACGCCAGAAAACATGCAGTGTGATAGAATTCTGTCCAGAAGCGAGCGGCAGAATTTTAGACGGAAAAATGGGTTGTGTTTCTATTGTGGGGATTCTACTCATGTTATATCAGCATGCTCTAAGCGTACTAAAAAGCTTGATAAATCCGTTCCCATTGGCACTTTACAGTCTAAATTTATTTTGTCTGTGACCCTGATTTGCTCTTTGTCATCTATTACTACGGACGCCTATATCGACTCTGGCGCCGCTTTGAGTCTTATGGATTGGTCCTTTGCCAATCGTTGTGGGTATGATTTAGAGCCTTTGGAGACTCTTATTCCTCTGAAGGGGATTGACTCCACCCCATTGGCTAATAATAAACCACAATACTGGACACAAGTGACTATGTGTATTAATCCGGATCACCAGGAGACTATTCGTTTTCTGGTGCTGTATAATCTACATGATGATTTGGTGCTAGGATTGCCATGGCTGCAGTCTCACAACCCAGTCCTTGACTGGAGAGCTATGTCTGTGTTGAGCTGGGGATGTAAGGGGACTCATGGGGACGTACCTTTGGTGTCCATTTCATCATCTATTCCCTCTGAAATCCCTGAGTTCCTGTCTGATTATCGTGACGTCTTTGAAGAACCCAAGCTGGGTTCGCTACCTCCGCACCGTGAGTGCGATTGTGCTATAGATTTAATTCCGGGTAGTAAATACCCAAAGGGTCGTTTATTTAATCTGTCTGTGCCTGAACATACTGCTATGCGAGAATATATAAAGGAGTCCTTGGAAAAGGGACATATTCGTCCATCGTCATCTCCCTTAGGAGCCGGTTTTTTCTTTGTGTCAAAAAAAGACGGCTCTTTGAGACCATGTATTGATTATCGGCTTTTGAATAAAATCACGGTTAAATATCAATACCCATTGCCGTTGCTGACTGATTTGTTTGCTCGCATAAAGGGGGCCAAGTGGTTCTCTAAGATTGATCTCCGTGGGGCGTATAATTTGGTGCGGATCAGGCAGGGGGATGAGTGGAAAACCGCATTTAATACGCCCGAGGGCCACTTTGAGTATTTGGTGATGCCTTTTGGTCTTTCTAATGCCCCTTCAGTCTTCCAGTCCTTTATGCATGATATTTTCCGCGATTTTTTGGATAAATTTATGATAGTGTATCTGGATGATATTCTGATTTTTTCGGATGATTGGGACTCTCATGTCCGGCAAGTTAAGAGGGTTTTTCAGGTTTTGCGGTCTAATTCTCTGTGTGTCAAGGGTTCTAAGTGCGTTTTTGGGGTTCAGAGAATTTCCTTTTTGGGATATATTTTTTCTCCCTCTTCCATTGAGATGGATCCTGTCAAGGTTCAAGCTATTTGTGATTGGACGCAGCCCTCTTCTCTTAAAAGTCTTCAGAAATTTTTGGGCTTTGCCAACTTTTATCGTCGATTTATTTCTGGTTTTTCGGATGTCGTTAAGCCATTGACCGATTTGACTAGACAGGGTGCTGATGTTGCTAATTGGTCCCCTGATGCTGTGGAGGCCTTTCAGGAGCTTAAGCGCCGTTTTTCTTCTGCCCCTGTGTTGCGTCAGCCTGATGTGACTCTTCCTTTTCAGGTTGAGGTCGACGCTTCTGAGATCGGGGCTGGGGCAGTGTTGTCGCAGAAAAGTTCTGACTGCGCCGTGATGAGGCCTTGTGCCTTCTTTTCCCGTAAATTTTCGCCCGCTGAGCGGAATTATGATGTTGGGAATCGGGAGCTTTTGGCCATGAAGTGGGCGTTTGAGGAGTGGCGCCATTGGCTCGAGGGGGCCAGACATCAGGTGGTGGTATTGACTGACCACAAAAATTTGATCTATCTTGAGACCGCCAGGCGCCTGAATCCTAGACAGGCGCGCTGGTCATTATTTTTCTCTCGGTTTAATTTTGTGGTATCGTACCTACCGGGTTCTAAGAATGTTAAGGCGGATGCCCTTTCTAGGAGTTTTGAGCCTGATTCACCCGGCAACTCTGACCCCACAGGTATTCTTAAGGAGGGAGTTATCTTGTCAGCCGTTTCTCCAGACCTGCGGCGGGCCTTGCAGGAGTTTCAGGCGGATAGACCGGATCGTTGTCCGCCTGATAGGTTGTTTGTTCCTGATGATTGGACCAGTAGAGTCATCTCTGAGGTACATTCTTCTGCATTGGCAGGTCATCCTGGAATTTTTGGTACCAGGGATTTGGTGGCAAGATCCTTCTGGTGGCCTTCCCTGTCACGAGATGTGCGAGGCTTTGTGCAGTCTTGTGACGTTTGTGCTCGGGCCAAGCCTTGTTGTTCTCGGGCTAGTGGATTATTGTTGCCCTTGCCTATTCCTAAGAGGCCTTGGACACACATCTCGATGGATTTTATTTCAGATCTGCCTGTTTCTCAGAAGATGTCTGTCATCTGGGTGGTGTGTGACCGTTTTTCTAAGATGGTCCATTTGGTTCCCCTGCCCAAATTGCCTTCTTCTTCCGAGTTGGTGCCCCTGTTTTTTCAAAATGTTGTTCGTTTGCATGGTATTCCTGAGAATATCGTTTCTGACAGAGGAACCCAATTTGTGTCTAGATTTTGGCGGGCATTCTGTGCTAGGATGGGCATAGATTTGTCTTTTTCGTCTGCTTTTCACCCTCAGACTAATGGCCAGACCGAGCGGACTAATCAGACCCTGGAGACATATCTGAGGTGTTTTGTGTCTGCTGACCAGGATGATTGGGTTGCTTTTTTGCCATTGGCGGAGTTCGCCCTCAATAATCGGGCCAGCTCTGCCACTTTGGTGTCCCCGTTTTTCTGTAATTCGGGGTTCCACCCTCGATTTTCCTCCGGTCAGATGGAATCCTCGGATTGTCCTGGAGTGGATGCGGTGGTGGAGAGATTGCATCATATCTGGGGGCAGGTGATGGACAATTTAAAGTTGTCCCAGGAGAAGACTCAGCTTTTTGCCAACCGTCACCGTCGTGTTGGTCCTCGGCTTTGTGTTGGAGATTTGGTGTGGTTGTCTTCTCGTTTTGTCCCTATGAGGGTCTCATCTCCTAAGTTTAAGCCTCGGTTCATCGGTCCGTATAAAATATTGGAGATTCTTAACCCTGTTTCCTTCCGTTTGGACCTCCCTGCATCCTTTTCTATTCATAACGTTTTTCATCGGTCGTTATTGCGCAGGTATGAGGCACCGGTTGTGCCTTCCGTTGAGCCTCCTGCTCCGGTGTTGGTTGAGGGTGAGTTGGAGTACGTTGTGGAAAAAATCCTAGACTCCCGTGTTTCCAGACGGAGACTCCAGTATCTGGTCAAGTGGAAGGGATACGGCCAGGAGGATAATTCTTGGGTCACTGCATCTGATGTTCATGCCTCTGATCTGGTTCGTGCCTTTCATAGGGCCCATCCTGATCGCCCTGGTGGTTCTGGTGAGGGTTCGGTGCCCCCTCCTTGAGGGGGGGGTACTGTTGTGAATTTGGATTCTGGGCTCCCCCGGTGGCTACTGGTGGAATTGAACTTGTGACATCATCTTCCCTGTTCACCTGTTCTGATTAGATCTGGGTGTCGCTATATAACCTGGCTTCTCTGTTAGATGCTTGCCGGTCAACAATGTTATCAGAAGCCTCTCTGTGCTTGTTCCTGCTCCCAGACATCTACTAGATAAGTTGGACATTCGTCCATGTTTTGTTTTTGTATTTTGGTTCCAGTTCACAGCTGCAGTTTCGTTACTGTGTCTGGAAAGCTCTTGTTGATCAGGAATTGCCACTCTGGTATTATGAGTTAATGCCAGAGTCCTAAAGTAATTTCTGGATGTGTTTTGTTAGGGTTTTCTACTGACCATGAAAGTATGCTTTCTGTCTTCTGCTATCTAGAAAGCGGACCTCAAATTTGCTAAAACTATTTTCCTGCTGCGTTTGTTGTTTCATCTCATATCACCGCCAATATATGTGGGGGGCTTCTGTCTCCTTTTTGGGCATTTCTCTAGAGGTGAGTCAGGTCTTATATTTCCCTCTGCTAGCATTATTTAGTTCTCCGGCCGGCGCTGGGCATATAGGGATAAAAAGTAGGACATGCTACCTGGCTACTTCTAGATGATGCGGTAGGTTTAGTTCATGGTCAGTACAGTTACATCTTCCAAGAGCTTGTTCCTATTGAGGCTTATGCTAGTTCTCTGGCCATGGAGATCATGACAGGTGTGAGTGTGGTGACACAGGGGGACGACTCTGTTGTCAATTCCTCAAAGAGTTCACTGTCTTGTGGCAAACGTATGCGTGGCAATAAACGTTCAGGTCCAGACCTGTGTGTGAATGAGTACGTATGGGTGTTCACCAAAAACATCAGTTGGAAATGTGCAACTGGGACCTGGAGTTCCAGGGTGATCGGGCCGTATCGGGTGTCGGCCATTCTCAGTCCGGGGACTTTTCAGTTGGAGTTACCCCCAGTTATGCATGTACACAACTCATTCCCCAGGTCAGCACTCTGGAGATTTGTGGTGCCTCCAGAGCCAACGTTATTGTCACTGTCATCAGGCTGTATTTGCCATAAACCTAAGGGTCAGGTGACGGCTGAGATGAACTCTGGTGTATCGAGGCATCCTCACCTTATGTTGTTTACTGGTGAGGTCCAGTGTTGAGGGTCCAGAGGCCCCTCATTGAAAGAGGTGTACTGTCACTATCCATTGTTAGATTTGTGACAGCTCTAGTTTCACACACATTAAAGCTTTTTTCCTTTCGGGCCATTGGGGGTAAATGCAGTTTTTCCCCGCTGGCAACCTGGTGTTACTGCAGTGTTTCTGGGTCAGCTGATGTTGCTGGTTACCACGCCCACATCCTTTAAAAGGTCACCTGGTGCATCAGCTGACTGTTGGTGATACAGGTCACTAATAAATTCTGTTGGTGATACAGGTCCTTTCTGGAGACCAGCCTAGCAAGAGCAGCTCCCTGGTGTCACCCAAGTTTGGTGTTTGGAGTCCTGTTGCTGTGCTATTTGTGGTGTGGAGTTTAGCTGTGGTGTGCACAAGCTAAGTGCTGAGTTTTTGATACCTCGTTCCTTTGTTGTTTGTGCATTCCCCCTTAGGAATTATGTTCCCCTCACTTTCACATTGTGTTGTCCTGTTTATTTGCTTTTTGGTGCTGTTTACATTGTTCACCTCTTGGGGTGGGGGTTGGGGGTTTAGCTCAGGGTTTAACAGGAGATAGGGATAGGTTGGTGACTTGGGCCTCCCTACCTTCAAGGGTACTCCCAAGATAAGCAAAGTCAGGGCTCCCCCTAGCCTTAGGGGCAGTTCAGGGGCCCAGATTCCTCATCTCTGGTTTTTCCATTACTGCCCCGTGACATTAACTTTACTTTCATATGGTGGGCTAAAAATGTTTTATGAAGCTCAGTCTTGTCAAAATGTTGGAAATTGTTCTTGTGTTCAGTGAGATATTGATTAAAATATAACTTTTTAAAGGGGGGGTGTTAGGTGTCAGGATATTCCTGCTGGCCCGGCTGCTGCAAGTGCTGCTCAGCACAGACGTCGGTCTCAGCGTCTTGCTCAGGCTTGTGATGTTCGTGTAGTTACTGCTGGCTCTTCAGCCAAGCCTAATGTAATCTGCCAGAAGCAGGTGCAGCCTTACGCTTTGGAGTCTAAGTCCAGAGTTCACTCGACTGAGCATATCCGTGATGTGGCATCTGCTCATTGGTGGTTGGACGTTTGCTGCTCTGGTGAGGTGGCAGCCACGGATTGGTATGCGAGCGAGGTCTCGGCCGACTGGGCGTGAGTGTTTGGAGTGGAGCCTTGTTAATAAAAGGCCCCAAGCAGCGCATGTGGGGAGTGCTAGTATCACTTATGTGTGGTGTTTGTGAGTGGATACTCTAGCACTCTATTTGCACGTGTCGCTCTATACACTGAGGGTTCTTAAGTTGGCAGGTAGGGTTAGGACTGAGTAACTACCCCTTGGCTTAGCATCTGCTTCTTTCATGTGTGCGGTAAGCACAGTTGAGTTACAGAGCAAGTCCAACCCTCAGACTACTCCTGTCAGGGAAAGCGTCAGGGCTTTGCACCTAGCGTCACATGAGTTCTTTCCTTTGACTCGGTATCTGCTTTATTACACGTGTGCATTTTGCACAGTTTACTTGCAAAGCAAGCAATACCAACGTGTTATTTCTCCTGTGACGTTTGACATGGCATAGCATCTTGTTTACTTCCTGCAGTACCTTTCTGTGCAGTAACTGAGCTGGGTACTCTGAGTTTGGTTCACACTGTGTGGCGTTAACACAGTTCGGTTATAGTGATCGCTCGCTGTTTAGTCCTGCCATTGTTCACTATCAGCAGCTATCCATCTCTGCATGGTGGAGCTGTGAATTTATCTGCAGTAGCGGCACAATCAGCCAGTGATACCGCCACTAGAGTTTCTGCTGCGGCTCCTGTTCCACCTTTTTCACATTTTTCCCTACCCAATATGTTCTCGGGGGACAGCAAGACTTGCAAGGGATTTGTGAACCAGTGTTCGATTCAGCTGGAGCTTCTGGCCTCACGTTTTCCATCTGAGCGGGCCAAGGTGGGATTTGTGGTGTCCCTGTTGACGGACAGAGGGTTGGAATGGGCTATGCTGCTATGGGAGCGTAATGACCAGGTGGCCCAGAGCACCTCTCGCTTTCTGGGCTTGGTGAAACAGGTCTTTCTATGACCTCGGGTCACCCATGACGCCGCACTCCAACTCTTGGCATTAATGCAGGGCTCTTCCATGGGCAGCCAATTTGCCATCCAATTTCGGACTTTAGCTTCCGAGTTGTAGTGGTCAGATAAGGTCCTGATTCCCGTATTTTGGAGGGGCCTTGCTGACCACATAAAGGATGCTTTGGCCACTAGGGAGATCCCAACTACACTGGAGGATTTAATATCTGTGTCCAGTCCCATTGATCTTTGGGACGCTGAATGAAGATTGGAGCGAACCCAGTGTAGACAAAGGTTTTGGTTAGCTCCAAGCTAGCTCCAAGCTTTACCAATCCTGTGGAGTCTCCGACTCAGACGAGCAGTGTGGTGGAGCCCATGGAGATCTCTCACGTGGAATCTAAATCCCATCCAGTATGTCCCCAACTGACCTGCTTTGTAGGCAGACTGGTCATTACGCCAATAAGTGCCCCAGGCATCAGGGAAATTACCGCGTCTAGTAGCTATCGGAGGAGGCTCACTAGACTCGGCAGATATGTCCTCCAAATTAACCTTCAAGGTGTTCTTATCTTATGGGTCGACTTCTCACACTACTCAGGCTTGCATGGATCCCGGGGCTGAGGGCAACTTTTTGTCTTCCACCTTCGCCCAATGGCACGCAATTCCCTTAGTGATGCTCCCTAAGCCAGTCGCCATCCGAGTGGTTAATGGGTCTGTCCTCCCTATCCAAATCACTCACCAAACGATACCTCTTACCCTTATGAAGTCTCCAAAACGTCAATGGGCGTGAGTGTTTGGGGTGGAGCCTTGTGTATAAAAGGCCCCCAGCGGCGCACGCGGGCGCTAGTATCACTTATGTGTGGTGTTTGTGAGTGGATACTCTACCACTCTGTTTGCACGTGTCGCTCTATACACTGAGAGTTCTTAAGTTGGCAGGTAGGTTTAGGACTGGGTAACTACCCCTTGGCTTAGCATCAGTTTCCTTCATGTGTGCGGTTAGCACAGTTCAGTTACAGAGCAAGTCCAACTCTCAGGCTACTCCTCTCAGAGAAAGTGTCAAGGCTTTGCACCTAGCGTCACATGAGTTCTTTCCTTTGACTCGGTATCTGCTTTATTACACGTGTGCATTTTGCACAGTTTACTTGCAGAGTGAGCACTACCCACGTGCTATTTCCCCTGTGACATTTAACAGGGTTTAGCATCTATTTTACAGTACTTTCAGCAGTACCTTTCTGTGCAGTAAGAGTTGGGTACTCTGAGTTTGGTTCACATTGTGTGGCTTTAACACAGTGCGGTTATAATGATCGCTTGCTGTTTAGTCCCGCCATTGTTCACTAGCAGCAGTTATCCATTTCTGCACGGTGGACCCCGGGTTGCGATTGCACTTTACTATTTATTTTTACTGTATTTAGCACAATCCTCCAACCCTAACAGGGTGTACTCATTTATGCTGAGTACTGTTTGTATGTGTATGTATGTGCATATACTGTATATACATATAATACATATATGTGCATGCTTAAGTATATAATTTCAGAAAGCAGAACTTTGCATGGCTTGAAAGCTTTGGAACGATAGCCTTCCTTAAACTCAAAATGTTTTTTTAATGTGAATGGTTAATGGACAACTAAAAGTAGTCATTACCAAAATGAGATATATTCACAGTTAAAGAGAATGACAACAAAATAAGATTCTTCCAATTATTATGCTATTCAGCAGAATTCATAACTTACTGCAACAAGACATAAGCCCATCAGTAGGGTGCAATTCATTAGTAACATTTACTGCTTTGATGTGTATCGGCTGTCAACTCCTACCTGTGCCTTCACTGTGCTGACCTGTTCACAGATGCAGATTGGAAAATAAAAATATCCATGGTATTAAAGTATGTGCAGTAGTAAATGAAGCCTTTGTCAGCAGTTCATCCACATATTATTTATTTATTACATTTATTACTAATATAATCCATTTTTATTCCTGTAAACACCAAAGAGTATGTAGCATCTTATAATCTGACTCTATTGATCACTGTTTGTGAAAGGTCTTGGTAGGATTGCTGATAGCATCACATTATCCAGGGAATTGATTTCTTCTTCATTTTCTCGTTATTTTTACTGACATGAAATGTATAAGTAAGATTATTTTTTAATCGAGCTTTTAATCTATACTAATATTTCACTGTGAATTGGAAGGTGTTTATACGCATTAAACTGGCGTAGATTGGTGATTGTATGTACAGATGTTAGTCTATATTGGTTTCACAGTTGGTTTGATAGATCAAACACATTCAGGAAAAGTTCTTTTAATCCCTTCCCAACAAGTGCCGTATATATATATACTGAGTTCCTGCAAGCCGCCATATGTATTTGGCACCACAATCGTGCGGGCTCATGCTGAGCGCCACAGCAGTTGGGTGCAGGTGTCAGCTCCATGTGAGAGCTGACACCTTGCAGCAATGCCCACGATCGGTGCTAGCACCGATCGTGGACATTTAACCCCTCCGTTGCTGCTGTCAATAGTGACAGCGACATCGAGGAGCATTGCAGGGGGAGTGACCAGAGTGGCAAGACGAAGTCCAGGGTAAATATGCTGCATCATTACAGTGAATGGATTCCTTGGGGGTTTCATCTGTCACGTCACTTGAAGATTTAGATGGAAACCCCAAAAGTAAGTGCTCAACGTAGAGCACCGGATATATGTAATCCAAATTGTTCCCAATAAAAGTTTCAACTTAATCCACAAAAAAAAAACCCACTCAGGTCCGCCATCTGTCAGTGGAAATATAAGGGCCTTCCACATTACTGGTAGTACAAAGGCTCTGGAAAGCAAAATGGCTCTCACCCCCCAAAAGAAATTCAAAAAATTATGCGCCCCCAAATCTAAATGCCCCCACTCACTTCTGAGCCCCAGTGTGTCTAAACCACATTTGGCGCTCACATATTTGGCATTTCTGTAATGATGAGAGCCCGCCTAATGTACAGGTGCATGTCTCCAGAAGCATGAGCTGATCACTACAATGTACCAGTCACTTCAACATACTGGTCACTACAATGGCAGTTTTCAATTTTCACTCAGCAACTTCCACTACTGCTTCTTTCTGGAAAACACCCATGGAGTCAAAATTGTCACTATACCTGTAGATAAATTCCCAAAGGAGTAAAATATCCAAAATGGGTTCACTTGAGGGGGAATTCTGCTTTTCTTGCACTTAGGGGCTCTGTATATGGAGTCTGTAAACTATTCTAGGAAAATCTGTGCTCCCGGAGGTAAATAGCGCTCCATCCCTCCCGAGTCTCACCATGTGGCCAAGCAGTACTGTATAGCCATATATAAGGTATTTCTACATTAAGCCGAAATTGTGGGTCAAATTTTGGTGCCATTTTTACCCATTTCCCAGTATGAAAATGTTAAATCTGGGCCTAACACACAATCTTGTTGGTAAAAATTTTATTTTTTCTTCACTGCCCAATGGTATATAATTCTGTGACACACATGTGGTGTCAATATGATCACTGCAACCCTAGATGAATTCATTGAGAGGTGTAGTTTGTAAAATGGGGTAATTTATGGTGGCTTTTGCTAGTCCAGCACCTCAGGGGCACTATCAATATGATATAGCACCGTCAAACCAGTCCAGCAAAATCTGAACTCCAATATGGCGCTTCTTCACTTCTAAGCTTTGCATTGTGCCTCAAAAGAAGTTTTCAACCACATACAGGATATAGGTGTTCTCAGACGAAATTGCACAACAAATTTTAGGGTATATGCATAGTGGAAATATTGTTCCACATTGCCCATGACTATTTTAGCATTTCCAGATTATTTGCAACATATGTGTGTGTGTCACAATTGCATACAATTATGCAGTTTGAGTACTAATTGAATATACAGTATTTGTATTTGCAAACTTAAAATTGTTGCCATTGGATTTGTGTAGTTAGCACTTGTAAATGAAATAAGGTTTTGCTATTTATAGTAGGAAATTTGTATTAGGCCGGAGTCACACTTGTGAGTGCAATGCGAGAAACTCGCACGAGTCTCTAGCATCAATACCCAGCACAGCCGCTGGCACTCAGGAATGGAGCGTTCAGCTGCCTAAAAATACATGCAGCCGTACACTCCATTCCCGAGTGTCGGCTTCTGTGCCGGGTACTAATGCGAGAGACTCGTGCAAGTTTCTCGCATTGCACTCGCAAGTGTGATGCAGGCCTTTGAGGTATTTAGACTGTTGTGGACTTTGGGAAAATAGCCACCAGAAGCAGCGCATGTGCAAAATTGAGAACTTGGGAGCGGGGATATCAATCTGTGCATGCCCCGCCTCCGGCGGCCAATTTACCGGACTACACCGCAGTGAAAAAGATGGGAAGTGCGGGGTCTCCTGAGATTTTCTGAAAGCCGGGAGTCTGTTGCAGCCTCACACTGCTGAACACCCACACTTCCCAGCCCTGGGTCCGCAGCATTTCCCCTCCTCCTGCCGACATTCCTGCACAAGCTACATTGAGATTATAAGACGCACCCCCAATTTCCCCCAAAATTTATGGGAAAAAATGCGTCATATAATCTGAAAAATACAGTGTAATACTAAACCTATAAATATGACCATATATATATGGCTTAGAATGTTGAGCCGTGAAAATAGAGAAAAAAACCACATTATTCCCACAAAAATGTTTTTTTTTTAGTCCCAAATTTAGCATTTTCACAAATGGAGCCCAAAAATTTAGAAATTTAAAACAGGAGGAAGATAAAGACATTGGAGGCAGTGGAAAGACCGTGGCAGAGCCAAAGACCCTACCCACAGGTCCGCCCCACACACCCACCCCGATACAGGAAGATATGATTGCAGGTATCATTTTAATCAGTATAACAGCACCAATATGGCCACATCTGTACTTTAACACCTAAAAGTGATATGCCTTACATATGATCACATGGTGATACCTTCATTTGTAAACATATGACTAATAGAGAACAGTGAAGGTACAATATGTTTAAAAAGTACAAATTTATTTAAATCACAATTATTGAATATATATACAACATATTACCATAGAAAATTTCAAAAAATATATCTTAAACATTATAACCAAAAAAGAAAGACTGGCTGTATGATCGGAGTAACCGATGGGGCCACCAATAACGAGGTATCTATCACTCTTATTAGAGTATTGCACTAGCCTACCAGGAGAGCACTTGAAATAGCGTCTCCAACACAATCAACCCTATCTAGGCTAGGTGATAGTTCCTATGTCTACTATCAAACTTTAATAAAGCCTGTTATGCTGGTTTATGTATAACAGTGGTCCCCAACCTTTCTGACCTTGAGAGCCACATTCAGTTCTACAAGAGGGTCGCGAGCCACATCCAGCTACAGCCCCAATCACAGTAGTGGCAACCAAAGCCCTCATTACGGGTATAATGATAACCAAAGCTTTTCCACACAAATCAACTCAAAGCAGTGTACCAAGATCCAGGGGTTCCCACCACACCCCACCACATTCAGCATTCTCCCATCACGCACTCCTAACACAGTCACATCCATCTTCAAGCACCTCCTCTGACCGATAGTATTATCCAGTCTCCAGCGTACCATACTTAAATTATCACTAAACCCCCAAGACCAGTAGATGTGTACCCAGATCTGCTCTTCTGTGCAGGGCTACTCACAAAGTTCACCATTTTGAGATGTGCTCTTCATACCAGTTTACTAAATCTAGAGCTAATACACCAAGCTGGCAGACAACCGCGAGCCACAATTCATGGGACCAAGAGCCATATGTGGCTCCCGAGCTACAGGTTGGGGACCCCTGATGTATAATTTCATCTACCATGCTCATTCAGCATGATGGTATAGACATATTATTAGCCCAAAATCCTAACATATACTACCTGCCGGACAATAGTCCAGCATACAGACAGAGCAATATCACAAGATCTTAAGATATACCTGTAGTCATAGTGTGAACCTGGTTGGTGGTCCCGTGGCGCACCTCGACGCGCATTTCACCGCCTCTGCAGTTTCGTCAGGAGGTAAGTGAACGCTGTGTCTGTCCGGTTTTTATGCTAGATAGTAATTGTGTACCTCGGTATCAGCTGTGTGCGGCGCATATCCACCATGTTGCATCGCGGGCAGTGGGGCAGCGTTCAAGGGACGCGTCACCTGGGCACATGACCCGGTCATGTGACCAGGCCCGTAACCAGGCCGACGCGACGCCACATAAAGCTACCGCCCACCTCACCGCAAGGCAGTGCATGCCCGGCACGCGCACCAGCCATCTAGCCTGAATCAGCAATGTGAGTGTATATGTTCCTGGCTATATAAATATACTACTATCCATGTCATAATTAGACGTATCTAAAAATAGTACGATCTTAAAAATAACTCACTTAAGGGGGTATATGTAGTCTATAAACAAGAGGATTGTTCTAAACCAGTATTTGTGCAAAGCATGTCATAATCCCTGCAAAGTTACAGCACTATTAGCATTCAACAATATACAACAATTAATCAAATTGGATATTTCTATTTAAACAAGATTTCTAACAAGTACAAATAGCATGATTAATGCAATATTACTAAACGTTCATATATCAGAAAATCCTAATCTGCGAACAAAGTTGACTCATCAATATGGTCGTTGTATATTTCATATATTTGGGAGTATTATGCTTGATAGGAAGATCTCCATGGCACAAATAATGTATTTTCATCCACTCTCATTAAGTTCTCGTAAATGTCAAATTCACATGTTTAGATCAATATCTCTGCAACAATAAAACTGTGATAAATACACATGATCAAATAACCCCCAATTTCGCCATGAACTAAATGTTCCACATAGCAACCCTATGAACTTCATTTGCTTAGCAAAATACTGCTGACAGGTTCTCTTTAAGTAGATGGCCCGTTGTATAAAATGTATTGTAACAACTGCCACAGAAAATTAGGTCTCGATGAAGATGTGGTCTTTTGAAGGAGGTGGTCTTTTGGAGAAGCTTCACTGTTTAGTGAAAGGTATCAAACAAGTTAGTGTCTAGATACATGCTGGAAATATTCAGCTGAGAACAAATTACATTTTCTTCTTCCAAAATGTCATAATGTGGAATGAAGAGAAAAATCTGGATAGTTACATCTCTTTTATGCAACTGGCTGCCTATCCTTTAGAATATTTATTGCCACTTGTATATGCATAGTGGAAATCTTGTTCCACATTGCCCATGACTATTTTACCATTTCCAGTTTATTTGCAACATATGTGTGTATTACATTTGCATACAATTATGCAGTTTGAGTAATAATAGAATATATTTGCATACATATGGCTTTTCTGAAAACCTGGCTCACACACAGCAAACTTAAAGTTGTGGCCACTGGATTTCCATTTGCGTAGTTAACACTTGTAAATGAAATAAAGTTTTGCTATTTATTGTAGGAAATTTGTATTAGAGCTATTTCATAATTACTGTAAAACATTGCACCTAATTTAATGAAGGAGGTAAGTGAATGTTTTATATATGGATGGTGGGAATAAGTTATCCCAGCTTAATACTCACATGCTGCTGTAAATAAAACTGTGCACAAACAGCAAATGATTCGCCATAAAGCAGGACTGTAATTATGCATTTTTCCTTATCAATCTAAAATAAAAACTTTGATTATCCTTGCACTAGGGCATTCCATAACGGAGTCTGTCCAGAGTTCGATCACTTATAACTGCAAAACTAATGCAGCAGGCGACTTTATTTTATGACTCTAATATAAGTCAATACTTACATCTGTGGAGAAACTGTTACATACATTTTCTGCTTGCATCTCTGAAGGCAGAAAAGGCATACGATTGGGGTTTGACATTGTCCAGGACTAAGCCATTGATGACCTATCTGTTGGATAGGTTAGATAGGTCTTCATTGTGAGATCGATGGGAGCCCAACACCTGGCACCCAGACCAATCAGCTGAAAACTTATTCGGCAGTAGCCGTAACTAAATGATGTATGGGGAAATACACAGCAGCCTTGTGCTTTGCTTACTAGGTACTGACAAGTATTGCAGTTTATATATCATTCAAGCTTAGGAGAGATTAACCTAAAAAAATCTTTTTTTTTTTTTCAAATATCTACAAATGTCTGTTTTTTTCATTCTTCTTTGATAACAATGATAAAGGGACTAGATTGCTTTATTTTCTCTATCTAATGACCTATTATTGAGCTAAAAAATTCACAATTAAACTGTGAACAAGACCTGAACAAAACCTTTCCTAGGGTATGGCCAGATTATCTGGAACTGGCAGCGCTTTGGACAAAGTGCATGTTTGCTGCGTCCAAAGAGTTGCTGTCCATGGACCGCATGTGTTCACTGAAACGACTTGCATCTCCGCAAGAGAAAGTGACATGCTGCGGTCTGGAAAGAGGCGCCGCATGTCCATCTCTGCGGTGAACCGCGGGCGTTTCTGTACCCGTAGTTGACATGGGATTTCTTAAAATCCTATCCACTATGCTGTAACAGCTGGATGCAGTGTTTACTGATAGTGTGCGCATATCCCAAAAGATTTCTGGTACTCTTGTCTATTGCGATTTCTTTAAGCAACTTCCTGTGTGTGACATCTGTGTGGGTGGCTGCCATTCCTGTCTCTGCTTCTGTGTCCAGGCAGAGCAGCGCTCTTGTTGCACACAACGCGAGGCAACTACTATAGTTCCATGTTCTCAGTTACTTGTACTTTGGTTCATATTGGAAAAGTAGGAGTTATTGTTTCTTCTTTTGCTTTCTTCTATGTGGCATGAGCAGCGCTGCAAGATACAGTATTTAAGCTCTTAAAAACCTGCAGTCCATTGCTAGTTATAATTTGATTTGCTCCTAGAGAACTTCTTAGCATCCTGCTTTCACTCCCTGCAGACATTCCTGATTTTTGACCACAACTCATTTTTTGACTTCTCTCCTGTCTTGTGATTTTGTCTCTGTACTGACCTTTTGATTCTAACCCAGCTACTGGACTATTCTCCTTGCTAGCTTGTACCACCAAATGTCAGCTAACTCTGTGGTCCCAGGTTAGGGGTCCTTATTAAATCCAAATCCCTATTTAGGTGTTAAAGGGTGAAGGCCAGGGCAACTCCTAGTATCTGCAAAACAGAGTAGCTAGTACCAAGCCTGTTCATGGTAACCCTCTTAAGAGCTGCCAAGTGACCACGCACCGTACTCCCACTACAATGTTCTTCTCATTATTACCATTTTCAGAAAATATTATATCCCATTAAAATTATTTCAGATATAAATCCTGGGATACCCTGCTATGTGCCAGGGATTGGGGGAGGGGCCTGATGTTGATTCTCTTGTCAACATTTCTCCGTCTCCTAATTTTGAGTGCAGTTTTATTTAAGCAACCCACTTCACATTATTCCAATATCTACTGCAGATTTTGCCTTCATATTGCTAAATGTTGATATTTTACCATATAACTGAAGAACTAGGTGAAGAATAGAGAATTGGAAACATATTTCTAGTCCTTCAATCTAAGAACTTCCATCTTGCTACCTAGTTTCTTCCAATTGTTTTTACGAAAAAACTTAGGCAATATAACAAGGCAAGCCCATCCACTACTTGAGATACATTGCTTAAACTATAAAAAAAAAAAGGCGATTAATCCAAAACCTTTTTACCATTTAAGAGCCCCAAAAATAGAAATGCTTCTCTGCTGTTTCCTCTAATTTCCTCATGGCTCACTCTTCCAAAGTTCTACCCCATTTCCATACAGAATCATTTATGCATACTCATCTTTGTATCAGTTGTTCTGTTTTTCAACTTTGATTGTTTTCCCAATAGCAAGTTACAATGTTTTGCAAAATACTATATCTGCTATTATAGACTAAATTTAATCTGATTTTAAAGATGTAGCTTTTCTTCTTCACATTACATGAACTTTTGCATTTCCATTTTTTTTCTGCCAATGATGCATTGACATTATAATTTTTTTTGTTTTTAATACCATAATTTTTTTATTGTACATTTTTGTGATTTTCTAATACCTTCAGTATAAAGAAATTGTTAGAAAAAATGCATAAATAAAATAAGGTTTTGACCCTTATCTCAGTCCACCTGATATCCCTGTTATTAAAGGACTATAAAATACTTGTGCTGCTGCATACAATATCCTCACATTGATGTAATATTTTAGCATTTTTGTGCACAAATTAAGGGAACATTATAGTTATCATGATTTTTATCTTCTGTATAATGTGACTGTATAATGTAACCTGTTAAAAATGGCAGAAGATATGTCCGGAGTAGCCTAAAAAATCGGAACGAAGAGTTGAGCTGGCACACTTTATCACATATTAATTATGTTTGTACAAAATTATTTTACTAGAGTTGAGTAAATATACTGTATATACTCCGAGTTTTTCAGCACATTATTTTGCTGAAATCCCCCCCCCCCTCGGCTTATACACGAGTCACGGTCCCACTTACTTGTTCTCCACTGCAGTGCGGGTGTTCCCTGGTCATCTTCGCGCGCCTGCACCCTCTGTGAGTGTTCCGGTGACTGCTGATAGGGCAGGTGGCTGGCATTAGCACCAGGGCAAGTGCCAGGGTCCTGAGCATTCTGGAACACCGGCGTGCTATGGGGGCCAGGTTCCTGTCCTCAGATAGACCCCCAGTACTTGCAATATTTCCCCGTTCCACAGCTGCATGTCTTCTGCATCCTCTGACTGTGACATTCAGGTCAGAGGGCTCGATGACGTGATTAATGTGCGCCCTTTACCTGAACAGTCAGTGCAGAGAGACAGGGATGCTGAGCAGCAGCGGTGAGCAGCAAGAGGTGAGTATTTCATTATTTTTTGCAGCAGCAATATACGGTATATGGGAATCAGCATAGACTGTATTGAGCATTATATGGTCATTTTATGAGGCCCATCTTGAACTTTATGGAGCATTATATGGGGCATATTTTGTATGGAGCATCTTATGGGGCCCATCATCAACTTTATGGAGCATTTACCAGTAACTGCTGCATTTCCCACCCTAGGCTTATACTCAAGTCAATAAGTTTTCCCACTTGTTTCTGGTAAAATTAGGTGCCTCGGCTTATACTCGAATTTATACGGTACTCAAGTGGTATTGAATTTTACTCGAATATACTTGATTATTGCAAAAATCTGCATTCGCCAATATGCAGACTATTTAGATTTCTTGTCTGGGCATGACATCATGATGTAGTGACCTTATATGCATTTTCACAGAAATGTCCCGGACCTCATCAGAGCCAAAAGTCTTTGCCTAGCTTTGAGATTTAGTGCTCATGGTAAGGATATAAGAATATGTGATGAGGACTGAATCGGACAGGTTATGGTGAGGAGCGGAGGAGCCGGAGAGGTGGGCGGTAAGGTGAGTATAAGTTTGTTTTTGTTTCATTTGACATTTATTATGCTCTGGGGTCTGGGGAGATGACAGAGCATGATAAGGGACATTAAATAGAAGGACTATAACTTCTTTGCAAATTCAATTTCTCAGGAAAATGCATGCAAACTGGCAAATTCGAATTCTGCCTGATCCTCTAA
This sequence comes from Ranitomeya variabilis, assembly GCF_051348905.1. Taxonomy (NCBI): domain Eukaryota; kingdom Metazoa; phylum Chordata; class Amphibia; order Anura; family Dendrobatidae; genus Ranitomeya; species Ranitomeya variabilis. The sequence continues at coordinate 459,951,560 of NC_135237.1, read as the reverse complement.
TCTCTACCTTTAATGGCTGTCTGTTTTTACTGTCATTATGTTGAAGGAAGCAATAGTCCATATTGCAAACACAGTGTATATAAAACAAAACAAATGAAGGCTTTTCCTGATGGCCTATGTCTGAGATTTTTCAATTATTGCAGCGTGCCGTTGAAAATGTTTTTTCCCCAGAAATGACACCTATAATGTATCCAAAATATAGGTAACAAATGTAGACTTGTGGGTAGTACCATTGTTGATCTCTAGAACACCTTGTTACTTCTCCCTGAAGTTGTTACAGAAGCATTCTGCTTCTTCAAAGTCTTTGCGACTGATGAATAAAGGCAACTCAGCACTAGGCTGCTTCTGTGTTGTCTGGTCTTAAATTGCAAATCTGTTGTCACTTTATGTGATTTCAGACTTGTGAATCCTTACTTTGTGTGCACTGCGCGCTGTGAGTATTCTCTGGTTCCAGAGCCAGGAACAACGATCATGTGACCGCAAGTCCCTGTTTCCCTAGCCACATAGACTGTTTCCAGCCTCGCTCAGTACAGTAGGATGTGGCCTGGAGTATGCATATCCCATACTTGTCATCACATGACCGCTGCTGCAACACCGATATCGGAGAGTCCTCACAGCGAGCGGTGCACATGATTTGAGAATTTACAAGTCTGCAGTCATATAGAGTGACTGCAGGCTTCTTGTGTAATACCAGAAAACATCTTTAAAATGATGGGTAGAGCGCATGCTCATCAAACAGTTCTTCATTCAATTTCCTCCTCACTGTGATCATGGCAATGACGATATCCCTATCTGCGAAAGTATGTAACGACAGTCACTCTCACTTGCAATCTCCTTTACTCATTGATCAGAGTTTACAAGAAAATTGTATGTTCTAGATTCATTTTGTTTCGCTAAAGAAACCTATAAAAGAAGGTACATAGCCTAATAACACTGATTTCATGACTGGTATGCTCAATACCTTGACTAAATGAGATGAAAACACAAAAGGCAATGGAAAAGAACATTAATAACATGAAGAGCGACGTATCAGCTGCGCTCTTCTATGGAACATTGTCTCAGTATAATATTTATATAGACGCATTTGCAAAGCTGTTAAACCTAATTATTACTTTGTACTATCAGTTCTTTCTAGTCTCACAACCTAATTGTCGCTGTGCAAGTACATAGAGTAGCAAATGCTGTTCTTTTTAATTAGTGGCTTTCATGTAGTCTGGCCTAAAGGGGAATCAGAGCAAAGATGTCTATACAAAGGAAATTTAGCTTGTATAAAAATGTTTGATATAAAATTTGTTGTATTTAAACCAGCATTTTCTGGCTGTGATCTGAATATACCCCTCACAAATATCGATAGTTAAAGGTTTATAACTAAATCTTGAATTGTAGATGTTCTTGCGTCGTCTTCTCACTACGGCTGTGGTATGTAATATTTTACTGTTATTTAAGAAATCTCTTAAGCATTTTTAAAGTTATTTTGAGGCATATATTAGACTATATACATTGTAGATAAATCACAAATACAGCATTCAATTTAATAACAGATTTTATAGATTTCTGGCTATGTAAAATATTATAAGATTAGTTTAATTAATTAGTTGAGCAATAGGTCATATCATTGTTAGCATTCGTTAGTGAAAATTAGCTTCCTTTTCAAGCCCTTTTGGTCCCCAAGAGGAACCTACGTGAACCTTCTTATTGCTTGAGTCACTTAAGAACCACTTGCTAATATATTTAACAAAAAGTTTCAAGTCAAAACCACAGCGGTATTTTTAACAAAATTGTAGCAATCTCTGCTTTACAAATGTGTAATGATGCTGGTCCAACCAGTGCCTTGCAGTTTTGTTCACACCAGTTGACCTCTCATAAATCCCAATTTTAAAGTCAGGTTGGGTTTCCACTGCCTTATCAAAGTAAATTATTCTGAGGGATCACCCTCCATATATAAAGAGCATGGTATTAAATTGTACGGAACCTGTTGTTGTTATTATTGAACACAATAGATATATCACCATTAAGGGCTAACAGATTATTTGTGTATAAATCTATAACTATTTGACTATAGAATTAAATGACAAAGGCAGTTCCAAATCAGGCTGGACATTTGGGCCCCATTAATATGTTGGCACCTGATCTTATCTTATGATCCTCTGGTGGGTGAGTCATTCGCTGCGGAGATAACAAAAAAAAGTTGTGCGTGTTATTCAAGGAGAAATAGATTAAAATTACAGTATTGATGTACATTACATGGGCGGAAGTATTGGAACACGCCTCATGATCAGTTGAGGTTTTTTATTCAGTCTTGCCACAGATATATAAAATCCAGCCCGTGCAGTCTGTCTTTGTAAAGATATGTGAAAGAATAGGTCATTAAGAGCTCACTGAATTTGAGCATGGCCCTATAGTAGGATAGTAGAAAAAATGAACGTAGTTCCAGCATGCACAGAAAAATAGTAGGTGAAATTAAAATCTAATGTTTATTGATATCATTAAAACCAGGAAAAATCTGAAATCATGATGAAAAAAGAGGATAAAAAGAGACACCGGTAAGCTCGAAAGAAATAGATCCGGTGTATCACTTTTTTTGGATGCTGGAACTAAATTCATTTTTTCTGCTGCCTTCGTTCCCCATTAGCTGATCTGGAGCCTCCGTGGACTGCACCCCAAGCAGGACGTTTTCCCATACCTGGTCAGCTGATTTCCTGGCTTTTTTTTCTCCTGTAATAGAATGCCATTGTTGCAATAAGTCAGTTCATGAAATTACCTTCCTCCAAGATTTTCTTTTCCCAAAATTTGGATGTCTTATAATTCGAAGGTATCTTACTGGGGGTCAGGTCAGTGATGGTGGAGCAGGGTCACAGAATCTCCATAGATCTCAGTGTGCGCATGAGCCGCCTCTGGCAGCCACCTCAGGGAAATCAATGGGAAGAGGACTTCACTTAGCACCGACATCTTAGGAGAGCAGCGCCGGGACATCCCCTTCTCCCAGCCCAGAACCCATAGCATTGCCCCACTTTTGCTGCCACATACCTCCTGAAGCAACGACCATGTCTCTTGTAACCCCGTTCTACCGCTGCCTACCCCCAGGCAAGCTACCGTATGGGACTACAGCACATCACCATTTTACTAAAAAAAAAATGCTAGCCTATTTTCCTCACCAAAATTTGGGGTGCATCTTATGATCCGGAGCATCTTACAGTCTGCCAAATACGATATATATGTACATTCTATTGCCACTTGATACATCCACACACAACTTTTTATCTAGCCGGATAACCACATTAATGGTTCACGGGTGGCATATTTTCTGTATTTGTAGTTATCTTCTTGAGCAATATTATTTAACTTCTTTGTAGTATTGGTTATTATGAGCTCAGATGCAGCAGGTATCTGACCTTTATGAGCACTGCTTTTAATATAACATTACTTCAATATCTACATCCTTCCTGTTGTGCATTGACTTATTTGAATCTCCCTATAATCTAGCCAGTTAATATCAATTTTTGTAATTGTTTATTTTTCCCATGAAAGTCCAATATAGTTATATTATGCTGGCAACTGAAATCCATATTTGTCTAATATACAACATTGGCTTTGACAGCCACAAAATAGATTTTCTTTCTCAGTAAAACTTATTGGCATATAGGAATATAGCCAAGTCAGTAATCATCAAAAACCTACACAGGCTCAGTGGTTACAGTGCAACATTTTTCAAGATAAAACAAATCTTTTTAAGGTATAATCCCCCCATATTCATGTTTTCCAAGCAGTCTCCTTATCGCCTTTAATGCCCTTAATTCAGGGTAAGTGCCTTCCCATTAGTGCGCTATGTAGTCATTGCTTGCTGCCTCTCTCCCTGAATTTTAGGGTAACAGTTGGAGAAAGATTTTGCAAGGAGAACGAACAACCCTATAACTAGAATCAAGGAAAAAATTACCTATAAAGAAGCCGGGTGCAAGTTTTAGCCCATTTTGTAAACTATTAGAAAATTATTTTTCACATAGATATGAACAATTTAGGAATGCATCTTTTAACAAAACAAAAAAATAAAAATGCAAAAATGTAGAATAGACCTGCAGATAACACCATTTCACAACATAGAACTTTTCATGCAGATGATACTTTTGATATATGAACACCGTAAGTTATGTACAGAGTGACCTTACATTGAGACACATGATCATTCTTAGTCCCTTGTAATGATATTGTTTTTCATAATGTTCAGTTGTGTTCTTAAGAAACGAAGAGGTTAACTTTTAGCCAGACTCTTCGCCTTGGGACTTACATAGAAAATTGCTAAGTAGCAACATATGGTTCACTACTGTTTCTGTGATGTTGCTGCAAGCAAATAACACAGTACAACTCTTGAAATGATTTTTACAGAAAGCCAACTTTGGAATAATGCCACGAAATTCAACATACAGTGAAAATTAATGATATTTTTGAGACTGTCCCAAAGGTCTGTTTGGCACTATATTCTGATACCACTGGTTTATATTAGTGGTTAGTAAATTCCTTTTGCAAATCTCTTCTGTAGCGCTGTGCGGCAGCTGTAAACCACTTGGTGCCATTTCTGCCCGCAGCTATCTGTTCTGACCATGATATCAAAGCAATATATAACCCTACTTGAGCTCACAAAAAATATGGCAAGGCGATAGGATGGGAAGAATTGTTGAACAGGTTTGATAGCTCTGATCAATGGGTTCAAATCCCACCAAGGACAACATCTGCAAGGAGTTTGTATGTTCTCCCCATGTTTGCGTGGGTTTCCTCGGGTTCTCTGGTTTCCTACCACATTCCAAAGACATAAAGATGGGGAATCTAGATTGTGAGCCCCATCGGGGACAGCGACGATAATATCTGTAAGAGCTGCAGATGTGATAGCGCTATATAAGAAAAGCATAAAAAATAATGTGGTTCGTGGGTTATGAAGTTCTACAGCAGCTGTGTAGTTATTGGTTGTTAGTTCCTATTATATGGTTTATGTAATTTAAGAAGAATAGAAAACTTTCAAATGATAGAAGGATCACCCCAATGTTGCAGCACATTGACATCTTCCTGGCAAGACCGGGCTCTTCCTGGTCCTACTTTACCGTACATCCTCTTACAGATGACGGCAAAGTAGATGGCAGCCAGCTACAGCAACTAGACAGAGCTGTAGAGTATTTTAACCTACTGTTGACAACCTGTGGGGACAGTTTGTTGTGCATTGTTTGTCTTTTTGTGCAGGCAGGTTTTACTCCAAATTTATCAACATTGCACCCAATGTTTTACGAATTCAGCACAAATTCATACATTCTTTTCTTTTGCTGTTTTCCTTGTTTTGCTCCTGATAGAATAAAAAAGTCGCACAGTCCCTTAAAATGTTCTCAACTGAGATTTCTTACTCCACTAGAGTGCCGCAGTATAATTATTTAAAAATGTTGCTACATTTCAAAAAGTGGCAAATCACCAATAAGGCTATAATGTTTTAATAAAAAAACTATGCCCCTAATATCGAACTCCAAAAAAAGCACACAGATGAAATCAAGAAAAATGTACTTAAAGACACAAATAAAATAATGAATAATGAATACGGCACAAATAAAAAAGTCAATGTAACATATATACACCAGAGAAATGATGCAAAATCAATGATGAATTGATCCCAATATAGACATTCAAGAAGAAATAACCTAGGCTTCCAGAGGCGCCACATCTATGGTGGATTCTCCACTCCTCTACTGCCCTGTTTGCTACTGAAGCCTTCCATAAGAAGCCTTGTAAGCTTGTTCTCTGGCAGCAATCCGTCCATCTGAGGAAGGTCTATGCACAGACCAAAACGTTAAGTTCTCACTGTGGATTGCAACTCTCAATTAAATCACCTTGATATTCTATATTTGAGCACTGAGTTCTTCTTGCATATAGGTGCTTCTCACAAAATTGGAATATCATCAAAAAGTTGATTTATTTCAGTTCTTCAATACAAAAAGTTAAACTCATATATTATATAGTGTTAGGGTTTGGCGGAATGCACCAAATATATATTTATAGAGTAATAGGTGCGTTTGCAACCCGGGGTCCACCGTGCAGGAGTAAAATCCGCTGCTAGTAACTGACGGTACTATATGGTGGTTTAAGTGAACTCTGTTACTTCGCAGAGTCACTTAAGACAAGAGAACGCAGTGCCCTGTTAACCTCACAGAGGAACACAGCTACCAAATATAGCAAACAGTGGTCATGCAGTCAGAATAGCACATGCAAAACTCCTCACCAGAGGTGTATCGGTATTCTAGGGGCTTATTTCAGCCGGGCCCTGAATCCACTCCCACAAAACTCCTCACCGGAGGTGGCAGTATTCTAGGGGCTTATTTCAGCCGAACCCTGAAACCATATACATATGACCACACTGGCGCAGAACACATAACTTAGTTGATACTAGCACATGGCCGTGCGGCCATGCAAACTTTTTATAGCTGCAGCAACTGCAGGACCATCCTAGAGGACCAATGGGAACTGTTACAGTACCTGAGCCACTTCAGGACCTTCCTAGAGGACCAATGGGAGCTGCTGTAGTACCTGAGCATGTGACCCCCGACCTCCAATGAGAGGACTTACCCTGGGCATGCTCAGAAGGGGAAAAGCAGGACTTAGTCCCATAGATGTCTGCTCACTGCTGACCAGTACTGGCTACAATGGCTGAGCCTGGAAAGGCAGCAGTAACCATCCACACCGTATCAGGCTGAGCCAGACGCTGAGACCGACGTCTCCACTGAGCAGGCTCCACTGTGGCTGGAGAAGAATGGGAGACCGCAGCGGAGATGGTTCGAGATTTCCCCTGTGCAGATGCGGGAACTCGACCCCTAACATAGCGTTATTACAAACAGTGTGATCTATTTCACGTATTTATTTCTGTTAATGTTGATGATTATGGCTTACAACCAATGAAAACCCAAAAGTCATTATCTCAGTAAATTAAAATAATTAACAACAAACACCTGCAAAGGCTTCCTAAGGTCACTTAATCTGTTTCAGTAGGCTTCACAATCATGGGGAAGACTGCCGACTTGACAGTCGTTCAGAAGGCATTGGTGGGGTACTCCACACTTGTCGCTTAGTAGTAAAGTCTTAAAAAGGTCTTTAAAAAGCCTGGTACAAATTGACAAAGGCCAGACAACCCCTTTAAGGGCAGTAATTCTAGGGGAGGATTCCTTTGCATTATGGCATGTGATGGAGCATTTTTTTTTTCAAAAATTTGTATAGAATTGTGCACAACTGTATAATATTAGAGGAACCTATAACATGGTACTATGAGTTCTGTAACATGGTTCCTATATACAGTCATGTGTACAAGGCCTTATACGTCTCTTTACTTTGCAATTTAAAAAAGCTCAAAAAGACCTTTCCAAAGCTGCATTGTGTAACTAGAGTCTTGTCAAATAAAAAATGTATAAGTAGTCTTAGCAAAAAATAAAATTACATACCCAAGGCCTCATTCACACAGGCAAATTGTAGTGTCGCTGTCTGTATTTTGGTTGTAGCCGCGGGATCCCCTGTGGTTCTACTGCAATAAGCTCACAGCACCATATGGGTAAAATAACACGACCATCTGAGTGAGGCCTTATTATTACTGTGCTACCAGCGAGTATGGAAAAACATATGTTAAACAAGTAAAAAGCTCTCCCTCCTAATTCCAACATTTTTTGTATATGCTACATTTTTAAACAGAGACATCTTTGTATCACATTGGCAGGAAGAATTTCTTATGCACCAATTTGTCTTTGAATTAATTGTTTGTGTGTTGAATGTTTCTTTGAGATGGTATGCCCTTGATTGATTGAGTTAATCTAGCAAAGTCTTGCAAGCCTAAACTAGTTACTAAAACCAGTTTCACTGCAAGATTGTAATGATCGGTGTCTACATTCCCAGAGGTATTCATTATGGACAGAATAGTTCTTGTTGCCTTGCATAGAAAAGTACATTTTCAATAGGAAATAAAAAGCAGTCTGTAAAAATAGACTATCTAATTAAGTTAAACTACTCTAGCATTTGGCTTGACATCTTCATTATTCAAAATTAAAAAGATGCTTCACATGAGCACACAAGTGACTATTGTATACATTGCTTGTCGTTGGAGCCCGCGTAAGTAAGGTTTTCGATTTAATGATGGATATTTTCGACGGATGTATTCATAGAAGTCTCAATATGTCGGTTCTCCTGTCTCTCTACATACTATTATAGCGGGCCTGTTCACACATGGAAGAGTTCGGATTTGGGCGCAGAATAAATCTTGACAGAATCCACCATGTAAATGGGGGACTTTACAATATAAGAGCTTTTACCACTGAATAATAAACACACTGCAAATTGTACAATCCGCGGCATGTTCATTTTTGGTGAGGAATCGGATTCTTCTTTGAAAAGCAGTTTATTAGATGTAATTAAGATGATTTGGGCCATGCAAATGCAGATGCACTGACCATTTTAGGGCAGAAATTCAAGCGATGGATGCAAATTTCTCCCCTGGATTTTCTACAAAATCAGTAACAGAATTGCATATAGCAAATCTGTGCCTTGTGAACAAGGCCTCAGTATTTGTTAAAAGTTTTGGGTAAATGGAGAGAAATGTATTTAAACTGGGTCATATATATCCATTTTAAGGCATATATATTTTTTTCCATCACTTTGTACTAATTAAGGAATTTTTTTTATTACCAGGCTCAATGCTTCTTCAATGCCCAGCGTCATGCACATGCGCCGGCTCTGGGTTGACTACAGTCAATGTTAAACGTCCCCAGGCCTTTCAATGACCCCTCCCTCTGTGCTCTGTGCCTCAGCAACAAGGTCCTTTTGGCTCCTGTCTGCCCTGACTAGTCTGTTCCGATGCATCAGTCTACTTCTCACCATGCCAACAGTCTGCTATTGACTCACAACTGAACTCTGCCAGTCTTGACCCTTGTGCCATTTAAGTATTCATCTTCCCTGCAGCCTTAGTCTTGCAAAAATGTATTTCTTTCTATATCAGCTGCTCGAGTCATGACCTTGGGAGTCCTTGCAGGTGTTAAGATTGACCTTATCGCCTAGCCTTGTCTCTGTGGTTTAGCCCTATGCCTAATGGATCCTTGTGTCTGGTCATTCACCGTGCAAATCATGTGTAATCTGAGGTTTGGCTAAATTTTTTTAAAAATGGGTCTTACAATTTCTATCATCTGGTTTCAAGACTGATGGGCCATTTTTAGAACATTTTTTTCATTTTACAGAATATCTCAACTTTTTTACTAGTTAATTATTGTTCAGTTTTTGCAAAATTATGAATCTGTGTAACATACTCCAATTCCTTATCTTGCTTCCTTTTCCCCCAAACTCCATGCCAAATTTGCTGTTTCGCCTGCCTTGTTCATGCACTTAGAGTAGATGGTTTGCTTTGAACTGCAGATCTAGCTAATATCTATACTCCAGTATGAGCTTCTCTGCACCCCTCCCCCATGCTTAGATAGAGAGAGGAGGTTTGTAGATAGTGTCTGAGCACTGGGGAGGAGAGCAGAGAAGCTCATACTGGAGTATGATATTAACTAGACCAGAATGTCAAACAATCTTCTTAAAAGGAATCCATCTGCAGGTTTTTGCTATGTAATCTGAGGACAGCAAGAGGTAGGGGTTAAAACACAGATTTCAAGGAGGTGTCACTTATCAGGCTGTGTTCAGTTTACTTATAGTAAAGGTTTTATCACCTGGTGATTATCATTGACCACACTACTGCAGAGTGCACGCATGCTAGTCCAACTCCACCCACTCCTATGATAAGCAGCTTGCTGTCAATAGATAATGTAAATATAAAGCCTGGTGTGGGCAGGGTTAGATATGGTGTGGGCGGGGGCAGCTTTCTCAGGTTTGCTGCATGCTAAATTTGAAAACTCTGATTGTGTCAAAACTGTGGCACCCAGTAAACTAAGTGATACATTATTGGATTCAGGGTCTCTTTTTCCTACATCATGCTCCTCTCAGATGAGGTAGCAAAAACCTGCTAACCGATTCCCTTTAAAGTGCATGAACTAGGCAGTTGAAACAGGCCTTTCAACGTGGAGTTTGGCAGCTAAAGAAGAAAGGTGAGGTACTGGAGTATATTACACAAAATCATTATTTTTTAAAGACGGATGAATAATACAATTACAAAAAACATATAGTTACAATTTAACTTTAAACTTTTAGAATAGGTGACAAACAGTACAAATATATAAGGTACAATGAGCACTAAGAGAAGGCCATGACGGGATTGGGGAGGTACATTTCACATGGAACCAAGGCTGTTCTCAGAGAGTTTTTCTTTTTGAGCGATTTATAAAGTTGGAAAAGAGATTGTACTTAGGCTGGTTTCACACTTGCGTTTTTGTCTGCATGCGTTTTTAAAAAAAAACGCATGTGTGAAAAACGCATGTAAATGCGGTAAAACGCATGCGTTTTTTAGACGCATGCGTTTTTATAGAAAAACACAAGAAAACACAAGAAAACACAAGAAAAAACAAGAAAACCCTAACCCTACCCCTAACCCTAACCCTAAACGTGACTGAAATACGTGGCACTGAAATACGTGCAACTGAAATACGTGGTACTTAAATACGTGGCACGTGGCACTTAAATACGTGGCATGTGGCACTTAAATATGTGCCACGTGGCACTTAAATACGTGGCACGTGGCATACGTGGCACTGAAATACGTGGCACGTGGCACTTAAATACGTGGCACGTGGCACTTAAATATGTGCCACGTGGCACTTAAATACGTGGCACGTGGCACGTGGCACTTAAATACGTGGCACGTGGCACTTAAATACGTGGCACGTGGCACTTAAATACGTGGCACGTGGCATACGTGGCACTGAAATACGTGATACGTGGCACTTAAATATGTGGCACGTGGCACTTAAATACGTGGCACGTGGCATACGTGGCACTGAAATACGTGATACGTGGCACTTAAATATGTGGCACGTGGCACTTAAATACGTGGCACTTAAATACGTGGCACTGAAATATGTGATACGTGGCACTTAAATACGTGGCACTATGACTGTCAGAAAATGTTCATTAAACGGTTAGGGGTGAGGTTAGGGGTAGAGTTAGGGTTAGGGTTTGGATCCCTTTATCACCTTGATGGTGGTGGGTGGCTTTTCAGTGTGTTTTCTGTTTTTTTTCTATAAAAACGCATGCGTTTTTAGCGCAAACGCATGTGCTTAAAAACGCATGCGTTTACATAGACAGCAATGCATTTTTTTGCCGCGAAAAAACGCATGCGTTTTTTCGCGGCAAAAAAACGCGCAAGAAAATACTGCAGGTAGCATTTTTGAAAATGAACGCATGCAGACAAAAAACGCATGCGTTTGAAAACGCGACCAAACGCATGTGCAAAAAAACGCATGCGTTTTCAATGTTAAATATAGGAAAAAAAAACGCATGCGTTTTTTGTGCAAAAAACGCTGCAGACAAAAACGCAAGTGTGAAACCAGCCTAATGGAGTAAATGATGTCTATAGAGGGGAAAATGCCAAAGAGGGCCCAATACAAAATAGATGGTTGTCGTAGGCAGCAAACTCCCGACTCCCTTATTCACAAGACCACTTGCTCCTCACAGCAGCAACTTTTGCCAAGAACAAAAGGGTCAGCAGTCCGAAATTGGACATTACGGATATTCATCTTTCCCAACATAATCAGGGGAGAGTCGGCAGGCCCCATACACATTAGCCGGTCACCTGAGCCCAACAATATTAATGGGTTTTGCCAACATTATTTCTAATGTGTATGGGGTCTTAAGAATAAAATACAAAGAGTGAATCCTCTAGTTATTCTATGGCTGGAGTATATGTTCATTTCTTTTCTAAATTCTGCTTCACTGTGTAAAAAATAAACCATCCGTACAAGTTTCAATAAAGAAAATTGATGAGAGATAAAAAAGAAAGTTGTGCCCTTAAAGATAATATGGTTTTGATAACTGTGGCTTGATAGATTAGCCCGCTGAGTGCTTTTAAATGAAGATGATCTATTAGTGTTGTCGAACATGTGAAGTAAGACAAAAAGTTGTTTTCAGGATCATTGACTTAAACATATCAATGGCACTGTTGGACAATTCTTGCTGAGAGTTGAGATGATTTATGTAATGGACTCCAGGTTTCAGCAGTAATACATTATGTTCTGAAACTATCGAGCCTAAGTCACGCTGAGACAAAAGGCGCTTCATTGTGAATGTACTCCATTCAGAAATTAAAGATAAGGTTCATCCTATTTAAACTTCTGAAAGTGTTCTCTGCGAAACACATTATCATAATATTTAAATGTCTACAAAGTAAAATATGTATTTAATGAGCTCGGTGGCATACTGTATATTACATATTCACAACTATTTAATTTAATAACATTAGATGTTGGAGAAATAAATGCAGGCGAAACACACTGAGAAAAAAAGGAAAACCTCAGCTATTTACTATAATCTGCCATGAATTAGAGCGCTCCAAAGAGCTTTTCAAACAGTAAAGTGGAATTGATGCCTGCCTAAGTAGACGGCCCAGCAGGGTTTCATTTTTTATAAATATCTGCATTCACATTAACAACTGTGAGACCCTTCTTCTGCTTTTTTTTCCACCCAAAACAAAAACATATCTCAAGGAAAGGTAGAACCAGGACAGTCTTTTTCTATTATTGGTTTCCATGTTTGGTGTAAAAAAAAATGAAAAAAATAATGGAACCCAAAGTAGATCACGTTCATATTTTTTATGTCAAATCATAATTTATTACTTAGGAGCCATGCTTATTAATTATTTACGTAAGTCTTGTTTATGAATATGAGATATATCTATAGTCACAGATCGGATTTACATGTCAGAATCCTGTATGGACTTCATCTATCAAGCATCCATACATTTATGGACAGACTGCAGAACACAGGTGCTTTTTTCTGCCATCCATAGTGTTCGGAAAAAAAGATCATCGTTGTGCATCTTTTTTTTCTCAACTAATGCTTGTACTGCACATGCGCTGACATGTGCAGTACAAATACACTGATGAGCTGGAAGAGTGGAGCTTTTGCCACCATCCGGCTGTTACACCATGTCTCCCCTCGAGATGAAGTCACCATCATGCTATTACATCATTTCTTATGCTCTAGCCACATGCAGAGCTGCAGTCACTAACCTGCTGTTACATTATGTCTATAATTCAGGCCTCTCCAGAAATACATGCACAGTTCTGCTGCCACAACAATCCTTTTACTCCTGTCACACTGAGACACAGCCATCATCCAGCTATTGCATCAAGTTATATACTCTAATTACATTTAGAGCTGCAGTCCCTCTTCTGCTGTTACATCATATCGTCACCGCTCTGCTTTCCGGCCGGCGCTTACACAGTGCAGAGAAGCACAGCGCCGGGGGACAGACACCGGAATGTAAGTATGTAGAGTTTTTTTTGTTTTACGTTTACGCTGGTAACCAGGGTAAACATCGGGTTGCTAAGCGCGGCCCTGCGCTTAGTAACCCGATGTTTACCCTGGTTACCCGGGGACCGGCATAGTTGGTCGCTGAAGAGCTGTCTGTGTGACAGCTCTCCAGCGACCACACAGCGACGCTGCAGCGATCGGGATCGTTGTCTAGATCGCTGCAGCGTCGCTAAATGTGACGGTACCTTAACCCACAATCATCCCATGTTTTAAGTTTGCTTGATTATGTCATTTAGCCTGGTAAAAACCTTCTGATATTTGCAGAATGGTCTCTCATTCACTTTCTTATACCTCCCAGTGATCTGTGTAATAGCCGCTTCCAATATAAGGTTCTATAACTCATAGTAGTCTGGCCTCTAAATATATAATGTATTGTGTGTATATAAATTCTGTATAGTATTAAAATTTCCACCATCAGGGGATGCTTTTGTAAAAACTTTCACGTGTATTTTGCCAGTACGGTAAAAGCATTTCTGATCAAATGTTGATTTTATAAATTACATTTGTTTTCCCCAGACCTGGAGAAAAAGATATACAGCAATAATAAGACTCTGCAAGAATCTTAATGGGGCCCTAGGAATTTATTAAATGATTTTTGATTCTTGAGAAAACTGTGCCTAATGGAAATTCTACAAATGCCAGACTTTGTTATGCCTTTGGGGGAATAGCGTTCCAAACAAAACACTAAAAAAAGCAGCACCATCATCTATTAGGGTTTAACTTGTGCTTTTATTGAGTAAAAATAACTTTACTTGGAAAATAAGTGCAGTATGTTTGTGATTGCCATGATACATGAATAAATATATCTGGTATTTTTACTCTGCAGACTTATCCTGGACACAGTCTAGAGAATGAAGACTTCAATATCCCACCCATTACACCTCCTTCGATGCCAGAACACGTGCTTGTACCTCTGTCTGAGGCTGACGCAGGATACTCCTCCCTTTGTCATCCAATGAGTCAGAATGGTCTACTTCAGTTTCATCCACAAAATATGGATTTGCCAGCAATTACGGTATCGAACATGCTGAGCCAAGAAGGGTCTCTAATCTCAAATTCCCTTTCAGTGGTAAGAGACATGTTCTAGAAATGGACTGTTGTTCCTATTGATTTATAACATATAGTTTGGATAAGGGGTGGTCTTCTAAAAAAAAAGATTCTTTTGGTAAAGTTTTATTATATAATTTATTACATTATATATAGTAAAAAAAATTGCTAATAGAAAATATGTAATATTCCTCCTAAATGTGCTATGTGGTATAATTTAAATATACAGTAGGTTAAGGCTGGGTTCACATTGCGTTTGCCCACTACGTTTTTTTGGCTTCATGGAGACTTGCATCTGAAATCTTGCAAAACGAGATCCGTGTGTAAGTGCCGACAGGACCATTGATTACAATGATGCGGATGGAGTGACAGTGTGCTCTGTCGTGCATCAATTTCGGTTGTATATGCCTATTGGAGGCAGGCATTAAGACATAATCGACTACGTCTTGCTGTCTGCTTTAACTAGGCAGATACAGCCAAAATTGCTGCACAACAAAGCACACTGTCACTCCATCTGCATCATTGTAATCAATGGTCCTGTCGGCTTATACACTTGAATCCCGTTTTGCCGCAGATCGGACATAAACCCCAATGGAGCCACTGAGCGTTGTGGCAAACAAAATTTGAATTCAGTCTTAGGATATGTTCACACAGACTTTCTTTGATTTTTCAGACTGAAGAAACCGCATTCCAAAAATGATTCAGAAAACATGTAATTTATGGGTTGGATTTTGATACAGCTTTGGTTCTCTAGAATATTTTTCTGCTTGTTATCGTTTAGCAGAAATGGCTTGAAAATTTACATGTTGCTTTTTTCCACATTAAAAACATGTAAAAAATAAAGTGCACTGAAAGCAATAGGAAGCTAATTAAAAAAGTATTAAAAGTTTTTTATGTGAATTTTAACCAAATAGTTGCGAATTTGTGGAATATTGTTGAAAACTGCAATAGGAAAACTCATTACCACTTCCTTTTAGGTTTGTTTCTAGTCTTCATGAAGTTACACATTGCTGTAGTCAGCATCCATTTCTGTTTTTCCTGGAGGTGTCATGTTAGAAGTTCAGTGATTTCTCTTGCCATTTTCCATACACCCCTTATGTCTGTCTATGTCCCTAATTTTTGACATAAATCTTCGATCTTAGTGTTGTCGAATAGTGTTTGTAAATACTAGCAATTTTACAATTTACTGTTTCTTAAAAGTTTTTGCCAGTGCGCGGTCCTGTTAGTGACTTACAATTGTCTATGTATGCAGGACGGCACACCAGGCTGAAAATTCCAGAAAGGGTAGAGGTTGAAGTGATGAAAACACAAGTTATACAGAATCTTTTCTCACAAATCAATCTGCTCAGCTGGATCCTGCAGATTATTATTATTTATTATAGCGCCGTTTATTCCATGGCGCTTTACACATGAAATGGGGTATAAAGAATAAAAAAACAAGTACAATAGTATTAAACAATACAAGTCACTGATTGGTACAGGAGGAGAGAGGATCCTGCCCACAGTCTAAAGGGGATGGATGAGGATACAGTAGGTGAGGGTAGAGCTGGTCGTGCAACGGTTTGGTGGAAAGAAGGTCACTGCAGGCTGTAGGTCTGTCGGAAGAGGTAGGTCTTCAGATTCCTTTTGAAGGTTTCCACTGTAGGTGAGAGTCTGATATGTTGTAGTAGAGAGTTCCAGAGTAGAGGGGATGCACGGGAGAAATCTTGTGTGCGATTGTGGGAAAAGGAGATAAGAGGGGAGTAGAGAAGGAGATCTTCTGAAGATTGGAAGTTACGTGCAGGTAAGTACCGGGATACTAGGTTACAGATGTATGGAGGAGACAGGTTGTGGATGGCTTTGCACGCCAAGGTTTGTGTTTTGTATACTTAAAGAAAGAACCTGGCACTCAACTTAATGCTTGTGAGATTTTAATCGTAGTAGCCAAAAACGTTTCGGTCCTATATCTGGACCTTCATCAGTTACGTACTATGATGCTATAGTAGAAGGAAATGACTGTAGTGTCATATAAGGCACAGCATAGTCTGCGTCTGATATTACGCAGATAGGTTTTAGGCACACAGAATGGACTTATTTACGCTTGATTTGTGCTGTGCTTGTGTCCAGACGCGGTAGCGGGGATACCGCGTCTGGACACAAGCACAGCACAAATCAAGCGTAAATAAGTCCATTCTGTGTGCCTAAAACCTATCTGCGTAATATCAGACGCAGACTATGCTGTGCCTTATATGACACTACAGTCATTTCCTTCTACTATAGCATCATAGTACGTAACTGATGAAGGTCCAGATATAGGACCGAAATGTTTTTGGCTACTACGATTAAAATCTCACAAGCATTAAGTTGAGTGCCAGGTTCTTTCTTTAAGTATCACAAGGTGTGGGAACCTACCTGGGCACCACTGGTAGTAATGCACTTACTTTAGAAGGTTTGTGTTTTGAACTTGAGTCTTTGGGCAATGGGGAGCCAGTGAAGGGATTGACAGGAACACCGGAGGAGACATGTGGATTAGTCGGGCAGCAGAGTTTTGGATAGATTGAAGGGCTGCTAGAGTGTTGGAAGGGAGGCCACAGAGAAGGAGGTTGCAGTAATCAATGTGGAAAATGATGAGGACTGCATTTTTATAGTGACAGGTTTTCTTTAATATTAACATATTAACATGCTTGTATAGAGATATTGTAGTATCCCATATTTTATATACAGTATATGTTGTTCAAAATTAGAAAAACAAATTCTAAATGAAATATCTGCATTATTTGTGAAATATAACAAATTATTTTTCGTCCTGGCACCATGGCCATACTTCTGATATTCCTAATTGCAGGTGATGATGGTGTTGGCAGTAAAATTATCAAATTGGACCTATAATAAAATTCCTCAGATCTAAATTCTCATAGCGTGATACAGCTACTCACAAGCACTGTTATGCACATTGTTTCATGAAAATCAACAGCACCCCATAATTTCCATTTCATCGCTTCATATAAAAAAATATGAGTAAACATCCATCTTACAGTTCAATAGTCAAACTTTCACTACAGTGTAAAAAATCCAAAACAAGAAGGTGTGGACGAGGCGGAAACTTTGTTCCAATTTGAGTTAGGCAGATACACGATATTAGAGACTGAATGCCCTCAACCTGGGTGATGTTTTTGCAATCCTGCCCCTTTTTCTCATCCACTCCTTGCCATTTAGGATTTTTACAGTGTGGGGGAATGTCTGACTATTGAAACTGTAAGATGGATGTATACTTATATTTTTTGAGAAAAAAAATGTTTTTCAATGCAAACAATGGTGTGCCGTTGATTTTTTTTATATGATGGACAGGTAATGGACGTCATTTCATAATGTGTGGAAAAGAATATATGGAGAAATCGCAACTATTCTTCATGAATTGTTTGAGATCCTAATTGTTTTTATTTGGCTATTTATTACCATTCCCATAGACTAATCACTGATACCATTGGGGATTCCATGTATTTTTACTAATTAGGTAAAGATTATTTTCAATGTTTCCCATCTTCAATCTTCACATGAGTGTTAATGTGAAATAAAAAGATATGTTACGAATGAGGAATCTTCCAATATTCGGATTGTTAATGTTTCACTGTGGAAGAAGCTTCTGGATTGGGAGATAAATAATATTACAATCCCGCTATTTGGCAGTTTCCTTAGCAACCCTTTCTCAGGGTAAAAGCTTTACAAAGATATATTCACAAACCTTTTTAAGCCTGTACATGGGCTTGGGGTTGTCTGAATAAGATCAACTTATCTACTTGCACATCCAAAACATGGATACATTGTGATGGATCACATTATATATTCCTATGAACTGTGCATTCAATATTTTATAATAAGGCATGCATTATGTATATGAAAACCTTACATGGGGTATCATTACTTTTTTACATGACTGTAAGTAGTGTCTTTGTGAATGTCGTGATTCATTAGGAAAATCTATTTTGTATGAGCAATTTGACTAAAACCCCCTCAAGCCATTTATAAGAATTTACAATGGTCTACTATTAAATTAGATTGCTTAATATCTGATATTGTATTTTATATGGTCCATAAGTGGTTATACAAATATACTTAATATTTTCTAATGTAACATAAAATAAATGATAGTCCTCATATACTCTGATGTCATAAAAATCACGTTACACAGTAAGGCCGGTTTCACAGTAAGTACAGAACCGTGATGTCCAAGCTGGAGAGGGATATAATATACAAACTCAACAGCCTCGTAAGCATATTGTCAGATGTGTGACACCAGCCTAATGCTGGAAAAAGATTCATGTTCAAAAGGGTTTAAGATCAGAATCTGTTTTTATGAGGCTGTTGAGTTGGGACATCACACCCTTCTCCTCCTTGTGATAATCCATCAATATCAGACTCATGTGGGTCCAACTCCAAGGCCACCCAATGACCAACTGTATGCCATATATTTTGCAGTGATTGTGTCTGGTATTTCAGCTGAGTCCCATTCATTTAAATGGAACGGATCTGGAGAGAGCTGCCAATGCCAGCCACAGCCTCTTCAAATGTACAGTGCTGTGGATGGTGAATAGAGTTGAGCAAATTTGCTTGGGTCCCTGCTTATTTGGAAAGCTATAGCACTATAGCGCTTACCGAATAAGCTGCATTGGGAACCCGGCTTCCTGGATCGCACCGGCTGATCAGCTGTTCACCGCCACAGCTGCATGTGTCGCGGCTGTGTGATAGGCATGACACATGCATGGAGATCCTGTTTATTGGGCTCTCCATGCATGTGTTGTGCCTGTCACACAGCCACTACACATGCAGCTGTGGCGCCGAACAGCTGATCAGCAGAAGCGATCCAGAAAGCCGGGTTCCTGATACAGTTTATTCGGTAAGTGCTATAGACTGCTGAATAAGCAGGGACCCGATCAAATTCGCTCAATTCTATTGGTGAACACTGAAGATCAAGTGGCAAACACCAGAGTGCCATTGCCCCTTCACTCAGCTGTCCTATGTCATTGCAGAGAGTTGGACCTCCACCATTATTGATAATGGTAGCACATCGAAAAAATAAGTCATCAATAGAAAAGACCAAAGTAATCCCTTCCAGTTTATTTATTTTACATTAAAAGGGGTACCCTGTTTCAAATACCGTTGGCTCAGGGAGGCAAAAAAAATCAAGCAGCTAGTTATCTGTCACTACGCTCATCAATATGTATGTATACAGTCTTAGTACAAAAAGAACTTAAAAAAGCATTCTTTTGCTTTTTTGGGGTGCCCTCTGAGTCAGTATTGTCTTTTGCTTCCTCCCCTGCCCAAGAGATGTGGCATGCTCCATACACAGACACACTCACCCCTGTGTCTGACCATGTACAGAACATACCACAGCTCCTGGGCAGGGGAGGAAGCAAAAGACAATACTGACATTACATCAGGAGATCGCAGAGGATACATATCTACCTCACAAAATGAATCCACTGTGATCCCCTGCTGTAATGTCAGTATTATCTTTTGCTTCCTCCCCTGCCCAGGAGAAGTGATATGCTCCGTACATGGTCAGACAGTCAATTTTTAAAATTAACTTTCGGTCGTGGGAAAACTCCTTTAATGTGACCGGCTTTCACTGCCTGTAGACACGTTGCGCATCTGCCACTGGGATCAGCTGAATCAGACCACCGCCATCTTTGTGCAGACAGCAGCGGTCACATTAAAACTGTGCATGCGCTCCTCCTGTACAAAAAATGGTGGCAGTCAGTGAATCATTCAGCTGATCCGGCCGCGGCGTATTCACAACGATGTTCCGCTGGTGGTACCGCGCAAGAGGCTGCGTGAGTGTGTGTGTGAGTGTGTGAGTGTGGTGCGTACGGCGTATAGGGTGTGTGTGTGTGGTGCAACGGTGTTCTGCTAGTGGTACATGCAATAGGTTGGTACCAGCAGCAGTTTCCATATTGAGACACCCATCACTTGGGTGTCCCAATATGGAGGTCGGTGAACTTCCTCCTCTTAGAATTCTGGGATAAGGTGATATCTGGACAGAACAGGAAATGAAAACATTACAAGGCAATCTTATAGATATCTGAAATTTTCTATTTCACTATAAAACCAATTGTCAATTGGCCTTTCCATTTTACATGGATATAAAGGGGTTATTGCGACTTGCAAAGAAGTGTCTCCCTTTTTATTCTAAAAGCCAGGAACGGTATCTAGTATTGCAATTCATCTTAATTTAATTGACAGGTGCTGAACTACAAAACTTATCCCAAATAAGGATTAGCAAATCTACTGAAATTTGAATTTGGCAAACTCACTCAAATTAATCTGGGGAATTTGATTCACAAGAAATGTATTTTATGCACATCAATTGTTCCTTAATATGCTATTTTCAGGCTCTAGAGTTTAAAAAAAAATATGGTTTTAAAAATAAAAAAAATATACTCACTTCCTTGCATAGATATCCTCCTGATACTTACAGTTCCAGTCCAGTCTTTATCTTCACAGTTCCAGTCCATTCTCTGTCACCTGAGCTTGCCTTACAATTTAATGACATTGTGGAACAACGCATATCATAACATCATGTTAGATTCTGTCACTAATCTTCTGTCACAGACATCACTGAATGACGTGCCGAGGTGCCAAAGTCCAGACTGAATCTGTAAAGACAGAGACCAAAGACAAGTCTAGACCAGAACTGTAAGGACAAGATGGGGAACTGCGAGGAGAAGATGAAGGCCAGAGACTGGAGTGATTTTTTTTTTTTTTAAACCCTTACCGGTCCTTTGAATCTAGCAAAATGGCAGTCAGATAGCAGCCATTTTTTCTGGATTTGTGTAAAGAAATTCTAAAAAATAAGTGTTTTATGAAAATCAAGGCAAATTCGATTTGGCTCCAATCTAATCACTCATCTTTTATCTCAGCCTATAGAATGAAGATGTGCCTCTTCTAGAAGAGTATCTAAGGGGTAATGTTTCTTTTTATGGTGCGTGACATTGTTGGTGTGAGGATACTTACAGGCTTTGCCATCTTCTAATGGGAAATTACATATGCAAATTGTTTCTTAAAGGAGGTTTGGCTTTTTTTCTAAGTCATATCGCAATACTAAAGGGTCGATATTGACTTTTAGGAATGCTTCTTCCAATAGGTTGCACTAGAGTTCTAGCCATCTTCCTCTCTGAAAAGGCAATTTGCATCTTCTACAAAAAAACAGACTTTTTATCACCTAACATCCCACTTTAAATTGTACGTTAGCAGTTGAAAATACATTATACAATTCATACATATTACAAATGTAGTATTATAAACAAATTTAATATTGCGCCTTCTAGATTTCTGTATTACATAAATGTATGGAAATATATTGTTTTGTTTGTTTAGGTTATTATTCAAGACAAACTCATGCCATTTTCCCATGATGCAAATAGGTTAGAAAACAAACAAAGAACTGAAGCGAGTATTTTAATTGCTGTGTTTTTCCTCTGACAGAGCTGATTTTCTTTGCACTCCAATATCACTGTTTTGACAAGCAGCACATACATATGTTTCGTGCAGTGCCTATGGAAGGAAAGTAATTTTTTTTTCCGTGGGTCTATTGGGAATGCTGTAAATCAGCAAATGGAGATGTATTAAAGCCGCATGCATTTCTAATACACTATGTTGCTATTACAGAAAAGAATCAGTAGCATATTGAATAATGTAGCTTTCAAAGCTCAGCAGAAAATGTGATTACAAACAATTTGATTACTGGTTTCTGGAGAAATATTTCCAAAATATTGTGGCATTTTGCTCCTGTAATGCATAAAACATAACAGCAGACCCGTCTGGAAGTTCTTTTAGGACAGTAAAGAATAGATGATGTCAAGTCTAATTACTTCAATATCAAATAACGCAAGCATTAGTCTGAAATGAAATGGATGTCACATTGTGTAAAAAGAAATTCTTTTAAACAATGTGACAGGGGGATAAAGGCAATGAATAATTAGATATTCTTTGCACAATTTATCATAGCTTTATCAGTCAAGCCTTTTATTTTAGAAATTATTCCATTCTGTTCAATAAGTTTGTACAAAGAAAAATCTGATATGACATCTGAAACAAATAGTAATTCTGCTGATTCCTTGTGAGTCTTTGGTCATAGTTGTTCTAATTTGCCATTCACTGTGTTTATAGGTTCTGGAGTCTGATGCTTTTAGACTTGCATTTGAAATTGAAAGGTTTGGAAGTTTGTGAACCCATTGGAATAATCTATATCTCTGCCTTTATTTGACACAAAGTGTTAGATAATCATTAACATTAATATAAAGCATCTCTCCACAGTCTGTCTATATAGATCAGCATTGGCAATTATTACAAAATAATGTTGAGGAGCTTGTTTATGCCTTGCCTCTACCTGCTTGAGTTAATTTGCATTTATTGGTTGCCTGCCTTGTTGATGTCTTCTTCTTCTTGTGATATTATTTTGCTGTCGCAAATTCCATTTCCAGTGATGTGCCTTCCTTTAAGAAAAGAACAGAGACTCATCACATTGGCATAGCTCTGAGTCCTATGTAATAGTAGCACATGATAGACTGGTGACATTGAACCGTTGATCTCTAACTTGAACCACGGACTCTAAAGGTATCATATGTGATTCAGCTTCCGACAGCAAATTTTTAGTATATTCTATATGTTGCAGCTTCAATACAGCTTCAATCCCTGCCTCCTGCTTGTGACAGGTTTACTTCTGTCAGCTGTTATTAGCTGCAGGGAAGATAGATTAATGCTACAGCTCATAGGATATACAGGAGATTCTGCACAGCTCAGATAGTATAAGAGAATTTTACAACTCTATAACTTATCGTTACACAAACTCACGTATTATATCACTAATCTCTTTCAGAAAGCCAAAATTATAGCTTCGTTTTCATAGAAATGCATTTGTAGGAGAAGGGTTAGTTAGCTTTAGATTTGAAATAAAAAATACTAAAGTAGCTACAATGCTAATTCAAAGGAGAAATGTTTAAGTAAAATTTTGAAAATTTAGCTCAGTCAGAAGTAATATTAAAAAGATTGTTCATGATAAATTGTAAAAATGTATATCAATTCTTGAGCACATTATGATCTTAAATTGAAGGTATAGACTCTAAGAACCCCACTTATCACTAGATATTGTGTTGCTTTTCAGAACATTGCCCCCATTTGGCTCCTAATGGTATCTTTTTAGTTTATAATGGCCCAAGGGTATCGTTCCTGAGTTAAACCAGGAGAGTCAGAAGGGGCATAACTATATAAAAAAAACACCTCAACCCCTTTAATATAGTTATCCATAGTGTTCTCAAACTGCTGACTCCCATTGTTGTAATGACATATAGAATACATACAGTATTATATGAAAGTGCAATTTGTATTGACTCCTAAACACAATAGTTTTACATTGACAAAACTACCTGTTGATGATCTTCACAGTTAAATAGATCGCCCTGTAAATTGCTAGAATACAAGCTATTGTTGAACCTTCTGAATCTATAGCAGATTGTAGAGTGAACACTAAACATGAGTCATAGTCATGAAATTAAACCAAGGACAGATTGCTGCAGTCTAAACAGGCCATAACCCAAAATGACAACTTTACACCATAATCTCAATAGTTCATTCAAGGTATGCCAAAATTTTATTGTATAATGATTTGGGTACATTTATAATCCAGTGAATGGCAATAAATTAAAAGAAATAAAGGACACATTTGTTTAATTGGGGATCAATGTATTTTTGGTCTGTAACTTGTAAGAACAATCAAACATTTCTGTAAAAAAAAAATAAAAGGTAACAAATTATTTTCCATTAATATAGGAAGGTGCACATTACATAGGTTCTCGACAGGTCCTCGTGCACCTTCAGATAAATCAAATGAATAACAATGTCCATCAAGTATAACTTTGGTTGTAATTAGTCATTAACTTAATTGGCACAGACCAAAAATTCAGATTAATAGACTGTAAAGACTCATTTTGTAATAATTCACTGGTCTTTTCGAGTGTCATAGCTGAACAGAAGATATTTCACACTGAAAGAGATCTTAGAATATTCTAAGTCACATTTTTTTTAAATCTTTTATTGTGACTTTTTTTCTAACTATACCAGTAATGAAGATAATCTTAGAAAACATATGTTTAATTCAGAATTACATGTTCTTCATAAAATTAGCCAAATATTTCAATATTGTACTTTTTTTTTCTCGTTTAGATTGTTAGATCTCAAAGTCATTTACTCTCATCTAAATGTGTTTTTTTAATTTATTTTTTTTTTCCCATTTGTATATAATTTCTACACTGATATCCAAAGAATAAATGGAGAATATAGAAATAACACTTTATACTTCCATTTAGATCTATATACCTATTTCAGTCAATTGTTTAATTGTTTAAGATATCAGAATAATGTCTTGATATGATTGAGGCAGTGTCATAAAAGGAAAAAAGAAATTCATTTGAAAAATATAAAGGGTGTACATGATATTTTCTGAAACCAGTGCCTCCTTTGTCCTTTGGGTGTGTCTGGTGCTTGGCAGTGCCTTAACTAAGAACTGAATAGACAGGCCATACCGATGGGACAGGCACATTTTTTTGTTAGATAATATGTATTGTTTTAACGAATTAATAATCTTGGATGGTACAAGACAATACTTAAGAAAAACGTCCAGTCATCGATTGATTAATACAATGACCTAGCAAAAAAATAAATGGAAATTGGAGTGACTGGAAACAAAGTTATAGTTATGAAGTTATAGAATGACTTATTTGGAATTTGAATTAAAGGGGGTTGTCCACTACTAGGACAACCCCTTCTTGAATTTAACGTTTAGCGCTGATAAAATAAAAAACTATACCCGCCTTCTATGCCGCTGCTGTTCCAGAGGCTCCGGGGCTCCCTTGTTGTTTTGGAATATAAACAACTAGCACACTCCAATGAATTGTGATGCAAAAAAGGGGGTTTGTTTAATGTACATACAGTAGTCACAAACGTTTCGGTCTGCACTGGACCTTCATCAGTGTGCTAAATGTAATGATACACATGGTAGGACCCCGGTGGTGATTACTTAATTTGCATCCACATAGAGTGAACTTTACTGGGAAATATACTGGGAAATATATGCCAGTATTGGGCAGCAGGTCAGTCCGACTTGCGGGAGGGAAGGGAGCACAGAAGCCTACGCGGTATCCACCACAAGTACAGTGAGCTGCTGCCCAAACCCCCTTTTTTTGCATCACAATTCATTGGAGTGTGCTAGTTGTTTATATTCCACATATTAAGGTTTTGGAACCTATTACTGTGCACCTCCCCCTCTAGGCTGTGCTGAACATTTTCTATACCCTTGTTGTTTCGTGACACGTGGTGCTTGGCACGCAATCATCACTGGCGTCACTGTCTTCGCACCTTCTTATGGATTGAACATGAAGAGCAAGACAGGGATCAGCTGCAGCCCATACTTCCTCTTCATGTTCAATCCATAAGAAGGTGGAGATGGTGAAGCCAGCGCTAATTGAGCTCCAGATACCATGTGTCACAAAACCACAGTAGAGACCTGGGACTGACACTAGTGGAACAGCGCCAGCATGGGAGGTGATTATAGGTTTTTTTATTTTATCGGCGTCATATAGTTCAAGGAGGGATTATCCTAGAAGTGGACAACCCCTTTAAATTCCAAGAAAAAATTAGTCATAACACACATAGAATTATTCAATATAGATTTGTGAAATAAATACTGATGGTTTGGCACACTCCATGAACGTATTAGATATTTCCAATATTGTGGATACTGTAAGTCCTTTCTCCTAACTTCGATGTAAGGATTTAGAGCAACTGCTTCTGCTCCAGATCTGTTCTTCATTAAACTGATGATTTTCAGCATTAACTATTTTACACAGAGACTTTCTTCTTCTCTATTTTCTCTCCATGCTTGTGTATGTATGCGCCTGTAATATTTTTTAAGTATTACTAGTACAGACATAGTAATACAGCATGCAAATAAATATATGCTTCAAACAATTTAATTCATGTATACATACAGTGTATGTGAATCCCAATTACATATGTCTCATTTCAATATGGAAGAGTAACGTTGATTCCAAATCTCTAGAAAACAGTCGTTTGCATTTTATGTTTCAGTCAGGCCATTTTCATCTTCACAAATGGTTATTGGTTGTGACCTTCAGCTAGGTGGGTCACGTTTAGCTTTTCTCTTTCTACTCTGATAAATTATATTGTTCATCTGGTTTATTTATCACACATTGTAGCCTCAGATATGTTATTTTAGAAATGTGATCGTCCCTTTTTTCTTTTTAATTCAACGCAGCTATTATTTCAATAGCATTATTTTAGGCTAAGTATATGCAAACATATTGTGATCTGGAGGTCAAAATAAATCCTTGCCTTTAGCTTTGAAAAAATAATTATGCTAAAATGAATTAATCTGAGAAGATCACTCAGCATTTATGCACAAATAATACAATTGTAGGATGGTTATTCTTAGAGGAAAGGTGGCTTATGGCATAGAAAATGCAATGAGATATACAAGGTTCATTTCCTTCTATATTATCATTAATTTTAGTAATTATTAAATGATTTATTCTACAACATTACATATGAGACATATTATGTACTACTGGAAATTGTAGGGAATTTTAAGCCATTCAGGAGCTTAGGAACCAAAACTGAGACCGAGCGCTTAGAGGTCAATTCATCATTGCTTTTGCCTTTTTCCTGTAGTGAAAATGGTTGAAATGTGCCCTATCCATTAGAGATGATAAAACTGATTCAGTAAGAATCAAATTTGAGTTTAATTTTATGAAAATCATAGGTCCCAGCAAATTTTAACAACTTGCGATTCGTTCTGCACATATTTCCAATAAAGTGCAAGCCGCTTTTTTACATACTGCAGAAGTTTGCATTCGTCACTTTAGGCACAACCACATGAGTTTCGCCATAATGCCTCACAGCTATCATATCACATGGAATTGCAGTCAGGAGGGCTTTCATAGCCTGTATAAAAGCCAAACCAGGGAATGCAGCAGCCATTTTGGGGTGATTTTAGGATAATGAGAGGATGTCAGAGTTCACAGCTTAGAAGTACAGATAGGAAGAGAAAGCCCAAAACCATTGGACAAATACTCCAGACAATAATATGTTGTATAATTGCAACACTAAAGAAAATGAGAGAAGTAGTCTGGGAATAATACATTGATTAAATTGATAGGAGAGATAGAATCAACAAGTGTGATTGATCAGTGATAAGGTGTAGATGGCATCTGTCTTACCACAGTTGAATAACAATTACACATTTTTTCTTCATTCATACACCCAGATTCATTAAAACTGGTGTTTCACATCCCAGTCTTAATACTGGGCATGAAGAAGTAACATGCTCCAAATTTATTAAGAGGCGCATGCCACTTCATGAATTTGATGCATTTTATGAGTCATAAATGCCAGAAATTTAACTCTAGTTAAAGATTATAGTAACATTGAATCAGAAATAACGTTACTACTATTGATGAATTGATTTGGAGGGCGTGGACATCCAAGTTCCTCCCCAGCTCCGCCTTTTTGGACAGAGATGTCCAAAAACTAAAATAAATTTTGTGACTTTTCAATGTGTTTTTTGCTAGTTTTCTGCACTAGGAAGAAGCAGCAAAATTGTACAATATAATTTACAGGAAATAAATATGAAATCAGTGTGAGACAACATGCTTGTTTGTCACAAGTGACTATGCTGAGCTTTTGTATTTTGAGTGCAATTAATTTTGAGAAGGAAGGATTATTTTTTTATACAAAAGAAAGATCCCTTAAATCGATAGCTAAGACTGTCTACCTCAAATTTCACATCCGTCTGGGCAACACCAATACAGCACTCTGTAAGTGCTGGCTTTTTGGTTGTGTACCTATCTAGCATTTCCATTTTGTCTTTTTTAAGAGGGTTCAATTTTCTTAACTCTACTGTGGGCTGCTGCCACATTTTGCTTTCTGTACATCCATCTTCTTTTCTTTCAGCAAGTATATTAATGTGGAGGAACTGGAGGTCTTTATGAAATATATGACAGATCACTCATCTTATTCACAGCAGGATGATGTTACCTCTGACTGTGACACAATCAGTTTGAGTTAGTGCCCTGCACAGAATGGTTTGCCTGATTACAAATCACTAAGAGGGATACAAGGAATAGAAATGTCATTTATATGGTGAGGTCACTGTTAAATTACAAGGGCTATGTTTTCATTAAATAGATTAAAAGGGCTCGGACATAGTGCTAAGCGACCCCAGAGTCTAACGTGCATATTATAAGGCAATTGGACTAACTGCAATTAGCTGTAAATTAAATAACCACATATCGAGTTTTTAGGGAAAATGGTCAGATCCTGGTGAATTTGAAACACAAAATCATCGCTATTATACATTATTTGATTTGCGCTTTTTTATTGACAATGATGATGACTTTACTTGGTTTCATCTATGTTTTTTCTCAGTTCAGCATTATGGGCATAGTTTTTGGTTAACCAGACTTTTTAGCCTAACTCACAACTTGCAACTTTTCAAAATGTCGCAAAATATTTCCTGAATTGTTTCCAGAATTTTAATGGTATACAAAAGTCTGTCTTTTTTTTTTGTTGCAGAGTCAAAGACTAATGTGCAACATTTTAATGTGTATTGAAAGTATTCTGTGAGTTTTTGATCTATAAAGGTTCGAATAAGCAAAACAATAACTTTAAATTTGCACCAATATTGATTAATGTGGCTCAAAATCTGTCAGTGCAAAAAGAAAGACAAGACAAAAACTTTAGTAAAAAAAACACAAATGATGAATTGGGATCTTAGTATTTTCATGTAAACTGAAGTCTACTAATATTTTATGGATGATTACCTAATAAATTTCTTCATCATTACATCAGAAATTACTGTGTATAAGAAATTATATCAAAACTGACCATTTACACCGATGTGCAAAAACTAAGACAATTTTAATATGAATTTAAGGTGTATGTACTATCAAGTCAGGCTTGTGCGGACTCATTTCAATTTAATCTTTTACATTTTTCAATGGCTGGTATAAAATGGTAATAGGAATGAGATGGGAGCCTCAGGACATTCTGTAGGGGTGGTTATATCGTGGCATATTGGTTTTAAACAGCAGCTGAAAAGGGTCTAAATTTTATCTTTGCTATGAGGCCCCGATTGACTACATGAGTCACTGGTCACTTAATTGTCCTTAGTATCATATCATATTAATTAAAAGTGACAATATCACAACTCACCAACTATAATCAATCATATTGGAACCTGCCAGTTATAATTTGTGAAGTTCAGTTAATCTATACATGCTATGGAAATTCTAGTTAATTCTAGTTAATTGAGACATATTTAAGAATTTGTAGGTGCCTTTAAACAATTTTATCTAACACATAGATATTCATAATGATCACGATAATGACCTAAGAACTCTCTGACTGCTCATTTTCACAATTTATCATTGTTTTCAAAACTTACCAATTATAAGCTAACATGACTGATTATGTGTAATACCATCAGACGTTACAGTGAGCAAGATGGTATTAGCTGGTCAAAGAATATTTGATTTTTAATGTAAAAGATCCATTATTACGTATCTAAATGCATTACTATTTTACAGTATTTTTTACACCACTGCAAACATTACCTGAACAAGTTCCAGATTGTAAACACAATTAAGATAATAATATGCTAAGTTTATCAAATGTATGATTAGAACTAGAAAAACAACTTCTACGGTGATAAGATAAATTCATTTTTGTAGTTTTTTATTCTTAAAGGCAAAAAGGAGGAAAGAAGGATTTAGATCAAAAGTAGGAGAGTTGCTTCAATAGCAGGATACTTTAGAGGTATTTACTTTGGGCCCAACGATATCTGTAGGATTTGCTGATAGTCTAATCTGTATTGTGGACCAACTCTCCCTCGATAGATGCATCCGGAGGGACAAGGATTGGGTAGTTTAAATTTGTCTGACTCTTTTGTTCTTTAGGAGATATTTTATTTCCAGAACCATTGAGCAGCAGATTTCTCCACTCTCCCATTTGAAAAAACATGATCGCGAGCCTGAGCGAAACCTTTATGTGCAGTGGTAGAGTGGGGAGACATAGCTGATGGCAGAGTAAGCACTTGACCATCAGCTATTGTATGTGTTAATCAGCCTTAAGATCACTTCTTTAATTTTTCTATACTATGTTTTTACTGGTACTTTCCTACTGTCACAAAAATTCTTACTATTTTCTGCTACCAATTTCTTCTACGGCGAAACCCTGTTCTTCCAGGAGGTAGAAACAGCACCTAGCATTTATGAGACATTTTATATTTACAGACATACTTTACTGCTATATAAGTATTTTCAGCTATTCTAATGTTAAATTAACAATATATCATTGCTAGTAATACAAAATTTTATTCATAGGGATCTTTCACTAATTTTTGCATGTTAAACTGGCCATATTATGCAATAATGACTGCTAGGCTGAATAAAACTTAGTTTTTATTTTTTTATTTCTCATTTCTAAAGTTTAGTTTATAATTTATGAGAACCCCAACTGGGCTGTACCAGATATTCTTCTGTGGGGCATGTACTTTGTCCCCTGCATGCTGCTGACCAAACATAAGCAGGAGGCATCATGAGGAATAAAGAACATGCCCCCATAGAAGGTCAAAAGAACATGCCTTCTACTTTGAGTGACATTTCAGGAAGCTATGTGTTGTGGTAGAAAAATTAGTTTGTAAGTTACTTTGCTATCCTGATGAAGGAGAAATCTGAAATATGTAATTTTGGTTCTTTTAAGGGACTTCTAATTATGTTATAAAGCTCTTTCATCTAATAAACCCTGCTAGTCTCTTGCAGGTGTGGTAATTACCTCCGCCCATCATTTAATATTCATTGCATTGTTCATGGAGGAGGAGAGGCTGACCTGGATGGAATAGGGCTAGAAATCTTCCTCACCACTATGAAGAAAGGGGTGCTTTAACTCCTAACCTCCTAGTGTGGATCTATTGTGCTCTCCAACTTGCGCTCCGTTTTGTGTTATGCCTTCTACTGTGAGACATGTAATGATGCACAGCCCTGATCACTGCTTATAACATTGATCATTCATAAGCATGAAGGGTCATACAGGGGAAGAAGTATACACCCCCAGAGAAGAATCACTCCCCTTGTGCTTATCATAAATTAGAATCTAAACTTTACAAGTTAATATCTCTGCAAAGGAAATGAAAAATTAAAAAAAAGTAAAAAAGATATTTGATTCAGCACTGCAGCCTCCAGGATGTGACCATGCGAAAACTGGTAGCAGGTAGTGATGAGTGAGTGTACTCGTTGCTCGGGTTTTCCAGAGCATGCTCGGGTGATCTCTGAGTATTTATGACTGCTCAGAGATTTGGTTTTCATCACCTCAGCTGAATGATTTACAGCTATTAGCCAGGCTGAGTACATGTGGGGGTTGCCTGGTTGCTAAGGAATCCCCACATGTAATCAAGCAGGCTAGTAGCTGTAAATCATTCCGCTGCCGCAATGAAAACTAAATCTCCGAGTAGTCATAAATACTCGGAGGTCACCTGAGCGTGCTCTGGAAAACCCGAGCAACGAGTACACTCGCTCATCGCTAGTGACAGGACCTCTTTAACAAATACTATACTGGTGGCAATTGAATTTTTTACATCTATGCAGTATCCAAACCAAGTGTTACCATAATTTGCATATACAAAAGTGTATATAAAATCTACTGCCTGTTATACAAAGAGGCACTGTTTCCCCCCTCTTCAATACAACGCATTGTTATTTGTTACATTTTTCCGCCGCATACATTCCATATTACACAGTGGTTGATTACCATCGTAAGTAATTACATTTTATTTATTCTATAAAATTGTGTTGTTCTTTCCAGAAATGTCCAACATTTTATAGCAGAGCTGCTCCCTTTTTTTCCCTTTAGATTTATTTACTACCTTTAGGAGTAGAAAAGGCCAATTTCAATCATGTTTGAAATAACTCATTTTAGACAAGTACGTGCTGCTCTGCTTACAAAACATATATGAGTGGAATATGCAATTACCACAACTCAGTTTCCTGCCACAGAAACATTTCAGCATTATAGCATTACAGAAATAGAATGACATGCATAATGAAAGATTTCAAGATTCACCCAAGGCATTTATTCTCTTCACCTTAATGTTCTCACCAGTAGCAGAGTATCCATTAAAAGGTACTATGAATTATGGTTGCTTAGCAACTGCAAGGAACTTGTAACAGCACCAAAGAATGGAATGGCTGGTTGATAAAATGAATTTTCTTTGAGTATTAGTCTGTTGAAACTGCCTTTTCTTGTGGAACATAAAGTGCATTTATTTTTCTCATGCATTTTTTATTAGAAAATTATTTGAGTTCCAGGGGCTTGAATCATTTTACTACACAAGATATTTGATGTTAATGTGTTGTACTAAAAGAAAAAATAAAATACATTTTCTTCAAAGCAAAGGCATTTTTTTTATGTAAGTGTCTTTGAAGCATAATCTAAAAAATGCACAGACATACATAATGGTGCCTGAAATAGTTTGCCAAATGGACACTATCATATGAGATTTGAAAACAGAAAATAGAAACCTTTTCTGTGGACATACTAATATGTACATGGGCGTATGTACACATAGATATGATAGCTATAATTGGAAATTATTTTCTTGAATTATGTCTTTGAGGTAAAGAGAACTTGTCACTTGCCATATTATGTAATGTTGTACCTGGTGTAAATGTTGCTGGTCTTCTGAATCTGGCAGAGTTTTTCTTAGTTTCTGCGCATCTCCATTCCTGAGATGTGGCTCTTTAGTCCCCTTATGAAAATGTAGTCTTTTTTAACTAAGTGGACATGGTCCTCTAATCTTTTCTATAGGACTCCCATTGAAAATCATACCCTGTTAACAAAAAAAACTTTATATTCAGGGAAATGAAGGCCATATCTCAGGAATGGAGAGGCATGAAGGTGCTTTATAAACTGCAGGTGTAATGTTATAGAGCAGGAGGAGATGAGCAGATTAATATATTAAATTGTGTGAAAAAGTGTTTGTCCCCTTCTGATTTCCCATTCTTTTGCATGTTTGTCACACTTAAATGTTTCAGATGACTAAACAAATTTAAATATTAGACAAAGATAATAACAGTAAACACAAAATGCAGTTTTAAGTGACGGTATTCATTATTAAGGCAAAAAGAAATTGAAACCTACAAGGCCCTGTGTGAAAAAGTGATTTCCCTTTAAACCTAATATCTGGTTGGGCCATCCTTAGTGGCAACAACTGCAATCAAGCATTTGCATAGGAGTAGAAGTAGCACAGCATTTAAAAAAAGGAACATCATACCAACAGTAAAATATGATGGTGGTGCAATGATCTGGGGCTCTTTTGCTGCTTTACAACCTGGAAAACTTGCTGTGGTAAATGGAACCATGAATTCTGCTGTCTGCCAAAAAATTCTGAAGCAGAATGTCCAGCCATCTGTTCGTGACCTCAAGCTGAAGCGCACTTGGGTTATGCAGCAGGACAATGATGCAAAACACACCAGCAAGTCCACCTCTAAATGGCTTAAGGAAACAAAATTAAGACTTTGGAGTGGTCTAGTCAAAGTCCTGGCCTTAATCCTACAGAGATGATGTGGCAGGACCTTATAAAGGCGGTTCATGCTTGGAAACCCTCTGAATTACAATTCTGCAAAGATGATTGGGCCAAAATTCCTCGAAAGCATTGTAAAAGACTCATAGCCAGTTATAGCAAACGCTTGATTTAAGTTGTTGCTGCTGCTAAGGGTGGCCCACCGAGTTATTAGGTTTAGGGGAATCACTTTATCACACATGGCCATGTAAGTTTGGATTTCTTTTCCCCTTAATAATAAAGACCTTCCTTTGAAAACTGCATTTTGTGTTTACTTGTGTTATCTTTGTCTGATATTTAAATTAGTTTTGTGATCTGAAACATTTAAGTGTGACAAACATGCAAAAGAATAGGAAATCAGGGAGGGGGCAACACTGTTCACACAACTGTAGTTGTGTGAGATAAGATTCATTAGAACTTGTTTTTTACTCATTTACACCTCTGCACTTTCTGTGATTTTCAGTGCACTGGGCAGTCCTATCAGTGACTGACAGCTTTCTTTGTATATGTGTACGTACAAGACAAGGATAGCTGTCAGTCACTGATGTCACTGCCGACTAGACAAAAAATCCCATAAAGAGCAGAGGTGTAAATGATGAAAAAATACAGGTTATACTGATTCTTATCTCACAAAACTATATATCAATCTGCTCACCTCCCCAGCTCTATGACAAGTTTCCGGCAGATTAGACTGCACTTTCATAGTGACAGGTTCCCTTTAATGGGGTTGTTGTGGATCAAAATATTTTAAACCAAAGCCTCAGAATAGTAAAAATACATATACTACCATGCCGGCACTGCCTTGCTTGTTCCTCTTCTGATTTTGACTTTATGCTGCAGTAATCATGTCCTAACACAGAAAAATGTGACCACTGCTGTCAATCACTGAGACTGGATATTTAATTTACCTCTTCCATAGTAACACCACACTATGCTCAAGAAACTTACTCAGCTACATTAAAAAAGCCTAAATGACATTTCTGGTCACACACCCCTCCATCAGCAACCATCCGATGGACCGGACCACCAGGATGGGTCACTAAGACTGGCTGAGCAAGAGGGCATGAATTGACAAATATAAAGAATAAAGCAGAATGTCAAAGAAGTATACCGTATGTGAGAAAGTAGCATATAATCATAGTACATTAATATCAATAGTAATAGTGACTATCCCCATTAAAAAACTGGTATATGAGATAGTTCATATATTATGTATAAACCTACATAGAGAGTAAATAAAATGACTAACGGGAAACAAGAATATAGTTTATAAAATCTTAGAGATACATTTGTGAAAGTTTATTTAGTGCAGGTTTATCTGCTTTATATTAAGGGCACATATAAGACATAAAGTAATCTGTATAATTCAGGTTCTAAAAAGGTTACATCACTTCTCTACTAAGGCAGTAAATACAGATTGATTTAAATATTTAAAAGGGTTTCTTAATTATTTATTACAGTCCATAGCGAGTTTGCAAATTGAGAGCATCTCCTATTAAGTTAATAATATTCTTGACATTGTAAATCTCCCAGTCGAAGATCTTACTAATCCACTTATTATTTAAAGTATCCTAAAACCTCTTTAAACGAAATGATGACCATTTGACCCAAACCATCCAAAGGCCAAATCTGCATAATGTGTTCCTCGATGCAGGAAGAGCGATGTCTGTCTGTATGCAAAACGGATGTAATGCGGACAGCACATTGAAGAATGCTTGACAATCGCGTCTGTCATATGAACATTTTTACTAATGGTCCAATGGTCTGCATGTAAAACATCGCAGCTTAAAGTAGATCCATTTTTCAGATCAGACTTCCCCATTAAATTAAGGACAGGTTCAGATGAGAATATGAAAAATGGACTGATTTTTCATCCGCATTATCATTCTTATGCCATCTGTGTGTCATTGGTATTTCCAGTTTTGACATCTGCATGACATTCATATGGCAGCGCCATATGGCATCGGTTTTTTTATGGGGAAATTGAAAATAATAACATACAAAACAGTGTTTTGCCTATTATTCATGTATAAAACAAATGCCATCCAGATATCATACAGATGTTAAAACCAGACATATCGATGATATACAGATGGTATGAGAATGACAAGACGCACAAAAAATTGACTTTTTTTCTGGATTCAACATGGACAATTTTTCACATATTCGCCTGAACCTGGCCTTAGCTGAAACATTTCAAGTAATCTCAGCCATTGCAGTACCCATAACAATTGTATTTAGCTTTGCATGGACCCCGGTTGGAATTTTCAAATTTACAATCCCTGTTTCCAGCCTTTTCTTAGCTATCCCTCTGTCTGTGTATCTCTCTGTGTAAACTTTGCTAGGTTTCCACCAGAAGTTTTAACATTTTTCTGACAAACACTCATTTTAGCTCTAAAATTGAAAAAAAAAACTTAAACCCCTATGGAAATGTGATGACACTCAATGCAGGTCAGTAAACCGGTGAACAATGTGCACCTTGGTCTACCATCTAAGCGGCCTTCAAGAGTAATCAAGGAGAAATTCATCTTCATTTGATGTTTTTCATTTTTCTTTTTTTTTGTGTAATCTTGAGTTTTTGAATATTTTATTTTACATATTTTCATCATACACAATAGTGGAAAGAAACTTCTGGAATAACTCTAATTTAATAAGATGATATTGCATTTGCAGCATAGTTTAAAGCTTAACATATTTCTTGTTTGCTTTTGCAGATTTCTCCTTAGTCATGTGTGTCAGCTTGTTCTAGAAATTAATTATTTCCATTAGTCTAATTGTATGTTCTTGAAATACACCAGATTTCTGACTATTACACTGCATGAAATTAATTTGCAACATAACAGGCTCTAATGATTGGAACTTTTTATAATTGCCAATATAAATGCTGTGAAGTTGGGTGTATGCCCTATACTTAGCATATCAGATCCTACACGAGACCTGATATTCACAATTTATGTATCATATTTGTAATGCTTTTATCTATAAAATGAATTAAAAAATATTAATTTGGTAAGCTCAAGAGAACTCTTTTGCATGTCCAATTCTACTCAGGCATATATACATCAGAGAGGGAGCTCATCGAATTTTGAACTCTTAATAGCGGATTCTTCTTTCGAAAACTCAAGCCATTTTTGTATATACCAAAAAAAATGATTTGAGCTGTTTTTTTCAGAGTAAAAGGTGAGTTTAGGAGACAGAGTGACTAAAAGAAATGTTTATGTATAAGTAGAGAAGGAAGATTATTTTTCTGATAAGCTATTCCATTTAATTTTACTGGAAAATTGTTGTTTTTCTTTTAAACCTTCTTGGGGACAACCATGTTGAAGACACGCATTCTTCAAACAGGTGTCTGTTTTATGTAGACTCCAATAAATGGGAGTTAATAATCATAAAAGTGAAAACAAACTAATATACACTCACCGGCCACTTTATTAGGTACACCTGTCCAACTTCTTGTTAACACTTAATTTCTAATCAGCCAATCACATGGCGGCAACTCAGTGCATTTAGGCATGTAGACATGGTCAAGACAATCTCCTGCAGTTCAAACCGAGCATCAGTATGGGGAAGAAAGGTGATTTGAGTGCCTTTGAACGTGACATGGTTGTTGGTGCCAGAAGGGCTGGTCTGAGTATTTCAGAAACTGCTGATCTACTGGGATTTTCACGCACAACCATCTCTAGGGTTTACAGAGAATGGTCCGAAAAAGAAAAAAAATCCAGTGAGCGGCAGTTCTGTGGGCGGAAATGCCTTGTTGATGCCAGAGGTCAGAGGAGAATGGGCAGACTGGTTCGAGCTGATAGAAAGGCAACAGTGACTCAAATCGCCACCCGTTACAACCAAGGTAGGCCTAAGAGCATCTCTGAACGCACAGTGAGTCGAACTTTGAGGCAGATGGGCTACAGCAGCAGAAGACCACACCGGGTACCACTCCTTTCAGCTAAGAACAGGAAACTGAGGCTACAATTTGTACAAGCTCATCGAAATTGGACAGTAGAAGATTGGAAAAACGTTGCTTGGTCTGATGAGTCTCGATTTCTGCTGCGACATTCGGATGGTAGGGTCAGAATTTGGCGTAAACAACATGAAAGCATGGATCCATCCTGCCTTGTATGGAGCATCTTTGGGATGTGCAGCCGACAAATCTGCGGCAACTGTGTGATGCCATCATGTCAATATGGACCAAAATCTCTGAGGAATGCTTCCAGCACCTTGTTGAATCTATGCCACGAAGAATTGAGGCAGTTCTGAAGGCAAAAGGGGGTCCAACCCGTTACTAGCATGGTGTACCTAATAAAGTGGCCGGTGAGTGTAGTAATAAAGAACAAATTAAGTATTGCCTCATCACTGGTGACCGGGGGGTAACAGAGTGGATGCATGCATAGCCTTATACGTATGTATAGTGTTGTTATCTTAGCTTGTTTAGGGATCCAGCACTACACACAGATATTTCTTCTGCCATTGAATTACACTACTCTACTTACCCTGTTTCAGGCTACACAGCGAAGCAAACAAGAGAGTTGTCAAAAAGTGGAAACGTCACTGTATTGTGTGTGTTCTAGGGGCTACTGGGAATATTTAAAAACATTATTATATGGATTGTCATATAAGAAGCTCACCACAAATGCAAAATATATGTTTGTAGCAAAGTTGTGAAAAACGATTCACAGGGCCCAGGTTCAGCAGCCATATTGATAGTCCATGACCGCCAGGTCAGAGCCCTCTGAACTTCCTCCGACCTGCCAACATCCAAGGTGCATCTCCTAATTAGTAGTCATTGTTGCAGCATGAAGCTCGCATGACGTCGTGTCTGGCTTACCGAACTGAAGAGGTGCTGAGGATGTCGGCAGGTAGAAGGAGGTTTGAGTTTCTGACTCAAGTTCTGCAAATCTTTTTTCTAAGTTCAAGTTTATAATAAAAACCTCATTGATATAATCTTTATTTTGAGCTACGTTACCTTTCACAAGTAAAGAAACACTCTGCAAATTTCATGAAAATGTGACAATAATAATTAAAAAACTTAACTTTAGTTATTTTCAAATCAATTTTGTATGTATGGTTTTCTATTGCTCTAATATAACTATTATACAAGTCAGCAAATCAAGATGCACTATGCATCCTCTGATTTTCATTCTTGGAAACAGTCAGAAACCACAC
Organism: Ranitomeya variabilis; assembly: GCF_051348905.1. Classification (NCBI taxonomy): domain Eukaryota; kingdom Metazoa; phylum Chordata; class Amphibia; order Anura; family Dendrobatidae; genus Ranitomeya; species Ranitomeya variabilis. The sequence goes on along the minus strand of NC_135237.1, from coordinate 459,912,232 downwards.
AAGGTCAGTTGTCAGACTCCTGTAACTTTTACGTGGTGTGTGAAATTAATGAGGAGACAATTTATATGCAAAAAAGGTGAACAATTCCAACAGTTTCACAGCTATTTAGGATTCTACCAGCCCTATGATTTTGTCACGGGGATACAAGGAGGGCGAGAGCTAATAACCCGGGCCCCTGCAATTTCCCTCAGACTAGGGAAACCCTGTCTGACCCTCTACCCGAAGTTTACACTGAAGGTGTGCATGTTCAGGCCTCCACCCTCACCCTGACTCCTGATTCAGCCCTAGACTGAACACCACCGCCCACCACCCAGTGAATGCAATAGACCAATACCCACAGTAACAACAAACAAGGATAAAGGAAAATATACACCACGCCGCATTCAATCAGGAATACACTATAAAGGTGCAGGGCAAAATAAATACAAATATAGGAAGGAGTAAATAAGACAAAGGAAAATACACCACCAGCAACGATTCTCCAACAACCAGCTGTCCACTCCGGACCGAGATAACTACGGATAAGACAGAAGCTATAATCGGCGACGCCCAAAGATCAGGAGAACCATTTAAAGGAAATGGGCATGGCCCAGCTTCCAATCCGAGGATCAGATAAATTAACCCCGGAGCAGCCAGACGAAAACTAGCCGATGCCAATGAGCAAACAGTGGTCAAACGCGGAATTACCGCTGTCTGTCAGACGACCTGGTCTGGACAGTGTCCGACATGACAGTACCCCGCCTTCTACGAGGGACCCCAGGGCCCTCACGGCTTATAGGACCCGGCTTGTCCGGATGGCGACGATGAAAACACCTGACCAGCCGATCCGCATGAATGTCCGAGGCTGGTACCCAGGACCTCTCCTCAGGCCCATAACCACACCAGTGTACCAAATATTGTAAAGTGTGGCGCACCACAGGAGAGTCAACCACCCTGGAGACTTCAAATTCTAGGTTACCATCCACCAAGACTGGAGGTGGCATAGGCGCCGCGTCCACAGAACCCACCACCTTCTTAAGAAGAGACCTGTGGAACACGTTGTGTATTTTATACACTGTAGGGAGCTCCAGTTGGTACGCTACTGGGTTAATGACGGCGGTGACCCTAAATGGACCAATAAACCGTGGACCCAATTTAAGGGATGGTATCTTGAGTCTTATGTTTTTTTGTGGATAACCACACCCAGTCATCCACACTCAGGTCCGGACCTGGCACACGCCTACTGTCAGCCACACGTTTGTACCTAGCACCCACACTCAACAGGCGCTGTTTCACTCTCCTCCAGACTGATGACAATTGTGTTCCTAACTGGTCTTCCTCCGGAACGCCGGAAGAGCCTCTCTGACTCAACGTACAAAACTGAGGATGTAGCCCGTAAACACAAAAAAACGGAGACTCCCCAGACGACTCTTGGCGGTGATTATTGATGGCAAACTCAGCCAAAGGAAGAAAGGTAGACCACTCCTCCTGGTTATCAGAGACAAAGCAGCGCAAGTACTGCTCCAAATTTTGGTTCATACGCTCGGTCTGACCATTTGACTGGGGATGAAACGCAGACGAATGAGACAACTTGATCCCCAGCCGTGAGCAAAATGCTTTCCAAAATTTTGCTACAAACTGAGTACCCCTATCTGACACGATGTCAGACGGAACTCCATGAAGCCTGACCACCTCCTGCACAAACACCCGAGCAAGAGTCTTAGCGTTAGGGAAAGAATGCAAAGACACAAAGTGCGACATTTTTGAAAACCGATCCACAATCACCAAAATGACCATGTTCCCAGCTGAGGGAGGCAAATCAGTGATGAAATCCATGGAGATTTCCGTCCATGGCTTACTAGGTACCTCCAGAGGAAGTAGTGTGCCAACAGGACGGGAGCGGGGCGTCTTCGCCCTAGCGCATGTGGTGCAAGCTGACACATATGAGACCACGTCCTGTCGGATTTTGGGCACCAAAACCGACGTGACACCAACTCCAAAGTACCTCTAACCCCTGGGTGGCCAGCCAGGACAGTATCATGATGCTCCGCCAACACCTTTAGGCAGAGATGAAGCGGTACAAAAGATTTGTTGATGGGAAGCTCAGATGGTACCTCCTCCTGAGCCTCGACAATCTCAGCCTCAACCTCGGTAGTCAGAGCCGAAACCACAACACTCTTTTGGAGGATGGGTACTGGATCTTCCTGCGGTTCTCCCCCGGGAAAACACCTGGACAGAGCATCCGCCTTAGTGTTTTTAGACCCTGGTCTGTAAGTGACAACAAAGTTGAACCGCGTGAAAAACAATGCCCAGCGAGCCTGCCTGGGAGACAGACGCTTGGCAGACTCCAAATACAGCAGATTCTTATGGTCGGTAATAACAGTGACCTGATGTACCGACCCCTCCAAGAAGTGTCGCCATTCCTCAAAGGCCAACTTAATAGCCAACAACTCCCTGTTGCCGATATCGTAGTTACGTTCAGCGGACGACAGTTTTTTTGAGAAATAGGCGCACGGACGCAAACCACTCAAGGATGAGCCTTGAGATAGTACCGCCCCCACACCAACCTCAGACGCATCGACTTCCACGACAAAGGGTTTAGATACATCTGGCTGCACAAGAATGGGGGCTGAAACAAAACTGTTCTTGAGAAATTCAAATGCGCGAACAGCAGCCTCAGGCCAAACGGAGAAATTGGTACCCTTTTTAGTCATGTCAGTTAGCGGTTTAGCAATGATAGAAAAATCCTTTACGATTCTCCAACAACCAGCTCTCCACTCCGGACCGAGATAACTACGGATAAGACACAAGCTATAATCGGCGACGCCCAAAGATCAGGAGAACCATTTAAAGGAAATGGGCATGGCCCAGCTTCCAATCCGAGGATCAGATAAATTAACCCCGGAGCAGCCAGACGAAAACTAGCCGACGCCAATGAGCAAACAGTGGTCAAACGCGGAATTACCGCTGTCTGTCAGACGACCTGGTCTGGACAGTGTCCGACATGACAGATTTATCTGCTGAAATACAGGATTGTACGATGTAATAATTCTGACATTCAAATATTAAGGTATATGTCCCGTATTAATAATAATATTGCCAGATGGATATACCATGTTAGCCTGTAGCTTACGTATGATTTACAATGAAAGTAGGTGCAGTTCCAGACTACTAATCATCATACTATATACATATATACAGATATAACTTGTTTTACAACATGTTTATATAATGGCATGTTTGTTATATTTGTTACTTTTTAAATTGGAAAAGGTGTTGTGATTTTGGTTGAAATCCGTTGTTTTATTTTAAACCAATTTAATACAAATCTATCATCAAAACACGAGTCATTGATTAAATCAGGTTTTTGTGTTAAATATATTGTAAAAAAAATGTTGACACTGTTTTTTATTTTACATATCACAATCGATTGAAAATAAAAATCTTGCAATTTTCAAACTGGCCACTGGGGCTTTTTTAGACTCTAACTTCCTGTTTAAGAAAACAACACATGTACATAACCACAATGGTCAGACCCTGACCCTATCTTATGTGTTGAATTGACTAATGGGCCTGTGCAAAGGTCATTATGAAGGGAAGTGGAGCAGGGACATAGCCTATTGTGAATGGCGGATCCTATATGAGCTGCGTAGTCCTGCATTTACTCATAAGAATAAAACTAGGAGGAAAAAGTCTGCACAACAGGGTTTTTTCCAAGGGAGATATCAGTGTTTAAATAAGGTTATAGTAACATGATTTAGTTGTGTATACACAACATTTCAATCACTTATACATCCAGCTGCTGCAGGTCCAAAGGGTCATCAGACCTGGAAAACACAGATAAGGAGGATTTGTGGGTAAGCTGTGCTGTGGTATGCCATATAATAAATCCAAATACAGACAGAAAGTACATACTTTTTTTCTTTATTTAGTCAACGCGTTTCAAAATAATATAGACTTCTTCATCAGGACAAGAAAACCATGATGCACTTTCTGCCTGGATTTAGATTTATCAAATCATCCTTACCATTACTGATAAGAAAGCTCCTGTAAACTGTTTCTGAAAGGACAGGAAGTAAAAGTCTTTAAAAAAAATTGCAAGATTACTATTTTTAAAAAAATAAAGATTTTGAGGTCTTTTTGGTGATAGCTTCCTTTAAGAGAAAATCACACAGAAATCCCAACAGTCAGCATGCCTTTCCAAAAAAAAAAGAATTCTAATAAAAAACTACATCAGAACAATGGGAAATAATCTAAACCTGATGATTCAAATCAATCAGAACTGCATAGTCCAAACCTTGGTCATTATTAAAAAGTGACCCTTACGCCAAATCCATGGGTCATTTTCAGGAGGAATATGACCCTTAAAAATCTTGTAGCTTCCCCATCCGTATCAACCCAATGAATAATACAACTAAAACAGACTAGGAGCATTATCCTTCCACCCCCACCACTCCACCAAAACTGCCCTGACAAAAATTACTAATGACCTAGTCACAGCCAAAGCTAACAGACAGTTCTCCATCCTCCTCCTTCTTGACCTGTCCTCTGCTTTCGACACAGTCGATCACTGCCTACTGCTACAGATTCTTTCTTCCCTTGGCATCAAAGACCTCGCCCTGTCCTGGATTGCCTCATACCTATCCAACCGCACATTTAGCGTTTCCCACTCCCACACTACCTCCTCATCCTGCCCTCTCTCTATTGGAGTCCCTCAAGGCTCTGTCCTAGGACCCCTACTTTTTTCCATCTATACCCTTGGCCTAGGACAACTCATAAAGTCCCATGGCTTCCAGTACCACCTGTATGCAGACGACACTCAGATCTATCTCTCTGGCCCAGATGTCACCTCCCTGCTGTCCAGAATCCCAAAGTGTCTGTCAGCCATATCCTCCTTCTTCACCTCTCGCTTCCTAAAACTCAATGTAGACAAAACCGAACTCATCATCTTTCCCCCACCTCACGTATCCCACCTACCCAATCTATCTATTATGGTAAACAGCATCACGCTCTCTCCCGCTCCTGAAATCCGCTGCCTCGGAGTAACTCTTGACTCTGCCCTGTCCTTCAAACCTCACGTCCAAGCTCTTGCCACCTCCTGTCGCCTCCAACTCAAAAATGTTGCCAGAATCCGTCCCTTCCTCAGCCCACAATCTACCAAAACTCTTGTACATGCTCTCATCATCTCCCGCCTCGATTACTGCAACACCCTCCTCTGTGGCCTCCCCGCTAACTCTCTTGCACCACTCCAGTCTGTCCTCAACTCTGCTGCCCGCCTAATCCACCTCTCTCCTCGCTACTCCCCTGCTTCTCCCCTCTGCAAATCCCTCCACTGGCTCCCAATCCACCAACGAATCCAGTTCAAACTACTAACACTGATCTACAAAGCCATCCACAACCTATCCCCTCAAGACCTCCTACTCTCCTCCGCACTTATTCGTTCCTCACACAATCGCCTCCAAGATTTCTCCCGAATATCCCCCATCCTCTGGAATTCCATGCCTCAACACGTCCGATTATCCACCACCCTCGGATCCTTCAGACAGAACCTGAAAACCCATCTCTTCAGGAAAGCCTACAGCCTACAATAACCGAGCTGCCGTCTCACCACCGCCAGAGCCGCCGCCGCCCACCCCTACCTTCTGTATCTTCCCCACTATCCCATAGAATGTAAGTCCGCAAGGACAGGGTTATCTCCCCTCTGTACCAGTGTGTCACTGTAAACCTGTTTACTGTAAATGATAGCTATAACCCTGTATGTAACCCCTTTCTCATGTACAGCACCATGGAATTAATGGTGCTATATAAATAAATAATAATAATAATAATAATAATAATAATAATAATAATTATCCTTTTTTTCAGAATTAAAAGGATGTTTTGGTGCAGCAATTCCAAATGTAAATGCTGCTTGATTATAAAGCATGGCTGCTCAACATTTACATCAAATCAACATTTACATCAATGACAAGCAGAGAGACTTTTAATATTAATATGTTTTTTAATTGTGGCACAGCCTTTGTGATTTATCGACTTGAATGTGCTTGTAATCTAGAGTATGTGGGAAGGACTAAACCACGTCTTCGTTGTAGAATAAATAAACATAGATAAAATATCAAAAATGAGGTTTTTGAACCATAGTTTATCTACTGTAGACTTTTTTTATCAGAACACAAGAAAGACAGCACAAGTCTAAGATTTACTATATTGGAGCACATACCTGATCACATTAAGAATAGATATGAGAAACTAATCAATCGAGAGTCCTAATGAATTTTCATGTTATCCACACTAGCACCTGAAGGGTTAAATTAAACCTTTGAAAGCCTGAGATAGGGTCTCAAGTTCCAACAGATTCACAGTCAGAAGGAGTCCCCAAATATAAAGTAACTTAAAACATGGAGGGGAAAAAGAAAGGGAAGAAAAGGAGATTTTTTTTCTATTATTGTTTTGATACAATTTTAAGATTTCATATACCGGTATATACTCAACATAATTCACATTTACAGTATATACAACAAATGGTTCTTTTCTGCAAATTTAACAAATGTGACTTTGAAATTGTTGGTTTTAATTAATTATTTATTGTTTTGAGCTGTGTAGAAGTTTCTTCCCACCCATATTTAAGGGAGGTGGCTCTGTATAACATGTTATACCTGATGAATGTGTCAACCCAAGTTCGAAATGTGTTGTATGAATGAATAAAGATGCAGAGAACATACACTATTGTCTTCACTCTGGTGCCCCCAGGAATCACCGCTCTTTTCCAGTTTGGTTGGACTACTTTAAGGAATAAAAATGCACAAATGCAATAATAACTCCAAAAAAAGTATTCCATTAGGCATAATATAAATGGAGAAGCAAATAAAAATCCAACTATTTTATTTTATTAAGCAAAGGTCAGAATTAAAAACACACAAAACACATGGGACAATTAGATGGGGCAAGGTGCAGGAGGAATAGTTAATAGATTAAATAATATACATGACACAATTCAAGGTGAATAGTCTGCAAGAATCAATCATCGTTTAATTAAAAATGTAGTATTATATGACGCACATCATACATGGGGTGTAAGATAGTATTCTGCATTCATACATGGTACCTTTGGCATGTTCAAAACTTTGCCCAACAAATAATGATGCAAAATACTAAAAATACTTTGTGTGATTCATCGTATAGAACACTAGCTCTCAAAAGGGGGGATAAGACTGGCTGATGCTGCTTATAGCTGGAGCGGGTCCTATGGCAACCCGTAGGGTAATAAATAGCTGAATAAACTGATACTATCGCACTAAACAGCTAGGAAATAAAGCATAGAAATAAGCATAGACATAAATCCTACGTAAAACATAATACATGATTGAGTATCTAATGAAATATTAGCATTTATGAAAATGAATGAATAAACGTGTTGCCTTAAAATATGGACATTATACCAAACAGAGTGAGGTAATCATAATGATCTCTATATAGCGCCAACATATTCCGCAGCGCTTTACAATTCAACAGCTAAGTAATTGTATTAATATATGCTAATAGAGAGATACACCTGTAAGAATGGGGCAGACTTACCGTTCCAGGTGAAAATCCCACCTTGATTAAATAAAAATATAAAATAATAATACCAAGAATCCAGCAATCTATTCAGTGAGTTTATTAATAGCATGAAGCAAGTGTACAAATGTTTCGGTCTTCAGACAGTTATACACTAAAGGATTGACAAAAACAAATGATTAATAGACAGTAGGGTTAAAAGTTTAGGGTATATACAGAAATCAAATACACCATGTAAGCAGATAATTTGACAAAATCACATTGTATACAGGCATATAATGCAAATTGCACTGCTCAAAAAATAAAGGGAACACTTAAACAACAAAATATAACTCCAAGTAAATTAAACTTCTGTGAAATCATTCTGTCCACTTAGGAAGCAACACTGTTTGACAATCAATTTCACATGCTGTTGTGCAAATGGAATAGACAAAAGATGGAAATTACTTGAAATTATCAAGACACACTCAACAAAGGAGTGGTTCTAGAGGTGGGGACCACAGACCACATCTCAGTACCAATGCTTTCTGGCTGATGTTTTGGTCACTTTTGAATGTTGGTTGTGCTTTCACACTTGTGATATCATGAAACGGACTCTACAACCCACACAAGTGGCTCAGGTAGTGCAGCTCATCCAGGATGGCACATCAATGCGAGCTGTGTGTTGTGAATTCCGCTCTTGGGCTCCCTCCGTTGGTTATAAGTAGCATTTTTGTGAGTTCTGCTCTTGGGCTCCCTCCTGTGGTTTTGAGTGGTATGGCTGCTTCTTGGATTTAGCATCAGCAGCTGTTTTCACTGATCGTCTTTCTGGCTCTGCTATATTAGTCTGGCCTTTTCCCTAATTCAATGCCAGTTGTCAATTGTTGAGCTTGGAGTCATGGCTCTCTGAGGATTTCCCTGTCACTCTGACCATTTCAGCAAAGCTAAGTCCTTGCTTGTCTTTTTGCAGTTCACTTGTTGTGGACTTTGATGTTTAGCACTTTCTATGTTTTGCTCATTTGTCCAGCTTATCAGTATGTATCTAGTCAGCTAAGCTGGAAGCTCTGGGCAGCAGAGTTTGCCCTCCACACCTTTAGTCAGGTGTGGAGATTCTTGCATTTCTCTGCGGTGGACTTTTTCTAGTTTTTATTACTGACCGCAAAGTGTTCTGTCCTGTACTAATTCTTTCTAGCTAGTAGTGGCCTCCTTTGCTAAATCTTGTTTCATACTACGTATGTCATTTCCTTCTCCTCTCACAGTCATTATTTGTGGGGGGCTGTCCTATCCTTTGGGGATTTTCTCTGAGGCAAGATAGCTTTCCTGCTTCTACCTTTAGGGGTAGCTAGATCTCCAGCTGTGACGAGGTGTCCAGGGAGTGACAGGAACATCCCACGACTACTGTTAGTGTCTGTGTTAAGATCAGGAACTGCGGTCGGTATAGTTACCACCTGCTCAGAGCTAGTCGCATGTCGCTCCTTAATCACCAGACCATAACACTGTGGCAAGAAGGTTTGCTGTGTCTGTCAGCATAGTGTCCAGAGGCTGGAGGCGATACCAGGAGACATGCCAGTGCACCAGGAGATGTTGAGGGGGCCATAGGAGGGCAACAACCCAGCAGCAGGACCGCTACCTCAGCCTTTGTGCAAGGAAGAACAGGAGGAGCACTGCCAGAGCCCTGCAAAATGCCCTCTAGCAGGCCACAAATGTGCATGTGTCTGCACCAATGGTTAGAAACTGACTCCATGAGGATGGTCTGAGTGCCCAACGTCCACAGATGAGGGTTGTGCTCACAGCCCAACACCATGCAGGACACTTGGCATTTGCCACAGAACACCAGGATTGGCAAATTCCCACTGGCGCCCTGTGCTCTTCACTGATGAAAGCAGGTTCACACTGAGCACGTGACAGGTGTGAAAGAGTCTGGAGACGCAGTGGAGAGCAATCTGCCTGCAACATCCTTCAGCATGACCGATGTGGCAATGGGTCAGTAATGGGGTGGGGTTGCATTTCTTTGGATGGCCACACAGCCCTCCATGTGCTCGCCAGAGGTAGCCTGACTGCCATTAGGTACTGAGATAAGATCCTCAGACCCCTTCTGAGACCATATGCTGGTGCTGTTGGCCCCGGGTTCATCCTAATGCAGGACAATGCCAGACCTTATGTGGCTGGAGTGTGTCAGCAGTTCCTGCAAGATGAAGGCATTGAAGCTATGGACTGGCCCACCCTTTCCCCTGACCTGAATCCGATTGAACACATCTGGGACATCATGTCTCGCACCATTCACCAACGTCATGTTGCACCACAGACTGTCCCGGAGTTGGCAGATGCTTTAGTCCAGGTCTGGGAAGAGATCCCTCAGGAGACCATCCGCTGCCTCATCAGGAGCATGCCCGGGCATTGTAGGGAGGTCATACAGGCATTTGGAGGCCACACACACTACTGAGCATCATTCCTTGTCTTAAGGCTTATCCACTGAAGTTGGATCAGCCTGTAACTTCATTTTCCACTTTGATTTTGAGCATCATTCCAACTCCAGACCTCCGTGGGATATTAGTTATGATTTACGTTGATCATTTTTAGGTTTTATTGTTCTCAGCACTTTCCACTATGTAATGAATAAAGATTTTCAACTGGAATATTTCATTCAGTGATATCTAGGATGTGGGATTTTAATGTTCCCTTTATTTTTTTGAGCAGTGTATTTATACAATTAAACATAGATACAGCCATGGAAGAGATATTTACCTAAGTGATTCAAATATTTTCAGAGAGAGTCAAACATATAGTATATGTGTGTCCAGCTCTGTTTGTTTCAAGCATTAGTCTGATAGAGATAAGAGTGGTAATGGGTCACTGGAGTCTCTGTAAAAACGAAAGCACCCCTCAGTGTAAATGTGGAAGAATAAATGTGGAAGGATAAAGTCCATGTTGTCTTATCTCCTACTTTCTCCATATGTCTGATAAAATTGTAATGTTTTGAGATGAGTGGTGATATAGCTCAGATTGGCACATACCTTTAGCGGTGTGTAGGAAGTAATCTTGAGATTAGTGGTAATATTTTGTAGCTCGGATTAGCACCTATCCATTGTAGTTTGTAAAGAGCAGTGTTGAGATTATGGCTGCTAAATGCTTGTTGTAGGCATGCAGTCATATAATCAGCACAAATGTGCAGAAGAATTTAATATATATCAGGTGGAATTAAGCCTGTAACATTCCAAACTATTATAACAGTGACTTCCTTGTGCCTGGAGAAACTGAACTTGTGGCAGCCCACAGGGTGGCATCTACTGTCACTAAGGAAACCAGCCCAAATGTTTTATGTTGCCATAATGGAACTTAAAGCCCCCGTCTCACTAAGCGAGATCGCTAGCGAGATCGCTGCTGAGTCACAAGTTTTGTGACGCAACAGCAACCTCAGTAGCGATCTCGCTATGTGTGACACGTAGCAGCGACCAGGCCCCTGCTGTGAGATCGCTGGTCGTGTCGGAATGGCCTGGACCTTTTTTTGATCATTGAAATCCCGCTGGGTAGCACACATCGCTGTGTTTGACACCTTACCAACGACCTCGTTGATGATTTAGACACTGAATCGTCATAATAGCTCCCATGTGACATCGTTGTACAGGTCGCTACAGGTCGCTGTTGAGATGTCAAACAGTGAGATCGCAGCTGCGATCGTTGGAAGATCTCACTGTTTGACATCTCACCAGCGACCACATAGCGACGCAGCAACGATCCCTGACAGGTCGTATCGTTGTCGGGATCGCTTTAGCGTCGCCAAGTGAGACGGGGCCTTAAGGGTCTGTGCACTCGTTGCAGATTTGGCTGCGGATCCGCAGCGGATTTGACGCAGCAGTTTTCCATGCATTGTACAGTACCATGTAAACCTATGGAAAACCAAATCCGCGGTGCATATGCTGCAGAAAATACTGCGAGGAAACGCTGTGGTTTATTTTCCGCAGCATGTCAATTCTATGTGCAGATTCCGCAGCGTTTTACACCTGCTCCATAATTCGAATCTGCAGGTGTGAAAATACATGTGAAATCTGCACATAAACTGCGGTAAATCCGCAGGTAATCCGCAGGTAAAATGCAGGGTGTTTTACCTGCGGATTTTTAAGATTCTGCGTGGAAAAATCCGCACACAAATCTGCAGTGTGTGCACATAGCCTTAATGTGCATGGGACTGCCGACTTTTGGTTTGCAGGACCAGAAGTGTCGCTTTGCCACAAAGCCTAATGTGAATGTAACTCTGTTTTTATGTGGGTGTCATATGACTCAACATGGATAAATGTGGGATCTGAGTCTGGATGGCAAGATGGCACAGGGACAGCTTATTGTTGGCAAATAGGAAGACTTTCATGAATGTATTATGGAATGCCCCTCTTTAGAACACACTCAAAGTTATGTCGTCTCTACATAGATGACATCTTTTGCATTTGCGTAGTCCCATTGGACTGTGCTCTCTTTTGACTGTTACGTCAATGTAATTTTGGAAAGACAGCTTGAATACATGTGGTGATTCCCTAGCAACCAGGCAACCCCCACATGTACTCAGGCTGGCTAGCAGCCGTAAATCATACATCTGCCTCAACAAAAACTAAATCTCCGAGCACTCACAAATACTCGGAGACCACCCCAGCGTGCTTGTGAAAACCCAAGTAACGAGTATACTCACTCATCACTAGTGTCAACACTTTTGACCATGACTGTATGCAAATATGATTTCTCAGTAGAAGAAAGGAAACTATCTTCCTAGTGTCACCTATTAGAAGTATGTGGCTATAATTCAATGTCAGATTCTCTTGTTAAAATTCCTGGTTAAGATAAATGTTTTGCTAATGCAATAGATCTCATCATGAAAATGTATAAATGATACAAAATTATGCATATTACATGCATTATTTTAGCTTGTAATTTTACTAAATATTACAAGTAGAAAATTGGATATTGCCCTGGAAAATGCCATTATATGGGACGAAATGAGGAGCTTTAATAGTAAATAAATTCAAACGAATAACTGAGCTAATGTAGTAGTTATAATAACTAATATAGACTCTGGTTGTTTATCCCTACCTAGCTTTATGACTGGAATATACCGGTACAGATAAATCTACATATCCTGTCCAAAGGCTGTGTGTATATATAAGTCATAAAAATACATATTGCATGTTCTAAATCTGCCTGTGTAGCATTAATTTTACATTGTACTCAGCTCAAAAGAGGATTTGAAATGTTGGCTGCATATTTGGTAACTATATATTATTTGTAGCATAATAAAGAACCTCTGATAGTAAAAAAATAAATACATTTTTCTATGCAATATGGAAGTATATTCTGTATGTATATATATACTGTATATATGTTTATGTACCTATTTATAATTCCTTATTGAAGCTAAGACTGATTCCTTTCTATTTTCTTTCCTGAGCATATAAATGACTAAAACACTAAAAGTCCAATACGGTCTTATGACAGATTGCTGCTATAACAACAACTATGTAAATCAATGCACCAGCATTGTGTTGAAGAATACTACCGTCAAACCCTGCTGAGATGATGATTGCTTTGTCATTCTTCTTTTCATTAATAATGATGATTCTCCCATTTAACTAAATAGCAGCCTTGTTATATTGAATGAGGAATTATGTTTCTTTAGAAAATAAACTACCTATAAAATATTACATTGTGAATATGAAGGGTAAAAAGAAAGGTTTCTTGCTATTAATGTTTTAATATAATCAAATTACACTGAATTGCTTTCTCAATTGTATACTTGTATCTATTCTATTTTTTCAACATAGATTGTTGAGATTTCTTTCCATGTAATGCACCGCTATTAAAAAGATGGATAATTTCTATCTGCTTTTCCAATGTTCAAAAACCTGTTCTATCATGTCATCTCAATAAATAAATTCCTAATGTTGGATGTTTAATCCTCTCTATCTACTTTGGAACTGGCTCTTAAGACCTCCATATACATTAGAGAGCTATTGACCCACCAGTCACTCAGCTGACACTTGTTTTTCCCTGCTCCCAAAACACAGGGATGCCCTGCCGTGTTTTGTATGGCAGCAACATAACTTAGAGCCAAATAAACGTATTGATTGTGAAAATGTAAAAAAACTTAGTACTCTTCTCCCCCAACATCATCTTTCGGGGGATAGTTGTGAGGCCCCAATACACACTGTCAGCCAATGTGAATATCAACAGGTTTGGCAAACTTTAGTCTAATTTGTATGGGAGCCTTTAAACCATTCCAACTTCCCCCATAGATTGACCTTTTGAATTTTATAGATCTAGCCTAACCATCAAGTGTTTAGAGGAAACAGACAGGAAAAGGGAAGTAAAACAGGCATTTCTGAATGATGAAACCAACAATCTTAGAAATTTAGCCCCTATAGCAGATCAGCGTAATTATGAATCCATATTTCATTCCTTAGTGACTTGTGATGCAAATTTTTGTCACAGGTCACTGCAGGGTGAATGGAGCATGCTCAGGGACTGAATCCACTTCATATGTGGCAGATGCCAGGTGTGCTAACACAAATAGCATCTGCTTCTAACAGCAGCGACCAGAGCTAGCTCCGATCACTGCTGTTAACCATTTAGATGCTGCTGTCAATCACTGACAGGGGCATTTAAATGACCTGTTTTTCTGGTTCATTCACAAATTAGCCAAAGGCTGAGCTTCACAGGAGAACCACAATTACACAGTATACTGCAATAATGTAGTATTACGATATATAACATAAGTGATAAGCGATTGCAGATTCTCGTCCCCAAAGGTACTAAAAATTAAAGTAAAGTGAATGACAAAAGAAAGTTTAAAAGTAATATATATATATATATATATATATATATATATATATATATATATATATATGGGTTGACTCACTGGAACGCTTCTTACGTACTCATCCCTTATAATCCATGGCTGATTAACTCCTTCAGCACATAGCATGCTGAAGATAAACAAATGGGTTTCTAGATCACTGAAGAAAGCAATCTCCGTGATACATATCTCCTGTCTGAACCCAACAGGGGTTGGTTCAGCGGACAGCACAGAACACAAACAGCAGGATGGTAAAGGTGAGAGGTGGGCTCTGACAATAGGGAACGAGGGATGGGACACCTCTTGTGCTCCAACCTGAACCTGTCCCTACACTCCCCTAACACCCTAAGTGGGTCCTTCCCCCCACCGCCATCACGTACCTCATCCCTAACTGTCACTTCACAATGCCCTGGCTAATGCACTGGCCAGCTAGGGTGCAAGCCTCACCACTGCAGATAGTACAAACACAGTGAATAGTGACAAGCATGAGACAGACAAGGTAAATACACAACATTAGCTCCAGACTCCGCTACCAAGCTCCAGACCACAGAGGATATGTAAACAGGACCAGGAAATCCACATAAGAAGCAGATTCAGTGCTGACACCAGAGCGATGCAACTGCAAGGCTGGTCTACATAGAAAGCTATCACCAACAGCCAGCTGATGCGTCAGGTAACTAATTAAAGGATAGTGGGAGTGGTCACCACCCACATCAACTGATCAGCAAACACAACAGCTGTCAGCAAGGAAGCTGACATTAACCCTGGCTGACCCAAAAGAAAAAACATTTATATTAAAGCAGAACCAGAGCTGTCACGACTTCCACAAAATGAGTCATGACATCTCCCCTCACATTCAGTGCCAGTGACCCTGTCACTATATATACACTCACTGGCCACTTTATTAGGTACACCTGTCCAACTTCTTGTTAACACTTAATTTCTAATCAGCCAATCACATGGCGGCAACTCAGTGCATTTAGGCATGTAGACATGGTCAAGACAATCTCCTGCAGTTCAAACCGAGCATCAGTATGGGGAAGAAAGGTGATTTGAGTGCCTTTGAACGTGGCATGGTTGTTGGTGCCAGAAGGGCTGGTCTGTGTATTTCAGAAACTGCTGATCTACTGGGATTTTCACGCACAACCATCTCTAGGGTTTACAGAGAATGGCCCGAAAAAGAAAAAAAATCCAGTGAGCGGCAGTTCTTTGGGCGGAAATGCCTTGTTGATGCCAGAGGTCAGAGGAGAATGGGCAGACTGGTTCGAGCTGATAGAAAGGCAACAGTGACTCAAATCGCCACCCGTTACAACCAAGGTAGGCCTAAGAGCATCTCTGAACGCACAGTGCGTCGAACTTTGAGGCAGATGGGCTACAGCAGCAGAAGACCACACCGGGTACCACTCCTTTCAGCTAAGAACAGGAAACTGAGGCTACAATTTGCACAAGCTAATCGAAATTGGACAGTAGAAGATTGGAAAAACGTTGCTTGGTCTGATGAGTCTCGATTTCTGCTGCGACATTCGGATGGTAGGGTCAGAATTTGGCGTAAACAACATGAAAGCATGGATCCATCCTGCCTTGTATGGAGCATCTTTGGGATGTGCAGCCGACAAATCTGCGGCAACTGTGTGATGCCATCATGTCAATATGGACCAAAATCTCTGAGGAATGCTTCCAGCACCTTGTTGAATCTATGCCACGAAGAATTGAGGCAGTTCTGAAGGCAAAAGGGGTCCAACCCGTTACTAGCATGGTATGCCTAATAAAGTGGCCGGTGAGTGTATATATTTATATATATATATATATATATATATAGTGGGGAAAATAAGTGTATAATACACTGCCGATTTTGTGAGTTTTCCCACCTAAAAAGAATGGAGAGGTCTGTAATTTTTTATCACAGGTACACTTCAACTGTGAGAGACAGAATCTAAAAAAATCCAGA
This sequence comes from Ranitomeya variabilis, assembly GCF_051348905.1. Lineage (NCBI taxonomy): Eukaryota > Metazoa > Chordata > Amphibia > Anura > Dendrobatidae > Ranitomeya > Ranitomeya variabilis. The sequence goes on along the minus strand of NC_135237.1, from coordinate 459,895,934 downwards.
AAATCACACTGTATGATTTTTACATAATTAATTTGTATTGTATTGCTTGAAATAAGTGTTTGATACAATAGCAAAACAGAGCTTAATATTTGGTACAGAAACCTTTGCAATTATAAATATTTGACCACCTGACCTTCTTCCATGCCTCCTCTGGGTCATCCAAAGGGTGATTGGCGAGCTTCGATCAAATCTTGGCATGTGCTGGCGTAAGCAAGGGGACCTTGCATGCCCTACAGGATTTTAATCCATGACAGCGTAATGTGTTACTAATGGTAAAGTTTGAGACTGTAGTCCCAGCTCTCTTCAGGTCATTGACGAGGTCCAACCTTGTAGTGCCAGGCTGATTCCTGACCTCTCAGAATCATCCTTACCCCACGAGGCAAGATTTTGAATGAAGCCCCAAACCAAGGCAGACTGACAGTCATCTTAAGCTTCTTCCATTTTCTAAGAATTGTGCCAACAGTTGTTGCCTTCTCACCAAGATGCTTGCCTATTGTCCCATAGCCCATTCTAGCCTTGTGCAGATCTACAGTTTTGTCCCTGGTGTCCTTAGACAACGTCTTGGTCTTGACCTTGACCATGGTGGAGAGGTTGGAGTGTGATTGAGTGTGTGGACAGGTGTCTTTAATACAGGTAAAAAGTTCAAACAGGCGCAATTAATACAGTTAATGAGTGCAGAGTAGGAGGGCTTCTTAAAGAAAAAATAAAAAAATTCTGTGAGAGCCAGAATTCTTGCTGGTTCGTAGATGATCAAATACTTATCTACTACATAATTGTCTAAGGGTACTTCTGTCTGTCTGTCCTTCTGTCTGTCTATCTGTCACGGTTATTCGTTCGCTGATTGGTCTCGCCAGCTGCCTGTCATGGCTGCCGCGACCAATCAGCGACGCGCACAGTCCGGAATAAAATGGCCGCTCCTTACTCCCCGCACTCACTGCCCGGCGCCCGCATACACCCCTCCAGTCACCGCTCACACAGGGTTAATGCTGGCGGTAATGGACCGTGTTACGCTGCAGGTAACGCACTCCGTTACCGCCGCTATTAACCCTGTGTGTCCCCAACTTTGTACTATTGACGCTGCCTATGCAGCATCAATAGTACAAAATGTAATGTTAAAAATAATAAATAAAAAAAAAAACCTGCTATACTCACCCTCTCGCGCCGCCCGCCATCTTCCGTTGCAGGTTGCGGTGGCAAAGATGGTGACGTGACGTCATCACAAGTCCTGCGCGCCTGCGCGGAAAGGACCTGACGTGACGTCACGGTCATGTGACCGCTACACGGTCATGTGACCGCGACGTCATCACAGGTCCTGCGCTCACACCAACCCTGGGACCGGAAGCTGCTGTGGACTACAAGGGGCCCTCGGAAAGGTGAGTATATGTTCATTTTTTATTTTTTAACCTGTGACAAACGTGGCTGGGCAATACACTATGTTCCAAATTATTATGCAAATTAAATTTTTCTCGGATTTTCCTAAATGGTCAGTGCAAATGACAGTCAGTCTAATAAAAGTCATCACCCGTTAGAGTATACATCGAATTTTATTGAAGAAACCTCCCAATGATAACAGTATAATCTCCAAAATGAATAAAAACTCAAAATGCACTGTTCCAAATTATTAGGCACAGTAGTATTTCTAAACATTTGATATGTTTTAAAGAACTGAAAATGCTCATTTGTGGAATTTGCAGCATTAGGAGATCACATTCACTGAACAAAAAAAAATTTAACTCCAAAACATCCTAACAGGCCAAGTTGCATGTTAACATAGGAGCCCTTCATTGATATCACCTTCACAATTCTTGCATCCATTGAACTTGTGAGTTTTTGGAGAGTTTCTGCTTGTATTTCTTTGCATGAAATCAGAATAGCCTCCCAGAGCTGCTGTTTTGATGTGAACTGCCTCCCACCCTCATAGATCTTTTGTTTGATGATACTCCAAAGGTTCTCTATTGGGTTGAGGTCAGGGGAAGATGGTGGCCACACCATGAGTTTATCTCCTTTTATGCCCATAGCAGCCAATTACTCAGAGGTATTCATTGTCATGCATGAAGATGATTTTGTTCCTGAAGGCACGTTTCTGCTTTTTAGACCATGGAAGAAAGCTGTCAGTCAGAAACTCTATTTACTTTGCTGAGGTCATTTTCACACCTTCAGGAAAATTAAAGGGCCCTACTAGCTTGTTTCCCCATGATTCCAGCCCAAAACATGACTCCTCCACCTCCTTGCTGACGTCGCAGCCTTGTTGGGACATGGTGGCCATCCACCAACCATCCACTACTCCATCCATCTGGACCGTCCAGAGTTGCTCGACACTCATCTGTAAACAAGACTTCATGTATGTCTGGGCCCACTGCAACCGTTTCTGCTTGTGAACACTGTTTAGGAGTGGCCGAATAGTAGGTTTATGCACCACAGCAAGCCTTTGAAGGATCCTACACCTTGAGGTTCGAGGGACTCCAGACGCACCAGCAGCTTCAAATAACTGTTTGCTGCTTTGTAATGGTATTTTGGCAGCTGCTTTCTTAATCCAACGAATTTGTCTGCCAGAAAACTTCCTCATTATGCCTTTATTTGCATGAACTCTGTCTGTGCTCTGTTTCAGTCACAAATCTCATCAGAGTATGATGATCACTCTTAAGTTTTCGTGAAATATCTAATTTTTTCATACCTTGTCCAAGGCATTGCACTATTTAACGCTTTTCAGCAGCAGAGAGATCCTTTTTATTTCCCATATTGCTTGAAACCTGTGACCTGCATAATAATGTGGAACATCATTTTTGAGTAGTTTTCCTTTAATTAGAATCACCTGGAAAACTAATTATCACATGTGTTTAAGATTGATTTCAGTGATTCATTGAGCCCTGAGACACAATACCATCCACGAGTTTCTTTGAAAAACAAAACAATTAAATCTTTAAGACACTTAAATCCAATTTGCATAATAATTTGGGACACAGTGTATACTACGTGACTGGCCAATATACTACGTGGCTCTGTGCTGTATACTACTTCGCTGTGCAATATACTACGTGGCTCTGTGCTGTATACTACGTCACTGGGCAATATACTACGTTACTGGGCAATATACTACGTTGCTGGGCAATATACTACGGCGCTGAGCATTATACTATGTCGCTGGGCAATATACTACGTCGCTGGGCAATATACTACGTGACTTGGCAATATACTACGTGCCTGGACAATATACTACGTGGCTGGGCAATATACTACATGGCTGGGCAATATACTACATGACTGGGCAATATACTACATGACTGGGCAATATACTACGTGACTGGGCAATATACTACGTGGTTGGGCAATATACTACGTGGCTGGGCAATATACTACGTGGACATGCATATTCTAGAATACCCGATGCGTTAGAATCGGGCCACCATCTAGTTTCATATAATAAAAAGCAAATTACAGACGTCTTCATTTTTTGTAGGTGGGAAAAGTTGCAAATTTGGCATTGCATCAACTTATTGTCCCCACTGTATAAATATATATACTCTTTTGGAGATAATGATACTAAATTTAAATTTTTTATGCTAATAACTTTTTTTATAACTTTTTTATAAACTTAACCCCATTCCCACCTTAGATGCATATTTACGTCTAAGGTGCGCTCCCCCTGTCCGCTGATGAGCCCACAGCTTTTCCGGCACATGTCAACTCATTTGAACAGCTGACATGTGCCCTAAACAGCCGCAGGTGGTTTTGCGATGAGCATGTTTTAAAATGTTAAATGCCGCTATCAATCTGTTACAGCTGCATTTAACATGCTCGTGCCGGAAGCGCGTCACTAATCCCATCTATCAGTGCCCGAATAACATGATCACGGGTCGCCGATAGGTTAGCATGACCACCCGGGATCTCCAGGAGACTCCTGTGGTTGTTATTGCCGGATTGCTATGAGCGCCGCCTAGCGGTGAGCATTTTAGCCCCATAGAGAAGGGCTGAAGCTCTGCTCTGTGTAGCACAAGCAAACGGATGATCGCAGCTTCTAGTCTCTCATTGAGACTATTGAAGCAAGTAAAAAGTAAAAAAAATGTTTTTAAAAATATTACAAAAATAATAAAATAAAAATTCACCCCCCATTTGCACCATTCAAAATATTAAATATTTGGTTTTGCCGCATTCATAATCGCCCAGTTTATCAATATAGAAAAAGAATTAATCCAATCGGTAAAAAGCGCAACAAGAAAAAAAAAAAAAATGCCAGAATTACTTTTTTTGGTTTCTGCAACATTGCATTAAAATGCAATAACAGGCAAACAAAAGATCATATATATACCAAAATAGTAGCAATAATGTTAGCTCGGTGCGCAAAAAATAAGCCCTCACCCAGCCCCAGATAACGAAAAATGGAAATGCTACGGGTATCGGAAAATGGCGACTTTGTTTTTTTTTTTTTAGAAACTTTGGATTTTTTTTCCACTTAAATAAAAAGTAACCTATACATGTTTGGTATCTACAAACTCATAATGACCTGGTGAATCATAATGACCCATCAGTTTGAGCATTTAGTGAATATAGTAAAAAAAGAAACAAAAAACCATTGTGGAATTTCAGTTTTTTGCAATTTCACCACACTTGGAATTGTTTTCCCGTTTTACCATATGATATAGCAAAACCAATGGTGTCGTTCAAAAGTACAACTCGTCCTGCAAAAAACAAGCCCTCATATGGCCATATTGACAGAAAAATAAAACAGTTATGGCTCTGGGAAGAAGGGAGCAAAAAATGGAAACTCTAACACAGAAAATCCCAAGGTTGTGAAGGGGTTAAACAAACATTATATACATATAAAGTTTGATTACGTTTAAAAGTAAAGAAATTAAAAATTTGCAAAAAAAGTAAAGATTTGGTATAATCGTCTCCAAAAGAGTCAGGCCTATTAAAAGTAAAATTATTTAAACTGTATGTTAAGCACTGAAAAGAAGAAAAGTATTAAAATACCAGAATTGCTGTTTTCAGATGGCGCCCTAAAATATAATAAAAAGTGAACAAACTGTTTTATGCATCCCAAAATGGTATCAATAAAATGTACTGCTCAGCATGCAAAACAACGAGCTCTCACACCTACATGGATGGAAAAGTAAAAAAGTTATATGTCTCAGAAAATGTCAAGATAATTTTTTTTACAAGGTTCTTATTTTTTTTCACCAATAACATATTTTAAAAATGTATTTTAGGTTAAATCGTCATAATAGTACTGACTTGTAGAAAAAAAAAAATGCAGAAAAGAAAAAATGTCTGGATCCTGAAAGGGTTAAAGAGGAAATTACATTAGATTTTTATATTTAAACAGATAGTGATTCACTGATTATGAAACCGTTTTATTTTTTTCATGCCCCTCCATTCCAACGTTATGCCCCTGATAATTTAAGGTGCAAATTTTCTCTTCCACCAACTGAGCATATACCACAGTGCTTCTCTGTGAGAGTTTGCTTTTTCTGCTCTGGTGCTGACCCATCAAAACATGGCCACTACCACATAGAAAATCTGTGGTATACGCCCAGTTAGGTGAAGGGAAAATATGCATCTTTTTACCAGTGAGTGTAACTTTGGAATGGAGTTACATAGAACAAAATGAAAAACTGTTCAAGAATCAGTGGAGCAACACCAGTTGGAGGAGGTACTCAGTTTGAATAAAAAATCCAGTGAAAGGTCTTCTCTATGGGTATTTTTTGCTTTATTTTTAATTTACCTGTGGAAAATCATTGAAAAAAGGCAAAAAGAAGTTATACTTACTTCCAGAATCTGCCTTCATATTTGTCCTGTGCTGCTACTTTGATATACTCAGTCAGACAAAAAACAATGATGTTATCACCAAGAGTGACCTGACCACTAAGAACACTGATTGGCTGCAAGGTCAGGTGACTAGTGGACAAAATATAACTTCTATTCCGTCAAAATAAAACTTCTAGTCAAGCTGAGAATGTTGGCAAAACAGATGGATTCTGGTGGTAAATATGGTTGTTTTTCTCTTTTATTCCCACTATTATGTTTAAAAATATAGTGAAAACTCCCCTTAAAAGATTGTCCAAGAGGTGAGAATATCTCACCCACAATCATACTTACTCTGCATCTTTTCCTTGCTAGTCCTGTCCTGACAGTGGAAATGTTTGTTTAGCCAGTTACTGGCTGGAGTGGGACACCACTGCAACCAGTAATTGGATGATCAGGATTCACAGTGATTTTATGTGTGTTGGGTTGTCACCACGAAGCAAAGACCAGCTGGATCTGTGAGGGATTGGTATGGGTGAGCATCATTTCTTTTATTTTTTTATACCATTCTGAGCTTTTTTTAAATGTATTTTTATCCCAGGGACAGACATTTTACAATTGATGTGAAACATTCTTAAAAGAAAACTATTATTACAAAATGAATCAAATTTTTGTGTTAAATGTATTTAAAAAATGTGTTGGCATTGGCATTTTCTTACATATGATAATCTGAATTAAAAATAAAAAATATAAATCTTGCCAATTTCACAATGGCCACTGAGGCTTATTTAGACTCTATGTTAGGGTTGGCGGAACGCACGAGTATATATATAAGTAATAAGAGGTGCGTTCGCAACCCGGGGTCCATCGTGCAGGAGAGAACCTGCTGCTAGAATTGGCAGCACTATATACTAAGTTACTTCACAGAATCGCATAGATAGGGGAATGCTGTGCCCTGTTAACCTCACAGAGGATCACAGCTACCTAACTGAGCAGAGAGCAACCAGTGGTCACACAGTCAGCAAAGCACACAAAGCTCATAACAAATGTTGATACTAGCGCATGGCCATGCTGCCATGTGAACCTTTTATAGCTGCAGCAGACAAGGACCTTCCTAGTGGTCCAAAAGGAACTGCAACAGGACCTAAGCATGTGACCCCCGACCTCCAATGGGAGGTCGTCCCATGGGCATGCTCAGTATGGGAAAAGCAGGACTTAGTCCCAGAAAGACCTGCTTGCTGCTGAACATTGCTGGCTACAAAGTTAGAGCCTGGAAGGGCAGTAGTGACCAGTCATCCAGTATCAGCCTGAGCCAGACGCTGGGCCTGACGTCTCCGCTGAGCAGGCTCCACTGTGGATGGAAGAGAATCGGAGACCGCAGCGGACATGGTTCGAGATTCCCCCTATGCAGAGGTGGGAACTCGACACCTAACACTCTAGCTCCCTGTTTTTTCAGGAAACAACACATGTCCATGGTTTTAATGGTCATACCCCATCCATATCATTGTGAAGGGTTAAGTGTGACTGGTGGATTCCATATCAGTTGCACATAGAGGTGTTAAATGTCTTTGTAATCCTGCCAATGAGTTGCTTGCTCTTCCTGCAAAAACAAGACGTTTCAGTCTAAAAAAGCCCTAGTAGCCAGTGAAAATTGCAAGATTACAAATTTAGCTTTTTTTTTTTTTACAAAGATCATATGATCAAAATTATTTTTAACATTTTTTAAATGCATGTATCGCAAATACCTGATTTAACTAATAGGTCATTTTTTGGTGATTACTTTCCAATAAAGACATGTTCAAGAATAGGTGCTTGCACCTACACTAATTATACAGTACTAACTAAAATGAACAACAGCAATGGTCTCTGCCCAAAATCGTTTTTTCTTTCACAAATACACCACTTATAAAGAATCTATGTCCCCTTGGGTACAACAATAGTACAAATACAATAAGAGTTGTCTCTTTTATCTTCGTATTGTAATGCTTATTTTATACTCGTGAGGCCACAGACTGACTTCCATTGACCGCCAAAACAATAATTACCATGCTGGCTGTTTTAATGTTCTGAGATGTCAGACATTCAGCATGGGAGGCTTTTAAATCTGACCTCAACGCTACTTTCCATTCATTAAAGCCCAACCTTTGCTCGCTGGTCACACAGGATAAATGAAGTTTCATCTAATCTTTGCTTAGAAGAAGATTCATTGTTTGCTTGGCTGTGAATTATTTGAATATCCACTATTTGTCATGCCAATCATCATCTCCAAAATCTAATTGACTTGCCTAATTCACATCGCCAATATTTAGAAATGTTTCTGTCAACATGGCAATTTGGGAGATTAAAAGCACATTACAACATTCTGAATTCCGGAATCGGGGGTAACAACGACAAATTCAAAGAAGACCAATTTTGGTTAATAGTAAAAAGACCGTATTAGTTTATAGAAATGTACTTTATGTGAAGGATGATTCTGCATACACAAATCTCATTAGTGCACTGAGCTTAAAAGGTTGCAAATGCATTTCTCAAATGACTCAATTAAAATGAGCACTTCTAAGCTTCAGCCGTATGTTACCATGTGCTGATCACTTACATCAGTATTACATAGATAAAGCACTTTTATCATAGATAAATGGAACAGAGGCATGTCAGTTACATGTTTGGAGTCATGTAGAGTTTCTTTTAACCTGTGATGTAGAGTAATGACACAGATGCCTGCTGCCAATGCTTTGTGTGGATATCATTGAGAGTAGCCTAAACCACCAGTGTGAAGTCAAACTGGAACTTCCTAGCTCTATTTAGAACCGGTCATTTGCTCTTAGCTCTTACATAGTGCTGTCTTAAGATGGGTTTGAGTTGATATTTGGTCTTCAAAGTGTCATTCACATGAGCATCAGCTATGTTGTAAAGCTTTACAGCAAAAATAGCACAGCATCTAGCACCAATATTAAATAGAATCATAGAAAACCCAAAGAAAGACCAAAGAGCCCTATTGTAAGTCAGAAGAATCCATTAGGCACTATTAGGATTTATCATACAACGGACCGATTGTGGCTTCTGGTATGTGCTCAAACCATGGTGCAGAGGCCAATGGTTGAATAATTGTCTCCTTTTTAGCAAGTACATATTTTCTACTGGTCATGACATTTTGTGAATGTTTGACAAAACTATTTAAAGAGATCTCCAGAAAGGTGGACTGTATTTTCATCTCCATTCAATTCCTTATTCTGCCCCTTTGACAGGGGTTTTTAGGCTGTCTGATAACCATGATCTACTAGTTATCACCTTTGTTGTGGATTGTTGATAATTTGCGTTAACTGGAATACCCCTTTTAGTTTTGAGTAGACTAAAGAAAAAGGTGGCAAAATCTAAGCAGTAAATGTCTTCTTTTGTAAAGGTCATATAGAAAAGATGAACAAAAATACTTGGACTATCCAGCTTCCACTCTAATGTATTCAAATTAGTGAATGAATATATTAAATATAAAGAGGACCTGTCAGTCCTCCTGATAGGTCTGTGTTAGTTAATACTTGTGTCCCTTATAATACAATAACTCTGGAAACCCTTTTGTTAGAACTCTGCATCGTGTCATTCCTTTGTTATTCCTTTTGGAAATGTAATAAATTAATAAACAGTAGGGTGTTACTTGTTGGGGGAACTATACAACACAGAGTTGAATGTTAATACAAGTATTTATTGTAACAGCTGCTTTGCTTTAATCCGCCATTTCTCTTTCATGTGGAGATGATAAACTGAAAATGCAATAGCATTAGAGGCCCTATTAAAATTCTCATATGCACCTTTTTTTCACCTGGTGCTCAATGCACATTGGTTGCCACACATAGGGATAAAAATACGTTGGCACAAAAAAGTTCCGTGGTATGTACAATTTAAGGGTCAAAGAGATAAATATATGCCTGGCCTACTTATTGCCAGGAGGTCTCCTAAATGTAGTACATTTAAAGCAGCACTCCTGCGTTTTTTCACCATCGGAGTAGTATCATGAATGTCTGTTCCCTGACCCTAGTAATTTACTTACGAGCCACTGTCTTCTGCTCGTCTCGGCGCTCCTCCAGTTTCATGCCACCATTTTGTTACCATAGCTGCTGACTGATCAGAAATTATAGCGAATTGTTGCCGAGAAGTCTATGGGATCCTCGTTCTAACTCTTATAGAGTTACATTGAGAAGTTACTTCCAGCTCGCTCAGCAAACACTTCAATAATCATGTTTCAGATAAGTTATGAGACATGATGTCATCATATGAATGGATGAACAGACGGATACGACTTCTTTTGTACTAGCACAAGCAAAATTTTGTGCAGTGGCAGCTTTTCAATCAAAGCCTCATCACTTCTAGTTTTTGCATGGTACTGTGCACATGGTGATAGTGCCATCTGACACCAAAGTAATTTATCTGTATTCATCCAAGAACCAGCTGATTCATCAAACTCTTGTTTGAAGAAAGTATGAATAATTACACATTAACCTGTATCATTTCTTTATATGGTTAATGTACAACTCTCCTGTCTGATTACACTCCGAGCACAAAAGAAATCAATGGTTGTATATTACTAAGGCATTAAAGGGGCTGTTATGTTATAAGTATACCCATAATGTTAGCTAAATATTATGACCTCATGGTTACAAGTGATCCCACCGTGCTGTAATAGAGTAAGGTATATTTAGACACAAATGTTCAATTGCTCCTTAATACAAGGGAAAATTACAACTGCAATTAAATGAACTGGTAGAGATTTATGGGTTTATGTCTTCCTTAAGCTTACCATTCAAGTATAAAAATTAGGCTTGACTTTAAACTACATTTACATAAAAGTCATATTTGCTCAGTTAAGTTGATTTCATCTATGATTTTGTATTATTAGAAAAACAACAAATTTTCTTTATTTAAAGGGTTTTTCCACTACTTAGTCAACCCTTTCTTAAATACTATATTCCATAATGTCAAATAAAAACACCATATACTCACCCTCCGTACTTGTGCCGTTCTAACAATGTCAATGTCGAGTTGCTCAAGTCTGTCGCTAATGGGCTTCTGCCTCTCACTTCCTTTGGATGAACCTTAGACATCCAAAGGAAATGAGAGCACAGTAGTTCATTAATGACTACTGATTGGCTGCAGGGCTAACAATGCATAACAATGTCACGTGCTATGGTCCGATCAAAGCTCAGACCCCAGAGATTTTCTATCTGTGCTTTGAATGGATCAGTCAGCAGCTCTACAGTGAGTTCTTAACGGTGATGTAATGGGATGTGGCCTGTGATCCTCAGAAAGTTTAACAGGGAGGGAGATCACATTGTAGACTCCAAACAGAACAAGTAATCTTATCACTTTATGACTTTAGCCAAACTGGATGATGCTGGATGTTCAAGAGTGCTATATTACATTTGAATAAATTACTACAGTATGTGACAGATTTTTACACTACAGTAAACTGACCCTATGTGGAGCGAGTGTCAGCACCTGAAACATTACTGATTGCAGAAGAATCTCAGGAAAATGCATAGTCGGTAAAGTGAGAAGAATGTTAAGAAGGAGAAACTGTCTGTACAGCAATTATCCATCTTGAGACTGTAAAGGAGTCGCAGAATGGTTCTTTGTAGATGAAGTTGGCAGGCACTGAGGGTTTGAGTTACGGAGCTGTAAGGAGGAAGACTGGGCTGCGGTGCTTGCATTGAGCTGGGTCCGGAACTGTCAAGGCTGCGTCCCATGTTGCCCGTGGGAAGGAATAGGGGACTAGACAGGTCCCATGACTCAGGAAGAGGGGGTGTGCTTAATCCAGAAACAGAGCTAAAAGTGTGCAAAGCAAGAGTTAGTTTCCCTCCGGCAGAAGCAGGCGTGCAGCATTCTCCGCAAGGTGACAGACAGTATGGAGACAAGCTGCAGCAGAGATTAAGTGAGCACTCAAGACAGACAGTGAGTGTGCAAAGCTGCTGCTCTGCCTCTTGGGAAATGTAGTCTAGAGGCATGTAGGGAGAGCTAGCATGAAGTTTAGGATGTCAACAACAAACAGCAAGAATGACCATATAGCGGTGAAGGGGAGCGAAAAATCGAAAGCAAAGGTAACAAAGTAGTTTGGGGACTGGTTACAACAGAGGTGGGGGTACCTTTTTTCTGACAAGGGCCATTTGGATATATATATACCATCATTCAGGTTCCGTACAAATCACGCTCTAATTCCACCCACAAAGTACATCATAATCCTGGCAATAGTGCCAGAATGTATTCTGCAATGGCACACACCTCAGCAATCTGTAGTGAACTCTGCGTGCACATGCTCACTGAGCAAGAATAAATTAAACAGTCAGTGGCCGTCAAAATACAGATGCAGGCTCAAGGACTGCATTTCCAAGGAATCTATCCAGAGGCCTGATAAAAGGTCATTAAGGGCCATATAAGGCCTGTGGGCCTGAGGTACGAGAAGAGACAAACAAATTTTTGTGCCTATAAAATCATTTAAATTTACGCTTTTTAATTCTTATCTTGCTTATTGAAATTAAACTCAATACATATGATTCACCATTAACATTTATTAATATACTGTAATCTACAAGTAAACAAGGGTCTATATTGACAGCAGCGCCTGCAGTAAAGGGTAAATGATCTGCACATTTCATAAACTCTAACAATATGAAAATCAATCAGCTAATTCCAGTATCACTCAGCAAACTGTTTGCTGGTTTTCTCCTGACAATTAAAATTAGTTTAAGAGAAATGGGAGAGAGAGAGAATAATTAATAGATTAGCTCATTATTTACCTACATGTGGTAAAATTAGTGTCTTCAGATGCTAATTACTTGATGCGAGCAGCTAAATTAGTGGACACTGTTACAGTAATACAAAACTGCTATACAAATGTATTAGCTAAACATAGAGATTCCTTGTGTAATAATATATTATCTACTATTTGCAGGAGAAAGTTTTAATTACGGCAACCTTTAATCTCTAAATAGCATGTATTATGGATGAAATCCCATTTCTTTGAATGGCCTTAAGTTCATAGTTTTAAGCTAAAGTTTTATAAGAACGAAAGAGTCCTTTTAACAACGACATTTTTCTAATTTCACGGTTCACCGATCAGTCAGTAAAGATTTAAATAATTCAGAAAGAAAGCCTATTCTGTTTCTTTTTTAGAACTTTAAATCAAGGGAAATTGTTTGACGTTTAATATGTTTTAACCCTTTTAATAACTGCCCGTGATCATGTTAGTTTAAGGAGAATGTTAATATAATGAAGGTGAATAGCAGTCAAGGACTTTTTTGATTAGATTTTAGACCTTTACCCTCTCATATAAAACATGAAAGCATAAAAGGCACTGTAAGGAAAATGACATTGTGTGCTCTTTTATTTATATTTAAGTGTATCGAAGGAGATGTGTGCTATCTTCAGAGTTTATGTTGAAAACCCCTCCAGCAAATATATTTTATGAAGAAAGATCAAAGTCCATTTATACTTTTCAAAGAAAGCTCAGTATAATCAAAATAGTGTTGGTGGATTGTAGGACATGGCAGATACTCCTAACTTTACATTTTGAAACAGGATTTCCCTTTTCGACAAAAAGCGATGAACTTCTGATTCCTGCTTAGTTGTTTTTGCGCTTTCCTCATTTAGATTATTTTTTATGGTTTCAATAAGTACACTATTGGTCAGCGAAAAAACACAATTTAAATTTAAAAAATTAATTGAAAAAATAGAAAAAGTGTCAGCTCAGCTCACCACTAGGGTTGAGTGAAACGGATTGGACAAATTCAAAAATCGCCGTCTTTCGGCAAAGTCGGGTTTCATGAAATCCGACCTGATCCTAGTGTGGGATCGGCCATGAGGTCGCCGATCTGCGCGCCAAAGTCGCGTTTCCTATGACGCTTTCAGCGCCATTTTTCAGCCAATGAAGGAGGACGCAGAGTGTGGGCAGCATGATGACATAGGTCTCGGTCCCCACCATCTTAGAGAAGGGCATGACAGTGATTGGCTTGCTTTCTGAGGCATCACAGGGGGTATAAAGGGGCGTGCATGCCGACCACCATCTTACTTCTGCCGATCTTAGCATAGGCAGAGGTTGCAGCAGCTTCATCAGAAGAAGGGATATAGTTAGGGACGGAAGATTAACCCCCAAACTGCTTGTGCTGTAGCGATTTCCACTGTCCAACACCACCTTTTTTTTGCAGGGATAGTGATCACTGATAGCTGCATTGCTGTTTACATGCTGCTGTGCAAACCAACTGCTTTTTTAAAAGAAAAAATCCTGTTGCTCCTTTCTGCACAGTTATCTTGTTTATTTGTCCACACTTTTGTGTGCAGCAGTCCTTTTTATTGCTGCCATACTTGTCCTGAGATCATTGTAGGAGATTGAAATTGTACTACAGTCCTTGTATTTTTTCATATATCTTGCAGCCACTTTCTGCCACTTACATTGTGTTGTTTTATACACTGGGCCTGAGTTTTGGTTCAGTCTCCCCCCCAAAAAAAGTGAGATTCAAATTCTCACAAAGTGGATATACTTCAGTCCTGTTAGTTTGTCGTATATCAGCCAGCCACTTTCTGCCACTTACATTGTGTTGTTTTATGCAACAGGACCCGAGTTTTGGTTCAGTCTCCCAAAAAAAAAGGGAGATTTAAATTCTCAACAAGTTTATATACACCCTCTACCTTGTTTAACAGTACCATATAACGGTTGTTATTTTGGTTAGATTTTCCAAAAAATGAGGAAGTCTGGTGGAAGAGCCTGTGGGCGGTGGTTGCCAGCTGGTACTGATGGTGGTGGTGGTGCATCTGGTGGTAGGGGCAAAAGCACAATAGCACCTAAGGCTGGAGGTGTTGAGCCAGCGTCATCGTCTGGCTACACAAGGCCTCGAAGGCTCCCTTATCTTGGAGTAGGAAAACAGCTTTTAAAGCCGGAGCAGCAGGAAAAAGTTTTGGCTAAAATAGACACCTGGCCTGAATTGGCAGAATATGCACTACAGGAGCTCGCTTGCCCTGCTCCTAGTGTGCTATCGCAAAGAGTCTTCAGTGCTGCTGGTTCAATGCTGACCGAAAAAAGGACACGTCTGGCTACCCAAAATGTTGATGATCTAACCTTCATTAAAATGAGCCAATCATGGATTTCAAATTATTTTGCCCCACCTTCCCCTGCTGACACGTAGCTTGCCTGAAAAATGTCTTGCTTTTGGCCTCCTCTTACTGCCTTCTCCAATTCCTCCATTTGCAGCTGGTGAATGTCCACCATAGGCCATTTTTATACCTCCCTAAATGGTCTGACTCCCCACACAGGGCCGTGGTCACCACCTGGTGCAAGCACCCATGCGAGTGCCGTTTGCCTGGACAGGTGGGTGGGCCCACTCTTGGGCAAAGGCACAGGGACCCTCATAGTACAATGAAGTGTCTCTGATGGTGGTTGTGCACAACCAACGTCAGACACTCGTAAGACTCGTGATATGAGGGGCCCTGTGCCTGTACCGCCGCCCACGAGAGTGTTCCCCCAGCTCGAACAGTGCTCTACCACTTGCAATACTTACCTCTCCCTGCTCCACCTCTGTGTAGTCTGTGCTGTTAAATCCTTCAATGACACTGCCAATACAAATTTGTTGAAATGATGACAGTTAAAATATACAGGGGCCCTGGCCTCCATTTAGACCAGTTAATACTTTGCGCCTACTACCACTGTCTGCTACTCAGCAGAGGAGCCAACCCCTGTACCTAGCTATGCCATCTGTTTATGAACAATTTTTTGGCAGACATTTAGCCCACTTTATTATTTGGGCCTACTAACTTAGTGTGCTACTCATTACAATTTTCCGACACTGAGCAAAGCAATGTCGCCTGTTTGTTTATGAACAATTTTTTGGCAGACATTTAGCCCACTTTATTATTTGGGCCTACTAACTGTGTCTGCCACTCAGTACAGTTTTCCTCCACTGAACAAAGCAATGCCACCTGTTTAGTCGTGTTACCACATTTGAACTGCATTTAGCCTACTTTATTATTTGGGCCTACTAACTGTGTCTGCCACTCATTACAGTTTTCCTCCACTGAACAAAGCAATGCTGCCTGTTTAGTCCTGTTACCACATTTGAACTGCATTTAGCCTACTTTATTATTTGGGCCTACTAACTGTGTCTGCCACTCATTACAGTTTTCCTCTACTGAACAATGCAATGCCGCCTGTTTAGTCCTGTTACCACATTTGAACTGCATTTAGCCTACTTTATTATTTGGGCCTACTTACCGTGGCTGCCACTCATTACAGTTTTCCTCCACTGAACAAAGCAATGCCGCCTGTTTAGTCCTGTTACCACATTTGAACTGCATTTAGCCTACTTTATTATTTGGGCCTACTGTTATGATCCTAGTGACAAGGATCGCAGGTTGGACTAGCTAAGTAACTGAAACAGACTACTAGCTCTGGGGAAGTGGTAACTAGACTGACCGCAACCTGATCCTATCCGCAAACAACTATAGGCAGCCGTGGAACGTTACCTAAAAATCCTAGACGTCTCTTCAGGGCCTGAGAAACTGACTATTCCTGGAGGGAAAGACAGTCCTCTCTTGCCTCAGTGGAATTACCCCAAAGATATAGAATAGCCCCCCACAAATATTAACGGTGAGTTAAGGGGAAAGCACAAATGCAGAGATGAAATCAGATTTAGCAAATGAGGCCCGCTAATACTAGATAGCAGAAAATAGGAAGGGAACTGTGCGGTCAATAAAAAACCCTATTCAAAATATCCACGCAGAGATTGCTCGAGCCCCCGCACCAACTAACGGTGCGGGGGAAGCAACTCCGTACCCCAGAGCTTACCAGCAAAAAGAAATCACATATTAGCAAGCTGGACTAGACTCATCATACACAGAAATCATATTGCAGGCAGATGAGCAAAAAATATTCAAACAGAACTTAGCTTATCCTGAAGAGGCAGAAAACGAGATAATCAGGAGTAATCAGAATAGCACTGAATACATTGACAGCCGGCAACAAGTGGAAGTGAAGCAGAGCTAAATAGGAGCCTACCTGGTGAATAACGAGGCAGCTGATCCAGCCAGACCCGCAGGATAATAAACCAAACCACCCGGGGGAGCCAAAAAACCAAAGTCACACAATACCATCTGTGACCACAAGAGGGAGCCCGAAAACGGAGTTCACAACAGCCTACTAACTGTGTCTGCCACTCATTACAGTTTTCCTCCACTGAACAAAGCAACGCCGCCTGTTTAGTCCTGTTACCAATTTTGAACTGCATTTAGCCTACTTTATTATTTGGGCCTACTAACTGTGTCTGCCACTCATTACAGTTTTCCTCCACTGAACAATGCAATGCCGCCTGTTTAGTCCTGTTACCACATTTGAACTGCATTTAGCCTACTTTATTATTTGGGCCTACTAACTGTGTCTGCCACTCATTACAGTTTTCCTCCACTGAACAAAGCAACACCCCCTGTTTAGTCCTGTTACCAATTTTGAACTGCATTTAGCCTACTTTATTATTTGGGCCTATATCTGTGTTTCCTCCTCATCCTGCCCATTGCCCAGCCACTACTAGATGAGTCTGCTGGTACATTGACCCAGACCACTGCATTCCCCTTGCACTCTACACAGCCAGAATCTGACCCTGCTGAAAGTCAGGTTCCCCTTCCCGCATACTATACCACCTTACACGGGGACAAAGAGGAAGGTGCAGATGAAAGTGCAGGTTCCTTCATCAGGTGGGGGGGCATACTGATTGGCGACGTCACTGGCACAGGGCCCCTCATAGTACGCAAAAGTGTCTCTGCCAGTGGGAGGCGCCACCCGCTGTCAAACACACCATCGTACTATGAGGGGCCCTGTGCCAGTGCCAACGAGTGCCCCCCCGCTTGCTCAGGATCACAGCACTTGCAATGTTGAAATACTTACCTCTCCCTGCTCCACTGCCGTGACGTATTCCGCGTTTCCTGGGCCCACAAGAATCTTGAGCCAGCCCTACCCCCCACAACTTTAGCCAAATGACCCCCAGTTTTCAATGCCTAACTATTATTATAAAGTAAATTAAGATTGACAAGCTTAAGTAATAAGAATTGATGTTTTTGGCATTAAAATGGGCACTGTAGGTGTTTTCCTGTCCTCCACTCACTGCCGATTTGATTCCCCATTGACTTGCATTGGGTTTCGTGTTTCAGTCGGCCCCCGACTTTTTGCAATAATCGGCCGATTTCACCCAACCTGACTTTTGACAAAGTCGGGTTTCACGAAACCCAACCCGATCCAAAAAAAGTAATAGTCGCTCAACTCTACTCACCACTTATGTGTTAGAGATAAGTATCCCAGAAGATTTCCAGGGTAGACAGTCTGTGGTCTGGGTGTTGTACACAGAGTATGCACTGGTCTAGCTTCCAGATCAAATAGCTCTCAATGGACCAAAAGGGGATGTTCTTCAGAACCAAAGGAAAGTAGTTAAAACTTAGCTTTTAATCATTTAGGACATAAAAACAGAATGTGCACATATTAAAAAAAACCATAATGCTTACGCGTTTCAGTTTGAGAACTGTTTAATCATACCTAAAATACATAAGCATTGTGGGTTATTTTAATAATATGTGCACATTCTGCCATTTTTTTTTATCCCATATGATTAAAAGCTAAGTAAAAATTAATTACTTTTGGCAATAAAGTTCAAAAGAGGGGAGATCAAATTGTAATAAGGACAGTGTTTCAGTTGGGTGGGAGTATTGCAGTTGACATTATTACTATTCAATTATGTAGTCTATGGGTTAACTGCTTAAAGTTTTATTGCTCTAGATATTTTTGAGTTTCTTTAGGGTGATTTGAATTTTCTCCTGTACTCAAGAAAGTTTTTGACTAGTTAGTCCACAAAGCCTGACTCAAGGGTTTCACAGTAAAATTCCAAAAAGATCTTCATTTTTGTATTGCTTCACGCCAAAACGTTTATATTAGTAAAATGCAAGAGAAACTCTTGCAAAAGCAACCGGACCACCCACCTTCGTACTATCACTTTCAACTTTTGGGAGTACGCTTTTAGAATAGCACTTGACCTCCAGTTCCCAGTTACTACGTTGGTAATCTAGTACCTGTAGGAAGGAAGAGTAATATATAGATGGAGTGGAAATAGATTCAACATGAGTTTTTTCTTCAGGACCCCATATCAACCACTATACATGTGCTTACTTGTTGTCAATAAAGGAGAACATCAAATTTAATATGAACTACATTGAAAGCAATTCGATGTGAAAAATGAATCCAATATCATAACAGTATCTATTAGACACACAGGAATATTGTGCGTATCTATGACTTCTTTTTTGTTTTTAGAAAAATGTAAGGGGATTCAGCACCAGAATCAATTCAGGTCTTTATTGGATCAACATTAAAACCATGATTGAAACAAAACGGATGGGACATGTGAACCTTATGAGTTTCGGACATGAAGTCTCACATAATCTACCTATGAGTAAGCATTTCACGTCCGAAATGCGTAAGGTTCACGTGTCTCATCTGCCTTGTTTTAATCATGGTTTTAATGTTGATCCAAAAAAGAACTGAGTTTTTATGATTCCCGTGCTGGACTCCCTTACCTTTTTCTATGTTGTCTACTTTGTTTGCTTGTGGATGCCAGCCTCAAGGATCCGTGCATGGAATACTTCCTGAATCCATGGATATTCTTTCATGGATGGTGACTTTTTTTACCCTTTTTTCTTTAGATTTTTTTATCTTATCATGTTTTGGGTGAAGTCCATCAAGTTTCAACTGTTTTGATTCACATTCCATGAAACCTTAGCCCCACTAGGGATACAGTCCTGCTCATCGTTATTGTCATATATGAAATTTAAGTACATAATGTGGAATATCTCCTGAAATAATGAATCAAGTGAAAAGCACTTGTGTTAAATACAAAAGAGCAAATGATAATAATTTAAAATAAAAAACAAAAAACAATGGGAGTGAAAAATAGAAAAACCTAAATATTGATGTGACACTGGTATTGGCACTCTTTACATTAAATTAGCATGAAAACACATTTTGCCTGTGGTAAATCACAAAGGAGAATCGTCTGCTATTAATTGTTGGTGCCCATGTGACATGAATTAGCCAACGAATGATGACTTCAGTGTTTAAAAAAAGCCACATTGTAGGCTCTGTTCCTTTGTTACATTGGTGAAGACAGAGGAGCTGTTGGAGGACATCGGAACTGCTATTATTAGCAAACAGAAGACTCCAAAGCATATAAGGCCATCTCCAAAGACCTTGGTATCCCAGTTTCAACAATGCACAATGTTATTAAGAAGTTTGCCAAGCATGGAACCATCAGGAACCTCGCTGGACGTGGGGTAAAGAGTAAAATTGAACGTTGATGTCTTTGAACGTTGGTGCAAATGGTGGAAAAGACAGCATGTCAATCACTCAAAGACCTGAAGGCCAACCTGAAACAGTTGGGAGGCATGGTTTCAACAAGAACCATATGCCGCAAACTAAACCAAGCAGAGCTTTCTGGGTGAAGGCCAAGAAAGAAACAATTGATGAAGAAAATACATAAAAAGGAGTGACTGATCTTTGCCAAAAAGTACCTTGAAAAGCCACAATCCTTCAGTGAAAATGTTCTGTGGACAGGTGAAACATGAATAAAGCTTTTTGGAAAATGCAAAGCGACAGTGTTGTGAATTTGGTTTCTGGGCTCCCCCGGTGGTTTCTGGTGGTACTGCACTTGTGTGCTTCATCTCCTCTGTTCACCTGTTTTCCATCTGGATGTGGGAGTTTTCTATTTAGCCTTGCTCCTCAGTCATTTCTATGCCGGCCAACAATGTTACCAGAAGCCTTTCTGTTGCATGTTCCTGCTCCTAGACAACTATCAGCTAAGTTGGACTTGTTGTCCTAAGTTTGTTTTGCATTTTTGTTCCAGTTCTCTGTGATTGAATATTTCTGAGGCTGGAAGCTCTTGTGAGCTGAAATTGCCACTCTGGTGTCATGAGTTGATATTAGAGTCTTAAAGTAATTTCAGGATGGTATTTTGAAAGGGTTTTCAGCTGACCGTGAAGTTCCCTTTTCTGTCTTCCTACTATCTAGTAAGCGGACCTCAATTTGCTAAACCTATCTTCATACTTCGTATGTCAATTTCCTCTAAAATCACCGCCAATATATGTGGGGGCTACTGTCTGCCTTTTGGGGAAAATTTCTCTAGAGGTAAGCCAGGTCTGTATTTTCCTCTGCTAGGGTCAGTCAGTTCTCCGGCTGGCGCTGGGCGTCTAGGGATAAAACGTAGGCACGCTACCCGGCCACTGTTAGTTGTGCGGTAGGTTTAGCTCATGGTCAGCTCGAGTTCCCATCTTCCAAGAGCTAGTCCTTTTGTATGCTTTATTACGTTCTCTTGCCATTGAGAACCATGATACGACAGTTTGTTTACAGACAATGAAATGAAGTGTATAAGGAAATGAACACCCTACCAACAGTTTAGCATGGTGGAGGATACATACTGGTGTGGGGTTACTTTGTTGCAACTGGTACTGGAGGCTTTCACCATACCACAGGAATCATGAAATAAGAGACTTATCAAGAGATTTTAGAGCGAAAAAATTCCTACCCAGTGTAAGAAAACTTGATTTGAGTTGAAGATCATGTGTCCTCCAGCAAGACAATGGCCCAAAGACCACATCCAAAAGTACACAGGAATGGTTGAAAAAGAAGAAAATGACTGTTTTAAAATAGCCAGCAATGAGTCCTGGCCTCAATCCCATTGAAACTCATTGAGGTGATCTGAAATCTGCCATTGGGAAAAGAACCCAGCAAACATTCAAGAGCTTGAACAAAATTCAAAGGAAGAGAGGGAGAAAATACCAGCTGAAAAGAGCAAGAAGCTTATTGATGGCTACAAGAAACGTTTGGAGGATGTCATCAATGCCAAAGAGTGTGGAACCAAGTTTTAATTTGGGGTGCCTTTATGTACATGCTGTTTATTCTGTTTCTCTTTGAAATTGCAACATGTACATTGAAAAACAATGTTGGAGGGGCTATCCAAAAGTAATGATAATCAATACTAAACACAATGAATATAGTAAAAAAAAATTTTATTTTTCTACATAGTCTCCTAACAAGTCTATACATTTAGTCCATCTCTTTTCTAAACTTAGAATTCCCTTCGAAAAAAATTCTTGATCTTGACCCTCAAAAAAATCCCCAACAGCGGTTATCACGTCGATATTGTCATCAAATTTCTTCCCCCGGAGGTGTTCCTTGAGCCGAGGGAAGAGAAAGAAGTCACTGGGGGCTAGATCTGGTGAATGGGGGGGTGTTCCACCTGTTCAAAGCCCGTTTCTTGAATGGTAGCCATGGCAACTGCAGCTTTGTGAGCCGGCGCGTTATCTTGGTGAAACAGCACTCCAGCCCGCAGTTTGCCGCGCCTTTTCTCCTTGATAGCCTCCCGCAATCTTCTTATTTGTTCTGCGTAGTAGGAGCCTGTAATAGTGGCTCCCTTCTCCAAATAGTCCACCATAATAATTCCTTCAGCGTCCCAAAAAACGGACACCATAACCTTCCCTGCTGAGCTTGACACTTTGAATTTCTTCGGCGTTGGTTCGTCGGCTTGTTTCCATGTCATCAATTGTTGTTTAGTTTCGGGATCAAAGTGGTGGATCCAGGTCTCGTCCATGGTCAAAAAACGTGGCAAAAAATTTTCCTTGTCTGCTTGGAACTTTTCGAGATTTGCTATTGAAATGTCAACTCGTTTCTTCTTTTGCTCGTCGGTTAACATTTTTGGCACCCAACGCGCAGAGACCTTTCTCATATGCAATTCTTTTGCAAGGATTCTTTGAATACTGCCATATGAGATCCCTGTGACCTCAGCTACATGCCTGATAGTCACTCTTCAATCTGCCAATACAACTTCTTCAATTTTTTTCACGTTTTCTTCATTGAGGGACGTGGATGGGCGTCCTTCATGATGTTCATCTTCCGTCGATGTTCTTCCCAGCTTAAATTCCTTGGCCCAGCGTGCAACTGTGGAATATGGAGAAGAGTCCCCCAATGTTTCCACCAAGTCGCTGTGTATGTCTTTGGAAGTCATTTTTTTCAAGCAGAGGTATTGGATGACAGCTCTGAGCTCGTTTTTTTCCATTTTGATGTTCACTCCTCGGCAGTTCATATTCAAATGAATGTAGCTCCCGGGAATCGTGGTCTATTTAAGGGATTTTTTTTCCTGGACTAGTGGGTAACTAAGAGAGAAGAAAACATTTTATTTTAATTTCTGAGTGCAATAAAAATAACCGATTATCATTACTTTTGGATCGCCCCTCGTACTTTGGAACACTAATTAAAAAATCCTGAGGATATAACTTTGGTGCACTTCCATTTATTTCTGAAGATATTGTACACTCTATGAAAAAAAATGAAGGGGTGCCTATAACAATGAGCAGGACTGTAGTACACTGCCAAACAAAATGTGCCTATACCCACAATGGGGCCTACTTATGTAAAAAATAATCATCTAGCCTCTTGTCAAGACTTATCCACCTGAAAATATCAGATCAGGAGAGTGGGCAGCATGGTGGCTCAGTGGTTAGCCCTGAAGTGCTGAGGTCCTGGGATAAAATCCCACCAACATCTGCAAGGAGTTTGTATGTTCTCCCATGTTTGCATGTTTGCTCTGAATTCCCCAGTTTCCTCCCACACTCCAAAAACATATTTAAAAGGAATTTAAATTGTGAGCCCCAATGGGGACAGTGATTGCTGTGGAATATAAGAATGCTAGCAGAATCAGCAAAGTCTTGCCTCTATAAACACATTATGGGAGTGGGATGGAGGAACAATGGGCTCCAAACCAGGAAAGTTGAATTATACTGGTATTCTTCCCTTTATAACTCTGTCAAGGAGCTCACCCATCCATCACTCATGAACGTCAACCAGTTAACCCCTTGTCACTCATCCATTTTTCTTGCCATACCGTCCATCCATCTGATTGCTTCTAGACATTTTCTTTTTTGCTTGAGGACAGGTACACCATTAAAATAATTATATTTAAAATAAGTGCCATTTTTCTTTTTTCTGTGACCCCTATCCTGCTGACCTATTTATTATTCGGAACGTCTCTCGAGAATAATACATTGAATTGTGGATGAGTGCCGATTCTTCCTTTGGAATGTTATACATTAAAATAATTGTCTTTCATTAGGACAATAAAGTAACTTCCCCTTCAGAAATAAAATGCCGAGCTCTATCCCTGTATAGTAAATGGAGAAAATTACAATAATCCATTTGCATTGTCCATTCAGTTACATAGCAGACTTCCCACTGTAGGCCCTATAATTACACGTGGATTACCCAGTCTGTCACCTGTTTGAAAGATAAATCACCTGTAACGACAGACATTAGAACTGCTTTATTTTTCTTTATTTGTCAAAGATTTTCCCCCAGAGCAATTAATTCCTACAGTGGGGTCCAGTCTGATCACAGTGCAGGTCTGCCATGATCTTTTTCGTAGCCTTAGGGACAGTACTCAACAATGTTCAGTGTCAAGCGTTGACAGACAGGGGTAAATGAAAGGGCTTCAATGATGCTTCCCTGTCTCTCGCTCTTGCTGGAGCTGGCATTCATCCAGGTCTTGCCTGCTAACACCATAGAAAGCAGCAGCTGGTGAGTAACATTAGCAAGCAGGGCCCGAGGGCTACCCATGTTCTTGCTCTCTGTTCACCAACTGCTATTCAGTAAAACAGCTGGATCAAAAAAGATTCAGTCAATATGTAGTTAGAGTTTTATGTGTACAACTGTTTTGATATAGATTGTCTGCTAGAGGCAGAGATAATGATAGCTTTGCAAGTGAACATATTTGGCTGCGAGTAAAACTGGTGTATTTATTTTTATACACTGCTTGTTCTGTTCGGCTGCTGTGAATTTACAGGCTAGTAACCCTACACGGTGAATGACACACAGAGAGTGAAGTGATTGAGCTGAGATCACAACAGGATTTAGCAATCTGCCGCAGAGCAGATCCCCCGATGTAGGAGAACTGGGAGGAAAACGTTCATTCACAGTCTCATAAATACATATTTGTAAGTAAAGAACCCTCGATATGTATTTTTGGGGACAACTTCTAAGATCTATATGAATATGAAAATGGAAGACTTAAAGGGATTGTCCAAACAAAAAATATTTTTGGATAGATCATATATCACATCATGGGGGTTCAATATTTTGTTACTGTAGATCAGCTATTTTTCAAATTCTTAGGTCACCAGTATAGTATCAAGTGAATTCACTAGGCTTAGCTCTAGGTGGGCACATTGAGTGCAGCAGTGGCACTGGAGCTAGCAACAGCTGGGGTGCTGAGTGTCATATAGGTCATCAGTGATGTATACCCAGGCAACCATTTTTATATGGAATCTATATTAAATATAGATCCCTTATAAAAGGGTATCTCTCTCTCTTCTATATACATATGTAAATATCTATTGACAGCAAATTGCCTGTAATATCATAGATACGATAAAACGTGAAATTCTTTTAGCCACAAATAGCAAAATAGTAGACAAACCTTATACATAATTGTTGTGATCTAATCAGAAAATAATATAGTAATTCCACACGATCACCACCTCCTACTACAGGGGGGCGATGGGGATCATGTTAGTCTATGACATCACCAACGCCAAAAGCTTTGAGAACATCAGCAAGTGGCTCAGAAACATAGATGAGCATGCCAACGAAGACGTGGAGCGGATGCTGCTGGGAAACAAGTGCGACATGGAGGACAAGCGGGTGGTGCTCAAGGCAAAAGGAGAGCAGATCGCTCGAGAACACGGAATTAGGTTTTTTGAGACAAGCGCGAAATCAAACATAAACATTGAGAAGGCATTCCTCACATTAGCGGAAGACATCCTCCGAAAGACTCCAGTGAAAGAACCCAACAGTGAGAATGTAGATATCAGCAGCGGTGGAGGCGTCACAGGCTGGAAGAGCAAATGTTGCTGAGTCTTTAGTTTGCGCCATTCACGGTCACTGCCCCTCCTCACCTCCCGCCCCCTCGCAGCATAGACCACTTCCCCTGACACCCTCCATTGTAGCCTCCCCCATGAATGTCCCTTCCTCTCATTAACCTCCATCTCTGAGTGCTTGCCGGTATCTCCCCTTTGTCGGAGCAGACGGTGGCTGGAGACGATGACGCGTCGGCCCGGGAGATATTTGTGACCTCATGTGTATGACATATATCATTTTAAAGCCCCCGTCCCCCTCCGCACCCCCTGCCCCCATCACTACATTTTGGTTGTACCCGATGCCCCTCCTGCCCTCTTTTCCTCTTCGTTCTGTTATCACCGAAAAGAAGAAAAAAAAAAAAGTGCGAGATGAAAACGCGTGCGGCAAATTCTGCTCTACTGTTCTGGATAAATGATGTGTACCACAATAAAAGATAGAATGAAAAAAAAAAAAAAAAGAAAATAATATAGTAATCAGTAATTGCTGAAATCCACTACTGTAGTTATTACGGCCTGTAATGTGAATTTTTAGTACATAGCACATGATGTCCTCTGGCTGTAAATATTGCTCTCTTTATTTCTCCAGACATCACTATACAATAATAATGGAATATATCCTACAGGTGGGTATTTATGTCGCTGTTAACTTATATATGGGGTAAATACAACCATAGCTGTAATATAACAATATACTCTTCATCCAAACTGTACTTTTATGAAAAAGATTTGGTAGATCTTCACTCTAAAATGTTAAGCTAGAAATATGAAGCATTAAGCCAAATAATTTAAACATCATGTCTCAATGAGGCAATCTTTTTGCCATCTGTTCATTTAAATGGCTGAAAATCTGATACTTGCTTAGTCGGAACTATCAGGACTAATAGACCATGAAGCCTTTAAGCCCATACAGTGCAATATTTTATTGTTTTCTTGAGACAACCTTTTGAAGATGGTCTGTCAGTGTGGAGGACCCAACATGGCTTTTCATTACATGCTCATACCGTTTACAGTGTGGACTATGCCCATGCTACAGCTCCTGTATGGTGTTGGTGCAATGGATACTAATGAATACCAGTAGATACCCCTGTACTGAACGCAAGCTGTTCAAGCAGTAGGACATTCTGTGATCAGTTTATAGTCAGAAGACCCCTATAGACCCCTATAGAGATTATTTAGTACATTCTTAAAACCTTTATCGTAGAAAACTTCCTATGATGTGCAGAATAGTTGAGAAAAAAATAAATTCCTAGATGCATCACTACGAACCAGTAAACAGGTACAGGTACTATATGGCAACTTGTCAATTCTTACCTGTCACAAAGGCACTGTTCATGGTCACCTGGCAGCTCAAAAATGTCTGTCATGAACAGAATTGGCACTTGCTGCTCAGATAACCCATTCCAAGTCCTTGACCCTTAAGCCCTATGCAAAGATCTGGACTTACACAAGAGTCCCTGGGCTAGGTCCACAAAGTCAGCTACTGTTAGGTGACGAAAGATGGTAAGAAGCGTAGCCGGGTCAGAACAAGGAGGTATGAGAATGGTCAAGAGAAACATCAATAAACTAGCTGAGGTCAGGAAATAGAATAAATCAGGATGAAACAACAAATACATAGAACACAGGTAAAGCCAGGAAGCAAACATTGACTGGAAGTGGTAAATGACTCATTAATTTGCATGTTAACGTTCCCAGAAGAGCTTTGCATGGTGAATAAGCCTCCTTACCTTGACATGCCAGAGCTGGTATGTCACTCTCCACAAGGAGAAATGTTACCCTCTAGACCTCAGTTCAGAGCTTCTCATCTAGCCAAATCAGTTCTCATACTTTGCACTGAGAAGGGCCAATATCCCGAAACACCATGTCTGCAAATTGAGATTCTGATTTGGCTTTTATCCTAAATCATATTGCAAGACTCGATAAAGGGTTGATTGTGACTTGTAGAATTGCTGC
This sequence comes from Ranitomeya variabilis, assembly GCF_051348905.1. NCBI lineage: Eukaryota > Metazoa > Chordata > Amphibia > Anura > Dendrobatidae > Ranitomeya > Ranitomeya variabilis. The sequence continues at coordinate 459,868,274 of NC_135237.1, read as the reverse complement.
TTTCCACAGGTGGCGCTATAGATTTCAAGTCCTCTTTCTCTCTGAAGAGGCAATTTGCATCTCAGAGATTTATACATTCAGCAGACTGACCCAGAGCTGATAACAAGAAGAAACCCACACTTACAGGATTAACCCCATAGCTTGTGGACTGGCCAGAGCCAGAAGTCTCATAAAATAGGATTGATGCTGTCAAGCATCACCCGCAACAAAGGTGTGAAACCGCCTAGCGGTCACAGAAGAAATTTAAGAAAATTTAAATTCTCCAAAAACTATTTGAAAACTACTTTTACTATTTAAGGATTTTGCTATTTGTGCAGTTTTATAATATATTCATATTTCTATTAAGTTGAACCTTTCACTTATGTGCATAATGTATATTTTATTTAGAGAAAGTCTTAAGTGTATATACACTAAAATAGCACATCCTGGATATCACTGAGTGAAATTTTCCAGTTGCAAATCTTTATTCATTACATAGTAGAATGCATTGAGAAGAATAAAACATAAAAATGATCAATGTAAATCAAAATTAATATCCCATGGAGGCCTGGATTTGGAATCATACTCAAAATCAAAGTGGAAAATAAAATTACAGGCTGATCCAACTTCAGTAGAAATGCCTCAAGACAAAGAAATGATGCTCAGTAGTGTGTGTGGCTTCCATATGCCTGTATGACCTCTCTACAATGCCCAGGCATGCTCCTGATGAGGTGGCAGATGTTCTCCTGAGGGATCTCCTCCCAGACCTGGATTAAAGCATCAGGCAATCCCTAGACAGTCTGTAGTGCAATGTGGCATTGGTGGATCGAATGAGACGTGATGTACCATATATGCTTGATTGGATTCAGGTCCGGGGAACAGACAGGCGAGTCCATAGAATCAATGCTTTCATCATGCAGGAACTGCTGACACACTTTAGTCACATGAGGCCAAACATTGTCGTGCAACAGAAGGAACCGAGGGCCCACTGCACCTGCACATGGTTGCACAATAGGTCTGAGGATCTTATCCCTGTACCTAATGGCAGTTAGGGTACCATTGGGTAGCACATGGAGAGCTGTGTGGCCCTCCAAAGAAATGCCTCCCCTCACCATTACTGACCCACTATCAAACCAGTCATGCTGAAGCATGTTGCAGGCAGCAGAACATTCTGCACAGCGTCTCCAGACTCTGTCATGTCTTTCACATGTGCTCAGTGTGAACCTGCTCTCAACTGTAAAGAGCATAGGGAGCCAATGTCAAATCTTGGTGTTCTCTGGGAAACTCCAATCGCCCTTCATGGTGTTAGGTTGCAAGAACAACTCCCACTTGTTTAAGTCAGGCCCTCATACCTCCCTTATGGAGTCTGTTTCTGACACTTGGAGCAGACACATGAATGTTAGTGGCCTGATGGAGGTTATTTTGCAGAGCTCTGGCACTGCTCCTCCTTAAACACAGGAAGAGCTAGTGATCCTGATGCTAGGTTGCTGCCCTCCTATGGCCCCCTCAATGTCTCCTGGTGTATTGACCTGTCTCCTGGTATCTGCTCCATGTTCTGGACACTGTGCGACAGAAACAGCTACCCTTCTTCCCACAGTTCGCATTGATGTGCCATCCTGGATGAGCTGCATTACCTGAGCAACTTCTGTGGGTTGTAGACAACGCCACTGTACCTCGAGGGATGAGAGCAATGATAAATTGCAAAAGTAATCAAAACAGCAAAAAAAGATGAGAACAGAGAAATGGTCTGTGGTCACCCCCTGCAGAACCACTCCTATATAGGGATTGGCTAATTGCTTGTCATTTCTATCTGTTGCCTGTTCCATTTACACAACAGCAGAAGAAATTGATTTACAATCGGTGTTACTTCATAACTGGACAGGCTGATTTCACAGAAGTGTGATTGACTTGGAGTTACATTTTGTTGCTTAAGTGTTCCCTTTATTTTTTTGTAATTTTTTTAATTTATTTTAGTTGCTAATTTAGCACCAATATTTCCACATCACATTGCGGACATTATCAGCACTGTCCCCACACTCTAAATTCCCTATCAGTATGTCTTTGTAGTGTAGGAGGAAATCGGAGAACCTGAAGGAAGCCCACACAAACATGGTGAGAACATACACACTCTTTGCAGATGTTGTCTTTAGTGGGATTTGAACCCAGGACCCCAGCGCTGCAAGGCTGCAGTATATACATCTATCCTTTTTGGATACATCTGATGCCTAATTACTGGAAGAAAATTACTAAGCAGTACAATTCATTCAACATTATATTTCCCTTTTATACATACAAATATATTTCATTATAACATAATTTTACAATTATGAAAATGTCATTGCTTCCAATCTAAAGGGGAATATTGTAATTAAATTGCTCATTGGCTATACTATGATTGCAATAGATACATTATGTATTTCCTTGGTCAGATATGGTTTTATTTAATAGTATTCATGCAATGCAATTCTCTCAAGTATATATGGAAGTGAGTGGTTTATGATGATGTGTAGGTAGAAAATGATTATAATGAGTTCAGAAATCATTTATAGAATAGTTTGTTTTTGCCAAAGGCGAATGCCTTGTTTTATTAGGTGAAATTTTGGTGACAGGAAAGTTTGAACAAATATATTTAACTTGATCGGTTTTCTGTTGCATACCAAATATTCCTAGTAAAATCCTCAGAAGAAATCCAAGCAGTATACATCTATTTTACTTAAAAACTACATTAACTAAGACACAACCTGAATTTTTTGTAGCTGGAAAATTTAAGAAAATATTTCAGTGCTTGAAGCCACAGGCCAAAGTCAAAGCCTGAGGCTGCACTACTGAAGAATTCTGATGACAAAATGTCCCCTTGAGACATCTGTTAAATGTAGTCGTAGAGAACAAGCATTACTTCAAATCACCTTCAACATCTAATTTGTAGCTCAATTAAAATAAAAAAAGTTCAAATGTATGGTTGTCTATGTACAGTATTAATGAAGGAAAAGGAGCAAAAGAAGGTGTTTTTTGCAGTGTCAATCTGCCTTATAGGGGGGTCCTAAGTGGACTGTCCTACTGTGTGATGTCCATATGCAGATTGACACTTGATTGATACTTACACATATTGTCTCCTTTATTAGGGACACTACTGATTTCTTACAGTACCTCAAATCAATGGGTACCATATCACAGGGATGTTTTCTCGTCACCATGGACGTGAACAATTTGTATACCAGTATTGATCATACTAAAGGTCTCCATGCTATCCAATGGTTCCTTGATACATATACTGATTTTTCTGTGATGCAAAAGGAATTTTGCCTGACCATGCTAGATCTAGTTTTATCTAAGAATTTCTTTATGTTTGCTGATCAGTTCTTCCTCCAGAAGGTCGGGACCGCGATGGGGTCCAATGTCGCGCCTCCATATGCAAATATCTTTATGGCTTTTTTTGAAGAAAAATTTGTCTACACACATCATTTGTATATCCAACACTCAGTGTGTTGGAAGAGATTTATAGACGATGTCTTCTTGATATGGAGCGGTGATGAGTCATCCCTTACACAATTTCTTTTTGATATGAACTCTATGATACCCAATTTGACATTCACCATGGTAAAGGATGTCGAGAAAGTGAGCTTTTTCGATACATTGGTGATTCTGAAGGAGGATGGGACACTAGACATTGATTTATATACGAAAAGTACTGACAGGAATAGTTTATTGGAATTTTCTAGTTGTCATCCCATTCATGTAAAAAGATCTTTACCTAAGTCACAAATTGAACGCATTAAACGTATTGTCACCAGACCAGATGTGAGACAACAACGGATTCAGGAGATGCAAACTAAATTTAGGGTACGTGGTTACCCCCCCTCGGTTTTGAATAGAGCCACTGACCAAGTTGAAATGCGTCCCCAAAAGACGAAGAGAGTGGCTTGTGTTACTACTTATCATCCTTATACGAACTATTTGAAAGGTTCCATTTTGGAACATTGGCCATTATTACAGAAAGCTTACCCCACTATCCCTGAATTTATGACACCACCACTATTATGCTATAAGAAGTCACAAAATATTAGCAATATCTTGGTGAAAGCAGATGTTGGTACTAATAGGAGGGATCTTAGACAAACCACACTGATGACACAAAGAAGGGGCACATTTCCGTGTCTACATTGCTCGCAGTGTTCAAACGTCACAAAAGGTGAAACCTTAAGAAAAAGCTTTAAGTGGGCACCATCCAGATACTATTGAATATTCCGGGTTCACTACCATGCATGTAGTATATATACTATTTATGAGATAAGAAAAAAGTACATGCAGAACAAAGGTTGGAACTCCACAAATTGATTCTTATCAAAATATATCAAATTTTATTTGTACACACAAAAAAATGCAACACACAATTAAAAACATCTAAAAAGTAACTCTGCAAAATAGAGAACTCCAATCTTCCATACTATAATATATATGTGAACTGGCCATGAATTATTATTTACACCAAATACAAAAATACAAATGCTGCATATGCTGATAGCAAAAGGAAAATTCACAGATGAACTAAACCCAATTAGGGAGGCGCTGTTTTGGGTTTAAAAGTGAAACACTCTATGTAAATACATATTGGGTAAAGAGAGCCTGAATGGATTGAAAGAAAACCTTCTACTTGTGCTAAACCCTGTCAATAATGAATATGGTCAGGATACATGGTGATATGAATACATTGCTCAGATCAACCTGATAATTTACCCATAGAGATGCTCATACATGAATCAAGTCACCCGACAGGTACAGCACACAATTGGCACAGATAGACGATCAGCAATGGCTCAATACTTTACCCTAACCGGTCCACTACAGTCACCCCCTGGTCCTTATAGCAGCGGTGCAGCCAGTGTATGGAAGAGCGCAAGACCCACGCGTTCCGACACGCACACCGTGTCTTTCTCAAGGCACTCACCTTGAGAAAGACACGGTGTGTGTGTCGGAACGCGTGGGTCTTGCGCTCTTCCATACACTGGCTGCACCGCTGCTATAAGGACCAGGGGGTGACTGTAGTGGACCGGTTAGGGTAAAGTATTGAGCCATTGCTGATCGTCTATCTGTGCCAATTGTGTGCTGTACCTGTCGGGTGACTTGATTCATGTATGAGCATCTCTATGGGTAAATTATCAGGTTGATCTGAGCAATGTATTCATATCACCATGTATCCTGACCATATTCATTATTGACAGGGTTTAGCACAAGTAGAAGGTTTTCTTTCAATCCATTCAGGCTCTCTTTACCCAATATGTATTTACATAGAGTGTTTCACTTTTAAACCCAAAACAGCGCCTCCCTAATTGGGTTTAGTTCATCTGTGAATTTTCCTTTTGCTATCAGCATATGCAGCATTTGTATTTTTGTATTTGGTGTAAATAATAATTCATGGCCAGTTCACATATATATTATAGTATGGAAGATTGGAGTTCTCTATTTTGCAGAGTTACTTTTTAGATGTTTTTAATTGTGTGTTGCATTTTTTTGTGTGTACAAATAAAATTTGATATATTTTGATAAGAATCAATTTGTGGAGTTCCAACCTTTGTTCTGCATGTACTTTTTTCTTATCTCATAAAAGGTGAAACCTTCTCACATCCACGGTCTGGTAAATCATTCCCCATCAGAGGGTTTTTCACATGTGATTCTTCATACGTCGTTTATTTGATTAAATGTCCTTGCGGTCTCGGATATGTTGGAGAAACTACCCAACATATCCGAGACCGCATTTCTAAGCATAAATCTACGATTCGTTGTGGATACACACTGTTACCGGTCCCCGCACATTTTATATCATTCAATTTCTCAACTGAGATTCCAAATCCTTGAGAGTATTCCTCCACTTAGATGGGGTGGAAATAGAGTCGCTAAGCTGAAAGAGCAAGAATCCTTTTGGATTTTCACACTTCAAACTCTTTTTCCCCTAGGTATGAATAGGGAATATGAGGTACTTCCCGTCTGATTTTGAGCTGTTGATTTAAGGTCTGACATTATAGTCTAGTATAATCATATCTCTAATTCTCTTTTAGATGCCTTCTTGATCCGAATTTTCTTCTACTCAATTTGTTTTCTTACTTGAGGACACGGTCCCTAAATTGTATACCACTGTTCATATATAAGGATTCACCATGATATGTTTATAATTGCATAACTGCTGTTTATACTTGATATTTGGATTTTTATGTTTTTTCCTTGTTTTCTTGTTATTTTCTTTCCTAATATATCCTTTTCTACTCATCTGGGCCTCCCATCACACTGTAGTATGGGTGTTCTTCATTTTCTCCTTTTATATCTTTGACTCAGGTATGTACTAATAGTGTATGCGTTCCTCTTTTTTCTTTTTTCTTTTTATTCATAAACCATTACCTTAGTTATCTTTGACCCCTGTAGTTTCTTAGTTCATATTTCAGTTCTAGGAACATTTGTGTTCCTAGGGTATGATTTCATATGACGCTGGTAGTCTCCCGTATCACTGTAACGCTATTTTACCTAGCCGTTCGGCTATATATAGCATTAGGCCGTATCTTGCAATCCTCGTTTGTAATGTCTCACCTTTATTCATACTGCGCATGTGCTAGCTTTCGCTTTGAATTTAGCTTCACATAGAGCATTTGCTGTGACCGGAAGTGACGTACCGGCGCTTACAGCATTTATACCTGCTTTACGGCACTACTCTTCACTACAGGCTAACACGCACACCGGTCTCCCTAGGACATTCATGGATTAAGGTATCTATGCCCCAGGATCTCTTTGTTATTTCTATTACCCCATTGTCTATTAGAGCGTTCCTGTTTGCTTTGTACAATAGGATTGGCTGATTCCCTTTGAGCTTCTAAACGTTCTTGACCAGTATTCAGGTATCATCTAGGACACAGTGTATGGTGTACACCCGGTTTGTTCACTGGACATAGCTACTTATCACTGCACGTGGTTTCTTTGTTTTTTACTTTTTTTACTTTTTTCATCTGTTTTCTTGCAGCTTGATTTTCTGAAGCCTCCATGGGGTGCATATGGCTTATGGTCGTTTTATCTATACTTGTTTCACTTTCCTCATGTGAATTATAGATATCTTTTTACTCACTTTCGGTGTGTTTCTTTCCTTAGGATTTCTCACTACTCTGCGGCATGATTCGACACCTAATATATACAGATAATGAGCTAAATTGTACTGTATGATATATCATTTGTTGAATGATGGTTTATTGTTTATTATTTTAGATTTCCTTGAAAAAGGCTTATATATAGCCGAAACGTTGGAGATTGTCTGTTTAATATGACCGGTAGTGAATAAATCCATTTTTTTCAAAAACCTAAATAAAGTCGTTTGTTTTTTGAGTGCCAGAGGTTTTTCATAGAAACATATGCAGATTGATTTATGGGTCTAAGGTTCATTGGCCAGGTCAGTAATCTTTGCTGCACGAGAGTCTTACCTTCAGGGATCCCCGGCACAGCTTTTGATAAGCTGGGCTAGTACAATATCATATGTACATCATGAAGCAATGATGATGTCGTACCATAAGCCCGACTAACCAAAATTCATGCCAGGTATCATGAAAGGTAAGGGATCCACGATCCTTCTATTCAGTGGCCAGAGACTGTTCTTCTGGCCGATGGAGTGGAATCTTGTGAAACGATCAACCCATCTCTATTTAATAGGTATATTAGATGGGTTGACATGATGAGACAACCATTTTAATGGAAGTACAAGGATGAACTCAAATGACCACATTTTATGATATGTGTTTGGGCCACTATGCCCGTCAGGTCTCCTGAACTGAGCTAATAGCATCATATGCATATAATTGTATATTTGTGACTGTTGGTTCAGGTTAGAAGACCAGCGATTGGGCCATTAATTGAGACATGCAACATAGACCATAAAATATGGTCAGGTGCATGCATCCTCACAGTGATTGTGCACTAAAGGCTTTGCTGACAATAATTTAAGGGGTTTTGCATGTTTTTCAAAGCAGCAAATGGTATTAAATAACTAAATGAACAGTTCACTTCTTTTTTCTGGTGATTTAGTACTGACAAACTGAATGTTCTTTCCAGTCTTTGTTTTCAAGGAGTGATATGCCACATTACTGGACTCACCACTAGTAGCCAATATACCAGTAGTGTGGCATAAGAAAGATGCAACCACTGATTGCCTGCAGTGGTCAGATGCTGACCACTTGCAAACAAAGACCAGGAGAAGCGCGGGAGCATCGGAGCTGGATCAAAGAATGAGAGAATAGTGTTTATTTTGCTATTTTATAGAATATTCAGCTGGTTTTTTTTATCTTCTTCAATGCATAGCTGCAGCTGGTAGACATGGACATGTAATATGTTGTTGGCATATTGTCCAGACAGGTTATTTTTGTACTTGTAATTTTTCAAGTTCATCTTGAGACTAATATGTAATTCAATAAAAACAATTTTGCCATAAGTGCAAACAAAATGATGGTATATTAAAAAAGGGGAATAAACATGGCGATTTAGCGTAATCCATGGTAGCATTGTAGGTTTGTAATTGAATTGCATGTATTCTATTGTTTGCATTGTGCATCGTACACCGGAGTGATTTTCATAACCTTCTTTTGTTTGATCAGATGCAGGATTTGCAGAACTCAGACAGGAATCAGTATTCTTCTCACACACAAATGGCAGCTATGAGACCAAGAGTCCAGCCTCAAGATATCCGACAGGCGGCAATGATGCAGCATGGTCAACTGACTACAATTAACCAGTCACAACTCAGCGCTCAGCTTGGCTTAAATATTGGGGGAAACAATGTTCCACACAATTCCCCATCACCACCAGGAAGCAAATCTGCTACACCCTCACCATCCAGTTCAGTCCATGAAGATGAAGTAGAAGATACTACAAAGGTATGAAGAATTCCCTATCGTCTACTCATAGAGAAATGTAATACATTCAGTGGCATCTCTTTGAAACTACCACCCAAAATTGAATTAAAATACCTTTTCAGAAAGATAGCCCTCTCAAAGAAAAGGAAATTACATACTGTATATTACTAAAATACGGTAATCATCTTTCACAGAAAATATATTCTTGACAAAGGGGTTGCCTTGTCTCTGAGGTTTTCTTTTGGAGAGGTTTCACTGTAGAAGTGATGCAAAAGAAGACAACGAGTACCTGTACTATTCGATCCACATCCGTGCATCGTGGCTATAACGTAGCCTTGGTTACTTAACCATAAAAGCCCAATTATTATATCCATCTGCCAACATTCAGTCTCTTAAATTTAAAAATTTGGAATATGTTAGTATTTGTTCTTGGCTTCATTCATATATTTATACAAAATTACACTTTATCCGACTCTGCAACAATGACCACATAGCCAATTATCTTTTACTTTTTTCATTCATATGAGTTTTACCAAAGTGGCTTCTTCTAAGAGTAGCAGCAAACTTGTAAGGATTCTAAAAGTGTAGATGGTCTTTGATAATTCTAAAGAATAGAAGTATGTGCTAGGCAATAGTCATTTCAGGGTAGAGAGTTGTATGGCGTGGGACTAGATAACAGCCATTATCATCGGAAGCGTAAGTGAACGTGGAACGGCTGTTAATTGTTAAGCAGTCCCACACCATGTTACTCTCACCAGTGATATGCACTTATTTTGGAAAAAAGGAACATTTTTATGCAACTTAATGAGTTCCGTAAGTTTTTCTGTTTTATTATTATGCTTTGGTCTTTAATAATGATCACCAAATGATATGAAATAGATGCCACCAGCTGTAGGAGAAGATGCAGTCATTTTGGAATCAACTCCAAAAATAAATTAGTGACAGTCATTACCGTGGTAGACCACTGTCAGAAAAGTGGATCCCAAACTCTGTAGAATATCTAAAATAACAAAAAGATCGGGCAGGTACTCACCCTTTTCGTGTCCTGCTTCATCTCTACACTGTTGCTCTGGTCTCAGTGTTTTGGCTGCAGTGGTGATGTCACATCAGCAGCATGCATCACTGCCGAGGCTTGTGCTGTGTACCTGGGCACTGCAGCTGAGTTTAGTGATTTGCCATAACTGTGAAGGGTCAAAGAGACGTCACTGCTGCAGCCAAAACATAGAGACTCGACCATCAGTGGGGAGAGAACCTTGCATTTAGGGAGGGTGACTATCTATTGTGTTTCGTAATTATGTCACTCTACAGTGATTGGGGTTCATTCAACTGAAAATGGACAATTCCTTTAACCACATGTGTATTGAGTGATGATGACAAATTATCAGCTCATTTACAGGTAGCACCACATTACAAAATTACATACAGTCTTTCAGTTGTCTCCATCTTTCTGCTGCAATCATTTTTATATAATTGATATACACTTTTTGGTCGCATATCTGTGGTTTAGGCTTGTGGTGACATTCTTTGGTTTGCTTGTTTTTTCACTTTGTTCTTATTCATTTTGCATTTATGTACTTTTATATACATTTTATAAGATCATGAGATATTGTATGGGACATTAGAATGGTAACAACTACAGATGAGTTACTAAATTTGAATGGAATTGAAAGCTACTCGAATTTTACAAATATCCAAAATGCAAATGATTTTTGTAAATCGCTTCCACGTGGATTTAGCTAAATGATGACTACGAGGTTAAGCAAAAAAAATCCTTATACTCACCTTACTGTTCAGCTTTCTGGCCTCTCCACTCCACATTGTCACCTGGTTGGTCCATCTTCTAATACCCATGGCTAATACTTAACTGCGAGGGCCTCTCACACTATGCCGGGACTTCTTGCTCTGATGAAACCAGGAAGGTTCTGTTCATGTACTCACAAGATCATGGTGCAAATCGTGATTTCGTAAAGTCATGACCTCTTAGGCTTCATCTAAGCTGGAAGTCCTGGCTCTGTGCGAAACCCGGGTATTTCAGCGTGAGTAGCGGGAATCGGAAGATGCATTGGGAACTGGATGGATGATGATGAGGAACTAAGGCCATAGAGGTGATTGGTGAGGTAGATATCAGTATTTTATTTTTTTATATATTGCTTCATTGGGCTCTGGGTTCTGGAGAGTTGCATATCAAGGTTCCGTTATTTTTTATTGTATTAAGTTATTCTCCACAAATCGAATTTCCTGGGGGAAAAAACAAGTGAAGAGTAGTGTTGAGCATTCCGATGCTGCAAGTATCGGGTATCGGCCGATACTTGCTGTATCGGAATTTCCGATACCGAGATCCGATATTTTTGTAATATCGGATATCGGTATCGAAACAACATTAATGTAAAAAGGTGTAAAAGAAAGAATTAAAATAAAAAAAATCGCTATACTCACCTGTCCGACGCAGCCGGGACCTCGGCGATTGTAAGCGGCAGCGTTGTTTCTTTAAAATTTGCGCTTTTACTTGCTTACGTGAATTCCCGGCTTCTGATTGGTCAGGGCGGCCATGTTGCCGGGACTCGGACCAATCACAGCAAGCCGTGACGAAATTACGTCACGGCTTGCTGTGATTGGTCCGCGTCCCGGCAACATGGCCGCCATTAACCAATCACAAGCCGTGACGTCACGGGAGGCTGGACACGCGCTTATTTTGAAAAGCGCGCGTGTCCAGCCTCCCGTGACGTCACGGCTTGTGATTGGTCACGGCGCCATATTGCCGGGATGCGGACCAATCACAGCAAGCCGTGACGAAATTACGTCACGGCTTGCTGTGATTGGTCCGCGTCCCAGGAACATGGCCGCCATTAACCAATCACAAGCCGTGACGTCACGGGAGACTGGACACGCGCTTATTTTGAAAAGCGCGCGTGTCCAGCCTCCCGTGACGTCACGGCTTGTGATTGGTCACGGCGCCATATTGCCGGGATGCGGACCAATCACAGCAAGCCGTGACGAAATTACGTCACGGCTTGCTGTGATTGGTCCGCGTCCCAGGAACATGGCCGCCATTAACCAATCACAAGCCGTGACGTCACGGGAGGCTGGACACGCGCTTATTTTGAAAAGCGCGCGTGTCCAGCCTCCCGTGACGTCACGGCTTGTGATTGGTCACGGCGCCATATTGCCGGGACGCGGACCAATCACAGCAAGCCGTGACGTAATTTCGTCACGGCTTGCTGTGATTGGTCCGAGTCCCGGCAACATGGCCGCCCTGACCAATCAGAAGCCGGGAATTCACGTAAGCAAGTAAAAGCGCGAATTTTAAAGAAACAACGCTGCCGCTTACAATCGCCGAGGTCCCGGCTGCGTCGGACAGGTGAGTATAGCGATATTTTTTATTTTAATTCTTTATTTTACACATTTATATGGTTCCCAGGGCCTGAAGGAGAGTTTCCTCTCCTTCAGACCCTGGGAACCATCAGGAATACCGTCCGATACCTGAGTCCCATTGACTTGTATTGGTATCGGGTATCGGTATCGGATTGGATCCGATATTTTGCCGGTATCGGCCGATACTTTCCGATACCGATACTTTCAAGTATCGGACGGTATCGCTCAACACTAGTGAAGAGGCAAATTGTAATTTTTTTGCCTGATCCACTCATCTCTAGTCACACCTAATTAGTGAATCCCCAGCCAATGTATCAATTGTATGTAGAAATGTGTTTAGATGATCCTTTTCTTTACCTTGATGTATTTTCTCATAATGTATCTGTCAAAAATGTATTTTCCACTAGTACATTCCATGCGCAGTGATCTGATCTATGGAATTCTGATAGAATACCAGATCTTTAATTAGTTTTCAGCAATCCAAATACTATGACATTTTCCATGGGCGTACCCTCCCTGCAGTATATTCTGCACAACTGCACTAATTTTCACTGCAATTATAACATTCTTCCTCTGCTACTATAGTAAATAACGTATGCCTCTGCCATATGTCATGCAGGAATGCTAACTCAGTAAAGGACAAAAGCTTGTGCTTATGATCAAACATAGGCAAGGAAAAATATGACTGCAAAAATCTGAGAAAGTAATTGAAAGACTGCAGGGTAAAAAGTAACAAGATTTGAGGACTTCACAGTTAAGAACAAAATAAATATACTTGAGCAAACATATGTCTCCCTCAACAATGCCATGTTAGGCGTGTGTGTACTAAGATTTGGGTGCCAAATAAAATTGAGAGCTATGTAAATGTAAGAATAAGTTGAATCTTGCACACATCCTGGGGCGATGCTGTGTCCTCAGATAAGTCTCAGAATCTCCAAGGTATGAAATGTTACATTCTACTCTGTTTACTTTAGTCTCCACTTCAGAGGAGACAAGTTTTTACAATTTTGTGTGGCAAGATTTATTCTATCATGGGATATATTTTATTTTTTAGTTGTTTGCATATTTTCAAGTCAGTCATACCGATACAATACTAAAAAGTGCAAATAATATTTTTGATATCTCATGAATTGTTGATTAGCACCCTGGACAATCAGCTGTGTCTGGTGCTGGCAGCAGCCAGATGTGCTGAGTTGTGGCCAGGTATTGCACATCTGTCCCAAATTGATCCGAATACAAGATGGATGTGCAGTACCCAGCTGTGTCCACCATAAGGTTGACAAAATTGTGCTTAGCAGCTCTGCAACTTAACACATACAGCTGCCACTAACATTGGGAACAGTTGATCTTCCGGGATACCGGGTGCAGCATCCCCACCGATCAGATATTGAAGACCTACCCTAAGGGCTCATGCAGACAACCGTATGTTCAGTGCAAGTGCGATCCTACAAAGCATGGGATAGCAAAGGACCAATGTTATTCGCTGGGGCCGTGCGCATGTCCATTTTTTTCCTCGGACAGCATGCCCAAGTTTGATCCAATATTCAGATCACAGTCGGCCATGCGAGTCAATGAGTGCATAGAAAACATTGGACTTCTGTCGGATGTCATCTCAGTGAATTCTGATTTCCACAGACTGACAAAATGGAGAAGATGGAGAATCTTTTTTCTCCATCTTCTCCACATCTGAGGGAATTGTAGCACATTATGATCAGGCTCTGATCAAACTCTAATCACAGTTTGATCAAAATGTGATTAGACCCCATTCTCTTGGATGAGGTAGTATACGCTTGTGTAACTCTAGCTGTAGGATAAGCCATCAGTGTAACAGTCCTGGACAGCCCATTGCTTTAAAACTCCTATTCCAATCTTATGGAGCCAAACATAAAACCAAATATCATATATGTACCATTGGAGTTTCCAACAGGTGTATTATATATGTTCTGCCGCCAAACATAAATATTATGTGACCTCTAACACTGACATAGGCTACACATGCAAAATGAACATAATGGCCATATGTATCGAATGCTCGTCCGTTCCTACCTACAACAAAACTGTAGGTCCAATAGCCAAAGTTCATATTTTCCTGTGTGATGTCTCTCTAAGATAGTCGCTCCTTCAGCATGTTCATTTAGTCTATTCTATATGTGGTACAATGTGTAAATATTGGAAAAAGACTAGGTGGGAGTCAAGATAATCACATTTGGTGAATATCAGCATTCTGGAATGAACCAGTGAGATGGTATTATATATTTATAGCTTCAATCCAATAAAGTTATCATTGACCAAGCTGGCCTAATTAAAAAATCAAATATACCATATGGTCCAATGGGGCTCTAATATTGACACCTACCTATTGTGAAGGTTATTATCATTATTATTACTTGTTTGTATATATAGTGCCATTAATTCCAAAGCGCTTTACAGACATTATCATCGCTGTCCCAACTGAGGCTCACAATCTAGATTCCCTATCAGTATGCCTTTAGAGTGTTTGTGAAATCCCAGAGAACCTAGAGGAAACCCATGCAAACACGGCAGAACATACAAACTTGCAGATATTTTCCTTGGTGGGATTTGTACACAGGACCCCAGAGCTGCAAAGCAACAGTGCTAGCCACTGTGCCACCATGCTGACCATACATTATACAAGGTAAGACACCCTGCTCAATGTTGACTGGCTATAGTGAGCTCTGTCCTTACCCTATGGAATATGAAAGTCAATAAACAGCTAGTATCAAAAAATAGCCCTTTATGCAAGGGTCTCAAAAGCTGTTAATAATTCTACATGTCATTAATCATTCCTGAATAAGAGCTTGTCATGTCAAATATAATTCATTACACATATCACTGTATAATACAGTGCTTATCACTATATGGCCAGATAAATACCAAGTTAAAAGGAGAAGAAACAAAAATCACAATAAAGTACCCAACAATAGTATACCCTACTATAGTTTTGTGTACACTCTCTCAATATTACTGTCAGTAACAAGTCAAAAAGTGTCAAAAACTAGAATTAAGAGGTCTTTCAGGAGATTCAAGGCATCTATGAAACAAAGAGAAGAGGTGCGGAAATCAGTAGCTTCTTTTAAAATGGAGCCATGCCATGAATCTAGAGTGCTATGGCCTGTTAGGCTAGGTTCCCATTGCGTTTTAGTGTGAGCGCTAACGGACAGCGTTGCACGGCGAAATTAACACCGTGCAACGCGTCCGTTAGCGCTCACATTGCCGACAATGTTAAAGCGCATTGCTAGCGCGTGTCATTTTCAGCACGCGCTAGCGATGTGCCGTTCTTTTGTAGCGCGCCCGAGGTCCGTTCCCCGCTCTCGCAGATCGGGGATCTGCGCTAGCGGGGACGTTTAACGCGACCCCTAAAAAGACATTGCGTTAGCGCAATCCGCTAGCGCTTAGCGCTAAACGGATTGCCCTAACGCAATGGGAACCTAGCCTTACTCCCCAGAAAGAAAGTATGGATACCTCGGTGGATAAAGTTTGATTCCAAATTTATTCTTCAGGAGGAAAATAATCGCAAACATACAGCTAATGACATAAAAGAGGACCTTTCTCCAAATTTTTCATGTTGAGCAGGACACACAATGTAATAGTGACTGCATAGCGGAATAAAGGTTTTTTTAATTTTTTAAATTTGCTAAAATATTAGCAAAGTATTTGTCACCTAATAAGTTAACCTTGGTTAAGTCCAGGTGGGTACTTTTATGGGGTGTGTACTTTTTCTCCCTGTATTTAATTCGGGAATAACCAAAATGTAAATGTACACCCTCTTTTGCTCACTCTAACAGCTTTATGGGAAGGCTGAATGTGTCTTGTAGTTTAAAGGACTTGTTATTTGGGATTATGCTGCAAGTTCTTTTCAAAGCCCCTCTCCCTCATGTAAGAATTGCCAGAAGAGCTCAGCTAAAGAAAAGTTGTTGGATACTTTTGTAATGCAGGTGTCTCGATGCAATGCACAAAAATTACTAGGGGTTGTTATATTGGTATTTTTATTTAACAATAACTTCTAAACAATTAGGATTAGTAAATATGCAATTTAACAATATAGGGGATCACAACAGGTTACAAATAAGCTAGAAATTCTCTCACTACTTAAGGTTAGCGGTGCGCCCAGTCTTGGGAGTCACCATGTGAGTTCTCACTTGAAGCTCTGGCGCTAGCGGGGGTCACCAGGTTTTCCTGCTAGTCTCTTCCTGACGTAGTCTATTAAAGCCAGTTGAGCCTTGCACACCCCAACCGGCCCCCTCCCAACCTGTAATCCTAGTCCCAGCCAACCCCGGTACCATAGTTGATAGCTGGAAGTGATGGCCCTGCTCACTCGCACTGTTCCTCCTCTCTCACAGGCATCCCTCTCCTGTTGTAGTTGCCGCACGGCTCTTCTTGGCTTGATCGTCAGCGGAAGTCTCTCAGGCTTGGGCAGAGAGGACCGGGCCTCAGCTCTTGACAGGCATAGTCGGATCCTGGAGGCTTGACCAGCACATTGCACAGATTATGGCTCTGACCAGTGTAAGCCATACCCGGGGATATCTTCCAGGGGATCTGGACCTTGCCAGGTGGTGACCGACACCCAGGTAGCACAGACTCCATGCTGAGGCCTGTCACATTGGTCTCAGCAGAGTCTCTGGAGCATGTCTGCCCCGCTCTCTTTCTTGGTACCAAATGGTGCCAAAAACATTTTGGTTTGGCACTGTGGTCTTTTACATCCCAATTCTTATAGAGGGTCACCTTATCTGGTCCAGCGCACAAGTCCCTCTGCAAATCTTCCAGCACACTTTGGTTTCACTTTATTTTGTGTGTCCAGCAGATGGCAGTCTCTCCTCATTAATGGCACATCTTGCACCAATTTTCCAGAGAGCTCATGTTTTCTTGTTACACTTTCTTGCTGTAAAGAGGACCGTTCACAACTTTTGACCTTATAAATTACATTTCTGCATACTGTAACAGGAATCTAGATGAAAAAAAAATTTTGCCCCTCCTCTTTGTGGAAATACAGGCCGCTAAGATTACTGGCACCAATTTTCTTATTGTTCAGCTGGGTGTATCATTTCAATGGGCAGGTACTTTCAACCCAATTTGTCGCTGTCTAATCATAAAAAGTCAGCATCATAGGAATGAAAAAGTAGACGGCCACTTTCCTAACCAAAATTAAACACCCATAGAGATGAGAACTGTGTCAGCCGGGTCACGTGAGAAATTATTTCACAGGACCACATATCTGGGCACTTACAGTAGTACTTACCCATAACAGGCCTGCTGTTTTCAGTTCATTCCAAGACACTCCTCACTCTGATGCTCCTCTTGGATTCTTCTATTCCTTCAATAGTAAAGTGAAGGTTAGTTGAGATTACATTTTTTCTCGGAAAGTAAATGTAATATCAACTGATCTTCACTGTACTATTAAAGGAATTAAAGAATCCACATTATTTATAAGCAGAGAGCTAGTAAGATAACACTTAGCTAACATAAATGAATTCAAGTCTCCAGGTCCAGATGAATTACATCCTAGAGTACTGAAACTGATAGCAGAGGAAATTATTGAACCACTCTCCATAAGCTTTGAAAATTCTTGGAGAACAGGAGAAGTCTCACAAGACTGGAGAAGGGCAAATGTTGTCCCTATCTTCAAAAAGAAGAAAAAGGTGGACCCAGGGAACTATCGGCCTGTGAGCTTTACTTCTAGACTAGGAAAGATCTTTGAACAAATTATTAAACAACATGTATGCAAGTACCTGGATGAGAGTGAAGTGATTAACCAGAGCCAGCATGAGTTTGTAACTAAGTCATGTTAGACTAACTTAATTTCCTTCCATGATGGAATCACTGACTGGGTTCATCAGGGAAATGTAGTAGATATACTATATCTTGACTTCAGCAAAGCATTTGCCAAAGTATCAAATGTTATCTTTATTGTAAGAACAACCAAGTTTGAAATGGACAAGGCAACTGTTAGGTGAATTCATAACTGGCTTAGTGATCGGACCCAAAGGGTGGTGATGAATGGCTGCACATCCAGTTGGAAGAATGTCTCAAGTGGGGTACCACAGGGCTCTGTCCTGGGCCCTGTACTGTTCAACATCTTTATCAATGATTTTGATGAAGGAATTGACTGTAAACTTATTAAATTTGCTGATGATAGAAAACTAGGAGGGATAGCTAATACTAGAGAATAGAAAGAGAGAGGATTCAAAAAGATCTAAACAAACTGGAACTGTGGGCAGCAACTAACAGTGTTGTTAAAAAAAAACATGTGCAGAATGGGAGAAATAGGGCTCAATAATAGCACATGTGAAAAAGACTTTGGTATACTGAAAGATCACAGTGTGATGCAGCAGTAAAACAGGCAAACACAATTCTGGGTTGCATTAACAGAAGCATACAGTCTAGATCAATGTTCCCCAACTTCGGTCCTCGAGAGCCACCAACAGGTCATGTTTTCAGGATTTCCTTAGTATTGCACAGGTGATTGAATGATTGCCTGGCCAGGTGATGCAATTATCACCTGTGCAATACAAAGGAGATACTGAAACCATGACCTGTTGGTGGCTCTCGAGGACTGGAGTTGGGGAACACTGGTCTAGATCATGAGAAGTAATTATCCCCCTCTACTCTTCTTTGGTCAGACCACATCTGAAATACTGTGTCCACTTTGGGACACCACATTTTAAAAAAGACATGAGAAAGCCGGAGCAAGTGCAGATAAGAGCGACCGAAATAGCTACCAGACTGCAATGTCCTATGAGGAACAGTTAGAGGATTTGGGAATGTTTAGCTTGCAAAAGAGAAGATTGAGAAGAGACTTAATAGCTGTCTACAAATATCTCTGTCACACTGTAGAGGGATCATCATTATTCTCATTTGCACAAGGAAAGACTAGAAGCAATGGGATAAAACTGAATAGGAAGAGACACAAATTACATATTAGAAATAACTTTTTGACAGTGAGGGTGATCAATGAGTGGAACAGGCTGCCATGAGAGGTGATGAGTTTTCTTTTAATGGAAGTCTTCAAACAGACCCTGGAAAGACATCTGTCTGAGATGGTTTAGTGAATCCTGCATTGAACAGGGGGTTGGACTAGATGACCCAGGAGGTCACTTCAAATTCTAACATTCTATGATTCTCCCATCATTTTAATAGCAGGAATGGCTGTTAGGGAGGTAGTGCTAGCATGGTCACTGGTCACATGAAACAAAGCCTCACTTGACCATGCTGGCACAGTTCTTATTTTCCCTATGGGTGGTTCATTTTGGTAAGAACTCTGGGCGCCTACTTAAATCCCAATGATGCTGTCTTTTTATGATTGGACAGCGTCATAGTGGTTTGAAAGTGCATACCTACAGAGCTGAATGAAATTAAACATCTATTTGAACAATAAGAAAATTGTCATCAGTAATTTTGGTGCCCTGTATCTCTTCATCTAAAAAAAAAATGTTGTATTATGCGTTACTGCAAGAATATACAGTTTACAAGGCCAAAAGTTATGATATGTCTTCTTTAGAGGTAGTTTTGTCTGAGACTCCCACTTTTACTGTAGCGAGTAGACTCTTTAGCATAAGGCTGGGGTCACACATGCGTGTTTTACGGACGTAAGAGCGCAGAAACTACGTCCGTAAAACTCGCATTACATACGGCACAATTATTCTCAATGGGGCTGCTCCTATCAGCCGTATATTACGGATCCGTAATATACGGCTTTCTACGGCCGTACAAAATCGCAGCATGCTGCGTTTGTCAGCGTATTGCGCAAATAATACGCCAATGAAAGTCTATGGGGGCGAGAAAAATACGGATTCCACACGGTCCAGCAGTGTGACTTGCGAGAAATACGCAGCGGTGTTAGTGAAAAGTCGGTAATTCAATTGCCGGCTTTTCATTTCTCCTGCACAAACCCGACAGGATATGAGACATGGTTTACATACAGTAAACCATCTCATATCCCCTTTTTTTTGCAGATTCCACACTACTAATGTTAGTAGTGTGTATGTGCAAAATTTCAGCGCTGTAGCTGCTAAAATAAAGGGTTAAATGGCGGAAAAAATTGGCGTGGGCTCCCGCGCAATTTTCTCCGCCAGAGTGGTAAAGCCAGTGACTGAGGGCAGATATTAATAGCCAGGAGAGGGTCCATGGTTATTGGCCCCCCCTGGCTAAAAACATCTGCCCCCAGCCACCCCAGAAAAGGCACATCTGGAAGATGCGCCTATTCTGGCACTTGGCCACTCTCTTCCCACTCCCTGTAGCGGTGGGATATGGGGTAATGAAGGGTTAATGCCACCTTGCTATTGTAAGGTGACATTAAGCCAGATTAATAATGGAGAGGCGTCAATTATGACACCTATCCATTATTAATCCAATTGTATGAAAGGGTTAAAAAACACACACACACATGATTTAAAAGTATTTTAATGAAATAAACACAGCGGTTGTTTTCATATTTTATTGCTCTCTCAATCCATCAGCAACACCCTCGCTTGGCAAAATAATAAACGCACAAGATACATACCCTCAGCTGAACCGTCACGTCCCACGAGGTAATCCATCTTAAGGGGTTAAAATATTTTACAGGCAGGAGCCCTGCAAATGCAGCTGTGCTCCGTGCCTGTAATCCCCGGCGAATGAATGAAATGTAGGTCATTGACCTACATTTCCTACAGTCGCGGTGATGCGCCCCCTGGTGGATGTCCTCATATGACCTGGAGCGTGGGAAAAAGTTCCCAGGCTGCAGTTCATGAGAACATCCAGCAGGGGCGCATCACCGCGACTCAATGTAAGTATAGATCACTGCTTTCCTTTCAGCACCCGGGGATTACAGGCACGAGCGAGTGGTTTATCGCAGCTCGTGCCTGTAATATTAGTTAACCCCTTCAGATGGATTACATCGTGGGACGTGATCGGACATCAGAAGGTATGTATCTTGTGCGTTTATTATTTTGCCAAGCGAGGGTGTTGCTGATGGATTGAGAGAGCAATAAATTATTAAAACAACCGCTGTCTTTATTTCATTAAAATACTTTTAAATCATGTGTGTGTGTTTTTTAACTATTTCATACAATTGGATTAATAATGGATAGGTGTCATAATTGATGCCTCTCCATTATTAATCTGGCTTAATGTCACCTTACAATAGCAAGGTGGCATTAACCCTTCATTACCCCATATCCCACCGCTACAGGGAGTGGGAAGAGAGTGGCCAAGTGCCAGAATAGGCGCATCTTCCAGATGTGCCTTTTCTGGGGTGGCTGGGGGCAGATGTTTGTAGCCACGGTGGGGCCAATAACCATGGACCCTCTCCTGGCTATTAATATCTGCCCTCAGTCACTGGCTTTACCGCTCTGGCGGAGAAAATTGTGCGGGAGCCCACGCCAATTTTTTCCGCCATTTAACCCTTTATTTTAGCAGCTACAGCGCCCAAATTTTGCACATACACACTACTAACATTAGTAGTGTGGAATATGCAAAAAAAAGGGGGATATGAGATGGTTTACTGTATGTAAACCATGTCTCATATCCTGTCGGGTTTGTGCAGGAGAAATGAAAAGCCGGCAATTGAATTACCGGCTGTTCACAGATATCGCGCTGAATGAAATCTAAATACAGAATATATATATATGTGTCTCAATGACTTATATATATATATATACTGTATATATGTTTTCCCGAACATTTGAGCACATAAATCCATTAGATGTCGGTTTTGCAAGCCTGCGCGAAAATCTCGCAGTACGGATGCCATACGGATTACATACGGAGGATGCCATGCGCAAAATACGCTGACACACCCTGACTACGGATCACTATTTTGGGAACATTTCTCCGTATTACGGCCGTAGTACGGACGTATAATACGTGGCGTATTGTCTTACGCCAAGTGTGACCCCAGCCTAACTGGTACCATGGACAAGTGACTCTATTGACTAATTATAGGGTTTGTTTTCCCTATCATGGTGTCCATCAGTTTGATTCAAAAATTTCTCAGAGCATTTGATGCAGATGTGAACATTGCCTAAATGATATCCAAAATTGTTCTTTATTAAGGGCACACTAATTAATACAATGTTATGCAATGTACAGCTGTCAATGTTCTCTAGTACAGTTTTCAATTTACAACATTTACACGTGCACAACTCTGAAGAGATGGCGTAGTACAAAGAGCCTTTGTAGAATGATAGACATACATGTTTATGTAGACTCTATATTATAACATCTGCAAACTATTAGAAAAACTTTTGGCCTTATTTTGGATAGGAGTGTTTTCTTATTAACATGTGCATTATTACATGTAGTACTAGACCGCAAACACTCATCTCATGTGACCACAGACAAAAAGTAAACAAAAAGATACAATTGTTACCATGAGTAATATCCAGTGACTGCATAAAACATTTTTCTTTAGGCTAAAAATATTCAATGAAAATAATTTTATGTGCTTGCAAAATAGAATCACTATTTCCATATAAATAAGTCATTTTAATCTAATTGCTCTCAAATTGCTATCACATGTAGAAGTATGAGTCCAGGAAAGCTGCTCATTGTAACATTCTTTTAAATTTGCTCATTGTAACATTCTTTTAAAGGTTATTTTTTTATTTTAGTCTAGATGGCTTTTTACAGGTAATTTTCGTTTTTACCAAACATACATACATATGAATAAGTTTTGGTCTTATCGACCCCAGTATTTTAGATTTGGTCTCTGTTTTTCTCAATTCAGTGTAGTAATAGTAGTAACATTATAGAGATAAATATTTCAGAATGAAAATGAGAATAGTATTTAGGTGTACTTAGTTATTAATTTATTGAAACATAGGTTGATTCACTATTGTATTATTTACTTATTGCAAAGACATTAATCCTCCTAAATACTTATCTATTTTGGATCTTAAGGCCTTGGCAGAATCCTTTCCACTGATGGCAGAAGCAGTCAGGGGGTCAGAGACTCGTGTTCTGAACATCCTCTGAAAATTAAATACATTTGCAAGATGAGAATATCCCTTTAATGGGAATGTGCCAACAGAAAATGACCTTTTGTTTAAATCAGGTTTTGGTTTTAAATATATTGACAGCTCCTCAGTGTCCCTCTTCCCTGCTGAAATCTCACATTGCTAAGTACAAGTTCCAGCTGTCAGTCAGGCTGGGTGCATGGATATTAAATCCCCTTGGCACTCACTCTATAGGTAGACTCATGAAGTTGTAATATCAGGAATATGCAGTCATTTTGAAAAAGATTTTTAGAGAAGTACACCAACCTAATCAGGTCCAAGATCATACCTGGCTGAGATAACACAGCCAGTGCCTGATCTTTGCTGCCCTTGGATTGGGCAGCATGCATCAGCTGACATGTTCAACTTAAAGTGTAATTGACATTTTGGGAGAACTTGCAGCTGGATCTGTGTCTACCTCTAGCACCTCCCTCATCCTCGCCGTCCCCTCTCCATACAATCCTATGGGCAGCCATTGTCATCTCCTGTCACAGTTATGTGAAAGTCTATTGTCACTAATGCAGATTTTACAGATTTAGCCCTGAATTGAGAGTGAACGATCGGTACAAAGGGAGAAAGAAGTGGATTTCTCTGATGAGATATTTTACAATGTTGATTGTTTTCGTTAGTACCATTGATTTCTAAAATTAAAACAAATGCTACTCTTTAATAATGCTCAGTTTTGTATTGTGATATCTGCTGTCAGATCCGCTTTAAGATCTGTGATAGCATCAGATTCTATCAGCTATCGAGATTTTTCAGTTAGGTTTGACCATCGTCATTTGTGGCCCAAAGTATGTTACGTGTATAAAAACACTTTCTGTCCTAAATGAGTATTTTGCCAATAGAATGGACCATTTATTACAACCAATTTAATAGACAAGATGAAGTTTTACCATAACAAATGGTCTGAACATGGTTTTAACCCCTTCATGACCAGGCAATTTTCTTTTTTTTTTTTTTTTTTCTTTCCCTCCAAGAGCCATAACTTTTATATTTTTCCATCCCCATAGCAGTATGAGGGCTTGTATTTTGTGGGACAAGTTGTAATTTTGAACAACACCAACTCGTATCACGTGATTGTCTGGAAAGTGGGAAAAAAATTCCAAGTGCAACTCCACAATTGTTGTTTTGTTTTTTTTTATTTACTATGGTCACGGTAACATTGACATGGCAATATGATTCTCCAGGTCAGTACAATTATGCAGATACCAAGCAGGTATAGTTTTTTATTATTATTATTTAAGTATTGAAAATAAATTCTGAATTTTATAAAAAAATGTTTGCGTGTGTCGCCATTTTCCGAGACCCGAAACGTTTTTAATTTTCAGGTTATGTGGCTGCATGAAGGTTTATTTTTATCCCCCCGAAGCAGATATTTTTACTGATACCATTTTGGGGTAGATACGATGTTTTGATCGCCTCTTATTGCATTTTTTTCAATGTTGCAGCAGCCCAAAAAAATGTAATTCTGGCGTTTCAATTTTATTCTCATTACACTGCTTACCAATTTTAATTCATTTATTTTATATTTTGATAGATCGGGATTTTAACCCCTTCATGACCCAGCCTATTTTGGCCTTAATGACCTTGCCGTTTTTTGCAATTCTGACCAGTGTCCCTTTATGAGGTAATAACTCGGGAACGCTTCAACGGATCCTAGCGATTCTGAGATTCTTTTTTCGTGACATATTGGGCTTCATGTTAGTGGTAAATTTAGGTCGATAATTTCTGCGTTTATTTGTGAAAAAAATGGAAATTTGGCGAAAATTTTAAAAATTTCGCAATTTTCACATTTTGAATTTTTATTCTGTTAAACCAGAGAGTTATGTGACACAAAATAGTTAATAAATAAAATAATGTTTCCCACATGTCTACTTTACATCAGCACAATTTTGGAAACAAATTTTTTTTTTGTTAGGAAGTTATAAGGGTTAAAATTTGACCAGTGATTTCTCATTTTTACAACAAAATTTACAAAACCATTTTTTTTAGGGACCACCTCACATTTGAAGTCAGTTTGAGGGTTCTATATGGCTGAAAATACCCAAAAGTGACACCATTCTAAAAACTGCACCCCTCAAGGTGCTCAAAACCACATTCAAGAAGTTTATTAACCCTTCAGGTGTTTCACAGCAGCAGAAGCAACATGGAAGTAAAAAATGAACATAACTTTTTAGTCACAAAAATGATCTTTTAGCAACAATTTTTTTATTTTCCCAAGGGTAAAAGGAGAAACTGGACCATGGACGTTGTTGTCCAATTTATCCTGAGTACGCTGATACCTCATATGTGGGGGTAAACCACTGTTTGGGCGCACGGCAGGGCTCGGAAGGGAAGGAGCGCCATTTGACTTTTTCAATGAAAAATTGGCTCCAATCTTTAGCGGACACCATGTCGCGTTTGGAGAGCCCCCGTGTGCCTAAACATTGGAGCTCCCCCACAAGTGACCGCATTTTGGAAACTAGACCCACTAAGGAACTTATCTAGAAGCATAGTGAGCACTTTAAACCCCCAGGTGCTTCACAAATTGTTCCGTAAAAATGAAAAAGTACTTTTTTTTCACAAAAAAATTATTTTAGCCTCAATTTTTTCATTTTCACATGGGCAACAGGATAAAATGGATCCTAAAATTTGTTGGACAATTTCTCCTGAGTACGCTGATACCTCACATGTGGGGGTAAACCACTGTTTGGGCACATGGTAAGGCTCGGAAGGGAAGGAGCGCCATTTGACTTTTAGAATGAAAAATTATCTCCATCGTTAGCGGACACCATGTCGCGTTTGGAAAGCCCCTGTGTGCCTAAACATTGGAGCTCCTCCACAAGTGACCCCATTTTGGAAACTAGACCCCCCAAGGAACTTATCTAGAGGCATAGTGAGCACTTTAAACCCCCAGGTACTTCACAAATTGATCCGCAAATATGAAAAAGTACTTTTTTTTTCACACAAAATTTATTTTAGCCTCAATTCTTTCATTTTCACATGGGCAACAGGATAAAATGGATCCTAAAATTTGTTGGGCAATTTCTCCTGAGTACGCCGATACCTCATATGTGGGGGTAAACCACTGTTTGGGTGCACGGCAAGGCTCGGAAGGGGAGGCGTGCCATTTGACTTTTTGAATGGAAAATTAGCTCCAATCGTTAGCGGACACCATGTCGCGTTTGGAGAGCCCCTGTGTGCCTAAACATTGGAGCTCCCCTACAAGTGACCCCATTTTGGAAACTAGACCCCCCAAGGAACTTAACTAGATGCATAGTGAGCACTTATAACCCCCAGGTGCTTCACAGAAGTTTATAACGCAGAGCCGTGAAAATAAAAAAATATTTTTCTTTCCTCAAAAATGATTTTTAGCCCAGAATTTTTTATTTTCCCAAGGGTAATAGGAGAAATTGGACCCCAAATGTTGTTGTCCAGTTTGTCCTGAGTACGATGATACCCCATATGTGGGGGTGAACCACTGTTTGGGCGCACGGCAGGGCTCGGAAGGGAAGGCACGCCATTTGGCTTTTTGAATGGAAAATTAGCTCCAATCATTAGCAGACACCATGTCGCGTTTGGAGAGCCCCTGTGTGCCTAAACATTGGAGCTCCCGCACAAGTGACCCCATTTTGGAAACTAGACCTCCCAAGGAACTAATCTAGATGTGTGGTGAGCACTTTGAACCCCCAAGTGCTTCACAGAAGTTTATAACGCAGAGCCATGAAAATAAAAAATAATTTTTCTTTTCTCAAAAATGATTTTTTAGCCCACAATTTTTTATTTTCCCAAGGGTAACAGGAGAAATTGGACCCCAAAAGTTGTTGTCCAGTTTCTGCTGAGTATGCTGATACCCCATATGTGGGGGTAAACCACTGTTTTGGCACACGTCGGGGTTCGGAAGGGAAGTAGTGACGTTTTGAAATGCAGACTTTGATGGAATGCTCTGTGGGCGTCAGGTTGCGTTTGCAGAGCCCCTGATGTGCCTAAACAGTAGGAACTCCCCACAAGTGACTCCACTTTGGAAACTAGACCCCCAAGGGAACTTATCTAGATGTGTGGTGAGCACTTTGAACCCCCCAGTGCTTCACAGAAGTTTATAACGCAGAGCCGTGAAAATAATAAATGTGTTTCCTTTCCTCAAAAATATTTTTTAGCCCAGAATTTTTTATTTTTGCAAGAGTAATAGGAGAAATTGGACGCCAAAAGTTGTTGTCCAGTTTCTCCTGAGTATGCTGATACCCCATATGTGGGGGTAAACCACTGTTTGGGCATATGCCGGGGCTCGGAAGGGAAGTAGTGACGTTTTGGAATGCAGACTTTGATGGAATGGTCTGCGGGCATCATGTTACGTTTGCAGAGCCCCTGATGTGCCTAAACAGTAGAAACACCCCACAAGTGACCCCATTTTGGAAACTAGACCCCCCAAGGAACTTATCTAGATGTGTGGTGAGCACGTTCAACCCCCAAGTGCTTCACAGAAGTTTACAACGCAGAGTCGTGAAAATAAAAAATCATTTTTCTTTCCTCAAAAAAGATGTTTTAGCAAGCAATTTTTTATTTTCACAAGGGTAACAGGAGAAATTGGACCCCAATATTTGTTGCCCAGTTTGTTGTGAGTACGCTGATACCCCATATGTGGGGGTAGACCACTGTTTGGGCATATGCCGGGGCTCGGAAGGGAAGTAGTGGCATTTGAAATGCAGACTTTGATGGAATGGTCTGCGGGCGTCACATTGCATTTGCAGAGCCCCTGATGTGCCTAAACAGTAGAAACACCCCACAAGTGACCCCATTTTGGAAACTAGACCCCCCAAGGAACTTATCTAGATGTGTGATGAGCACGTTCAACCCCCAAGTGCTTCACAGAAGTTTACAACGCAGAGCCGTGAAAATAAAAAATCATTTTTCTTTCCTCAAAAAAGATGTTTTAGCAAGCAATTTTTTATTTTCACAAGGGTAACAGGAGAAATTGGACCCCAACAGTTGTTGCCCAGTTTGTCCTGAGTACGCTGGTACCCCAAATGTGGGGGTAAACCACTGTTTGGGCGCACGTTGGGGCTTGGAAGGGAGGGAGCACCATTTGACTTTTTGAACGCAAGATTGGCTGGAATCAATGGTGGCGTCATGTTGCGTTTGGAGACCCCTGATGTGCCTAAACAGTGGAAACCCCTCAATTCAAACTTCAACACTAACCCCAACACACCCCTAATCCTAATCCCAACTGTAGCCATAACCCTATTCACAACCCTAACCCCAACACACCCCTAACCACAACCCTAACCCCAACACACCCGTAACCCTAATTCCAACCCTAACCCTAATCCTAACCCTAATCCCAACCCTAACCCTAATCCCAACCCTAACCACAACTGTAACCCCAACACACCCCTAACCCTATCCGTAACCCTAACCACAAGCCTAATCTTAACCCTATTTCCAACCCTAGCCCTATTTCCAACCCTAACTCTAATTCCAACCCTAACCCTAAGGCTATGTGCCCACGTTGCGGATTTGTGTGAGATTTTTCCGCACGATTTTTGAAAAATCTGCAGGTAAAAGGCACTGCGTTTTACCTGCAGATTTACAGCAGATTTCCAGTGTTTTTTTGTGCGGATTTCACCTGCGGATTCCTATTGAGGAACAGGTGTAAAACGCTGCGGAATCCGCACAAAGAATTGACATGCTGCGGAAAATACAACGCAGCGTTTCTGCACGGAATTTTCCGCACCATGGGCACAGTGGATTTGGTTTTCCATAGGTGTACATGGTACTGTAAACCTGATGGAAAACTGCTACGAATTCGCAGCGGCCAATCCGCTGCGGATCCGCGGCCAATCCGCTGCGGATCCGCGGCCAATCTGCTGCGGATCCGTGGCCAATCCGCTGCGGATCCGCGGCCAAATCTGCTCTGTGTGCACATGCCATAACCCTAACCCTACCCCTAACCCTAACCCTACCCCTAGTTCTAACCCTAACCCTAGTGGAAAACGAAAAAAAAAAAATATATGTATTTTCTTTATTTTATTATTGTCCCTACCTATGGGGGTGATAAAGGGGGGGGTTTATTTATTATTTTTTTTATTTTGATCGCTGTGATAGAACCTACCACAGCGATCAAAATGTACTTGTAAGGAATCTGCCGGCTGGCAGATTCGGCGGGCGCACTGAGCATGCGCCCGCCATTTTGGAAGATGGCGGCGCCCAGCGAGGAGACGTACGGACACCAGGAGGATCGGTAAGTATGAAGGGGTGGTGGGGGGTGTATCGGAGCACGGGGGGGTGATCGGACCACAGGGGGGGTGAATCCAAACGAGGGAGCGGACAGGAGGACGGGGGAGCCGGCAGGCGGACGGAGGGGACCGGACCCCATAATGGAGGACTGGGGGGGCGATCGGTGGGTGTGGGGGGGGTCACTTCAGGTTTTCCAGCCATGGCCGATGATATTGCAGCATCGGCCATGGCTGGATTGTAATATTTCACTAGTTTTTTAGGTGAAATATTACAAATCGCTCTGATTGGCAGTTTCACTTTCAACAGCCAATCAGAGCGATCATAGCCACGGGGGGGTGAAGCCACCCCCCCTGGGCTGAAGCACCACTCCCCCTGTCTCTGCAGATCGGGTGAGATTGGAGTTAACCCTTTCACCCGATCTGCAGAGACGCGATCATTCCATGACGCATACGCTGCGTCATAGGTCGGATTGGCACAGACTTTCATGACGCAGCGTATGTGTCAAAGGTCGGGAAGGGGTTAAGAATGTAGCAATACCAAATATGTGTATTTTTCATTTTTAATGGGGCAAAAGGGGGTAATTTGAACTTTTGTGGGGGGTTCATATTTTTAAAAATATATTTTTTTACTGTATTTATTGGTCCCCTTAGATGACTAGAAGTTTTTATCATCTGGCCTTCACAGGTCTATCGTCATGACGAGCACAGAGGTCTTCTTCAGACTCCAGCCTGTCATGCCAACCCACTCATGCCCAGTGATCCCATCACAGGCGTGCAGATGGGAACTTGAAATGACTCGCCTCAATATCAGCGAGTGTTAAATGCCTCTGTCAGAGATTAACAGTGGAATTTAAAGGTTAACAGCAAAGGTAGGAGGTCCACTATTAGAGACACTTAATGGCTTAAATCAGCCATCATCTGCCAGGAAACATGCGGCTCTACATGTGAGCCTGCATCAAAGCCAGGGACATAACATATGACTGTATGTCATATGTCATGAAGGTGCTAATGTTTTAACCTGTATTAAAAATATGAGTTATGGAATCTGAAAGATTAATATATAGGTGCTTCTCACAAAATTTGAATATCATCAAAAAGTTATTTTTTTTCAGTTCTTCAATACAAAAAGTGACTCTCATATATTATATAGAGTCATTACAAACAGAGTCATCTATTTCAAGTGTTTATTTCTGTTAATGTTGATGATTATGGCTTACAGCCAATGAAAACCCAAAAGTCATTATCTCAGTAAATTAGAATACTTTATAACACCAGCTTGAAAAATGATTTTAAAATCCGAATTGTTGGCCTACTGAAATGTATGTGCCGTAAATGCACTCAATACTTGGTCGGCACTCCTTTTACATGAATTACTGCATCAATGCGCGTGGCATGGAGGCGATCAGCCTGTAGCACTGCTGAAGTGTTATGGGAACCCAGGTTGCTTTGATAGCAGTCTTTAGCTCATATATATATTGTTGGACCTGGTTTCTCTCATCTTCCCCTTGACAATACCCCATAGTTTCTCTATGGGGTTAAGGTTTAGGCGAGTTTGCTGGCCAATCAAGCACAGTGATACTGTTGTTTGTAAACCAGGTATTAGTACTTTTGGCAGTGTAGACAAGTACCAAGTCCTGCTGGAGAAATAAATTTCCATCTCCAAAAAGCTTGTGGCAGAGGGAAGCATGAAGTGCACTAAAATTTCCTGGTAGACGGCTGCGCTGACTTTGGTCTTGATAAAACACAGTGGACCTACCCAGCAGATGACATGGCTCCCCAAACAATCACTGATGGAAACTTCACACTAGAGTTTAAGCAGTTTGGAATGTGTGCCTCTCCATTCTTCCTCCAGACTGTAGGACCTTGATTTCCAAATGAAATGCAAAATTTATATTCATCTGAAAACAACACCTTGGACCACTGAGCGACAGTCCAGTTCTTTTTCTCCTTGGCCCAGGTAAGATGCTTTTGGCATTGTCTATTGGTCATGAGTGGCTTGACACAAGGAATGTGACACTTGTAGCCCATGTCCTGGATATGTCTGTGTGTGGTGGCTCTTGAAGCAATGACTCCAGCAGGAGTCCACTCCTTGTGAATCTCCCCCAAATTTTTGAATGACCTTTTCCTAACAATCCTTTCAAGGCTGCGGTTATCCCATTTGCTTATGCATCTTTTTCTGCCCCTCTTTTTCCTTCCACTCAACTTTCCATTAATATGCTTGGATACAGCACTCTGTGAACAGCCAGCTTCTTTAGCAATAGCCTTTTGTGACTTACCCTCCTTGTGGAGTGTGTCAATGACTGCCTTCTGGATGTCTGTGAAGTCAGCAGTCTTCCCCATGATTGTGGAGCCTACTGAAACAGACCAAGGACCTTCTTAAATGCTTAGGAAGCCTTTGCAGGTGTTTTTTTGTTAATTCTAATTTATTGAGATAATGACTTTTGGGTTTTCATTGGCTGTAAGCCATAATCATCAACATTAACAGAAATATACACTTGAAATAGTTCGCTCTGTTTGTAATGACTCTATATAATATATGAGTTTCACTTTTTGTATTGAGGAACTGAAATTAATTAACTTTTTGATGATATTCTAATCTTGTGTGAATCACCAGTAGGTGATAAATCCAACTTTCTCTGTGCTAGTCAGGCTTCATTATTACTCTCTTATTTAGTTTACCAATTGTCTTTATGAACAGTATACATGTTTATTGAGGTTAGTCAGCAAAATAAATTCATCTCTGTCATAATTGCTGCTATATTTTCAAAGATACATAGTTACAAACCAAAGTCCAACCTAAAAGCTTACAGAGTTGTCAGATATCCTGATATCATCTCATGTGTACCTCAGAATGACTCACAATGTCAACAGTAATGACATCTGGTTAGTCCTATTGATTAAGGGTGGGTTTACACTACCCAACTTATGGCATTAAATAACTGCCAGCCATCTGCAGTACTGGTCAAAAATTTGGTCATACACTGTTCATTGAGTGGTTTCCTTTGTTCTTATTGGAATGTGCACATTGCAGACTCAGTCTGAAGGCACAAAACCCACAATCAAAACGTGTGTAAAGAAACGTGTGTAAGAAGATAAACTGTACCAGGGGTACCTCTCTTGTGCCAGTTCCAGAACTGTCGGGGCTGACACCATTGCTGCCAGGGGCAAAGCTTTCCAACCCGGACCGACCTTTGCACTTGACAGCAGGGGGCGGGACGATGATAAAAGGACCTGCGCATGGGAAAGATAGGGCAGACTTGGCAGGAAGACAGGGCACGGAGCAGGGGAAGGTTGGTGCTCCCTCCTCTGAGCATCATGTTAGCAAAGGCCCATGCTGTAGATTCCCTTTGTTCAGTTACACTGACTGTGGACAGACTTCTGCCGGATGCCCGTTGTCCCCCGTGACCGCAAGTTACTGACGCTCCGGGCTGGTGGTTACTGTGCACGTGCCGCCTAAGACAGTCCAGGTGACTTAACCAGAACTGTGTCATTTCTCACCCGCATACTACTGCCGAGCTGAGTCACGCTCCGGCGGGGTTACAGACTGTCCTGCACCCCATATGACGAACTGTAGATCCAGGAACCCGCTTAGTACAATGAGGACTCACCGCCATTGCTGGGAACTGGACCTCCAGCTTCTACAGGACGAAACTGGAGTCATCATGCACCAGTTGCGTAGGCGCCACCGTTGAAACTTAACTCTCTGCAGCCAGGAAGCCGGCGGACTGATAAGTTAACCCTTTTATGAACAGTTGCTTAATCTGTTACCTAGCCCCGCGCTTATATCGTCCTAATATCAATCCCTCATACCCCCTGCTTAACCTATTACCTCTCTGCGTGGAGTATACCCCTGTTAATAAACCCATTAACTCTTGCTTTGCTTCCTGTCCATTACTGCAGCCCGCTACCTGCTCACATGTGAAACAAACCAGAATTTGTGTTAAATGTTAAATCCCTCAAAGTATCCCCCTTTTTACTCTAATAACAGCTTCACGCATCTTTGACATTCTCTCAAGCAGCTTCATCAGCTAGTCTCAATGAACATGTATACCTCATCCAGAGCTCATATGTGGAATTAGCAGCCTTTAGAAAGTGTTTGCAAACTTCAGGTGTTTTTTGCACAGACATTGTTTGCACACAGTTCCATAAAGTGCTGATTCCTATCCCACAACTGTTCTAAATTAGAATATGACAAGTGTTATGGCTGGCGGAACGCACCAAGTATATACAGTATATGAATTATAATAAGTGCGTTCGCAACCCGGGTTCCACCGTACAGGAGAGAACCTGCTGCTAGCAAGTGGTGGCACTATATGGCGATATAAGTGAACTCTGTTACTTTACAGAATCGCTAAGATAGGAAAATGCTGTGCCCTGTTAACCTCACAGAGGATCACAGCTACCTAACAGAGCAGAAAGCAAACAGTGGTCATGCAGTCAGCCTAGCACACGAACAACTCCTCTCCGGTGGAGCCAGAGTTCTAATGGCTATACGCCAGCCCTGAATTCATACACACAAAACTCCTCACCGGAGGTGCCTGGTATTCTAGGGGCTTATTTCAACCCTGGCCAAGCACACATTATCTGCCTGAGCCAGACGCTGAGACCGACGTCTCCGCTGAGCAGGTTCCACTGTGGTTGGAGGAGAATGGGAGACCGCAGCGGACATGGTTCGAGATACCCCCTGTGCAGTGGGCAGGAACTCGACACCTAACAACAAGCATCACATAATTAGATAAAGAGAAACGTCACTTTAAGACATGAAGGTCTGTCAATCTGGAATATTGCTAGAACCTTAAATGTTTCCAAAAATGCAATCATGGAAACCATCAATCACTATGATTAAACTGGCCCTCATGAAGACCAAACCAGGAAAGGAAGACCAAGAATGACATCTGCTGCAGAGGATGAATGCATCAGAGTTACCAACCTCAGAAAACATAAATTTAAGGCATTTTGGATAACCGGTCTTATAAATGATCCAGACATCAAGTAGCACATACATCTCAACATTCTTTCCTCAACCCTCAATCAATTAAAATACTTGCGCATGCCCTTATCATCTCCCGCCTCGACTACAGCAACATCCTTTTCTGTGGCCTCCATGCTAACACTCTCGCACCTCTCCAGTCCATCCTTAACTCTGCTGCCAGACTAATTCATCTCTCCTCGCTACTCCTCCGCTTCTCCCCTCTGCAAATCTCTTCACTGTATCCAATTCCCTCAGCATATTCAGTTCAAATTACTAAAACTGGCCTACAAAGCCATCCATAACCTGTCTCCTCCATATATCTCTGAACTAATCTCCCGATATCTTCCCTCACATAATCTCCCGATATCTTCCCTCACGTAATCTCCGGTCCTTCCAATACCTCCCTCTATTTTCCACACTTATTCGCTCCTCACCTAATTGCCTCCAAGACTTCTCCCGAACATCCTCCATCCTATGGAATTCTGTGCCCCAACACATCCGACTATCAACCACATTTGGATCCTTCAGACGGAACCAGAAAACCCACCTCTTCAAGAAAGCTTACAGCCTGCAATGACCCCCCTGCCTCCTCACCACTACTGGAGCTACCACCTCACAGGAGCTGCTGCAACTCTTAAACCTACTGACTCCTTCCCCACAATCCTGTAGAATGTAAGCCCGCAAGGTCAGGGTCCTCGCCCCTCTGTATCAGTCTGTCATTGTTAGTTTGCTTACTGTAAGTGATATCTGTCATTTGTATGTAACCCCTTCTCATGTACAGCACCATTGAATCAATGGTGCTATATAAATAAATAATAATAATATCTTTGTAAGGAATATGTGATCAAGAGGGAGGGGCATGGAGAGCTGTGTCAGATGACATTTTTTACAATATTACCCGACCGCAACTCAATTGAGATGGTTTGGGATGAATAGGACTACAGAGTGAAGGCAAAGCAGCAAACAAGTACTCAGCACCTTTGGGAACTCCTTCAAGGTCCAGTACATATTTTGGTTGGTTTCACACGTGTTTCTTCACTCATTGTTTTCAAATGTGTTATTTTGTGTGCCTTCAGTCTGAATTTACAATGTGCACATTCCAATAAGATCCAGGAAAACCATTGTATTAACAGGTGTGTCCAAACTTCTGACTGGTTGTTTAATAGTCCATTTACAGATGCAGACTCCATTTTCTATGTACAAAGAATAATCAGTACTAGACTGTCATTATATACAGCAACATTATGTCCTGTTTACACAGGATGTTGGGCATCTGTCATGAATGTGCCGCATTCTGCTGGGACCTGTGGTACATCTGAGATTAGAAGATAACGGTAATTAGTGTAGCACATTCCCTCTTTAAATCTATTCATGAGTTTACATGTTTCTTGTGTATAGGAAATGGTTTAGAGTTTATCGTAGTCTATTGACTGTGATGCTTTTTGGGACCACACCCTTCCATTACATAAACTTGTCTGGCTTCCCCCCATGCGAGCAATAGAATCTACATTATGTTCCTCGCTTCATTGGAGAAAGTGTTCTGGAGAGGCACTCTTGTTGTCTTGAGATTGTTGCCTGCAGTTCTTTGTGAATTCCTCTACCTTCCCCTTTTTGGCGTTCTTTCATGTTGCTTTTCTGCCTCTTTACTGTGCACTCATTTTCCCTTTGTATTTTATCATGGGTGTCTGTTGTTTGATTGTGCCTTGGTGTTCTCCTGTCTGTCCAGCCAGTGTTACCCTTTTACTCCTGCCCCTTTCCTCCCTGCTGGGAGTGTGTGAGCTATGTAGGATTTAGTAGCACAGTGAGGTACGAGACCCAGGCATATCCACCTTTAGGAGGAACCCTGGGATTAGGGATAGAATAGGACCTCCCTAGATTAAGGGACAGTATATGGTCCCTCGTACCCAACTTTTCTATAGTTACAGCATGACAGCATCCGAGAGCAATGATTTCACTGTACAAACAAGTGTTTTGCTCTTTTGTCGGGTAATTGGCAAATTGGCAGCATGCTTACACTACCCAATTATCAGAGCAATAGCATTCCAGTGTTTTTTTCTACAATTCAGTTTTTTAGTAATTCCATCATAACCAGACAGAACAGAATGACATAAATTATGACTAAGGGAACATCATAAATAATATAATCTAAATACTTCTGAAAAGACCATTCTGTGCTATATAGAAATTTATCTTGCATGCATGTATTGGATATCCATCATAGTGAGACATACTGAATGAATAGACATCAATCCTAATGCCATATTATACAAAATTGAGACAGGAATCTACATTACAGTCACAATCTGAATAAATAACAAGATACTCCATATATTGTATTAACTTCATTCTGCAATTAAGGTCAAAGGATATGGACGGCTTTCCAATTACCGTATATCTTTTTTTTGTTCATTTGCTTCCAAAATGCAAAATCAAGCGACCTTCTAAATAGTTGTAATTAAAGGGGTATTCTCATCTCCAAGGTCCTATCCCATTATAAGAAACAAAAAAACTTGCATTTTCGAAATGTAGAACAATTGCACAGAATGAGTGCAAAATATCCCAGACAAAAAGAACCAATGCTAAGCAATATGTTTAAACAGGAGAAAGAGGAGTAGAAAGGTTAAAGTAGTAATTTTTATTTAACAAATGTCTTTAAAATTTACAAATGTTATAAAAATGTATGTAGAAAAGACAGATAAACGAAGGCCAGCCATGAGTGCACACAAGAAGACACCAAATAAAATGACATGTATGTAAAATATAATATGGGTAAGAGCAACCCAACACCAGCCTATAAATGCCTATCCATATCACACCATGTCGGCATAAATGCAGGGTTGGGGAGCATACAGTTTGCCACAGGTGTGTTCTTTTGTGCATTCATGGCTGGTCTTCGTTTGTCTTTTCTTTTCTACATACCTTTTTATAGCAATTGTGAATTTTAAAGAAATTTGTTAAATAAAAATTACTACTTTAACCTTTCTACTCCTCATTTTCCTGCTTATTCCTAATATCCCAATATGTAGTAGGTGTAGTAATAATAATAATATTAGCAAATACCTCCTATTAGAAATGTATTGTAGTTCTTCTGGTTCACTATGTTGCACGCCCCGTGTGCAGGGCATTGCAGTAGCTTAGGTTTACATGGTTAGTTGTTAGGAACCATGTATACCTTAGCTACTGCATTGCCCTGCACATGGGGTAAGCAACATAGTTAACCAAAGGACTGTGCTACATTTCTAATTGGAGGTATTTGTTATTATTATTATTATTATTATTATTACTATTAATAATGTTTTTACACCCACTACATATTGGAATAGTATCTTGGAAATGGGAACACCCCTTTATTTGCCTCTGATATTATAGACCCAAGGGTATTGGTTGCCCCATTTGGGATACTTATGGCATATTGTTATTTATAACAAGTGAATAGAATGAGTCATGGTGTTGTCAAATAATAAAAGAGCTATGCTCTAATTTCGTATTTTATATAAGGCAAGATGTTGGCAAAAAATACTAGAAGCTTTTGTATTTAACATAGGGTCAGATGTTATATTTATGGGTGCAAATATAACCATTTTTATTGAGCCCAAAATCTGAAGTTCCAATTTTAAAGTGTAGGTATCTAGAACTGTACTATGGGTTTTACCATCTATTTACGATCTGCTGTATGATTTTTCTTCCCATCTTTTAGTTGCTACTAATGTAAAAGCATTTGTAATTCTGGTAACACTACTGAAGTTTGTTTTCTCTCAACAATGTGATAAAGGGTCATCCTTGACTTTGCTGTAGAGCCATCGGCATTTTTGTTACACCCCGATACATACAATTGATCTATCTTCTCTTAGTTCTTTTTGCTATTGATAGTTATTCTTCGGTAAAAGATAAATAAAACATTTCTCTTTCTATTACAGATCAATAGTGCTGAGAAACGGCCAGCCCCAGACATGGGAAAGAAGCCAAAAACTCCTAAAAAGAAGAAAAAGAAGGACCCAAATGAGCCCCAGAAGCCAGTGTCTGCCTATGCACTATTCTTCCGGGACACACAAGCAGCCATCAAAGGCCAAAATCCAAACGCTACCTTTGGAGAAGTATCCAAAATAGTAGCCTCAATGTGGGACGGACTAGGAGAGGAGCAAAAACAGGTAACTGTTTTGCAAAACTGTGCAAAAAAAAAAAGACTTTTTAATGTCTGAAAAGAGATTTAAATGTAGAGTCACTTTCATATTTAGTTTTTCTAAAATGAAAGTTTTATTCCATGGCAGGCATAAGAGCTATTGTATTTTTAGCCTCCTAGAATTACAGTTCTTTGAAAAGCTTTTGTGCGCCATCAGTTGCCATCTCGGTTTTTTTCTCTATTATAAAGATGAATTGAAATTCTCACCATCCAAAAATATGCTACTTATAATCCTCCTCAGCACTCTGTTTCTAAGAGTCCACCAACTGTGTAAGAGACTGCAGTCCCACCGAGCATGGGCACATAGACAACCTCCGAAATATCCTGCAGCCACATGTGCAATGTTCTTTTTGTGCTCAAAAAAGAAATGCCTGTTGTGTTATAAGGAATTACAGGTACATCAATAGGCAATGTAAGGCTTTTATTAAGATTACTTTCAAAGACTCGTACAGTTACTGCATCTTACAGAGTCATCATTGCAAGGATCCATGTATTCGATATATTTTGTTACATTATAGCAAATCAATGAAATTGCTGTAACCGATAAACTAGTGATATTTAAAATGTAATATATTGCCCTGTGGATCATCAAAGCCACTAACATTCCATCTTTTTAAATACTGAAAGTACTCATTTCATTTTGAGCTATTATGAGCCTAAATTCCAGAAAACATAAATCTATATTTTTCATCTCTCAATTTTCAATCGAATTAGATTTTTTAAAAACTTTTAACTCTCAGCCAGACACATCTATAAAGTCATAACATAATAGCCATATAGCAAAATAATACATTTCTGACAGTCTGGAGCTGCCACTAGGAGGAGCTTTACTAAAGATTAATTTATTATTGAGTTCACTTGGATCTCCTGTACATAGGATCGTAGTCTCTAGACCTATGTAATAGCGTTACGGGCAGACTGAATGTTTTCATTTATCTCAACGGTGAAAGAGCAGATGGACTAGAGTCAATGTACAGTCAGGCTTGGACTGGCCCACAGGAGAACAGGAGAATCCTCCGGTGGGCCCCCATGCGGGAATGTGCTCTCCACTCAACCTTTATGAGAATTCATTGGCACAATACACTTGCTTCACTATGTTCAGACAATAGCATCATCCCAACATTAATTTAACAATCAAATCTGTTTATTATTATATAGAAAAATAGGTAAACTTGTGAATGAGAGCAATGTGATATTTGCATGTAGGTGATCAGTAGGCCAACAGAGTCAATGTTACTGGTGGTCCCTTGGCACTCCAGTCCAGCACTGCATACAGTACAGTGTTGTGGATTCTGTTTTTGGGCTCCCTCTGGTGGTTACAGCTGGTACTGGGTGACTTTGGTGGGTTGCGGTCTCTGGTTTCCACCTGTCCATCAGAGGCTGGGTGTTTCCTATTTAATCTGGCTTTCCTGTCATTCCCTTGCCGGCTATCAATGTATCAGTGTGTCTCTGTTACCTTTGCTACCTGCTCCTAGGCCTTCAAGACAAGCTAAGTCTGGATTTCCCTGTTTCATGTTTGCTTTCATGTTTTTAGTCCAGCTTGCAGATATGTAATTCTCTGCTGCTGGTTGCTCTAGTGGGCTGAAATTACCACTCATGTACCATGAGTTGGCACATGAGTTCAAGTAATTTCAGGATGGTATTTTGAAGGGTTTTAAGCTGACCGCGCAGTTCACCTTTTGTATCCCCTGCTATCTAGCTTAAGCGGGCCTCATTTTGCTGAATCTGTTTTCATAACTACGTTTGTGCCTTCCTCTCATTTCACCGTCATTATATGTGGGGGGCTGCTATTTCTGTGGGAATATTTCTCTGGAAGCAAGATAGGTCTGTGATTCTTCTGATAGGGGTAGCTAGATCTCCGGCTGGCGCGAGACATCTAGAGTCCCCCCAGGAACGTTCCCCGGCTGCTGTTAGTTGAGTGTTGAGGTTCAGGATCGCGGTCAGCTCAGGTTCCATCACCCTAGAGCTCGTCCTGTTTTTGCCCGTGTTATGTGTTTAATTCCCTGCCATTGGGAACATGACAGTATAGCCGGCCCACAAAGTGTTAATTGTTTGGGCTGAAGCAGGAGAAAAAGAAGTGTTGAAGGGAATTTTTTTTTTTTTTTTTTTTCCCCTCAGAGTTTTGCTGCCTAGCCCTTAATTGCTGTCTAGCTGCTTCTTACCTCCCCTTAACCCTTGAATGGCTCTGACCTTAGCTGTTTAACATGGATGTCCAGAGTTTGGCTTCCAGCCTGAATAATCTTGCTGCAAAAGTTCAAAACATACAGGATTTTGTTGTTCACACTCCTATGTCTGAACCTAGAATTCCTATTCCAGAGTTTTTTTCTGGAGATAGATCTACCTTCCTGAATTTCAGGAACAATTGCAAATTGTTTCTTTCTTTGAAATCTCGCTCCTCTGGAGACCCTGCTCAGCAGGTCATGATTGTAATATCTTTCCTGCGGGGCGACCCTCAGAATTGGGCATTTGCATTGGCACCAGGGGATCCTGCATTGCTCAGTGTGGATGCGTTTTTTCTGGCACTGGGATTGCTCTATGAGGAACCTAACCTGGAGATTCAGGCTGAAAAGGCTTTATTAGCCCTCTCTCAGGGGCATGATGAAGCGGAAGTATATTGTCAAAAATTTCGGAAATGGTTGGTGCTTACTCAGTGGAATGAGTGCGCCCTGGCTGCAAACTTCAGAGATGGTCTTTCTGAGGCCATTAAGGATATTATGGTGGGGTTCCCTGCGCCTACAGGTCTGAATGAGTCTATGGCTATGGCCATTCAGATTGATCGGCGTTTACGGGAGCGCAAACCTGTGCACCAGTTGGCGGTGTCTTCTGAACAGGCACCTGAGACTATGCAATGTGATAGAATTCAGTCCAGAAGTGAACGGCAAAATTATAGGCGGAAAAATGGATTGTGTTTTTATTGTGGTGATTCAGCTCATGTTATATCAGCATGCTCTAAACGCACAAAAAAGGTTGATAAATCTTTT
This sequence comes from Ranitomeya variabilis, assembly GCF_051348905.1. Taxonomy (NCBI): domain Eukaryota; kingdom Metazoa; phylum Chordata; class Amphibia; order Anura; family Dendrobatidae; genus Ranitomeya; species Ranitomeya variabilis. Next base: position 459,826,708 of record NC_135237.1, on the reverse strand, counting down.
GCCATTAGTACTCTGCAGTCTAAATTCATTTTGTCTGTAACTCTGATTTGTTCGCTGTCATCCATTTCCGTCGATGCCTATGTGGATTCGGGCGCTGCCCTGAGTCTTATGGATTGGTCATTTGCCAAACGCTGCGGTTTTAGTCTGGAGCCTCTGGAAGTTCCTATTCCTTTGAAGGGTATTGACTCTACACCATTGGCTATGAATAAACCGCAGTGTAACAACTCTGCTGGCATCACGGCATGGCCTCGCATTTCTCACACGATCTTACCCACTGCTCCAGGCCATGATGTGGTTTCTGTTTCTTGCCAGCTCCATGTTCTGTGTCTCTGCTCTCTGCATGCTTCATAGTTCTGTGTATAGAGGGGCGGCGCCTGAACTCTCTGGTTCTTATAGGAATCAGGTGCATCTGTCCAATCCATTCCTGACCAATTGCAAGGAGACCTCCAGTATTTAGTTCAGCTCCACCCAGTGGTCTGGGCCTGTGCAATGTGTTAGCTCAGTTAGTGTCTTGCTTCTGAGTTTGCCTGGCCTTGCTCTGAGTTACTCCCTCTCTGGAGGATTCTCTGTGTTATTTCCTTGGTCTTGTTGTCCGCCCACCAGGAGGCAGAATATCCTGGTCCCAGTGTCTTTGTCCTTGTGTCTTGTTCCATTGCCTTGTCTGCACTTAGTCTTACCTCGGTCTCCTAGTCTTTGGCTTCCTTCCCTGTTGTCTTTCCTTGTATTCTCAGTCTGCTTACACTCCGCACTCTTGCAGCTCTGCCTGCTCTGAACCTTTGTGACTTTACCTCTGCTCCTCACTTCTGCGTTTCTGCTCCTTTCTACTCAGCTTATCTTCTGCTGTTGCAGTTATCCCTTGCTGCAGCTTCTCTCCACATTCTTTGTGGCTCTGCTCAGCTTTGCTGCAGAGACCCCTCCCGCAGCTCCTCTCCGCTCCTTGCGGTTCTACCTGGCTCCGCTCCTTGCGGTTCTACCTGGCTCCGCTCCTTGCGGTTCTACCTGGCTCCGCTCCTTGCGGTTCTACCTGGCTCCTCTCCTTGCGGTTCTACCTGGCTCCGCTCCTTGCGGTTCTACCTGGCTCCGCTCCTTGCGGTTCTAATTCTCCTGCACTTGGTTCCGCCGCCAGCTCTTGGCTCCGCCTCCTGCCTGTCTGCACTTGGCTCCGCCTCCAGCTCTTGGCTCCACCTCCTGCGGTTTTGCACTTGGCTCCGCCTCCTGCTCTTGGCTCCGCCTCCTGCATTTCTGTTCTTGGCTCTAGCTCCTGTGCTTTCGCTCTGCATCCGCTCTTGCGGTCTTTATCTACTTATTCCTAGGTCCTCGTGTCTGAACAGGTTCTTACCCGTTCTACATACCTGCTTGCAGACCGGTCCCTACCGGTTCTTCCAGTGTACCAGTCTTGTCCACCAGTCCTGCCAGAGAGCCAGCTGTGCCCGCCTGCCTTGCCAGAGAGCCAGCCGTGCCCGCCTGCCTACCAGAGAGCCAGCCGTGCCCGCCTGCCTGACAGTGTTCCTGTTGTACCCGTCTGCCTGCCTATGTGCCAGCCGTGCCCGCTTGCTTGTCTATGTTCCGTTCCCTGGTGGGATCAGCAGCCACAACCAGACTCCACCCTGGAGTGGTACCTGGTAGCTTCCTATTGCACAAGTCTGACCTCACCATCAGAGGCTCCAGCGAACACCTAGGAAGCTACTTAGTTACGCCCCTTCCAGGGAGGTTTGGTCTGTGGTCCAGTGGGGCCACTCCCCCGCACGCCCGCGCCAACCAGTCTGGGCGCGAGCATGACACGCAGTACTGGACACAAGTGACCATGCGCATGACTCCCGTTCATCAGGAGGTGATTCGCTTCCTTGTACTGTATAATTTACATGATGTACTAGTGCTTGGTCTGCCATGGTTACAAACTCATAATCCAGTCCTGGATTGGAAAACAATGTCTGTGTTAAGCTGGGGATGTCAGGGGGTTCATGATGATGCACCTCTGATTTCAATCGCTTCATCTACTCCTTCTGAGGTCCCTGCGTTTTTGTCTGACTATCGGGATGTTTTTGAGGAGCCTAAGCTCAATTCGTTCCCTCCTCATAGGGATTGTGACTGTGCTATAGAATTAATTCCTGGCAGTAAGTTCCCTAAGGGTCGTTTATTTAATCTGTCAGTGCCAGAGCATACTGCTATGCGGAATTATATTAAGGAGTCCTTGGAAAAGGGACATATTCATCCATCTTCGTCCCCTCTGGGAGCAGGTTTTTTTTTCGTGGCAAAAGAAGATGGTTCCCTGAGGCCTTGTATAGATTATCGCCTTCTGAATAAGATTACAGTCAAATATCAGTATCCATTGCCATTATTGACTGATTTGTTTGCTCGCATTAAGGGGGCTAGGTGGTTCACTAAGATAGATCTTCGCGGTGCGTATAATCTTGTGCGGATAAAGCAGGGTGATGAGTGGAAAACCGCATTTAATACGCCTGAGGGCCATTTTGAGTATTTGGTAATGCCTTTTGGACTTTCTAATGCTCCTTCAGTCTTTCAGTCCTTTATGCACAATATTTTCCGTGAATATCTGGATAAGTTTATGATTGTGTATTTGGATGATATTTTGGTGTTTTCTGATGACTGGGAGTCTCATGTTCTACAGGTCAGGAAGGTGTTTCAAATCCTGCGGGCCAATTCTCTGTTTGTGAAGGGCTCAAAATGTCTCTTCGGAGTCCAGAAGATTTCTTTTTTGGGGTACATTTTTTCTCCTTCTACTATTGAGATGGATCCCGTCAAGGTTCAGGCGATTTGTGACTGGACACAACCTACATCTGTTAAGAGTCTTCAGAAGTTCTTGGGTTTTGCTAATTTTTATCGTCGGTTCATTACTAATTTTTCCAGTGTTGTTAAACCTTTGACTGATTTGACTAAAAAGGGTGCTGATGTTGCTAATTGGTCTCCTACGGCTGTGGAGGCCTTTCAGGAACTTAAGCGCCGGTTTTCTTCTGCTCCTGTGTTATGTCAACCAGATGTTTCACTTCCTTTTCAGGTTGAGGTTGATGCTTCCGAGATTGGAGCGGGGGCGGTTTTGTCACAGAGAAGTTCCGATGGCTCGGTGATGAAGCCATGTGCGTTCTTTTCTAGAAAATTCTCGCCCGCAAGCGCAATTATGATGTGGGTAATCGGGAGCTTTTGGCCATGAAGTGGGCATTTGAGGAGTGGCGTCATTGGCTTGAGGGTGCTAGACATCGTGTGGTGGTCTTGACTGATCACAAAAATCTGATTTACCTTGAGTCTGCCAGGCGTCTGAATCCTAGACAGGCTCGTTGGTCGTTGTTTTTTTCTCGTTTCAATTTTGTGGTTTCATACCTGCCAGGTTCAAAGAATGTGAAGGCAGATGCTCTTTCCAGGAGTTTTGTGCCTGACTCTCCTGGAGACTCTGGGCCTACTGGTATCCTTAGGGATGGGGTAATATTGTCCGCCGTCTCCCCAGACTTGCGACGTGCATTGCAGGAGTTTCAGGCGGATAAACCTGATCGTTGTCCACCAGAAAGACTGTTTGTTCCGGATGATTGGACCAGTAGAGTCATCTCCGAGGTCCATTCTTCTGTGTTGGCTGGTCATCCTGGAATATTTGGTACTAGAGACTTGGTGGCCAGGTCTTTTTGGTGGCCTTCCTTGTCAAGGGATGTGCGCACCTTTGTGCAGTCTTGTGAAGTGTGTGCTCGGGCTAAGCCTTGCTGTTCTCGGGCCAGTGGGTTGTTGTTATCCTTGCCTATCCCGAAGAGGCCTTGGACGCACATTTCCATGGATTTTATTTCAGATCTCCCTGTCTCACAGAAAATGTCCGTTATCTGGGTTGTGTGTGACCGCTTTTCTAAGATGGTTCATTTGGTACCCTTGCCTAAGTTGCCTTCCTCCTCTGAGTTGGTCCCTTTATTTTTTCAGAACGTGGTTCGTTTGCATGGGATTCCGGAGAATATCGTTTCTGACAGGGGATCCCAGTTTGTGTCTAGATTTTGGCGGACGTTTTGTGCTAAGATGGGCATTGATTTGTCTTTCTCGTCTGCATTCCATCCTCAGACGAATGGCCAGACGGAGTGAACTAATCAGACCTTGGAAACTTATTTAAGGTGTTTTGTTTCTGCTGATCAAGATGACTGGGTTGCCTTTTTGCCACTGGCCGAATTCGTCCTTAATAATCGGGCTAGTTCTGCTACTTTGGTTTCTCCTTTCTTTTGTAATTCGGGGTTTCATCCTCGTTTTTCCTCTGGTCAGGTGGAGCCTTCGGATTGTCCTGGAGTGGACGTGGTGGTGGACAGGCTACATCAGATTTGGAATCAGGTGGTGGACAATTTGAAGTTGTCTCAGGAGAAGACTCAGCAGTTTGCTAATCGCCGTCGCCGCGTGGGTCCCCGACTTCTTGTTGGGGACTTCGTGTGGTTGTCTTCTCGTTTTGTCCCTATGAAGGTCTCTTCTCCTAAGTTCAAGCCTCGGTTCATCGGTCCTTATAAGATCTTGGAGATTCTTAACCCTGTATCTTTTCGTTTGGATCTCCCAGCATCGTTTGCTATTCATAATGTGTTCCATCGGTCGTTATTGCGGAGGTATGAGGTGCCCGTTGTTCCTTCGGTTGAGCCTCCTGCTCCGGTGCTGGTGGAGGGAGAATTGGAGTATGTTGTTGAGAAGATCTTGGATTCTCGTGTTTCCAGACGTAAACTCCAGTATTTGGTTAAGTGGAAGGGTTATGGTCAGGAGGATAATTCCTGGGTGGTCGCCTCTGATGTTCATGCGACTGATTTGGTCCGCGCCTTCCATAGAGCTCATCCTGATCGCCCTGGGGGTTCTCGTGAGGGTTCGGTGACCCCTCCTCAAGGGGGGGGTACTGTTGTGGATTCTGTTTTTGGGCTCCCTCTGGTGGTTACAGCTGGTACTGGGTGACTTTGGTGGGTTGCGGTCTCTGGTTTCCACCTGTCCATCAGAGGCTGGGTGTTTCCTATTTAACCTGGCTTTCCTGTCATTCCCTTGCCGGCTATCAATGTATCAGTGTGTCTCTGTTACCTTTGCTACCTGCTCCTAGGCCTTCAAGACAAGCTATGTCTGGATTTCCCTGTTTCATGTTTGCTTTCATGTTTTTAGTCCAGCTTGCAGATATGTAATTCTCTGCTGCTGGTTGCTCTAGTGGGCTGAAATTACCACTCATGTACCATGAGTTGGCACATGAGTTCAAGTAATTTCAGGATGGTATTTTGAAGGGTTTTAAGCTGACCGCGCAGTTCACCTTTTGTATCCTCTGCTATCTAGCTTAAGCGGGCCTCATTTTGCTGAATCTGTTTTCATAACTACGTTTGTGCCTTCCTCTCATTTCACCGTCATTATATGTGGGGGGCTGCTATTTCTGTGGGAATATTTCTCTGGAGGCAAGATAGGTCTGTGATTCTTCTGATAGGGGTAGCTAGATCTCCGGCTGGCGCGAGACGTCTAGAGTCCCCCCAGGAACGTTCCCCGGCTGCTGTTAGTTGAGTGTTGAGGTTCAGGATCGCGGTCAGCTCAGGTTCCATCACCCTAGAGCTCGTCCTGTTTTTGCCCGTGTTATGTGTTTAATTCCCTGCCATTGGGAACATGACAGTACAGAGGTGTATCTAGGTTTTCTGGCACCTGGGGTAAGAATTCAGTGTGGCGCCCTTCCCCCCCCAGCACATATGCGATTTACACACTTAGTCACGTGTCGATGAGCTGCTCTCCATAATTCTCCAATGTTCAGTGAAAAACTGAGAGAAGCTCGTTGTCACATGACCGTCAATATGAAAATCCCATATGAGTGAAGGGCCATGTGATGACTGATGGAACCTGCAGAGCTGAATCTTGACAGTGAGGATATTACACTGTTAGGATTGGCTACAGAACCTCATTTTATAAGTAAAAGGTGCATCCAGATTTGAGATCAAAGTCTGCAGTCATTCTATGTGATTGCAGGCTTCTGAATTCTCATAGAGCATGCACTGCACACTCTTAGGATTCTCCCTTGCCAGTGGCAAGAGTGGACGGTCATGTCAGCACAAGTATTTGATTTGTATACTTCTGATCACATTCTGAATATACATGTCCGCCTCACTCAATTCATTTTTATTGAGTAAGGCCACATGTGTCTAGTCAGTATGTGACTGCATGAATGCAAATCACCAGCAGGAGAGAATCCTGACAGCGTGCAGTGCGCACTGTGAGAATTCAGAAGTCTGCAGTCACATAGAATGACTGCAGACTCAGCACAAACTTAGACAACCCCTTTAATGCTCCTAATATAAATAAATTATGAGAATTAGTCAGTATCACAAAAAAGCATTACATCCAGGTACCTGATAGGTGACGTCTCTGGAGTCATTCTTTTATTCTTCATCTTGTCTAGATCTTCTCTGCAGACTTCCATCTTCTCCAGTCTTCTGCAGAACATCCCCACTTGATGCCCTTAAAGATATCAGTGTCATTATAATGCTCATGAATAAAAATATCTGCCCTACACTAAGCCCCTGAATAAATAATTGCCCCTACTATATTCCCTGCACAAGATATGACCCTCACACTGTACTTCTTATGGTACATACCCTCCACATTGCCCACTCCTTTCCATACTGGGCCCTCTCTTCACACTGTCCCCTATACTGCCCAGTCTCTATACTGTGCTCATTCATTCCACTCCTGCTTGGCATACTGTCTCCTCCTGGCTGTGACCTTACACTGTTCCTCACACTACTCAGTCTCTATTTTGTGCCCACTCGCACTTTCCTCCCCACATATTGTCTCCTCACGTTTCCCCTTCCCTCCTCATGTACCCCCCTGCTAACCAAACTCTCTTCTCACATATTTACTCCTTCGCTCTCCATATTTCCTCCTCACAGATCTCCAACTCCCCATACTGTGTCCACACACATCCCATCACCCTCGCTCCCCATAGTTCCTCCTCACTCATCACCCTCACTCCTAATACTGTGTTCACACACATTTTTTCCCCTTTCTACTCATACTGTGTCGACACCCATCTCCCCACTGACACATGTGCGCAGCCCCATAGAATAACATGTGTACAAGTGCTATCCACGAAAACCACGGATAGCACTCGTCCGATATAATCGGTCATGTGCACGAGCTCCAAGAGTGATTTATCAAAACTACAGCAAGCAGCCCAGTTAGTGGCATACTGCTGAAATCAGGGTCTCTGTCTCTGCTTTATGCTGTTCTCAGAATAAGTGGCAAAAAAACTGACGACAGATTCACTTTAAAATATTCTCAAAACACAATGATGCAAAAACAAAAAAATACTAGGTCCTCCAGGCCAAAAATCAAGAGGTTAATACCGACAAGTTGGATATGCAACTCCTTTGTCCATTTTTTTTTTTTTGAGACAAAATAACATCAACCTACCTTTATAATGGAGCTGCGGTAACCTTGAAGGGAAATACATGTATTTAACATCAACAAAGACAATTATTTCAGAATCCTCAGATATTTTGTGAAAAAACACGAGCTGCAGGAAGGAGATGTGGAAGCAGGTTTATTATAGAGGATTCTTTTTGTTTTGTTCATTGGCAGCATACAAAGGACTTTTCTAGCTTTCATTTTCTTCAGAATGTCAGTCAGCGCCTGTTTTGTTTGAATATCTATCTAATTCTTATTTTATTGAACAATGGTCTGCAGGTTTAGGCAGCTGTGGAACAGTTTACAATGTACTAGAGCAATAAAATCACTGTTTTATATTAAGGAAGAAAAAACATACCTGTTCTATAAAAAAAAGTCAGTAAATGTGACTGTTTATTAGACTAAACTTTTCCACAGACCTGAAATTCCAGCATTATGGCTCCTCCTATTCTGAGTATTATAGAACATTTCTGTTTTATGAATTTCCTATATGACTAATGACCTATTTTATTTAAAAAAATGCACCATCAAAAGGGTATACATATATATTACCAATGAAATAAAAGAATAAACTCTGAGGGCAGTGGGAGTGAAAGTCCATAGATGTTTCCACATTTTGGTCTACTCTACTTAGCAGTCATGATATTATATTTTATGGTAAAAATTGTAAAATTGTTAAAGAGCAATGCTATAAATGAGTTTTCACATTCTACAACCCAATTTTCACCGATTATTTCCTTTCTAGTGATGAGCTGTAGTCTGTGGGCAAATCATCTTAACAACAAGTTATAAATTTCCCTGCAGTGTCTCCATTGGAGAGATGAGGCATTGCATGATTTTTATTGAAAACAATTAGCTGTCCATGTTAGATATGAATATGCCGGGTTCTCGAGAGTGAGAGATGCCCTTTGTTGCCGATAGTGAAACTTTCTTAATTAAAGGGATTGTCTCTGGAAATATGCTCTGCACATATCCACTATAAAGCAGGGGCAGATACAAACAGAAGAGGTGCAAGAACAGTGCATTGGCCCTTTGCAGACTAATAGTTCATCATAAATGTACCCCTTTATGTGTCTGTGACAAATGCTGATTACAGATTTTGCGATAGAAGTATCCCCTTATACCTTGGGTATCTGTTCGCCTTGAAAAGGTTGCACAACTGGTATGTCCACCCCCTCTAAGGTCATATGGACATTATGGAAGGGGGTACTCAGTAAATTAATGCAGGGAACCGCTTCAGAGCTAGCATGTGTGGATCAATGCCAAGTGTAGTAGAATGAGGTTGTCTTTGTTAAGTCAATTTCGTCAAAGGGTTTGACCACTACTCAGACAACCCCTTCTCAATCCCTATGTTTCCCCCAAATAAAATATTAAGACTTCGCCATAACGTTGCTGTGGGCTTCATACAGTCTGATCAGAATGATAAACTAAGAACCTCATGTTCAGTTATATATATTTTTTCCCTGCAGCATTAGATTAATGTATGATTTTTTGGAGGTGCTATCTATTTTATTTTTCCAGCATACTTCAAAGGGTTTGACCACTACTCAGACAACCACTTCCCAACCCCTATATTTCCCCCAAGTAAAATATTAAAACTTATAATCACCTCTGTTGTTGGTGCTGTTCCAGACACTGCCTCTCCCAGGGCTCACATGACATTGTTATGTCAATTGATCCCTGCGGCCAAGCAGAACTGACTTCACTCTCCTCTCTTTCAACCATAATTGACATCCAGAGGAAATGAAAGAGCAGCCATAGCTCTCACTTCCAAAGGATGTCTGATTTGTCTGAAGGAGGGGAGAGTGAGGCCAGTGCTATTTGGCAGCAGGGATCGCATAGCATAGCAATGTCATGTGCTACGAGAGTTAGTCTTGACACCGCTAGAACAGCACCAACACCGGAGTTGAGTATAAATGTTAATATTTTACTGGGGAGGAACCTATGGATTGTGAAGCAGTTGTCCAAATAGTAGAAATACACTGTTAGGTGTTGAGTTCCCACTGCTGCACTGGGGGAATCTCGAGCCATGTCCTCTGCAGTCTCCCATTCTTCACCAGCCGCAGAGGAGCCTGCTCAGCAGAGATGTCGGTCTCAGCATCTTGCTCAAGCCGATGCTGTGCAGCTGGTTGCTGCTGCTGTCCCAGGTTTAGCTATTGTAACCAGCATTGATCAGCGGTGAGCAGACGCTCCAGGGACTAAGTCCTGCTTTTTGTCAACTGAGCATGCCCATGGGATGACCTCTCATTGGAGGCCAGAGGTCACATGCTCAGGTCCTGAAGCGGCTCTGATTGGACCACTGGGAAGGTCCCGGAAGGCTGAAATTATAAAAGGTTCATTTGGTCACTCGGCCATGCGCTAGTATAAACTAAAATTGTGTGTGTGTGGATGCATGTTTGATATCTGGTGAAAGCTCCTAATTATCCCCCTCCCTAGCGTTGTTTCATATGGTCGGGTGTTTAAGCTAACTAGCGCCAGATTGTGCCATCCAGCATTAGGCATGAGAATACTGCGTCAAATAGCAGCATCCGCCAGTGCGGTGCCGTGCGCAATAAGTGCGCTTTCCAGGCCCTAGTGAGGGTGGTTAGTGGCATCAGTCTAATGCACTAAATCTATTAGATTCGTTTCTCCCTGACACCGCATTTGCGGCACCGAGCGCTAGTGGGTCTAGAGGGACTCTATCTCTGTGTCCTTGGGGCAGAGTCCTGTGACCTAACACTAGCGTTCACTCTGCGGTATTGGGGCCCTGTAACGTAACAGGGTACGCTTCCTTACATACCGGGTGAAGTTAACCCCTGTATGTTCACATTATACTGCCATATAGCCCGCCATTACCGAGCAGCAGGTGTCATCTCTGCATGGTGGACTCCGGGCTGCGAACGCACCATATATCTTCCTTTATATTATTTGGTGCGTTCTGCCAGCCCTAACATACACTTTAACTCAAAATGTTCTAACCGTATTTGAATTGACGTTTTCTAAAATAGACAACCCATTTTATGTCCAGTCTATTGCCTACACAGGGCAATGTGGAATAGGGCATCTTCAAGCAGGGATGAAAAGCCGCAAACAATGTGTGGCATGATGTGGATATCATATTTGCCAGCACACATGACTTTATTCAGTGGGGAATAAAGATTTATGTCTTTTCAGGCTTTTTATTACTACCGAGCTTCGGCAACATGGCCATAAGATACTCTAGCTCTAAGGGGTGATTTGGGTGTAATAATGGTGCCAGCGGGTGATACAGGTTTCTGTTATATTACTTTTTTTTTTTTAATTGATCCTACCCTTTATGCTTCAGGCTAAACTGTATAATTTTCCATTATAATATGACAACTTATTGCAATCAATTATACATTGCAGAAGAGCGCGGTTAAGCTGACATGTGGGAATTGTGTCACAGCTTGTAAGCATAGTAGTTTACAGGCAGGACACAGCTCAGGTACAAAGCTTGTAACAGGAGAGGTCAGCGCTGAATAGAGGGAGCACATATAATATAGCTCAACAGTTTATAGCTGGATTCAGAAGCTGAGTCCGGCTGTCAGCGCGCGCCGTGCCCTCTCCTGGACCAGCTCTCTCTATACCGAGCACGTTCTATTAAATGAATTCCGTCTCCCATGTGAATGAGGGTCGTAGAGGAAGACCATTTCTTGCTTGTTGCATGGTGCACAAGGCACTCGCAAATAAAAAGGCAGCAAGGAACATTCTGACAGTTTTACAATAAAGTTACGCTCGGTGGCTTTAAATGCTTTAGGATGCAGGTTTTACAGAAAACTGAGCAAGAAACACAAATTCCCCTTCCACTAGCTAGAAAGAGCCATAAACTTACAGAAAAAAATAAAGGAAAAAAAAAGTGACTTGTGATGTAACATCACCCCGTGCACAGTAAATATGTTCTCACAGCATATTGATTAAGGGCTAAAGAGAGTGTAATTAACATGGAAAGGGCATAACCTAAAGCGATGGCATGTAATTTACAGCATGCAAGCTGTGATTAACTCAGTGAGAATGGAGGTAACACAGAGAGAATGTTATTCAAGGCAGACTCAAATATTATGACAAGAAGTGCCAAAGCGAAGGGAGAAATGAAATATTACATCAAGCCAGTTAGTTGACAGCTAAAAGTAAAGTAATTAAATGCATCCTGTGTAAAACAGTCATTTATTATGCTTTTTCACAATCTTAGCGCTATGTTTAAACAGCTCCACTTATATTGTATAAGACCTGGTTCACACCAGATGGAAAATTGGACTTCAGATTTCAGAAAAATATCAATGGAAAATATTTATTTAATTACAGTTACTTATATGACAACTTGGCCTTTGAGCTTTAATGAAGTGTCACAAATTATAGCTTGTCATTCGCACATAAATCAGTGATCGTTGGGGGTCCGGACTACTTATTCTGAGAGATGACTGGTATTTACCTCTCCTGTATAAGTAGACTATTTCTTTATTATGCTTTGCTTAAATAGCACCATTAATTCCACAGCGCTTTACAGACAGTATCATCACTGTCCCCATTGGGGCTCACAATCTAAATTTCCAAGCAGTATGTCTTTGGAGTATGGAAGGAAACAGTAGTACCCGTAGGAACCCAATGTAAACATGGGAGAAAATACAAAATATTTGGTGGGATTTTACACCTGTAAAGCAGCAGTGCTAACCACTGAGCCACTGTGCCGATAGGGTTCTATCTACTAATGTGAATAGAATACAAGTTGTTATTTCACTGCAAAACTACTTTAAATTATAGAATGGGTTTTTCACTACACTGAAATTGATGACTTGTCCTTAGGATAGGTCATCAATATTCAATAATAGATCGGTGGGGGTCTGGTAACTGGTACCCCTTCCAATCAGCTGCTAGCTCTGGGTATTGCAGATCAGCTTCTATTCACCTGAATATGCTCATCTGCAGTACCCATAATTGTCCACTAAACATTGTTCTGTGACGGTGGTGTCCTGTCCTGCTCTGGAAACTGTTCACATCTTCGCGTTGGTTGGCCCTCCCTCCCTCCATTTTGAGTGCTACGGCACGCCTTCCTTAGCGTGATGTCACAGGTAGGCAGGGCCTATCGGCCATCTTTTATCTCTCGCGTGGTATGCAGGGATGCCACCGGCCGGGGCATCCCTGGCTCTACACAGCGCCTCACCACCCGGTCCACGCATCGTCTCAACAGTCAACACCAAGCAAGTGACTCTGCACCTAGTACTCGTGCAGCTACGCCGCACGCCATATAGCACCTTGCATTCACAGGTAAGCTAGCAGCCGCACGTACTTGTCCTGCTCTCCCTGTGGCCTGCGCTGGCTACAGTTGTGTCTGTAGTATACCCTTCTTGTCGCCACAAACGGACCCCTGGAGAGTCATTCTCTTTATCAGCTACTATAAACGAACGAGCGACGAGTATAGGACTGCAGGTTCTATTTAATCTAGTTTAATTACTGTTGCACCACCATCTACATCCGAGCATGGTTTTAATTTGACGGTGAATAATAATCCAGGATACAGTGTCAACCACTGGACACGGCTAGGTGCCTAAAATAGCAAGGCTATGGGGTATCCTTATCAGCCAGGTGGTTTACAATATATATTTTTTTTTTTTTACATTGAAGGATCTGCATTATTGTAGTCCGCATTGGATCATCTAACTGGAATTGTTTTCTATTTCTTTGCTATTTGGATACTCTGTTATTTTGTGTGTTGCTCTCATGCACCAATCCTTAAGCACGGCATCATTTTAGTATAATTTTTTGAATCCTCTATTTGACAGATCTGGTACTGTCTCTGTTTTGATCCCAGCAGCTGAGGATTGATCTCACCAGGGTCTGAGCTCCAGTGTGATTATTTTAGCATTGTTCACATCTGGCTGCTGCTATCAACTGATTGGTTGGGGTGGCAGATGTCGGGCTTACACCAATCTGATATTAATGACTAGGGATGAGCAACTAGCGACTGTGTGACAGTCATAACAAATGCATGGAGAACCCAACAAACAGGCTCTGCATGCATGTGTTGTAACTGTCACACAGCCACGACACATGCATCTGCGGTGCTGAACAGCTGATTATCGGCAGCGTTCCAGGTATCCATGTTCCCGCTGCAGCTTCTTTGGTAATCGCAATAGCTATTCGGATAAGGACTTGTCCAAAGCTATTCGCTCATTCCTGGTGCTGACCAATTGTTTTTTCACTTGAAAAAGACGCCAGTCCAGCATGGAAACGTATTGCAGAAATAAAAATTGTTCAACTCATCTTGGTTCTGAGGATTCTTCATAACAGCAGCGCGTCCTGATATCGTGGAATTTTCCAAAGCTGCCAACTATCCTGGAGCAGATCATCCCCCAGCCACATGGCGGCAGCAGCAGCTGATATTTTCAGGTGGTCATAGAAGTTGTGTCTGCACACAACCTCCTCAGGTGACCACCTTCCTTTTAGTTTCCTTTGCACCCAAATGAGTATGGACTTGTGCGCTTTCGTTTCCCTTTTTTACCTATACTTTACAGTACCTTTGGTGGGATGTCAGGTTTCTCATATCTATTGAATTTGCAGCAGAGGATCCTTTACACCTCCTAAGGTTTTCTTATGGTCACTGCTGCTCTCCTCCTTTTTGTGTCTATGTCCTCCCCAGCTTTCCTGCACAGTGTCCTATTTGCTGCTTCTGCCTCTTGGCTGGGATCTATTGCCCTATACTTAAGGTACCGTCACACTAAACTACTTACCAACGATCACGACCAGCGATCGTGATTGTTGGTAAGTCGTTGTGTGGTCGCTGGGGAGCTGTCACACAGACAGCTCTCTCCAGCGACCAACGATCAGGGGAACGACTTCGGCATCGTTGAAACTGTCTTCAACGATGCCGAAGTCCCCCTGCAGCACCCGGGTAACCAGGGTAAACATCGGGTTACTAAGTGCAGGGCCGCGCTTAGTAACCCGATATTTACCCTGGTTACCATTGTAAAAGTAAAAAAAAAACACTACATACTCACCTTCTGAAGTCTGTCACGTCCCCCGGCGTCCACGCGCTGCTGCAGAGGGCTTCCTGCACTGAATGTGTCAGCGGCGCCGGCAGTAACAGCAGTGACGTCACCGCTGTGCTCTGCTTTACGGCTGGTGCTGACACAGTGCAGGGAAAGCTCTCTGCAGCAGCGCGTGGACGCCGGGGGACGTGACAGACTTCAGAAGGTGAGTATGTAGTGTTTTTTTTCTACTTTTACAATGGTAACCAGGGTAAATATCGGGTTACTAAGCGCGGCCCTGCACTTAGTAACCCGATATTTACCCTGGTTACAAGTGAACACATCGCTGTATCGGTGTCACACACACCGATCCAGTGATGACAGCGGGTGATCTGACGACGAAATAAAGTTCTGGACTTCTAGCTCCGACCAACGATATCACAGCAGGATCCAGATCACTGCTGCGTGTCAAACACAACGAGATCGCTATCCAGGACGCTACAACGTCACGGATCGTTGTCGTTCTCGTTGTAAAGTTGCTCAGTGTGAAGGTACCTTTATGGTAACCCTTAGGGTTTTGTTTGAGATAAAATGTACTTTTGGTTTATCTATTGTTACAGACCTGGTATCCTGACCTCATTTAACCGTCTTCCCCGACCCTATTCCTGTCTTCCATTGTGAGAGAGCAGTGTTTGCCTTCAACTATTATTTACGAAACACACATCTAATTTTTTAGGGTTGTGTGTACCCTGATTTACCTCGTACTGTAAATTTGTTTCTGCTGTTATATTGAGAAAGATAGATGAACATGGTATAGATGACATATCCTCAACGATCTAGGATTAGATGTGTTCCCTGAAGCTGATGGAGCTGCAAAAGAATTAACTAGTGATTGCCATGTGAAAGCTGCACTATTGCTAGCTAGGATTGATCCAGTTGAACTCTTGAACTAATTTAATGAAAGGCATTTAGTTTGATAGTTCTCCTAACTAACACTCTCTTAGGGTACTGTCACACAGTGCCATTTTGATCGATACGACGGCACGATCCGTGACGTCGCAGCGATCGTATGATTATCGCTCCAGCGTCGTAGACTGCGGTCACACGTTGCAATCACGGCGCTGGAGCGATGCCGAAGTCCCCGGGTAACCAGGGTAAACATCGGGTTACTAAGCGCAGGGCCGCGCTTAGTAACCCGATGTTTACCCTGGTTACCAGCGTAAACGTAAAAAAAACAAACAGTACATACTTACATTCCGGTGTCTGTCCTCCGGCATCTCAGCTTCTCTGCACTGTGTAAGCGCCATAGCTGGAAAGCAGAGCGGTGACGTCAGACGTCACCGCTGTGCTCGCTTTCTGGCTGGCCGGCGCTCACAGTGCAGAGAAGCTGAGACGCCGGGGACAGACACCGGAATGTAAGTATGTACTGTTTGTTTTTTTTACGTTTACGCTGGTAACCACGGTAAACATCGGGTTACTAAGCGCGGCCCTGCGCTTAGTTACCCGATGTTTACCCTGGTTACAAGCGAACACATCGCTGTTACATATCAGTTGATTGACTTTGTGCAGTTCATGGGCCAAACTATTTCATTGCAGCAGCCAATAAATTAAATGATACCCCACTCATCCCATCCACAGACTAAACATTTGCTTTGTAACAGTGCACACAATAAAACACATGCTGTTATTTTAATCATTTGCAGAATATTCTAAGGGTTTATAAAATTGTTAGACTTTGAATATCTGTTTGTCCAGGATTTGGATACTCTTGCCAGCACTAGCCAACCATCTAGTAATGCTGGACTTGCAGGAGGCATTGTCCAGTTCACTGATGTGGTAAATTTGGCTAATGCGACCATTTCCTGGGACAAGACAACTATCTAATGTGCATTGGGTCCTCCTCATTTTTCTATGACAAATGATATCTGAGGAGTGAAGGAGCAGGCACCTTGGATAATTCCAGAACCTGATCCTTTTGTTCTCCTGGGAAATAAGCTACTGACAGGGGAGTCTAACAGTAGTTTACTACCCTTTGAAAATACATGAACACTCAGCCAAACTGAACATACTTCTGCCTTTGACACTGTGGACCACTCCCTTCTGCTACAAATCCTCTCATCTCTTGGCATCACAGACTTGGCCCTATCCTGGATATTGTCATATCTGACAGACTGAACATTCAGTGTCTCCCTCCCCCATACCACCTCCTCACTCCGCCCCTTGTCCGTCTGTGTTCCTCAAGGCTCTGTTCTAGGACCCCTACTCTTCTCCATCTACATCTTCGGCCTAGGACAGCTCATAGAATCCCACGGTATGCAGTATCATCTCTACACCGATGACACGCAGATCTACCTATTCAGACCTGACCTCTCCTCCTTACCAAAATCCCACACTGTCTGTATTCTATCTCGGCCTTCTTTTCTGCTCGCTTTCTAAAACTGAACATGGACAAAACAAAATTCATCATCTCACTCTAGCCCTCCACCAGGCCTATCTATCAATGTCAATGGCTGCTCACTTTCTCCAGTCCCATACGCCCTTGTCTGGAGGTGATCCTCGACTCTGCCCTCTCTTTCAAGCCACATATCCAAGCCCTTGCCTCCCCCTGCCATCTCAAACTCCAAAATATCTCCCGAATCTGCGCATTCCATGATCGCAACACCACAAAAACACTAGTGCATGCCCTTATCATATCCCACCTTGACTACTGCAACCTCCTACTCTTTGGCCTCCCCTCTAGCACTCTGGCACCACTCCAATCTATCCTACACTCTGCTGCCCGACTAATCTACCTGTCTCCCCGCTATTCCCCAGCCTCTCCCCTATGCCAAGCCCTTCACTGGCTTCCTATCACCCAGAGACTCCAGTTCAAAACCCTTACAGTGACATATAATGTCATCCACAACCTGTCTCCTCCATACATCTGTGACATGGTCTCCCGGCACTTAGCTACACGCAACCTCCGATCCTCTCAAGACCTCCTTCTCTACTCCCCTCTCATCTCTTCTTCCCACAACAGCATCAAAGACTTCTCCCATGCTTCCCCCATACTCTGGAACTCCCTACCACAACACATCAGACTCTCGCCTACCATAGAAACCTTCAAAAAGAACCTGAAGACTCACCTCTTCCGACAAGCATACAGCCTGTAGTGATCCTCAACCTACTGAACCGCCACACACCCAGCTATACCCTCTCCTAGTGTATCCTCACCCATCCCCTGCAGACTGTGAGCCCTCATGGGCAGGGCTCTCCCTCCTTATGTACCTGTGTGCCTTGTTTTTTGCTCATGTTTAGTTGTATTTTTCTAAACTTGCTCCCTTTTCACATGTAAAGCACCATGGAATAAATGGCGCTATAAAACTGTACAATAATAATAATACATATGCATGAGAAAGAAATAGCTGGTCAAACATGATCTAAGTTGTATTTGAACTTAAAAGTGGTTAGCCCACGAACAAAGTACATTTTAATTAATATATCTTAATCATGTTTAAGACTTTGTAGCTGAAACGCATAGGATTGTTCTCACAATGAAGGCACAGCCATTTTTTTTAATGCAGAAATAAATGTGAAGTTTTAAATCCATAATTTGTGTCATCGCTGGAGGATTTCCTTTCTTTCCCTGTTGATTGTCATGCCTGGACATGGGCAGCTTCATGCAATGTATACATTGTGAGCACCACTACAGTCTTGTTAGTGAGCTAACTCTCCTTCTTCCCATATGTTGGCTACAATAATATTAGGTTCCACAATTGGATGTGTTGAAAAAATGTTCCTCTGCTATATGCTGTCTTATTTTCTGGCCAGGGAATGACGCATAAGAGAATAAACAGATACACAGAAGTGGCTCATTGTTACTTCTTTTTGTGAGGTAACACATTTTCTCTGCCTGTTTTATCACAGGAGCAAATGTTTCTGCTTTGTCAACACTCCTGTGGGCTCATCATAAATCAAGTCAGTGACATACATTAGTTCAGCTGGCATAAGAGATTCGCAGTCACTGACTTGATTTATGATGAATTCCAAAGGCTGGGGTTGCAGAAGAAGCAATGGCTCCTATGATAAAACAGGCAGGAAAATGTGTTAACTCACAAAAAGAGGCAGCTGTTAGCCTCTGTTATGACTTCTTTATAATGGCCCGGAGCTTTGATATGCACCGACTATAAACTGGACCAGCTCTGCATTGTTGGACACAGCAAATAACACAATCCAAACAGGGGCACATTTATAAGAATATGTCAGCACAGGAACATTTTGGAACACATGTGAAACTTTGCATTTTTATTTCATGGTTTATTATTAAAATATACTTTTTTCATGGGAAAACCACTTTAAGATGGTGATGTCAAATGCTGAACTATATACATTTTGGTTGGCAGTGGAGGACTGATTGGCAAGTTCATAGAATACTATGGGATACTTCCATCACCAGTGCATCCTACTGCTGGGTAACACCTTCATCTTAGTCAGCCCACTCAATGCATCCCATAAATTCCCAATATTTTGCTGACCAAAAAACTTATGTTTACAGAATTATTACTTCAATTCATGTCCTTATGTATTGTATATAATACAAAACAACATGTTACCAGGCTATAGGTTAGGATGAAGAAATGTAGTTTGATTATTTGTATATTTTTGCAAAAAGAGGTGAAGACAAAATCTTTAGTAAATCCTTGAGAACAAAGAATATTAACAGCTTTATGACCTCTTATGTGTCTATTTTTTATTGTATTTCACTACAGTTCTCTGCACCTCAGGACACATGTATCAGTTTGTAAGAGATGATTTTTTTGGCTTATTTAGGATTGATAGTGTTTTGTTTTTTTACAGAGTAATATAATGTTGTAATTTCTTCAGAGAAGAATAGTCGGATCAATGAAATGCTCTTTGGAAAATGATTGTTACTATTCGTATGATAGAATCCCATTACAGTGATGAAGCAACTATCATCTTGTTCTGCAAGAAAATTGTATTATTCTATTGATCTAACTGTTTTTGGACTTTTTCAAGTACAATTTTAGTTTTCTATGATGTTTTGTATTACTGATGTCCAGCTATTAAAATAATACAGTGAATCATTAGCAAAAATAATTGAAATATGTGGAAATAAAGTTTAAAAATATGTACAGACGTCTTTTAAAAATATGTAAAAGTTGAGGAAACCACAGTAGCTCCATTGTAACAATATTTCTCAGTTAAATTACCAGAAGTAATAGACAAGCTGTAATTCAGACATCCAAAATATTTGCACTTTTGTGCGCCTATTTTACAGCCACAGTTCCCATCACAGCCATAAGTTTGAACCTTTACTAATTCATGGTGGTTAAGCCAAAATAATATATTCATCTCTCCAGGTTCAAGAGTGTGTCTGAGCTGCTGCTCCAGTGATTATGCATGGACTGTATAGGCTGCAGGGGTGACGTCACTTTAACAGCACTGCCGCCAATCACTAGGCTGTCTGCTGTTGTAGACATTACAAGCTGCTGAGCCCAGTGATTGTCTGCGGCGCTGTTGATGTGACAACACTTCTGTAACTTATACGGAATTACCGGAGCATCGGTGGAAATGCAGTTCTAGACTCAGGGAGGGTGAGTAACATACGATTTTATTATTTTCAGCATGGCCACCACACATTAGTCCTTATAAACTTTCTGCTGTGTTGAGAATTGTGACATTAATAAAATAATAGCAGAAATGATTGCCTGATGGTCAGAGATCTTGGATGCCACATATCTTTGGTGAAAAAAGGAATTGCATGGGAGAAGTCTTATTTAACCAACATAAACTATTATATCAAAATTAATTGTAAAGGTTTCTAAAGTGTCATATCATATTGACCAACCCTTTATTTTAAAAAAAACAATACCTTATGAAAAAAATATCAAAAAAATCTTATTAAAGAAATAGCTAAGAGAGTAAATTACCCGTGATGAATGCTAAAGTATCACTCGATATCCTTTATGATAGGGAATTGATTGACAGGTAGCACACAACTTTGTCAACATCTGCCTAACAAACCCTGTATCTTGCATTAGCCATACTATCAGGTACAACAACAAATTATTATATTATGATTTTCAAGGTAGGATCTGTCAGTAACCTAAACTATAGGTCTAAATTCTATGCAGTTCAAAAATTACTAATGTGGAGATTGGCACCCTAATAAGAAAATGGTGTTGGTGCCTCCACTCAACAGCAGCTTCCATGGGTCAGTATACTAACCATACTCAAAAATAAATCATAATGTCCTGTATCTCTTGTGTCAGTAAAATATATATTATATGACAGAGCTAAACAAATAATACACATAAAGATAGAATAAGGTAGATCAAAGTGCATAAGTACATTTTAAGGGGACTTGTCAGGCGATTCATACTGCCCAAATAACGGGCAGCATTGATCACAGTCTGGCAGCATGATTGTAGCCAGGAATATTATTCTCTGAAACACTCTAGTGTTTTAAAGAAAATATACTTTGAAGATCTTGTCGTTGATCTTAGCCAGAAATAAGACCCGTCCATAGCTGCCCCCGGCCGACTCTTCCCATCGTCGCTGTAGGTGATTGACAGTTCTCTGCCACGCATGTACAAAGGAAGAGATCTGTCAATCAGATTCACTTTAACTAGTTCTTATAGAAATACAATGAGTCGATTATGTACTTAAATGCCCAACACCTACCCCCCTTCTTTATTTCTACAAGGGGTTCATCAAGGGACCTGTGGGGCCAGAAGGATGTCGGCAGTTATCAGCAGCAGATCTTGATGTATGGCTGTGTGGAATGTAGACCTAATATATTTTAGGCTTTTGATGAATTCTACATTGAATACTATAATGGTATAGTCATATTTGTTGTTCTATCTGATAGTAAGGCAGATGTATGATACCTAATATATTAGGCAAATGTTGACAATGCTGTGTGTTAGCTGTCAGTAAAATAATTTTAATACATAATGTTGAGTTATACTTTGGTATTTTGGGGTAATTTACAATATTTGTGTTTATGAAATAAGACTTTTAATTAAGTTATAAATATTATATAGAAAAGCCTTAGCTTACATTAGAGTTTACCACAAGTACCTTAGGAAAGGGAAATGCCAAGATTGTCTTTCATAAACAAAAATGTTATACTGTATATAGCCAGCATAAGACTTAACTCAACCTTCCAACATTTGATGCTTACTGACAATGTAATTTGAAAAATCTTTTCACTAAAAGTACTTGTCAGTTCGACTTAATATAATACATCATAGGATTTGAGAAACATTTACATGTTTAAAACCCTTAAGCTTTCCATAAATGAGAAATTCCATCATAAAGAGTAGAACTAGTGGTGACTGTTTTCCATATAAGTTCTAATGGCTACTTGGTATGAATCGAAATAAAGCACTTCCTCACTAGACTCGGTACAAGGTCACTGGCACTTAAACACTTAACCAAATTAGGTACATTACTTTACTATGCACATTTGAAAGACATCTTTAAGCAATATCAAATCCACTGTCCCTTATTTTCAAAATTAGATTCATTGAGCAAAATTATTAGAGACTTTGAACAAATATTCTTCGGGATCAGATTACTGTATGGTATCAGCTAACATAGGTTTCAGAAAATATGATGTCCTGAAGGTCTTAGAGAATATCTCAATGACCTACTTCAAATGGATTACATAATATTCTAAAACCATACAATATCAAACACTACAAGAACATAATCCAATATTTCAGAATTTTACTCCCGAAGACCAAATGCCCATTCCACAATAATCCATTGGCTGAATATATCTATACAGTTTTAAGAAAGTGAAAGTTGACATTGATATAAATGATCTGGGGAATCTCACAATCATTTATGTGAATCTTTTTTCTAACAATCTACATTAAATTTATGCATGAAGAACATATTTAAGATATGTCATTATCGTCTAATTCAATCAAGAACTTTTAACCCCTTTCTACCATCGAACGGAATAGTACATCTGATGGCAGAACCTCCACTTTGATATGGGCTCCAGCGGTGAGCCTGCATCAAAGCTGGGACATGTCAGCTGTTTTGAGCAGCTAACAAGCGCTTCCGGCCATCTGGCCGGAAATGCGCGCTCCGGTGACCCTGTATTGGAAAATTGCTTGGTGTCTATGAACTCATAATGACCTGGAGAATCATAATGGCAGGTCAGTTTTAGCATTTAGCCAACCTAAAAACAAGTGTGGGATTGCACTTTTTTGCAATTTCATCGCACTTGGAATTTTTTTCCTGTTTTCTAGTACACGACATGGTAAAACCAATGGTGTCGTTCAAAAGTACAACTCATCCCACAAAAAATAAGCCCTCAAATGGCCATATTGACGGAAAAATAAAACAGTTATTGCTCTGGGAAGGACAACCGAAAAAAGCCCTGGGGGGGTTAAGGGGTTAAAATCCTTTTTTCTATTCTTTTTATGATTCTTACTTTTTTGTTTTATTTTTGTTTCCTTTGGGTGGATAATATCAGCCCTATAAATTGATAGGGTATTTGAACAGTGTTTGTTCTATAAGCCTTAATAGAGAGCCATGTAATACCACAGCTTTCCGTTAATGATTGCTGGAGGAGAAATATTTGGCTTGACAAAGTACTCCTGAAGCAGCCTCCATATCTATTATCTTTGATGAAACAATGGGATATGGAAGCATTAATAGAACGGAAGAATTGGAAATACCCCTAATTTAGAGAAGGTCTGTTATGACCAACCTTAAAGTAACTTGTTTTGCTTTTTTTCAGTAAAATAAGACAATCAATTAACTGCATCCCCCCAAAAATTGTAAAATTTTATACGTATTTTTTCCTGAACACTTGAGAAAGTCATAGATTGCCACAGAATTTGATCATACAATACCTACAAGGTACTATTGCTGTTGCATCCCAATTTGCATTGTCTATATGGAAAATATATAGTTTTTTAGGGTTGTAAGTGAAGAAAATAATTGCATATGGCATACATTGGTATTGTTGGTGATGGCGCCAGTTGTAGGATTAAATATTCTAACCTTTAATTTCTCAAGGGCAATAATTGAAATCTCTTTTTAACTCTCTAATAATACTGGTTCCTTAAAAGAAATCTTTATTATCTTGAGAATCTTTGATTTTTCCCAGCCTAAAGGCCAACTTTGCTTTTTTGCCATTCTATTAAAGATATGTTTAATTTCAGTAATTCTGTTTTAAATATTCTTCAAGATTCACATCACTCTTTTGTCTGGTATGATTTATGGTTTGGGTGTTTTGTGTAGCCATCTTTCATGACTCTTGATTTTTCTGTCAGAAAGAACAATTCATCAGGATGATATATCTACAGTATTTGACCCCTCTGTGGTAATCACTTCAATATTTCTCCTGGTCATGGTGGATGCCGACTCATGTCCTCCTAACCCCCAGTGTAGTTATTGTTGGATTGACATCTATGGAACAATTTTTGAGAAAGATTAATAAATGAGAACAATTTACTATCTTCAAATGACTGGGACACTCTAAGCTTAGGGAATTAGTAGTTACGCAGTACAGTAGTAGAAACCAGTCAGAAGACTATCGACAGAATTCAATTCTATCACAAGCTAAAGTAATCATTAAAACTAATGGTAAATTATCTAATTATTGTTTAATGCTGATCCAACAAAAAATTAGAAAAACACGGTTCTTCCATCAATTACACTCTTGGTATCTAGAAAAACTAAATTGTTAGATTTCTTTTCTCTTTTAGAGCAGATGTTATATACAGATATACTATATGTAATCACTTTAGCTTGACATAACGAGGCCTATAGGCTGCTGTTTGGCCATGAAAATTCAATTTTAATTATGATAAGTTTCAATCACACACAATTTAATATTCGATATTTCATTTGGTTAGTTTGTTGTGACTGCAAAAATATCAGTAATTATTATCATTGAGCGTAATAGTTTACTAATGCTTACTGGTCAAGACATGGTAAGGAAATATTGCTGAGATATACCATAATATGCCAATATCTACCCTAAGCCTAACACTGTAACTTGTACCAAAATAATGAATGTGTGCAAAAGTTGAATTCTTCTCAGAATAACCCATATTTCTATGCCCTAGTGGATCCTCATAGTGCCATCATAGACATCATAGAGGAGGGTCCCTGAATGTAGTGTAAGGAGAACCATTCGTCTGACTGAATTGCAGTACTGCAGGTGAATTGTACAGCCAGCTGAAGCTTCCTCAGGGATTTCCTGGATTAGTAATAGTCTTATCTATAAAAAGAGTCATGCGGAGACAACCCCTTTAACCTTTTGTTTTTCTGTCAACATAGCTGGACAAGGGATTGTTTTTGTGGAGCATGTTGTGGGTTTGAATGGCACCATACACTTTAACATATAATGTAATGAAAAAGGGAGATAAAAGTCAGGAAAAAAAAAAATCAGCGTGGACAATGGTTTCTATTTTTTTTTCCTTAATTTATTAAGCATTTATGTGACCTGCTAACATGACACTTTGGATCAGAATGATTGCAATAATACCAAATGTTAGGGGTCGAGTTCCCGCCTCTGCACAGGGGGAAATCTCGGGCCATCTCCGCTGCGGTCTCCCATCCTTCTCCTGCCGCAGTGGAGCCTGCTCAGCGGAGAAGTCGGTCCCAGCGTCTTGCTCAGTCTGACTCTGTACAAAGAGTTACTGCTGCTTTTCCTGCTTCTGCCATTGAAGTCAGTGTTGGGCAGCGGCGAGCAGACGCTTCTAGGACTAAGTCCTGCTTTTCTCGTTCTGAGCATGCCCAGAGTAAGATCTCTCAGTGGAGATCGAGGGTCACATGTTCAGAAACTGCAGTCAAATCTATTGGTCCTTCTAGGAAGGTCCTGTAGGTGCGCAGGCTCTGTAGCAGCCTCTCATTGGTCCTTCTAGGAAGGTCCTGTACGTGCTGCAACTATTTAAGGCTCGCATGGCCGTGCGACCATGCGCTAGTATCTTTCTAAGTTATGTGCTTTGCGCCAGTGTGGTCATGTGAGTTTGTGTTCAGGGACCCGGCTGAAATAAGCCCCTAGAATGCTGGCACCTCTGGCGAGGAGTTTTGTGTGCATGCATGACCACTGACTGCTCTCATTTCGGTAGTTAGCCTGTGCCTCTGTGAAGTCTAACAGGACACAGAGCTTTGCTTTCACGGCTACTCTGTGAAACTAACAGAGCTAGTTCATACTGCCATATAGTGCCGCCATTTGCTAGCAGCAGGTTCTCCTGCACGGTGGACCCCAAGCTGCGAACGCATCTATTTCAATAAAACATTTATATTTACTCGGTGTGTTCCGCTAGCCCTAACACCAAACTTGCAAAGTTTTTGTTATGCTTGTGGTTGAAAAAAAAATCTGAACGTTGTAAAAAATAAATTGGTTTGTGTCAGTGTCACTGTTTTCTGAGACCCATAACTTTCTCTTTTTCTGCTGATTTAGCTGTGTGAAGACTGTTTTTGGGGGGCTGTTAGGGCTAACGGAACACACCAAGTAATACAGAGCTTGATACAAGGTACGTTCCCAACCCAGGGTCCACCGTGCAGAGATACTTGCTGCAAAGTAATGGCGGATGGACACTGAGCTCACACGTGGGTTAAACGTCACCCCCTGTGAAATGTAAGCGACCTCTGTTGCCTCACAGAGTCGCGCTGTACACAGAAACTAATACCCTAACTAAGGGTTGTGCTTGCTCTGGAACTCTTCTGTGCTAACCGCACACATGAAGGAACCAGATGCTATGCCAAGGCTAATTTCCCCCTCTGACGCTAGCTGCCTGCCTGCGTGTACAGCCCCGAAGCTAATCAGGCTCACTCCACATATATACTGAGTGGTAGAGTATCCACTGGCAACAGCCAAACACAAATGATACTAGCGCATGGCCGTGCGGCCATGCGAACCTTTTATAGTTGTAGCTCTCCAGGACCTTCCTAGTGGACCAATAGGAGCTGCTACATGACCTGAGCGTGTGACCACCGACCTCCAATGAGAGGTCCTCCCTTGGGCCTGCTCAGAAGGAGAAAAGCAGGACTTAGTCCCAGGAGCGCTGAACAGTACTGGTTATAATGGCTGAACCTGGAAGGGCAGCAGTAACCAAACGTGAAGTATCTGTCTGAGCCAGGTGCCGGGACCGACGTCTCTGCTGAGCAGGCTCCACTGCGGCTGGAGAAGAATAGGAGACCACAGCGGAGGTGGTTCGAGATTCCCCCTGTGCAGCGTCAGGAACTCGACACCTAACAGCGGCAAGCTGTAACTTTTATTGATATTGTGTTGGGGTACATACAATGTTTTGAAAGTTTTTTATTACTTTTCTGGGAAGGTGTGGGATCCACAATTTTTACATTTTGATTTTTTTTTCTGTACATAGTTTACCATATGTTTTGGGGTTTTTTCTTTCATAATATTGACTTTTTACAGAAGTGTCAATTCCAAACATGTTTTTTCCCATTTCTTTATTTTTTGAGTTGGTAAGTTGGGGGTGATTTAAGTATATATATATATTTTTATTTTTTTTTGTTTTTGTTTTTAATGTTTTCAAGAAACATTTAATAATTAATTTTCAATTAATTTTGTAGTCCCCTTAGGAAACTTGAATCAGCAATCATTTCATTGATTGTACTATATACTGCAATACTATGGTTTTGCAGTAAATATCACAGTTGAAGTTTTTCTACAAAGTCCACCCATACGTTGGGCTTTATAGGAGGACTGAGCAGAGTTTCCAACCATCCAGAAATTCCAGTACAGTCTGTGAAAATAGGGCACTTTTTTGCCCTTTACATAAAAAAATATAATGAATCCCTTATTTTTTTGAAGCTGAAGAAACTTACACAGATTATTTTGACTGTAATTATCATCATTTTACAGTGAATGTAGCTGATGTCTTCATATCCGAATTATTGGCTATAGACATGTATCACTTATAATAATGATTTATTATGGTTTTGGAAAGGTGTCTGTAAAAGTTATTGTCTGTCCGTAATTTTTTGATAAGCTGTCCAGGAAAAATAAAAAGTCAAGTTGGCAACCCTGGGACTGACATGGCTGTGATGCGGGCCTTCATAAGGTCCTCGAATGCCGTGGTAACCTATCTGCACCCTATGACTACTTCATGGGGGGGAAATGGGAGCTGGTACATGCGCACACCAGCAACCAAACCATTTAAATGCTTCTGTCAAAGATTAACAGCAGCATGTAAATAGTTAACAGCAACAATCAGAACTAGCTCAGTTCCCCACTGTTAGAGGCATGTCCTGCCTGTATAACACACCAATCAACTGTCTTATGGAGAGCAGGCTCAGCTCCTGCACCTGATCCATACACCCTGAGAAGGATATAATTACATTCATGTGTGAAAAGCAGTTAATAATTTTCCATGATAAACCCTGATCAAGTCATTGTGGACCTCAATGTTGATAATAGATTGGTTACCATCGAGCTTTGGAATAATTTGTATCGCTGTGATGAGCGAGGCTATACTGTACTTTTCATTGAAATATTAATCTTTCTTTGAATATTTATGTTAGGACTCAGTTAAATAACAGATTGCAATTATACTGCTACATTATCATCACTGAACTATATTTATCTGTTGGGGACAAATCAAGTTTTAATTATTATCAGTATTCATAATACGGGGCACGTTACAGCAGACGCTAGGCAGCAGCTTAATTACTACCAGCCAGTTTCTGAGAGGTCCCTTAAATATGAGCCTTTCTTTATTCATTACATTATTGAATACTCTCGGGAGATTTAAACATGCTTCTAATTTTTACTAAGACTAACAATTCACAGGAACACTGAGGTCATTTTTTTTTCTGTTTTGTATAATAGTTGTTAAGTGAAAAAAAAAATGAAAGTTGCGTCGAACGTAAACCAGATGGAATGGTACAAAATCGTCTTAGCATCTCTAATAGGAAGCACAGTAAGGCTGTAATAGATTTTGCAAATTGCAAACAAAATGCTTTGTTTACATTACTGTCAATAACGCTAAAGCTTCAACCGGAGACGCAAAGACATATGTTTATAGTAAAGCCCAAAATGTAGAACCCCATTTTTAGAGTTCAGATTTGTCTTTACATATGAGTTTCATTGCTGTATGCAAGGATGTATTGAAGGGTTTCCTTAAGAAGAGGATTGTGTCGTAAAAAGACGTTGACTCTTCGAGGATTCCTGGTGTGATTTTCATGATCAGGTAGCATGAGCAAGCAAACTGTTACTGCAACATACGCCTTCCTTTAGTCTGCATAATTCACATGCCGTAAAATTAGCTATGGCTGCATGACTCAATAGCAACACCTCATTATTTTATTATTCAGTATTTATTCCAGTGTTTGACGCCTCATGAAATTGCTGCTAATGTGTTATAGAAGGGCAAGTCTGACACAAGTGGGAACAATTTTATTCCCTACGCATTCCTTCCTGCTGGTATGTCCTTCCCTCCCTTGCTAGAAGTAGCTAGAGTAAATACTTAATTTGCTTCAATTATAATCCTGTCCTGCTAAATTAGAAGCTGCAGGGATATTGAAAGGCAGAATTACACTTAGGAGCTGACAAATCCTCAGAGCCCAAAAAACTGATGTCTCTTTCTGGAGCTACTGTAATTCCATTACTTTTATGTCAAGTCAATCTAGCCACTTAATCTTTATTGGTGCTTTCACACTCTTTGTGGTGTTCCTTCATGGTCAGTTTGATGAAAGTATCTTGGGATTAATTAGTAGGTTACTCCCAAGGATCACTGAAGTCTCAATTATCTTAACTTATCTGAACTTTTTGGATTATATCCTTGTAGTAGCACCACGATGACATTTTCTACCCATTATTTCAAAACTCATGGATTTGATTCTGAAGCCAAGACCCAAGACAATAAGAGGCTATGAAGATTCAAGCAGAAATTATCATATAAAAAAAAATCCAAAAGACTCTTACAGATTGTAGTAAATTAATGGCCATATAAAATGTTACCCTTTCAAGTGATGAATGAAATATTGGTATTTGAGTGGTATTTCCTGATGAAGAAGTCGGTTAGACTTTGAAACGCATTGAATAAACCACCATCCTTTATGTGATACACCTTTGAACTTTCAGTTATTTGGCAGCGCGGACCATATCCACATAAACTCTTTCATCCATATATAGTATGGTCACTTGCTGACCCGTGGATCTGCTGCAGCAGATATTTCTTGGTATGCTATATCAATAGCGCTATCTGGTGAGTAGAATCTAATTATATTCACTCACTCTATATTGAATAAGACCCTATTTGAACTGATCTCTCCAGCAGTTTTTCGTTTGACCATTTCAATTGGGCATATAGATATATTAGAGGGGTGTCTTCCAGTCATGATTTCTTTCTGTAAGGGCTCGTGTAGGCGACCATATTTTTGGCCCGATGTAATGTTATTCAGTGGGGCCATGCATATGTCCAATTTTTCCTTGGACCAAGTCTGTCTAAGAAAATAAAATAGCAGCACGCACAATTTGCATCCGATATTTGGATCACACTCGGCAATGCAAGTCAATGAGTCCATGCAAAATGTTGTACTACATTTGGATGACAACTGAGTGCAGTCCCATTTTCTTTCACTGACAGAATGGATAATTTTTTTTGCTCCATCTTCTCATCATCTGAGAAAATCGGATCGCACTATGATCACACTCTGATTACACTCTGATCAGAATTTGAGCATTGTATGTTTTGCATAACCAGACCGATTTTCTCAGATCAGAGAAAATACTGTTGTGTGACCATGGCCTAAGTCAGAGTGGAGAGCTACCTGTAAATAGTGGTCTCTCTCTCTGGTAAATTCGGCTCATCCATGTTTTGTATGACCAACCATTCATTTAAATAATCGTAAGTAATATTACATTTTTCCAGCAGTGGCCACCAGAATGAAAAAAAAAATACCCATTGGCAGTTTCCTTGCTGATTACTTATAATCTTGAAAATATGGTAACAAATTGCAAGCTTTCGAGGCTACTCAGGCCTCTTCAACAGGCATAGACTAAAAGAAATTCTGAAGAATCTCATCACATATTTATACACAACACAGCACAGAACTGTCATTATGTGAGAGTGATAAACAGTTGTGTCCACTCGTAAATATTGGAAAGTTCCTAGATAAGGAGTGAATGTTTTGCTGTCCTCTGATTGGGGTCTGGTACTGTTATGATGCCCTATAAGGTCTGAGTGCAAATTCCTTAATTGATGTAAAAAGACACATTCATTCCTGCACTAAGTGTGTCAAAGGTTGGTTGTCATAAATTCATACTCCGAGATTCTCCTGTCTCTCTGAGATTTGAAGTTACCTTTCAATACAAAAATATTTAGAATTGAGAGTGGTTGATACCTTTTAATGGCTAACTGAAAAGATGGTAACAAATTGAAAGCTTTCGAGATTACACAGGTCTCTTCATCAGGCAAAGACTAAAAGAAATTCTGAAGAATCACATATTTATGCACAACACAGCACAGAGAAAAAAAAAAGGAAAAACCATGGATAAGACAGGTGACATGAAGCAGAATTACCATGAGTGATAAACAGTTATGTCCATAAATATTGGGCCAGTTCTTAGATAAGGATTGCTTTATTGTCCTCTGATTGGGGTCTGGTTCTGTTGTGATGACCCCTCATAGTCTGAGGAGCAAGTTCCTTAGTTGATGTAAAAAGACATAAATCCATGCAACACATTCATTCCTGCAGTGAGACTGTCAAAGGTCGTCATCAGTTTATATTCACATACTCTTCTCTCTCTGAAATTTGAAGTTACCTTTTAACACAAGTAATTTCATGTCCATAATGTTATGATTTGGGAGACAAAAATGTATTGCCACAGATAGATCCATTCTTTTTTCTCTTATTGTGTGGCGGTGAGAATTCATTTTTGTTCTAAGCTTTTGCCCTGTCTCCCCCACATACAGACCCCCAGTTGGACATTTAGTACAAATAATTAGGTACACTACATTAGATGTGATGCAGCTGAAAGTACCTGGTATCTTGTAGCCCTGATGTGAATTGGGGATCTTTATCTTGCCCGTGGTCATTATAAATGGACAGGTTTTACATTTTTTCTGGTTGCAAGGAAATGTTCCTGCAGCTGTTGGAGAGGACAGCGAGCTTCTGACAATGATACTTCTTAGATTTGGGGGCTGCCTATAACACAGTAGTGGGGGTCTGGAAAAATGAATTGTAATCAGGCATCTTTTTGTAGTAAAGGTTGTAATTTCTGTGCAGCTCCCCTTAGCACCTCCAGATTTGGATTGTAGGTGACTACTAGAGGTACCCGGTTATTTTCTTCTTTAGCTTTGTAATGTAGCAGGTGATTCCTTGATATTCTGGTGGCTCTTGTGATCTGGTTTTCAATTGTTCCTGAATGGTAACCCTGATTCAAAAAGGCCTTTCTGAGGCGACCAAGGTGTTCATCTCTATCCATGGGGTTGGAACATATACGATTGTATCTGATGGCTTGGCTGTAGACAATAGAGTTTTTTATGTGTTTTGGATGGAAACTGTCCCATTTAAGGTATGTTGGATGGTCGATTGGCTTCTGATACAGGGATGTCTCTATTTCATTGTTCTGCATCTTAGTGAAAGTGTCCAAAAAGTTAATTTCAGTACAGGAGTAGTTGAGTGTCAAGTTGATGGTAGGATGAGATTGATTAAACTGTTCATGGAACGTCTTTAGCTGTGGCTCAGACTCCGTCCAGATGATTAAAATATCAATGTAGCAGTAGTAGGCCAGAGACCTGATGGGACATGAGGACAAAAAGTCGCTTTCTAGCTTGGCCATGAAAAGATTTGCATACTGTGGGGCCATTTTACTTCCCATTGCTGTGCCAGTCTCCTGTAGATAGATCATGTTGTCAAATTCAAAGTAATTGCGGGTGAGGATGAATTTTATAAGTTTCACCACAGAGTCTGCATCGGTCCCTGTGTTTTCCATGAAGAATTTGCAGGCATTTAATCCATCCTGGTGTGGGATATTAGAGTACAAAGATTCCACATCTGTGGTGGCCAGGAAGGTTCCTTCTGGTAGAGGACCTATTGCTGATAGTTTATTCAGTCGGTCAGTTGTGTCCTGAATGAAGCTGGGTGTATTCCTTACCATTGGTTTAAGAACACCCTCTACCCATCCAGATACCTGCTCAGTAAGGGTGCCCACACATGAAATAATTGGTCTTCCTGGATTTCCAGATTTGTGGATTTTGGGAAGCGTGTAGAATGTCCCTATTCTTGGACTTTCTGGTATCAGTTCATTGGCACTTATGGATTCGTCAGGCAGACAAGATACCAGCTTGCTACTGTGTTTTAGGCAGCCCCCAAATCTAAGAAGTATCATTGTCAGAAGTTCGCTGTCCTCTCCAACAGCTGCAGGAACCTTTCCTTGCAACCAGAAAAAATATAAAACCTGTCCATTTATAATGACCACGGACAAGATTAAGATCCCCAATTCACATCAGGACTACAAGATACCAGGTACTTTCAGCTGCTTCACTTCTAATGTGGTGTACCTAATTATATGTAGTAAATTTCCAACTGGGAGTCTGTATGTTGGGGAGACAGGGCAGAAACTGAGAACAAGGATAAATTCTCACTGCCACACAAAAAAAGAAAAAAGAATAGATCTACCTGTGGCCAAACATTTCTGTATGTCTGGTCATAGCACCATGGACCTGAAATTACTTGTACTGAAAAGTAACTTCAAATCTCAGAGAGACAGGAGAATCTCGGAGTATGAATTTGTGACAACCAACCTTTGACACACTTAGTGCAGGAATGAATGTGTCGCATGGATTTATGTCTTTTTCAATTAAGGAATTTGCCCTCAGACCTTATGGGGCATCATAACAGTACCAGACCCCAATCATAGGACAGCAAAACATTAAATCCTTATCTAGGAACTTTCCAATATATATGGACACAACTGTTTATCACTCTCCCATAATGACAGCTCTGTGCTGTGTTGTGAATGAATATGTGATTCTTCAGAATTTCTTTTAGTCTATGCCTGATGAAGAGACCTGAGTAGTCTTGAAAGCTTGCAATTTGTTACCATCTTTTCAGTTAGCCATTAAAAGGTATCAACCACTGAGGACTCTCAATTCTAATTTTTTTTTATCAACTGGCTAACACGGTACAAAGATATATATCTTTCCCGTATTATAATCTTGAGAATTTTCTGGAGCAGTTTCTTCTTTACTGACAGCTGATCTTGAAGCTGGCATTAATCTAAAAACATGATGTGTTGTGTGTTATATAGTAGTTTTAATATTTTCTTATTTTAATAAATATAAAAAAACAGTCAATTCTGTAAAATTTCGTTAAACAAAATGCTGGATTCATTTTTCTCATATCTGAAACAATAAAGAATTGAATATAATCCAAAGAACAAATATGGGAGAACATTCAAGCAATAGCAGATAACACTCTCATTATACTGGCTGCGGAAAAGTTTGTAGGATCTCATCTGGAGACGTAAATAAGTTAATACAACGATTGTAATCAATTGGGCCAAATAAAAAAGTGAATAATTTTAGATACACTTCTGTTTAGCACAGGAAGAAACAGTAGGAAAGTATACGTTTGAACGGGTTAGATTTAAGCCACTCTAGGTCTGATTTTAAAAAAAGGGATGGATGACCCCGTTACTGTTGTAAAGGTTGCTTTCTGCTTTGTAAACAATTTGTTACTGTTGTTCTGACTGTATCAGGTGTGAAGAGAGGAATTGCTTGTTATGCTCATTAGTATGCACAGTGAAATCTTTATGTAATCTTCTATTTTTAATGTTTTTCATTTGCATTATTTTCAGGTGTATAAGAAGAAAACTGAAGCTGCCAAAAAGGAGTATCTAAAGCAACTGGCTGCATACCGAGCAAGTCTGGTATCCAAGGTAATGTCAAATATTTACCACCCGTCTTACCGATATTACTTAAATAGCTTCTCAAACTTGTTTCCACAACTTGCTACTTTTTTGAGGTGTGTTATTTTTAACAACTTAGCATTTCTTGAGTGTTTTCGACAATCAGTAAATCAGATCTAGGACTATCAGATCTAGGAAAATATTTCATCTTTCTTCCTTTTGAGTTACACAATATGTGATTACATAAAGGTCATTCGCCTGAATCCTGGCTTCAGATCAGTATGTCGTTTTATCCAAACTGTAGCCATGGTCAGTATCTAAATTATATAACTAAACAATTTCCAATACATTTGAATATGACTTAAAAATGGAAAATCATCCATTTTAGCGTGACCATTTTGTCATTTGCCACAATTTTGTAACACAAGTATAACTCAGAAACAAAGTAGTTCTAGGGAGTTCTGTAACCTACAAATGTAGCTTTACAGTTTTGATAGATTTATTTAAAACTGGACAATTGAAATTAACATTGTTCTGTGATCTTATCGGTTTCTGACAGACATCCTATTCATTTCTGTTACAGTTTTCCTTATCAATTAATTAAAGGGCACCTCTAGTGATCTACAGGGTGGGCCATTTATATGGATACACCTAAATAAAATGGGAATAGTTGGTGATATCAACTTCCTTTTTGTGGCACATTAGTATATGGGAGGAGGAAAACTTTTCAAGATGGGTGGTGACCATGGCAGCCATTTTGAACTCGGCCATTTTGGATCCAACTTTATTTTTCCCAGTGGGAAGAGGGTCATGTGACACATAATAATAATAATAATTTTATTTATATAGCGCCAACATATTCCACAGTGCTTTACAAATTATAGAGGGGACTTGTACAGACAATAGACATCACAGCATAACAGAAATCACAGTTCAAAATAGATACCAAGAGGAATGAGGGCCCTGCTCGCAAGGTTACAAACTATGAGGAAAAGGGGAGACACGAGAGGTGGATGGTAACAATTGCTTTAGTTATTCAGACCAGCCATAGTGTAAGGCTCGGGTGTTCATGTAAAGCTGCATGAACCAGAACTGCCTAAGTATGTAGCAGTACAGACACAGAGGGCTATCAGATCTAGAGAAATATTTCATCTTTCTTCCTTTTGATTTACACAATATGTGATTACATAAAGGTCATTCGCACATCAAACTTATTGAGAATTTCACAAGAAAAACAATGATGTGCTTGGTTTTAACGTAACTTTATTCTTTCATGAGTTATTTACAAGTTTATGACCACTTATAAAATGTGTTCAAAGTGCTGTCCATTGTGCTGGATTGTCAATGCAACCCTCTTCTTCCACTCTTGACACACAGATAGCAACACCGCAGAAGAAATGCTAGCACAGGCTTCCAGCATCCATTGTTTCAGATGCTGGAGTCATCTGAAGGCAATTATCTATGCTGTGAAGATACAAGATGTGCAGTATCTGAAACAGCAGATCCTGGAAGCCTGTGCTAGCATTTCTTCTGTGGTGTTGTTCTTCGGTGTGTCAAGAGTGGGAGAAGAGTGTTGCATTGACAATCCAACACAACAGCACTTGTAAACTTGTAAATAACTCATGAAAGAATAAAGTCTCAATAAGTTTGATGTGTCACATGACCCTCTTCCCATTGAAAACATAAAGTTGGATCCAAAATGGCTGACTTCAAAATGGCCACCATGGTCACCACCCATCTTGATAAGTTTTCCCCCTCCCATATACTAATGCGCCACAAACAGGAAGTTGATATCACCAACCATTCCCATTTAATTTAGTTGTATCCATATAAATGGCCCACCCTGTACATATAAATGTCTTCAGATATGGACCTTAGCATATCTGGTGTGTTAGCTTTATTTGTTTATTTCAATATGGTGCAGGATAAGAGGAAACTTGATTTACAGCAGCCATTTACTCCTGCCTGAGATATTAAAGTCCTGTGATCGCAGCAGCCTGTGCAATGTTTCAAATGATTACATCAAAACAGAAAGGTGCTGCAGAAATGTTTCAAAATCACAATCTTTATTTAAGTATACAAGATACACAAAAAAGGATTTTAAAAAATGGCAGGCGCCAGAAAGGGCTGAAGAGAATTTACTATGGGGCTGCAGAACATATTATATTCAATGGAATACCGATAAAGTAATGTGCACATATTAAAGTTCATTATTAAAGTGTAGTCCACAGTGGGTAACATACAATCCAGTTAGAAAAGTAAAAGCCTAATATAAAAACAGAATGAGCAAATACACTACTGTATATAAAACGTAATAGTGCATGTAATTTACATAGACTCGCTAACCCAGTGTGAGCTTGTTCTTGTACATTGCATGCATACCAACTCATACTCCGACTAATTTTTCTCTATTTTTCAGTTAGAAAAGTAGTTAAATACCACAATTACATGATGTGAATATGGAATCTTGCCAGAGAGTAGCCCAGCACCCCCAACATGCGTTTCACCCAGCTTCGTCAGGGGGTGTTTCGGTTACTTTGCACTGCATATAGGCTTCAGGGCTTCAACTGGTCTAAATGTTTCAAAGAAGCAGATTCTACTATAATATGGAAAAATTTATAATATGCCTTTTAGGAAGATTTATCATGTCTGGGCTACAGATCCACTTTTTCTGTAACATGGCAGACAAAAATAACAGGATTCTCATAGTGAATTAGAGAAAAAAGGAGAAGTTGGCATCAAAAACATCTGATATATGAAGTGAAAACTTCACAAATGTACTGTACATGAGGATTTAAGAGTATGATGAAGGTTTAGTCTTTTACTGGGTGTGTTGTTCTGATGCTATACCCATTACTCTATGGCACTATGTAGTTTTGTAACTAAAAAGTAGAAATTCCGATTATATTCAGCTTGTAATAATGAAGAATAAAAAGTTGCACATTCCCTTTATAAAAAAAAGAAGCTACACATTTATGTAGGCATGTTGCTTTTCTTCATACTATTTAATCTAACAAAGCAAACCATTTATATAGTGCTAAGCTATTTAGCTACATGATTTAGACATCCAGCATTTTACCTGATGCTATTATACTTTATGTAATAGGTGACAAATTGTTTTACTCTTCTGATGAATGCATGTTTACACTGTAGAATACCTAAAACTCATTCATTACTGGACCAGTTCCCTAGAGAAATAACGTATATTCACTCCATAAATTGACCCAGTACAAACTTCACACAAATTCATTAATTGAATTTGTAATGTGCTGCTAACCCCTGGGGGGCTTAGATGAAGATCAATCAAAATTCCGGCCACTGAACATGCAATTTATCATACTAACGATCTTTCCTCTAACCAGAACTAGCAGATTACATTACGTAGCAGTGGCTTTGGTGCTTGTAACATAAGTCAGTTGAGTTAAATTGGGGGTACTTCAAGCAATTTATATGAGACAACATTTACAGAACTATTGTTACTCAATGCAAGACTGTGATCATATAATGAGGAAACAACAGTTCATCTACATTAGCTGTCCTGTCTGCTGTTACCAACCACTTTGGAGTATATATCACATTGAAAGGTGACATAAGGGTTAAATGTACATTGTACCAGATTTTGTCCCTACATTTGCTTTTTTACCTTTTGTTGTTTCTGTGTTATTGATAACAATACTATTTGTACCACAGTAACAACTATATCACAAATAAGTTGAAACAATTTCTATATTTAATTGAAAAGTCTCTCTACACCTTTTTAAAGGGAATGACCAGGACTACGATATTGATGACTTACCTTTAGGATAAATCATCAATATCTGATTGATGGGGGTCCTACCGATCAGCTATAATCAGGTCCCATAGCCGCTAGATGTGCACAGTGTGCAGAGCCGCAGTACCAGAGCGCCGTACACTATATAGTGGTCATTCCCAGGTACTGCAGCTCAATTCCTATGGAAGTGAACCCCTATTAATTTTTAAATGAAGCAATATATGGATAATTAACATTTACTAAGGCTTTTTTAACTCAACAGAATTATATGCATGGAGCCTACTTACAGTTGTAAGAAGAAGTGTTGCCCCCTTCCTGATTCCCTGTTCTTTTGCATGTTTGTCACACTTAAAGGTTTCAGATCACCAAACAAATTTAAATATCAGACAAAGATTACACAAATAAACATAAAGTTCAGTTTTTAAATGAAGGTCTTTATTATTAAGGGAAAAAGAAATCCAAACCTACAGGGTCCTGTGTGACAAAGTGATCCCCCCCCCCCCACCCAGTAAATGTTTCAGATCACCAAACAAATGTAAATATTAGACAAATGTTACACAAGTAAACACAAAATGCAGTTTTTAAATGAAGGTCTTCATTATTAAGGGAAAAAGAAATCCAAACCTACAGTGACAAAGTGATCCCAGCCCCCTCACCCCGTAAAACGTAAATTAACTGTGGTTTATCACATCTTTGGGAAGTTCTGAAATGTAGATGTCTGAACTTTATGAGGTTCCATTTTTATCTGAGGCTAACTAGTGACTCTAAAATGGAATATTATACCTGAATAATATATTTTATGGATTTATTGGAATTGATTTCTGTTGGATTCACTTGGAATCCAACTGAAAAAAATGTATGTCTCCATGTGAAATTGGACACATATGAAAACAGAGTAGTATGTCAAAGAACTATATAGACACCATGTGATGTTTTGTACATCTTAATGTCTTACATTTTTCAGATTACCGTAATTGTTTGTTACTTTTCCAATTACCCATTTGTCTCCATGTTAAAGTGTTAGCAGAATATTAGTGGCTGTGCCTGGTTCTTCAGCTATCTGCAGCTCAGTGCTCCTCAAGTGAATGGGAGTGAGCGGCAGGACCAAGCACAGCCACTACCAACCGTGCATTACAGTCCCTTTAATAGATGAAGACCATAGTGGTCCATTCGGGCTTTTATGGAGTACATAGAGTTCATACGTGGCCACTAGACCAGGGTCCTGAGAATCATTTTGCACATCTTTATTATAGGCCTGAAATCCTTTTAAACCATGACAAGCACCTTAGTCTACGTTCACATTTGCGGTCTGCGCTGCAGCGTCGGGCGCCGCAGCGTCGCCGCATGCGTCATGCGCCCCTATATTTAACATGGGGGCGCATGGACATGCGTCGCACTTGCGTTTTGTGCCGCATGCGTCCCTGCGGCGCCTGCGTCCGGGCGCAGAGGACGCAGCAAGTTGCATTTTTGCTGCGTCCAAAATCAATCAAAAAAAGGACGCATGCGGCGCAAAACGCAGCGTTGTGCATGCGTTTTGCTGCGTTTTTGTTTGCGTTGTGCGTTGTGGCGCCGACGCTGCGGCGCACAACGCAAATGTGAATGTAGCCTTAGTCTGCATAGAGGCTGTATTCACAGGATAGGATTTTTGGTATCAAGACTATTGCTTCATATTTTAATGGAGCAATAAAAGGGATGTAAGGTGCAGATATCTATATTCAGTAATTTTTGTGGTCATATCTTCTCAAAAGTTTTGCAGAATGAATCAAATATCATCATGTGCATTTTAGGCAACCGATATTTAGCTCATGTTCCAAGAAGGCAGTAAAAAGAGAAAATATGTTTCCTTAAAATACATTACAGATTTGATGTCATTTGCTTGAAAAAATATATATATTTTCTATTCCAGTCCATCTAAAATGTACTTGGATATTAAAGGGCAGGAAATGGAACTGCTGATTTCATCTGTTTTTATGATTACACTTATTGTCTATTCTAAAGCAAATAGCTTCTAGTTATGAACTCATATATTATCACCATTTCTTCTATTTAAATTCAAAATGACATGTAGCAAAAAAGAAAAACTGACAGCTCCTTAAGAAATACTGTAAATTAAACCATAAATTATATGGTGTTTGGCCAAGAGAAGATTGTTCATGTTTTTACTGCAAGTGAAATGAGAGAAAAAGGGAAATGAGCTGCTTTTTATACAGTATAAAACATTTTTAATATATGACATTTTGTTTTTATGGACTTCTTACAAGAATATGATTTTACATTACTACAAACTTAAATTATTTTTTGCAAAAAAAAAACTTCTTTATGAATACTACTATTTTGAAAGCACCATACTTATACAATTCTCCTGGTGCTAATGAACTACTATCCAGTTGTCATAAAATATGTATAGAATTCACCATTATCAATGCCTCTGTTCACTACATAGTGCTCATTGAGACAAGAGAAGAAGTGGTAACAAACCACTTCTGTCTTCTTAGAA
The DNA here is from genome assembly GCF_051348905.1 of Ranitomeya variabilis. Classification (NCBI taxonomy): domain Eukaryota; kingdom Metazoa; phylum Chordata; class Amphibia; order Anura; family Dendrobatidae; genus Ranitomeya; species Ranitomeya variabilis. The sequence continues at coordinate 459,786,239 of NC_135237.1, read as the reverse complement.
TCCCTACTGTCTCTGACAGCTGTAGACCCTACATGTTCCTACTGGATCGAAAAAGCAGGAATCTTAATGCAGCAACGTCCAAAGATGTCGCTGGAGGGTGGGGACCCACAATGGCCACCTTCAAAAGATATTGGGTGGTTGGGAATGGGTTAAAAACAGCAACGAAAGCTCAGTGGGCTTGAACATAATGGCAAGTAATCAGTTATAGGGAATCTGTCACCACATTTTAGGCTTATCAGCTGAAAATATCATTGGATTGAGTGTCAGGTTTGCATTTTCCAACTACTTTTGAAACCCCCTGGCTCCCCATGTATCACCCAAAAATACCTTTTTATTTCACCAGTGCTGTATTTTAATGAGTTGGGTCCAGTCAGATGGGCGTTGTCTTTGATCCTTCACTCCACCCCTCCTTGGCTGCTGTACGCAATATTTCTTGTAAATTTCATAGTTTGCTGCCATATTTCGCGCATGCGCATTGCAATGATCTGTCGCGCGTGCGTGTATGTATGCTTTGCCACACTGTGGGCAAAGCTGGAAAGAAGTAGTGCGCATACAAGCATACTGCGCACGCGCGAGAGAACATTGTAGTGCGCACGCGAGAAATATGGCCTCGAACTACGAAATTTATGGGGAGATTTCAGAAGATATAAGCTGTATAGATGGAGCATAGACCTCCAGAGAATTTTTATTTTTTGTTAAGTTTGACCACAAATATGTTTTTGCCTTAGACATTAACATCTTGATGTTTTCTTGTTTTCTCAAAGAGTTACAGTGACCCTGTTGATGTTAAGACTCCTCCACCTCCTCAGATGATGAGTTCAAAGCCTCCAGTTTTCCATGGATCTGCACAGCAACACTCCACTTTGTATCTCAACTCCCCATATCACCAACAGTCAACAATGAATCCACATTTATCTGCCATGCATCCCGGTATCAACAGGAACATAGCTCCCAAACCCAACAACCAAATGCCAGTGACTGTATCTCTAGCAAGCATGGCTGTATCTCCTCCTCCATCTCTTCAGATGAGTCCACCTCTCCACCAGCATATGCATATGCAACAACACCAGTCAATGTCCATGCAGCAGTCCATTGGAAACCAGCTACAAATGCAAAGCCAATCAGCTTTGCATTCACCAGCAATGCAGCAGGTAATTTCATTATATGATAAATTAGCTTACATACATCTAAACATCTACAACCAATATTATCAAATTACATTTTAAGTATTAACTGTAAGGCTGCAGTTAGACACAGCCCGAATGCGTCTGTTACTTGGCCGTCATTTAATAGCCTGCTTATAGTAATTATGACGAATTCATTGCACACTCTCATATATGATGCACCGTATCAGTCATTTATTATGTTACACAATTCACAGTGAAGCTAAGAGTTAGCAAGATTTACACTATCAACAACAATAATTTGTTCTTCAGAAGACATTTCTCAGTATTGTCCCCTAAAGGGACCCTATCATTAGATGTAATCTGCTTGAATCATGAGCACCATGAATAAGAACCTGGCTGCGCAGTTGTTGCCAAGTATGTTTTACTATCAAACACTGCAGAGAGAACATAATTTGAAAAGTCAGTCAGGGACCAGAGGAAGAGACCTGATTGCTCTGATGCAGTCCCTGGCCTTCTCCAGGAAATTGGCAGGTGTCTCCTTATGTACAAACAAAAGAATAATGTAAGCACTAAGGTGTATGCAGACAGTGAATGTATGAAATTTGTACTGCATTACTGCTATATAGAATATTTTTATAAAAAAAAAAAATTAAGGTAAGTAGCGCAAAAATTGGCCAATTCATGAGAGCCCATCAGCTGCGACAAGACGACCTTTCTTTGATGGGACACTCACCTAATATTTATCAAACATGGGCAGGTAGCGTCCAACACTAATTGAAATCAGCTGATAGGAGGAGTGCTCATTCTGAAAAGGGGAAGTCAAAACCTTCAATAGTATACAACAAAAACAACACACTGACCAGAATAAAGCGTGTGAAGAGGTTCAATCTCATATTATATAAACACGGGAGAAATCTGTTAATCAACAGGAGTGTGTCAGGTACTTCAGTGGGGCATAAGACCAGTCAGGTCTCTCCCTATAGTCCCTAGCTGGTTTTTCAAACTATGTATTCTCTGAGACGCCACAGAGTTTTAGAATAATAAATACCTTGCCGCAATCACACACCTAGACTCTGATTCATTCTGCCTGTGGTTTGCGCTGCTGAATCTAATGATAGGATCCCTCTAATCAGTCTGGTAGTGGATGGAGATAGTGCTAGCAGCACTAGATCTGAAGTGACGTGATACATTGCATCATATATGAAAGTGTGTAGTGAATTCTTCATAATTACTAGTGACAGAAGCTATATACCTCATTCCACTTGCACATGCGTTTGGACCTCTGAGTGCACATCTATCCACGTTGATAATAGACTGACCGCACTTCCATGCTCACAAAATGACCATTATTCCTATTGTTTTGTATGCATAGAGGATAATTGATTTCAGCAGCACATTTTCTGCCTACACAGGACAATGTGCTGTCGAGAATGATGATTTTTACGCAAGTCAAAAATTAAATTAACCTAACCTGACAAATGATCGTTTTGCTTGATCAGTGGCGGATTGTCAGCCTTTTTATAAAGACCAATAATCGGGAAATGAGCATTCCTAGGAAAATCTCACAGGACCCTGTTCCAGCGGCCAGGTCATTTTTTTTTCGACCTCTGGATGAGAGCCCTAAAACCGACACGGACATCATCTTTTGCTTAAACATCCTGGTGTGACGTCATTGTTGCGGTGTGATGCATACATAACATCGTGTCAGGTCGGCTAATCAAAGAGTATCTGTGGATGCCAGCAGTTAGGAGGCGGTTCACAGGGCCCCTGTCCAGTGGACATAGAATACTCGTCAGGCCGCTGGACCAGAGTTCTTGAGAATTTATTTCCTCATCTATGTAATAACATTTGAAATATTAGACTTAAACTTGGATAATATCCAGGAGGGGTTATGAAGTGAATTTTGCTTTTTTTTTCTTCTCTGGAATTGTATAATATATTCTTTGCTTTCAAGATAATGAACAGTGACAAATGGAAAACATGTAGAGTTCTGGTTCATTAGTAGAAGATGTAGTATTTCGGTTTTGAGATTATATTAAGTAACTGGTTCTAATATTTGAAACATGACAGATATGGTAAAATAAGAGATTTTTTTGTTGTTGGATACAATAAAGGTCTAGAATAAAAGGTGTCTCAAACAAAGCAATGGTATGCTCACAACAGCCAATCAGATTGCAAAGGTCATTTTTTAAGCCAAGTTTTAAAAAAATATTCAAACTTATGAGTGGCAAAATTTATCAAGCACAGGGTTTGTTTTTTTTGCAAAATATGCATAAAGTGTTTGCTTGAATTAGACAATTTTAAACTGTAGCATATTTTTTGGGAAAATCATCACTCAGACAACCCCTTCTCAATCACCAGGTTGCCTCCTTAAAATTTAAGAAATGGTAAAGTTACCAAACTAACAATTAGTTTGCTGTAAGGTAAAATTCTCACCTTTACAAGTTGTGAGTATGCACAACACGTATAATAAGTAGGATGGGAGGGCTGCAGATGGCAGCGGACCCACGAAGGATCTTCAAGAAGTTCTAGATAGGATATTCAAGATGTCGCAGGGATCACATGACATAACAATGTCATGCGAGCCCCGGGAGTGCCAATGCTGACACCATTGGAATGGCTCGGCACCAGAGGTGGGCATAGTGTTGTGAAATCTGCTCTTGGGCTCCCTCCGGTGGTTGCTAATGGTAGTGCAGTGGTCTCTGGATTGTAAGCTAGGCAGGTGTTTCTGCTTATTGCAGTCCTATTAGGTATTTAGGTTTTTTGGATCCTTCAATCCCTGCCAGTTGCCCATTGTATCTTGGAGGGATTGCATCTCTTTCTGGCTCCACTTGCCCTGCTGTCATTTCAGCTAAGATAAGTGTTTGATTTTGTTCTCTGTAGCACGCATGCAGTGTGCTTTTGTGTGCAGTGCAATCTATTGTGTTTTTGTCCAGCTTAGACTTTAGTTTGGATTTTTCTGTCTTGCTGGATTCTTTGGAGATGCAGATATACATCCTATGTCTTTAGTAGGATGTAGTTGATGGTATATTCTGCTGTGGATTTTTCTAGAGTTTTAGTAGTGACCGCTTAGTACTCTGTCCTATCTTTTTTCTATTTTAGCTAGTAGTGCCTCTTTTGCTAAACTCTGTCTTTTCTGCCTGTGTACGTATTTCCTCTTTACTCACAGTCAATATTTGTGGGGGGCTGCCTATCCTTTGGGGCTGTGCTCTGAGGCAAGATAGGATTTCCCATTTCCATCTTTAGGGGTATTTAGTCCTCCGGCTGTGTCGAGGTGTCTAGGCCATGTCAGGTACATCCCTGTCATGAATCCCCAATGGCTAGGGATAGCACAGGATAAGCAAAGTATAATAAATATCGGACGAGCTCTAGGGTGATGGAACCTGGGCTGACCGCTGCCCTACGCCTGACAAACGCAACTAGAGATAGCCAGGGAGCGTGCCTACGTTGGTTCTAGACGCCACGCACCAGCCTAAGAGCTAACTAGTACTGCAGAGAAAACAAAGACCTCACTTGCCTCCAGAGGAATTAACCCCAAAGATATAGTTGCCCCCCACATGTATTGACGGTGAAATGAGAGGAAGGCACATACATAGAGATGATGTATATAGCTTTAGCAAATAGAGGCCCGCTGAAAACTAGAAAGCAGAATGACACAAGGGGACTGAGCGGTCAGCAAAAAACCCTAATCAAAAAAACCATCCTGAGATTACAAGAACCCATGTGCCAACTCATGGCACATGGGGAGAACCTCAGTCCACTAGAGCAACCAGCTAACAAAGAGACATTCTAAGCAAGCTGGACAAAAAAACCAAACAACTGAAAATCAGCACTTAGCTTATCCTGAAAGATCTGGGAGCAGGTAGGCAGGAACCAAACAGAGCACATCTGAACACATTGATAGCCGGCAAGGGAAATGACAGAGAGGCCAGGTAAAATAGGAAACACCCAGCCTCTGATGGACAGATGGAAACCAAAGGCCGCAACCCACCAAAGTCACCCAGTACCAGCAGTAACCACCAGAGGGAGCCCGCAAACAGAATCCACAACACATCCCATGGCTACTTCTAGTTGTGGTGTTAGTATTAGGATTGCGGTCAGTATAGGTACCACTAACTCCAGAGATTGTCATATGCGGCTCCAGGGTCACTGGATCATAACAGTACAACTGGCCAACAATAAGTTAAATGCATCTCAGAAGAAGGGAAGAAAAGTGCTGACTGCTGAGCCATTTTTTTTTCTGTAGTCTGTTTTGTCTTTCCTTCCCTCTTTGCCTCTGGGTGACTGAGGAGCTGTGTGTTGGCATGGATGTTCAGGGATTGGCTTCTCGTGTGGATCAGCTGGCTGCTAGAGTACAGGGTATTTCCGATTATATTGTTTAGACTCCGGTTTTAGAGCCTAGGATTCCTACTCCTGATTTATTTTTTGGGGACAGGTCTAAATTTTTCAGTTTTAAAAATAACTGTAAACTGTTTTTTGCTCTGAAATCTCGTTCTTCTGGTGATCCCATACAGCAGGTAAAAATTGTCATCTCCCTGCTGCGTGGCGATCCTCAGGATTGGGCATTTTCCCTGGAATCTGGGAATCCTGCCTTGCTTAATGTAGAAGCTTTCTTTCAGGCTCTAGGGTTATTGTATGATGAACCAAATTCTGTGGATCATGCTGAGAAGACCTTGTTGGCCCTGTTTCAGGGTCAAGAAGCGGCAGAATCGTATTGTCAGAAGTTTAGAAAATGGTCTGTGCTGACTAAGTGGAATGAGGATGCTTTGGCGGCAATTTTCAGAAAGGGTCTTTCTGAATCTGTTAAAGATGTTATGGTGGGGTTTCCCACGCCTATTGGTCTGAGCGATTCTATATCTCTGGCCATTCAGATTGATTGGCGCCTGCGTGAGCGCAGAGCTGTGCGCGCTGTGGCGTTGTCCTCAGAGCAGACACCTGAGCCTATGCAGTGCGATAGGATTCTGTCTGGAGCGGAACAACGGGGATTCAGACGTCAGAATGGGTTGAGTTTTTACTGCGGTGATGCTTCTCATGTCATTTCGGTCTGCCCTAAGCGTACTAAGAGGATCGCTAGCTCAGTTACCATTGGTACCGTACAACCTAAATTTCTGTTATCTGTGACATTGATCTGCTCATTGTCGTCATTTTCTGTCATGGCGTTTGTAGATTCTGGCGCCGCTTTGAACTTAATGGACTTTGAATTTGCTAGACGTTGTGGTTTTCCCTTGCAGGCTTTGGAGAACCCTATTCCGTTAAGGGGCATTGATGCTACACCTTTGGCTAACAATAAACCCCAGTTTTGGACACAGGTGACCATGTGCATGGCGCCAGCCCATCGGGAGGATTGTCGCTTTTTGGTGTTGCATAATTTGCATGATGCTATTGTGCTGGGTTTTCCATGGTTGCAGGTACATAATCCGGCGTTGGATTGGAAATCAATGTCTGTGACTAGTTGGGGTTGTCAGGGAGTTCGTGGTGACGTTCCTTTGATGTCAATCTCCTCACCCCCCTCTTCTGAAATTCCAGAGTTCTTGTCTGATTTTCAGGATGTGTTCAATGAGCCCAAGTCCAGTTCCCTTCCACCGCATAGGGACTGTGATTGTGCTATTGACTTGATTCCAGGTTGTAAGTTTCCTAAGGGTCGACTTTTCAACCTGTCTGTACCTGAACATACCGCCATGTGGAGTTATATTAAGGAGACTTTGGAGAAAGGCCATATTCGGCCATCTTCTTCACCATTGGGAGCGGGATTTTTTTTTTGTTGCCAAGAAGGATGGCTCCTTGAGACCCTGTATTGATTATCGCCTCTTGAATAAGATTACGGTCAAATTCCAATACCCTTTGCCTTTGCTTTCCGATTTGTTTGCTAGGATTAAGGGGGCTAGTTGGTTTACTAAGATTGACCTTCGAGGGGCATATAATCTTATTCGTATTAAGCCGGGTGACGAATGGAAAACTGCGTTTAATACGCCCGAGGGCCATTTTGAATACCTTGTGATGCCTTTCGGGCTCTCAAATGCTCCATCTGTTTTTCAGTCCTTCATGCATGATATCTTCCGGAATTATCTTGATAAATTCATGATTGTATATTTGGATGATATTTCGATTTTTTCCGATGATTGGGAGTCTCATGTAAAACAGGTCAGGATGGTGTTTCAGATCCTTCGTGATAATGCTTTATTTGTGAAGGGGTCTAAGTGTCTCTTTGGGGTGCAGAAGGTTTCTTTTTTGGGCTTTATTTTTTCTCCCTCATCTATTGAGATGGATCCGGTTAAGGTTCAGGCCATTCATGATTGGATTCAGCCCACGTCCGTGAAGAGTCTTCAGAAATTTTTGGGCTTTGCTAATTTTTATCGCCGTTTCATTAGCTAACTTCTCCAGTGTGGTTAAACCCCTGACCGACTTGACGAAAAAGGGTGCTGATGTTACGAATTGGTCCTCTGCGGCTGTCTCTGCCTTCCAGGAGCTTAAACGCCGATTTACTTTGGCCCCGGTGTTTGCATCAGCCAGATGTTTCTCTTCCATTTCAGGTTGAGGTTGACGCTTCTGAGATTGGGGCAGGAGCCGTTTTGTCTCAGAGGAATTCTGATGGTTCCTTGATGAGGCCGTGTGCCTTCTTTTCCCGAAAATTTTCACCTGCTGAATGTAATTATGATGTCGGCAATCGGGAATTGTTGGCTATGAAGTGGGCGTTTGAGGAGTGGCGACATTGGCTTGAGGGAGCTAAGCACCGTATTATGGTCTTGACCGATCATAAAAATCTGATTTACCTCGAGTCTGCCAAGCGGCTGAATCCTAGGCAGGCTCAATAGTCTTTTTTTTTTCTCTCGTTTTGATTTCGTGGTTTCGTATCTTCTGGGTTCTAAGAATATTAAGGCTGATGCCCTCTCTAGGAGCTTTTTGCCTGATTCTCCGGAGGTCCTTGAACCGGTCGGCATTCTAAAGGAAGGGGTGATCCTTTCTGCCATCTCCCCTGATTTGCGACGGGTTCTTCAGGAATTTCAGGCTGACAAACCTGACCGCTGTCCTGTGGGGAAACTGTTCGTTCCTGATAAATGGACTAATAGAGTGATTTCGGAGGTTCACTGTTCTGTGTTGGCTGGCCATCCTGGTATTTTTGGTACCAGAGATTTGGTTGGTAGGTCTTTTTGGTGGCCTTCTTTGTCGTGGGATGTGCGTTCTTTTGTGCAGTCCTGTGGGACTTGTGCGTGGGCTAAGCCTTGTTGTTCCCGCGCTAGTGGGTTGCTTTTGCCTTTGCCGGTCCCTGAGAGGCCTTGGACGCATATTTCTATGGATTTCATTTCAGACCTTCCGGTTTCCCAGAGGATGTCGGTTATCTGGGTGGTTTGTGACCGGTTTTCTAAGATGGTTCATTTGGTGCCTTTACCTAAGTTGCCTTCCTCTTCTGATTTGGTTCCTTTGTTTTTTCAGCATGTCGTTCGTTTGCATGGTATTCCGGAGAATATTGTGTCCGACAGAGGTTCCCAGTTTGTCTGTAGGTTTTGGCGTGCCTTTTTTACTAAGCTGGGCATTGATTTGTCTTTTTCTTCCGCATTTCATCCTCAGACAAATGGCCAAACCGAGCGAACTAATCAGACTTTGGAAACCTATTTGAGATGCTTCGTGTCTGCTGATCAGGACGATTGGGTGGCTTTCTTGCCATTGGCCGAGTTTGCCCTTAATAATCGGGCTAGTTCGGCTACTTTGGTTTCGCCTTTTTTTTGTAATTTTGGTTTTCATCCTCGTTTTTCTTCAGGGCAGGTTGAGCCTTCTGATTGTCCTGGTGTGGATTCTGTGGTTGACAGGTTGCAGCAAATTTGGGCTCATGTGGTGGACAATTTGGTGTTGTCTCAGGAGGAGGCACAACGTTTTGCTAATCGTCGTAGGCATGTTGGTTCCCGGCTTCGGGTTGGGGACTTGGTTTGGTTGTCTTCCCGTCATGTTCCTATGAAGGTTTCTTCCCCTAAGTTTAAGCCTCGGTTTATTGGTCCTTATAGGATTTCTGAGATTATCAATCCGGTCTCTTTTCGTTTGGCCCTTCCAGCATCTTTTGCCATCCATAATGTTTTCCATAGATCCTTATTGCGAAAATATGTGACGCCCGTTCTTCCCTCTGTTGATCCTCCGGCCCCTGTGTTGGTTGATGGGGAGTTGGAGTATGTGGTCGAGAAGATTTTGGATTCTCGTTTTTCGAGACGGAAACTTCAGTATCTAGTCAAATGGAAGGGTTACGGCGAGGAGGATAATTCTTGGGTTTTTGCCTCGGATGTCCATGCTACTGATTTGGTTCGGCCCTTTCATCTGGCTCGTCCTCATCGGCCTGGGGGCTCTGGTGAGGGTTCGGTGACCACTCTTCAAGGGGGGGTACTGTTGTGAATTCTGCTCTTGGCCTCCCTCCGGTGGTTGCTAGTGGTAGTGCAGTGGTCTCTGGTTTGTAAGCTAGGCAGGTGTTTCTGCTTATTGCAGTCCTATTAGGTATTTAGGTTTTTTGGATCCTTCAATCCCTGCCAGTTGCCCATTGTATCTTGGAGGGATTGCATCTCTTTCTGGCTCCACTTGCCCTGCTGTCATTTCGGCTAAGATAAGTGTTTGATTTTGTTCTCTGTAGCACGCATGCAGTGTGCTTTTGTGTGCAGTGCAATCTATTGTGTTTTTGTCCAGCTTAGACTTTAGTTTGGATTTTTCTGTCTTGCTGGATTCTTTGGAGATGCAGATATACATCCTATGTCTTTAGCATCAAAATTTCCAGATTCATCTTTAGTGACTACCATCAGTCACAAGCAGTACTATACACTCCCATATACTACTAATGTAAAAATCAGGAGACCAATTGGAAGTTTTATGTAGAAAATTTGCAAATAAGCTTTATTGACAACAGTGACATGTTAAAACCACAGGCAGCCGTCACATGATGACAGTGCCATGAACATACAAAAATGCAAAAAGACACCAGACACAAAAGTCTACCAAACAGGAGGTAATATCTAGTGAAAGAAAAAACACTCAATGCATAATACAGGTACAAGTGACACATATATCTATGTTCAAGCGATATGCCCTAATAGCATAAGTCCCATGAGAGGGAACCCATGTATATAAGGTGCTGGTAATCCATACATATGTGTTCCGGTATTATACCTAAGTCACACTTAATCATCATATAAAGGATCATCCATGGGTATGAAATCTCTCTGGGCAGGAGACTAAGTACATGTCAAGTACTCCATATGAAATGCCTGGGCTATCAAAAGTAAAGTAAGGTAAACTAAAGCATACTTCACCAGAGTGTCGGTAGACCAATTGCACATGCCCCGACGCGCGTTTCGCCACTGTTCGCCTTGCTTTATCAAGGGGAGTGTAGTTTTTATCGCCTATAGAGCCTTTTAAATACTAAAATCCAGTCATCTAGCCGGTCACATGGCACCAGCAGCTGTAAATGAGTGGCGCGCGCACCTATGTCTTTAGTAGGATGTAGTTGATGGTATATTCTGCTGTGGATTTTTCTAGAGTTTTAATAGTGACCGCTTAGTACTCTGTCCTATCTTTTTTCTATTTTAGCTAGTAGTGCCTCTTTTGCTAAACTCTGTCTTTTCTGCCTGTGTACGTATTTCCTCTTTACTCACAGTCAATATTTGTGGGGGGCTGCCTATCCTTTGGGGCTGTGCTCTGAGGCAAGATAGGATTTCCCATTTCCATCTTTAGGAGTATTTAGTCCTCCGGCTGTGTCGAGGTGTCTAGGCCATGTCAGGTACATCCCACGGCTACTTCTAGTTGCGGTGTTAGTATTAGGATTGCGGTCAGTATAGGTACCACTAACTCCAGAGATTGTCATATGCGGCTCCAGGGTCACCGGATCATAACAGCATAGGTGTTAATATTTTAAGGAGTTCTAGATAGGATATTCAAGATGCTGACAATTTTGCGCTCTTCCTAAATCAGGCAAGGGAACCACAGAGTTCAGAAGAGTTGCATGCTTTAGTCAGGGCTATAAAGTTACGCATTTCGTGGATGTCCTGTCCACTTCCTCAGGTACATAGCCAATCTCCTCTGGTTATCAGTCACATCCGAATAAGGGGAAAGTGAAGTGGCTGCTAATTGGCCACAGGGATTTTGTAATATAGCCATTGTAACTTAGGCCCAATTCATCATTTATTTGTCTTGCGGTATTCGTTGTTGTTTTTTGTGCCAAATTCTTTAAAATGGCATACGTAGACTATAAATTTGGTACATAGTCAAAAATGGTCTATTTTTCTGTCTTGTACTGTTTTGTGACCTTTTAGCACAAAGTTTTGCAACAACTTGCAAAAATTGCACCAAAATACTGGTGTACTCAAAAATACATATGGGAAGTTGCACCAAATTTTCCAACTTTGTTGCAATTGAATCAGCAAAAATACCTACAATTGCTAAATTCCAGGAGAGTAAATAAAATAGACTTCAAAAAAGGCACAAGTAGAATAATGTAATTGGGGGCAAATGAAAGGGCACAAAACTAGACAAAAAGGGGAGCAAAGGCAATGATGAATTAGGGCCATTGTGTATAGTGTTGCCTATCATCTGTGGGAGCATGGCAGGTATTGATCTCTACTTTCCTGCACTAAAGACAGAGATAGAAGACACCTTTTAACCCCTAAGATATCTCAAACAGTATATATCTTAAATAATTTATGTCATCCATCACCTATATGATCCCATTATGATAAAGCTAAAGGACAGGGACAAAAAATCTAAAAATGTAAAACGTAAATTTCTGAAAATGTGACCTCCTTGGTTAAACTTTTTTTTACTTTCTGTAATGTGATCTTTAATTTATATCCCACGTTATGTTTTTTCCTTCCTTCCTTATTGGCATCGTTGCAAATTTATGCTACATTGTTTCTTTATTCTTATGTTTTATAGTTTATGTCATTTGTTTAGTGTTTCCTTTCCTCTCTCGTTTGGTTTCGTGCACTGCAAAATATTCAAATTCATTAAAGAGATCTTAGTACATAAAAAACCATAAAGAAATGTAATAAACATATTTATACTTTATCCAGCGTTGAGCATGAACCTTTCAAAAAGTTGCAGTGACACAGATTCCAACCCATTTTTCACATCAAATACAAACATTAAGTAGATTTCAGACAAATCAGTATTATAGCTAAATTATACAGTGCCAGAAAATTGCATAGATTATTGTATTCACATATTCTGTTCTTTTGATGTCTTCAAGAGCACAGAACATTTAATAAATCTGCCGGAAATTTGCATATGTGTCCAAATAGATTGAAACAGCATAATTTTACATCTATGTAGTGTTTGCTGGTATTCAAAGTAGTTTTTTGTTAATATAAGCAAAATCTGAAAAATACTGTATGGTAAGCACATTTCAAATGAATATTATTAGATATTTACTCGTCAAGACAATATTTTTCACCCCGCTGTTTCTGCATATTGGTTTGGTTTTCATATTGTTATCCTTGAGGTTTTTTCTGTATCTTTGCGCAGAAAAAAAAAAAGATATCTCCATTGCAGAGGCGACCTTATGGAAGCAAAATGTTAAAATTGGCATTGGGTAACATCTTATCATTATAACAGAGGTCAATTGTTGGCAAATCTGTTTACACATTACTTTATTTTTGTATTATATACCCAAGTAACGCATGTTGTTTCGAGAAAGGAGCACAATCAATGCCATATTGTTAATTTCTCCAGCTATTTTCAACCTTTGTATCTTCTCAGCAATGTAGATTGGAGTCATTTATTTCTCCTCAGGCTACAAAATGGAATCAAACCTCTGCCAGATATTTTTTTTCTACCCTGACCTTGACAAACCAATCTCCCTGTATGAGAAAGACACTTGCTCTAAATTTGCCTTATTATTTGACCTGAGGGTGTCATGCCTTCTTGAACAGATTCCTAACATGTTAACATTAACATTTCTGGAAGTAAGACTATATGCATAATTGCTTTATAAAAACCATGCTTACAGGATCATATAAAGCAATAGATCTGGATTTAAATGTAAAAGTACCAGGTTAGAATCTAAAAATATCCAAATGTATGTGCATAGATAATAGATTGGTAATGTTGTCCATGTATTATCATATATAAATAATCTCAGTGGAATTGTGCTGATGAAATCCTTATTTATTGCTAAGGAGAGAAACCCAGTGTAGGGTTAGATAGGAAACCTCTGATCTGATAACTAACGATTTTACAGAATTACAGACACCAATAGATAAAGCAAAAATCCACCACAAAAGATTTGCAGAGAATTTCACGTACGTAGATAAAAACCTCGGCTGATTTTGTTGCAGAAATGTAAGAACATTTCTGCACATTTCAGGTGAAATCCGCAGTGATTACCCGCCATAGCATAAATTGACATGTTGTGCGTTTCAGATCTGCAGCTTCGGTCAGTTTATAAATTTTACTGTAGCTCGTGGATGAGATTTCAGAAAATTTCATCCACTGTTCTGCTACCGTAATATACAGCTGATTTTCCTCACACAATTCTACTGCAAAAGAAAAAATACAGCATGTCGTAATATACGCTTAAAGAAGCACTCCCATGACAACATTTTTCATTAAATGTGTGCATAGAACAGGTAAAATAAGTATAAAACATGTCAACAATTTTCAAAGTTAATATATTTCTAAAGGTGCTATTGACTTGAAATTCTCACCAAATGTTGGTAACAACCCATCCGATCCACACAGGCAAAGAAATCAAACCATACATGTCCATAAATTAAGTTATGTCTGATAATGAGAAATGACACAGGGAAAAAGTATTGAATACATGAGGAAAGAGAGGTGCAAAAAGTCATGGAAAGTCATGACACCAGCTGAAATCTATCAGTAATTATAAAGCAATACTGCCATTTAGTGAACAACTAATGGCATATAAAAATGTGTCTCATTACCAAGGTGCCACATAAGAAATATCCCATGATGGGTAAACCAAGTGAGCTGTCTCAAGACCTTTGCAACCTTGTTTTTGGAAAATATAATGATGGCATTGGTTACAGAAGAGTTTCTAAACTACTGAAGGTTGCAGTGAACACTGTTGGGGCCATAATCCAGAAGTGGAAAGAACATAATTTCACCATAAACAGTCCATGACAAGGTGCTCCCGGCCAGATCACAGAGGAGTGAAAAGAAATATCAGGAGAGTACTTCAATAGCCAAGGACATCCTATGGAGAGCTACAGAAAGACCTGGAATCAGCAGGTACAATTGTTTCAAAGAAAACAATAAGTAATGCACTCAACCTCCATGGCTTCTGGAGAGAGCTTTGTCGACTACTCAGTATCGCGTTGAATCTCTCTTCTGCATATCATCCTGAGACAAATGGGTTGGTAGAGAGGGCCAACCAGACCTTGGTCACATATCTGCAACATTTTGTTTCTGCCAGGCAGGATGACTGGACATCCTTGCTACCGTGGGCAGAGTTTGCGCTAAACAATGCCATAGCCGACTCCACTAGCCAGACCCCATTTCTCCTTAATTACGGTCAACATCTGCGGGTTCCTGTGCCCATGCCCGTGTCTTCCGCTGACTCCAGGGTGGAAGACTGGGATGTGGACATTTGGGACCATACTCAGGATGCCATCTGGGCTTCCAAGGAGAGAATAAGGTCCTCCGCCGATGCACACCGACACCCCGCTCCGACCTTTGCTCCTGGCGATTTAGTGTGGCTCTCTGCCCATAACATCAGGCTGCGTGTTGAGTCCACTAAGTTTGCACCTCGCTACTTGGGTCCCTTCAAGGTCCTCGAACAGGTTAACCCTGTAGTCTACCGTCTGGCCCTTCCTCCATGCCTAGGTATCACCGACACCTTCCATGTGTCCCTTTTAAAGCCCGTACACATGTCCCGGTTTTCTGAGTCATCTGCTGGGACATGGGGTTCGTCTACGGACGATTACGAGGTGAACGCTATTTTGGGGTGCAAGGTGGTACGCGGCAAAATATTTTATTTGGTGGACTGGAAGGGTTATGGCCCAGAGGACAGGTCCTGGGAGCCTGCGGAGCACATTTGAGCTCCACTGCTCATTGCTGCCTTCGAGTGTAGCTAGGTTCAAGGAGGTGGAGGCCCTAGGAGGGGGGGTAATGTTAGATGTCGAGTTCCAGCTGCTGCACAGGGGGAATCTCGAACCATGTCTGCTGCGGTCTACCATTCTCCTCCAGCCGCAGTGGACCCTGCTCAGCAGAGACATCGGTCCCAGCATCTGGCTCAGGCTGATAGAGGACGACTGGTTACTACTGCCCTTCTACCTCTGTAGCCAGCAATGTTCAGCAGCAAGCAGGTCTTTCTGGGACTAAGTCCTGCTTTTCCCGTACTGAGCATGCCCACGGGACGACCTCCCATTGGAGGTCGGGGGTCACATGCTTAGGTCCTGTTGCAGTTCCTATTGGACCACTAGGAAGGTCCTTGTCTGCTGCAGCTATAAAAGGTTCGCATGGCTGCACGGCCATGCGCTAGTATCAACCTTTGTTATGAACTTTGCTGCTTCAGTGGTCATGTCTGCATGAGGTCAGGGTTGGCTGAAATAAGCCCCCAGAATACCGGCACCTCCGGTGAGGAGTTTTGTGTGTTTGGATTCAGGGCTTGGCTGAAATAAGCCCCTAGAATACCAGCTCCTCCGGTGAGGAGTTTTGTGTGCTTTGCTGACTGCGTGACCACTGGTTGCTCTCTGCTCAGTTAGGTAGCTGTGATCCTCTGTGAGGTTAACAGGGCACAGCGTTCCCCTATTTATGCGATTCTGTGAAGTAACAGAGTTCGCTTATAGCGCCATATAGTGCCGCCAATTCTAGCAGCAGGTTACTCTCCTGCACGGTATATATATATATACATATATACTCAGTGCATTCCGCCAACCCTACCAGTGTGTTCAAGTACTTTTTCCCTGTGTAATTTCTCATTATCACACATAACTTGATTTATGGACATCTATTTCTTTGCCTGTGTGGATTGGATGAGTTGCTATGGACATCTGGTTACAATTTAATGTCAACAGCACCTTTAGAAATATATTTACTTGAAAATTGGTGACATGTTCAATAGGTATTTCACCTGCTGTCTGTGAATGGTGTGTAAAGTGAGTGTATTAATATACTCACCTACCATTGCTTTCTCCAGGATCCAGGGCCGTCCTGATTCTCTTCTTAGTGCCGTCACCATCCTGCTTCTCATCTTAGTGACGTGCCTATATAGACGACTTAGGAGGGCTGATCCTAAAGAAAGATTCCCTTTAAGTCTAAATGGCATATACACAGTAAAAGTAACACATAATTGTGATGTTCTATTAGTTTCAGGGCAAACAAGCATCAGACACATGTAGTCAGGTAACAATGAATAAAATAGTCATTGCATTATGGGTAAGGTGAGTTGCCCCACAAGCGCTGAATGTTAAGCTGACAGGCAGTGCTAAACGACCACCAATTGGTAAATATTATGGAACTGCTGTCGTTGAAATGCGTGTTTACACTGGAAGACTGAGCTAAATGATGCACACTGAACAATCAGTAATAGACCACTCAATATGTATACGCCACCATTGTTTTCAGTAGAACGAGTCCTGTTTACACAGAGCAATGTTCTGCCGCAAAAGATGATTTTTTAGGCTGCTTAAAAGTCATTTTACCTCATGAACAAGCATGTTACTCGTTCACCGGGTGATGATCTGCCTGTTTACACTGACAGATTATCATGAATAAGCATTGTAGAGAATACTTGTTCACGATAATCTATCGGTGTAAATGCTCCTTAAAATTGGAATATAAAGCTGATGTTCAGGCATATTATAGAGAAAATGATAATCAGCCATTTGCATTTTTAGATTGACAAACTTTGTTTGTCCTTGACTCACTCTTCAGTCACCAATGTCCTGAGTCAATGATAAATTACCAAACCTCACTGTAACTGAAATACCTAACCTTTCTTCCACAAAATTCTTGCCCAGTTTTGGAATCTTGGTAAGAAGAGTATTTAGAAAGTGACTATAGGAAAACACTAATGAGGTGGGTCAAGGATAGGAAGGCGTCAGGTATGAGTGCTGAGCATACCCTGCACAAGATGCCAGCTGAGCATGGCTCACTGTTCCTACATTGTAGCCATCTGAAGTACACATTTATTGGAATATTGTGATGGCAGCATTGGAGATGTTGGCCACTGTTTGAAAGTGTGTAGAAGATAACCTCTGAGGCTTAAGGTACCGTCACATTAAGCGACGCTGCAGCGATAGCGACAACGATGCTGATCGCTGCAGCGTCGCTGTTTGATCGCTGGAGAGCTGTCATACAGACCGCTCTCCAGCGATCAACGATGCCGAGGTCCCCGGGTAACCAGGGTAAACATCGGGTTGCTAAGCGCAGGGCCGCGCTTAGTAACCTGATGTTTACCCTGGTTACCAGCGTAAAAGTAAAAAAAACAAACAGTACATACTCACCCAGCGTCCCCCAGCGTCTGCTTCCTGACACTGACTGAGCTCCGGCCCTAACAGCACAGCGGCTTTCACTTTCACTTTAGGGCCGGCGCTCAGTCAGTGTCAGGAAGCAGACGCTGGGGGAGGTATGACGCTGGGTGAGTATGTACTGTTTGTTTTTTTTTACTTTTACGCTGGTAACCAGGGTAAACATCGGGTTACTAAGCGCGGCCCTGCGCTTGGTAACCCGATGTTTACCCTGGTTACCAGTGTAAAACATCGCTGGTATCATTGCTTTTGGTGTCAAACACAACGATACACGGCGATCGGACGACCAAATAAAGTTCTGGACTTTATTCAGCGACCAGCGACATCACAGCAGGATCCTGATCGCTGCTGCGTGTCAAACTAAACGATATCGCTAGCGAGGACGCTGCAACGTCACGGATCGCTAGCGATATCGTTTAGTGTGACGGTACCTTTAGTGACATTTAGTTACTTACAGACTCCTTTTTTTTGGTCTGCTTACGTGACCTTATACTCATGTGCTATGAGATGGGAAGAGTAGGTTAAAAGATACACGAAGAGATAAAAAAAATGATTACCGGTAAATGATCATTATTAAATTTGTGGCTCATAATTCATGTCTAATACATGAAATATTATTTCTGTATTGTACTTTGACAAAAAAAGTTTTCAGATTTGTAACGAATATGTGAATCTATAAACTATCCATTCTCAATTCAATAATAATCCATAGTTCATAGATCACGAATGAATGTATGGGCAGATGTATGGAGCTGTGCCTAAATGGAGGCATGCATCTTCCAAAGCTTTCAATATATAGGCATTTATTTTTTGTTTAGAGATAAATACAAAATTTGATTTAATTGGACTTTTTTATACAGGAAAGCTGCATTAATTACACTGCAAAATAATAGTAAACAAGTGTTGATATTATCACTTGTTTGCACAATTAACTTCCTGTGTAAACAGGCCACTGAACACATGATGAACAAGCAAATCGCTCATTCAATAGATGAAATGATCTTTTGCTCAGTACAAAAAAACCATTGCTCTCAGCGGTGTATAATCTTGTGGACTCATTCTACTAAAGAACCATGGCAGCCTATGAGCACTGAGTGATCTAGTACATTGTTTACTTTGGTCTGTCTGTGTAAACAGGCTGTTACATGACCGCCAATCAATGAAGGTTTATCGGCAGTCGTATCGTCCCGTCTGTCAGTCCATGTAAACTAGTGTTTCCCAAATCTAGTCCTCATGGACCCCAACACATGTTTTCAGGCTTGCCTTAGTATTGCACAGGAGAGAGAACCTGCGGCCAGTTCTGATGCCTTGATAATAATTTCAACAACTGTGCGATACTAAGGAAATCCTGAAAACATGACGTGTTGGGGGCCAGGAAGACTGGATTTGGGAAACATTGACGTAAATGGGCCCTTAAGGATTTAGCATTCCAATATTTCTTAGCCAAACATTCCATCTTTTAGAAATTCATTTGTCTTTTAAAGTTGATATCTGTCAGGAAATTTGCTTTGGGTACACACAATTAGTGGTGTGATTGGATGAATAGATATTAAATAGACTTTTCAGGAATATCAATTCTATTGCAATATGTGCATTTTTCCTAGTAAAACTTCCTCCTGAAATACACATTTTAGCCCACCGCTCGCTGTTCTAATTTAATTTAAGTAACTAATTTTGACCATAAATACTGATGTGAAATGAATTTTGATTCTGAGCCCATGCGAGCTATTTCTTTTTTTTTTTCCCTACCTCGGTGCGGAGTTTGATTATTATTTGTTACTCGTTAATTTCAATCGCTAGTATCGTGCTTTGCTTTTTCTTTTTTTTTTTGTTAGTTGAAAAAGAAGTGTAAGTATAAAGGAAGCAGATGGTCCCTTTGTGATTGAATGAAGAAAAAGGGGTTGGAGAACAATGCATGAATAGGTGTAGTCTAATAAAACACTCAGCCACCTGCTGCCAATGTCTTTCAAAAAGATTCTGTTGCATATTTTGAAAATTAACAAGCAATGTATCCTTGAGTTTAATGAAGAAGGAAAGAAAATGCAGATTCGGGGAATATATCTATATTTGTTGTGCTATTGTTTCCTCTTTGTCCGTAATACCTTTTGTTTTGCTTCTAGACTAACCAGTATATAAATTTATGTGACCTTTTCTTCCATTATAGAGAGATATAATCATGTGCGTTTTGCTTTTAATACCAATATATTGATTATTCGCACGCTTTAGTTTTATTCCATGTCTTGCTGCCTTCCTGAATATTGTGTCGCCTGCTGTGTTTTTATTGTTTACTGTGTATATCACACTGTGCAAGTAATACGGTTTATTTCTTTTCCTAGGGATTTACTCTTCAGGCAGAATATCAGAATCTTATCAGCCCAACATCTACAGCAGCCCAGGTTGTTACTCAAGCGATGGAGTATGTCCGTTCAGGTTGTAGGAATCCTCCCGGACAGGCCATCGAATGGAACAATGACTACTGCAGTAATGGGTGAGCAGGCGATCAGCACACTCTAGTGTTCCACTGCTGATATTAAATGTGTCACACGGCATCGCAGGAACAAGATTTGGTTTGCATTTGTGTATAGAATTATTGGCAATGCGTCAGAAGCAGATACTGACGAATAGTTTTCATTTTGGTTTTTGTAATATGCATTATTGCTTTAGATTTAACTATTTACATGTGGAAATGATGTGAAACATATTAATGTGAAAGCAATGTAACATTGATCATTATATTAATATATATATCTCATACAGTGCAAAGGAAGACTTTATATGAGCATGGTGGTTAGGCCTCGTGCCCTGAAACATGGGGCACATTCTCTATTGGGCTTTTATGTTCTCCCTGTGTTTGAATAGGTTTCATCCAGGTACCTGGAAACATGGGGGCCGTAGTTACAAATCTGACCAGTAACACCTATATGAATTTTATTGAGCAGATGTACTAATCCTGTTGTATATTTAACAGTACACATCTAAGGTGCTCATATACCGTAGATAATTGTTGGTTGCTTAGTTACGGTATCTCTCACAACTTCTCCAGCGCTCATGTGTTCCCTATGTATAGAACAGATTAAATGCCCCCATGCACACATTAGACCCGCCAATATTGGTAGGTTCATCCAACAGTCTAATGTGTACGGTGGCCCCAGACAGGTATCAGGGGAGATAAGAATCCGCCATGTCCAATTTCGGAATGTCGATCCTTTTGTTCTCTGCGAGCTTCCGTCAGAGGAGTCTGGCCATGGCTCTCTCATCAGAGTGAGTGCTCCTATGTATGTAAGAGACGGGAAAGATATCAACTGGCCAAGTGATTGGCTAAAACTTCATTGTCCAACAGCTATCTATTGTGTATATTCATCGGGCCCCCTAAGCTGAATATGGCAGTAAATGATCTGCCTGCAGAACAAAAGGATCATTATCTCTGTCAGGAAGCCACCATACACATGTAGTGATTTTGTTATGTAATTTTACATGCCTCGCACCCTTAGTCATGATCAATGGTGTGATGCACCTGAAACGTGTAGATGCACCTGTGATTGGCAATTTCCTGTGTACACTATACATTGTCAGCAAGCAGAAAATCAGTGGTGGGGGCGGGGTTACACACATTAGGTGGACTGGCTTGCACATGAGACCTAGTCCAGCAGTGAAAATCTCCAGCTGATAAAATACTGATTGTTTTGAGACTACAGCACGCTGCCTAATAAGTGACACATCCCTAGAATTGGACTCTCCTAGCTTATGCTGCTCTCAGATTAAATAGCAAAACCCTGCTGACAGATTCCTTTTAATCTAAAGCTACAAAAAACACATGTACATTAGAGTAAGTGAACTGGTATTAAAAGTAGTGAACAACCCTTATTATATTTTTATAGTAATATTATCAGTAAGTTCTATCGAGGTACGTAACTTTCACCATAAGTTAATTTAGTAACATTTTGTATTGATTATTTTCCTTTTAGGAACATGCAGAGGGACAAAGCACTGTACCTAACCTGAAAGTATGAACCACGCCGAAACAAATATCTTTCAGAAGAGGAATGCAGGGACGACCCTTGTCGAGGATCGCATTTGGCGACCATGGCAATTCTGCAATTCATTATAAAATACAAGTTGCTAAGCACTTAGGACATTTACATTTGTGGACTATCCACTCTGGGAAAATAGTCTTGCTTCTTCTTTTCAAACTCCTTTAAGTAACATGTTTCCCCCTTCCTTTCCGAGAGAAGATTACTAAAGAAAATTGGACCATTCATATTTTCTATTGGGTTTGCTGTGAAGTGCTGCACTAGTAAAGCTGCCTTAGCAACTGTAGTCATCTCAGATTAAAGCGTCCTGGAGTTTCCATTGGTTTTCATAAAGGTTGTTTATATAAATCTACTAAAGACTTTCCAAATGGCTTGATGTAGCACTCATAGCAAGGGTGTAAATAGCATGAGTGTCCATTCTCCTAGAGTATAAAATGTGGATGTTGTGTAGCTAAATTACAATTGAAATCTGGTACATTCCAGGTGGTACACTTTGGAAAATGATTATGATTGGCAAACATTCATATTTTTGCTTATTTTTTAATGCCTAATATGTCTATATTTTCAAAAATATTTCGGGAGAAAAATCCTCCACTGAGAAATTGGCTAATTGTGCTCTGGGCTATACAGAAATCAAACATGTTTATTTTGTACCGCATTAAAATGGCTTTTTGTATCACTTCTTGTGTAACTGTTAGTAAATGTCATTATGTCCCTCTATGTATAAAACCTGCCAAATGCTTATATGTTATTTTACTAGATGCAGAAACAGATTGGAAACAGCTAAATTGTAACCTTGATAACCTGGCTATGTGTTATATTGTTTCTCCATACTGTGTCTGTATTGAATCTTTTTATTTTTTATTTTTTTCTATTATTTTATTTTATTTTTTATTATTAAATGGAGCCTGTTGCGCCTATTTATGAAATAATGAATCTATGTGTTTGTAAGTAATTTTCTTAGCTTTTTAAATATGTTTCTTTGATGTTTTCACATTTTTGCTGGAAAAAATATATTGTTTCACAATTCATGTGAATTCATTTCCTTTCTACTGTGACATTCAATAAAACCAAACTTGCGTTTTTAAATGATAAAAAATAAAAGTGATCGAAAAACTTTCCTGTTTTATTCATATTTTCTTGCTCAGAAAGTCAGACAAGACAAGTAAAATATATAACCGATACCGTAACTGGCAACAATGTAGCATCAGTTTATATTTATATGGTGTAGTAAAATGATATAACCCCCAAGAGTAAACAACAGTGAAAAGATGTGATTCTGCCTTTTAGTTTTCAATCAGGTTTTGGCTATGGAACTTGGCAAGAGGTAGTGATAAATTGTTCTTATAAGCTTCTATGATCACACGTCAAATCTAGTGAAAGAACTGTGAAGCATGGAAAAATGCCCTACTTGTGCTGTGTTTAACATGAATATGAAAGGTCTTTTGACAAATGGGAGAATTCCCCTAGGCCACATATCAGTCAGAATGTCTTTCTAAGTGAAAGGCAAATGGAGGAAATGGCAAAACCACATCTTCTAAGATAGATCTGATTCCATTGAAAGACTTTTAGATACTTATATCACCAATGGCATAAAAGTGGTTTCACTTAAAATTAAATACTTTCCATAAACTTCATACTTTAGAACTTTAACTATTGATATTGTTAGTAATGATGAACACCACTATATGTCATGTTGAGACCTTAAATCCATTGTTTAATCTGATGTAAGGGAGTAGATGGACAGTATCAGCAGATGATAGCTTAAAGCACCACTCCAGCGATTATTTTTTTATTTTAGTACTGGAGTGGTGCCACTAATCCAAGTTGAAAGCACAAAGAGAAAACCAGCTCACCCAGGCTTTAGGCGGTTGGAAGCACAGCTTACACAAGACCAGATGGAAATTTACTGAAGAGGAAAGAAAAAATTAGCAAATTTCCCAGAAGCTGGATCAATTTTTTCTTTCCTCTTCAATAATCTAAGTTCCCTGCCCCTAGTCTTATACTTAGCAGCCATCGTCTTCAGCTCTTCTCAGCACCACGCCACCATCTTAGGACCGCAACTTCTGACTGACCGGAAGTCAGTGGTAACAGTCACACTCAGTATAAATTTATGAGATCTTTGGTCTGGCCTCGTTGTAGCATTTTTTCTTTTATCTCAGGTCATCTCCGCTGCGGTCTCCCATTCTTCTCCTGCCGCAGTGGAGGCTGGTCAGCAGAGACGTCGGTCTCAGCGTCTCGCTCAATCTGACTGTGAAGAGGATCACTGCTGCTTTTCCAGCTTCTGCCATTGATGTCAGTGCTGGGCAGCGGCGAGCAGACGCTTTTGGGACTAAGTCCTGCTTTTCTCCTTCTGAGCATGCCCAGAGTAAGATCTCTCAGTGGAGATCGAGGGTCACATGCTTGGATACTGCAGCAAAGCCCATTTGTCCTCCAGGAAGGTCCTGAAGGTGCTCAGGCTTTGTGGCAGCTTCTCATTGGTCCTTCTAGGAAGGTCTTGTTCTGGCAGCTATAAAAGGCTCGCATGGCCGCACGGCCATGCGCTAGTATCTTCCTAAGTTATGTGCTTTGCGCCAGTGTGGTCATGTAAGATTGTGTTCAGGGACCCGGCTGAAATAAGCCCCTAGAATGCTGGCACCTCCGGCAAGGAGTTTGTGTGTTTGTGTGTATTCAGGGACCAGGCTGAAATAAGCCCCTAGAATGCTGGCACCTCCGGTGAGGAGTTTTGTGTGCATGCATGACCACTGACTGCTCTCTGATGGGCAGTTAGCGTGTGCTCCTGTGAAGTCTAACAGGGCGCAGTGCTTTGCTTTCACGGCTGTTCTGTGAGTTAACAGAGCTAGCCAATACCGCCATATAGTGCTGCCATTTGCTAGCAGCAGGTTTTCCTGCACGGTGGACCCCGGGCTGTGAACGCATCAATAACAATAAAAAACTATATTTTCTCGGTGCGTTCCGGTAGCCCTAACACAGGGTTATTCCAGGAAGACACTGTAGAATACATCATAAATGTAAATGTGCGATTGGTTGGGGGCCAATTGTGGCCCTTAATTGAATGACCCCAACCTGCATTACTAAGTGGGCAATTCATGTTGCTGTTCATCTACTTACTGATGATATATCGATGGCAAATGAGGAGATGCCAACAATTATTTATATTGGAAAATCCCTTATTTTGTACTAATTTAAAAAGAAAAAGTTGTAACCAAGCATAAAAATATACAGCAATCCAAGAAGATGACTTCTGCTTTGTCTATTACATTTTCAGTAGGTGTTATCAATAAAGAAGAATAAAGGTGAATTACAGAAAATCTTCATTTGAGCCAATGTGGATTTTTGTGAAATTCAAGGAGCATTTACTTACACTCAAATATATTTGTTCATCTCTACTCAAAAATAAAAGAATGAGATCAAAGTCATATTAACCCTTGGTCAGGTACATCTGATCTGACAGGCACAGCTCAATTACTGTAGTTTTGTTTTTCTCTTATCTTCAAACTATCAGAAAATCTCCCCCTCCCAGTTATTTCCGGTCTTTACATGCTCTTTGAACCCTGATCTCATTGTGTTACAGCAGACGTTCTGGAGAGCAGATCCAGACCTTTGCAGTTTCTCAGGCTCACTGTGCCTGAACCTGTCTCTCATTTGAAGGTTAGTATTTTCTCTTTTTATTCAGCACAATTGTTTATTTAGCTTATTTTATGAATGAATGATGCAAAGTTTGAGGAAATAAGTATGGATTTCTTAGAAAGGCACATTGTGCCCTAATATGTACTCTCTATCTCACTTCAGATTCTCTGCTGTAATGGCCAGTAAAATGTATGATTTATCTAACCCCCTTCATTTTAAAGAAATTAAGAATCTGCTGATAAATGACGATGAAGGAGACCCCACACTGAGTGAAGATTTAGGGGAAGAAAGTGACATTTCATCCTAAGTTGAGGTGGAAGAATGTAAAAGTGATTCAGGAACAGAGTAGGATGATGAGGAGAATGAAACAGATGAACAAGATACAGATAACACCTATTATTTGGGCAAAGATAAAAAGACCAAGTGAAGCAAGAAGCCACTTAGAGCGTTAGCCAAATCACCAAGCGCTGGCCAACGGTCATCGTCGCAATGTTAAATGTGGGCGATATCAATTCACAAGTGATTTACCTCAGCAATCAACTGGAACCCCTAAGTAGATGAATTTACCTGAAAACATTGGCTAATAAATGGGTGAGAGGAGAGCTACGCTGAAGAAGTCTGAAGACGAGTGGAATCCCCTCTAGCCCGCAAGTCCGGATGAAAGATTTCATCCCAAAGATGAGAGAGAAAAATCACCATGTCTACCTCCTTCCAAAAGACGTAGATGCACCACCTGCACTGTGGAAACTGGTGACAGAAGAAAGTCAAATTCTGCATTAAAAAGAGTCAACGCAATCTGCCTGTACTATGCAAATTTGATCTGCCAGCCTTGCTTCTCTAAGTGTCACTGTGTTTCTTCTGATGAACATGTTACATCTAAATCTGAGTGAATAGTAATTAAGTATCATCTAAGCGCATGTTGGGTGTCGAGTTCCCGCCTCAAAACAAGGAGAATCTCAAACCATCTCCGCTGCAGTCTCCCATTCTTCTCCGGCCGCAGTGGAGTCTGCTCAGCGGAGACGTCGGTCCCAGCTTCTAGCTCAGGCTGATACTGGACGACTGGTTACTACTACTCTCCCAGGCTCTGTTCTTGTAGCCAGCAATGTTCAGCAGCAAGCAGGTCTTTCTGGGACTAAGTCCTGCTTTTTCCCTTACTGAGCACTCCCACGGGACGACCTCCCATTGGAGGTCGGGGGTCACATGCTCAGGTCCTGTTGCGGCTCCTATTGGACCATCTGGAAGGTCTTGGAGCACTGCCGCTATAAAAGGTTCGCATGGCCACTCGGCCATGCACTAGTGTACACTTGTAAATGTGTGTGTGTTGACATGTGAAAGTCGCTCATTAATTATCCCCTCCCTTGTGTATGACTGCTCATGTAAGGTGGATGATTGCTATCTAGCACCCGACTTGCTATCAGCACGTGACACAGAAAACTGCGTCAAATTGCTGTGACCGCCAGTGCGGCGCCGTGCGCTTTCACAGCGCTTTCCTTGCCCAAGCCTGGGTGATTAGTGGCATCTGCCAGAGCGGCACCGCATGCACTACCGTGCAATTAAATTATTATTTCTGTTACGCTGACACCCCAGTTGCGGTGTCGAGCGCAAGAGGTCTAGTTGTACTCTAATCCCGAGTCTAGGGGTTAGAGTTCTGTGACTCCTTGCTTGCGCTCTTTGTGCGGTACCGCTGCCCTGTGACGTAACAGGGTTCGCTTTCTTCATACTGGGTGAACTTAACCCGTGTGTGAATCCATATTGTACCGCCATATAGTCCGTCATTACTTAGCAGCAGGTTCCATTTCTGCACGGTGGACCCCGGGCTGCGAACGCACCTTACTCTATCTTTCTAATTATTTGGTGCGTTCCGCTAGCCCTAACAGCGCATTACCATTACGTTTTTTTTCCTAATTTTAATGTTTAGTAATAGTTATGTCATGAAAACTGGAGGCTATTTGGCGGTAGATGAGAAATTTTGGTACTTTTTGTTTTAAAATGTTTATGGTTATTTAAATGTTTTTTCTTGCATCTGATTTGTGTACTCTCTTTTAATACATCCCTGTGAAGGTCCCTGATTACTTTTAGAGTCCTGAAATTGAAATAATTAGATATTATAGGTAATATTATAACCTGTGCCTGTTAAATTTCATACATAATAATCGTGTGGTTTATTGAAATGTACAATTGTCCATTTCAACTTATGAACATTCATAATCATCCAAAAACGAGCTGCGAGCGATCACTCGATCCTTGAATGGCACATTTTCAGCAATTCATCTATTAGATATTTGGGCTGATAATTTAGGATGTCTATCTGTCTGAATCCTCCTCCCAAGTGTATGAGTGTATACACATGGCTTTACAATTATGCACATATATACATAGTACACACAATCACAACAATATGTTAACCCTTTCATCATCTTGTGTTTTTCCGTTTTTGAGTTTCCTTTTTTTGCTCCTCTTCTTCCCAAAGCCATAACTTTTTTATTTTTCCATCAATATGGCCATGTGAGGTGTTGTTTTTTGTAGGATGAGTTGTACTTTTGAACAGCACCATTGTTTATTCCATATAATGTACTTGAAAATAGGAACAAAATTCAAAGTGCAGTTAAATTGCAAAAAGTGCAATTCCACAATTGTTTTTTGATTGGCTTTTTTTTTACCATATTCACTAAATGCTAAAACTGACCTGCCATTATGATTCTCCACGTCAGTATGAGTTCGTAGATGCCAAACATATAAAGGTTCTTATTTAATTACCGTATTTTTCGGACTATAAGACGCACCGGACTATAAGACGCACCCAGGTTTTAGAGGTGGAAAATAGGGGAAAATAATATTTGAAGCAAAAAAAGGTGGTAAAATATTTAATAACATAAACATACTATTATATGTGTTGTTATTATATATAATAGTATGTTATTAGGTTGGAAGCTGCAGGTAGAAGATGGAGCTGCAGGACCAGTGTGGTGCTGTAAAGTACTATAGGAAGACGCTGGAGGGTGAGTATAAGAATGGGGGCACAGGGCTTATATTTAAAGCACCACTCCAGCACTGAAAAATAACACTGGAGTGCTGCTTTGAGATCCCATTGGGAGAACTATAACTCCCAGCATGTCCTGCAGATCCTATGGCATGCTGGGAGTTATAGTTCACCACAGAAGTGGCAGGTTACTTTATTGTGTGTTGTACTGACTAACCTTTTAATTGTGGCAGCCAGCCAGCTGTGGTGAGGTAAAATGCTGTAGCATCCCATCCCATGACATCACAGAGCGCTCCCTCTTGCTGCCTCTCCACAGCACAGGAGGAAGCTTGCAGATTGTAGTGTGGTGTCTGCAGGACCTGTGATGACATCAGAAGAGGGAGGGCTCTGTGCTGCCATGTGATGCTCCAGCCCGCCCTCTTCATGACATCACACAGATCCTTGTGCTGGAGCACTCAGCATCCAGCACAGCCCCGGCAGGCAGGTATGCAGCGATCTTGTGTCTCCCCTCTGGCCCCTGCTGCTGCCTCCTCCACCAGACACACAGATCTCCCCAGCTGCTGCAGGAATCCAGCGCTGGGGAAACCATGTGTGTCCCTGTGAAGGACTATTCATTTGCTGCTCCCTGCTCACCACTCAGCTAACAGGTGGGCGGGGAAGCAGCTAATGAATAATCACTGCACTTTAATGATCGAACCATGTAGTTTCCCCAGTGCTGATTCCTGAAGCCAGGCAGGGACATTTTTCTGCCTCCTGCCTCCCAGTGCATCCCACTCGCTGCTGCCCCCTCCCCACGTTACATCCCTACCATAAGACGCACCCACACTTTCCTCCCAAATTTGGAGGAAAAAAAGTGCGTCTTATGGTCAGAAAAATACAGTAAGTGGTAAAATTAAATCCAAAGTTTCCCAAAAAAATTTGCCATTGTCTGAGACCCGTAGCATCTCTATTTTTTGTGATCTTGGTGAGGGCTTATTTTTTGTGGGCCGAGCTGATGCTTTTATCTATACTTTTTTGGCCTGGATATGATCACCTGCTATTGCATTTTAATGCAATGTTGCACCGACAAAAAAGCGTAATTATGGCGTTTTGATTTTTTTCTCGTTACGCCGTTTACCAATTTGATTAATTATTTTTATGTATTTATTAGATCAGTTGACTATGAAACTAAATATGTGAATTTTTTTAAAATTATTGTTTTATTTTGAATGGGGCGAATGGGTGGTGATTTGAACTATTATATTTTTTTTATATTTTTAACCCCTTTCTGCCATTAGACGTACTATTCCATCCATGTGGGGTGGGCCCTACTTCCCATGGATGGAATAGTATGTCATAGGTGATCGGCTGCGCTTACGGGGGAGCGCGGCCGATCGCCGCCAGGTGTCAGCTGATTATTACAGCTGACATCCGGCACTATGTGCCAGGAGTGGTCACGGACCACTCCCGGCACATTAACCCCCGGAACACTGCGATCAAACATGATTGCAGCGTTACGGGTGCATAGAGAAGCATCGCGCAGGGACAGGGTTCCCTGCATGCTTCCCTGAGACCTTCGGAACAACATGATGTGATCACGTTGTTCGGAGGGTCCCCTGCCTCCTCCTCCTCCCTGCAGGCCCCGGATCCAAAATGGCCACAGGGCTCCTTCCGGGACCTGCAGGGAGGTGGCTTGCAAGCGCCTGCTCAGTGCAGGCGTCGGCAAGCCTGGAGCACTGCCTGTCAGATCGCTGATCTGACAGTGCTTTGCAAAGTGTCAGATCAGCGATCTGACACTATAGCATGATGTCCCACCCTGGGACAAAGTAAAAAGTAAAAAAAAAAATATTTACATGTGTAAAAAAAAATAATAAAAAAATTCCTAAATAATGAAAAAAAATTTATATTGTTCCAATAAATACATTTCTTTGTCTAAATAAAAAAATAAAATTAAAAGTACACATATTTAGTATCGCCGCATCCTTAACAACCCGTCCTATAAAACTGTCCCACTAGTTAACCCCTTCTGTGATCACCGTAGAAAAAAAAACGAGGCAAAAAACAACGCTTTATTATCATACAGCCGAACAAAAAGTGGAATAACATGTGATCAAAAAGATGAATATAAATAAACATGGTACCACTGAAAACATCATCTTGTACTGCAAAAAACGAGCTGCCATACAGTATCATCAGCAAAAAAATAAAAAAGTTATAGTCCTCAGAATAAAGCGATGCAAAAATAATTATTTTTCATTTAAAATAGATTTTATCGTATAAAAGCGCCAAAACATAAAAAAATGATATTAATGAGGTATCATTGTAATCGTACGGACCCGAAGAATAAAATTGCTTTATCAATTTTAGCAAACATGGAACGGCATAAATACCCCCCAAAAGAAATTCACGAACTGCAAGTTTTTGTTCATTCTGCCTCACAAAAATCAGAATAAAAAGTGATCAAAAAACATCACGTGCCCGAAAATGTTACAAATAAAAATGTCAACTCGTCTTGCAAAAAACAAGACCTCACATGACTCTGTGGACCAAAATATGGAAAAATTATAGCTCTCAAAATGTGGAGACGCAAAAACTATTTTTTGCAAAAAAAAGCGTCTTTTAGTGTGTGACAGCTGCCAGTCATAAAATCCGCTAAAAAAACACTATAAAAGTAAATCAAACCCCCCCTTCATCACCCCCTTAGTTAGGAAAATATAATAAAATAAAAAAATGTATTTATTTCCATTTTCCCATTAGGGTTAGGGTTGTGCTAAAGTTAGGATTAGGGATGGGGCTAAAGTTAAGGTTAGGGTTGAGGCTAGTTAGGGTTAGGGCTACAGTTAGGGTTAGGGCTACAATTAGGGTTGGGGCTAAAGTTAGGGTTAGGGCTAGTGTTGAGCGATACCTTCCGATATGCATTGGTATCGGTATCGGATAGTATCGGCCGATACCGGCAAAATATCGGATCTCGCCGATACCGATACCCGATACCAATGCATTTCAATGGGATGCAAAGTATCGGAATGGTTCCCAGGGTCTGAAGGAGAGGAAACTCTCCTTCAGGCCTTGGGATCCATATTCATGTGTAAAATAAAGAATTAAAATAAAAAATATGGATATACTCACCTCTCCGGCGGCCCCTGGACCTTACCGCACGTGAAGGACCTGCGATGATGTCGCGGCTTGTGATTGGTCACGTGAACGGTCACATGAGCGCTCACGTGACCAATCAGAAGCCGCGACGTCATCGAGGGCCCTTCACGCGCACATTCTTAGGAACGGAGGCTGCCGGTTACAGCGGTAAGATCCAGGGGCCGCCAGAGAGGTGAGTATATCCATATTTTTTATTTTAATTCTTTATTTTACACATGAATATGGTTCCGATACCGATTCCCGATATCACAAAAGTATCGGAACTCGGTATCGGAATTCCGATACTGCAAGTATCGGCTGATACCCGATACTTGCGGTATCGGAATGCTCAACACTAGTTAGGGCTAAAGTTAGGGTTTGGATTACATTTATGGTTGGGATTAGGGTTAGGATTAGGGTTAGGGATGTGGTTAGGGTTATGGTTGGGATAAGGGTTAGGGGTGTGTTGGAGTTAGGGGTGTGGTTGGGATTAGGGTTAGGGGTGTGTTGGGGTTGGGGTGTGGTTGGGATTAGGGTTAGGGGTGTGGTTAGGGATATGGTTGGGATAGGGGTTAGAGGTGTGTTGGAGTTAGGGGTGTGGTTAGGGTTGGGATTAGGGTTAGAGATGTGTTTGGGTTAGGGTTTCAGTTACAATTGGGGGATTTCCACTGTTTAAGTACAACAGGGGCTCTCCAAACACGACATGGCGTTCGATCTCAATTCCAGCCAATTCAGCGTTGAAAAAGTAAAACAGTGCTCCTTCCCTTCCGAGCTCTCTCACGCACCAAAACAAGGGTTTACCCCAACATATGGGTTATCAGCGTACTCAGGACAAATTGAACAACAACTCTGGTTACCTTTGGGAAAATAAAAATGGGGGCTAAAAAAATCATTTTTTATTTTCACGGCTCTGCGTTATAAACTGTAGTGAAACATTTGGGAGTTCAAAGTTCTCACAACACATCTAGATAAGTTCCTTGGGGGGTCTAATTTCCAATACCAATCCAACTAAGTCTGCATTCCTTCCCTTCCGAGCTCTACCATGCGCCAAAACAGTGGTTCCCCCCACATATGGGGTATCAGTGTACTCAGGACAAATTGTACAACAACTTTTGAGGTCCATTTTCTCCTGATTTTTTTTTTCACAGCTCTGCGTTATAAACTGTAGTGAAACACTTGAGGGTTCAAAGTTCTCACAACACATCTAGATAAGTTCCTTCAGGGGTATAGTTTCCAATATGGGGTCAATTGTGGGGTTTTCTACTGTTTAGGTACATCAGGGGCTCTGCAAACGCAATGTGACGCCTGCAGACCATTCCATCTAAGTCTGCATTCCAAACAGCACTCCTTCCCTTCCGAGCCCTGCCATGCACCCAAACATAAGTTTTTTCACACATATAGGGTAACAGCATACTCAGGACAAATTGGACAACAACTTTTGGGGTCCAATTTCTCCTGTTACCCTTGGGAAAATATAAAATTGGGGGCGAAAATATCATTTTTGTGAAAAAATATGACTTTTTATTTCTACTGCTTTACATTATAAACTTCTGTGAAGCACTTGGTGGGTCAAAATGCTCATCACACATCTAGATAAGTTCCTTATGGGTTCTACTTTCCAAAATGGTGTCACTTGTGGGGGGTTTCAATGTTTAGGCACATCAGGGGCTCTCCAAATGCGACATGGCGTCCTATCTCAATTCCAGTCAATTTTGCATTGAAAAGTCAAATGGCGCTCCTTCCCTTCTGAGCTCTGCCATGCGACCAAACGGTGGTTTACCCCCACATATAGGGTATCGGCATACTCAGAACAAATTGCACAACAACTTTTGTGGTCTAATTTCTCCTGTTACCCTTGGTAAAGTAAAACAAATTGGAGCTAAAGTAAATTTTTTGTGAAAAAAGTTAAATGTTCATTTTTTTTAAACATTCCAAAAATTCCTGTGAATTACCTGAAGGGTTAATAAACCTTCTTGAATGCGATTTTGAGCACCTTGAGGGGTGCAGTTTTTAGAATGGTGTCACACTTGGGTATTTTCTATCATATAAACCCCTCAAAGTGACTTCAAATGGAATGTAGTCCCTAAAAAAAATTATGTTGTAAAAATGAGAAATTGCTGGTCAACTTTTAACCCTTATAACTCCTTAACAAAAAATATGTTGGTTCCAAAATTGTGTTGATGTAAAGTAGACATGTGGGAAATGTTACTTATTAAGTATTTTGTGTGACATAGCTCTGTGATTTAAGGGCATAAAAAATTTTCGCCAAATTTCCGTTTGTTTCACAAATAAACACAGGTAATATCAAAGAAATTTTACCACTAACAGAAAGTACAATATGTCTCGAGAAAACAATGTCAGAATCACTGGGATCCTTTGAAGCGTTCCAGAGTTATAACCTCATAAAGGGACAGTGGTCAGAATTGTAAAAATTGGCCCGGTCATTAACGTGCAAACCACCCTTGTGGGTAAAAGGGGTTAAAACCATTTTTTTTTTACTTTTTACTTGCTTCAGTAGTCTTTATGGGAGACTAGAAGCTGTGATCATCCAATCGCCTGTGCTACACACAGCAGAGCTTTAGCCCACTTGGGATGGGCACCAACCGTGGGCAATCTGGCAATGACAACCTTTTGGGTCTGCTGCAGATCTTGGGTTGTCATGCCAACCCATCGGCGACCCGCGATCTTGTGACACGGGCTTTGATGGGTGGGATTAGTGATGTGCTTCCATCGTGATCATGATAAATGCCGCTGTCAGAGATTGACAACAGCATTTAACATGGTAACAACCGTGGAAGAATTGCGATTTTACCCGCAGCTGTTAGGGGCACATGTCAGCAGCTGACGTGCCGGAAATGTTGCTGGCTCATCGCCAGAGACTGCTACAAATGGAGAGCCCACCTTAGACCTAATTATACGTCTAAGGGGGTTAAATATAATTATAACATATCCACACACACATCAACATTTTTGTGATGTAATTCTTCAGCGGGCTAAAGGATTTTGTTCACCTTCTCACATTCATAGCCATTTAACGGACACCATAATTAATATATATTGACTGCAATGTATGGGTTGTTAAGAATACTGGGATGCTAATTATGACCATGCTGTTTGATAGTTTGTGACATTTGTTTCACCTCTTCACGCTGCTGCCAATTTCAATTTTTGAACCTTTGGTTTCTACTCCGTTTATTCTAAGAGTCATAACTGTTTTATTATTTCTTTATTTCATCGACATACCGATATGATGGCTTGTTTTTGGGGGATGAGTTGTATATTTGAATGCTGTCATTCATTTTATCATATAATGTTCTGAAAACAGGAAAAAATCCAAGTGGTGAAATTATGAAAAATAGAGGATTTTGTTTTTACAGCCTTCAATGGTAAAATGATCTAGCAAAATTAAAACTTCAAGTCAATGTGATTATGGTGAGGCCAAACTTATATAGTTGTTTTTTATTATTGTTTAACCCCTTTATGACCGAAGATTATTTTGTTTTTGCGTTTTCATTTTTTGCCGCCCTTCTTCCCAGAGCCATAACATTTTTATTTTTCAGTCAATATGGCCATGTAAGGGCTTGTTTTTTGAAGGACAAGTTTGTACTTTTGAACGACACCATCGGTTTTAACATGTCATGTACTGGAAAACGGGAAAAAAATTCCAAGTGCGGTGAAAATGCAAAAAATGTGCAATTCCACAGTTGTTTTTGTTTGGCTTTTTTTGGGGTATTATCGAGTTCAGACTCACCCAATCTATCAATATAAAAAAATTGACATCGCTAAACGGTGTAACAAGAAAAAAAAGTCAAAACTCCAGACTTCCTTTTTTTTGTCGCCACTACATTGCGATAAAATGCAATAACGGGCGATCAAAAGATTGTATCTGCAACAAAATGGTATCGTTAAAAACGTCAGCTCAACGTGCAAAAAACAAGCCCTCACCCAACCTGAGATCACAAAAAATGGAGACCCTACGGATATTGGAAAATGGCGCAATTTTTTTTAACGAAGTTTGGAATTTGTTTTCACCACTTAGATAAAAAAGAACCTAGACATGTTTGGTGTCTATGAACTCCTAATGAGCTGGAGAATCATAATGGCAGGTTAGTTTTAGCATTTAGTGAACTACTGATAAAAACAGCCACCCCCACACTAGCCAGACATTGGAGGGATTGGCTGCCTAGTAGAAAAAGTGCACATTGGTATAATGTGGGGGTGGCTGTTTTTATCAGTAGTTTGCACCTGTGCTGCCCTTTGCCTTTATCAGTAGAGGCCTGCTAAATGTGCACTTGTCATCAGACAGGGTTTGGGGAAGGCTGTATCTTATGGTATGTGTTTTTTTTTGCTTTTTCTATGTTAGCTGTTTTTTTATATTAGTGGTAGGACTCGCAAGTATTGAGGACCCTTGACGTGGGTTGCGAGCTTATCTATTTTGGCCAAAATATTAACCAATACCTCATTTAATGTATTTATCATATGCATTAATTTTTTGCACTTTTTATCATATCATTGTTTTTGCAGGATGTGGCCAGGCCTCTTTTTGTTGGCTTGGTTTATTGGGGCGTCTGTCCCTGTGTGCTACATACTATAGTGCTGGGCAGCTCGCCTGTTAATACAAGGGTGTCATTAATAGGCTGCAAGCCAGACACTGTGCATCACGCTTACCTGTGTGACTGGCATCTGATTCTTTACTGTTAGGGCAGTGAGAATCTGGAATTCCTTACCTGAGGAGGTGGTGATGGCGAACTCAGTCGAGAGGTTCAAGAGAGGTCTGGATGTCTTCCTGGAGCGTAACAATA
Organism: Ranitomeya variabilis; assembly: GCF_051348905.1. Lineage (NCBI taxonomy): Eukaryota > Metazoa > Chordata > Amphibia > Anura > Dendrobatidae > Ranitomeya > Ranitomeya variabilis. Next base: position 459,750,101 of record NC_135237.1, on the reverse strand, counting down.
TTGTATCTTACAGTTATTAGGTTCTTTAGAAGGACGTAGATCTGGGGATTTATTCTGACGGAATATAGGCTGAACTGGATGGACAAATGTCTTTTTTCGGCCTTGCTAACTATGTTAAAACAAGAAAAGTAGATAATTACAAATATATAAATGCATCATCTACTGAGCATAGACACATGCCAGGACGACCCCTCCCCCAACATCCTTTGACATCAGAGGTACTCTCCAATGTCCAATGGGAGATTAAAGAACACATACAGCAGCATCCTGAGTAAGAAACAACGCAAGATGTATAAACTGTGATTGCAATGAGCCAGCTTAAGTTCTCAGGGGACTTCCTCCTGGGTCCATGATCAACTGAGCCGGCTCAACAGGCAAGATGTCCACCCTTTTTAATTACTATGGTTTAATGAATGATTATTAGAAACTAGGTTGACATAGAAAAATGCACATGGTGAATATTCCCTTTTGCACATAGTAAATATTAGTGCTTGTTTGAAGAAAAATACATAATAAATTCCATATAGTAAAGATTTAAAATGAGACAGAGAATGAAATGTAGTTTATAGAAGAGAAACCCTGGAGCAAAGTTTGAATTCCTCACTAAAGATGAAAGGATTTTGATAGACAAATTGTCTAAAGGGAGAACTACAAAGCCCCAACTGACACATGACATGCTCTCTTTAAAGGGAAAATACTATCATGCTTTTAAATGTAAATCTTCAATTATTTCATTCTATCAAGTCTTATTCTGGAAACAAAATTACCCATAACTTATATTATACATAAGGTAATCCTTAGTTTTATAATGCACTTGTGACTTAATAAGAAAAATACACTAAAAGGAGAGGATTAACAGATAGACCACTAAAAGGAATGTGTCATCAGAACATGAGATCCTGCTTAAATCAAGTTATAATGTTAAGTGACTTATTTAAAAAAAATTGTATAAGATACTTTTTACAATTTCCACATCACCATTTTTATTAAAAGTTGTAATATGTAACATGATGTATTGTTCAAATCAGGTTTTCACATTAAATGCCTTATTTGAAATTTGGTGGTAATGTATTTTCAATTTTTTTTTTTAAATTACAAAGCTTATATTTTAGAAATCTTGCAGTTTTCACCCTGGCCACAAAGTCTATTACTAGTCTAATGGTAGACTATTAGAGTTCACTAATCATTATCGTTACAGGCAGAACTACAAAGACATATAAACCACCTTTATATAGTAATTAACAACTGAGCTCAAGCTCAGCCTCGCTAACTCCCTTTACAATGCACACATCGTGATGTCATAACCTTACAACATTCATCGCTCAAGTGGCATCAGAGGCCTAGTGGAGCCATACGTAATGGCCTATATTGAACAAGCCAAAGAGAATGGTGTAATGCTGTGACTGTCTTTGGTAAGGAAGGGGGTCCTTAAACTGTCCCTGGAACTGGAACCCTAACCATCTCTGTACCGAGGGTACTTTTAAAGGTAGAGAGGCCCAAGTCTTCGACCTCACAATGCTCCTGTTAATGTCCTAAGCTGTCCCCTCCACCTTCCCCAGGAGGTCAGGGACAGATATGTTAGTGTATATACACATAAGACAAACAAGAATAACAAAAAGCAACCTCCATACAAAAACACACCAAGGGTAGAGAGGAATAAAGGGAAGAATAGGAAGCTGCAAACCAAATGAGAATAGGATAATGGACAAAGTATACACCTAAGAACAGCAACCAACAATCTCCAACAGCAACTACAAACTCCAACGTCAGGACACCAACTCCAGCAACCAGGAAGCAAAATTTCACAGGCAGACATGAGAAGGTCTGGCCAGGTTTTAGAGAGAGAGAGAACAAAATGAGCAGGTCAGGAGCTTCCATGAGATGGAGGATCAAAATACACAGGCTAAATGGAAGACCTGTGATTCATAGTACGTAAAGATCACCTAACCCCAGATCTCCCAGGAGGATGTGACACACTCGTGACTAGAGTTGAGCGACTTTCATTTTTTTAAGATCGAGTCGGGTTTTGTGAAACCCGATTTTGTCCAGAGTCGAGTCGAGTGCAGTCGGCCGATTATCGCTAAAAGTCGGGGATCGACCGAAACACGAAACCCAATGCAAGTCAATGGGGAAGCATAGTCGGCAGTGAGTGGAGGCCAGGAAAACACCTACAGTGCCCATTTTAATGCCAAAAACATCCATTCTTGTTTCTGAAGCTTGTCAATCTTAATTAACTTTATAATAATAGTTGGGCATAGGGAATTGGGGGTCATTTGGCAAAAGTTGTGGGGGGAGTAGGGCTGGCTCAAGTTTTTCGTGGGCCCAGGAAATGCGGACTACGTCACGGCGGTGTTGCAGGGAAAGGTAAGTATTTCAACGTTGCAAGTGCTGTGATCCTGAGCAAGCAGGGGGGGGGCACTCGTTCGCATTGGCACTGGCACAGGGCCCCTCAAAGTACAGCGGTGTGTTTGCATGGCGGGGGCGCCTCCCACCAGCAGCGACACTTTTGCGTACTCTGAGGGGCCCTGTGCCAGTGACGTCGCCAACGAGTATGCCCCCCCACCTGATGAAGGAACCTGCACTTTCATCTGCACCTTCCTCTCTGTCCCTGTGTAAGGTGGTATAACATGCGGGAAGGGGAACCTTACTTTCAGCAGGGTCAGATTCTGGCTGTGTAGAGTATAAGGGGAATGTAGTGGTCTAGGTCAATGTACCAGCAGACTCATCTAGCAGTGGCTGGGCAATGGGCAGGATGAGGAGGAAACAGATATAGGGCCAAAGAATAAAGTAGGCTAAATGCAGTTCAAAATTGGTAACAGGACTAAACAGGCGGCATTGCTTTGTTCAGTGGAGTAGCAAACCCAAGAGCAGCAGACACTGTTTCAAGGGCCTAACCACACTAGTAGGCCAAATGCAGTTTAATATCTGATAGTATAGGGCGAAAGCAGGGGCAGACAGACACCTTTAGTAGGCCGGAACAGCCAATTTTGTTAAAAAACAGCAGTTAGTAAGAGGCAGAAGGTAGAAGCTCAGCTTTATTCAGTTGAGGACAACACCAGGCAGGGGCAGACCCCTTTAGTAGGCCGGAACAGCCAATTGCATTTTTAAAAATGGTAATTTGGAACTGAAGGTTGAAGCTCAGCTTTATTCAGTTGAGGACAACACCAGGCAGGGGCAGACAGACACCTTTAGTAGGCCGGAACAGCCAATTGCATTTTTAAAAATGGTAATTTGGAACTGAAGGTTGAAGCTCAGCTTTATTCAGTTGAGGACAACACCAGGCAGGGGCAGACAGACACCTTTAGTAGGCCGGAACAGCCAATTGCATTTTTAAAAATGGTAATTTGGAACTGAAGGTTGAAGCTCAGCTTTATTCAGTTGAGGACAACACCAGGCAGGGGCAGACAGACACCTTTAGTAGGCCGGAACAGCCAATGGCATTTTTAAAAATGGTAATTTGGAACAGAAGGTAGAAGCTCAGCTTTATTCAGTTGAGGACAACACCAGGCAGGGGCAGACATTCACCTTTAGTAGGCCGGAACAGCCAATTGCATTTTTAAAAATGGTAATTTGGAACTGAAGGTTGAAGCTCAGCTTTATTCAGTTGAGGACAACACCAGGCAGGGGCAGACAGACACCTTTAGTAGGCCGGAACAGCCAATTGCATTTTTAAAAATGGTAATTTGGAACTGAAGGTTGAAGCTCAGCTTTATTCAGTTGAGGACAACACCAGGCAGGGGCAGACAGACACCTTTAGTAGGCCGGAACAGCCAATGGCATTTTTAAAAATGGTAATTTGGAACAGAAGGTTGAAGCACAGCTTTGTTCAGTTGAGGACAACACCAGGCAGGGGCAGACAGACACCTTTAGTAGGCCGGAGCAGCCAATTTTTTTTAAAAAACAGCAGTTAGTAAGAGGCAGAAGGTAGAAGCTCAGCTTTATTCAGTTGAGGACAACACCAGGCAGAGGCAGACCCCTTTAGTAGGCCGGAACAGCCAATTGCATTTTTAAAAATGGTAATTTGGAACTGAAGGTTGAAGCTCAGCTTTATTCAGTTGAGGACAACACCAGGCAGGGGCAGACAGACACCTTTAGTAGGCCGGAACAGCCAATTGCATTTTTAAAAATGGTAATTTGGAACTGAAGGTTGAAGCTCAGCTTTATTCAGTTGAGGACAACACCAGGCAGGGGCAGACAGACACCTTTAGTAGGCCGGAACAGCCAATGGCATTTTTAAAAATGGTAATTTGGAACAGAAGGTAGAAGCTCAGCTTTATTCAGTTGAGGACAACACCAGGCAGGGGCAGACATTCACCTTTAGTAGGCCGGAACAGCCAATTGCATTTTTAAAAATGGTAATTTGGAACTGAAGGTTGAAGCTCAGCTTTATTCAGTTGAGGACAACACCAGGCAGGGGCAGACAGACACCTTTAGTAGGCCGGAACAGCCAATTGCATTTTTAAAAATGGTAATTTGGAACTGAAGGTTGAAGCTCAGCTTTATTCAGTTGAGGACAACACCAGGCAGGGGCAGACAGACACCTTTAGTAGGCCGGAACAGCCAATGGCATTTTTAAAAATGGTAATTTGGAACAGAAGGTTGAAGCACAGCTTTGTTCAGTTGAGGACAACACCAGGCAGGGGCAGACAGACACCTTTAGTAGGCCGGAACAGCCAATTTTTTTAAAAAAAACAGCAGTTAGTAAGAGGCAGAAGGTAGAAGCTCAGCTTTATTCAGTTGAGGACAACACCAGGCAGGGGCAGACCCCTTTAGTAGGCCGGAACAGCCAATTGCATTTTTAAAAATGGTAATTTGGAACTGAAGGTTGAAGCTCAGCTTTATTCAGTTGAGGACAACACCAGGCAGGGGCAGACCCCTTTAGTAGGCCGGAACAGCCAATTGCATTTTTAAAAATGGTAATTTGGAACTGAAGGTTGAAGCTCAGCTTTATTCAGTTGAGGACAACACCAGGCAGGGGCAGACAGACACCTTTAGTAGGCCGGAACAGCCAATTGCATTTTTAAAAATGGTAATTTGGAACTGAAGGTTGAAGCTCAGCTTTATTCAGTTGAGGACAACACCAGGCAGGGGCAGACAGACACCTTTAGTAGGCCGGAACAGCCAATTGCATTTTTAAAAATGGTAATTTGGAACTGAAGGTTGAAGCTCAGCTTTATTCAGTTGAGGACAACACCAGGCAGGGGCAGACAGACACCTTTAGTAGGCCGGAACAGCCAATTGCATTTTTAAAAATGGTAATTTGGAACTGAAGGTTGAAGCTCAGCTTTATTCAGTTGAGGACAACACCAGGCAGGGGCAGACAGACACCTTTAGTAGGCCGGAACAGCCAATGGCATTTTTAAAAATGGTAATTTGGAACAGAAGGTAGAAGCTCAGCTTTATTCAGTTGAGGACAACACCAGGCAGGGGCAGACATTCACCTTTAGTAGGCCGGAACAGCCAATTGCATTTTTAAAAATGGTAATTTGGAACTGAAGGTTGAAGCTCAGCTTTATTCAGTTGAGGACAACACCAGGCAGGGGCAGACAGACACCTTTAGTAGGCCGGAACAGCCAATTGCATTTTTAAAAATGGTAATTTGGAACTGAAGGTTGAAGCTCAGCTTTATTCAGTTGAGGACAACACCAGGCAGGGGCAGACCCCTTTAGTAGGCCGGAACAGCCAATTGCATTTTTAAAAATGGTAATTTGGAACAGAAGGTTGAAGCACAGCTTTATTCAGTTGCAGCTTCTTGGCAATAATATAAAGAAGACGAGACAGGACAATACTCGTTGGATGCCATATCTGTGTTTTCACTGGAAAAAAAACTGTCCGTTAACTACTTGTAGGAGAAAGTTTTTGTAGCTGGAGGCCACTTTTTGTATTGTACCAGTTTTTTGTTGTATGTTTGGAATTGAAGGTTGAAGCTCAGCTTTATTCAGTTGAGGACAACACCAGGCAGGGGCAGACACCTTTAGAAGGACGGAAAAGCCAATTTTTTTAAAAACAGCAGTTAATCTGAGCCAGAAGGTAGAAGCTCAGCTTTATTCAGTTGAGGCCAACTTGAATTAGGGACTGCAGACAGACTTTGCAGGCTGTCCCCTGTGTGGACCATGCATCCAATACATTAACCCATTGAGCCACAAAGGACACGTAACCTTCCGTGGCCAGGCCTACAGGTCCATGTGTCTGTTGTCAGGTATACCTTTGGACTGACAAATTGACAGAATGCAAGGACAATGCGGTCTTTAACATGCAGGTGGAGGGGTGGGATGGCTTTTCTCGCAAAAGAATTGTCAACTGGGTAGCTCATAGCGTGGTATATCGTAGTTCATCCTGGATTTATTAATATTAAATTAAATTAAAATATAGGCTCTATGCACTTTATAATTGGTTCCAGGGGTACACGGGCAGCAGTGGTCTGGTCAGTGGAGGCCTAGTGGAAGGAGGGACCGCAGACAGGCTTCGAAGGCCTAACATAATTAAATTGGGCTGGCTGTAGGCACTTTATTATTAGTTACAGGGGTACACGGGCAGCAGTGGTCTGGTCAGTGGAGGCCTAGTGGAAGGAGGGACCGCAGACAGGCTTCGAAGGCCTAACATAATTAAATTGGGCTGGCTGTAGGCACTTTATTATTAGTTACAGGGGTACACGGGCAGCAGTGGTCTGGTCAGTGGAGGCCTAGTGGAAGGAGGGACCGCAGACAGGCTTCGAAGGCCTAACATAATTAAATTGGGCTGGCTGTAGGCACTTTATTATTAGTTACAGGGGTACACGGGCAGCAGTGGTCTGGTCAGTGGAGGCCTAGTGGAAGGAGGGACCGCAGACAGGCTTCGAAGGCCTAACATAATTAAATTGGGCTGGCTGTAGGCACTTTATTATTAGTTACAGGGGTACACGGGCAGCAGTGGTCTGGTCAGTGGAGGCCTAGTGGAAGGAGGGACCGCAGACAGGCTTCGAAGGCCTAACTGTTGTGAAATTGGATTCTGGGCTCCCCCGGTGGCCACTGGTGGAATTGAACTTGTGTGCATCATCCTCTCTGTTCACCTGTTCCCATCAGGATGTGGGAGTCTCTATATAACCTTGCTCCTCTGTCAGTTTCATGCCGGTCAACAATGTAATCAGAAGCCTTTCTTTGCATGTTCCTGCTACTAGACAACTCCCAGCTAAGTTGGACTTTCGTCCTTGTTTGTTTTTGCATTTTGTTCCAGTTCACAGCTGCTGTTTCGTTACTGTGTCTGGAAAGCTCTTGTGATCTGAAATTGCCACTCTGGTGTTATGAGTTAATACTAGAGTCTTAAAGTAATTTCTGGATGGTGTTTTGATAGGGTTTTCAGCTGACCATGAAAGTGCCCTTTCTGTCTTCCTGCTATCTAGTAAGCGGACCTCGATTTTGCTAAACCTATTTTCATACTACGTTTGTCATTTCATCTAAAATCACCGCCAATATATGTGGGGGCCTCTGTCTGCCTTTTGGGGAAATTTCTCTAGAGGTGAGCCAGGACTGTATTTTCCTCTGCTAGGATTAGTTAGTCCTCCGGCTGGCGCTGGGCGTCTAGGGATAAAACGTAGGCACGCTACCCGGCCACTGTTAATTGTGCGGCAGGTTTAGTTCATGGTCAGTTTAGATTCCATCTTCCAAGAGCTAGTTCTTATATATGCTGGGCTATGTTCTCTCGCCATTGAGAATCATGACACCTAACATAATTAAATTGGGCTGGCTGTAGGCACTTTATTATTAGTTACAGGGGTACACGGGCAGCAGTGGTCTGGTCAGTGGAGGCCTAGTGGAAGGAGGGACCGCAGACAGGCTTCGAAGGCCTAACATAATTAAATTGGGCTGGCTGTAGGCACTTTATTATTAGTTACAGGGGTACACGGGCAGCAGTGGTCTGGTCAGTGGAGGCCTAGTGGAAGGAGGGACCGCAGACAGGCTTCGAAGGCCTAACATAATTAAATTGGGCTGGCTGTAGGCACTTTATTATTAGTTACAGGGGTACACGGGCAGCAGTGGTCTGGTCAGTGGAGGCCTAGTGGAAGGAGGGACCGCAGACAGGCTTCGAAGGCCTAACATAATTAAATTGGGCTGGCTGTAGGCACTTTATTATTAGTTACAGGGGTACACGGGCAGCAGTGGTCTGGTCAGTGGAGGCCTAGTGGAAGGAGGGACCGCAGACAGGCTTCGAAGGCCTAACATAATTAAATTGGGCTGGCTGTAGGCACTTTATTATTAGTTACAGGGGTACACGGGCAGCAGTGGTCTGGTCAGTGGAGGCCTAGTGGAAGGAGGGACCGCAGACAGGCTTCGAAGGCCTAACATAATTAAATTGGGCTGGCTGTAGGCACTTTATTATTAGTTACAGGGGTACACGGGCAGCAGTGGTCTGGTCAGTGGAGGCCTAGTGGAAGGAGGGACCGCAGACAGGCTTCGAAGGCCTAACATAATTAAATTGGGCTGGCTGTAGGCACTTTATTATTAGTTACAGGGGTACACGGGCAGCAGTGGTCTGGTCAGTGGAGGCCTAGTGGAAGGAGGGACCGCAGACAGGCTTCGAAGGCCTAACATAATTAAATTGGGCTGGCTGTAGGCACTTTATTATTAGTTACAGGGGTACACGGGCAGCAGTGGTCTGGTCAGTGGAGGCCTAGTGGAAGGAGGGACCGCAGACAGGCTTCGAAGGCCTAACAAAATTAAATTGGGCTGGCTGTAGGCACTTTATTATTAGTTACAGGGGTACACGGGCAGCAGTGGTCTGGTCAGTGGAGGCCTAGTGGAAGGAGGGACCGCAGACAGGCTTCGAAGGCCTAACATAATTAAATTGGGCTGGCTGTAGGCACTTTATTATTAGTTACAGGGGTACACGGGCAGCAGTGGTCTGGTCAGTGGAGGCCTAGTGGAAGGAGGGACCGCAGACAGGCTTCGAAGGCCTAACATAATTAAATTGGGCTGGCTGTAGGCACTTTATTATTAGTTACAGGGGTACACGGGCAGCAGTGGTCTGGTCAGTGGAGGCCTAGTGGAAGGAGGGACCGCAGACAGGCTTCGAAGGCCTAACATAATTAAATTGGGCTGGCTGTAGGCACTTTATTATTAGTTACAGGGGTACACGGGCAGCAGTGGTCTGGTCAGTGGAGGCCTAGTGGAAGGAGGGACCGCAGACAGGCTTCGAAGGCCTAACATAATTAAATTGGGCTGGCTGTAGGCACTTTATTATTAGTTACAGGGGTACACGGGCAGCAGTGGTCTGGTCAGTGGAGGCCTAGTGGAAGGAGGGACCGCAGACAGGCTTCGAAGGCCTAACATAATTAAATTGGGCTGGCTGTAGGCACTTTATTATTAGTTACAGGGGTACACGGGCAGCAGTGGTCTGGTCAGTGGAGGCCTAGTGGAAGGAGGGACCGCAGACAGGCTTCGAAGGCCTAACATAATTAATTTGGGCTGGCTGTAGGCACTTTATTATTAGTTAAAGGGGTACACGGGCAGCAGTGGTCTGGTCAGTGGAGGCCTAGTGGAAGGAGGGACCGCAGACAGGCTTCGAAGGCCTAACATAATTAAATTGGGCTGGCTGTAGGCACTTTATAATTGGTTCCAGGGGTACACGGGCAGCAGTGGTCTGGTCAGTGGAGGCCTAGTGGAAGGAGGGACCGCAGACAGGCTTCGAAGGCCTAACATAATTAAATTGGGCTGACTGTAGGCACTTTATAATTGGTTCCAGGGGTACACGGGCAGCAGTGGTCTGGTCAGTGGAGGCCTAGTGGAAGGAGGGACCGCAGACAGGCTTCGAAGGCCTAACATAATTAAATTGGGCTGGCTGTAGGCACTTTATTATTAGTTACAGGGGTACACGGGCAGCAGTGGTCTGGTCAGTGGAGGCCTAGTGGAAGGAGGGACCGCAAACAGGCTTCGAAGGCCTAACATAATTAAATTGGGCTGGCTGTAGGCACTTTATTATTAGTTACAGGGGTACACGGGCAGCAGTGGTCTGGTCAGTGGAGGCCTAGTGGAAGGAGGGACCGCAGACAGGCTTCGAAGGCCTAACATAATTAAATTGGGCTGGCTGTAGGCACTTTATTATTAGTTACAGGGGTACACGGGCAGCAGTGGTCTGGTCAGTGGAGGCCTAGTGGAAGGAGGGACCGCAGACAGGCTTCGAAGGCCTAACATAATTAAATTGGGCTGGCTGTAGGCACTTTATTATTAGTTACAGGGGTACACTGGCAGCAGTGGTCTGGTCAGTGGAGGCCTAGTGGAAGGAGGGACCGCAGACAGGCTTCGAAGGCCTAACATAATTAAATTGGGCTGGCTGTAGGCACTTTATAATTGGTTCCAGGGGTACACGTTCAGCAGTGGTCTGGTCAGTGGAGGCCTAGTGGAAGGAGGGACCGCAGACAGGCTTCGAAGGCCTAACATAATTAAATTGGGCTGGCTGTAGGCACTTTATTATTAGTTACAGGGGTACACGGGCAGCAGTGGTCTGGTCAACGGAGGCCGATTGTAATGAGTGTCTGCCAGTTAGTAGTCCAAAACAACAACTAAATGTGAATGTCTCGCATTAAAACAAAACAAAAACACTAAAGGGTGCAATCATTAGGTTCAGGGGTGGGATCCTCTGCGTTGTTTCAGACCTACTAATTTTGCGCAAAGTATTTACTGTGGTAAATAGAGGACACTGCCCCTGACTATGTTAAGTACCATCATACATGTCAACACAATGGTCTTGTCAGTGGCAGGTATGGAAGGATGTCAGCGCATAGACTTAACATTGGTGGAAGTGTGAGAGATAACTGTGGAAGTGGTAGAGCAATGTTTGACCTGGGGGTGGGTGAACTCTCTTGTGGCCGGCGTTACAGGCCCAAGGCCCCTCATGTTACAACAGTGTGTCTGACGTTGGGTGCGCACCACCACCGCCAGAGACACTTTATTGTACTATGAGGAACCCAGTAGCAATGCCGTCGACCAAAAGCGAGTACACCCACCTCTTCAGACAAACAGCAGTCTCACGGGTGCTTGCGCCAAGTCGCGATACCACGGCCCCGTGTGGGGAGTTTGGCCATTTAGGGAGGTGTAAACATGTCGTATGCTGGACAATCAGCTGCAGCAAATTAGACATTAGAAAAGTAATTCACAGTAGTCCACAGGCAAGAGCTTTTCATAGGAAAGCTAGGTGTCGGCCGGGCAAGGTGGGGCAAAAGATTTCGAAATCCAGTTGTGGTTCATTTTAATGAATGTTAGATCGTCAACATTTTGGGTAGCCAGACGAGTCCTTTTTTCGGTTAATATTGAACCTGCAGCACTGAATGGGAATGACGGTTGAGGGAGAACATCGATAAGGGATGAAAAATAGTTAGTAACCATACTGGACAAATGTTGTCTCCTGTCACTTTCAATTGATGCAGCAGTACCTGTCCTGTCTGCGGTCATAGCAAAATCACTCCACAACCTGGTCAGAAAACCCCTCTGTCCAACGCCACTTCTGATGTGTGCACCCCTAACACTCCTAGTCTGTTGCCCCCTTGAGCTCGTGTGAGAACGATCACGTGCGCTGTGTGCTGGGAATGCCTGAAGCAAACGGTCAACAAGAGTTGATTGTTTGGTTGCTAATATTAGTTCCAAGTTCTCATGTGGCATAATATTTTGCAATTTGCCTTTATAGCGTGGATCAAGGAGGCAGGCCAACCAGTAATCGTCATCGTTCATCATTTTCGTTATGCGTGTGTCCCTTTTTAGGATACGTAAGGCATAATCCGCCATGTGGGCCAAAGTTCCAGTTGTCAAATCTCCGGTTGTGATTGGGTGAGGGGCAGTTGCAGGCAAATCTACGTCACTTGTGTCCCTCAAAAAACCAGAACCCGGCCTTGACACGCAACCAATTTCCAGTGCCCCCGGGAAAGGTTCCGCATTAAAAATATACTCATCCCCATCATCCTCCTCGTCCTCCACCTCCTCTTCGCCCGCTACCTCGTCCTGTACACTGCCCTGACCAGACAATGGCTGACTGTCATCAAGGCTTTCCTCTTCCTCTGGTGCAGACGCCTGCTCCTTTATGTGCGTCAAACTTTGCATCAGCAGACGCATTAGGGGGATGCTCATGCTTATTACGGCGTTGTCTGCACTAACCAGCCGTGTGCATTCCTCAAAACACTGAAGGACTTGACACATGTCTTGTATCTTCGACCACTGCACACCTGACAACTCCATGTCTGCCATCCTACTGCCTGCCCGTGTATGTGTATCCTCCCACAAAAAAATAACAGCCCGCCTCTGTTGGCACAGTCTCTGAAGCATGTGCAGTGTTGAGTTCCACCTTGTTGCAACGTCTATGATTAGGCGATGCTGGGGAAGGTTCAAAGACCGCTGATAGGTCTGCATACGGCTGGCGTGTACAGGCGAACGTCGGATATGTGAGCAAAGTCCACGCACTTTGAGGAGCAGGTCGGAGAACCCAGGATAAGTTTTCAATAAGCACTGCACCACCAGGTTTAAGGTGTGAGCCAGGCAAGGAATGTGTTTCAGTTGGGAAAGGGAGATGGCAGCCATGAAATTCCTTCCGTTATCACTAACTACCTTGCCTGCCTCAAGATCTACTGTGCCCAGCCACGACTGCGTTTCTTGTTGCAAGAACTCGGACAGAACTTCCGCGGTGTGTCTGTTGTCGCCCAAACACTTCATAGCCAATACAGCCTGCTGACGCTTGCCAGTAGCTGGCCCATAATGGGACAACTGGTGTGCAACAGTGTCATCTGCCGATGGAGTGGTTGGCCGACTGCGGTCTGTGGAAGAGCTGTAGCTTCTGCAGGAGGACGAGGAGGAGGAGGGGGTGCGAATGCCTACAGCCAACTGTTTCCTAGACCGTGGGCTAGGCACAACTGTCCCGAAATTGATGTCCCCTGTGGACCCTGCATCCACCACATTCACCCAGTGTGCCGTGATGGACACATAACGTCCCTGGCCATGCCTACTGGTCCATGCATCTGTAGTCAGGTGCACCTTTGTACTCACAGATTGCCTGAGTGCATGGACGATGCGCTGTTTAACATGCTGGTGCAGGGCTGGGATGGCTTTTCTGGAAAAAAAGTGTCGACTGGGTAGCTCGTATCATGGTTCAGCGTACTCCATCAGGGCTTTGAAAGCTTCGCTTTCAACTAACCGGTAGGGCATCATCTCTAACGAGATTAGTCTAGCTATGTGGGCGTTAAAACCCTGTGTACGCGGATGCGAGGATAAGTACTTCCTTTTTCTAACCAGAGTCTCATGTAGTGTGAGCTGAACTGGAGAGATGGAGATCGTGGAACTTGCGGGTGTGCCGGTGGACATGGCAGACTGAGAGACGGTTGGAGACGGTATTGTTTCCGCCGGTGCCCTAGATGCAATATTTCCGCCTACAAAACTGGTGATTCCCTGACCCTGACTGCTTTTGGCTGGCAAAGAAACCTGCACAGATACTGCCGGTGGTGCGGAAAATGGTGGCCTTACAGTGACGGAAGGGATGTTGCGTTGATGACTAGCTTCATTGGCCGAGGGTGCTACAACCTTAAGGGACGTTTGGTAGTTAGTCCAGGCTTGAAAATGCATGGTGGTTAAGTGTCTATGCATGCAACTAGTATTGAGACTTTTCAGATTCTGACCTCTGCTTAAGCTAGTAGAACATTTTTGACAGATGACTTTGCGCTGATCAATTGGATGTTGTTTAAAAAAAATGCCAGACTGCACTCTTCCTAGCATCGGATCCCTTTTCAGGGATTGCAGACTGAGCTTTAACCGGATGGCAACGCTGTGCTCCAACAGGTTTTGGCTTTGACACGCGTTTTGGGCCAGATAGGGGCCCGGCAGATGGAACCTGTTGCGATGTTGATGCCTGCTGCGGCCCCTCCTCCACCTCCGCTTCTGAACTACTGCTGCCTGCACCCTGTTCCCCCAATGGCTGCCAATCGGGGTCAACAACCGGGTCATCTATTACCTCCTCTTCGAGCTCGTGTGCAACTTCGTCTGTGTCACTGTGTCGGTCTGTGGTATAGCGTTCGTGGCGGGGCAACATAGTCTCATCAGGGTCTGATTGTGGATCTGTACCCTGAGAGGGCAATGTGGTGGTCTGAGTCAAAGGAGCAGCATAGTACTCTGGCTGTGGCTGTGCATCAGTGCACTCCATGTCAGAATCTACTTGTAATGGGCATGGCCTGTTAAGTGTTTCACTTTCTAAGCCAGGGACGGTATGTGTAAAGAGCTCCATGGAGTGACCCGTTGTGTCGCCTGCTGCATCCTTCTCTCTTGTTGTAGTTTTTGCTGAGGAGGACAAGGAAGCGACTTGTCCCTGACCGTGAACATCCACAAGCGACGCGCTGCTTTTACATTTACCAGTTTCAGAAGAGGAGGCAAAAGAGCTAGAGGCTGAGTCTGCAATGTAAGCCAAAACTTGCTGTTGCTGCTCCGGCTTTAAAAGCGTTTTTCCTACTCCCAGAAAAGAGAGCGTTCGAGGCCTTGTGTAGCCAGACGACGAAACTGGCTCCACAGCTCCAGACTTAGGTGGAATATTTTTATCCCCACGACCACCTGATGCTCCACTACCACTACCATCATTACCAGCTGACAATGAACGCCCACGGCCACGACCTCTTGCACCAGACTTCCTCATTGTTTTAAAAAATTAACCAAAGTAACTTTATTTGTTGCTGTCAAACAACTTACACGGTGAGCTATAACTTCAGTATGATTTCTATATCCCTTAACAGGTTGGTGAGACCACAAGGAAAATCAGGCACAATGTTACACACTCTGTTTTCTGTGGCACAAAATCACAGAGATGACACACACGCAGGACTGTCACTCAAGCACTAATGTCAATATTATTCTCCCACCTAATTTTTTTTTTTTTTCTCAGGGAGACTTTAGAAACCAAATAAGATAAAATGTTTTTTTCAGGGACAATTTAGAAACCAAATACTAATAAAAAAAATAAAAAAATAAAATAGCCTTTCTATGGCCCACAATTAGAGAGAGAGAGGTGGCACACCCAGGAGTCAAGACTGGCACACAAGCTGAAAGAGCAATATTACTCTCCCACTGTTTTTTTTATGTATTTTTTTTTTTCAGGGAGACTTTAGAAACCAAATAATATTAAACAAAGCAAAAAAATAAATAGGCTTTCTATGGCCCACAATTAGAGAGAGAGAGGTGGCACACCCAGGAGTCAAGACTGGCACACAAGCTGAAAGGGCAATATTACTCTCCCACTGTTTTTTTATGTATTTTTTTTTTTTCAGGGAGACTTTAGAAACCAAATAATATTAAAAAAAGCAAAAAAATAAATAGGCTTTCTATGGCCCACAATTAGAGAGAGAGAGGTGGCACACCCAGGAGTCAAGACTGGCACACAAGCTGAAAGGGCAATATTACTCTCCCACTGTTTTTTTATGTATTTTTTTTTTTCAGGGAGACTTTAGAAACCAAATAATATTAAAAAAAGCAAAAAAATAAATAGGCTTTCTATGGCCCACAATTAGAGAGAGAGAGGTGGCACACCCAGGAGTCAAGACTGGCACACAAGCTGAAAGGGCAATATTACTCTCCCACTGTTTTTTTATGTTTTTTTTTTTTTTCAGGGAGACTTTAGAAACCAAATAATATTAAACAAAGCAAAAAAATAAATAGGCTTTCTATGGCCCACAATTAGAGAGAGAGAGGTGGCACACCCAGGAGTCAAGACTGGCACACAAGCTGAAAGGGCAATATTACTCTCCCACTGTTTTTTTATGTTTTTTTTTTTTTTTTCAGGGAGACTTTAGAAACCAAATAATATTAAAAAAAGCAAAAAAATAAATAGGCTTTCTATGGCCCACAATTAGAGAGAGAGAGGTGGCACACCCAGGAGTCAAGACTGGCACACAAGCTGAAAGGGCAATATTACTCTCCCACTGTTTTTTTATGTATTTTTTTTTTTCAGGGAGACTTTAGAAACCAAATAATATTAAGCAAAGCAAAAAAATAAATAGGCTTTCTATGGCCCACAATTAGAGAGAGAGAGGTGGCACACCCAGGAGTCAAGACTGGCACACAAGCTGAAAGGGCAATATTACTCTCCCACTGTTTTTTTATGTTTTTTTTTTTTTTTTTCAGGGAGACTTTAGAAACCAAATAATATTAAAAAAAGCAAAAAAATAAATAGGCTTTCTATGGCCCACAATTAGAGAGAGAGAGGTGGCACACCCAGGAGTCAAGACTGGCACACAAGCTGAAAGGGCAATATTACTCTCCCACTGTTTTTTTATGTATTTTTTCTTTTTCACGGAGACTTTAGAAACCCAATAATATTAAAAAAAACAAAAAAATAAATAGGCTTTGTATGGCCCACTGAATGAGAGATGGCACACACAGGAGTGGCACACAAGCCCTGACTGAGGCCAATATTTTTCTCCCACTGATTGATGTAGTGTTTTTGTGTTGAGGTAGATTTTAGAACACAAATCAAGGAAAAAAATAAATAGGCTTTCTATGGCCCACTCAGTGAGAGATGGCACACACAGGGATGGCACTGTAGCAGAAATGCCAATCTTAATCTTCCACAAAAAAAAAAAAAAAAAACCAGGGACTGTCCTACAATTACTATCTCCCTGCAGTAATGTAAGCCAGGTATGGCAGGCAGCAATAGGAGTGGACTGATGCACAAATTAAATAAAAAGTGTGGACAAACAAAAAAGATAGCTGTGCAGAAAGGAAGGAACAAGAGGATATGTGCTTTGAAAAAAGCAGTTGGTTTGCACAGTGGCGTACACACAGCAATACAGCTATCACGGAGCCTTCTAGGGCAGCCCAATGAGCTACAGCGCTGAGGGAAAAAAAAAATGTAGCTTCCAGTGTCCCTGCACACCGAAGGTGGTGTTGGACAGTGGAAATTGCTACAGCACAAGCGGTTTGGTGGTTAGTGGACCCTGCCTAACGCTATCCCTGATTCTGACGAAGCGGCAGCAACCTCTCCCTAAGCTCAGATCAGCAGCAGTAAGATGGCGGTCGGCGGGAACGCCCCTTTATAGCCCCTGTGACGCCGCAGACAGCAAGCCAATCACTGCAATGCCCTTCTCTAGGATGGTGGGGACCAGGACCTATGTCATCACGCTGCCCACACTCTGCGTTCACCTTCATTGGCTGAGAAATGGCGCTTTTCGCGTCATTGAAACGCGACTTTGGCGCGAAAGTCGCGTACCGCATGGCCGACAAGCACAGGGGTCGGATCGGGTTTCATGAGACGCCGACTTAGCCAAAAGTCGGCGACTTTTGAAAATGAACGACCCGTTTCGCTCAACCCTACTCGTGACAGATGGACACAACATGAGAAGGGAAAAAGTTGAGGTGCAGTAGATTGAATGATTCGCTGTGGGGACACATGAGCAGCAAGATAGTCATTCATTTTTCTTCACATCCTAGATTTATTATGCTTTGAGGTTTGTATACAGCCCAGAGCATAATAAGGAACTTTCAATATGCATCAAATAACTTTGCTCCAAGTGCAATTTCCTAGTAAAATCCAAATAATTTGGCAAATTTGAATCTTTTCAGATTCAATGATCTTATAATGAAAGTCTAACGAGACAAAAGATAAGCAATAATACGTAGTATCCCAGTTACTAAAGAAAACCTCACACAATTATTGTAACATCTGAATACAAGCTTGGTAATCAGTAACGTCTTACTTAAATCAGCAATCAGTGGGCAATTTATCAGTTAAAGGATCCCTACATGACCGAGACAGATTTATATCCTCTAGTAGTAGATAATGGAGGTTCCCATTGAATAGCAGCAAGCAGATATCCTGAACTCCAGGATAAACAATAATTTGATACAGAGTAAAATTTATATTTGTAATTGTACATGTGATGCTAGTCCCTATTCACAGTCAAGCCATGAGGCAGGGCAGTCAAATGTTCTGGGGTAAGATACCAAGAGAGCACGTAGTAAATTAAAGAGGAAAGACAAAGGCATAGTCAGGTAAAAGTCCAAGGTCAGAATACCAGGAAGATAGCGAATCAGAGCAAAGGGGCTAGGCAAATGGATGGTCAGAATGAGGTCCAAGGTCAGGCAGCAATAGATAAACAGAGCACAGGAATACAAGGTAAAGAACCAGCAAGCAAATGCTACAATTGGCAAAGATCTGGGACTGGCAGTTTAGCTATGTAGCTGGGTAATCACTTAAAGCAAGGAACACTTGAAGGAAGCTCAGCACCTACTAGTCTCAGATTGGATGGCAGAGCTGTCTATCAAAATACCTAGATTTGAGAGTCCTCAGTGGTTGATACCTTTTAATGACTAACTGAAAAGATGGTAACAAATTGCAAGCTTTCGAGACTACTCAGGCCTCTTCATCAGGCATAGACTAAAATAAATTCTGGAGAATCACATATTTATGCACAAAACATCACATAAAAAAAAAACATGGATAAGACAGGTGACATGAAACAGAATTACCATGGGTGATAAACAGTTATGTCCATACATTTTGGACCAGTTCTTAGATAGGGAATGTTTTATTGTTTTCTGATTGGGGTCTGGTTCTGTTCCCTATCTAAGAACTGGTCCAATATTTCTTAGCCATGTTTTTTTTTGGTTTTTTTTCTGTGATGTTTTGTGCATATATATGTGATTCTCCAGAATTTCTTTTAGTCTATGCCTCATGAAGTGTCCTGAGTAGTCTCGAAGGCTTGCAATTTGTTACCATCTTTTCAGTTAGCCATTAAAAGGTATCAACCACTGAGGACTCTCAATTCTAAATATTTTTCTATCTACTGGCTAACACGGTACCAAGATATATATCTTTCCTGTATCAAAATACCGACAGTTCAGCATGCCCCTGCAGAAGACTGGATGACTGAGCTGTCACTCACTGTGTTCAAGACATACTGAACAAAGGAATCATGATGGTAAAATGTGCTTTAATAATATAGAAAAACAAAATTCATCAGCTCAACACTTCAAGATATCAATAGTAGGTTGTTGGGTCTGGTGCACGGACAAAGGTGTGGGCCGGGGCACAGGATGTGAATAAGGTAACATGGATAATTCCAGCAACCACAGTTGAAAAATGTTATAAAAATACATATTTATATAATCATTCTAAAATTTCAAAGACAAAAACACAAATCAACAGGAACACTTGACCTACGTATTTCAAGCTCATGCATGGCGCTTAGTCATAGTGATAGACAAATACAATATATAAAATATGATTAAATATATTCAGTACGAAAATATATATGACTATATATGTATATATTTATTCACAGATATGTATAACTATATATATCTATACAATAAAATATGCCCTAGAATATATTGTGTATTAAATATTAATTTTCTTATTTAACATTATAACAAATAATTGAACTATATAGATAATAATAATAATATGTGAGTGATGAGACAATAATACATCTTTAACATATGATAGACATCTAGACACCTTCAAGTATCTTTGGCACCACAATTTCTTGAAGAGCACGCACTGAAAGCTAACAGTTTCCAATGACAGTCAAGATTCGATGTAGTGACCTTTGAAGGTCAGATATTTGTTAGCTAACCAAGGTACGAAAAGAAGAAAGAAAGTAACCATGTTTAAGGGATTTTCATCACGTGACATAGGCTGTTTCCATATTCTTATTCATCGCCATTTTTGCCTTTTTTTTGTCGTACACATCACTCCACAATCGATCTGCATTTCATTCACCTACTTTTCTTTCCTTTTACATGCATCTTCAGATGATCTCCACTTACTAAAGACGATGTACCGTGGCTATGACTGTATTTGTTCACTCATGCACATAATATAAAGTTGTGCACTTGGCCGTCCGGGTAATCCGGAGTATTACTTCTATGAAAAGACCATTTTATGCATTTTTTTAAATGCATTTGCTTGGAATTGTTGCAATGTCATCTTTAACATGCATTATTGAAAAAGAAAACAACATGATTATCTATAATGCTGTGAAGAACACAAAACGGCGCTCTTCCATTTCCTAACAAGCTGGAATCTGTTTAGAATCCCAGCCAAGTATGTGGCAACCACGGATCATAAAGTCATTTCTCTCCGAGGAGAGCAATCCTCTCATTATAGGTTTCCTTTTTAATCCATATTACAGAAAAGGCTCGAAGAATATACAACAGGCAGCGAAACAATTGTAAAGTTTGCCAAATGGAAGACAGGGCAAATGCAAAACTATATTGCAAATTAAAGCGAAATGTGCTTAACAATTGAGTGTTTATAATAAGTGCAGGCATAATTGCTCTGAAGGGCTGTCAGGGAAAAGATTAATTTGGCAAAGATTAGTATTGACTTGCTGTTTATTAAGGCTTTTGAACAGCTGTATCTGGCAATATTCCTGTAACTGCTTGTCATATCTGAAAATCAAACTCACACACCCTGGTGCTTACCAGCTGTTACTAAACAATCTTACACCACTTTGTGTGTCTCACTCCTAACAGAACAGAAAAGTATAAAATGTTGCCAAATATGTCCTGTTTCCCCCCCATCTGTCAATTTTTAGATTATTACAAACTGAAATGGCAGTTTGCAGCTGATGATTGGGCTGATAAGACAGACCGGAGTAAAGACAGGTGGTGGGAAAGGTGCTGCTGGATCGACATCTACTGCTACTTTTTTAGAACATGGTATTTCTGTTACTGGCCTGATAAGACCATTAAACCACAGCTTTCAACTGCTGGATGTGATAACATAGGGGAGATCAGTCAGGTTGTGTATTCACATTAGGTATGAAAAGGATTCCTAGAAGAAGCACTGCTGTTACATGCACTATTGTGCTCTGTTACATTCCATACATTTTCTACCTCGAAGAGAACAGCTGTGCATTGTATCTATTCCAGGCAGGACACAAAGATTCCTGCATATGTTACAGGTATTAGAACCTAGAGATTAGTGATATGAATTATTCAAAGAGGTAATTAAAAAAATCAGTAGCAAGTTTACAATACACATATAATAAGCAAAAAATACACTTACTTCCGTCATTCACACACGTACGTACTCATTATAATCTTTAAAGCCTCATTTAGACATCCATGTTTAAACATGTACATGAAAAAATGATACAAGTGTCATCACTGTTATGCATCAGTGTGTCATCAGTGTGCCCATCTTTACCATCAGTGTGTAATCAGTGTGTCAGTTTTTACCATCAGTGTGTCATCAGTATGCCCATTTTTATCATCAGTGTGTTATCAGTGTGCCCATTTTATCATCAGTGTGCCCATTTTTATCATCAGTGTGTCATTAGTGTGTCCGTTTTTACCATCACTGTGTCATCAGCGTTATGCATTAGTGTGTCATCAATGTGCCCATGTCATCAGTGTGTCTGTTTTTACCATCAGTGTGTCCGTTTTTTGCATCAGTTTTATAGGTCGGGTTGTTCCAGTCACGGCAATACTAAATATGTGTACTGGGTTTTTTTGTTTTTTTTTCATAAAAATATTTACTTATGGGTACAATAAACATATTTTTTGATTATGTGATTATATATACTGTATATATATATATATCATTATTTTTTTCAACTTTTTTTTTAGGTTTTTTTTTTTTAACTTAGTCCCACTATGGGACTTTAACTTTCTGCAATCTGATCGCTGTTATAAGGCATAGCAATGCAGGAGCATTGCTATACCTTATAGCCTGTCAGCCCAGTAGATGCAAGTAGTTAGATCATGCACTATGCACGATCTAACTATTTTGCTTGCGCCTGGTGACCCAGATATCATCATGACGACATCGATCTAAGGGCAGAGGGGCTTTCTTCCCTCTGCCTGGTCGCTAAATGCTGCGATCACAGCATTTAGGGGCTTAAAGTGGTGGGAGTTGTGCTTCTGGCACTGAGTGCTGGTTGTCGGCTGTCTGAATCAGGCGGCAATCGCCTGGACGTATCCATACATCCAAGGTCAATAAGTCCAGGTCAAGGCGACCTGGACGTATGGATATGTCTAGTGTCGGGAAGGGGTTAAACACGGACAGCGTGCGGATAGCACACAGATGCCATCCGCGTGCTGTACATGTTTTTCACATTCCCATAGACTTGTATTGGCCCTTGTCACCCACGCTGCCTGAAAAAATGAACATGTCTCTGTTTGCACGGTCATACCTGCCAGTTAATAATTTTTATTATAATCTTTATTTTTATATAGTGCTAACATATTCTGCAGCGCTTTACAGTTTGCACACATTATCATCGCTGTCCCCAATGGGGCTCACAATCTAGAATCCCTATCAGTATGTCTTTAGAATGTGGGAGGAAACCGGAGGAAACCCACATACAAACTCCTTGCAGATGTTGCCCTTGGAGAAACTTGAACACAGGACTCCAGCATAGCAAAGCAACAGTTCTAACCACTGAGCAACTATGCTGTCCATTATTGTGAATGAGAGCCGTGGAAAAAAAAACTCAAAAGACTGTTGCGGGTTTCATCCAGGCCAAAGTACATGGAGGGCCAGCCAGACACAGGGACATGGGGGGGCCATTTAGGCCAAGTTAAATGGTAATATGCTTCCTGATGAAGCTGCAGATGAAATGCGCGTAGTGGTTCTTGGACGAAGTTACACACATTTTCCTTGAGACACATCACCAGATGTAAGTACAGCCCTTTTCAATAGGCAAACATGTCTCTTTAATAGTCTGGGCACATAGCTGATAGACTGGGGGATTTCAGTACCGATTAGCATCTAGTAATTGTTTAAAGTGTGCATTTATTGTGTGTGCATTGGTCTCACTTTCTTGAGATACTCTGTTATATATGCATTTATTAATTTTATTCAATCTCAATAAAGATGAATGTTTTATGAGATTTTGTTGCACCTACTGTATATTCTTTTGATGGTATTTGGTTCATTTAATGTGCATCTCTGTATTTTATTCCGAATTCTTTTCTGCTCAATTTTTTGTGGGTTTTCAAAGTACATGGTAAGCCAGCCAGGCCAAGCGACAGGAGGGACAGCCAGGCCTAGGGACATGGGGAGCTAGTCAGGCCTAGGGACGTGGGGGCCAGCCAAGCCAAAGGACATAGGGGCCCAAGATGGGAGAAACATAGGGGCCCAGGATGAGGCACAATATTAAATAATGGGAGCCAGGATTAAGGACTAAATTACTGTATAAATTCCAGAATAAGGAATATACATTATTAGTTTATGGTGGCAAGTGGGAGACATAATTACTGTAGGAGGTACCGTATTTTCTGGTGTATAAGACGACTGGGCGTATAAGACGACCCCCAACTTTTCCATATAAAATATGGAATTTGGGATATGCCCACTGTATAAGACGGGGGTCATCTTATACGCCCAGTCATCTTATACGGCGTGTGGTTCCAAGGGTCTGAAGGAGAGGAAACTCTCCTTCAGGCCCTGGGATCCATATTCATGTAAAAAATAAAGAATAAAAATAAAAAATATGGATATACTCACCCCTCCGAGAAGCCTGGCTGTCACCGCTGCAAGCGTCTGCCTCCGTTCCTAAGAATTGCAGAGCGTGAAGGACCTTCGATGACGTCGCGGTCTTGTGATTGGTCCGTGACCGCTCATGTGACCGGTCACCTGACCGCGACGTCATCGAAGGTCCTTCACGCTCTGCAATTCTTAGGAACGGAGGCAGACGCTTGCAGCGGTGACAGCCAGGCTTCTCGGAGGGGTGAGTATATCCATATTTTTTATTTTTATTCTTTATTTTTTACATGAATATGGATCCCAGCGCCTGAAGGAGAGTTTCCTCTCCTTCAGACCCTGGGAACATCCAGGATCGCTCCCTGCACACGCCGTACCCGGCGTATAAGACGACCCCCGACTTTTGGGACAATTTTTAGGGGTTAAAAAGTCATCTTATACGCCGGAAAATACGGTTATTAGTGCACATGGGGTAAGACTGTTTTCCATGGGGCGGAACAAAAGGAATGTCCTGTTGCTGTGCAGGGTGGACCAAGTCACTTTTTTTCTTCATCTGGCATAGTACAGAAGTAAGGGGAAAAGTGGGGAATGTGCTGTAGAAGAGATCAGCTACTGTATATAAATGACTGTGTGTTATTTTCAGTGGATACAAGGCCCAGCAGCAAGAAGGGAAAGCAGTCTGTGACAGATGAAGAAGAAAAGTGGAGATGATGGTCTTCAGCTAGATACGTCACTGGTGAGTCATTGCATTACTAACACTTTACACTATATATATATAAAGCTCCTGTGATCACTAGTGATCACTATATTACCTGTACACAGTGCACTATATATAGAGCTCCTGTGCATAATGTCACCGGTGATCACTGTATTACTTGCATAATGACACTATATACAGAGCTCCTGTGTATAATGTCATTGGTGATACTGTATTACTTGTACACTAAAACTTTATACAGAACTCATGTACTAAACACAGAGCTCGTGTATGATGTCACTGTGATCACTGTATTACCTTTACACTGATGCTATATACAGAGCTTCTGTGTATAATGTCACTGGTGATCACTGTATTACCTGTACAATGACAATATAATAATAATTTTATTTCTATATTCCGCAGCACTTTACAATTTTAGAGGGGACTTGTACATACAATAGACATTACAGCATAACAATAAACACATAGATCAAAACAGATATCAATAGGAAAGAGGGCCCTGCTCGCAAGCTTACAATCTATGAGGAAAAGGGGAGATGCAAAAGGCGCAGAGCTCCTGTGTATAATGTCACTGGTGATCACTGTATTAACTGTACACTGACATTATATACAGAGCTCCTATGTATAATGTCACTGGTGATCACTGTATTACCTGCACACTTACACTATATACAGTGCTCCTGTGTATAATGTCACCAGTCATCACTGTATTACCTGTATATTGATACTATACACAAAGATCCTATGTAGGATGTCACTGTATTAGCTATATACTGACACTATACTCCTGTGTACAATGTCAACATTGATCACTGTATTACCTGTACACTATATACAGAGCTCTTGTGTATAATGACACTGGTAATCACTGTCTTACCTAAACACTGTATACTATTTATGGAGCTCCTGTGTATGATGTCACTGGTAATCACTGTATTACCTTTATGCTGATGCTATATATAGAGAAGCCGTGTATAATGTCGCTGGTGATCACTGTATTACTTGTACACTATACTATATACAGTGCTTCTGTGCATAATAGCACTGATGATTCCTATATTACTTGTACACTATACACAAAGCTCTTGTGTATAATGTCACTGGTGAGTCACTGTATTATTTTTTATCTTATTTATTTTACTCACAGTATATAGCACCATTAATTCCACAGTGCTTTATAGACATTACCATTGGAGTACACAATCTAAATTTCCTGCCAGTATGTCTTTGGAGTGTCACTGGTGATCCCTGTATTACCTGTACACTGACACTATACAGAGCTCCTATTTATAATGTCACCGGTGATCTCTGTATTACCTGTACTCTGACACTATATACAAAGCTCCTGTGTATAATCTCACTGGTCATCCCTGAATTACCTGTACACTGACACTATATACAGAGCTCCTATTTATAATGTCTCCGGTGACCCCTGTATTACCTGTACATTATAAGCTAAGTACAGAGCTCCTGTGTATAATGTCACTGGTGATCACTTGCATGAAAGGTTAGCATCCAGCTTTAGTCCATAAAACCCATAAAGTTTCATTGTTTCTTTTAAAACATGGCTCTACTGCATACACCTTAGAATAGGTGTGAGTTTGGGATAAAGGGTGTGAGGGAAACACCGGACTCATTTCGAACGCTAACTGCATTCTTAAACTTGGTTTTTAAAAGAAACAAAACTATGGATTTTATGGACTGAATCTGGATTTTTACCTTTCTTGTAAATATAATTGACGTCTGGCAGAGATGAGATCCTGTGCTTCTAACACTGAAACTCACAGGGAATTTCCAACAAGGGTGAGCTGATATTGATTTTTTTCTAAACTGTGTACTGGTGATCATTGCATTGCCTGTACACTTACATTATACTGTATACTATATACAGAGCTCCTGACTATGTAGTCACTATGTGGTGATAATATGTGTGGCGATATGTCTTCCTTGTATGTAGTATTATTCGGTCACTATGTGGTTGTAATATATGGTCTGATCATGCCCATTATTACCCCAGTAATAAAAAGAAACACACAATAAAAAATACTTTTTAAAATAAAAACTCACTCACACTTTTCCTGGTTCAGCAAATTTCTAAAATAAAAATCCCGCAGTTCTAACATAGTCCACAAATTGAAACCTGAAAAACATAATAAAAGAGAAACAAAACAGCACACTCTCCATCTTTCACCAATTTATTGTAAGAAAAAGTTCCCACGCAGGACCGACGTAGTCCAGCGCTTCCCACAATGTTAACCAAATCAGGTTCACGCTCCACTCAGCGAGACCCAGGGACAGTGAAGAGTGGTGATGTCATAACTCCATGTTGACTATGTAGAATATCCTAATGTGTACAGTCATGGCCAAAAGTGTTGGCACCCTTGAAATTGTTCCAGAAAATGTATTATTTCTCCCAGAAAATTATTGCAATTACATGTGTTGTTATACACATGTTAATAATAATAATAATAATAATAATAATAATAATAATAATAATTTCCTTTGTGTGCATTGGAACAACACACAAAAAACTGAAATTGAACATCATTTCTCACAAAATCCACTCACCAAATTTATGGCACCTTCAAGATAATATTTGCTTTCACACCTTTTGGAATAAATAACTGAAATCAATCACCTCTTACAGCCATCAACAAGCTTCTTACACCTCTCAACTGTAATTTTAGACCACTCGTCTTTTGAAAACTGCTTCAGGTCTCGCATATTTGAAGGGTGCCTTCTCCAAACTGTAATTTTAGGATCTCCCCACTTGTGTTCAGTGGGATTTAGGTCAGAGCTCATTGCTGACCACTTCAGACCTCTCCAGCACTTTGTTCCCATCTATTTCTGTTTGCCTCTTGAAGTATGTTTGGGTTATTGTTCTACTGGAAGACCCATGACATAGGATGCAAACCCAGCTTTCTGACACTGTGCATTACATTGTGACCCAAAATCCTTTGGTAATCTTCAGATTTCACGACTCCTTGCACAGAGTCAAGACACTCAGTGCCAGAGGCAGCAAAACAACCCCAAAGCATCTTTGAACCTCCACCATATTTGACTGTAGGTACTGTGTTCTTTTCTTTGCATGCCTCAATCCATTTTTGGTAAACAGTAATATAATGTGCTTTACAAAAGAGCTCTATCTTGGTCTCATCTGTCCACAAGATGTTTTCCCAAAAAGATTTTGGCATTGTCACATACATTTTGGCAACCTGCAGTCTAGATTTTTTATGTCTCTGTGGTCCTCCTGGATCTCCTGTCATAGCGTTTAATTTAATTCAAATGTCGATCGATAGTTCATGTTGACACTGATGCACCTTGAGCCTGCAGGATAGCCTGATTTTCTTTGGAACTTGATTGGGCCTGCTTATCCAACATTTCATCAAATTTCCTCTGCTGTCTATGTCCAGGGAGCATAGCTACAGTGCCATGGGTTGTAAACCTCTTGGTTATGTTGCACACCATGGACAGAGATTGAGATTGTTGATATTTTTCAACAATTTTGTTTCTCAATTCATCATACAGTTCTCTTTTCCTCTTTCTGTTCTCCATGCTTAGTGCCGCTCACACAGACACACAATGCAAAAATTTAGTCAACCTCTCCCCTTTTTATCTGGTTTCAGGTGTGATTTTCATATTGCCCACACCTGTAACTTACCACAGGTGAGTATGAACGAGTATCACAGATTTTAACCCCTTAGTGACAGAGCCAATTTGGTACTTAATGACCGAGCCAATTTTTACAATTCTGACCACTGTCACTTTATGAGGTTATAACTCTGGAACCCTTTAACAGATCCCGCTGATTCTGATATTGTTTTTTCGTAACATATTGTACTTCATGTTACTGGTAACATTTCTTCGATATTACTTGCGATTATTTATGAAAAATATGGAAATATAGCGAAAATGTTTAAAATTTAGCAATTTTCAAACTTTGTATTTGTATGCCCTTAAATCAGAGAGATATGTCACAAAAAATAGTTAATAAATAGCATTTACCACATGTCTACTTTACATCAGCACAATTTTGGAAGCAACATTTTTTTTGTTAGGGAGTTATAAGGGTTAAAAGTTGACCAGCAATTTCTCATTTTTACAACACCATTTTTTTTTTAGGGACCACATCACATTTGAAGTAATTTTGAGGGGTCTATATGATAGAAAATAACTAAGTGTGACACCATTCTAAAAACTGCACCCCTCAAGGTGCTCAAAACCACATTCAAGAAGTTAATTAACCCTTTATGTGCTTCACAGGAACTGAAACAATGTGGAAGGAAAAAATGAACATTTAACTTTTTTTTGCAAACATTTTAATTCAGAACCATTTTTTTTATTTTCACAAGTGTAAAAACAGAAATTTAACCATAAATTTTGTTATGCAATTTCTCCTGAATACATAGATACCCCATATGTGGGGGTTAACCACTGTTTGGGTGCACCGCAGAGATTGGAAGAGAAGGAGCGCCGTTTGACTTTTTCAATGCAGAATTGGCTGGAATTGAGATCGGATGCCATGTCATGTTTAGAGAGCCCCTGATGTGCCTAAACAGTGGAAAAGCTCCACAAGTGACACCATTTTGGCAACTAGACTCCTTAAGGAACTTAACTAGATGTGTGGAGAGCACTTTGAGCCCCGAAGTGCTTCACAGAAGTTTTTAAAGTAGAGCCGTGAAAATAAAAAATCGCATTTGTTTACACAAAAATGATCTTTTCGCCCACAAATTCTTATTTTCACAAGGGTAACAGGAGAAATTAGACCACAAAAGTTGTTGTGCAATTTCTCCTGAGTACGTCGATACCCCATATGTGGGGGTAAACCACTGTTTGGGCGCACTGCAGAGCTAGGAAAAAAGGAGTGCCATTTTACTTTTTCAATGTAGAATTGGCTGGAATTGAGATCGGACGCCATGTCGCGTTTGAAGAGCCCCTGATGTGCCTAAACAGTAGAAACCCCCCACAAGTGACCCCATTTTGGAAACTAGACCCCTTAAGGAACTTATCTAGATGTGTGGTGAGCACTTTAAACCCCCAAGTGCTTCACAGAAATTTATAATGTAGAGCCGTGAAAATACAAAATCCTTTTTTTACCTCAAAAAAAGATTTTTTAGTCTGCAAATTTTTATTTTCTCAAGGGTAACAGGAGACATTGGACCACAAAATCTGTTGACCAGTTTGTCCTGAGTACGTTGATACCCCATATGTGGGGGCACTGTTTGGGCACCCATCAGGGCTCAGAAGGGAAGGAGCGCCGCTTGGAATGCAGACTTTGATGGGATGGTCTGCGGATGTCATGTTGCGTTTGCAGAGCCCCTGATGTACCTAAACAGTAGAAACCCCCCACAAGAGACCCCATTTTGGAAACTAGACCCCCCAATGAACTTATCTAGATGTGTGGTGAGAACTTTGAATGCCCAAGTGCTTCACAGAAGTTTATAATGCAGAGTCGTGAAAATAAAAAAAATCATATTTTTTCCACAAAAATGATCTTTTCACCCCCAAATTTTTACTTTCACAAGGGTAACAGGAGAAATTGGACCCCAAAATTTAATGTGCAATTTATGCCAAGTAGGATGATACCCCAAAAGTGGGGGTAAACCACTGTTTGGGCGCATGACAGAGCTCGGAAGGGAAGGAGTGCCCTTTTGGAATGCAGACTTTGATAGAATGGTCTGCGGGCTTTATGTTGCGTTTGCAGAGCCCCCGATGTACCTAAACAGTAGAAACCCCCCACAAGTGACCCCATTTTGGAAACTAGACCCCCCAAGGAACTTATCTAGATGTGATGTGAGAACTTTGAATGCCCAAGTGCTTCACAGAAGTTTATAATGCAGTCGTGAAAATAAAAAAATAAACATTTTCCACAAAAAAGATTTTTTTTAGTCCCCAAATTTTTATTTTTACAAGTGTAACAAAAGAAATTGGACCCCAAAAGTTGTTGTCCAATTTGTCCTGAGTCCTGAGTACACTGATACCCCATGTGTGGGGGGGCCACTGTTTGGGCACATGGCTAAGTTCGGAAGGGAAGGAGTGCCGTTTTGGAATGCAGACTTTGATAGAATGGTCTGAGGGCGTTTTGTTGCATTTGCAGAGCCCCTGATGTACCTAAACAGTAGAAACCCCCCACAAGAGACCCCATTTTGGAAACTAGACCCCCCAAGGAACTTATCTAGATGTGTGGTGAGAACTTTGAATGCCCAAGTGCTTCACAGAAGTTTATAATGCAGAGTCGTGAAAATAAAAAATATTTTTTTTTCCACAAAAAAGATTTTTTAGCCCCCAAGTTTTTATTTTCACAAGGGTAACAGGAGAAATTGGACCCCAAAAGTTGTTATAAAAGCAAAAAGAGGGGAGAAGCCAGCACTGCTGAAGGTCAAAACGCAATATCTAAAGTGCACATGCACATAATAAATTCTGACTGTATTTCAAATATGAGATATTTAGCAAATAATTGATCAATTCTTTGAGCTACCCCGCCACTTCACGGCAATCTCATAATGGGGCAGTCCTAACTCTACGTTTTTTATTTACATTGTGCCATTACGGCCTCATAAATGTATAGAGAGTGAGAAAAAAAAAAAAAAGGACAGACCACATTAAATAACATTACATGACAAACTGTACCTGGAGCATTGACAGAATCACTCCCTTAATGCCAGGAAGGCGAGCGCGGATAAAGGCCGATCAGGTCCTGTGCGGACATATCAGATATGGCCTCCACACTGCCAAACCAACACCAAAGTTAAAGGATGAAACTGGCTGAGACACAGCTGCCTAATTAACTAGAGCCTGAGGCAGGGCAAGGCTGCTGTGAGTGTGTGCACAGCAGCCTATCAATCATAGTGAACCCAGAAAGAATGGCGCATATGACCCAGCATGCGCGGCAACCGTAGTGGTCAGCCACATACCAATATAAAAGCAAAAAGAGGGGAGAAGCCAGCACTGCTGAAGGTCAAAACGCAATATCTAAAGTGCACATGCACATAATAAATTCTGACTGTATTTCAAATATGAGATATTTAGCAAATAATTGATCAATTCTTTGAGCAACCCCGCCACTTCACGGCAATCTCATAATGGGGCAGTCCTAACTCTACGTTTTTTTATTTACATTGTGCCATTACGGCCTCATAAATGTATAGAGAGTGAGAAAAAAAAAAAAAAAAAAGGACAGACCACATTAAATAACATTACATGACAAACTGTACCTGGAGCATTGACAGAATCACTCCCTTAGTGCCAGGAAGGCACTTTAGATATTGCGTTTTGACCTTCAGCAGTGCTGGCTTCTCCCCTCTTTTTGCTGTTATATTGGTATGTGGCTGACCACCACTGTTGCCGCGCATGCTGGGTCATATGCGCCATTCTTTCTGGGTTCACTATGATTGATAGGCTGCTGTGCACACACACACAGCAGCCCTGCCCTGCCTCAGGCTCTAGTTAATTAGGCAGCTGTGCCTCAGCCAGTTTCATCCTTTAACTTTGGTGTTGGTTTGGCAGTGTGGAGGCCAGATCTGATATGTCCGCACAGGACCTGATCGGCCTCTATCCGCGCTCGCCTTCCTGGCACTAAGGGAGTGATTCTGTCAATGCTCCAGGTACAGTTTGTCATGTAATGTTATGTAATGTGGTCTGTCCTTTTTTTTTTTTTTTTCTCACTCTCTATACATTTAGGAGGCCGTAATGGCACAATGTAAATAAAAAACGTAGAGTTAGGACTGCCCCATTATGAGATTGCCGTGAAGTGGCGGGGTAGCTCAAAGAATTGATAAATTATTTGCTAAATATCTCATATTTGAAATACAGTCAGAATTTATTATGTGCATGTGCACTTTAGATATTGCGTTTTGACCTTCAGCAGTGCTGGCTTCTCTTCTCTTTTTGCTCCCAAAAGTTGTTGTCCAATTTATCCCGAGTACGCTGATGCCCCATATGTGGGGGTAAACCACTATTTGGGCGCACGACAGACCTCAGAAGGGAGGGAGCACCATTTGACTTTTTGAGCGCAAAATTGGCTGTGGCGTTTAGAGACCCCCTGATGTACCTAAACAGTGGAAACCCCCCCAATTCTAACTCCAACCCTAATCCCAACACACCCCTAACCCTAATCCCAACCCGATCCATAATCCTAATCACAACCCTAACCCCCAAAACACCCCTAACCCTAATCCCAAAGCTAACCATAACCCTAATCAAAACCCTAAACCCAACACACCCCTAATCCTAATCTCAACCCTAACCTCAAAACCTAACCCTAATCCCAATACACCCCTAACCCTAATACCAACCCTAACCTTAACCCTAATCCCAAACCTAACCATAATCCCAAATGTAACCCTAATGCCAACCCTAATCCCAACTCTAATCCTAACTTTAGCCCTAACCCTAGTCCTAACCCTAACTTTAGCCCAAACCCTAACTTTAGCCCTAAACCTAGCCCCAACCCTAACCCTAACTTTAGCCCCAACCCTAACCCTAGCTCTAACCCTAACCCTAGCCCTAACCCTAAGGCTATGTGCACACGTTGCAGATTTTGCTGCGGATCCGCAGCAGGGTTGCGGGTCCGCAGCAGTTTCCCATGAGTTTACAGTACAATGTAAACCTATGGGAAACATAAAACGCTGTGCCCATGCTGCGGGAAAAAACATGCGGAAACGCAGCGGTTTACATTCCGCAGCATGTCAATTCTTTCTGCAGATTCCGCAGCGGTTTTACACCTGCTCCATAATAGAAAACTGCAGGTGTAAAACTGCAGGGGAATCCGCACAAAAACCGCGGTACATCCGCGATAAATCCGCAGGAAAAACGCAGCGTTTTGGCCCTGCGGATTTATCAAATCCGCTGCAGAAAAATCCACAGAGAACCATTCTACGTGTGCACATATCCTAACCCTACCCCTAACCCTACCCCTATCCCTACACCTAACCCTAACCCTAACCCTACTCCTAACCCTAACCTTACCCTAACCCTAACCCTAATTTGAAAATAGAAATACATACTTTTTTTTATTTTATTATTTTTTCCTTACTAAGGAGGTGATACAGGGGGGGGTTATTTACTATTTTTTTATTTTGATCACTGTGATAGGATCTCACAGTGACCAAAATAAAAGAAGAGGAAGAATCTTCCTCTGCCGGCCGGCAGATCATGGCAGGCGCACTGCGCATACGCCTGCCATTTTCTTACTGGAGCAAGAAGCCGGCAGCCAGGAGAAGACACAGGAGGACCCAGGGACACCGGTAAGTATAACAGGGTCCCCGAATCCCCCTATTTCTCTGTCCTCTGATGTGTGATCACATCAGAGGACAGAGAATTTCACATCATTTTTTATTGGTTTGTTTTTTTTTGCTGTCACCGGTAAACAGTTAACTACCGGCGATCGCAAAACAGGGGTCGGTAAAAACCAACCCCGATCGTGTTCTTTGGGGTCTCGGCTACCCCCGGCAGCCGAGACCTCAAAGATCTTCCAGGGGGCCGGGCGGCTGGCGCACTGAGCATGCGCCCGCCATTTTTGTCCCGGAAAAAGATGGCGGCGCCCATCGGGAGCCACAAGGAGCACCGGGGAAGATAGGTAAGTATCTGGGGGCTATCAGGGACCCCATTTCTCTGTCCTCCGATGTGCGATCACATCGGAGGACAGGAATTAAATGGCAAATCGCTTTTCTTTTTTTTTTTTTGCGACTGCCGGTAAACGGTTA
The DNA here is from genome assembly GCF_051348905.1 of Ranitomeya variabilis. Classification (NCBI taxonomy): domain Eukaryota; kingdom Metazoa; phylum Chordata; class Amphibia; order Anura; family Dendrobatidae; genus Ranitomeya; species Ranitomeya variabilis. The sequence goes on along the minus strand of NC_135237.1, from coordinate 459,716,255 downwards.
ATTACCGGCGATCGCAAATCGGGGTCGGTAAATTACCCCCGAATCATGTTCTCTGGGGTCTCGGCTACCCCCGGCAACCGAGACCCCAGAGAAAATCCGACTCTGGGGGGCGCTATTCACTTTTTCCTCAGCGCCGTTAATTAACGGAGCTGTGGTTTAAGTACCCTTAACTGCCGCCGTTAAAAGGCGTATCGGCGGTCGTTAAGGGGATAAACAAACTTGTTTACCCACAATTTTGGAAAGGTGCCAACAATTTTGTCCAGCCTATTTTGGGGGTTTTGTGATAAATTATGTCTAGCTTGCTTTTTTTCTCTATTTCTTTGTGTTGTTCCAATATAAACAATGAAAATAAACGTGTGTAAGAAAACCTGTTTAATTGCAATAATGATCTGGGAGAAATAAGTCATTTTCTGGAACAATTTCAAGGGTGCCAACACTTCCAGCTCTGGCTGTAATTTTGAGGCTTATGCCACTGAGCAGAAGTGGCAGTTCATGGGCAACTGTCAATATTTGCTTCCATGGGAGGTCCAAAAATTGCAGAGAAACATGAAGATGAATGCATCATTTTGTTTAACCCCTTAGTGACAGAGCCAATTTGGTACTTAATGACCAGGCCAATTTTTACAATTCTGACCACTGTCACTTTATGAGATTATAACTCTGGAACGCTTCAACGGATCCTGCTGATTCTGAGAGTGTTTTTTCGTGACATATTGTACTTCATGTTAGTGGTAATATTTCTTCAATATTACTTGCGATTATTTATGAAAAAAATGGAAATATGGCAAAAAAATTTAAAATTTAGCAATTTTCAAATTTTGTATTTTTATGCCCTTAAATCAGAGAGATATGTCACAAAAAATAGTTAATAAATAACATTTCCCACATGTGTACTTTACATCAGCACAATTTTGGAAACAAAATTTTTTTTTTGTTAGGGAGTTATAAGGGTTAAAAGTTGACCAGCAAATTCTCATTTTTACAACACCATTTTTTTTTAGGGACCACATCACATTTGAAGTCATTTTGAGGGGTCTATATGATAGAAAATAACCAAGTGTGACACCATTCTAAAAACTGCACCCCTCAAGGTGCTCAAAACCACATTCAAGAAGTTTATTAACCCTTTATGTGCTTCACAGGAACTGAAACAATGTGGAAGGCAAAAATGAACATTTTACTTTTTTTTGCAAACATTTTACTTCAGAACCATTTTTTTTATTTTCACAAGTAAAAAAACAGAAATTTAACCATAAATGTTGTTGTGCAATTTCTCCTGAATACATAGATACCCCATATGTGGGGGTAAACCACTGTTTGAACGCACCGCAGAGCTTGGAAGAGAAAGAGCGCCATTTGACTTTTTCAATGCAGAATTGGCTTGAATTGAGATCGGATGCCATGTCACGTTTAGAGAGCCCCTGATGTGCCTAAACAGTGGAAACCACCCACAAGTGACACCATTTTGGAAACTAGACCCCTTAAGGAACTTATCTAGATGTGTGGTGAGCACTTTAAACCCCCAGGTGCTTCACGGAAGTTTATAAAGTAGAGCCGTGAAAATAAAAAATCGCATTTGTTTACACAAAAATGATCTTTTTGCCCACAAATTTTTATTTTCACAAGGGTAACAGGAGAAATTAGACCACAAAAGTTGTTTTGCAATTTCTCATGAGTACATCGATACCCCATATGTGGGGGTAAACCACTGTTTGGGCGCACTGCAGAGCTTGGAAGAGAAGGAGTGCCGTTTTACTTTTTCGATGTAGAATTGGCTGGAATTGAGATCGGACGCCATGTCGCGTTTGGAGAGCCACTGATGTGCCTAAACAGTGGAATCCCCCCACAAGTGACATTATTTTGGAAACTAGACCCCTTAAGGAACTTATCTAGATGTGTGGTGAGCACTTTAAACCCCCAGGTGCTTCACGGAAGTTTATAGCGTAGAGCCGTGAAAATAAAAAGTCGCATTTTTTCTACAAAAATGATCTTTTTGTCCCCAAATTTTTATTTTGACAGGGGTAACAGGAGAAATTAGACCACAAAAGTTGTTGTGCAATTTCTCCTGAGCACGTGGATACCCCATATGTAGGGGTAAACCACTGTTTGGGCGCACCGCAGAGCTTGGAAGAGAAGGAGTGCCGTTTTACTTTTTCAATGTAGAATTGGCTGGAATTGAGATCGGACACCATGTCGCATTTGGAGAGCCCCTGATGTGCCTAAACAGTAGAAACCCCCCACAAGTGACACCATTTTGGAAACTAGACCCCTTAAGGAACTTATCTAGATGTGTGGTGAGCACTTTAAACCCCCAGGTGCTTCACGGAAGTTTATAGCGTAGAGCCGTGAAAATAAAAAGTCGCATTTTTTCTACAAAAATGATCTTTTTGTCCCCAAATTTTTATTTTGACAGGGGTAACAGGAGAACTTAGACCACAAAAGTTGTTGTGCAATTTCTCCTGAGCACGTTGATACCCCATATGTAGGGGTAAACCACTGTTTGGGCGCACCGCAGAGCTTGGAAGAGAAGGAGTGCCGTTTTACTTTTTCAATGTAGAATTGGCTGGAATTGAGATCGGACACCATGTCACATTTGGAGAGCCCCTGATGTGCCTAATCAGTAGAAACCCCCCACAAGTGACCCAGAGTCGTGAAAATAAAAAATGCAGAGTCGTGAAAATAAAAAATATTTTTTTTCCACAAAAAAGATTTTTAGCCCCCAAGTTTTTATTTTCACAAGGGTACAAGAGAAATTGGACCCCAATAGTTGTTGTCCAATTTGTCTTGAGTACACTGATACCCCATGTGTGGGGGGACCACTGTTTGGGTGCACGGCAGAGCTCGGAAGGGAAGGAGTGCCGTTTTGGAATGCAGACTTTGATAGAATGGTCTGCGGGCGTTATGTTGCGTTTGCAGAGCCCCCGATGTACCTAACAGTAGAAACCCCCCACAAGTGACCCCATTTTGGAAACTAGACCACTTAAGGAACTTATCTAGATGTGTGGTGAGTAGGGTTGAGTGAAACGGGTCGGCCATTTTCAGAAGTCGCCGACTTTTGCCTAAGTCGGGTTTCATGAAACCCGACCCCTGTGTGGGGTTGGCCGTGAGGTCGGCGATCTTCTGAATCTGGTATCGGAATTCCGATACCAAGTTCCGATATGTTTGCGATATTGGAAATCGTTATCAGAATCCACATTTAAGTGTAAAATAAAGAATTAAAATAAAAAATATTGATATACTCACCTCTCCGGAGGCCCCTGGACATCGCCGCTGGTAACTGGCAGCCTTCTTTGCTTAAAATGAGCGCATTTAGGGCCTTCCATGACGTCACGGCTTCTGATTGGTCGCGGCAGCCCATGTGACCGCCACGCGACCAATCACAAGCCGTGACGTCATCTAAGGCCCTTCACGCGCTCATTCTTAAGAAGGAAGGCTGCCGGAAAGAAGCAGGGCGCGTATGAGGGTGAGTATATACCTAATAGGAATATACTCACTCTCGGCTTCTTTCCGGCAGCCTTCCTTCCTAAGAATGAGCATGTGAAGGGCCTTAGATGACGTCACGGCTTGTGATTGGTCGGGGCCGCCCATGTGGCCGCTCACACGACCAATCACAAGCCGTGACGTAATTCTCCAGTCCTAAATTCCTAGAATTAGGAATTTAGGACCTGAGAATTACATCACGGCTTGTGATTGGTCGCGTGGCAGTCACATGGGCGGCCGCGACCAGTCAGAAGCAGTGACGTCATGGAAGGCCCTAAACGCGCTCATTTTAAGCAAAGAAGGCTGCCGGTTACCAGCGGCGATGTCCAGGGGCCTCCGGAGAAGTGAGTATATTAATATTTTTTATTTTTATTCTTTATTTTACACATTAATATGGATCCCAGGGCCTGAAGGAGAGTTTCCTCTCCTTCAGACACTGGGAACCATAGTATCCCATTGCACTGCATTGGGTTTCGTGTTTCGGCCGACCCCGACCCCGACTTTTTTATAGGATCGGCCGATTTCACTCGACCCGACTTTTGAGAAAGTCGGGTTTTGTGAAACCCGACCCGATCCTATAAAAATAAAAGTCGCTCAACCCTAGTGGTGAGCACTTTAAACCCCCAAGTGTTTCACAGAAATTTATAAAGTAGAGCCGTGAAAATAAAAAATCCTTTTTTTTCCTCAAAAATGATTTTTTAGCCTGCAATTTTTTATTTTCTCAAGGGTAACAGGAGAAATTGGACCCCAAAATTTATTGTGCAATTTATGCTGAGTAGGCTGATACCCCATATGTTGGGGTAAACCACTGTTTGGGCGCATGGCAGGGCTCGGAAGGGAAGGAGCGCCGTTTTGGAATGCAGACTTTGATAGAATGGTCTGCGGGCTTTATGTTGCGTTTGCAGAGCCCCTGATGTACCTAAACAGTAGAAACCCCCCACAAGTGACCCCATTTTGGAAACTAGACCCCCCAAGGAACTTATCTAGATGTGTGGTGAGAACTTTGAATGTCCAACTGCCTCACAGAAGTTTATAATGCAGAGTCGTGAAAATAAAAAATATTTTTTTTCCACAAAAAAGATTTTTAGCCCCCAAGTTTTTATTTTCACAAGGGTACAAGAGAAATTGGACCCCAATAGTTGTTGTCCAATTTGTCTTGAGTACACTGATACCCCATGTGTGGGGGGACCACTGTTTGGGTGCACGGCAGAGCTCGGAAGGGAAGGAGTGCCGTTTTGGAATGCAGACTTTGATAGAATGGTCTGCGGGCGTTATGTTGCGTTTGCAGAGCCCCCGATGTACCTAACAGTAGAAACCCCCCACAAGTGACCCCATTTTGGAAACTAGACCCCCCAAGGAACTTATCTAGATGTGATGTGAGAACTTTGAATGCCCAAGTGCTTCACAGAAGTTTATAATGCAAAGTCGTGAAAATAAAAATAAATTTTTTTTTCCACAAAAAAGATTTTTAAGCCCCCCAATTTTTATTTTGACAAGGGTAACAAGAGAAATTGGACCCCAAAAGTTGTTGTCCAATTTGTCCTGAGTACACTGATACCCCATATGTGGGGGGGACCACTGTTTGAGTGCATGGCAGAGCTCGGAAGGGAAGGAACGCCATTTTGGAATGCAGACTTTGATAGAATGGTCTGCGGGCATTATGTTGTGTTTGCAGAGACCCTGATGTACCTAAACAGTAGAAACCCCCCACAAGTGACCCCATGTTAGAAACTAGAGCCCCCAAGGAACTTATCTAGATGTGTGGTGAGAACTTTGAATGCCCAAGTGCTTCACAGACGTTTATAATGCAGAGTTGTGAAAATAAAAAATATTTTTTTTTTCCACAAAAAAAATTTTTTAGCCCCCAAGTTTTTATTTTCATAAGGGTAACAGGAGAAATTGGAACCCAAAAGTTGTTGTCCAATTTATCCTGAGTATGCTAATGCCCCATATGTGGGGGTAAACCACTGTTTGGGTGCACGGCAGAGCTCGGAAGGGAGGGAGCACCATTTGACTTTTTGAGTGCAAAATTGGCTGTGGCGTTTAGAGACCCCCTGATGTACCTAAACAATGGAAACCCCCCAAATCTAACTCCAACCCTAACCCCAACACACCCCTAAGGCTTCTTTCACACTTCAGTTGTTTGGCATCAGTCAGCTCCGACATAGTGACGGATCGATGGATCCGTCACAATTGTTGAGAAAACGGTTCTAACGGATCCGTTTTTTTAACGGATCCGTTACTTGGGGGTTGTCTGGGAAAAGTATCTACTTTTTGGAGCATGCGCAATTGAAAAAGTGGATTGGGGCGACGGATCTGCCGAAATGACGGTAACGACGGATCCGTTGCCCATAGGCGGCCATTCTATGGAATGACGAACGCGACAGATCCGTCGCGAACCGCCATTTTGGCGCAGACAAAAAACATTACAATGGCCATCAATGTCTAGATGACGTCCGCCAAATCTCGACGGATCCATCGCATGGCGGATGGAACGGACGACCATCCGCCACAATCTGTCGCTAATGCATGTCTATGGGAAAATGGCGGATCCGCCACAAAAAAATGGCGGATCCGCTATTTAACGAAAATGGCGGTTTCAGACTGACGCCAAAAGACTGAAGTGTGAAAGAGGCCTAACCCTAATGCCAACCCGATCCATAATCCTAATCACAACCCTAAGGATAATCGCAACCCTAACCCCAAAACAACCTGAACCCTAATCAGAACCCCAAATCCAACACACTCCTAATCTCAACCCTAACCTCAAACCTAACCCTAATCCCAATACACCCCTAATCCCAACCCTAACCTTAACCCTAGTCCCAAACTTAACCCTAATCCCAAACGTAACCCTAATGCCAACCCTAATCCAAACCCTAATCCGAACTCTAACCCTAACTTTAGCCGCAATCCTAGTCCTAAATTTAGCCCCAACCCTAACCCTAACTTTAGCCCCAACCCTAACCCTAACTTTAGCCCCAACCCTAACCCTAGCCCTAACCCTAAATTTAGCCCCAGCCCTAACCCTAAATTTAGCCCCAACCCTAACCCTAAATTTAGCCCCAACCCTAACCCTAGCCCTAACCCTAACCCTAATTTTAGCCCCAACTCCTCTCTCCTGCCGGCCGGCAGATGGCAGCAGAGAGCGGGCGCACAGCGCATGCGCCCGCCATTTTCTTTCCATAGGAAGAATCCGGCGGGCAGGAGGAGATGCAGGAGGACCCAGGGACACCGGTAAGTATTATAGGGTCCCTGAATCCCCCTATTTCTCTGTCCTCTGATGTGCGATCACATCAGAGGACAGAGAATTACACATCGCTTTTTTTTTTTTGCGGTCGCCGGTAAACAGTTAATTACCGGCGATCGCAAAACAGGGGTTGGTAAAAACCGACCCCGATCATGTTCTTTGGGGTCTCGGCTACCCCCAGCAGCCGAGACCCCAAAGATCTCCCGGGTGCTGGCCGTCGGTCGCACTGCGCATGCACCCGCCATTTTTTTGCCGGAAGAAGATGGCGGCGCCCATCGGGAGCCACGAGGAGCACCGGTGGAGACAGGTGAGTATCGAGGGGCCATCGGGGGTGATCAGGGACCCCATTTCTCTGTCCTCTGATGTGCAATCACATCAGAGGACAGAGAAATTAAATGGGAAATCGTGTTTTTTGTTGTTTTTTTTGCGACCGCCGGTAAACTGTTAATTACCGGCGAACGCAACTCGGGGGTCGGTAAAAACCCCCGAATCATGTTCTCTGGGGTCTCGGCTACCCCCGGTAACCGAAACCCCAGAGAAATTCCGACTGGGGGGCGCTATTCACTTTTTCCACAGCGCCGTTAATTAACGGCGCTGTGGTTTAAGTACCCTTAGCGACCGCCGTTAAAAGGCGTATCGGCGGTCGTTAAGGGGTTAAACATTTTATCTCATTGTAATGCAACAACAAATGTTTTAAGGTAAATTGATGAGTTAAAATAGGACAATACAGAGTTTCTAGCTCCAAGCACATTCATCGTTGCTCTATCATGCCGCTGATCTCAATAAAATAAGCTCCATCTGTAGTTTATAAGCAGTTACTTTAATATTCCACACTATTCGGTTATCTCTGAAAACATTTTTCTTCTACAATTACTGTTCATACCCAATATGGAATGCTTTATCCAGTTAACTAGCAATTCTCTGTTAGCAGGGAAATTATAGATAAGCTACTGCAGCCTATTTTATGGTGTATAGTTCTCGAAGGATCGACATAAGTGAGTTCACATTTTAATCCGTCTTTACCAACAGATGGTTTGGATAAAATCTATTAGTTTCATTAGTGCAAATGTTTTTATACAGAGATGCCTGTTATTAACATATTGCCTAAGGGCCTGGAGTGAACAATTGCAAGAGTGTAGAATGTTTGCCAAACCTTTAAAACTTTAATCAGTATAATTGCGATCAAATAAAACATGGCATTGTAATGTAATTCAAATCTTCACAAACACAATTTATAGCACTCGCTTTAATTACTTAGTATTTATTTATTAAACAAGAAATGATCATTACTCTTTTACAATCCTCCTTGCCTTCTAAGCACCACATAAATAATGGGCTTCATACAGATAGACTTCTAAATGTGCACAATTCTGTTTTTTGCCTTGTTTTATTATTACATTCTTTCCTGTTTTCTAATTTTCTACTACATCACACAAGTAGTAACAGGTACAATTTAGAACTTGTACAATCAGGCCATGCAGGTAATTTATTATTCTGAATGTATTATACATGATACAAAAAATATCAGGTTTAAAAACAGAATTCATTGCTCTATTATTTTAACCCATTACAAAATGCTCTTTTGCATTTTGGTTTTTCCTCCTATAACTTTTTTATTTTTTCATCTACATCAAAATATGAGATCTTTTTTTTTTCAGAGTGAACTCTACTTTTAAATGAAACCATCCATTTTACCTCTCAATGTACTGGAAAAGGGGAAAAAATCCAAGTGCAGTGAAATTACACCCAAAAAGACAATTACGCAATAATTTTTTTGACTTTGTTTTTATAGCATTCATTGGGTGGTAAAAATGACATAGCAGTATGATTACAGTGATACCAAACTTGTATAGTTTTTTTTACATTTACATGGTGAAAAAAAAACACGGAAATTTCTAAAAAAAAAATGTTATTTGTGTTAACATTTTTCGCCACCTGTAAGATTTTCATTTTTACATTGATGGAGCATTGGGCTTTTTTTGGATATGCAAAACTAAAGATTATTATTATTATTATAATTATTTTGTGTGTGCAAAACTAATGTTTGTATTTATACTATTTTGGAGTGGAAACAACGTTGTGATTGTGTCATTTTTTGCTTTGCTGCAGTGATTAAAAAAACACAACATTAGCATTTCCTCTTTTTCTTTATAAACACTAACTGATCAAGTTAATTATTTTTATATTTTGATAGATGTGATTTTCATGGATGATGTGATACCAAATATTATTATTATTTAACGGCCTTTGGCTCAATTTTGAACCATGGTGACTTGGTGGATGAACAATCTGTAGGACGATCAATCTTGCACAAAGCTAGATAGGTCCACCAGGGTTTTCTATGCTGTTAACTTGATGCTATGAAGCCATCAGGATACTGGTCTTTCTTTTTGCCTTGTTCCTTCTATTTTCCCCACCATTATGTGTTTCTTCAGTGATTCATCTATCCATATAATGTATCCAAAGTAGGAAAGTCATAGCTTGGGGATCCTTGCTTTGCGTGACATGTCTGGCTTGATTTGTTCCAAAATTGATTTATCCAGGAAATTGATAGCATCTCCAGCACCAAAGGTGTTGATTCTTCTTCTGAAACCAAATATGTTTTTATTATTACTTATTTATTCAAATTTAATGGGGGAAAAGAGATGATTACAAGTTTCATATTTTTTTATATTTTTAAAAAGTGTAAGGTGGCTGTAGGAGGCTGTAGGACACCTCATGGATGGAAGATAAACCTGGAGTAATACTTTAGCACATATAGGACTAAAAGGGGTTAATCGGCCATGACAGTTTGATTGTGAGCAGCTGAAGAGTTGGGAGAGCCAGCTGCTCACCATATCTCCACCCCTGGGTGTGGTTCATTTTGTGAATTGAGACGTGTTTGTCTAAAACATGTCTGTGTGTATGGAGATGTGCAGATCTCCTGGACTGAGTGCCTATGCTAAAGGACTCTAAGTCAGGCGGACTAACCAGCACAATTGTATGGACTTGTTTCTTTGTATTTTAATTTGAGCCAGACCTAGGCTGTATTTGTTAGGGGTTGAGTTCCCACCTCTGCACAGGGGGAATCTCGGTCCATCTCCGCTGCAGTCTCCCATTCTTCTCCTGCCGCAGTGGAGCCTGCTCAGCGGAGACATCGGTCCCAGTGTCTCGCTCAGTCTGACTCTGTACAAAGAGTTACTGCTGCTTTTCCTGCTTCTGCCATCGAAGTCAGTGCTGGGCAGCGGCGAGCAGACGCTTCTGGGACTAAGTCCTGCTTTTCTCGTTCTGATCATGCCCACAGTAAGATCTCTCAGTGGAGATCGAGGGTCACATGATCAGATACTGCAGCTAAGGCCATTGGTCCTTCAGGAAGGTCCTGTAGGTGCTCACTCTCTGTGGCAGCCTCTCATTGGTCCTTCTAGGAAGGTCCTGTACATGCTGCAACTATTTAAGGCTCGCATGGCCATGCGCTAGTATTATTCTATGTTATGTGCTTTGCGCCAGTGTGGTCATGTGAGTTTGTGTTCAGGGACCAGGCTGAAATAAGCCCCTAGAATGCTGGCACCTTCAGCGAGGAGATTTTGTGTGAATGTATTCAGGGACCTGGCTGAAATAAGTCCCTAGAATGCTGGCACCTCTGGCGAGGAGTTTGTGTGCGTGCATGACCACTGACTGCTCTCAGTTGAGTAGTTAGCCTTTGCCACTGTGAAGTCAAACAGGGCGCAGTGCTTTGAGTTTCGGCTACTCTGTGAAGTAACAGGGTTAGCTCATACCGCCATATAGTTCCGCCGTTTGCTAGCAGCAGGTTCTTCTGCACAGTGGACCCTGGGCTTCGAACGCATCAATTATAATAAAACCTCTATATTTTCTCGGTGCGTTCCGCTAGCCCTAACAGTATTTGAGTTTCCTGTGATGTGATTTATGAGGATTAAAATAAACCAGACGAACTTTAAATAAAGATGGTTACTGTGATAACTCAGATTTCTCTCAAATGAGTAGCATTGTTACAAAAGTTTTCTTTTTTAAATGTATTTTTGTAGCTCCTTATGGGAGACTTGAGCTCCCATCTGCCATGGCAACCTATCGTTCCTCATGATTGTGTCCCAGGGAGCCAGTGAACACATGAACAGGCAATCTCCCCATTTAAATGCTGCTGTCAGAGATGAGCAAAATTTCAGTGGTTAATCTACAGTGATTGAAGTACTTAAGGCAGATGTCAGCATCTGAGCCCGCTCCATACGCAGGAACTCGAAATATTACATCTTATGTCGGGAAAGGGTTCAAATAAATTGTTCCATTAAATTAATGGAAAGTATATACTGTAGCATATTCTATTTATGTAAATTGCTTTTATTTATGTTATTGTATATATATTTTTTGTATTGTGTTTACAGTTATCTTGCCTGAACTGCACCAGAGATTCCTGAACATAAAAATCTAAGACAGGTCCATTGAGTGGAGATGCACGGGCATGGTCTGCTATATGTGCAGAGGTCACTGCTCAAGAAAGGTAAGGCGCAAGTGCGATTGGGCATTGACTCAACTGGAAACAAAAACTGTATGACCATGAAGAGAAGTTGCAGACTGAGCAAAAGCAAAAGGTGTAGAACATCCCAATATGTTAAGGAAACAATAGGACACCCGGCAAATACTAATTCCATATAAAACTCACTCTTTTTAAAAAATGATGGCATCATAAACTTCCAGAAATACAGTACAGACCAAAAGTGTGGACACACCTTCCCGTTTAAAGATTTTTCTGTATTTTCATGACTATGAAAATTGTACATTCACACTGAAGGCATCAAAACTATGAACTAACACATATGGAATTATCTACCTAACAAAAAAGTGTGAAACAACTGAAATTATGTCTTATATTCAAGATTCTTCAAAGTAGCCAGCTTTTGCTTTGATGACTGCTTTGCACACTCTTGGCATGCTCTTGATGAGCTTCAAGAGGTAGTCACAGGGAATGGTCTTCCAACAATCTTGAAGGAATTCCCAGAGATGCTTAGCACTTGTTGGCCCTTTTGCCTTCACTCCAGCTCACCCCAAACCATCTCAATTGGGTTCAGGTCTGGTGACTGTGGAGGCCAGGTCATCTGGCGCAGCACCCCATCACTCTGTTTCTTGGTCAAATAGCCCTTACACAGTCTGGAGCTGTGTTTGGGGTCATTGTCCTGTTGAAAAATAAATGATGGTCCAACTAAACAACGCAAACCGGATGGAATAGCATGCCGCTGCAAAATGCTGTGGTAGCCATGCTGGTTCAGTATGCCTTCAATTTTGAATAAATCCCCAACAGTGTCACCAGCAAAGCACCCCCACACCATCACACCTCCTCCTCCATGCTTCATGGTTGGAACCAGGCATGTAGAGTCCATCCGTTCACCTTTTCTGTGTCGCACAAAGACACGGTGGTTGGAACCAAAGATCTCAAATTTAGACTCATCAGACCAAAGCACAGATTTCCACTGGTCTAATGTCCATTCCTTGTGTTCTTTAGCCCAAACAAGTCTCTTCTGCTTGTTGCCTGTCCTTAGCAGTGGTTTCCTAGCAGCTATTTTACCATGAAGGCCTGCTGCACAAAGTCTCCTCTTACCAGTTGTTGTAGAGATGTGTCTGCTGCTAGAACTCTGTGTGGCATTGACCTGGTCTCTAATCTGAGCTGCTGTTAACCTGCGATTTCTGAGGCTGGTGACTCGGATAAACTTATCCCCAGAAGCAGAGGTGACTCTTGGTGTTCCTTTCCTGGGGCGGTCCTCATGTGAGCCAGTTTCTTTGTAGCACTTGATGGTTTTGCCACTGCACTTGGGGACACTTTCAAAGTTTGCCCAATTTTTCGGACTGACTGACCTTCAATTCTTAAAGTAATGGTGGCCACTCTATTTTTTTAATTAGCTGCTTTTTTCTTGCCATAATACAAATTCTAACAGTCTGTTCAGTAGGACTATCAGCTGTGTATCCACCAGTGTTCTGCACAACACAACTGATTTTCCCAACCCCATTTATAAGGCAAGAAATCCCACTTATTAAACCTGGCAGGGTACACCTGTGAATTGAAAACCATTCCCGGTGACTACCTCTTGTAGCTCATCAAGAGAATGCCAAGAGTGTGCAAAACAGTCATCAAAGCAAAGGGTGGCTACTTTGAAGAACCTAGAATATAAGACATAATTTCAGTTGTTTCACACTTTTTTGTTAAGTATATAATTCCACATGTGTTAATTCATAGCTTTGATGCCTTCAGTGTGCAATTTTCATAGCCATGAAAATACAGAAAAATCTTTAAATGAGAAGGTGTGTCCAAACTTTTGGTCTCTACTGTAGGTATGTGGCATGTTTCCAAACAAGCACATGTACAAGTGAAGATATAATGGTACATGCTCACCTCATGTTACATGCAACACATTTAAATATTGTGGGTTGCCATATTCACTGCAGTTCTGAGCTGGGCAAAAATCCATGGTCCTCTTGACAATACCCCATAGTTTGTTGGCAGAGGGAAACATGAAAGTCCTCTAAAATTTCCTTGTAGACGGCTGCGCTGACTTTGGTCTTGATAAAACACAGTGGACCTACACCAGCAGATGACATGGCTCCCCAAACATCACTGATTGTGGAAACTTCACACTAGACCTCAAACAGCTTGGATTGTGTGCCTCTCCACTCCTCCTCCAGACTCTGGGACCTTGATTTCCAAATGACATGCAAAATGTACTTTCATCTGAAAACAACACCTTGGACCACTGAGCAACTGTCAAGTTCTTTTTCTCCTTGGCCCAGGTAAGACGCTTTTGGCATTGTCTATTGGTCATGAGTGGTTTAACACATCAAATGTGACACTTGTAGCCCATGTCCTGGATATATCTGTGTATGGTGGCTCTTGAAGCAATGACTCCAGCAACAGTCCACGCCTTGTGAATCTCCCCAAACTTTTGAATGGCCTTTTCTTAACAATCCTTTCAAGGCTGCGGTTGTCCCAGTTGCTTGTGCGCCTTTTTCTACCACACTTTTTCCTTCCACTCAACCTTCCATTAATATGCTTGGATACAGCACTCTGTGAACAGCCAGCTTCTTTAGTAATGACCTTTTGTGGCTAACCCTCCTTGTGGAGTGTGGCAATAACTGCCTTCTGGACATCTGTCTTCCCCATGATTGTGGAGCCTAATGAAACAGACTAAGGGACCCTTTTAAATGCTTAAGAAGCCTTTCCAGATGTTTTTTGTTAATTATTCTAATTTACTGAGATAATGAATTTTGGGTTTTCATTGGCTATAAGCCATAATCATCAACATTAACAGAAATAAACACTTGAAATATATGACTCTGTTTGTAATGAGTCTATATAATATATGAATTTTGAAGAACTGAAATAAATTAACTTTTTAATGATATTCTAATTTAGTGAGAAGCACTTGTATGGAAAATACTGACCAAATACTGAACATCAGTATTTGTAAGCCAAAACCAGAAGTAGGTGAAAAATGTGAAAGTGGTGATTAGTGTTGAGCATTCCGATACCGCAAGTATCGGGTATCGGCCGATACTTGCGGTATCGGAATTCCGATACCGAGATCCGATACTTTTGTGGTATCGGGAATCGGAAGTTTCCAGTGTATGGTTCCCAGGGTCTGAAGGAGAGGAAACTCTCCTTCAGGCCCTGGGATCCATATGAATGTGTAAAATAAAGAATTAAAATAAAAAATATTGATATACTCACCTGTCCGGAGGCCCCTGGACATCACCGCTGGTAACCGGCAGCCTTCTTTGTTTAAAATGAGCGCGTTCAGCACCTTCCATGACGTCACGGCTTCTGATTGGTCGCGTGCCGCTCATGTGACCGCCACGCGACCAATCACAAGCCGCGACGTCATTCCTCAGGTCCTAAATTCCCTTCTAGGAATTTAGGACCTGAGGGATGACGTCACGGCTTGTGATTGGTCGCGTGAGCGGTAACATGGGCGGCCGCGACCAATCACAAGCCGTGACGTCATCTAAGGCCCTTCACGCGCTCATTCTTAAGAAGGAAGGCTGCCGGAAAGAAGCAGGGCGCATCCGAGGGTGAGTATATACCTAATAGGAATATGCACACCCTCGGCTTCTTTCCGGCAGCCTTCCTTCCTAAGAATGAGCGCGTTCAGGGCCTTAGATGACGTCACGGCTTGTGATTGGTCGCGTGGCGGTCACATGGGCGGCCGCGACCAATCAGAAGCCGTGACGTCATGGAAGGCCCTGAACGCGCTCATTTTAAGCAAAGAAGGCTGCCGGTTACCAGCGGTAAGGTCCAGGCTGCGTCGGAGAGGTGAGTATATCAATATTTTTTATTTTAATTCTTTATTTTACACATTAATATGGATCCCAGGGCCTGAAGGAGAGTTTCCTCTCCTTCAGACCCTGGAAACCATCAGGGATACCTTCCGATACTTGAGTCCCATTGACTTGTATTGGTATCGGGTATCGGTATCGGATCAGATCCGATACTTTGCCGGTATCGGCCGATACTTTCCGATACCGATACTTTCAAGTATCGGACGGTATCGCTCAACACTAGTGGTGATGTGTTTTTAATATACTTTTCTTCTGATTGTTCCACTGCTGGTTTTGGCTTACAAATTCTGAGGTAAAAAAAACCCTCACCAAATACTCAATGTGTGCACGTGGCCTTAGAAGCAATGTTACATAGATTTACCTGAGTGCCTGAAGGAAACCCATTTAGCACAGGGAGAACATGCAAACCCTATGCAAATGCTGTTATGAATCAAAACAATATTCATCAAAATAATTTAAAGCATTAATAAAATATTAAGCAATTGATTTATTTTAGTATATATTTTTCATATAAAATTTCCAGGAGGCCACAATTGAAGTCACTTTCAAGACTCTTGACAAAAGAAGTGCTTGGCAATGGATATTTATGTGCACATGACTATTGATCAATATGGATCAGCAGTTATCTCTTATTCACAGTGGTAAGTGAATGCAAACTGCATGTGGTTGCAAAGAAGCAGCTGAAGAAATCTTAATGTACAAAGGTGATGATTTTTTTAATACGTTCTCTAATAGATTTACTAAAAAAAGCACACTACATATTTTGCAGAGAACAGAGATGCTTTAAAAGGTTCTTTAGAAATATAAACAAATAGCTAAAGGAAATATAATTATAAGAAAAATTCCTAAATACACTTAATTAGCAAATAATAATGGTTTTGTCTATCAAGTAATCACTATAGATTTGAAATGGCAGCCCCCTGTTACTCTGAAAGAATCCTATAAGGTCAGGTGCCTGTGAGCATATGTAGTAGGAAGATCCACTGCTGTGACCTGGATATAACCGAAATAATATAATGTCATTCGGAAAGAGGGTTGACAGCAGTGTGAGCAGCTTCTTCTTACCTCAGCACTCCTGGTATCCCTAGCCTTAGATCACATAGACAGGGAGGACAGCGGTGTGAGCAGCTTCTTCTTACCTCAGCACTCAAGATATATCCAGTATTAGATCATATAAACAGGGTGGACAGTAGAGTAAGCAGCTTCTCCTTACCTCAGCACTCCTGGTATTTCCAGTATTAGATTACATAGGCAGGATGGAAACCAATGTGAGCAGCTTCTTCTTACCTCAGCACTCCTGGTATCCCTAGCCTTAGATCACATAGACAGGGAGGAAAGCAATGTGAGCAGCCTCTTCTTACCTCAGCACTCCTGGTATCTCTAGTATTAGATCACATAGACAGATAGAACAGCAGTGTGAGCAGCCTCTTCCTACCTTAGCACTCAAGATATATCCAGTATTAGATCAGATAGACAGTGTGGACAGCATTGTAAGTGGCCTCTTTTTTTACCTCAGCACTCCTGATCTCTCAAGTATTAGATTAGATAGATAGGTTAGACAACAGTGTAAGCAGCCTCTTCTTACCTCAGCCCACCTGTTATCTCTAGTATACGATTAAATAGACAAGATGGATAACAGTGTAAGCAGCCTCTTCTTACCTCATCACTCCTGGTATCTCCAGAATTAGATCAGGAAGATAGGATGGAGAGCATTGTGATAAGCCTCTTCATACCTCAGCACCCCAGGTATTTCTAGTATTAGATCAGATATAGAGAGAAGACAAGTTTGACTGGCCTTTTTTATTTCTGCATCCCTGGTATATCCAATAATATTGGGGGAGCTTATCTTCCTACACATGAAGGGAGGGGAAAGCATTCTACTGTACAATGGAGGGGGAACTTACTACTGCACATGCTCACAGGCCCCTATTCTAACATTCTACGACAGGTTTTTGTCAGTGTAACAAGGCAGATGCCATATTAATTCTATAGTGATTACCTCCCTTGACAAAGCGATTGTGATTTGCTAGTTAAATATATTTAGGAACTTATTTAGAATGACATTTCCTACAGTTTTTATTTTCTCTTTACGTAGAACCCTTTAATTGCTTTTAACCCCTTCCCGACATTTGACGTACTATCCCGTCGAGGTGGGGTGGGCCCGTATGACCGCCGACGGGATAGTACGTCATCACCGATCAGCGGCGCTCACGGGGGGAGCGCGGCCGATCGCGGCCGGGTGTCAGCTGCATATCGCAGCTGACATCCGGCACTATGTGCCAGGAGCGGTCACGGACCGCCCCCGGCACATTAACCCCCGGCACACCGCGATCAAACATGATCGCAGTGTACCGGCGGTATAGGGAAGCATCGCGCAGGGAGGGGGCTCCCTGCGGGCTTCCCTGAGACCCCCGGAGCAACGCGATGTGATCGCGTTGCTGCGAGGGTCTCCTACCTCCTTCCTGGCTGCAGGTCCCGGATCCAAGATGGCCGCGGCATCCGGGTCCTGCAGGGAAGGAGGTGGCTTACCGAGTGTCTGCTCAGAGCAGACACTTGGTAAGCCTGCAGCCCTGCACAGCAGATCGTCGATCTGGCAGAGTGCTGTGCACACTGCCAGATCAATGATCTGTGATGTCCCCCCCTGGGACAAAGTAAAAAAGTTAAAAAAAAATTTTTCCACATGTGTAAAAAAAAAAAAAAAAAAAATCCTAAATAAATAATAAAAAAAAAATATATATTATTCCCATAAATACATTTCTTTATCTAAATAAAAAAAACAAAACAATAAAAGTACACATATTTAGTATCGCCGCGTCCGTAACGACCCAACCTATAAAACTGCCCCACTAGTTAACCCCTTCAGTAAACACCGTAAGAAAAAAAAAAAAAAAACGAGGCAAAAAACAACGCTTTATTACCATACCGCCGAACAAAAAGTGGAATAACACGCGATCAAAAAGACTGATATAAATATCCATGGTACCGCTGAAAACGTCATCTTGTCCCGCAAAAAACAAGCCGCCATACAACATTATCAGCAAAAAAATAAAAAAGTTATAGTCCTGAGAATAAAGCGATACGAAAATAATTATTTTTTCTATATTTTAGTTTTTATCGTATAAAAGCGCCAAAACATAAAAAAATGATATAAATGAGATATCGCTGTAATCGTACTGACCCGAAGAATAAAACTGCTTTATCAATTTTACCAAACGCGGAACGGTATAAACGCCTCCCCCAAAAGAAATTCATGAATAGCTGGTTTTTGGTCATTCTGCCTCACAAAAATCGGAATAAAAAGCGATCAAAAACGGTCACGTGTCCGAAAATGTTACCAATAAAAACGTCAACTCGTCCCGCAAAAAACAAGACCTCACATGACT
Source organism: Ranitomeya variabilis (assembly GCF_051348905.1). Lineage (NCBI taxonomy): Eukaryota > Metazoa > Chordata > Amphibia > Anura > Dendrobatidae > Ranitomeya > Ranitomeya variabilis. The sequence goes on along the minus strand of NC_135237.1, from coordinate 459,697,826 downwards.
CTGTGGAGCAAAATGTGGAAAAATTATAGGTCTCAAAATGTGGAGACGCAAAAACTTTTTTGCTATAAAAAGCGTCGCTGGTTTCACACTTGCGTTTTTGTCTGCAGCGTTTTTTGCACAAAAAAACGCATGCGTTTTTTCCCTATATTTAACATTGAAAACGCATGCGGTTTTTTTGTACGCGTTTGGTCGCGTTTTCAAACGCATGCGTTTTTTTTCTGCATGCGTTCATTTTCAGAAATACAACCTGCAGTATTTTCTTGCGTTTTTAAGCACATGCGTTTGTTTGCGTTAAAAACGCATGCATTTAAACACACTGAAAAGCCACCCACCACCATCAAGGTGATAAAGGGATCCAAACCCTAACCCTAACTCTACCCCTAACCTCACCCCTAACCGTTTAATGAACATTTTCTGACAGTCATAGTGCCACGTATTTCAGTGCCACGTATTTCAGTGCCACGTATTTCAGTGCCACGTGTTTCAGTGCCACGTATTTCAGTGCCACGTATCACATATTTCAGTGCCACGTATCACGTATTTCAGTGCCACGTATCACGTATTTCAGTGCCACATATTTTAGTACCACGTATTTCAGTGCCACGTATTTCAGTGCCACGTATTTCAGTGCCACGTATTTCAGTGCCACGTATTTCAGTGCCACGTATCACGTATTTCAGTGCCACGTATTTCAGTGCCACGTATTTCAGTGCCACGTATTTCAGTGCCACGTATTTCAGTGCCACGTATCACGTATTTCAGTGCCACGTGTTTCAGTGCCACGTATTTAAGTGCCACGTATCACGTATTTCAGTGCCACGTATTTCAGTGCCACGTATTTCAGTGCCACGTATCACGTATTTCAGTGCCACGTGTTTCAGTGCCACGTATTTAAGTGCCACGTATCACGTATTTCAGTGCCACGTATTTCAGTGCCACGTATTTCAGTGCCACGTATCACGTATTTCAGTGCCACGTATTTCAGTGCCACGTATTTCAGTGCCACGTATTTCAGTGCCACGTATTTCAGTGCCACGTATCAGTGCCACGTATCACATATTTCAGTGCCACGTATTTCAGTGCCACGTATTTCAGTGCCACGTATTTCAGTGCCACGTATTTCAGTGCCACGTATTTCAGTGCCACGTATCACGTATTTCAGTGCCACGTGTTTCAGTGCCACGTATTTAAGTGCCACGTATCACGTATTTCAGTGCCACGTATTTCAGTGCCACGTATTTCAGTGCCACGTATTTCAGTGCCACGTATTTCAGTGCCACGTATTTCAGTCACGTTTAGGGTTAGGGTTAGGGGTAGGGTTAGGGTTAGGGTTGGAGGTAAAGTTAGGGTTGGGGCTAAAGTTAGGGTTGGGGCTAAAGTTAGGGTTAGGGTTTGGATTACATTTACGTTTGGATTAGGGTTGGGATTAGAATTATGGGTGTGTCAGGGCTAGGGGTGTGGTTAGGGTTACCGTTGGGATTAGGGTTAGGGGTGTGTTTGGGTTAGGGTTTCAGGTAGAATTGGGGAGTTTCCACTGTCCAGGCACATCAGGGGCTCTACAAGCGCGACATGGCGTCCAATCTCAATTCCAGCCAATTCTGCGTTGAAAAAGTAAAACAGTGCTCCTTCCCTTCCGAGCTCTCCCGTGCGCCCAAAAAGGGGTTTACCCCAACATATGTGTTATCAGCGTACTCGGGACAAATTGAACAACAACTTCTGGGGTCCAAGTTCTCTTGTTATCCTTAGGAAAATAAAAATTTGGGGGGCTAAAAATCATTTTTGTGGGAAAAAAAAGATGTTTTATTTTCACGGCTCTGCGTTATAAACTGTAGTGAAACACTTGGGGGTTCAAAGTTCTCACAACACATCTAGATAAGTTCCTTGGGAGGTCTAGTTTCCAATATGGGGTCACTTGTGGGGGGTTTGTACTGTTTGGGTACATCAGGGGCTCTGCAAATGCAACGTGACGCCTGCAGACCAATCCATTTAAGGCTGCATTCCAAATGGCGCTCCTTCCCTTCCGAGCTCTGTCATGCACCCAAACAGTGGTTCCCCCCCACATATGGGGTATCAGCGTACTCAGGACAAATTGGACAACAACTTTTGGGGTCTAATTTATCCTGTTACCCTTGTGAAAATACAAAACTGGGGGCTAAAAAATCATTTTTGTGAAAAAAAAAAAGAATTTTTATTTTCACGGCTTTGCGCTATAAACTTTAGTGAAACACTTGGGGGTTCAAAGTTCTCAAAACACATCTAGATAAGTTCTTTGGGAGGTCTAGTTTCCAATATGGGGTCACTTGTGGGGGGTTTGTACTGTTTGGGTACATCAGGGGCTCTGCAAATGCAACGTGACGGCTGCTGACCAATCCATTTAAGTCTGCATTCCAAATGGCGCTCCTTCCCTTCCGAGCTCTGTCATGCGCCCAAACAGTGGTTCCCCCCCACATATGGGGTATCAGCGTACTCAGGACAAATTGGAAAACAAATTTTGGGGTCCAATTTATTCTGTTACCCTTGTAAAAATACAAAGCTGGGTGCTAAAAAATCATTTTTGAGAAAAAAAATAAAAATTATTTTCACGGCTCTGCGTTATAATCTGTAGTGAAACACTTGGGGGTTCAAAGCTCTCAAAACACATCTAGATAAGTTCCTTAGGGGGTCTACTTTCCAAAATGGTGTCACTTGTAGGGAGTTTCAATGTTTAGGCACATCAGGGGCTCTCCAAACGCAACATGGCGTCCCATCTCAATTCCAGTCAATTTTGCATTGAAAAGTCAAATGGCGCTCCTTCCCTTCCAAGCTCTGCCATGCGCCCAAACAATGGTTTACACCCACATATTGGGTATCAGCGTACTCAGGACAAATTGCACAACATTTTTTGGGGTCCAATTTCTTCTCTTACCCTTGGGAAAATAAAAAATTGGGGGCGAAAAGATCATTTTTGTGAAAAAATATGATTTTTTATTTTTACGGCTCTGCATTATAAACTTCTGTGAAGCACTTGGTGGGTCAAAGTGCTCACCACACATCAAGATAAGTTCCTTAGGGGGTCTACTTTCCAAAATGGTGTCACTTGTAGGGGGTTTCAGTGTTTAGGCACATCAGGGGCTCTCCAAACGCAACATGGCGTCCCATCTCAATTCCAGTCAATTTTGCATTGAAAAGTCAAATGGCGCTCCTTCCCTTCCAAGCTCTGCCATGCGCCCAAACAATGGTTTACACCCACATATGGGGTATCAGCGTACTCAGGACAAATTGCACAACATTTTTTGGGGTCCAATTTCTTTTCTTACCCTTGGGAAAATAAAAAATTGGGGGCAAAAAGATCATTTTTGTGAAAAAATATGATTTTTTATTTTTACGGCTCTGCATTATAAACTTCTGTGAAGCACTTGGTGGGTCAAAGTGCTCACCACACATCTAGATAAGTTCCTTAGGGGGTCTACTTTCCAAAATGGTGTCACTTGTAGGGAGTTTCAATGTTTAGGCACATCAGGGGCTCTCCAAACGCAACATGGCGTCCCATCTCAATTCCAGTCAATTTTGCATTGAAAAGTCAAATGGCGCTCCTTCCCTTCCAAGCTCTGCCATGCGCCCAAACAATGGTTTACACCCACATATGGGGTATCATCGTACTCAGGACAAATTGTACAACATTTTTTGGGGTCCAATTTCTTCTCTTACCCTTGGGAAAATAAAAAATTGGGGGCAAAAAGATCATTTTTATGAAAAAATATGATTTTTTATTTTTACGGCTCTGCATTATAAACTTCTGTGAAGCACTTGGTGGGTCAAAGTGCTCACCACACATCAAGATAAGTTCCTTAGGGGGTCTACTTTCCAAAATGGTGTCACTTGTAGGGGGTTTCAGTGTTTAGGCACATCAGGGGCTCTCCAAACGCAACATGGCGTCCCATCTCAATTCCAGTCAATTTTGCATTGAAAAGTCAAATGGCGCTCCTTCCCTTCCAAGCTCTGCCATGCGCCCAAACAATGGTTTACACCCACATATGGGGTATCAGCGTACTCAGGACAAATTGCACAACATTTTTTGGGGTCCAATTTCTTTTCTTACCCTTGGGAAAATAAAAAATTGGGGGCAAAAAGATCATTTTTGTGAAAAAATATGATTTTTTATTTTTACGGCTCTGCATTATAAACTTCTGTGAAGCACTTGGTGGGTCAAAGTGCTCACCACACATCTAGATAAGTTCCTTAGGGGGTCTACTTTCCAAAATGGTGTCACTTGTAGGGAGTTTCAATGTTTAGGCACATCAGGGGCTCTCCAAACGCAACATGGCGTCCCATCTCAATTCCAGTCAATTTTGCATTGAAAAGTCAAATGGCGCTCCTTCCCTTCCAAGCTCTGCCATGCGCCCAAACAATGGTTTACACCCACATATGGGGTATCATCGTACTCAGGACAAATTGTACAACATTTTTTGGGGTCCAATTTCTTCTCTTACCCTTGGGAAAATAAAAAATTGGGGGCAAAAAGATCATTTTTATGAAAAAATATGATTTTTTATTTTTACGGCTCTGCATTATAAACTTCTGTGAAGCACTTGGTGGGTCAAAGTGCTCACCACACATCAAGATAAGTTCCTTAGGGGGTCTACTTTCCAAAATGGTGTCACTTGTAGGGGGTTTCAGTGTTTAGGCACATCAGGGGCTCTCCAAACGCAACATGGCGTCCCATCTCAATTCCAGTCAATTTTGCATTGAAAAGTCAAATGGCGCTCCTTTCCTTCCGAGCTCTGCCATACGCCCAAACAGTGGTTTACCCTCACATATGGGGTATCAGCGTACTCAGGACAAATTGTACAACAACTTTGGGGGTCCATTTTCTCCTGTTACCCTTGGTAAAATAAAACAAATTGGAGCTGAAATAAATTGTGTGTGAAAAAAAGTTAAATGCTCATTTTTATTTAAACATTCAAAAAATTCCTGTGAAACACCTGAAGGGTTAATAAACTTCTTGAATGTGGTTTTGAGCACCTTGAGGGGTGCAGTTTTTAGAATGGTGTCACACTTGAGTATTTTCTATCATATAGACCCCTCAAAATGACTTCAAATGAGATGTGGTCCCTAAAAAAAAATGGTGTTGTAAAAATGAGAAATTGCTGGTCAACTTTTAACCCTTATAACTCCGTCACAAAAAAAAATTTTGGTTCCAAAATTGTACTGATGTAAAGTAGACATGTGGGAAATGTTACTTATTAAGTATTTTGCGTGACATATGTCTGTGATTTAAGGGCATAAAAATTCAAAGTTGGAAAATTGCGAAATTTTCAAAATTTTCGCCAAATATTCGTTTTTTTCACAAATAAATGCAAGTTATATCGAATAAATTTTACCACTAACATGAAGTACAATATGTCACGAGAAAACAATGTCAGAATCGCCAAGATCCGTCAAAGCGTTCCAGAGTTATAGCCTCATAAAGGGACAGTGGTCAGAATTGTAAAAATTGGCCCGGTCATTAACGTGCAAACCACCCTTGGGGGTGAAGGGGTTAAGTCAAGCTATGAGCCGCCCATAAGAATGCCAGCACCAGCACTCTCCATAAGAGCGGCAAGCACAATAGCTTCATACCAGCCCTACCACTGCACTCATACTTGTGTAACAGCATATGTACAGCATGAATAACCAACTTAGCAAAATATAACAAATTAAAAAGAGCCTCTTCCACCTTTTCTGTGATTCAGACTAATTCCTGGTTTATAAGCAAAATTGAAATTGAATTGAAAAAGACTAAAGGACTTAAAAGGTACAGATCAAAATGAAGATTGATTCATCTATTCATTAAGAGCCACTGTCATTATCTCACTCAAGACTTGAGAATCAATAATATCACCTACTTTTCCCATGACTTCAGCTAAACTTGAGCTACTTGGCAATCTTCAGTACTCAGGGGCCACTAGCTGGTCCAGTGCCTGGGTAACATCTAGCAGGAGTGAAGTGCTGCCAATGCAATGACCAATGTGAAAATATTGGAAGATATGGGCTTTCAGAAGAATGGTCATTCAATCAAGGAGATGGTAAGAGATCATAGAATTATAGAATGGTAGTGTTGGAAGGGACCTCCTGTATCATCTGGTAAAACCCCCTGCTCAATGCAGGACTCACTAAATCATCCCAGACAGATGTCTGCCCAGCCTCTGTTTGAAGACTTCCATTGAAGGAGAACTCACCATCTCTCGTGGCAGCCTGTTCCACTCATTGATCGACCTCACTGTAATTTTTTCTAATATCTAATCTGTCTCCTCCCATTCAGTTTTATTCCATTGCTTCTAGTCTTTTGTGCAAATGAGAATAAAGATGATCCTTCTACAATGTGACAGCCCTTTAGATACTTGTAGACAGCTATTAAGTCTCCTCTCAGTCTTCCTTTTTGTAACCTAATTGCACTAACCGTTCCTCATAGGACTTGGTTTGCAGACCATTCACCATCCTGGTTGCTCTTCTCTGAACTTGCTCCAGTTTGTGGACGTCTTTTTTAAAATGTGGTGCCCAAAACTGAACACAGTATTCCAGATGAGGCCTGACCAAGGAGCAGTAGAGGGGGATAATTACTTCACGTAATCTAGAATCTATGTATCTGTTAATACATCCCAGAATTGTGTTTGACTTTTTTGCTGCTGCATCCCACTGTTGGTGTAATGGCAAGGTAAATCCAAGTATTCAGTTAAAGGAATATTCCCTTCTCCAAGATCATATCCCAAAATGTAGTAGATGTAATAATACTAGCAACCTCCAGTTAGAAATGTAATATAGTTCTTCTGATTCGCTATGTCGTTTATCCCATTTGCAGGGCATTGCAGTAGCTTTGGTATCCATGGTTAAGAAGACCAATCATAGAGTGACAGTTAATGAGTTAGCTGTTAGTGGTTGTAACCAAGGATACCTAAGATACTGCAGTGCCTGCACATTGGGTAAGTGACATGGCGAATCAGAAGAACTATACTACATTTCTAATTGGAGGTATTTGCTAATATTATTAGTATTACACCTACTACATATTGGGATAGGAGATGGGAATACCACACTCACATGAGCATATACATCAGACTAGTGAAATGTTTTATCGGATAGCACTCAGATTAATGTTATTCAATGTCGCAGGGCAAATCTGCTGTTTTTTTTCTTATGCCAATTTGGTATGACCAGAGTTTAATCAGAGTGTCATTAACACAATCGATTTGTTTCTCTCGGAAGAGAGAATTATGCTCACGTGACCCTGGCTTAAAAGTAAAACTCGTGAGTCAAGCCAAAGATCTAATTATGCAGATAAAGAAGAGATGGGCATGTGGTTGCGTAGAGGCAAAACAGGAGTCTGAAAGCCAAGGTTTAAGTAATGGTGGCAAAGAAAAACAGGGTATTCTGGAGCGTAGTCAGGTATGCCAGGTCATAACCGTAAGTCAGGGTACAAACGCAGAGGAAACACAACAAACTACCAAATCACCTATAATGGGACTGGAGCCCGTGTTCTGATGATTGTTATATATGGCGCCTCTTATTTTGATACAGAATCTGGAGCACAGTGAGATGAGTGGATAACTATCTCACTATCTATTCTAAACTCTGCTGCACGACTAATCCACCTGTCCCCCCCGCTATTCCCCGGCCTCTCCCCTCTGTCAATCCCTCCAATGGCTCCCCATTACCCAGAGACTCCAGTACAAAACTCTAACCATGACGTACAAAGCCATCCACAACCTGTCTCCTCCATACATCTGTGACCTCGTCTCCCGGTACTTTCCTGCACACAACCTCCGATCCTCACAAGATCCCCTTCTCTACTCTCCTCTTATCTCCTCTTCCCACAATCGTATACAAGATTTCTCTCGCGTATCACCCCTACTCTGGAACTCTCTACCACAACATATTAGACTCTCACCTACCATCGAAACCTTAAAAAAGAACCTGAAGACCCACCTCTTCCGACAAGCCTACAACCTGCAGTAACCACCGATCGACCAAACCGCTGCACGACCAGCTCTACCCTCACCTACTGTATTCTCACCCATCCCTTGTAGATTGTGAGCCTTCGCGGGCAGGGTCCTCTCTCCTCCTGTACCAGCTGTGACTTGTATTGTTCAAGATTATTGTACTTGTTTTTATTATGTATACCCCTCCTCACTTGTAAAGCGCCATGGAATAAATGCGCTATAATAATAAATAATAAGAAGAACTATTATTTTGTTTGAAAAAAGTATAATAAAGACTAATTGTAGCATTAACATAAAAATACAAAGCTAGAAACATGAAACATTTATCAGAATATACCAGTACTTATATAATGAACATTTAGTTCTGCACCTCTGTGTACATTTAGGAGCATGCCTTCAGTTCTCAGCTTGCCTATCCTGTCACAGATGTCACCTTTGCAGTGTAGAATTTACTGCATCTTTACTGTATATTTGCGCTAAAATCCGCAGTAAAAAATACATCAGTTCTAACCCCCAAAGTGTGAGCTGGGACCTAAACATTTTATTATTAAGAGCTGTGTGCTCCAGTTTATATGCAAACTGTATTTGCCCCCTGTAGAAAAGCTGTATTATCTCTACACTTCTATGTACATTTTTATAGTGTGTAATAGAAACATCTGCTTTTTATCAGCCACACGTTTTTTTACTTTGTTATCAAGCTGGGGTGTTAAATTACTCACCACGTCTCCCTTATGTTGTTGCTAGAAAGAAAATCGTGCCATGAACATCATCTGATTAATATTTGATTGTGATGTAGCACATGCTGTAACAGGTTTGCCTTTAACAAGGTTTAAAATTATGTAGTTTTAAAGGTATATGCTCATCTTCTGTCTTCAGGAGTACTCTGCTCCTCTACCTCCTGGCTTCCTACTCACCGAACACTGACAATTCAGATCAGCAGCATGAATTTACCATTGATCTGAACTATATAGATCCGATCTTCTTGGAGGTGACCAGGAAGATTTGGCAATAGGCAGTAAACTATAATATTGACCCCTTCATGACATGCGCCTTCATGACATGCGCCATACATGTACTGCGCTTGTCATGTCCTTCCCTTTGATGTGGGTCCAACGCTGAGCCCACATCTTTCCAGGCACAGGTCAGCTGTTTTGAACAGCTGACATGTGCCCCTAACAGTTGTGGGTGGAATCACAATTCACCCGCGGCTGTTAACCTGTTAAATGCCACTGTCAAACTCTGAGAGCGGCATTTAATGTGATCGCATCGGAAGCGTGTCACTAAATCTGCCCAATGGCACCAGAGTCACATGATCACGGGTCACCGATGGGTTGGCATGACAACCCGAGGTCTGCAGGAGACTCCTGTGGCTGTCATTGCCAGATTGCGATGAGCGGCAGCCAGCGGTCGGCGCTCATAGCAAGTGAGCATTTCTGCTACACACAAGCAATAAAATGTAATAACGGGCGATCAAAAGATTGTATCCAAACCAAAATGGTATCATTAAAAATGTCAGCTAGGCACACAAAAAATAAGCCCTCACTCAGCCCCAGATCACAAAAAAATAGAGACCCTATAGGTCTCGGAAAATTACGCAATTTTTATTTGCAAACTTTGGGGTTTTTTTTCATCATTTAAATAAAAAACAACCTATACGTGTTTGGTACCTACGAACTCGTAATGACCTGGAGAATCATAGCTGCATGTATGTTTAAGCATAAGGTGAACATGGTAAAAAAAAAAAACAGTTGTGGAATTGCACTCTTTTTGCAATTTCCCCAAACTTGGAATTTTTTTTTACCGTTTTTGAGTACACGATATTCTAGAACCAATGGTGTTGTTCAAAAGTACAACTCGCCCCACAAAAAACAAGCCCTCACATGGCCATACTGACGGAAACTAGGGTTGAGCGACTTTTCCTTTTTTGAGGTCGAGTCGGGTTTCACGAAACCCGACTTTCTCAAAAGTCGAGTCGAGTGAAATCGGCCGATCTTCTTGAAAAGTCGGGGTCGGGGATCGGCCGAAACACGAAACCCAATTCAAGGTAATGGAAAATCTATATATTTTTATATTTACTTCAGAGCGATATATGTGAAGAGCCGGTAATTCAATTGCCGGCTTTTAATTTCTCCTGCCTAAACCCGACATGATATGAGACATGGTTTACATACAGTAAACCATGTCATATCCCCCTTTTTTTTGCATATTCCACACTACTAATGTTAGTAGTGTGTATGTGCAAAATTTCGGCGCTGTAGCTATTAAATTTAAGGGTTAAATCGTGAAAAAAATTGGCGTGGGCTCCCGCGCAATTTTCTCCGCCAGAGTGGTAAAGCCAGTGACTGAGGGCAGATATTAATAGCCTAGAGAGGGTCCATGGTTATTGCCCCCCCCCTGGCTACAAACATCTGCCCCCAGCCACCCCAGAAAAGGCACATCTGGAAGATGCGCCTATTCTGGCACTTGGCCACTCTCTTCCCACTCCTGTGTAGCGGTGGGATATGGAGTAATGAAGGGTTAATGCCACCTTGCTATATGACGTCGAGCGTGGGAAAAAGTTCCCAGGCTGCAGTTCATGAGGACATCCAGCAGAGGGCGCATCACCACGACTGAAGGTAACTATAGGTCATTGACCTACATTTCCTTCATTCCCCGGGGTTTACAGGCACGAGCACAGCTGCATTAGCAGAGCTCCTGCCTGTAAAATATTTTAACCCTTTCAGATGGATTTACATCGTGGGACGTTACAGATCTACAGATGGTGTGTATATTGTTGGTTTATTATGTTTCCTTTGTTACAGAGCGAGGGTCTTCAGGTGGATTGAGAGAACAATAAAATATTACAACAACCTGTGTGTTTATTTCATTAAAATACTTTGCAATATTGTGTGTGTTTTTTTTTTAACCATTTCATACAATTGGATTAATAATGGATAGGTGTCATAATTGACGCCTCTCCATTATTAATCTGGCTTAATGTCCCCTTACAATAGCAAGGTGGCATTAACCCTTCATTACTCCATATCCCACTGCTACACGGGAGTGGGAAGAGAGTGGCCAAGTGCCAGAATAGGCGCATCTTCCAGATGTGCCTTTTCTGGGGTGGCTGGGGGCAGATGTTTGTAGCCAGGGGGGCCAATAACCATGGACCCTCTCTAGGCTATTAATATCTGCCCTCAGTCACTGGCTTTACCACTCTGGCGGAGAAAATTGTGCGGGAGCCCACGCCAATTTTTTCCGCGATTTAACCCTTAAATTTAATAGCTACAGCGCCGAAATTTTGCACATACACACTAATAACAGTAGTGTGGAATATGCAAAAAAAGGGAGATATGACATGGTTTACTGTATGTAAACCATGTCTCATATCATGTCGGGTTTAGGCAGGAGAAATTAAAAGCCGGCAATTGAATTACCGACTTTTCACATATATCGCGCTGAAGTAAATATATATATATATATATATATATATACTGTATATATATATATATATATATATATATATATATATATATATATATATATATAAAAATGAAACCCGACTTTGGAGCGAAGATCGCCGACGGCCGACCCGATCCCACAGTGAGATCGGGTCGGGTTTCACGAAACCCGACTTTTCCAAAAGCCGGCGACTTTTGAAATTGGCCGATCTGTTTCGCTCAACCCTAACGGAAACATAATAAAGTTATGGCTCTGGGAAAAAGGGGAGCGAAAAACAGAAACACAAAAACGATAAAGGGCTGTGGCGTGAAGGGGTTAAAAATCCTTATGTTCTTGAGAGTTTTCTTAAAAGAAGTAAATTGAAGATTGCTTGTTTTTACAAGTACTTTGCAAATGTTACTAATAATGGACATGGGCAGCACGGTGGCTCAGTGGTTAGCACTTTATTCTTGCAGTGCTGGGGACCTGAGTTCAAATCCTGTCAAGGACAACATCTGCAAGGAGTTTGTATGTTTTCCCAGTGTTTGTTTCCTTTAGGCCATGTGCACACGTTCAGGATTTTTCGCGTTTTTTCGCTATAAAAACGTGATAAAAACGCGAAAAAAACGCAAACCTATGCCTCCTATTATTTACAGTGTATTCCGCATTTTTTGTGCAAATGTTGCGATTTTTTCCGCGAAAAAATCGCATCGCGGAAAAAAAAGCAACATGTTCATTAAAAATGCGGAATTGCGGAGATTCCGCACACCTAGGAGTCCATTGATCTGCTTACTTCCCGCACGGGGCTGTGCACACCATGCGGGAAGTAAGCAGATTATGTGCGGTTGGTAGCCAGGGTGGAGGAGAGGAGACTCTCCTCCACGGACTGGGCACCATATAAGTGGTAAAAAAAAAGAATTAAAATAAAAAATAGTGATATACTCACCTTCGATGTCTTCCCGCCTCTCAGGTGCAAGCTGCCGCTTCGGTTCCTGTAGCTGGTGTGCGGTGAAGGACCTGCGATGACGTCACGGTCCTGTGATTGGTCGAGACCGGTCATGTGACCGCTCACGTGACCGCGACGTCATGGAAGGTCCTGCGCGCACACACCATGCTGCATAAGCAGCATCTATAGTAAAAAGTTGGTCGCACTTGTCAAACAGTATGTTTGACAAGTGTGACCAACCTGTCAGTCAGTTTTCCAAGCGATGCTACAGATCGCTTGGAAAACTTTAGCATTCTGCAAGCTAATTACGCTTGCAGAATGCTAAAAAAAACCGCGAAAAAAACGGAAAAAAAACGCCAAAAAAAAAATGCGGATTTCTTGCAGAAAATTTCCGGTTTTCTTCAGGAAATTTCTGCAAGAAATCCGGACGTGTGCACATACCCTTAGGTACTCCGATTTCCTCCCATACTTCAATGACATTCTGATAGGGAATTTAGATTGTGAGTCCCATTGGGTATAGTGATGATGTCTGTAAAGCACTGCATAATTAATGGATCTATAGAAGTAAATGATAGTGTTAATAGTTGAAACCATGTGTATGGCTCCGCACCTAGGCCTCATTTCTACCTATCCAGAAATTGATGCAAGAACTTAGTTTTTCATGTGATGGTTTGCAATCATCCAGTATTTAGCTGTTGCGCCTGACCCTTCAATGAGCTGGATGAGAAAGCGCTGTATGTTGAGTTTTTATACCCAACTCACCAGCTTAGGGGTGGAAATCGGTGAAAAATCTGATGACATATGATGCCTATTTGACATTGGTTATGAACAGTTGAGGCTCAAGAAAACTGTTCCTGATGACAAGGACAATTGAAAATCCAGCGAGAAAGCACTAACAAGATTTAGCACCTACAGAAGGTTATCATTATATAATCCAGTAACATGGTCACCAATCAGATATTACTCACGTGCTATGTGCTGCCATATGGTGCTTAATGAGGCACCGTGTTACGGATTTATTCTTACTCTAAGGGCTCATACTCACATGCGAGAAACTCGGATGAGTCTCACATGTTAATACCCGGCACTGCACCCGGCACTCGGATTGGAGCGTGCAGCCACATAGGAATACATGCAGCCGCACGCTGCGCTCCTGAGTGCTGGGTGCAGGGCCGTGTATTGACGTGCGAGACTCATCCGAGTTACTCGCATGTGAGTATGAGCCCTAAGGCCGGGGTAACCTTTGCAAGTTCAATGCGAGAAACTCACATGAGTCTCTCTCATCAATACCCGGCCCTTCCCCCCGGCATTCAGGACGGAGCATTCAGCTGCATAGAAATACATGCAACCGCAAACTCCGGTCCCGAGTGCCGGCGGCAGTGCCAGGAATTGATGAGAGAGACTCATGCAAGTTTCTCGCATTGAACTCGCAAGTGTGACCCCGGCCTAAAAGAAAGGCTTCTGGGTGAGAATTGCTACATACAATGCTATCTAGTCTCATATGTGCTCTATACCTTTCGTACAGAAGCTGTCAAAGATACAGTAAGACACATTGAAGTTTAGAAAAATTGCAAAACAGAAAACTGTGAGAATGGTAAAGATTAATACAGCCATGTGCATGAGCGCTAAAATGGCTGAGAGGGACTAATTAACACAGCTCATCTTACAATTCTCCTCCTTTAAATCCTTAACTCTAAGTACAGAACATAGACTCTCATGAGAAAAAAAATCTTGTGGTCAACAAGACTTTTTGTCTATGCGGTTGTGAGCAAATATAATCATGTGCCTAAAGTGTTAAACACGCTTTACTGTTTCACACTGGATTTTACCTGTAATTATTTTTTTGCATTAATTTGCTGCCATGTGTCCGACGGTGCCGGGAGACATTTCTCACATTTGCTCATGTACAGAGCTTACATCTTGCTATCATTTTGACGCTGATCAAAAGAAAAGCTTCTTCAAAGAGAATGTGTCATCAGGAAATGATTTATCGTTTAATGTTAATTTTTGTTTTTGTTTTTAATTTTTGTTGATTTTTTAAAAAACTTTCTATGTCATTATTTATATTAAATGTGAAATCTTGGGATTTTCACACTGGTCACTAAATCCAATGCTATTCTTACACTTCCTGTTCTTTTCAGCAGTCTCATTATCATCACAGAAAGAATTACAATGATAGTTAACACCTCTGTACACAGTAGATAACACAGATTCTACCATTCACAATAAGTAATGATCACACTCACCTGTTCCTTATCCCTTTACAATAACTTTTCCCCAGATCAGAGCATGACTAGAAAGCTTTCTGGTAGCAATCTATTGCTACCTATGTCTGCTAAACAGAGCAGGAAGCATAAGTCTAAGATGAGGCCTAAAGGCCAATGTAAAAGTTGCATTTTTTAATATGGATATTGATATGAAAAAGTAAAAAATAATTAAAAAATTGGACATCAAAACCTGTTTTAACCACTTAGCAACCACCGGTATACATTAAAACGGCGATCGGGAATTGGAATATAGCGCCGCCAGGTGACTTAAATTTTGGCGGTGTCACCTGTACATGACAGCTGACAACCTGTGGTATCAGTTCTGACTAGTTTTGTAACCAATTATCCCTTACATAAAACTGTCAATCGTGACAGCGGTATTTAATTTGTTGCAAGGGGTTACAAGACCCCCCCTTTGTAAAGATCAATCCCCGCATTTGCCAATGGTTACCATAGTACCCCGAGCTATAAACTGGATCTCGCAGTCTGTGCCTATGAGACACTGACAGTATGAGACTAGTAATCAAATTCAAAATTATACATGTCCCACAATGGGACTTAGCAAAAAAGTGAAAAAAAAGTCAAATAAAAATGTTAAAAAAAAGTGCACACAAAACACGAAAAGCCGTTTAGCCACTAAAAATGCAGCATTTGTGATAAAACTAAAATAAACCAAAAAAATATTACAGTGAATATCATTAAAACAAAATGCCAAAAATTACATTTTTTCATCATACTGACTCACAAAAAAGTCAATAAAAAATGGTCAAAATGTGATATGTAAAATAAAATGGGGTAAATGAAATCGCCAAACCGTTCCGTAAAAAAAAGCCATAACATGGCTCATTCAGCAAAAAAATTTAAAATGTTACAAGAATATGACGAAGCAAAAGCAAATTCATTTTGGTAAAATATTGTTTTTTGTGTATAAAAAGAGCAAAGCATAAAAAATATAAATCTGGTATCGCTGTATTCCTACTGACCTGATGAACAAATTAGTCTTATCACTTTTACCGCATGGTGAATGGTGCAAAAAATAAAAGCAATAACTGAATTGCTGTTTTTTGTTCATTCTGTGTCTGAAAAATCTGAATAAAAAGCGATCAAACAATATTATGTACCCCAAAATTGTACCAAAATAATATGCAATTCGTCCCTCCAAAAATAAGCCCTCATATTGGGCACTAAACTGGTATATTTGCAATTCTGCAGAAAAGAAGCCTGGCATGGATGTTACAAAATAGTCACTGCAGCCGTAGATGAATTTATTGAGATGTGTAATTTCTACAATGGGGTCACTTTGAGGGTTTTCTGCTATTCTGGCACCTTCGTGGCTCCGCAAATGTCACCAGTAAATTCTACCAAAAATCTGTGCTCCAAAAGCCAAATAGCGCTCCTTCCTTCTCAGCCCTAACGTGTGACCTAACAGTAATTTCTGACAACATATGAGGCATCACCACCTTCTGGAGAAATTGCGCAATAAATTATGGGGTCCAGTTTCACCAATTAACCCACGTGTACCTGACAAATTTGAAGCAGATACAAAAATTACATTTTTACCACTAAAATATTATATTTCTATGTCTCACTATTTCTGTGAGGCACCTATGGGTTCAAACTACTCATTATACTCCTAGATAAAATATTTAGGCAGCGAAGTTTCCAATATGGGGTCACCTGAGGGGGTTTCTGCTGATCTGGCACTTCAGGGGCTCGGCTAATGGAGCCACAATCTATTCAAACTAAATCTGTGTTCTAAAAGCCAAGTAGGGCTCCTTCCCATCCGATCCCAGCTGTGTTCTCAAACAGTAGTGTACAACCACATATGGGGTACTGCCACATTCTGGACAAATTGCGTAACAAACTTTGGGGCCAATTTCACCCATTACTCCTAGTGTAAATGATAAATTTGGTGCTAAAACAGTATTTTAATGGAAAAAAAATGTTTTTGTTCTTACATCTAATTGTTATAAAGTTTTGTAAATCACCTACAGGTTAAAATACTCAGTACACCCCAAAATAAATTCCTTGAGGGGTCTAGTTCCCATAATGGGGTCACTTGTTATGGGTTCATGCTGTTTTCACATGGCAGGGGCTCTCCAAACATGACATTCACAATTTATTCCAGACAAATAAAAGTTTCATATTTCGTAAGCCCTGCCAAATGAGTAAACAGAAATTTTTGACCACATATGGGGTATCATCTCATTTCACCTATTATCCATTGTGAAAATTACAAATTTAGGTCTAAAACAACATTTTCAGGAAAAAAATTAACCTTTTCAATATGATGACCTAATGTTTTCAATTTTTGTGTAATACCTACGGATTAAAAATGTTCATTATACCCCTGGATAAAATCCTTGAGGGGTGTAGTTTCCAAAATGGAGTCACTTGTGGAGGGTTTCCACTGTTTAGGCAACTAACGAGCTCTCCAAACACGACATGACGCCCGCAGGCCATTCCATAATAATAATAATAATCTTTATTTTTATATAGCGCTAACATATTCTGCAGCGCTTTACAGTTTGCACACATTATCATCGCTGTCCCCAATGGGGCTCACAATCTATAATCCCTATCAGTATGTTCCATCAAAGTCTGCAATCTTAAACATCTTTCCTTTTTTTCCGAGCCTTGCTATGCGACCAAACAGTAGTTTTCCCTCACATATGGGGTATTGGCGTACTTGTTACAGAAGTGCAACACAGAACTAGGATAGAAGGGGGAAACTGACCCTGCACTGAGACTAGGCTGATACCCTATGATGGAGTGGGCGACCCATTCCTTGCGAATAGACCCACCGACAATCCTAGGTTAATTTCAGAGAAGACCTATAGATAGGGGAAGGAGGTCCCTGAAAGATCTAAGGACTGGGTATAAAAACAGGTCACCTCCTAATAGAAATACAGAGATGGCTGCAGAAGCCAACTGAAAACAGAAACTAAAGTTAGCAGAACCAGAGATCCCAGAACTGCACAATATCAAACACAGAAAGCTATCAATGCACCTAGCCAGATCTCCACCGGATTAACACTGTTCTACAGCAAGAAATAGGAGGCAGGTGCTGGGTAATAAAGGGTGATACAATCACCTGACCTAAGACAACCCAGCACCAGGGGAAAAAGACCAGCAGCCAGGAGGTGGCACACAGTGGGATGATTGACGGCTGCAAGGCGCTTGAGTCAGGGAGAAATCATACCTCCCTGACGCAATACAGGTATGGTGCGAAATTTATGAAAGTGATTATTTCAGTATTCCTAGGGATACTAAACATAAGAGCCACCTTAACAGAATGCAGCCTTAGTGCTGCTGAAGGTGGCTCTTTTACCTTAATAGGCCCTGGGGGGGTGACAGGTTCCCTTTAACAATGTTTAGCAACCAGGCAACCCCCACATGTGCTCAGCCTGGCTAATAGCTGTAAATCATTCAGCTGCTGGGATGAAAACTTAATCTCCGAACAGTACCAAATACTCGGAGGTCACCCGAGCGTGCTCAGGAAAACCTGAGCAACGAGTACACTCGGTCATCTCTGCCTCGGGGTAATCCTTGATGCTGATCTCTCCTTCAAACCGCATATCCAAGCCCTTTCCACTTCCTGCCGACTTCAACTCAAAAATATTTCACAAATCTGTACATTCCTCAACCAAGAATCTGCAAAAACACTAGTCCATGCCCTCATCATCTCTCGCCTTGACTACTGCAACCTCCTGCTCTGTGGCCTCCCCTCTAACACTCTCGCACCCCTCCAATCTATTCTAAACTCTGCTGCCCGACTAATCCACCTATCCCCCCGCTATTCCCCGGCCTCTCCCCTCTGTCAATCCCTTCACTGGCTCTTCATTGCCCAGAGACTCCAGTACAAAACCCTAACCATGACGTACAAAGCCATCCACAACCTGTCTCCTCCATACATCTGTGACCTCATCTCTCGGTACTTACCTACACGCAACCTCCGATCCTCACAAGATCCCCTTCTCTACTCCCCTCTTATCTCCTCTTCCCACAATCGTATACAAGATTTCTCTCACGTATCACCCCTACTCTGGAACACTCTACCACAACACATCAGACTCTCGCCTACCATTGAAGCCTTCAAAAAGAGCCTGAAGACCCACCTCTTCCGACAAGCCTACAACCTTCAGTAACCACCGATCGACCAAACCGCTGCATGACCAGCTCTATCCTGACCAGCTCTATCCTCGCCTACTGTATTCTCACCCATCCCTTGTAGATTGTGAGCCTTCGCGGGCAGGGTCCTCTCTCCTCCTGTACCAGTTATGACTTGTATTGTTTAAGATTATTGTACTTGTTTTTATTATGTATACTCCTCCTTACATGTAAAGCGCCATGGAATAAATGGCGCTATAACAATAAATAATAATAATAACTAGATGGGCATTTCTTGAAGGAAATACATGGTGCTTGAACAGCGCTGCCAGCTTTACAGCAGCACTTTTCACACCCGGGACCAGGGGAGCACTTACTTTTCCACACCCGGGACCGGGGCGCACTTACTTTTGCACACCCGGAACCGGGGCGCACTTACTTTTGCACACCCGGGACCGGGGCCGCACTTACTTTTGCACACCCGGGGCCGGGGGCGCACTTACTTTTGCACATGGGGCCGGGGGCGCACTTACTTTTGCACACGGGGCCGGGGGGGCACTTACTTTTGCACACGGGGCCGGGGGGGCACTTACTTTTCACACATGGGGCCGGGGGGGCACTTACTTTTCACACACGGGGCCGGGGGGCACTTACTTTTCACACACGGGGCCGGGGGGGCACTTACTTTTCACACACGGAAAAATTGCAGTCAAACAACGTCCAATTATGCAAAATAGAAAAACTTTATTCAATTAAAACACACACAGGTGCACAGCATGGCAGGCAACGGATTCCCCTATACAAGTCCGCACCCACAAATCCTACATGAAGGGACCGAACTGCGGCGCACTACTATTCATTGTAGCCCGCATATGTAATTAGTCCAAATACATTGCACTCACAGCAATATTGTAGAAAATGTCGACCGATAACATATACGGCCCTATGGACAAGTGTCATGGACTAGTACATACCGCAATAGTAGATCAAGAAAAAAGGTGCACCGCAGTCGCGTCCTACCCGACGCGCGTTTCGGCGGGTGGCCTTCCTCAAGGGGATGCCCGAAGGCAGCAAGGACACTGGTTAAATAGTAGATGATCCGGAAATAGCGGCGCTCACATGCGCCACCGCACCGCACACTCCACATCCGGTCTGTGCAAGCCGAGGGACCGGAAACACACGGGCCCCATGTGATCCGCCCACAAGGCATAGCAAGAACCGAAGAGGAGCGCAGGCGCGACTGCGCAGGCGCGAGCCGCAACCGCAGCCATATTGCAAAAGGGCATATGTATTGGCATATAAGTGAAAAACAAAATAAAACCACATAAAACTGCAACCGGCTTTTGTGAAATGGACAATGGGAGGTAAATAGGTGGACAAATAACTAATACACAACCTATACTATACATATAAACAAATCAAACAAAAAAATATATATAAAAAATGTACAATATTAGATACAGCCGTCATGTCTGCCTATGTTCATGTACAGACGCTTCATAAGATGAACATAACCCCATATATGGAGAGTAATTCAGCAACAAATCATAGGCATATATGAATAACAAATCAACTTAGGCCGCAGAATCATAAAGTCCATAAATAGAAAAAAGATGTTAAATAACATAGTCCATATTATATATAGCTCCAGTTGATGACTAGTGGGGAATATTGATGAAAAACTCCATCCATATGCGAAATAGTGTAGGTATATATTGAAAATATACATTGACGGCTGCTGGAACAGTTATCCCATAGATCAGTCACAACCCGGACAAAACTAAAATTAAAAAAAATATAAAAACACCATTAAAAACAAGTAAAGATCGCGAATGCGGAATAGCACGAGGGAAGCAATGCACAGCAGTCCGGTGACTATAAATACGGGGCGAACGACAGACACTCGTTCAATCCATGAGGCTGCACATTCTGTAAACGCCAAATCCAGCGTGTCTCCAACATACCAAGTCTCTTAGAGAGACGGCCACCTCTGATATTTATTTTAAGGGCATCAATTCCCCTTACTTTCAACATTGTGGCATCACAATTGTGAAATGCTTTAAAGTGCCTAGGCAATGTCTTTAATGTGGTTGCGTCCATGTGGCCAGCGGCCGCCTGGATCCCCAGCACATGCTCCCTCACGCGGACTTTTAGTTGACGGGTGGTAAGGCCAACATATACAAGCCCGCAGGGGCATGTGGCGTAGTAAATAACATATCTAGTGGTGCAAGTGATCCGTTGTCTGATAGAGAATCTCCTTGCACCACTAGAATTGAAGAAATGATCACTTCTCTCTATATTGGGGCAGGCGACACACCGGCCACATGGAACACAACCCACCCTCGGTGTAAACCTATCGAGGAAAGTCGTAGGTGGCCGTCCCTCATAGTGACTATGGACCAGTTGATCCTTTAAATTGGAGGCACATCTGAATGTGATAGATGGTTTATTTGGAATGAACTTCTTAATTATCGGGTCAACCTGGAGTATTGGCCAGGCTTTATCAAGGGCTCTCCTGATCTGATTGGCCCTAGAATTATAGGTGGTAATAAACCTGATGTTATTGGTATTGCTGATCCTCCTTGGTTGTCCATCCTGACCACCATAAAGTAAATTATGGCGTGTAGAATGTTTTGCCCTCTGATATGCTTTCTTGATAGATCTCCCACTGTATCCCCTTGCCACAAAACGCATCCTCAGTTCACCAGCTCTTTTCTCGAAATCGCTATCGGTGGAGCAGATCCGACGTAAACGAAGAAACTGCCCCACCGGGATAGAGCGTATCATGTGGTGGGGGTGACCTGAGGATGCATGCAGCAAGGTGTTGGTAGAGGTTGGTTTGCGGAAAATATCCGTACATAGGGTACCATTCGGGTCCTTCTTAATTGTCACATCTAGGAAATCAATAGATATGTCACTCCACTCAAATGTTAAATGAATGTTCATATCGTTGCTGTTCAAGGAGGACATGTACTGCACAAGGTCGACGGACGTGCCCTGCCAGACGAAGAAGATATCATCAATATAGCGTGTCCAAAGAGGAACACGGTCAATTGATCCCTGTTCGCCGGACAGGAGGAGGTCCCTCTCCCACAGCCCCAGAAAGAGACCGGCATAGGAGGGCGCAAAGGCCGCCCCCATGGCAGTCCCCTGGAGCTGTAGGTAGAAGGACCCCTTGAAAACAAAAAAGTTATGAGTGAGGGCGATCTCATACCAATAGATAGAGTAGATGATTCCAAAAAGTATCTAACGGCACCCAGACCATCTTTGTGCCTAATATTGGTATAAAGAGATTCGACATCCGCCGAAACCAATAGAGAATCACCCTCCAAACACAATCCATCAACCCTGCACAGCACATCTCCTGTGTCCTTGAGGAAAGAGGGAAGGCTAGTAACTAGCGGTTGCAGATGGAAATCAATCCACCTATTGACATGCTCCAGTAGATTTCCCCGTCCAGAGATGATAGGTCGTCCGGGGGGTGACAAGGCATTTTTGTGAATCTTAGGGAGAAGGTACAAAGTCGGTACCGTAGGTTCCGTCACCATCAAAGCCGTGGCCAGATCTTTGGTGATAACGTCGTCCCGCAAGGCCCGCTGGACAATGGAATCAAGCTGGGCACTATAGGCAGATAAAGGATTGTATGTAAGTTTTTTGTAACAGATGTTATTGTTCAGCTGCCTATACGCCTCACTTTCATACATATCCATGGGCCACAGGACGACGTTACCACCTTTGTCGGCCGGCTTCACGACTATATCAGGGAGATTTTTAATGTATACCAATCTTTCCCTTTCTTGTGGGGAAAGATTATCCCGTCCCCCAAAACTATGGATGTTGGATAAATCCTCAGTCACCACCTGGACGAATAAATCAATGCTAGAGCATGATGTCAGAGGGGGAAATCTACTGGAACGTGGACGAATAGATGGAGGAACCTTACCTCCTGGATGTATATGTTCAACCGCCAACTCCTCCAGAATTAGTAGCGCATTCTGTTCCTCTTCTGTAGGAAATAACAAATGTAATTCATTATTATAATAATACCTCTTGAACAGCAACGATCTAGCGAACAAGTGGAGATCTTTGATAGTATTAAATAAATTGAACCCAGATGTGGGAGAAAAAGAAAGACCCTTTTCCAAAAGCTGAAAATCCACCTCAGACAATATATATTTACTAAGGTTAATCACCTTATTGTCTTTTTTGGATGTTATAGATGTTAAATTGCCTCTCCTATATGGATGATACGAATGATCCCGTAGTCTACCATTATCGGTCACATTGGTGGTGGATGCTGATACAGATGACAAATCCGATCGTCCACTCAAAGATGAAAGTGACATATTTGATCCAGTCCGATGCAGACGTTGGTTGTCACTATTTCTCCATAGGTAAACTCTTTTTGACTGGTAGTCCTTAGTGTCTCTCCCAAATTTACTCAACTGACTATCCTGGATTTTTTTGGCCAATACGTCCATGGACTTATCCAAGTCATTCTCAAAGGATTGGAGTTTATCTGGGGGACATCCAGCCCTTACCTCTATCTGTTCAGCATCAATCTTTTTATCAAGATCAGTAATCCCTGTAGTATTAAGATTGATGAGTAGTTGCATCAGTGTGAGGGAGCATATTGTACATGCGTCCTCCCATTGTGCTATAAAATTCATATCATCTACTACAAATGAAGGTATCACCCTCACTCTAAGGCCCCTTGGAACCATTTTATTCCTAATATATTTTTCAAGGAACAATCTGTTCCACCAGAGGCGAGAGCGTTTAAATAGCATGGTCCTAATGGACTGAAGCCTGTCATCCCACCCCGAGTCACCGGGCTGCTGTACATCCGCCCCACCATCACCGAACACCTGGTCGACCTGATTCAGCCAAATTTTCTCCTTGGCCCGGTAGTCCATATTGTAGACCACGAAACCTGTGCATAACACAGCAATAATTAGACAAAATACAGTAGCATACATAGTCTGTCCTGATAGATCAACCCATACAATGTTCTAGTAACCATATCAAACAAGACAGACCTAGGACCACAAAGGACAACTGCAAATATATAAATATATCTAATATATTTATATATTTGCAGTTGTCCTTTGTGGTCCTAGGTCTGTCTTGTTTGATATGGTTACTAGAACATTGTATGGGTTGATCTATCAGGACAGACTATGTATGCTACTGTATTTTGTCTTTTCACACACGGGACGAGAGGGTGTCATAGTCACTTTATTCTGATGTTTGACTTTGATAAATGATCATGTCCTAAAATGGACACCGTACATTTGCTTAGCTGCCATCTTTGGAAGGTCAAGTTGGGGGTAATGGAAAGTTCGCCATTATTTCCTATGGGAAATTTTTTTTTTAAAATGCGATTTTTAAAAAAAACTACATATCGGATCGACTATAAAAGTCATAGCACACCTGTCCCCACCGAGGGCTTCGAAACGCCACCTGAACGGGGTCTCTGCGCCGAGCAGTTCGGGCCGCATTAATTGCGGAAAACGCGGAGAAGAATAATAAGAAAATATAAGAAATCGGATTACAATATGTTGCTTGAACCTAGGAGGTTCAAGCACCATAATAATCACTATTGTTTAGCTTAGAAAAATGATGTCTCAGAAGAGATCTTATTTATATGTATTCTATGTATTTATACATGTGTGGTCAATACAATGGACTGACACATGATTTATTCCTTTCAAAGACATATTATATAAAGTCCATTATTGATAATGACAATTCTAGATAAGGCCGAAGACTACTGACTAGCCGATAGACCAGAGTCATGTGAATTGGATCACCCATCTCTAATAGGTAGGTATAGCTTTAAAACTGAAAGAAGATTACAGTGTGTGACAGGACAGTAGGGAAGAACAGCTCCCATCCGTTTACCCATAGCCATGTATGTTGATTGTTGACATTACTAAGGCTGTGTTTGAGTTAAATGTTCAATGCAATTCTATGAGATATCATACTGTTACATATTTTCAGAGCAATTGGAGGCGGCTTTGCATTACTTGCGATGAACAGGGAGTCAATTAATTTGTTTTAATTCAACGAAGCTGGCAAATTCAAATTTCAAAAGACTCGCTCATCTCGAAAGTTCACCTTTCAGGTTGGCCTGTATGATTCCATGGTTGTTTTAGCTGTGTCCATCTAAACTTAGCTGCAGTCGCTGTTGCACAGTTGCACATCATTTTTGTGTAATCACCTTTCTATTTGTTACCGACTAGATTTGATGATACTAAGCAGGGCATACTGTATGTGAACCATCTGCTGCCATTAATGATACATTTATAATAAACAAAGAACATTATATTTAAACTATGCGGTGTGCATTGGTAAGCTTAATATAACTCAATCACCCCACCCTTCCATCAAATGGTCCAAATTAAATTCTACTTGGAAAGAAGCCTACAGTTTTATCACAAGTACTACCTTCTGCTGTCTTTTAAATACCATCTGTCTCATCAGCAGTGAGAATGGCTCAGGAAACCAGATGTATTCTCTGAAGATAGATCTGTTTTTCTTAATGCGGATAGTGCAAATAATAATTATTCTATGCATCCAAACACATTTTATTCTCTTTGCCTTAATGGTTAATAAAATTCTAGAAAAGCCATTAGTTTTCTTTATAACAATCCTGAATTATTCAACCTGAGATAATAACAGCAACAGAAAAGCACAATTTTAATTAGCGAAGACGCATATTTTTATGTTTTGCTTTGCTAAAAAGCCTCAGTACAGTGAGAAATTGCACAATTCATCCAATTTTTCACAAACATACAAGGGAGATTCTTTAACGCCTTAATGACTGCCGATACGCCTTTTACCGGCGGTCATTAAGGGTACTAATATGCTTTTTAATGGCGCTGAGGAATAAGAGAATAGTGCCACCTAACCGTGGTGATTCCCATGTGTGTATTAGTTGTACATGACAGTTGACATCCTCCTGCATCGGAACCGACCGGTTTTGTGACCGATTGGGGCCAGTTAACCCCTTAAATATCGCTGACAATCACGACAGCGGTATTTAAGGTGCTACAAGGGGGCCACAAGACTCTCTTAGTAACCATCGGAGCCCCGCGATGAGAATCGTGTCATGTCATGTCGTGTCGTGTCATGTGATGACCCCAGGGTATGGTGGCCTGTGAGATCCAGCATTAAGCTGGGTCTCACAGGTTGTGTCAGTGGGTGTCAGTGAAAAAACTGACAGTCTCATACATTGTTGTACATGAGTACAGCAGTGTATGAGAACACTGATCAAAGTAAATATTATACATGTCCCACAGTGAAAAAGTGTAAAAAAAGTAAAATTATATATGTAAAAAAGTAAAAAAAAAAAAAACATACAAAAATGCACACACAAAACACTAAAATCCATTTCGCAACTCAAAATGCAGCATTTTTGCTAAAACAATAATAAACAAAAAAAGGCACAAAATTGGTATCGCTGCATCTGTAACCACCCGCTCTATAAAACTGGTTCCGTTTGGCGAACAGCAGAAAAAATAATAAAAAACACTCCACTTTCTCATAATTGTGACTCACAAAAAATGAATAAAAAGCGGTCAAAAAGTCATTTGTAAAAGAATATGACACAAATGAAAATGTCAAACCGTCCCGCAAAAAACAAGTCCCAATATGGCTCATTTGGCAAAAAAAATAAAAAAGTTACAGCTCTCAGAATAGGGCAATGCAAAAACAAATTCATTTAGCTGGTATAGCTGTAATTGCACCAACCCAAAGAATAAATCCTCGTCATCACTTATACCGCACGGTGAACATAAAATAGAAAAATAAAAATAAGAACTATTTTTGTACTGCTGTCTATTAGTTCTCTCTGCTTCCCAAAAATCGGAATAATGCTCAGCTCACATTTATCCGGTGCTCGGTGCTGTCCGGGTTTGCGTGTAAATTCCACAAAACCGCAATTCATACAAAACCCTGACTGAACTACTCACTTATGAGGCAGATGAAGTCACTTTGGACTAGTCTGTGTTTCAGCATCATCTCATTCTTTTAGAGTTTTTTTCAGCACACAAGTGTGGAAGACCACCGGAGCAGATGCAAAACGGAGTACGTAATGTCTCCACCTGTCTCATGGTGGGTGGTTCCCTCGGGGTTTCACCTGAATCACAGTTTTGTGGGATTTACATGGAAACACCCACAAAAGTGCACAGCGTAGAACACAAGAATGTGATCTCAGCCTTATTCTGGAAGCAATTGCAACATATTATGTACCCCAAAATGTTACCAATAAAGCCCCTAATTTATCCTGCACAAAACCAGCCCCCACTCAGGTCCATCATCTGTTACTGGAACTATAGGGGTCCCGCATTACTGGTAGAACAAAGACTCTGGAAAAGTGACATGACTCCCGCCCCCTCATATAAAATCCTGTGAATTCTGGGCTCCCAATCCAAATGCCCCCTACTGAGCCCCATTGTGCCTAAACCGCAGTGGGCACAATGTAGCGCTACACTGTATGGGGGCACAATGTATGGTTACTAGACTGGTAGATTTGCAATATTTTGCAATTTGCAAATTTTCAATATGACTACCTAATGTTATCAAATTTTGTGTAGTACCTGTGGGTTCAAAATTCTCACTGTACCACTGGATAAAATCCTTGAGGGGTGTAGTTTCCAAAAATGGGTCACTTGTTGTTTTTTTCACTGTTTAGGCACATCAGGGGCTCTCCAAACGCGAAGCCTGCAGACCATTCCATCAAAGTCTGTGTTCCAAACCATCACTCCTTCCTTTCCGAGCCCTGCCGTGCACCTAAACTGTGGTTTTCCTCCACATATGGGCTATCAGCATACTCATGAGAAATTGCACAACAAATTTTTGTGTCCATTTTCTCCTATTACCTTTCTGAATGTCTTTTGCAGTCTGATTTGCTACTCTAGCAATCCTACAAGCAGCTCTCACTTAAATTTTGCCTGGTCTTCCAGACTTTATCTTGATCTCCACTGTTCCTGTTAACTGCCATTTCTTAATTACAGTTTGAACTGAGGAAAGAGCAACTTGAAAATGCTTGCTATCTTTCTGTGTATAATGCCCCCAGGCAAGGAAGGCTTAATGAGTTGCTGTAGTTCTTTTCCTACTAAGTCCGAGATGCAAATTCTTAAAATTCTGTTACAGTCTATACATGGAGCAATCCCATGTGAGAGAGCGTGTTGAAGAAAATTAGAAATTATTTACACCACACTATAGGTGACCTGCATATCTGCTCCTGGACATCTACCATGAGCTAGTCATCACCACTTACCACCATTGAATTCAAGAACTTTACTGCATAGAAATACATCACATCTTCAAAGAAGAGCAGGATTGTTTTTGACACAGATCTCCAAGTCAGTTTTGTAATTTTGATACCCAGATTCATATAGGTGCCATAGTGCAAGGCTATACAAGTTTCTTATAGTATCACAAGCACAGGGGCAGATTGTGCTATTAGCCAATGCAGCTTTGTTTTACCAATTAGAACCTTTTTAGTAGGTGAAGCGCTGCTGTTTTTATTTTATTTGCTTTGCTATCTTTACAGAAAGATATACTTTGCTATAATTACAAAAAGGAAAATGGGCCGATGCAGAAGGCTAAAAGTCTTCTGCATTGGCCCATTTTCCTTTTTGTAATTTTTAAAATATTATACATTTATTACATTATATAGTTTTTGGCCTAAAATACAAAGGAAATGTGTCATCTTGAACATTAGGACTTTAAGAGATCATTTCATCTTCAACTTGCTTAACTGATCACAATAAAATTAATTTGCACCAGCAAACCAAGTCCTCAAAATTACATGTCACTGTATATATCTATCACTGCAAAGCTTGCCGCACAGCTCACTGCTGACCTGAAAATAACAAGGTCATATATATATTGTAAGAGTCATGTCGGTCTGGTAGTCGGGGGCAGATATATCTCGCCCAGGTACTTGTCCTATGTGAATTAGGCCGCTCAGTATCTTCAGGATACCAATGGGTTAATAAGTGCAGGAATAAAGGATGAACAGCTGGGGATTTCCGGGTGTCCGCCTGGGGCACACAGATTGCCTGTCTGTGTGAGACGAATGTGAGTGGGAGCGGAGCTCAAGGACTATGTGATGTTCCCTGGGTGGGAGAAGCCCCCCCAGTTGTTAAGTTAGCAACGTGTTGGTTTAGTTAGTGCCGGACAGGCTAGGATTTATTTTTATGTTTTGTTTTTTATATGTTGCTTTCACTTTAATAAATCTGACCTAAGGTCAGCCAACTCGGAAACCTGCTGTACGCCTCAGAATTCAATGCACAAACCACGTGACCTTTGACCCCAGCAAAGGCGATCCCGGAGTGTTTTGTCACATTGTGGTGGAGAATGCGGGCATAACGTGGCACAGGCGACAGTATGGAAGACGTGGTGAAAGCTCTAGTACAGTCCACTGCCGTACAGCAGCAGGCCACTGCAGCACAGCACGAAGCTAATCGTTTGATGGCCGCACAGCTGAAGGAGTTAGTCGACATGATGGTTGCAGACCGCCAGCTTCTCCAACAGATGGCGCAGCACCTGGTGAGCATGCCTGAGGCGGACCCGGAAGCAAAGTCCAGAAGGATCCATGTGAGTCGATACTGGCAGAAGCTGACTGCAGAAGATGACGTCGAGGCATACCTGACAACATTTGAGCGGACGGCCTTGAGGGAGAAGTGGCCGAAGGCACGATGGGCCGATTTGATTGCCCCGTTTCTCTCCGGCGAGGCCCAAAAATCTTACCATGACTTGGACCCGGAAGATGCTCAAGACTTTGAGAAGCTGAAAGCTGAGATCCTGGCCCGGCTGGGGGTGACGACGGCTGTCCGTGCACAGAGGGTACACCAGTGGACATACCAGCAAGATAAACCGCCACGGTCTCAGATGTTCGACCTGATCTACTTGACAAAGAAATGGTTGCAACCCGAGGTACTGTCAACACCAGAAATAATCCAGCGGGTTGTCCTGGACAAATACCTGAGGGTACTACCACCAGCGCTGAGAAAGTGGGTAAGCCAAGGAAATCCCACGACCGCGGATCAGCTGGTGGAGTTGGTCGAGCGTTATTCTGTGGCAGAAGGACTTCCCGACGAAAACGCCAGCACCCGGTCTGTGCCTCCTCCTCGGGGAACCGGTAAGACTGTTCCAGGGACTACGGGTGAAGGAAAATCGCCTAAAATTGTGGGGGAGGAACACGGGACTGCTCGCACTCCGAGACCGAGAGTGTTGGACGGTGGTCTCAATAGGGGGCCTGTTAGGTGTTTCCGCTGCCATGAGAAGGGCCATGTTTCTGCGAACTGTCCTGTTACCACTGAACCCATGCAGTG
This sequence comes from Ranitomeya variabilis, assembly GCF_051348905.1. NCBI lineage: Eukaryota > Metazoa > Chordata > Amphibia > Anura > Dendrobatidae > Ranitomeya > Ranitomeya variabilis. Next base: position 459,667,780 of record NC_135237.1, on the reverse strand, counting down.
CGATGTTACAGACTCTAAAAAACGCATGTCTTTGGTTACAGCGCTAGTGAGTGTGAATGTGGGTCAAAAGGATACAGCGAAGCACCTGTGTGAAGTATCTCTTGATGGGAAGAATGTTATGGCATTACTAGACTCTGGAAGTGTGGTGACTCTGGTGAAAGCTAGTCTGGTGGCACTTCCATCTGGTCCGACTGATAAGTTTTCTGTAACGTGTGTGCATGGTGACACCTGCTCTTACCTAACAGCGGTTATATGGGTTTCCACTCCCTATGGGTCTGTGCAACACAAGGTGGGACTCGTTCCTGCATTGTTACAGGATATTATCCTGGGCAGGGATTTTCCCCATTTCTGGCAGTTGTGGGAGAAACAGTTGTTCCTTCACGGTAGCTGTACCCGTGAATCTTCTCCCATGCCATCGGGAGGTCCCGAGCTCCTAGAGGAGGCCCCACAGGAAGACGTTGCTGGGGAGATTGTTAATTCTAACCTTCAGTACCCCTTCTCAGTTATGGCGGGGGAAACTGAGGAAACTGAGGAAACTCAGCGAGAGGCGGAGGCAGACCGCCATCCAGCACCCTGCCTGCCAGATTTGGGAGTCCAGTCGGATGACTTCCACAGCGAGCAAATGAAAGATCCTACCCTGACTCCGGCTAGGAAAAATGTAAAAATGATAGATGGGGTACCCGTAGAACCTGACACTAGGCTGGCATACCCGTACATGGTACTTGAGAATGATTTGCTCTACCAGGTAGAAAAAAAAGGGGAAGACACTGTACAACGGTTAGTGGTACCAAAACCTTATCGGCGGAAGGTACTGGACCTGGCCCACGGACATATAATGGGGGGACATCTAGGGGTACAGAAAACCACAGAAAGGATATCACATTGTTTTGTGTGGCCCGGTATACATAATGATGTGCGTAATTTTTGTGAGTCCTGTCCAGAGTGCCAAATCTCTGCGCCTAAACCTCGGTTCTGTAGCCCTTTGGTACCCCTCCCTATCATTGGAGTCCCATTTGAGAGGATTGGGATGGATTTGGTGGGGCCCCTTCCCCGGTCCGCACGTGGGCACCAACATATCCTCGTCATCGTGGACTATGCCACTCGTTACCTGGAAGCCATCCCTTTGCATAACACAGCTACTAAGACGATTGCCAAGGAATTGGTACAAGTGTTTAGTCGGGTGGGAATTCCAAAACAGATACTCACCGACCAGGGGACTCCCTTTATGTCGAGGGTAATGAAGGAGCTCTGCCGGCTCTTACAAATAGATCCGTTGCGTACATCTGTCTATCACCCTCAAACAGATGGCCTGGTTGAGCGGTTCAACAAAACCTTAAAACAGATGCTCCGGAAGGCGATAGACAAAGATGGGAAGAACTGGGATTACTTGTTACCCTATTTGCTGTTTGCCATTAGGGAAGTTCCCCAGTCTTCCACAGGCTTTTCGCCTTTCGAGCTGTTGTACGCCCGTCGTCCCCGTGGACTGTTGGACGTCACAAAAGAGACCTGGGAGGGACAAGTCACTCCCTTTAAAACGGTGATCGACCATGTAACACAAATGCAGGACCGTATTGCCGCTGTGATGCCCATTGTTAAGGACGATATGTTACAGGCCCAGGGAGCCCAGAGGCAAAGTTATGATAGAGGCGCTAAGGTCCGTACATTTGCATCTGGGGATAGGGTGTTGATCCTGATCCCTACGGTAGATAGTAAATTTCTGGCGAAGTGGCAGGGCCCCTTTGAGATCATAGGTAGAGTTGGTGAAGTGAACTATAAAGTGTACCAGCCTGGTAAGAGAAAACCAGAACAGATTTATCATGTGAATCTGATAAAGCCCTGGAAAGACCGCTCTGCCCTAACGGCGGATCTGCCCCGTCCGGTTTGCTCACCTACCGTACCGGAGGTGCAGACTGCCGAGACTCTCTCGGAACGACAGAAATCTGAGGTTAAGCAGTTTTTGTTACAGAACCGACAGTTTTTCTCGGAAAAACCTGGCCGGACTAAGCTGGTGAAACATGAGATTGTCACAGAACCTGGTGTCACAGTTCATGTGAAGCCCTACCGGATCCCGGAAGCGCGCCGTGAAGCCGTCTCCCGAGAAGTAATGGCAATGATGGACTTGGGAGTCGTTGAGGAGTCGCACAGCGCCTGGTCCAGTCCAATTGTGTTGATACCTAAGCCGGATGGCTCCATTCGGTTTTGTAATGACTTTAGGAAACTGAATGCGGTTTCTAAATTTGATGCGTACCCTATGCCCCGGGTCGATGAGTTAATCGACCGGCTTGGTAAAGCCCGATACATTACGACCCTGGATCTAACAAAGGGGTACTGGCAGATCCCTCTGGCGGGGGCGGCCAGAGAGAAGACGGCATTTGCTACACCGGAAGGTCTGTTCCAGTATGTCTACATGCCGTTTAGACTTCACGGAGCTCCAGCAACGTTCCAGAGATTGATGGATCGAGTCTTGAGGCCCCACAGGCAATACGCTTCGGCCTACCTGGATGACATCGTAATTTACAGCATGGACTGGGAAACTCACCTCCGGAAGGTACAGGCGGTGATTGATGACCTGCGAGACGCAGGCCTAATGGCGAACCCCAAGAAATGTCACATCGGGCTTGAAGAAGCCCGATATTTGGGCTATGTGATTGGCAGAGGAGTGGTTAAACCACAGATCGACAAAATACAGGCAATTCAGGGCTGGCCGCAACCAGTGAACAAGAAACAAGTACAAGCTTTTCTGGGGATTGCCGGCTATTATCGCCGCTTCATACCCAATTTTGCAGCCATGGCTACCCCCTTGACGGATCTTACCAAAGGGAAGGGTTCCGTCATGGTAAAATGGACCTCGGCTGCTGGAGAGGCCTTCCACAGCCTGAAATGGGCTTTGTGCTCTCAGCCCGTCCTAGTGACTCCTGATTTCAGCAGCGAGTTTGTGGTGCAAACTGATGCCTCTGATGCTGGTGTCGGAGCTGTACTTTCACAGGTGAGGGACGGAGTGGAACACCCGGTCCTCTACCTCAGCCGAAAACTGAATATACATGAGCAGAGGTATGCCGTGGTGGAAAAAGAGTGCCTGGCCATTAAATGGGCTCTCGACTCCCTCAAGTATTACCTGGCGGGTAGGAAGTGTAGGCTGGTCACGGACCATGCCCCTCTCAAGTGGATGCACCTCAACAAGGACCGTAGTAGTCGTGTAACCCGGTGGTTCCTTGCTCTGCAGGCGTTCTCTTTCACGGTCGAGCACTGCCCCGGAGTGCAGATGGGGAACGCTGATGCCCTGTCCTGAGTGCACTGTTTCAATACTGCTCTTGCTCGACCGGAGCGGTCTGAGCAAAGGGGGGGGATATGTAAGAGTCATGTCGGTCTGGTAGTCGGGGGCAGATATATCTCGCCCAGGTACTTGTCCTATGTGAATTAGGCCGCTCAGTATCTTCAGGATACCGATGGGTTAATAAGTGCAGGAATAAAGGATGAACAGCTGGGGGTTTCCGGGTGTCCGCCTGGGGCACACAGATTGCCTGTCTGTGTGAGATGAATGTGAGTGGGAGCGGAGCTCAAGGACTATGTGATGTTAGCTGGGTGGGAGAAGCCCCCCCAGTTGTTAAGTTAGCAAGGTGTTGGTTTAGTTAGTGCCGGACAGGCTAGGATTTATTTTTATGTTTTGTTTTTTATATGTTGCTTTCACTTTAATAAATCTGACCTAAGGTCAGCCAACTCGGAAACCTGCTGTACGCCTCAGAATTCAATGCACAAACCATGTGACCTTTGACCCCAGCAAAGGCGATCCCGGAGTGTTTTGTCACAATATATATATAGTATATAGCAGCCATGTAGTATATATAGTACTGCCCATGTAGTATATAGCAGCCATGTAGTATATTTAGCACTGCCCACGTAGTATATAGCAGCTATGTAGTATATAGTACTGCCCATGTAGTATATAGCAGCCATGTAGTATATACGAGTACTGCCCACGTAGTATATAGCAGCCATGTAGTATATTTAGTACTGCCCACGTAGTATATAGCAGCCATGTAATATATAACGCAGCCCATGCAGTATTTAGCAGTGTGGGCACCATATCCCTGTTAAAAAAAAGAATTAAAATTAAAAATAGCTACATGCTCACCCCCTGGTGGAGACTAACACCCCAGACACCTTAATATGGATCACCAGAGAGCACCAAGACAAGAAAGTGTATAAAAGTTAATACTTTATTTAATATACATCAGAAATAACTCAATACATTTTATATGATATTAAGAAAAGTTAAAATCAATTAAAAATTATATATAAGACACAGGACAGCAGGATGATACCATATAGCATATAATATACCGGCCACATTTACATAAGAAATCCCCAGACCTCAAACTTTATATATAGAAAACTCCGATGACAAAAAGTGCAAACGTGATAAAAGTAAGGACAGCAGCAAACGCAATAAAAGTTAATGATAAGGGACCCTACTTTATGCCTTAATATTTCAGCAATGTAGAGCTCAAAGTGCAAATGTGCAAAAGAATTATATGTGCAAATAACATGCGGAGATGCAAAGTGCACTCCGGGTCCTCCTGACTGCGCATGCGCCGGCGTAGCCAGAGGTGAAGGCATGGGATTAAATATTATATATAAAGGGAACATCTCGGACCACCTAACAGGACCCCCTGAAGAAGGAAAGAGTCCGAAACGTGCGTAGGGGTACGCATACACAGGACACGGCCACCCATAGGTATTTACCTGCAAATCTCAGATAAATCCTCTCTTTATATTTCTTTACACAGTGTGTGATATTGAATTGGCTGATTTTAATGCCATAGCACTTTGCATCTCCGCATGTTATTTGCACATATAATTCTTTTGCACATTTGCACTTTGAGCTCTACATTGCTGAAATATTAAGGCATAAAGTAGGGTCCCTTATCATTAACTTTTATTGCGTTTGCTGCTGTCCTTACTTTTATCACGTTTGCACTTTTTGTCATCGGAGTTTTCTATATATAAAGTTTGAGGTCTGGGGATTTCTTATGTAAATGTGGCCGGTATATTATATGCTATATGGTATCATCCTGCTGTCCTGTGTCTTATATATAATTTTTAATTGATTTTAACTTTTCTTAATATCATATAAAATGTATTGAGTTATTTCTGATGTATATTAAATAAAGTATTAACTTTTATACACTTTCTTGTCTTGGTGCTCTCTGGTGATCCATATTAAGGTGTCTGGGGTGTTAGTCTCCACTAGGTGGCGGGAGTCACTCACTTACATAGTATACCAGGAATGGGTGGATTTTGAGTATTGGTAAGGATATATATTGTATTCCCCATATCGGTGGTATAACTGTGTGTCTAATATTATGCTCACCCCCTGGAATCTAATGGTGCTCTGGCGATGTGCGCGTGGCTGCCGCCATCTTCCGTTCCCAGGATGCATTGCGAAATTACCCAGAAGACTTAGCGGTCTCGCGAGACCGAGTATTTGGTAGTGTTCAGAGATTTAGTTTTCATCACCTCAGCTGAATTATTTACAGCTATTAGCCAGGCTGAGTACATGTGGGGGTTGCCTGGTTGCTAGGAAACCCTCACATGTACTCAGAATGGCTAATAGCTGTAAATCATTCAGTTGCCGCGATGAAAACTAAATCTCCGAACACTACCAAATACTCGGAGATCACCCGTGCTTGCTCGGGAAAACCCGAGCAATGAGTATATTCGCTCGTCATCACTAATTGAAATTAATCCAGTCTGTTCACTATTTGGGATCAGTAAGAATTTTTTGCCTTCTTGAAATCTTTTTTTCTTTCATTGGACCAATAATTGGAACCACATCTACATCCATTCTCCACCGCCAGTATCACTAGATGGATGTGAGTTTTCTTAATCATACTATACAAAAATAAATAAGAAATATATGTACAATAAAAACACAGTGATGGTGATAATATCTATTCTCGTATAGCCGAATGCAATCATCTTAAGATGATTCCAGAAATGATTCTTAAGAACTGCAATAATGCCAGTTTTCTGTTTACCTGAGAAAAGCTTAGTTTTTTGTTACATATTCATTTTCTCTCTGAAAAATGGTAAGAGATAAAAATGTAGCCATGTAGCCAGCCTAATAGGATATGTGATACTAATATGTGCTGACAAACAAAAGCCCAAAGTTTCATTAAGGGCCAGAGGGATGGCTGTAACAGAGCTCATACTTATTCTGGTGTGATCTAATGAAAGAACAAAGCTGTATTGGAAGCAGTTCCAGGGTGCGTTTTGCTTACACAGTTTATAGATCCCCAGACAGAAGCCCTAAAGAAGAAGACACAAAGTAAAAAATCTAGTAAACAAGTTCAAAGGAGGTACGCGGCTTCAAGTGAAATATTGTGTATATGCAAAACATTTATGCAACAATCCATTACCATATTGTTTCGTTTGAGGACATCGAGGGCATGAAAAGAGCGGCTGAAGTTTTCATCGTTGAAATAGTCGTCCACTGGGTACTTTTGCTGTTTGTAAAATCAAGTTAGAGAAATATATAAAAAAGGCATAAGAAATGACACTATTTATCAACCGTTCTCAATGTTTTTGCCCAGTGATCCTCATCACCTCGATAGGTAATCAGCTGGGATTACAAATCTAAATCTGCCCGTAATTCTGTAGCAGACAATTCGTATTTAATATATTGCATTGCCTACTGGAAATGGCAATCATAATAGAAGTAAAATAAAATTTAGTCTCAGCACTTTCCAGTTTGCTACACGGTAATGTGACATTGTATTACTGCTCTTACATTATAATCGTTACAGCTGTGATCTTGCCAATAATGGCGGTCTCTGATAGGAATTTTGAAATGTTACATTCATATTTGTGTCTTTTTTGCATAAAAAATTTTTGCATAAAGTGATCAGAAATTAAAAGTATCAAATCTGAAGGGTTTGAAGTGAAGACTACAGATGTGTAAGATTGTTGTATGTAACACTCACACTCACCCAATTCCTTTAAAGTGGTTTTCCCAAATTCCCCAGTATAAAGGATAGCTTGTTGATCCTGCCACTAGGACCACTACTGATCCAAAAAATAAATCTCTGGAACCCAGAGAATGGGGCTCTATAAAGACCAGTTGTAAAAAGAATGGAGATGCTCAATACTTGGCCTACGCTTTATTTATTGCCAATCAGATTTCTGGAAATAGATGAGCACTGTACTCAGCTTTTTCTAGGAATGAATGGAGGTATTAGCAAGCTGCTCCCCATCCTTTGGATAAGGTCAAATTAGCGATTTTGGTAAACCCGTTTAATATGCGAGATCAATCAATGGCTTCAGTTCTTTCAATACCTACGAGCTATAACATGCACCGGCCCTAAAAGGGCAAGGCTCCCACCTCACGTACATTGTAGAAACAGCTTCATTTGTCTCTACCGCACTTTTTATAATATCTTCCCCTGAAATGCTACTGTATATAAAGCACTAAGAAAGTTAATGGCACTTTATCAATAATTCAGAATCATTTACTAAAGCATGAGCTTGCAAAAATCAAGAAAGAACATTCATGCAACATCTGTTTTACACTTTCAAACTTGATTAATAATAATGACGATGGAACAGAGGGAGATTGAAAGGGTGAGTGGTGTTTCCTTTTTTTTAAAGAACATTTGCAGCTCCTTTTATTTATTTTGAGAAACCAGACATGCCTTTTAAGGCCCAAACTAGCTGTGTCCTTAGGGGGCTAGAGGAAAATCAAGTATATAGAAACTTGCTTTAAGAAAACCTATACAATGTTTCATTTGTTCAATAAAAAGACATTTCACATCATTCCAGATCTGTTTTATTGATTTTGTTTTTTCATTATTACCTTTTTTCATTTTTTTATTTATAAATTATATAAGGGTTTGTTTTCTATGAGATGGAATATATAACTATTGGAACTATTCTTAACACAGGGCTGGTGTTAGGGGCAGGCAGACCAGGCAGTGATGGAGGAGAGAGTGTCATGTGACGCTCCCTCTCCTATCACTACTTCTTTGCCTGTGACTCAGCTTGTTTCAGCAGTAGAGCTGGTGAGATGCGGAGACACTCTGCAGAAGTCAGAGCAGTAATGGAATGGGGAGAGGTAAGTAGTGTGTGTGTGTGTCTGCATTATAGTGTGTGTGTATCTGCATTATAGTGTGTGTCTGCTGCCCGATACTGTGTGTGGGGCAACTGCACTATACTCTGTGTGTGGGGGCTGCACTACACTGTGTGGGGGGGCTGCACTATACTGTGTGGAGACTGCACTATACTGTGTGGGGGAGGCTTTATTATACTGTGAGTGGGGGGCTACATTATACTGTGTGGGGGCTGCACTATACTCTGAGGGGGCTGCATTATACTCTGAGGGGGCTGCTTTATACTCTGGGGGGCTTCATTATTCTGTGTGTGTGAGGGTGGCTGCATTATACACTTAGGGAACTGCATTGTGTGCATCTGTGTGTGGGGGGACTGCACTATACTGTGCGTGTGGGGGGCTGGATTATACTTTGTGGGGGGGCTGCTGCATTATATTCTAAGGGGGCTGCTTTATGCTCTGTGGGGTGCTGCGCTATATTGTGTGTGAAGGGGTCTGCATTATACTGTGTGGGGGACTGCACTATACTGTGTGTGTGGCTGCATTATACTCTGGGGCTGCATTTTACTGTGTGTTGGGGGCTGCATTATACTGTGTGGGGGTGGGACCTGCATTATATTGTGGGTATGTGGGGCTGCATCATACTCTGAGGGGGGCTGCATTATACTGTGTGGGGGGGCTGTATTATACTCTGAGGGGGGCTGCAGTATACTCTACGAATTACCATGGGGAATGCATTTTACCACATGTACTATATGGGACCTGCTTTATACTGTATTGAGAAGTATGAATATCAAAATTTCCAGATTCATTTTTTGTGACTATCATCAGTCACAAACAATACTATATACTTCCATGAACAGTTGATATAAGAATTAAGAGGACAATAGGAAGTTTTGTGTTAAAAAATTAGAAAATAAACTTTATTGACAACAATGCCATGTTAAAACCGAAGGCAGCCGTCACATAATGACGGTGCCATGAACATACAAAATGTAAAAAGGTCTACCACACAAAAGGTAATATCTGGTGAGAAAAGAAAAAACTCAATACATAATACAGGTGCAAATAACACATATTCAAGCGATATGCCCTAATAGCATTGGTCCCATGAGACATAACCCATATATAAAGTGCAAATAATCCATACATGTGTGTACCGGCATTATACCTAGGTCACACTTAGTCACAGTATACCGGATGATCCATGGTTATAGAGTCTCTCTGGGCAGGGGACTAAGTCCATACTCAGTACCCCATATCAAATGCCTGGGTAATCAAAGCTAAATGAAAGCATACTTCACCAGAGTGTCGGTAGACCAATTGCACATGCCCCGACGCGCGTTTCGCCGCTAATCGCCTTGCTTTCTCAAGGGGAGTGTAGTTTTCATTGCCTATAGAGCCTTTTAAATACTAAAATCCGGTCACCTGACCGGTCACATGGCGCCAGCAGCTGTGAACAAACGGCGCGTGCGCGCACAGCTACCCGGGTCCACCCACCCCCGCCCGGACCTATCCGGCATCAGGACCAGACGGGCACCAAGAGGTCCCGTATGTGCCAGACGCAGGAAGTCGCCGGAGGGAGGAGGGCGGAGCCGCGAAGACTGCGCGCGCACGCGCACCACAGCCACAAGTAAATCCATACAGCGGAGAGCAGGGAACAAAAACAGAAAAAAGGGGGGGCCGAAACCATAAGGATAATGCATGCAGGCACACCGCAAACCAAATAGCAAAAAATCCATCTATGCCCCACATGTCAATCAGAGGAGGGGTGGTACCAAATAGGAAGCAGTGTGCGCACGCGCATAACCATCTGAGTCAAGCACAGTTTATCATGGTTACAAAAAATCAATACAATCAGTGGTAGTTATAACCACCAATATGAAGACCTTCTTCCAAGTATATAGTAACATTTCATATCGCTGGGTATTTATCATCTGCCCTGATTCTTTATGTAGTTGATGGTAGAGTTCATGGCATGACGGAAAGTCTTCACATATCTGTGCAGCACAGGATTGGGTATCACGGTTTTTCCAATCAGCCACGTATTTCACCCCATAAAATCAAATCCGCTTGATAACATATATCTCCCATATGAACGAAAAGGAGGAAAGGATGGGCCACATAGACCGGACACGTGTACATAATGACCTAAACATGAAACAAACAATAAGCATTAAAAACAATATATGTACAATAAAATACAGGGATGGGACAGAAAAGGAAAAGGGAGAAGGGCAGCAAAGGAAGGGGAAGAGGAGGGAAAGTAAAGCAATGAGAGGATGCGAACGAGATCACGCCACACTAATGAATAGTTACAAATAAACCCCAAAATTAAGGGATTCATTCAGCCCAGCGGGTTTCATGGTCCCAAGGGTCACTATCCACTTTAATTCTTGTTGGGCTAATAGTTTTTTTATGTTACCGCCCCTAATACCCATATGTACAACATCAATAGCTCTTACTTTAAAGTCCTTAAGGTCACAGTTATGCGCAAGACGGAAGTGTTTAGGGATAGTTTTGAGGGTTAGCACATCTTCCACTGTTTTAGCTGCTAAGATGTCCCTCACGTGTTCTCTGACACGTACCCTCAATTCACGCGACGTCAGTCCCACGTATATGAGGGAGCAGCTGCATGTCGCATAATATATCACATTCTGAGTGCCACAGGAAATATATTCCCGAATGTGATATATTTTTTGATCCACCGAACTAAATGTGGATGTTTGAAACATATTGGCACATGCCAGACAATGGCCACATTTAAAGAAACCCTTCCTAGGTTGTCTAACACCAAAGTAGTTTGGTGTGGGTGCCACATAGTGGCTTTTAACAAGTAAGTCACTAAGATTTCTCGAGCGGCGAGGGGTCATAAGAGGTCTGTCGGTGAGGAAGGGTCTCAGGGAAGGCTCAGCACCAAGGATAGGCCAGTATTTATTTAAGATGTTACGCATATTGTCCCACTCATGGTTATACACCGATATAAAGCGTATATTCTCATCTTTCTTCTCGGTTTTTCTCTTTTGATACAGTAACGAGTCCCGGGACACCGATTTGGCTCTATTATATCCATTTTTAATAGATCTTTGACTGTAGCCACGTTGTTGGAATCTCTTTTTCAAATCCATGGCTTGCTTCTCAAATTTCTGATCCGTTGAGCAGATCCGCCTCATCCTTAAGAACTGTCCAACCGGGACGGCCCTAACTGAGGAATGGCTATGTGCAGTTGATGCATGTATTAAAGAATTGACTGATGTTTCTTTCCGAAAGACATCAGTCTGGATAGCGGAGGATGAGTCCACCCCCAGACTGATGTCCAAAAAATCAATTTGAACTGCATAGTATCTATATGTCAATTTGATGTTGTAAGTATTGTCATTAAGCATAGCCATAAACTCATCGAGCTGCTGCACTGTTCCCCGCCAAAGAAATAAAACATCATCAATATAGCGTAACCAGCACAGCACATGGTCAGCGGCCCCCGCCCCTGAGTCACCAAACACCAACCTCTCCCAGAACCCTAGAAAGAGGTTGGCGTACGCAGGGGCACAGGCCGCACCCATGGCTGCGCCACGCTTCTGAAGATAAAACTGGTCTTTAAAAGTAAAAAAATTGTGCGTGAGAACAAAGTGCAGCAGCTCAAGGATGAGCTCACACAGCGGGCCGTCCAGGTTGGAGGCCCCCAGGAAGAAGCGGACCGCCCGGATACCATCCTCGTGACTGATACAGGTGTATAACGTTTCAACATCTGCAGTCACCAGGATGGTTTCTTTATCCACAAGGAGGCCGTCAACCCTCGCGAGGACATCCGTCGTGTCCCTAACATGGGAAGGTAATGTCTCTACAATAGGTTTTAAATAAAAATCAATAAATAATAATTAAATACGAACGTGAAGCGTTCAGACAATTACGTGATGGCCAGGTATATACAAAATTGGGATATAACCCGGTGGTGTCCTTCTCTGCACAACTCCAAAAAATCTTAATGAGAGCTTTTGACTTGGGTGTAATAACAAAAAAGTTCTTGATGGACTTACAGTACAGTTCCCGAAGTCACCGACGCTCTATTTGCTTCCCAAAATACACAAGGATGCCGTCAACCCACCAGGACGTCCGATCGTATCAGGGATTGATGGACTCTGCGATCCTATTTGTAAATTTATTGATTTTTATTTAAAACCTATTGTAGAGACATTACCTTCCCATGTTAGGGACACGACGGATGTCCTCTCGAGGGTTGACGGCCTCCTTGTGGATAAAGAAACCATCCTGGTGACTGCAGACGTTGAAACGTAATACACCTGTATCAGTCACGAGGATGGTATCCGGGCGGTCCGCTTTTTCCTGGGGGCCTCCAACCTGGACGGCCCGCTGTGTGAGCTCATCCTTGAGCTGCTGCACTTTGTTCTCACGCACAATTTTTTTACTTTTAAAGACCAGTTTTATCTTCAGAAGCGTGGCGCAGCCATGGGTGCGGCCTGTGCCCCTGCGTACGCCAACCTCTTTCTAGGGTTCTGGGAGAGGTTGGTGTTTGGTGACTCAGGGGCGGGGGCCGCTGACCATGTGCTGTGCTGGTTACGCTATATTGATGATGTTTTATTTCTTTGGCGGGGAACAGTGCAGCAGCTCGATGAGTTTATGGCTATGCTTAATGACAATACTTACAACATCAAATTGACATATAGATACGATGCAGTTCAAATTGATTTTTTGGACATCAGTCTGGGGGTGGACTCATCCTCCGCTATCCAGACTGATGTCTTTCGGAAAGAAACATCAGTCAATTCTTTAATACATGCATCAACTGCACATAGCCATTCCACAGTTAGGGCCGTCCCGGTTGGACAGTTCTTAAGGATGAGGCGGATCTGCTCAACGGATCAGAAATTTGAGAAGCAAGCCATGGATTTGAAAAAGAGATTCCAACAACGTGGCTACAGTCAAAGATCTATTAAAAATGGATATAATAGAGCCAAATCGATGTCCCGGGACTCGTTACTGTATCAAAAGAGAAAAACCGAGAAGAAAGATGAGAATATACGCTTTATATCGGTGTATAACCATGAGTGGGACAATATGCGTAACATCTTAAATAAATACTGGCCTATCCTTGGTGCTGAGCCTTCCCTGAGACCCTTCCTCACCGACAGACCTCTTATGACCCCTCGCCGCTCGAGAAATCTTAGTGACTTACTTGTTAAAAGCCACTATGTGGCACCCACACCAAACTACTTTGGTGTTAGACAACCTAGGAAGGGTTTCTTTAAATGTGGCCATTGTCTGGCATGTGCCAATATGTTTCAAACATCCACATTTAGTTCGGTGGATCAAAAAATATATCACATTCGGGAATATATTTCCTGTGGCACTCAGAATGTGATATATTATGCGACATGCAGCTGCTCCCTCATATACGTGGGACTGACGTCGCGTGAATTGAGGGTACGTGTCAGAGAACACGTGAGGGACATCTTAGCAGCTAAAACAGTGGAAGATGTGCTAACCCTCAAAACTATCCCTAAACACTTCCGTCTTGCGCATAACTGTGACCCTAAGGACTTTAAAGTAAGAGCTTTTGATGTTGTACATATGGGTATTAGGGGCCGTAACATAAAAAAACTACTAGCCCAACGAGAATTAAAGTGGATAGTGACCCTTGGGACCATGAAACCCGCTGGGCTGAATGAATCCCTTAATTTTGGGGTTTATTTGTAACTATTCATTAGTGTGGCGTGATCTCGTTCGCATCCTCTCATTGCTTTACTTTCCCTCCTCTTCCCCTTCCTTTGCTGCCCTTCTCCCTTTTCCTTTTCTGTCCCATCCCTGTATTTTATTGTACATATATTGTTTTTAATGCTTATTGTTTGTTTCATGTTTAGGTCATTATGTACACGTGTCCGGTCTATGTGGCCCATCCTTTCCTCCTTTTCGTTCATATGGGAGATATATGTTATCAAGCGGATTTGATTTTATGGGGTGAAATACGTGGCTGATTGGAAAAACCGTGATACCCAATCCTGTGCTGCACAGATATGTGAAGACTTTCCGTCATGCCATGAACTCTACCATCAACTACATAAAGAATCTGGGCAGATGATAAATACCCAGCGATATGAAATGTTACTATATACTTGGAAGAAGGTCTTCATATTGGTGGTTATAACTACCACTGATTGTATTGATTTTTTGTAACCATGATAAACTGTGCTTGACTCAGATGGTTATGCGCGTGCGCACACTGCTTCCTATTTGGTACCACCCCTCCTCTGATTGACATGTGGGGCATAGATGGATTTTTTGCTATTTGGTTTGCGGTGTGCCTGCATGCATTATCCTTATGGTTTCGGCCCCCCCTTTTTTCTGTTTTTGTTCCCTGCTCTCCGCTGTATGGATTTACTTGTGGCTGTGGTGCGCGTGCGCGCGCAGTCTTCGCGGCTCTGCCCTCCTCCCTCCGGCGACTTCCTGCGTCTGGCACATACGGGACCTATTGGTGCCCGTCTGGTCCTGATGCCGGATAGGTCCGGGCGGGGGTGGGTGGACCCGGGTAGCTGTGCGCGCACGCGCCATTTGTTCACAGCTGCTGGCGCCATGTGACCGGTCAGGTGACCGGATTTTAGTATTTAAAAGGCTCTATAGGCAATGAAAACTACACTCCCCTTGAGAAAGCAAGGCGATTAGCGGCGAAACGCGCGTCGGGGCATGTGCAATTGGTCTACCGACACTCTGGTGAAGTATGCTTTCATTTACCTTTGATTACCCAGGCATTTGATAAGGGGTACTGAGTATGGACTTAGTCCCCTGCCCAGAGAGACTCTATAACCATGGATCATCCGGTATACTGTGACTAAGTGTGACCTAGGTATAATGCCGGTACACACATGTATGGATTATTTGCACTTTATATATGGGTTATGTCTCATGGGACCAATGCTATTAGGGCATATCGCTTGAATATGTGTTATTTGCACCTGTATTATGTATTGAGTTTTTTCTTTTCTCACCAGATATTACCTTTTGTGTGGTAGACCTTTATGTCTGGTGTCTTTTTGCATTTTGTATGTTCATGGCACCGTCATTATGTGACGGCTGCCTTCGGTTTTAACATGGCATTGTTGTCAATAAAGTTTATTTTCTAATTTTTAACACAAAACTTCCTATTGTCCTCTTAATTCTTGTATTGAGAAGTATCTGTACCAATCATTCTTCCTCAGCCGGAGTAAGGGTAGGTGCACACGGTCAGTTAACGAAGCGTGGTGGATTTGTGGTACTTGAGCAGTGTCCAAGTGTTACAGCATAGTGGATGGGATTTAGTGAAATCCCATGCTCACTATGCATGCACAGACACCTGCAGCTCACCCTCAGAGACGGACATGGGGCGTGTCTTTCCAGACTGCAGCATGTCAATTTATCTTTATTTGTCTCCACAAGATAAATTTCACCCGTTCAATGTATTGGATGCAGTGAATCCGCACGGTTCAATGAACACATGCGGATTCACCTGTGTTCAATAGCCGGCAGCGAACCTGTGCTGCATCCAAAGCACTGCCAATTACTGAACTTGTGCACCTACCCTAAAAGGGCCGGGAAACAAGCGTCGAATGTCTTCAATATTGCCAATTGCACCCATATAGCGGCCTGAGCTTAGCGCTAGTAAATACAACAGAAATGTTTCTGTCTGATGGTGCGATATGTGAGCATTTGGGGCCCACTTTAAACTTTTGCCCAGGGCCCCACTTTGTCTAAAACCGGCCTTGGGTACACATAATGTATTGGATAACTTTTAAAGCACCACTACGGTGTTTTTCTTTATTTCACCGCTGGAGTGGTATAACTAATGTATTTTCCCTGCATGTAGTTGAATATTTAACAGTCGCCATATTTTTATGTTCTCAGCACTGCTCTGGTCAGTCTTCAGCAGTCTGTCCAGTGTTTGAGAAGACCCGTCTCAATGTAAGACTATGAGAGCCAGAAAGAGGCTAGAACGCGTCTCTCATAGACTTATATTGAGAGCTTGTGATCGCTAAGGCCAACTTCTAGTAATTCAGGAGCTGTGGTCAAACGATGGCAGAACGGGACCAGAGTGGTGTCAGGAAGAGCAGACTGGTAAATATGGTTAGGGAACAGACATTAATAATAGAGTGGAGAGGCAAAGAATCCAGGCACTCACGTATTGAGTAAAAGCTGTTTTATTGCAATCAAAGCAAATCCATAGATGTGGAGCGCCCGCCTGAGCCGTGGGGATACTCGGTACCTGGCCGATTCTTAAAGGGATGTGTCACGGCAGAAGAGACCCGGTCTGTGGCCCTGGGCGTCCAATGACAATGATGAAATGAAGGGGAATAACGTTTATGGGGAGGCTGTTCATGATACCACCCGTGGTGTTCGGCAATGAGTGGCCGTCGCTGCTTAAGGAGATCGCTGGGGCTGATGGTGATGCAGTAGAGTTGTTACTGCTCTCCACAGGTAGAGCTGGGCCCCAGGGCCACCATAGTGTTAAAGTCAATGATGGTGAAAGTGATGATGCAGAGCAGGTGGCGCAACAATAATGCAGTGGACACAGCATTGTGCTGTTTCCACAGTTTACTCACAGTTTGAAGTGAAGGCCGGGGCACTAGTTACAGATGACAATGGAGGTCTGGGGAGCATGGAAGCAACTTAGGATCTGCTAGCCAGATGGGTTTTGAGGCCTCCTTACTGCGCTGTCCTCTAAAGTCCTTGCTGCCTAAAGCTATGTTCAGTCCTCTGTTCCTTATTGGTCTGTAGTACTTGCCTTTATGGCAAGCAGCTTGAGCCTATTTCAGGTGTCACTCCTTTGTGGTGGCTCCAGGCTCTCATTTGCTGCTGTGCCTTCAGGTGTTGTGAGGGGCCAGGAGACCTGCAGCCCCCTGCCCTCTGGATTTAGCTGCTGGGACTTCAGTACCCGCACAACCACGGACTCCGGTGTCCAGTCTCTAGCACTGTGCCCTGAGGTGACCATATCTACAGTTCCACTCCTCAGGTTCTTCCTTGACTTCCTCTCTCCTCTCTGTCTTCCTCAGACTAACTAACTCCGCCCCCAGGCCAGAACTTATATCAGAAAGCTCATCTGAAATCAGGTGTTAGAGCTCCCCCTTCTGGTCTGGAGTAGGAAAGGTGTTGCATGCTGATGTATTACCTGCTAAGGGAATCCCTAATTGATTCCAGGCATGGCATCACCCCCTGTGAGGGAGGCAATGCCACTGTGGCAACCGGACTCCTGGGGTGCCACAGATGTTTCAGCCCATCCTGAACTTTTATCGATAATGTAGGTGGAATGCAATTGAAAGTATATATACATTCACATCAAATAAATGACATCACAATAATGACTATTATATTAACATATGAAATAGTATAAGTAATCTATAATATGCAAAAAACATGCACATAAAAAATAGTGATATTCCCAGAGTAAAAAAAATCAATAAATTATATAGAAGGGTTGATTGTGACTTGTAGGATCGCTACTTCCAACAGGTGGAGCTATAGAGTTTAAGTCCTCTTTTTCTCAGAAGAGACAATTTGCATATTATATTTCCCAGAGGAGCATTGCACGGCGCATAAGCCTCCTTACCTTGACAAGCCAGAGCTGGTATGTCACTCTCCATAAGGAGAAACATTACCCCTTAGACCCCAGTCCAGAGCCTCTCACCTAGCCAAATCAGTTCTCATGCTTCGCACTGACGAGGGACAACAGCCCGAAACACCGTGTCTGCGAATTGAGATACTGATTTGGCTTTTATCCTAAGTCATATTGCACGACTCGTTAAAGGGTTGATTGTGACTTGTAGGATCGCTACTTCCAACAGGTGGCGCTATAGAGTTTAAGTCCTCTTTTTGTCAGAAGAGGCAATTTGCATATAACGTATAATATACATGTAATTCCGAGATGAAAGGTTATCCCTTCCCATAAAAAAAGTATGTACATACACACACCCACCACGATGAATTGAGTGAATAAAATGAAAAGAATGAAAAAAATTTTTAAAAAATGTCAACATTAATGTACTTTGAGTATAGAATATACCATTCCTATGTACTATGAAAAAAGGTGTGTTGAGACAATTTCTACTCTGCCGTTTCTTTATGCATTTGTAAGTATCCTACATTTTATTCTATTAAACAGAAGTTTTGTAGAAACAATTTTTGAAAAATGTTTCCATTTCTTTTCTTTTTTTAAATTTATATTTATCATTATTATTACCTTTAATTTTACGTTTAATATTATATTTATATTTAATTATTAATGAATTATACAGCCAGATTATTATAAATTGGATGTCCATATTAATCTTCCAAAAATGAATTCAGGAAAAATCCACAAAAGAGTTACAGTTATTTGTATATCAATAAACTTTTTACCAGGCTATTTGCTATCTGCCTTGGATCCTTCACCGATGGGAGCGCAAATAGCCTGGTAAAAAGTTTATTGAGAAACATTCTTATGGTTACTTGGTCTGAGTTACGTACTAGCTACCAGGGATTTGCAGCATACCTACCACAGAAGAAATCTACCTTTGAACATCTAATGGTCCCGAGTGACCTATATGCAAGCTATCAAGATTTATAAAAGGGGAGTGCCACCTATATTCTCCTACAATCTAATTATACATTTACATTTAGATCAGTGCACTTTCTTCCTTTCCTTCCCCTTCACCAGGTACTTGTGTATTCAACTAGAGAGATCTATCAATCGTGGATCGATGTACAGAAGATGTCTGCAAGAGATCAAGAAAATAGGAAAAGAATGAATGAAAAAAAACTTTAAAAAATTTTCAATAAAAAATTCCCTAAAAATAATGGAAAGGAGATAATTTATATAAAAAAGAAAAAATAAAGTGATTAAGAGACAGAAAGTAAAGTGTTTGATTTCACATGATCCGATTCAAATCATAATCCTTATTTGGACCATTAGGAGATATTGTATTCAGCCTATGTATCCAATAAGCTTCTCTCTTGAGGAGGATATTTTTATTCCCACCCCTCCTTGGCATCGTTATTTACTCAATAATTTGAAGTTTAAGCTGACCAATTGTGTGATTCTTATCTTTGAAGTGGGTAGGAAGCGGTAATACCATATTCCCGCAACAAATCATAGATTTGTGTTTATTAATATGGGTGCCAACTGGCTGTGTTGTTTGACCCAGTTGAATGGGCACCAAGGTCTCCCGATCTGTCTCCCTTAGACTTTTATCTTTAGGGTTACCTGAAGGCAATTATCTATGCTGTGAAGATACGAAATGTGCAGCATCTGAAACAACGGATACTGGAAGCCTGTGCTATCATTTCTTCTGCGGTGTTGCTATCAGTGTGTCAAGAGTGGGAGAAGAGGGTTGCATTGACAATCCAACACAATGGGCAGCACTTTGAGCACATTTTATAAGTGGTCATAAACTTGTAAATAACTTATGAAAAAATAAAGTTACGTTAAAACCAAGAACACCAATGTTTTTCTTGTGAAATTCTCAATAAGTTTGATGTGTCACATGACTCTCTTCCCATTGAAAAAAATAAAGTTGGATCCAAAATGGCTGACTTCAAAATGGCCGCCATGGTCACCACCCATCTAGGAAAGTTTTCCCCCTCCCATAAACTAATGTGCCATAAACAGGAAGTTGATATCAACAACCATTCCCATTTTATTTAGGTGTATCCATTAAATGGCCCACCCTGTATTTAAACCAGACATAATACTATATGAGAGGCTCCTGTAATTAACTCATTTGCGCAGATGTTAATGTTTTAGATGAAATATTTATAACAAGTGAGTCCTCTATACCTGGGAGCATCTTTGCATTGGTGCTATAGTTGCATTGGTGGTGGCGGCCAAATCTCCTCGCTTTTTTTAAATAGTTACGACCCCTTCATCTTCTGAAAAAAGGACACTGGTTCTTCAATGTGCCACAACGATCATTGCTGGAATCAGACAAGTAATAGCTGCTCCCAAAATGTTGTCTGGGATTCATCTGACCAAAAGCTGGGTCATGTAACTTATACACACTATTAGGCCGGTGTCACACTTGCAACTGCAATGGTAGAAACTCGCACGAGTCTCTCGCCTCAATACCCAGCACTGCCGCCGGCACTCAGGACAGGAGGGTTCCAGTTCCGAGTGCCGGCGGCAGTGCCGGGCATTAAGGCTAGAGACTCGCACGAGTTTCTCGCCTTGAAGTTGCAAGTGTGACACCGGCCTTAGACATATAATCTTTAGTGTCGGTGACACATTTTAGTCTCTTCCTTTCTTGTAAATCCTTCCTGTGATTTTACAAGATGTTATCTAGGGATTCCTTAATAATAGAAATAGAATAATAGAAAGCTCCTCCAGTTTCACACATGAATTAAGTTGTTGTTCAATACAATTTATATGCGTTTTCAATTCAACGATCGCTTTCTTCAAACGATCAACAGTCAGAAGAATCAAGTCTATTGAGCACTTATTCAAACATTTTTTCGAACTCATCACAAAAAGTTATACCATCTGAGAAAAGTGTAGGGCGTAGACTTACTCTCAAGCTTTAAGAGATTTTCTTTCAATAATATTCCCCAAGAGTCGCAGCGCTTAATTCATAGGAAATCAACCTCCTACATTATTTCTCCGATCAGGTTTTTTTAACTCACTGGAAGGAATCCTCAAAAAGTCAGTTGAAACAGTGGATTGTGCAATAATCCTGAGGGCCTCCTCCTCACTGTAGGTGCGACTTGTCACTGCCATGGATGAAAGACATGTGCTCATACCTCAATACGACAAAGGAAAAAGCAACAAGTGGTCAGCACTCCATATTCCAGTGTGGCACTCATGGAGCCTGGAGGAAGTATAAGGCCATGTTCACACTTTGTGGGTTTTCTTGCAGACCCGCAGTGTTTCTGCAGCTGCGGGTCCGCAGCAGTTTCCATTGCGTCTACATTAACATGTAAACCCTATGGAAACCGCAATCTGCAGTGCACATGCTGTGGGAAAAACCGCGCAGAAACGCAGCGGTTTACAACCCTCAGCATGTCACTTCTTTGTGCAGAATCGCTGCGATTCTGCACCCATAGGAATGCATTGATCCGCTAACTTCCCGCATGGGGCTGTGCCCACGATGCGGGAAGTAAGCGGATAATGTGCAGATGGTACCTGGGGTGGAGGAGAGAAGACTCTTCTCCAGGCCCTTGGAACCATATTAGTGTAAAAAATAAAGAATAAAAATAAAAAATAATGATATACTCACCTCTCAGCGCTGCAAGCGTCCGTCCGGTCGCTGAGTTGCTGTGCAAGCAGGGCCTGAGATGACGTCGCGGTCACATGACCGTGACGCCGCGGTCACATGACCGTGACGTCACGAAGGTCCTTCTCGCACAGCATCTTTGGAACCGGACCGGCAGCGCCGAGGAGATTGGGATGTCGGAGGGTGAGTATAACCATTGTTTATTATTTTTAACATAACTATTGATGCTGCATATTGCTGCATATGCAGCATCAATAGTATAGGAGTAAACCTGCAGCAGAAACCGCAAAACTAACCGCGATAAATCTGCAGGGATAACCGCAGCGGTTTTGCCCTGCAGATTTATCAAATCCGCTGCGGGAGAACCCGCAGAGACCCTTACTACATGTGCACATGGCCTAAATGTAAAGGCAAGTAATCCCAGGTCTCACGTATTGAGCAGTAGCTGTTTTATTGCAATCAAGGCAAATTCATAGAGGTTTCAGCCCATCCTGGGCTTTTATCAATAATGCAGGTGGAAAGTAATAGCGTGTCCTTTAAAAGTTGCAATAGTAACCTAGCGACTTGTAAAGACTAAAGACTTAGCTGAAGTGATTCAGATTCAGCAATCAAGTGAGTCCCCCTTGAATGTGTTGCTGGATTCCCAGAACAGGTTATACGTTTTACTATTGTACTTCTTCTGGGGATAAAATTATTCCGTTTTGCATTGTTATCATCCTAAAACAGTTGCAGAGAGCATAGACCCCAAAAACAACAATAGATACATCTACTATATAATTGTCTAAGGGGTAATTCCGTCTTTCTTTCTGTCTGTCCCGGATATTCATTGGTCGTGGCCAGCCAGTGGGCATAGACAAAAGGGCAGGTGAGGCCAGTAAGTATGCAGAGCGAAGCGCCCACTCTGTACATGCCTGGCCAGAAGCGCTGTAAAGGGGGTGGAGTCACCATGAGGAGGGCGGAGCCGGCAGGGACCATGGGCACTGTTGGGCCTACCCCGGCAAAAAGCCGGGGACTAAATTAGCAGCCGCGGTCAGTGATGACGGCCACAGTTATTCATGACGGCTGCAACAGCAGGAAACAGCGCAGCACATGCGGCGGTGACAGCTGCGGATGGAAAGTGAGTATATACTGCTTGGGATGTGCTATATACCCTGTGGCTGTGCTATATACTACATTGCTGTGCAATATACTACGTGGCTGGGCAATATACTACGTGTCTGGGCAATATACTACGTGGCTGGGTAATATACTATGTGGGCTGTGCAATATACTACGTGGGCTGTGCAATATACTACGTGGGCTGTGCAATATACTACGTGGGCTGTGCAATATACTACGTGGCTGTGCTATATACTACGTGGCTGGGCAATATACTATGTGGCTGGGCAATATACTACGTGGGCTGTGTAATATACTATGTGGCTGGGCAATATCCTACGTGGCTAGGCAATATCCTACGTGGCTGGGCAATATACTACGTGGCTGGGCAATATATTACGTGGACATGCATATTCTAGAATACCCGATGCGCTAGAATCAGGCCACCATCTAGTATTGCTATAAAGAGCTTTCTTCTGCAAGGCATTTTATTGTACTTTGAAAAGATCTATAAAGACAGGATATAGGCCAAGTAGAGTTTCACAAATGCGGCTTCTTCTGGGGCATGTCTGACTTTGAACTCCACTCTACATTTATATTAATCATCTGCTTCCACCCCAAAAACATACTGGACATGAAAATAATTTTTTTTAATGTACAAAATATCAGATAATAGAATCAAAATGTTTCAATTAATAATGATAATCTAAAAAATAATTATAGCCATGTGAAATTTGGCTCATATGGAACCAAATCTCATCAACTAAAAAAAAACAACTGAGAACTATAATTAAAAAAAAGTAATAATGAGCATAATTAAATCATGAAAAATGGCAAAAAAAAATGATGTAAAAAAATGTTAAATTGCTAAACTGACATAAAAATTATGACCTGATGGTTAATTATGGCGATGTCAGCGCGCACGTCGCCTGCGTATGATGTCATTGTCATTCGCCGGCGAGTGCGCTTCTGGATTGCGTTGATAGAACTTTGCCGCAGGAGCGCGGCCAGGTAAAAAGAAAGATTTTTTTATTTTTATTGAAAGTTGCAAGCCCAGGGCAGAATAGGAGACACGGGGGCAGTATGGGAGACACGGGGGGAACAATGGAGATACAGGGAGAAGAATGGAGACATGGGGAAATATGGAGACACAGGGGGCAATATAGAGATGCAGGGGGCAGACTGGAGATACAGGGGGAAGAATGGAGACATGGGGAAGAATGGAAACACGGGGAAGAATGGAGACACAGGATGAAGTATGGAGACACAGGATGAAGTATGGAGACACAAGGTGAAGTATGGAGACACAAGGTGAAGTATGGAGACACAGGGGGAAATATGGAGACAGGGGGAAGAATGGAGATACATGGGGAAGAATGGAGACACGGGGAAGAATAGATACAAGGGGAAGAATGGAGACACAGGAAAGAATGGAGACACAGGGGGAAGAATAGAGACACAGGGGGAAGAATGGAGACACGGGGAAGAATGGAGAAACAGGGGGAAGAATAGAGACACAGGGGGCAGGATGGAGACACAGGGGTCAGGATGGAGACACAGGGGTCAGGATGGAGACACAGGGAGCAGCATGGAGACAGGGGGCAGGATGGGAGACACAGGGGGTAGAATGGAGACAAAGGGTGAAGTATTGAGACACAGAGGGAAGTATGGAGACACAGGGAAGAATGGAGATACATGGGGAAGAATGGAGAAACAGGGGAAGAATGGAGACACAGGGGGAAGAATGGAGACAGAGCAGGCAGGATGGAGACACAGGGGGCAGGATGGAGACACAGGGAGCAGGATGGAGACACGGGGCAGGATGGGAGACACAGGGGGTAGAATGGAGACATGGGGAAATATGGAGACACAGGGGGCAGAATAGAGATACAGGGGGCAGATTGGAGATAAAGGGGGAAGAATGGAGACATGGGGCAAGAATGGAGGCATGGGGCAAGAATGGAGACACGAGGAAGAATTGAGACACAGGGTGAAGTATGGAGACAAAGGGTGAAGTATTGAGACACAGAGGGAAGTATGGAGACACAGGGAAGAATGGAGATACATAGGGAAGAATGGAGATACATGGGGAAGAATGGAGACACAGGGGGAAGAATAGATACATGGGGAAGAATGGAGACACAGGGGGAAGAATAGATACATGGGGAAGAATGGAGACACAGGGGGAAGAATAGATACATGGGGAAGAATGGAGACATGGGGAAGAATGGAGATACAGGGAAGAATGGAGACCCAGGGAAGAATGGAGCTACATCGAGAAGAATGGAGATACAGGGGGAATAATGGAGACAAAGGGAAGAATGGAGATACAGGGGGAAGAATGGAGATACAGGGGGAAGAATGGAGAAACAGGGGAAGAATGGAGACACAGGGGGAAGAATGGAGACAGAGGGGGCAGGATGGAGACACCGGGAGCAGGATGGAGACACAGGGGGCAGCAGGGCCGGACTGGGACTAAAATTCAGCCCTGGCATTTGAAGTTACACAGGCCCACTTGTCACATGGTGACTTTATAATATCTTTGTACACTTGTAGGCAGGGCCGGTTTTAGGCAAAGTGGGGCCCTACGCCTAGGCAAAGTTTAAAATGGGGCCCAAAATGCTAACATATTGCACATCACACAAAAGCATTTCGGTTGTATTTACAAGCACTGAGTTCAGGCCGCTAAATGAGTTTGATCGACAATACTGAAGTTGTTCAACACTTGTTTCCCGGCCTCTTTCCACCGTCTGAGAAAGAATGATGGGACAGAACGATCACCAACAGATCACTAACCGATCCCCATACAGTATCATGTTATCAGCAGCACATCTACAGTTTACAGCGGCGATGTCCTGCTGAGAACAATGATTTTTGTTCCGGCAAAAACATAAACATGAATATGCAGCATTTTACTTGTTTAGTAAAATACACCCCATAGTCCTCCATATATTATAATGTGCTCCACAGTCCTCCATATAGTATAATACACTCCCTATAGTCCTCCATATATTAAAATACACTGCTCAGTCCTCCACATAGCATAATACACTCCTCATATAGCATAATACACTCCTCATAGTGCTCCATATAGTATAATGCACCGCCATAGTCATCCATGTAGTACAATTCACTTCCCATAGTATAATGCACCCCATAGTTCTTCATATAGTATAACGTATTCCCCATAGTCCTTGATACAGTATAATGCAGCCCACATATAGTATAATGTAGCCACCACCCTACAGAATATAATGCGGCAACCACAGAGTATAATGCAGCCACTCCACAGTATAATGCCGCCACCCCACATAGTATAATGCAGCCACCCCACAGAGTATAATGTAACCCCATAGAATATAATACAGCCCACCTCCCCATAATATATAATGTAGCCCCCCCATAGAATATAATGCAGCCCCCCAAAGTATATAACACAACCTCCCCCATAGTATATAACGCAACCTCCCCTATAGTATATAACCCAACCTCCCCCATAGAATATAATATACCCCCACAATAGTATATACCACAGCCACATAGTACATAACATGGCCTCCCCATAGAAGATAATATACTCCCCATAGTATATAGCAAAGCCCGCATAGTATATAGCACAGCCCACATAGTAGATAACACAGCCCACACAGCAGTACACAGCACAGCCCACACAGTAGTATATACAGCACAGCCCACACAGTAGTATATACAGCACAGCCCTGTTGTGAATTCCATTCTCGGACTCCCTCCTGTGGTCATGAATGGTACTTTGGTGAGTTCTGTCCTTAGACTCCCTCTGGTGGCCTTGAGTGGAACTGCTGGTCCTTGAGGTTGGCTTGCTCAGCTGCCCTCGTTTATTGCTATGCTGGCTTCCCTATTTAACTCCACTCAGATCGTTACTTCATGCCAGCTGTCAATGTCTCAGTATTGGTTCAGACCTCTCTTGGACTTCTCTGATGACCTGTCTACTCCAGCAGAAGCTAAGTCCCAGCTAGTTCATTTGTTGTTACTGCTTCCTGAATATGTTTCTTAGTACTGTTTAATTCTAGCCCAGCTTGCTATCATGATATTTCCTTGCTAGCTGGAAGCTCTGGGGGTGCAGAGTTGCATCTCCACACCGTGAGTCGGTGTGGAGGTCTTTTTGCATACTCTGCGTGGTTTTTGTAGTTTTTTGTGCTGACCGCATAGTTCCCTTTTCTATCCTCTGACTATTTAGTGAAGACTGGCCTCCTTTGCTAAAACCTGTTTCATTCCTGTGTTTGTGACTTTCCTCTTAACTCACAGTCAATATATGTGGGGGCTGCCTTTTCCTTTGGGGAATTTCTCTGAGGCAAGGTAAGGCTTCTATTTCTATCTTTAGGGGTAGTTAGCTCTTAGGCTGTGAAGAGGCGTCTAGGGAGAGTTAGGTACGCTCCACGGCTATTTCTAGTGTGTGATAGGAGTAGGGTTTGCGGTCAGCAGAGTTCCCACTTCCCCAGAGCTTGTCCCTATTTTTAGTTTAACCATCAGGTCATTCTGGGTGCTCCTAACCACCAGGTCCATAGCAGTACAGCTGGCCCACAAAGTGTTAATGCATCTCAAAAGAGGGATAAGGGAAGTTCTGAACCCATTTTTTTTTCTTTGCAGTGTGATTTGTTTCTCTTTTGCCCTTAACCTCTGGGTGGTTCAGGACTCAGGTGTAGATATGGATATTCAAGGTCTGTCCTCTTGTGTGGATCAACTCGCTGCAAGGGTACAAAGCATTCAAGATTATGTAGTTCAGAATCCGATGTTAGAACCTAGAATTCCAATTCCTGATTTGTTTTCTGGGGATAGATCTAAGTTTCTGAATTTTAAAAATAATTGTAGACTGTTTCTTGCTTTGAAACCCCGCTCCTCTGGTGACCCCATTCAGCAAGTAAAAATTATTATTTCTTTGTTACGTGGCGACCCTCAAGACTGGGCATTCTCCCTTGCGCCAGGAGATCCTGCATTGCTTAATGTAGATGCGTTTTTTCTGGCGCTTGGATTACTTTATGACGAACCGAATTCAGTGGATCAGGCAGAGAAAATCTTGCTGGCTTTGTGTCAGGGTCAGGATGAAGCGGAGGTATATTGCCAGAAGTTTGGAAAATGGTCTGTGCTTACTCAATGGAATGAGTGTGCCCTGGCAGCAATTTTTAGAAAGGGTCTTTCTGAAGCCCTTAAGGATGTCATGGTGGGGTTCCCTACGCCTGCTGGTCTGAATGAATCTATGTCCTTGGCCATTCAAATTGATCGGCGTTTGCGCGAGCGCAAAGTTGTGCACCATTTGGCGGTGTCCTCTGAGCAGAGGCCTGAGCTTATGCAATGTGATAGGACTTTGACCAGAACTGAACGGCAAGAACACAGACATCAGAATGGGCTGTGTTTTTACTGTGGTGACTCCACTCATGCTATCTCTGATTGTCCTAAGCGCACTAAGCGGTTCGCTAGGTCTGTCACCATTGGTACTGTACAGCCTAAATTTCTTTTGTCTGTTACTCTGATTTGCTCTTTGTCGTCCTACTCTGTTATGGCATTTGTGGACTCAGGCGCTGCCCTGAATTTGATGGACTTGGAGTTTGCCAGGCACTGTGGTTTTTCCTTGGAGCCTTTGCAGTATCCTATTCCATTAAGGGGAATTGATGCTACGCCTTTGGCCAAGAATAAACCTCAGTACTGGACTCAGTTGACCATGTGCATGGCTCCTGCACATCAGGAAGATATTCGCTTTTTGGTGTTGCATAATTTGCATGATGTGGTCGTGTTGGGTTTGCCATGGCTTCAGGTTCATAATCCAGTATTGGATTGGAAATCAATGTCTGTGTCTAGTTGGGGTTGTCAAGGGGTACATGGCGATGTTCCGTTGATGTCAATTTCTTCTTCCACTCCTTCTGAAGTCCCTGAGTTTTTGTCGGATTACCGAGATGTATTTGATGAACCCAAATCCAGTGTCCTACCTCCTCATAGGGATTGTGATTGTGCTATTAATTTGATTCCTGGTAGTAAGTTTCCTAAGGGCCGACTTTTCAATTTATCTGTGCCAGAACACGCCGCTATGCGGAGTTATATAAAGGAGTCCTTGGAGAAAGGGCATATTCGCCCATCTTCGTCACCGTTGGGAGCAGGGTTCTTTTTTGTGGCCAAGAAGGATGGTTCTCTGAGACCCTGCATAGATTACCGCCTTCTTAATAAAATCACGGTCAAATTTCAGTACCCTTTGCCTCTGCTGTCTGATTTGTTTGCTCGGATTAAGGGGGCTAGTTGGTTCACAAAGATAGATCTTCGAGGGGCGTATAATCTTGTGCGTATTAAACAGGGCAATGAATGGAAAACAGCATTTAATACGCCCGAGGGCCATTTTGAGTATCTGGTGATGCCATTCGGGCTTTCTAATGCTCCATCTGTGTTTCAATCCTTTATGCATGACATCTTCCGAAAGTATCTGGATAGATTCATGATTGTATATTTGGATGATATTTTGGTCTTTTCGGATGATTGGGAGTCTCATGTGAAGCAGGTCAGAATGGTATTCCAGGTCCTTCGTGCTAATTCCTTGTTTGTGAAGGGGTCTAAATGTCTCTTCGGAGTTCAGAAGGTTTCCTTTTTGGGCTTCATTTTTTCCGCTTCTACTACCGAGATGGATCCTGTTAAAGTTCAGGCCATTTATGATTGGACTCAACCTACATCTGTGAAGAGCCTTCAGAAATTCCTGGGCTTTGCTAATTTTTACCATCGCTTCATCGCTAATTTTTCTAGTGTGGTTAAACCTTTGACTGATTTGACAAAGAAAGGTGCTGATGTGGTGAATTGGTCCTCTGCGGCCGTTGAGGCTTTTCAGGAGCTGAAAAGTCGTTTTTCTTCGGCCCCTGTGCTGCGTCAGCCAGATGTTTCGCTCCCTTTTCAGGTCGAGGTGGATGCTTCTGAGATTGGAGCAGGGGCTGTTTTGTCTCAAAGAAGTTCTGATGGCTCTGTGATGAAGCCATGTGCTTTCTTTTCTAGAAAGTTTTCGCCTGCTGAGCGTAATTATGATGTTGGCAATCGGGAGTTGCTGGCTATGAAGTGGGCATTTGAGGAGTGGCGACATTGGCTTGAGGGAGCCAAGCACCGCGTGGTGGTCTTGACGGATCACAAGAATCTGACTTATCTTGAGTCTGCCAAACGGTTGAATCCTAGACAGGCTCGATGGTTGCTGTTTTTCTCCCATTTCGATTTTGTGGTATCATACATTCCTGGTTCTAAGAATGTGAAGGTTGATGCCCTTTCTAGGAGTTTTGTGCCTGATTCTCCGGGAGTCCCTGAGCTGGCTGGTATTCTCAAAGAGGCGGTAATTCTGTCTGCCATCTCCCCTGATTTGCGGTGGGTGCTGCAGGAGTTTCAGGCTGATAGACCTGACCGTTGTCCAGCGGAGAGACTGTTTGTCCCTGATAGATGGACTAGTAGAGTTATTTCTGAGGTTCATTGTTCGGTGTTGGCTGGTCATCCTGGGATTTTTGGTACCAGAGATTTGGTGGCTAGGTCCTTTTGGTGGCCTTCCTTGTCACGGGATGTGCGTTCTTTTGTGCAGTCCTGTGGGACTTGTGCTCGGGCCAAGCCCTGCTGTTCTCGTGCCAGTGGGTTACTTTTGCCCTTGCTGGTCCCGAAAAGGCCCTGGACGCATGTTTCCATGGATTTTATTTCAGATCTTCCTGTCTCTCAAAGGATGTCTGTCATCTGGGTGGTTTGTGATCGCTTTTCTAAGATGGTCCATTTGGTACCCTTGCCTAAATTACCTTCCTCCTCTGATTTGGTTCCACTATTTTTTCAGCATGTGGTTTGTTTGCATGGCATTCCGGAGAACATTGTGTCTGACAGAGGTTCCCAGTTTGTCTCTAGGTTTTGGCGGTCCTTTTGTGCTAAGATGGGCATTGATTTGTCTTTTTCTTCGGCTTTCCATCCTCAGACAAATGGCCAAACCGAACGAACCAATCAGACTTTGGAAACCTATCTGAGATGCTTTGTTTCTGCTGATCAGGATGATTGGGTGACCTTCTTGCCATTGGCTGAGTTCACCCTTAATAATCGGGCTAGTTCGGCTACTTTGGTTTCGCCTTTTTTTTGCAATTCTGGCTTTCATCCTCGTTTTTCTTCGGGGCAGGTTGAGCCTTCTGACTGTCCTGGGGTGGATTCTGTGGTGGACAGGTTGCAGCAAATTTGGACTCACGTAGTGGACAATTTGACGTTGTCCCAGGAGAAGGCTCAACGTTTCGCTGACCGCCGTCGCTGTGTTGGTCCCCGACTTCGTGTTGGGGATTTGGTTTGGTTGTCTTCTCATTATGTTCCTATGAAGGTTTCTTCTCCTAAGTTTAAACCTCGTTTCATTGGTCCTTATAAGATTTCTGAAATTCTCAATCCTGTGTCATTTCGTTTGGTCCTTCCAGCTTCTTTTGCCATCCATAATGTGTTCCATATGTTGTTGTTGCGGAGATATGTGGCGCCTATGGTTCCCTCCGTTGATCCTCCTGCTCTGGTGTTGGTCGAGGGGGAGTTGGAGTATGTGGTAGAGAAGATTTTGGATTCTCGTATTTCAAGACGGAAGCTTCAGTACCTGGTTAAGTGGAAGGGCTATGGTCAGGAGGATAATTCCTGGGTTGTTGCCTCCGAAGTCCATGCTGCCGATTTAGTTCATGCCTTTCATTTGGCTTGTCCTGATCGGCCTGGGGGCCCTGGTGAGGGTTCAGTGACCCTCCTCAAGGGGGGGTACTGTTGTGAATTCCTTTCTCGGACTCCCTCCTGTGGTCATGAATGGTACTTTGGTGAGTTCTGTCCTTGGACTCCTTCTGGTGGCCTTGAGTGGAACTGCTGGTCCTTGAGGTTGGCTTGCTCAGCTGCCCTCGTTTATTGCTATGCTGGCTTCCCTATTTAACTCCACTCAGATCGTTACTTCATGCCAGCTGTCAATGTCTCAGTATTGGTTCAGACCTCTTTTGGACTTCTCTGATGACCTGTCTACTCCAGCAGAAGCTAAGTCCCAGCTAGTTCATTTGTTGTTACTGCTTCCTGAATATGTTTCTTAGTACTGTTTAATTCTAGCCCAGCTTGCTATCATGATATTTCCTTGCTAGCTGGAAGCTCTGGGGGTGCAGAGTTGCACCTCCACACCGTGAGTCGGTGTGGAGGTCTTTTTGCATACTCTGCGTGGTTTTTGTAGTTTTTTGTGCTGACTGCATAGTTCCCTTTTCTATCCTCTGACTATTTAGTGAAGACTGGCCTCCTTTGCTAAAACCTGTTTCATTCCTGTGTTTGTGACTTTCCTCTTAACTCACAGTCAATATATGTGGGGGCTGCCTTTTCCTTTGGGGAATTTCTCTTAGGCAAGGTAAGGCTTCTATTTCTATCTTTAGGGGTAGTTAGCTCTTAGGCTGTGAAGAGGCATCTAGGGAGAGTTAGGTACGCTCCACGGCTATTTCTAGTGTGTGTGATAGGAGTAGGGTTTGCGGTCAGCAGAGTTCCCACTTCCCCAGAGCTTGTCCCTATTTTTAGTTTAACCATCAGGTCATTCCGGGTGCTCCTAACCACCAGGTCCATAACACAGCCCACACAGTAGTATACACAGCACAGCCCGCACAGTAGTATATACAGCACAGCCCACACAGTGGTATATCCAGCACAGCCCGCACAGTGGTATATCCAGCACAGCCCGCACAGTGGTATATCCAGCAGAGCCCACACAGTGGTATATCCAGCACAGCCCGCACAGTGGTATATCCAGCACAGCCTGCACAGTGGTATATCCAGCAGAGTCCGCACAGTGGTATATACAGCACAGCCCGCACAGTGGTATATCCAGCACAGCCCGCACAGTGGTATATCCAGCACAGCCCGCACAGTGGTATATCCAGCACAGCCCGCACAGTGGTATATCCAGCACAGCCCGCACAGTGGTATATCCAGCACAGCCCGGACAGTGGTATATCCAGCACAGCCCGCACAGTGGTATATCCAGCAGAGCCTGCATCTCTCCTCCTCCTCCCCCCGAGAATGTCCGCACAGTCCAGTAAAAAAAAAAACACTCTCCTCACCTTTCCTCTTGCCCGCGTTGCTTCCTGCTCCTGTCTCAGTGGCTGCAGTCTGCCCGGGACACAGCAGGTGCGCGATGATATGATGTCATCGCGCACCCGCAGTGTCAGAGGCAGAGTGGGGAATGATGGGAGAGGGAGCGTCTGTAGATGCTCTCTCCTCCATCATTGCATTCAACTGTACCGGCGTCATAGACGCTGGTATAGTTGAATGCGACGGCAGGGGGGTGAGTCGGCGGCAGCGGGGGGAGGCGGATCGAGCAGCCCACGACTGGCACCAGCCCTTCTGGCATTTGCCAGAAGTGCCCGATGGCCAGTCCAGCCCTGGGGGGCAGGATTGGAGACACCTGGCTGTCTCCAAATGCTAACCTTTGACTAGTGCACTGGCCGGCAAGCCTAGCCACTGCAGGTAAAATTACACAGGGAAATAGACAGACAAGGGACTGACAAAAAAAAACAATTTAGCACAGAATCTCCTGCTGATGGGTAATGTGACTATTTCAAGAGAAGTGGGAGTTGTTACCAACCAATATCAGCTGACTAGCCTAAAATAAGCTGCCAGAAAGATACTGACATTAACTCTTGCTAGTCCAAAGGAAAAAACTACATTTAAATTACAGCAGACCCAGATCTGCCACGAGTTCCACCTATGAATACAGTAAACTCATAACTAAGGCTCTATCATGCGTGCGCAATTGGCAGGAAACATGCAACCATCCTATTTATTTTATATAGCATTTGTCTAATTTCATGGAGGACAGTATCAATGTTTTATCCAGTTCCAATATGAGCTTGAACTTCAGAGAGGAATGAAACTTATGATTCCCCCATTGAGCAAAAGGCTGAAGAAACTGATGTGTTGAATTATTTCACAGTTGTTTAGGAATTTGTTCATTAGAATAGGACAGGTGCGCAATACCTGCTGATCACGGATGCACCCTGGCAGGTATCTGTAGACATGACGTCACTGGCCCCACTCACCTTCTGATGTGAGTAAGTCCGTGGAGCTGGAGTACCTCTCTAATAAACCTGCAGGAACCAGTAGAGACATTATCGATATGGCTAGAGGCAAACATTCAGAGTTATATGGTTGAGAAGTAAAATCCAGGGACATTTAAGCTGTTGAAGGAAAATGAGAAAATGATAATGTAGCAATAGGACATCATCACGCATTGTTATAGACACTTACCATAATACAGGAATGTGCCCAATATTACAGGACTCCTTATTTCAAGGAGATGTGATAGAAGAAATATAAAACATTGCCACCAAAGCCAAACACTGACTGGCATTACTATGGTAATTTTAATAAAGCATTTGTTTGATTTTGTCAGAGGTCAGTACCAATGTTTAATCTAGGTCCCTTACAGGCATGAACTGGAGATAGAAATGACATTTAAAATTCTCCCTATTAAGCAAAAGGCTTAAGAAACTAATGTACATTACTTCAGAGTGAGAGCAGGACTAACACAGTACAGCAGAGCTGAACCTTGTCTCATTACAAACACATTCTACTATGTTATCTCTGCTGTACTGTGTTAACTCTGATTTCACTGCAGAGCTGTGTGTGATTATGAGAGCAGACTGTCAGACATTACATGTCTCACAGTGGTAACTCCCGCAATTACCAGTTTCTCAAGGAGATCAGTGTCTGGCCCACATATCTTAGCAGCTCATTTAAATATAAGAAAAACTTTGATTTTTATGGAATAAGACATAGGATTACAGATATCAAAGTATCACTTCATTCAGCATTCTATGATCTACATGCCCATATAGATGGCTTAGTGGGGTTGTTACTACTCACGGATTCCCTTTAAAGAGGACCCATCACCAATCTGGGGCTGCCCTTTTAATTTAATAAAAGAGTGGGCAGCCTCAGATTGGTGATTTTTCTAAACATCTCCAATTGACAAAAGAGCTCAATTGTAACTCTAATGTACCCCTCCTCCAAAAGGGTATAACATTCTATCAAAAGTCAGGCTCCATATTTCTAATTGTGGGATCCTGGCAAGCAGAGCTGGATCCCACCACATTCTACAGCACCTTTCACAGGGAAAGAATGAGATCTTGCAAGATCTTGCTCTTTGCCCATACCAAGTGCTGCCGCCTTACTTTAGTAATCTGAGAGAGTTGTGGGATCCCTCTCTCTACCAAGCAATCTAGAATTTCAGGTCTGACTTTTGCTTGAAAGCCAGACCCATTTCGGGAGCATTCTGACTACTTCTGAGAAGTTTTGTTAATTGGTGATATTTAGAAAAATCATCAGTCTGGTGCTGCCCACTGTAATATTACATAAAAATAGCAGCCCAAGTTTGGTAATAGGTATGCTTTAAAAGCATAATTTCTTACCGTGAATTCCTGGTTAGCTGGGTAAGTCATACCAAGCCTGCTAGAATCATAGTGCATGTGAAATAACACTGATTTGAGCCATATGCACCAGGCCCCGATTCATCAAGTCCAGTGTTGTTCACGCCAGTCTTGATGAGCAGGAGTGTCGGAGTCAGACACTCCTAATTCATGAAAAGGCTTACACCTCTACATGAACCAGGATACCGGATGAGTGGTGTACACCTCTGTGTGTGCCTCACCACAAATCCAACTGAGAGCTGGAGGAAGATTTGTGAAGTATTGAATTTGACAAGCGGCGGTCGTCATGCCCCGTTTCGCCCCAGCTCTGCCCACTTTGTCAGAGCTGAGAAAAAATGGTTCCAGAACACCAAATGTCACAAAATTTTACAGTGGCCTTTTAAAGTTTTGCCAAAATACTTTTCAAAGCTTTTTACACTACAATACTGGCATAAAGCTTTGATGAATCAGGCCCATGGTCTTTTCAGAAACAACGCCATGTTTGTTCGGAAGCTACATCTTGATTTTCAACTAGCTGAATGGGGCTGAACTGCAATATTAGACTAAAATCGGTAATCCTCTTTTCCTAATCCTGGACAATCTCTTTAAATTTGCTAAAATACACTTAATTGATTCTTCTCTCATCTGTATAAATATGATTTTTAAGAATACAATACCTTACTCCGCATCTATGACTGAATAAACCTTAAAGACTATTGCTAAAAATGCATCTGCACTGTACGAAAATATCGATGTAGAGTTTATATGCTGCATTGTTGAAGCTATCAGTCACACTCCACAAACAGTATACTTTGCAGTTTCTCATATTTCAGTTCTGACAGATTCTGAAGTTTTTTCTTTGTTCAGTAAGTATTAAATTACACTGAAGGGAGAGCATTCATGTGACTTTTGCTTGGTTTGGTTGTAAATGTAATTGTAGTGCCCTCTGCTGGTTTTAACTAAGTATGTTACATTAGGTAGAAATGTTACAGATAATCCAAATAGACAACAATGTCTCTAAAAGCCAAGTGCACTTCAAGATTCAAACTGGTGATGTTTAGGCACCACAATGTCAAGTACATATATGTTTTTATTGTTTAACAGTGGTTAACCATTTGCTGACATCCCCCATACATGTACGGCGCAAGTCGGTAGTGGGTATAATGAGCAAGATTGACCCAGAAGTGGCAGAAAATGGCTGTGGCACAGGTGAGGGTAGAGCCTGACAGTGGCATTAACAGATGGGGGTGCATCATGCTATGCGTCCATCAGTGCCATCATGACAGAAGCGCAGGGCACCGATGGGCTGCTATGACAGCTGGGGTCTGTTGAAGACCTCCGAACCTGTCATCATAGAACTCCTTTGAAACCTGGTTGGGCCTTTAACACTAGAACTACCGATGGAGTCGTTTTGACTCCTCGCAATTTTTATTTCTCTTCTGTGACTATATTTTTCTGAATTCCAGTTTGAGACTCAGTGACTTTTACTCATTTAGGATGCGAAAAAAGATTTTGTGACAATAATTTTTGAAAAAAAAGAGTACCCCTTTTTTCACAATTTACCTTTAATTACCAAAGGGAGTCATTTGAGCCATTGTCGCTAAATGTTATTATTTATTTTAGTTTTCATTTTCTAGTATGTTTAGAATAAATGTTGGCTTAGACTTAAGCCGGAGTCACACTAAACGACTTACCAATGATCACGACCAGCGATACGACCTGGCCGTGATCGTTGGTAAGTCGTTGTGTGGTCGCTGGGGAGCTGTCACACAGACAGCTCTCTCCAGCGACCAACGATCAGGGGAACGACTTCGGCATCGTTGAAACTGTCTTCAATGATGCCGAAGTCCCCCTGCAGCACCCGGGTAACCAGGGTAAACATCGGGTTACTAAGTGCAGGGCCGCGCTTAGTAACCCGATATTTACCCTGGTTACCATTGTGAAAGTTAAAAAAAAACCACTGCATACTCACATTCTGATGTCTGTCATATCCCCCGCTGGTGTCCACAGGGTTAAAACTGAATGTGTCAGAGCCGGCAGTAACAGCGGTGACGTCACTGCTGTGCTCTGCTTTACAGCCGGCGCTGACACAGTCAGTGCATGGAAGCTCTCAGCAGCAGCGCGTGCATTAGCAGCGCTCTTGCCGAAAGCAGTTTTAACCCTGTGGACGCTGGGGGACGTGACAGACATCAGAATGTGAGTATGTACTGTTTTTTTTTTTTACTTTTACAATGGTAACCAGGGTAAATATCGGGTTACTAAGCGCGGCCCTGCGCTTAGTAACCCGATATTTACCCTGGTTACAAGTGAACACATCGCTGGATCGGCGTCACACACGCCGATCCAGAGATGACAGCGGGTGATCAGCGACCAAAAAATGGTCCTGATCATTCCCCAATGACCAACGATCTCCCAGCAGGGGCCTGATCGTTGGTCACTGTCACACATAACGAGATCGTTAGCGGGATCGTTGCTACGTCACCAAAAGCGTGACATTGCAATGATATCGTTAACGATATCGTTATGTGTGACTCAGCCTTTAGAATCATTAGCATTTTTGCAAATATACTTGACATAGACGGGACATATACAGGAGATTCGTCGGTGAACCAGTGAACTCTCGAGTGGACTACATAATTTCGGTAGAACACGGCCTGCAGTTTTGCTAATTGCTAATATGGCTAGAAGAAGTGCGCTAAAGTCTGACGATATTCTTGCTATTTTGCATTCTATACATTCTATATACATTCTATACATTCTATAAATTAAAGTTACAACAATACCAGGAGCAAGAAAGTCTAAAAAATAAAAGAAAACAAGCCAGGAGTCAAAATGACTCCATTTGGTGGTTCTAGGGGGGTGACCAGTCCAGTAGTCCTAGTGTTAAAGGAGGTTACATGCAGCAATACTGTGATATTGCATATATATAACATAAAGATGAAGAAAAAGCCAGATTACCACTTTAATTGAATTCCGGGTGCACGGAACTCCATCCTGATCCAACGTATAAACCAAATTAAAAAGGGTTTGTTCCAGCTTCTTAGATAAATGTTCTAATACTCTACTAATGCATACAGTTGAAACTAGAAGTTTACAAACACTATATAAAAAGACACATATGCATGTTTTTCTCAATATCTGACATGAAATCAGAATAAACCTTTCCTGTTTAGGTCACTTAGGATTACCATAATTATATATTTGCCAAATGCCAGAATAATGAGAGAGAAAGAGAATGTTTAAGGCATTTTTTATTGCTTACTGCAAAGTCAAACGTTTGCATACATTTCATTAGCATTTGGTACCATTGCCCTTAAACTGAATGAAATGGGTCAAAGGTTTGGGATATCCTTCCACAAGCTTCTCACAATAGTTGGTTGGAATTTGGTATCATTCTTGCTGACAAAACTGGTGTAACTGATGCAGGTTTGTAGGTCTCCTTGCTTGCACCTGCCTTTTCAGTTTTGGCAAAAAATTTCAATAGGATTGAGATCAGGGTTTTGTGATGGCCACTCGAAAACATTGACTTTGTTATCCTTATGCCACTTTGTTATCATTTAGGCAGTATGCTTCCAGTCATTTTCCATTTGGAAGACCCATTTCTGCCCAAGCTTTAACTTCCTGGCTGATGTCTTGAGATGTTGCTTCAGTATTGCCTTCTTTTCTCATGATGCCATCTATTTTGTGAAGTGCACCAGTCCCTCCTGCAGCAAAACCACCCCACAACATGATGCTGCCACCCCCGTATTTCACATTTGGGATGCTGTTCATAGGCTTCCAAGCTTCTCCCTTTTTCCTCCAAACATAACGATGGTCATTATGCCCAAAAGTTCAATTTTAGTTTCATCAGACCACAGGACATGTCTCCAAATATTAAGGTCTTTCTTCCTGTGTGCATTTGCAAATTTTAATCTGGCTTTGTTATGTTTCTTTTGGACTAATGGCTTCTTCCTGGCAGAGTGGCCACTAAGCCCATGTTGCAGTACTCGTTTCACTGAGGATATTGACACAATATTGGTTTTGTCCTTTGGTTGATATGCACATGTTGGACCAAAGCACATTCATCTCTGGGACACATAACCCGTCTCCTTCCTGAGCGATATGATGGCTGGACATTCCCATCTTGTTTGTACTGGCATATAATTGTTTGTACAGATGAACGAGGAACCTTCAGGTATCTTGAAATTGTACCCAAGGATGAGCTAGACTTGTGCAAGTCCACAATCTTGGCTGATTTCTTGAGAATTTCCCAAGATGCTACACAAAGAGCAGTGGGTTTCAGGTGTGAAGTAAAATACATCCACAGGTGTGTCTCTTACTAACTCAGATGCTGCCAAAAAAACTCAGAAGCTTCCAAACACATGACATCATCATATGCGCAATCCAGAATTGTTTAAAGGCATAGTAATCTTAGTGTATGTAAACTTTTGATTTTGCAGTAAGTAATAAAAATGCCTTAAAACATTCTCTCTCTCTAATTATTCTGGTATTTGCAAATATTAATAATTATGGTAATTCTAATTGACCTAAAAAGGGAAAGGTTTATTCTGATTTCATGTCAGATATTGAGAAACAGCATGCATATGTGTCTTTTTATATAGTGTATGTAAACTTCTAGTTTCAACTGTAACTACAAATTACACTGCACATTGGAGGCAAAAATCACATGACCAGGAGAGAAAACTGACGTACGTTACAAATCAAAAGTTTGGGAACACCGTCTCATTTAAAGATTTTTCTGTATTTTCATGACTATGAAAATTGTACATTCACACTGAAGGCATCAAAACTATGAATTAGCACATGTGGAATTATATACTTAACAAAAAAGTGTGAAACAACTGAAATTATGTCTTATAGTCTAGGTTCTTCAAAGTTGCCACCTTTTGCTTTGATGACTGCTTTGCACACTCTTGGCATTCTCTTGATGAGCTTCAAGAGGTAGTCACCGGGAATGGTTTTCACTTCACAGGTGTGCCCTGTCAGGTTTAATAAGTGGGATTTCTTGCCTTATAAATGGGGTTGGGACCATCAGTTGTGTTGTGCAGAAGTCTAGTGGATACAAAGCTGATAATCCTACTGAATAGACTGTTAGAATTTGTATTATGGCAAGAAAAAATCAGCTAAGTAAAGAAAAACGAATCGCCATCATTACTTTAAGAAATGAAGGTCAGTCAGTCTGAAAAATTGGGAAATCTTTGAAAGTGTCCCCAAGTGCAGTGGCAAAAACCATCAAGCGCTACAAAGAAACTGGCTCACATGAGGACCGCCCGAGGAAAGGAAGACCAAGAGTCACCTCTGCTTCTGAGGATAAGTTTATCCAAGTCACCAGCCTCAGAAATTGAAGGATAACAGCAGCTCAGATTAGAGACCAGGTCAATGCCAAACAGAGTTCTAGCAGCAGTCACATCTCTATAACAAAGTTAAGAGGAGACTTTGTGCAGCAGGCCTTCATGGTAAAATAGCTGCTAGGAAACCACTGCTAAGGACAGGCAACAAGCAGAAGAAACTTGTTTGGGCTAAAGAACACAAGGAATGGACATTAGATCAGTGGAAATCTGTGCTTTGGTCTAATGAGTCCAAATTTGAGATCTTTGGTTCCAACCACCATGTCTTTGTGCGACGCAGAAAAGGTGAACGGATGGACTCTACATGCCTGGTTCCCACTGTAAAGCATGGAGGAGGAGGTGTGATGGTGTGGGGGTGCTTTGCTGGTGACACTGTTGGGGATTTATTCAAAATTGAAGGCATACTGAATGAGCATGGCTACCACAGCATCTTGCAGCGGCATGCTATTCCATCTGGTTTGCGTTTAGTTGGACCATCATTTATTTTTCAACAGGACAATGACCCCAAACACACCTCCAGGCTGTGTAAGTGCTATTTGACCAGGAAGGAGAGTGATGGGGTGCTACGCCAGATGACCTGGCCTCCACAGTCACCAGACCTGAACCAAATCGAGATGGTTTGGGGTGAGCTGGACCACAGAGTGAAGGCAAAAGGGCCAACAAGTGCTAAGCATCTCTGGGAACTCCTTCAAGATTGTTGGAAGACCAGTCCCGGTGACTACCTCTTGAAGCTCATCAAGAGAATGCCAAGAGTGTGCAAAGCAGTCATCAAAGCAAAAGGTGGCAACTTTGAAGAACCTAGAATATAAGACATAATTTCAGTTGTTTCACACTTTTTTGTTAAGTATATAATTCCACATGTGTTAATTCATAGTTTTGATGCCTTCAGTGTGAATGTACAAGTTTCATAGTCATGAAAATACAGAAAAATCTATAAATGAGAAGGTGTGTCCAAACTTTTGGTCTGTACTGTATATGACAATAGTCAATTTTTGGAACAAAAATACTTTGTGAACTGAACCAGGCCAAGCGGTTTTTAAAATTGTTAACCCACTACAATTTTACACAAAGCAGGTTAAACTGTATGGATGAAAAATTTAATCCAAAACAAATATTTTGAAAGTGTACTTCATATACTCTTACACTCCTAAATGCTTTGCAGAAAGTACAAATCCAGGAAAAAAATATAAAGGTGGGTAATACAGTAATCCTGTTCAGGTGTCTGCTTCGTCTTCTCCTTCCTTGGGAGGCTGGTGGGACTGACTCCACCTGCTTCCTGGAGCCAGATTCTCAGATGCCTGGGCTTTAAGTGACCCGGCTTTGGGCAGTGCAGAAGTCTTCGACATATAGAAATGGGCAACAGCTCCCTGTATCACCTGCTCCCGCATAGGAGGTGAGGAACCCAAGTGCAGTAGGATCTGTCAGGGGTGGTAGTCTTTTCTTGAGCCGTCTTTTGGAGTCTCTAACAGGCCTTTCATTTCTCAAGAAGAGTTTATTCTGCTCCCTTCCCTCTGGGATAACACCCACCGGATGTTGACCCTTCATTTTGAAGGACGTGACCCTTGTTCAAGCCATTTGCTCTTGCAGCCTTGGAGGCAAGTGTTTAGTCTCTACTGCCCGCTGGTTGAAAGAGATGTGATGCCGGGTCCCACACTCTTCGATGGACCCCCTTCTTTGCTGCCAGTCGTATGTAATGACCTCCCATCGGGATGCCAACTGTCGGTACCTTGCAGCAGCAGGCCCGATAGCATTTTTCCAGCCATGGTCATGAAGGCTCACTAGTTGCTCGTTCCTGGCTCTCATGTCTGCAGTTGGCAAGAACACAAACAGTGAAGGCTGTGGCCCAGGTTTGGGCCTTAGTGGTTCTAGGAAAGTTCCAGACTACAGGCTACTGACATCACCAGCTTGGCCTGGCTCTGATATTCCTATGGTCGCTCCCTCAGGAGTCTCGCAGGATTCTGCCATCTTTGTTGCCTTGTCGCCCACTTACACTAAAATGGATTATTAATTCATTCTAGAAAATTGTTGAACTTTTTTGAGTGTTTATGGAGTTTCATTGGCTGTAAGCCATAATCATCAATATTAACTGAAATAAACACTTGAGAAATAGATCACTCTGTTTGTAATGCCTCTATATAATATAAGAGCTTCACTATTTATATTTAAGAACTGAAATAAATTAACTTTTGGATGATATTCTAATTTTGTGAGAAGCACCTGTAATACCGAAAATATTTTGAACATTTTTTGAGGGTTATATACCACCGAAATGTACCCGACAATATATAATACTCTATGGATGAGCAATGTAATACCAAAACATTTTTGAACAATTTTTTTGAGGGTTATTTACCACCGAAATGTACCCCAGAACACATAATATTCTATGGATGAGAAATACATCAAAACATTTTTGAAAACTTTTTTTATGGTTATATATCACCGAAATGTACCCCAGAACATGTAATACTCTATGGATAAGCAATATAATACCGAAAAACATTTTTGAAAACTTACTTTTAGGGTTATATACGACTGAAATCTACCCCAGAACTTGTAATAATCTATGGATTAGCAATATAATGCCGAAAATGTTTTGAAAACTTAACACATTGGCCGCTACCCACTTATATATCAGTAGCTGAGTTTATTCTTTCAGTGATGCCTACTGATATATGCGTACCCCAATTAATCAAAATTATACGGTACTATATAAACAATATTAGCATCCTAGGGACTTTCCCTTATTGTCTCAGTAGTGTCTTCAGCAGATATTTGCTGATTGGCCATCTGGCTGCATGCGTGCTGCCCTGGATAATGATGTCAGTGGTCAATGTGTTAAGGTTATATACCACCAAAATATGCCCCAGAGGACATAGTACTCTATGGATGAGTAATTGAATAAGGAAAAAAATGTCAATGCTTTTTTTGAAGGATTATCTATCTCCGAAATTTACTCAAGAGAATGTAATACTCTATGGATGCACAATTGAATCCAGAAATATTTTTCAACGCTTTTTTGTAGTTTTACACACCACCGTAATGTAACAAGAGCCGCGTTCAACTGTATGGATGACTAATTGAATCCAGAAAAGTTTATATAAGGTAAATATTTTGAAAGTGTAGTTGATGTACTTCTACACTCATAAAAGCTTTTCAGAAAGTGCAAAGGTAGAAAAAATTATAAGGAGGGTCATCCATAGATCCCTGAAAGGCAACAACTGGTGGGTCTCAGTAAAATATTTTTAAAGTGTAGTTGATTTACTCCAACACTCATAAAGACTTTGCAGAAAGTGCAAAGCAAGAGAAAAATTAAAAGGAGGGTCTTCCACAGACCCCTGAAAGGCAACAACTGATGTGCCACATTCAAATATTTTTAAACTGTAGTTACTGCACTTCTACACTCAAAATAACTTTGCACAAAGTACAAAGCCATAAAAAAATTATAATGAGGGAACTACAGTAATCATGTTCAGGTGTCTGCTTCTTCTTCTCCTTCTTCGGGAGGCTCGGGGGACTGCCTCCACCAGCTTCCTGAAGCCCAATTCCCAGATGCCTGGGCTGTAAGTGATCCATATTTCGGTAGTGCTGGAGCCCCCAACATGCATTAAAGGGTGACAGACCTGTTCCCGCATAGGAGTTGGGGAACCCCATGGACAATACGATCTCTCAGGGAAGGCTGTATCCCCATCTCCAGCAGCATTGAGGAGCCTCTCTCAGGCTTGTGCATTCCTCAATAAGGGTTCATCATGCTCCCTTTCTTCTTGGATCACACCCACTGCATACCAGCAATGTTGACCCCCCCAATTTGAGGAATGTGACCCTGGTTCCAGCTGTCAGCTTTTGCACTCTTCGAGGCAAGTGTTTAGTTCCTGATGGTTGAGCTAAATATTTTAATCCAGAAAAAAATTCAACACTTTTTTTGAGTGTTATACAACCCCTTTCAAAAATTATGTAATCACCGGCCTTGGAGGATGTTCGTTCAGTTGTTTAATTTTGCTTGGTTAAAAAAAGTAGCCAATACTGACTACCACATTTTTTGTTCTTGATTTCATTTAGTGTTTCTTAAAGCCAGAAAGTTGCCATTTGAAATTACTTTAGTTTTGTGCCATGTCTGTGATCTGCTTTTTTTCTACAAAATTAAACAACTGAATGAACATCCTCCAAGGCCGGTGATTACATAATTTTTGCCAGGGGCTGTATAACACTAAAATGTACCATAAAACATGTAATACTCATGGGATCACAATATATTAAATTTCTTCACACACACACACACACACACACACACACAAAAAAAAGCAACTGTCGCAGCTATATTATTTAGCAGTGAACTGCAAAGCCATAATCCCTGCCTACAGACTGTATTCAGCCACTCTCCCTGCTCCTGCAACTTTCTCTCCCTCCCTAGACTAAATGCAGAATATTTGTGACACAAGCAGGAATGCAAAGGATTATCCCTTGCAAAGGCTTTTACTATGATGGTTCAGCTTCAGCACCAGTATCAACACTAGAGGATTCATTATACTGTGCATATACATGACTGGACAAGCATTCTCTCCCTCCAATAACAACTGTCACATAGCTGTGCAATGGCATCAGTGTACCGAGCCTGGCAGTGCCTGTCGTTTTATAATCGCTGATGATGTCATAT
Source organism: Ranitomeya variabilis (assembly GCF_051348905.1). NCBI lineage: Eukaryota > Metazoa > Chordata > Amphibia > Anura > Dendrobatidae > Ranitomeya > Ranitomeya variabilis. The sequence continues at coordinate 459,622,943 of NC_135237.1, read as the reverse complement.
GGCCAGCCAACCACAGTAATGCCACTACAAAGATGACTGCAGCCTTACAGTGACAGGCAATTCCCACGTTTATTGGCTGCATAAAAGGCGCCAAACATGTGGGGCAGGGATTCGAACACCAGACAATGCTCATCAAGTGCAGAGCACATCCGAGCACCCAGATACTTGAGTGATATCCGAGTATCACTGAGAATGCTCGCTCATCCCTAGTAACGATATGTCTACATAACTTGTTTTTCTTTATTATGATTGCAGTCCACCACTGTGTACGAGTGAGTGATTGGAGTCACTGTATTATCCTTTACCACTTTATTTTCCTAGAAAAAGGGGGCTTGCTATTTTGGTTTAGACTTTGCCATAACCACACAACTAGTTGGCTGTGTGATTTTGTCATATCCAGTGACTAGTGTTTACAAGAATAATTAGGAACCATTGGGAGGGAACTGAAGAAATGTGTATGGGGTTTAAGAAGCATTACTCCAACATTTATGCTGCAGAAAACCCAGAAAGTGATGTCGCTGACAAGACAGACAAAGACTGGAAGGAATGACAAAGGGAAAGTGCAAAAGCACAGAACTATTGGACTGTAAAGGGTTCATATAATGTTCTTGCACAGGGGCCTTTTTCTATCTGTGTCCTAAAACCAATTGCTCTACGCTCATTCCTTTCCAAAAAAGTTAACTCCTGTTGGCGTGTGTTTGTGATGGAGTGGTGATGTGTTGTCCACTATCATCTTTTGAGGGGCCTAGGCCCGTTTCCCTTCAGACTATGCTTTTGTGTAGTCTTCACACCAGCTTTTTGTCTCCATGACACAACGAGCCTGAATACAGACCACTTTGTTGTTCTGAGGGACCAACAGGCACAGACCACTTTGTATTGTCTGCGACTTACTGTTTACGGACATGGGTGTTGGTGTGGTCTGCTGTGGTGGAATATAAAGCGACCTGAGTTAGAAGGATATTTTGCTGGTTTCTTCAACCTGAGTCAACCTGAGTGTAACTGGCTCCAATGCAAGTAAAAGCAAGTTCAGAAAATTGACCTCAAAGCAGAAGGCACCAAACAACACAACAAATTATAACAACGGTGGGCCCTGTCAATAGGGAATGGGGGAATGGACACCTCCTGCACTCACCTGAGGATGTGCCCTAATCTCACTATCGTCCCTATACAGGTTCTTTCACCCCGAGCAGGATACCTAATCCCTCACTTGCCCTGCTCTTATCCCTAAGTAGGGGACTGGCAGGTGAAAGCACTGGTCCCACCGCTGCACTAATCCAACAAAACGTAAGGACAGACACCAAAAGGGACAGGATAAACAAAACATGCAACACTTAGCTCCTTCTGCTGCACAGCACCGAACAGCAGACATTAAGGCACCAGGAAAGCAAACTCAGCAAAAGCACAACTGCACCCAGCGAGCTCCTCTCTCCAACTTGGTCACTGTAGATTGATCTCTAACACCGGCAGCTGATGCATCAGGTGACCTCTTGAAGGATGGTGGGAGTGGTCATCACCCACATCAGCTGACCCAGCAGCAATGCAATTACACCAGCTGGCCACCGGGGCAAAAACTGCATTAACCCCCGATAGCCTGAGAGGAAAAAAAGTTTTAATCTGAGAGGCCAGATCTGCCACAGATGGATCGTGACACTTAGTATGAGTTAACAAAGAGAGTAAGAATGGTTAAAGAAGGATTGCTGAATGTAAAGATAGTCTGAATAAGTGAAAAGAAGTAGATTATAATGGGTCGTGTCTTTCAGTACGATGAATTGTATAATGATCACTGATAATACAGCCAAAATAATGTTTTATACTTTTAGAACAGTGCTGAAATGTGAGTAGTGGCTAGTCTGATAGAAAGGAATCTGTTAATTGGGAAATATGGTGATATTCTCTATAAATTGATGGGAAAAAATTGAGATAGTTCTTATGACAATTGAGATGTTTGTCTTAGCAAGTACAATGGGTAGTATTTTTTGAGATCCTGTCCTTGTCTGTGAAGGATGTATGTTATATACATTAACTTGTAATTATTAATGAGTGATAAGAATTTCAAGGTCTCTCGGTGTGAGATTCCATGCCACTCTTCCTGGTGTTTATGTCGTACCTAAGTTTTGTAATGATATGTTCTACATGATGTATTGTATAGAGTTTGTTATGACTGTGTTTTAGTTTTGATAATCTGAACATAAAATATCTAAAGTTAGCAAAAATATTTAAAATTGTTAATAAAGTCAGGTACGTTATGTTACAGAATATGCAAATAAAAGAAAAGATCATCACATGTATATAAGACCAGAAAAGATAAGGTTACTGAAAATAAACAGCCTGAGAAAACACCCTTTTGTAGAGCACATTCACAAGATTAGCTCACAAGAATTTCATCAAGGTTTTAAGTATGAGCAGAATAACAATAATAATTGAAGAATGTGTGAACTGAAAACTGTTATGAACTGTACTATCATGAACATCTTTAAAAATTGGATTAGAGCGTAATGTTTTCGGTGCCTATTATTTAGATTGGAATGCTAGTTTTTTACAATATTTTACTTTGAAATGTGCATTTACACTCTCATGGATTGGAGTTCTTCTGTATTTACCAAGGACATAAGAAATCCTTATTGTGAATAATGGATGTAAGGTCTCCTAATTATCTTTGCATCACTATGTGTTGATTTCAATGTTAGTATATGTCTAATTTTGTTCCCTATTAAAGTGGCTAAGCTGTTTGGCAGGGCGCCACCTCCTTTCCCTATGGCCGCTGCTCTCTGCTGTGCTCCACGTTGGCTTTTATAAGTAGTGTAGCGCCCCCACCGCCGCAGGGCCGAGGGGTACCCGGTACCGGGCCTCTGAGTCTCTGCTCTGGGGTTGTCATGGTGGCTAGGCCCTGTCCGTGACCCTGCTGCTGAGGGGCGCCCAATAAAAGGGATGACAGTTCGGTGTGTGGTGCAGGACGCAATAAATAACGAGGACACCAGGTTGCAGTCTCTTTACCTCTTTACTGAAGGTCTCTGGGTCCTCAGTCCGGAATACGGTTCACCAGGCTGCGCAAGTCCGGCCGGTCCAATGGCACCTTCAGAGTTCTCTTTGCAGGTGGAAATCTGTGCCTTCCTGCTAGCGCTATGTGTTGTGGTCCTCCCCTGCTGTGCTTACGGGATAGTCCCCACAAGTGTTGTGTCTGTTTCTCGTGTTCCCTCACAACTCAATTAGATGATGTTCTGCTAATCCACCGTCCCTCCCTGATGTTACGGTTGGGACGCACCCGTATGACGGGTAGGCTCGGAGCTCTTCCGGGACCCTAGAGTCGCCCCTCTCCACAGGTTGCCCCCTATGTCTTCTTAGGTGATTTATGTGAGACAGCCCGCCTATGACTGACTGTCCTGCCGTTGGTTTGAAGTATTGCTTGAAGCTATATATAGAAATACTTCCTCGGCGTTCCGGCCGCCGGCTGTGCGCCTCAGTAGGATGTTGCCTCGGTCTTACAGCACGACTCCTACTGGTATTCTCCTTCTTGCTTTGATCTCGTTTCTCACTCAGCATAATAAATCTCGCTTCTGATCCTTTCTTGGGGCACCGCCGCTATACTGAGCAGGCACGGTCCCGTAACGTTCTCTCTCGTTGCCAGGCCTCTGTCAGGATCCCACCCCTGACAGGGACCCTATCGAATCTTCCCCCACAACACCCTCTGCCACAAGGTGTTGCCTGGTTCCAACCCAGTCAGCTTTCTCTCTAACTTCCTGCCTGACCCCCAGTTTTACCAGTATGTGAGGAGTGGCCTAATGAATAGTACCCTTAGCTCCCCCTGGAGGCCCGACTGTGAAATGTATTGGTGTATGTGATACCTGGTCAGATGAACTCCTTCAGTGCCATCAGACGTACCATAGCCCCCCTTAGCGGCGGAGCCACAGTACTGCAACGACCAGGACTCCGGGGCGCTGCACTCCCCCCCGGTTAAATCCAGTACTCCTGGACTGGGAAGAAAACAACAATACATGTCAGCAAAAAGACATACAATTTTTGTGAGTGCAATAACAATAAGCATATTTGAACAGAGCTTCCCTTTATGGGAGGTGAGGACACTTAAACGTTACAAACATGGTTACTTATTTCTAAATAACTTACTATAAATAACTTTTCTTACCCAACCGGGTATTCTACTAAGTGCAAAATTTTTGAAAAATAATTTAACATTGCCTTTAAGGATGTACACTCTGAATCCACTAAATACCTTCTTATAACACATTATAAGGCTTAAGCAACTGTGCTACATTCTCCTACTTTATTTCTGCAGGGCCGCCTGTCCTAACTGCTCCAGGCCTGCTGCCTCTCCTTTCTGTTACAGGACCGCTCCTTTCCGCCCGAGCCTACTGTCCTTCCACTACTATACACAGTATAGAACATATCATTTTTCTTTCAGTTTAGGATCACTGAGCCATCTCTATATGGCTCCTAGGAGGACTCACTACTAACCCCTACGGGTTCACTTCCTGTCCTCATTCCTCTATCAACATTATCGAACATTTCTTACAATCAACTAATTGGTTACATTTAACTTTCATATATCAACATCATCAATACTTCCTTTTCAAGACATTATTGCCATTCAACCATCTTAAGGCAACACTGTTCATAAGTGCAGGATGCGAACATCCCCTTTAAGAGGGGACCAAGTCTCGATGAGGTAGTGCAACTTTTCAAGCTGCAAGTCTGTATGCAGCAAGGACTCCAGTGCAAGTTCCAAGAACCGTATCTTCGCAAAGAGTCCGTTTTTTTTTGTTGTTGTTTTTTTAAACCAGTAGAGAGCACCTTTAAGAAGGTGCAAACTATATACAAGGAGTTTGTATCATGCATTGTTCATGATTCAGCAGTTCTTTGATAACTTGTGCAAAGAAAAGTAGAAAACAAACAAAAATAAGAAACAATAGGGATCCCGGGTAAACAAAGGGATCCCTTTAAGAGTTAACCCTAGTCGGGTATAAAGCAGCAAAAAGCAGGGAAACAAACAGTTAACTATTTACATGTTCAGGTTTCCGAGGTTTAGTTGGACGGCTTCCAGGGCTGCACCTGGCACTTAACCCTTCTTGGCCTGGGAAAAGTGAGGTCCAGGGTTACACCCAGTGCTGGACAAACGCCGTTAATCCGTCTTTCATGTACGGTTAAATCAGGCGCAGCGATGGAAATCTGCGCAGCTTGAGTATGGGCATTTGCTGCAGCAGAGATAGCGGCTGCTGCAAGATCAGTCACTGGAACGGAGTCAGCAGCTGTGGCACTAGCAGTCACTGGAGTGGTGTCGGTTGTCAGAGCAGGGTCGTCCTTCATACCTGCTTCAGATGCGGTCCCTCCGGTGCCGGTCTGCTCCGTCTCCACTGGGGTCTGTAGCGCTGGTTGCAGGGCCTTGCGCTGCGGCGTTGTCATCTTCGTTCGCAGCATCTTGCTTTTCGGCAGGGCATTGCTTTCTGGCTTTGGAGCGCTGGAACTTCTTTCTTGCTCCGGACCAGACGAGGCTGCCGACAGACGTCTGGCGAGGCTCCCGATGATGGTCTTCTTCCACCCGGCCTCAGTGCTCAGCTGCGTCCGCCGGAGTTGGTCGCCAAGCTCATCCACTCCGGCCTGCAGGAAGTCAATATCAGCGGTGGAGGCCTGGTTGCGGTGCCCCTCCGAGTAGCTGGGGGAGTCCTCTGCTCCTACCCCACACTCCGGCTCCGGGTGGCTCGCCATGGCGTCCTCCATGTCGCTGACTTCTTCTTCCTGGTCCTTTTCCCGCTCTCTCCTTCGTGGGCGGTTTCGTTTTCTCTGTCTCTGCCCACCATTGAGGATCAGGAGGCGGATCTCGGCTGCTGACGGACACGTCCTCAAGGGGCCGAGATATTTAGACTGGGCGGCCATTGTCTTTCGCGCTCTTCAGCTTGTTCACGCCCACTTCCACGCCCTTCTTCTTCTCCTGCGCTCTCCTTAGCGCTGTAATGGCGGCGGTTTTGGCGCGAACTTTTGGCGGCAAGTGACAATCCACAGTCTTTGCAATAAAGTACAGTCCAAGCACAGTAAATCACAGTTCTAAGGCACACATGACCTGATTCTTCAGGCTTAAGTAGATCCTGTTCGTGACACCAAATTGTAGCGCCCCCACCGCCGCAGGGCCGAGGGGTACCCGGTACCGGGCCTCTGAGTCTCTGCTCTGGGGTTTATAATTGAAAAGAACCTAGCACTCAACTTGTTGCTTAGAGTGAGTTTTATTGTAGTGGTACTCAATAAACGTTTCGGTCCTACATATGGACCTTCGTCAGTAACGTACTAGAAAATAGAGAAGGGACCACAGGGTCAGATGGCTCTAAGGAGCAGCGTCTGGTATGTGAGCCAAATAGGAGCGGTACTGTGGAGACCGTACAGGGAAGTGCTGTGGCAGACGCGGATTCCACCGCTGGTCTCTGCTGCTCTGGGGTTGTCACGGTGGCTAGGCCCGGTCCGTGACCCTGCTGCTGAGGGGCGCCCAATAAAAGGGATGACAGTTCGGTGTGTGGTGCAGGACGCAATAAATAACAAGGACAACCGGTTGCAGTCTCTTTACCTCTTTACTGAAGGTCTCTGGGTCCTCAGTCCGGAATACGGTTCACCAGGCTGCGCAAGTCCGGCCGGTCCAATGGCACCTTCAGAGTTCTCTTTGCAGGTGGAAATCTGTGCCTTCCTGCTAGCGCTATGTGTTGTGGTCCTCCCCTGCTGTGCTTACGGGATAGTCCCCACAACTGTTGTGTCTGTTTCTCGTGTTCCCTCACAACTCAATTAGATGATGTTCTGCTAATCCACCGTCCCTCCCTGATGTTACGGTTGGGACGCACCCGTATGACGGGTAGGCTCGGAGCTCTTCCAGGACCCTAGAGTCGCCCCTCTCCACAGGTTGCCCCCTATGTCTTCTTAGGTGATTTATGTGAGACAGCCCACCTATGACTGACTGTCCTGCCGTTGGTTTGAAGTATTGCCTGAAGCTATATATAGAAATACTTCCTCGGCGTTCCGGCCGCCGGCTGTGCGCCTCAGTAGGATGTTGCCTCGGTCTTACAGCACGACTCCTACTGGTATTCTCCTTCTTGCTTTGATCTCGTTTCTCACTCAGCACAATAAATCTCGCTTCTGATCCTTTCTTGGGGCACCGCCGCTATACTGAGCAGGCATGGTCCCGTAATGTTCTCTCTCGTTGCCAGGCCTCTGTCAGGATCCCACCCCTGACAGGGACCCTACCGAATCTTCCCCCACAACACCCTCTGCCACAAGGTGTTGCCTGGTTCCAACCCAGTCAGCTTTCTCTCTAACTTCCTGCCTGACCCCCAGTTTTACCAGTATGTGAGGAGTGGCCTAATGAATAGTACCCTTAGCTCCCCCTGGAGGCCCGACTGTGAAATGTATTGGTGTATGTGATACCTGGTCAGATGTACTCCTTCAGTGCCATCAGACGTACCATAGCCCCCCTTAGCGGCGGAGCCACAGTACTGCAACGACCAGGACTCTGGGGCGCTGCAGTAGCATACAGTGCCTTCATGACATTATTTCCATAGGTCTTTAAAGGCCGGTTTAGACACACCCCTGGGTCTGAACGTTAAACAAGGACTGTGTCCTATAGAAGTGTGTTTTAACTCTGACTTTATTCAAGACCTTGGTTGCTGTTAAGTCCTCAAGACTTGTGTAAACTCTTTATCATTCCAGCAACTTACCTGTTACCTTGCCCTATGCTCCTTGGACTACCATTGAAGTCTCTTGCAATACCTGCACCATCTGCCATTTAATCCACTCCATGCAGTGAACATTCTGAACTGTTATTGGAGACTATTCGCTTTACCTAAACTTTTGTCCCTGCTTCAGGCCTGCCTTCTTCCTGCTTCTGTTTGCCTTTTTCTGTATCTTCTAGCATGTCCTACATTGGCAGTTTGTTGTTTGCATTGCCTGATAGCCTGCTGTGGCAACATCCGGGATCCGATTGTCCACACTGACCAGAGGCTTTGTGGCTCAGCCTAAAGGTACCTTCACATTAAGCGACGCTGCAGCGATAGCGACAACGATGCCGATCGCTGCAGCGTCGCTGTTTGATCGCTGGAGAGCTGTCACACAGACCGCTCTCCAGCGACCAACGATGCCGAGGTCCCCGGGTAACCAGGTTAAACATCGGGTTGCAAAGCGCAGGGCCACGCTTAGTAACCCGATGTTTACCCTGGTTACCAGTGTAAAATGTAAAAAAACAAACACTACATACTCACATTCACGTCCCTCGCCGTCCGCTTCCTGCAATGACTGAGCACCGGCCCTAACAGCAGAGCGGTGACGTCACCGCTGTGCTGTACTTTCACTTTCACTTTACGGCGCTCAGTCAGTGTGGGAAGCGGACGCCGGGGGACGCGAAGGTGAGTATGTAGTGTTTGTTTTTTTTACATTTTACACTGGTAACCAGGGTAAACATCGGGTTACTAAGCGCGGCCCTGCGCTTAGTAACCCGATGTTTACCCTGGTTACCAGTGTAAAACATCGCTGGTATCGTTGCTTTTGGTGTCAAACACGACGATAAACGCCGATCTGACGACCAAATAAAGTTCTGAACTTTCTTCAACGACCAGCGATATCACAGCAGGATCCTGATCGCTGCTGCCTGTCAAACTAAACGATATCGCTAGCCAGGACGCTGCAACGTCACGGATCGCTAGCGATATTGTTTAGTGTGAAGGTACCTTAACAGAAGTGCATCTGAACCACAGTAAGGAGTGACAGTTACCCAGACAGATCATGGTAGTAACATATTACATGCAGTAAAAGGGTAACAATGGCAACCGACATAATTTTGAATTACCCACTTATCATAATGGTACTACATTCAGTAAGGGATATGCTGCACCAAAATTAAACCAGGCATCTGAGTCGCACGCCTGGGCAGTGTGGTACTCAGTACCGGGTCCGGTCGCATGTAAAGGGGATGTCACGGTGGCTGCGACATGGTCCGTGGCACTGGGCACTCAATTAAAGGGGAAGGACTTTTAAAGGGTTTTGTATTAAAGTTTGTGCTCATGACGCCATCTGTGGTTCTCGGTCAGAGGGGACCGATGCTGCTTAAAGGGGTCCTCTGGGGTGATGTTGTTGCAGCAAGATGGTGACGCTTCCCAGAGGTGAAGCGGGGTCCCCAGGGCTCCCAAGGTGTATGGGCAAGTTTGGTGTATGCTGGCAAATATGTGGAGGACACAAAGTTGTAAGGTCTTTACCTGGTTTACTGTCAGCAGCAGTCCACAGTCCAGGGTACCAGAAACAGGTGATGGTATGGCCTGGAAGCAATAGTGAATCCCTCTCCCAGGTGAGGTCCGTAAGCTTTCCTACTCGCACTAGTGTGCGAGGTCCCTGCTGCCTGTAGCTGCTGGCAAAGTCCTCTCTCTCCTGTCCTGGGACAGTTACCTGTATGGTGGGCAACTTGAGCCATTTTATAGGGTCTCTATCATGACCCAGGCTCTTCAGGAGCTGCTTCACCTTCAGGTGTGGTGTGGGCAAATAACCTGCAGTCCTATGTCCTCTGGTTCTGCAGTGTCTCCTGGAGTATGCCACAGCCTCGGGCTCCCGGTGCCCGGTTCCTGTGCTCCAGCTCTGAGGGTGCCCGGTCACAGTTCCCGTCTGAGCCCCTTTCCTTCTCCTGTGCTCCTTTCCTCAGTAGCTTCACTGCATTCAACCCCTCTGGTTCACTTCCTTCCCTGTTCCCTGAGTTGCAGCTCAGTCCTGGCTGGCTGCACGGCTCTGCTGTATGGTCTCAGTTCCAGACTTCCCTCCACTTCCACTGTCTGCTCCAGACTGCTCTTTTTGGTCTCCCTAGACCAAATGCCTAACTCCTCCTCCAGACCAGAACACTTAAAGCTGGGGAAGCTCCCCTGATTCCGGGGTCAAAGCTCCCCCTTCTGGCCTGGATTCGGAATGTGGTAAAGGGAATCCTTCTTGCTTCCAAGCGTGATATTGCCCTCCCCGAAAGGAAGGCAACATCACTGTAACAACTGGTTACCTGGGGTGTTACACATCTGTAGTCAGCAGAGCTTATCAAGTATGAGGTCTCTTTTCTTGCAACTTTGCATGTTAGGCCGGGGTCACACTGGCGACTAAAACGGACGAGTGCAATGCGCTAAAAAATCACATTGCATTCAGACCAATGTTACACTATGGGGCAGCTCCCAGCAGCCGATTTTTTGCCGGCCGTTTTCTTCGGGCTGAGAAAATCGCAGCATGCTGCGATTGTCACTGATTATTGAATCAGACTCGCCAATGCAAGTCTATGGGTGCGATGAAAAATCGGATTACAAATAGACCACAAGTGTGACTTGCGATTAAATCGCAAGACTTCTCCGGGTGACAGGAAATTGCATCAGGCATTGTCAGGAAGCTTTGGCATGCAAGTTACCCTGGAACAGATAAAAAAAAACCCGGAACAACGCTTCCACGGATTCCTACAAGCATGTCGACGCTTATTAACATTGAGATGCTCATAGTTCAGGTCCTAGATAGGCCTGAACTATGGGACCAGAGAGATGCCCACTATGCCGACTGGGCGTGCAAGGAGGCAGTGTGGAAAAGAATCTGTTGCCAAATGTTCCCAGGTTATGCAGACAGATCTCGGGAGGACCAGGAGAGAATTAGTAAGTGAAATAATGTCAAAATGTGTAAATTTAAATTTTAGAATGTTGCAGCAAAGTAAAATGTACAATATTCATATGTTATATTGGATTTTAAAAATGTGCCCTCAGCTAAACAGCTAAACAGTTTAAAAGTAATACACCACATTGTTATGTGGTAATCTTTACACAATATAATTTATAGATCCATGTATGTTGTCCTGTCCCCATTAATTTGTAATGCAGTAATTGCAAAATTTAGCACACAACAAATGTGTTGCTTTTCTTGTTGATGTTTTGCCCCTATCTTAGCCAGTATATAGGTGAATGCTTTGGCCTTAAGTAATAATAGATGTCCTTACCCATACCTCAAAACCTCATCATTGTAGTAATTTTCCTTTCAAGTATGTTCCGATGAAGGTCCTTTTTCTCCCTGAAATCGTTACTACTTTTGTATTATTTTTCTGGAGCTGTAAAAAAAAACAACTATAATTTTTATATTGATTGCAAAGTAAAAATTTTTATGCTCAGAACATATCCATATTTGTGGTTTCAACACTTGTGTTTTGTTGTTACATTGCAGTGAATGATGTCATTGGCGCAGCTGTAGGGACTCATATAGGAGGGAGAGACAGCTGCGGGCCCGGAGTGGAGCGGATGCAACTACAAAGATGAAATACCTCTACTTTGACCGCCTGAATTTCCTAGCTCCGGTGATGGCTCTATGATCGTAAGTGCATGGCTTTATAAAGGTTGTATTTGATTTTGGTGTCAACTAGTAATGTTTATTTTTTATTTTATTCTAAATTTAGCAACGAGTCAAACCTTACGGAGAGGGAGACGGCTTCCGACTCCGAGGTGCAAATTGATCCAGTGGGTGATGTTGCTGAACAGGCTGGTCCTTCTTCATCACTTTCAAGATGCACCCAAGCACCACCACCACCACCAAGATCACCACCACCACCGGAATCTGCAAGCCAGGCAGCACATCCAGAGGAACAGGGCATCAGTAGCAGCCCCACCATGCCTCTGGATGCCTCTCCCCAGGCTTCAGCCATCCCACGGCGAGCCAGGAGAAGGAGAGAAGTAGCAGCTTCTGGCACAAGGAGGCAGGGGGACAGAGGTGTTTTAGTTATTTGGCCACAGCTGCTCATGATGATGGGGAGGAGGCTTATGGATGCAGTCTGGCATGGTATCTCAGGGCTATTCCCCGTGAGTACAGGCTGCGTACCAGAGGGGCTATACAAATAGTCCTGGATGCTGGCACCCCACCCAATAATCCCAGCACTGTATTTAATTTTTTAGAAAGGTAGCAGCTTTCAAATGAAAATCAAATACATACGCTGGGAAGCCATCAAGTGCAGGGTGACTCAGCCTCTCATCTTCCTCCCCCTCCTCCTCCTCCTGCATGGATGCCAACACCTCCGCCACAGCCAGCACTACCAACAAATGTGCCACAACAGGTCCAATATATGGGCCATAGTGCACATGGCCATTATGGCCACTTGAACATACCCAATGTTATAGGCTGGCCACAACATGGGTATGGGCGACATGGGCATATTGGGGGATACAGTCACATTGGGCAGCCCTACCCTCAGGACAACCCCCAACATTTTCAAAATTATTCCTACCAAAACTCACAACTGGATTCTGGCAGGATCCAACAGAATCCAGGTCTGTCTGCCAGCACAGATGGTGACACTGTGGTTGTCCAGCAACATAGCCAAACCACCCAATCAGGTCCACCGCCTTCCCCACCCCCGACCTACCATCAGTTGTAGTTTTTCATTTGTGACACAGTGAGTGCCTTACATTTTTTGGAAATAATTTTTTGATGTTATGTTTTATATTTTTTCAGTCAAACAAAATATACATAAGAATTAAAAAATTTAATTCACAATGACTGCTTGTTGATTTTATAAGATGTTATGTAATTTGTTAGATAAAGCTAACAGGAGAGCAGTAGCAAAACAACAACAACTAAAAGGTCAACTGGAAATAGTTTATGATAGCAAAATCAAAAAACACTACATAGATAATGCATTCTCTTGCCAGGGAGTAGCAACCTGAGGTGAAACAAAATAAGTAGTGAAAACATCACGTACTTTTAGTCCAGAGAGGGGACAACGGGGAGGGATCACATGTGTCCTAGGCCTATACACATTGGCAGACACAACTTCAGCACCATCAGATGAGGAGCATTCATGAATTTGTGTGAAGTTACGTAGGACCACACATGCTTGGATTACCACATTTACATTAGCTTCACTCAGCTGAATGGCTGACTGGAGTACCTGCCACTTGGCACAAAGAATCCCAAAAGCGCACTCCACCAGTCGCTGTGCGCGTGATAGGCGCAAGTTAAATATTCGGCGCCGGTGGTCAAGGTTTCTACGGGGATATGGCCTCGTGACATGATGGGTCAATTGAAAAGCCTCATCTGCTACAAGTATATCAGGCACCGGTTCAAGATTGGAGTCTGAAAGCTGACGTGGTGGTGGTAGGTCCAACTGATTATTGCGCAGCCGCCGACCCATAATGGAAGAATTGAAGACCCTGGAATCTCCAGTTCTTCCATAGGCCCCAATATCTACAATTATAAACCTGTAGTGACTGTCGATTAGGGCCAACAACACTACAGAAAAATATTGTTTATAATTATAGAATTGGGACCCTGAGTTCGGCGACACGGAGGTGCTTCCCATCCAGGGCTCCAATACATTGTGGAAACTGGCACGTGTCCTGAAAACCACGGGATATGCGCAATCAGTCTGCCATTTTTGGCTCCGGCATGACCTCTTGATGTAGCCGGGACCACATTTCTGAACAGCTTGAGCGGACAATGCCTTATATTGTTGACTTGCCTATTAAAAATTCTAAATGCAGAGCAGCATGTCGAAAGGAAGCTAAAACAAAAACCAAAAAAAAAAAATTAGAAGACAGGCCAACAAACAACAGACAAAGCATTGGTGAAACTTATACAGTGGCTAAGTTCTAAAGCATGCATGCACAACATATAATTAGATGCCATGGCTTTTTTTTAATACACAAGCATATAATTTGCATGGCTACTTGTTATTAAAACAATATATTCAGAAATGTAAACAATACGTAAGGTCCAAGGGCAGGAAAGTAACTATGCTGATTGAAACATCATCAACATATAGTTGTAATACATACTGTAACATAAGGATAAGCCACTCTTCTGCAAAAATAGCTTTGCGCATCCTGGTGTCCTGAAACGTGATCCCAGGGTGCACAATCTCCAACAAAATATCAAACGTAACAAGGGTCATCCGACAATATTGAAAAAACTTGTCCGGATGGCTACGCAGAAATGAGTAGACACGGTGGAAATGGCCCTTAGTTATCCTTCGCCTCAAAAGTGGATGGACCCACATTCTTCTCCGCCTTCCCGGATCCACAATCACAGGGTATGGCTCCCCAAAACGTCGGGATAAAACCCAATAGTAAAGCACCCGCTCAGTGGTGTTAAATGTCAGCCTCTCTGTCATGTTTGTCACAAAGCATAACTAACACAAATCAAGCAAGGACTCTTCTGCAAAGTTGGGAGGCTCACACCTGGTGTAGAAGCAATAAATAGGGGTCTGGCTGATGATTTAAATTACTTTCAGGCCTAAAAACCGTTATTTGTCCATTTTGGTTGCCGCCGACAAAAAATCGCCAGACAGATGTCAAACGGTTGTCCAACGGACGCTCAGATGCAAGGAAATCGCATCCTCACATTCCAATCGGATGACAGACGGATCACTGTTCAGGAAACATTTGTGCGATTCTTGTCTGTCTAAAACGGACCGATTTTTTACATGTTGTGTGTGACTCCAGCCTTACTGTTAAACATTGCATTGTTTTGAACCCAGCTACATTCCTTCTGCATGATTCAAAACGAAGGAAGACTATGGAAACAGAGAAATGGACACACAAACATTTGCCCGTCCCCTGAAATTTGCACATAAATGTAAGGTTTAGAAAATGTTAATGAGGTCCAATTCATAAAGTAGGATCCAATTTATAAATCTTTTTTATAATTCTATTTTTTATATATATATATATATATATATATATATATATATATATATATATATATATATATACAGTACAGACCAAAAGTTTGGACACACCTTCTCACTCAAAGATTTTTCTGTACTTTCATGACTGTGAAAATTGTACATTCACACTGAAGGCATCAAAACTATGAATTAACACATGTGGAATTATACACTTGACAAAAAAGTGTGAAACAACTTCTGAAAATATGCCTTATATTCTAGGTTCTTCAATGTAGCCACTTTTTGCTTTGATTACTAATTTGCACACTCTTGGCATTCTCTTGATGAGCTTCAAGAGGTAGTCACCGGAAATGATCTTCCAACAGTCTTGAAGGAGTTCCCAGAGATGCTTAGCACTTGTTGGCCCTTTTGCTTTCATTCTGCGGTCCAGCTCACCCGAAACCATCTCGATTGGGTTCAAGTCTGGTGACTGTGGAGGCCAGGTCATCTGGCGTAGCACCCCATCACTCACCTTCTTGGTCAAAGAGCCCCTACACAGCCTGGAGGTGTGTTTGGGGTCATTGTCCTGTTGAAAAATAAATGATGGTCCAACTAAACGCAAACCGGATGGAGTAGCATGCCGCTGCAAGATGCTGTGGTAGCCATGCTAGTTCAGTATGCCGTCAATTTTGAATAAATCCCCAACAGTGTCACCAGCAAAGCACCTCCACACCATCACACCTCTTCCTCCATGCTTCACGGTGGGAACCAGGCAAGTAGAGTCCATCCGTTCACCTTTTCTGCGTCGCACAAAGACACAGTGGTTGGAACCAAAGATCTCAAATTTGGACTCATCAGACCAAAGCACAGATTTCCACTGTTCTAATGTCAATTCCTTGTGTTCTTCAGCCCAAACAAGTCTCTTCTGCTTGTTGCCTGTCCTTAGCAGTGGTTTCCTAGCAGCTATTTTACCATGAAGTCCTGCTGCACAAAGTCTCCTCTTAACAGTTGTTGTAGAGATGTGTCTGCTGCTAGAACTCTGTGTGGCATTGACCTGGTCTCTAATCTGAGCTGCTGTTAACCTGCGATTTCTGAGGCTGGTGACTCGGATGCACTTATCCTCAGAAGCAAAGGTAACTCTTGGTCTTCCTTTCCTGGGGCAGTCCTCATGTGAGCCAGTTTCTTTGTAGCGCTTGATGGTTTTTGCCACTGCACTTGGGGACACTTTCAAAGTTTTCCCAATTTTTCGGACTGAATGACCTTCATTTCTTAAAGTAATGATGGCCACTCATTTTTCTTTACTTAGCTGCTTTTTTCTTGCCATAATACAAATTCTAACGGTCTATTCAGTAGGACTATCAGCTGTGTATCCACCAGACTTCTGCACAACACAACTGATGGTCCCAACCCCATTTGTAAGGCAAGAAATCCCACTTATTAAACCTGACAAGGCACACCTGTGAAGTGAAAACCATTTCTGGTGACTACCTCTTGAAGCTCATCAAGAGAATGCCAAGAGTGTGCAAAGCAGTCATCAAAGCAAAAGGTGGCTACTTGGAAGAACCTAGAATATAAGACATAATTTCATTTGTTTCACACTTTTTTGTTAAGTATATAATTCCACATGTGTTAATTCATAGTTTTGATGCCTTCAGTGTGAATGTACAATTTTCTTAGTCATGAAAATACAGAAAAATCTTTGAATGAGAAGGTGTGTCCAAACTTTTGGTCTGTACTGTATATCACCAAAATGGAAAATACAGGACAGGGAATGACATGGTTTCCCCTAATGAAGTAATAATTTGACAACTACTTCCTTCTGGACAATGAGCTTAGAATGGCAGCTGATGGTGCTGACTGGTACGTGTAAGCTAGCTGAACAGAAGACTGCCAATAAGAACACAGACTCAAGGTTAGCTTTTTGAATTGCCCATAATTATGGGCACTCTTGGTATAGAAGTAAATTTATGGATCCTATGAAAAATCAACTAAGAATGCAGACTTAGTGTTTAAATTGGTTGTGCCAGCATACATTTAACTAAGCAGAAAAGTCAGAAATAAATTGTTTTGTAATTTACAGTTATCAAAAAATATGCTCCATTCAAAAAATAACAAGCTTTCATCTGCTGAAGTATGCCCCCTGACGTTAATCCATTCTAACCTCAGTGGCCGTTGAGGTTGCCCAGCATGCGCAGTTCCTGTTGTCATAAGAGTCCCCCCCAACTCCCCACCCCCAGTGTGCATAACATATGCTCCCTGCGCTCACCTCACATATGTCTGGCAGCAAGCATATCAGTGATTCTTCCCCTTGCGCTCACAGATCTGACCACTGGGTGAGATAGTTCTTCTTCACAGACCTGTGTGAGTGCAGGAAGGGTATGTCTGCAATTGCGCGTCACTATAAGAAATCCCATTACTATATTACTAACCTCATAATTACCTTATAAAAAAGAAACAGCAAGAATAAAGTCCTTTATTTGAAAGAAAGATACAGACTCCTTTATTTGAAATAAAAATAAGAAAAGAGCAGTTATACTCACCTTACGCCTAATCCAATGATGCCCATGTCCCCTGGAAAAGAAGAAAAATAAAAAATAACCATATTCCTCACCTGTCCGATGTGAAGATAATCCATACAGTCCCATTACGATCTGGATGATTTGGATAGCAGTCACATCAGTGATGCGACCGCTATCCCCGCTAGCCAGAACACACTGACAGCAGAGAAATCGCTCTTCTGGTGTCTAGCACTGAGCTGACGGGAGAAAGTTCACCGGAGTTCAAACCTGATGAACCCCGGTGACCTCATTTACAGCACGGCAGCTCAGCGCTTGACTCTGCAGGAGCGATTATGCTCCTATCAGTGTGTTCCGGCTGATGGGAAGAGCAATCACTGATGTGACTGCTCTCCAAATCATCCAGATCGCCGTGGGACTGTATGGGATATTTTCATATCGGACACGTGAGTGATATGGTTGTTTATTATATTCTGCTTTTTCCAGGGGACATGGGCATTGGTTGATTAGGTGTAAAGGTGAGCACTATGGCTGTTTATTATTTTACAGTTTTTACAGGTGACGTGAGCATTGGTGGATTAGGTGTGCAATGAGTATAACTGTGCTTTCTTTTTATTTCAAATAAAGGAGTCTGTGTATTTCTTTCAATTAACCCATTACTTGCCAAATTAGCAATTTTCATTTATTTTTTTTTAATGACAGATTTTTAATGATTTGGGTTCTAATGAATCAGAAACATAATTTGCAAAAATTTTTCAAGTACGGATTTTTCAGAAAAGGATGTCCCAATATTCAATTAAAAATGACAATGACATGATTTCCTATTTTGAAAACATTCATTTTACAAACACAACACAAAAAATTGGACCTAATTATAAAAATGATAAAATCTTAGTTGCTAGAAGCTAAAGATTAGGCGTCCCAAAAAAGGACATTGGTAGATAATGGGTTAAAGGATTTTATCCTGGCTGTGTCTTTTTTACAATCTAACTATGGGGTTAGTAATGGGGGTGTCTTATAGATGCCTCTCCATTACTAACCTGTGGGCTTGATGTCAGCAGCCATAAAACGTCAACCCTACAACCATTGCCCCACTTGCCATTGCACCAGGGCAAGTGGGAAAATCCGGGCAAGGTGCCAGAATTGGCGCATCTAATAGATGCACCTTTTCTGGGGCCGCTGTGGGCTGCTATTTTTAGGCTGAGTGGGCAATATCCACGGCCCCTTACCAGTCTGATAGTACCAACCTTCAGCTGTTTGTCAAAAAAAGGCACAGGACCCCTCTATTCTTCGAGACTCCACGTCATTTTTTAATCTATTGATTTATAGTACAGGTGCTGGATGTTGAATACTCCCATCAGCGGCGCCTGCTCTCACTGTTTTCAGAAACAGTGTGTAGGCTGATAGGAGTAGCAATTTCTCATCAGTCAACTCCTGTGACCGAAGGTAACCTTTTTACTGCTTCTTGTGTCAGTTGTTGTCTGCAAGCTGACATCACTTTGACAGCACAGTAGCCAATAACTGAGCTCAGCACATCTGCCCGAGCAGATGACATTGGCTGCTGACAGCCACTAAGTTCAGTTATTTTCTGCAGTGGGGGTAATGTTATGTCAGCACTGCAGACAATAACTCACACCAGGAGCAGTGGAGGGAGAGTGAGTAAAGCACATTTTAAAAAACTGTGCATAGGGTTACGGGCATACCACATACAGGAAACCCCTTCAAGTCCATTATGAAGAAGGAAGATGGGGTAAATATGATGGTGTCAGTCATCTGACAGTCCATCTATACACCATGGGAAGGTAAAGAGGTTTGTTAGGTGTGAACTCACTGCTGAATGACAGAAGCTTGGCTGCCTGGGCACCTATTGGTCGTCCTAGTAAGAAGAGTTGGCAGATAGAAGCAGGTGGTGTCTGGCATTTGTGGAAGCTCTAGTATCAACCAAGAGAAAGGTAAATGAAAAAGTAATCGTTATACCGAATGATATGTCATATAGCATATATCGCTCCTCACAAAGGCCTTTACAAACCATGAAGCCTAGTATATTATATACTGCGTGCTATTGATATATCTCAAAGCTCTGTCTGTATCATTTTGGTATCTTGCTGACCTTGGTTTTCAGTCTACACAACGTCTATGTGAGAAAGTTCTAGGTGTTTAAACGTGTTTCTAGAAATTGGACATTTGTTTTATTTCTAGCCTTTCAACCATATTAGCAACTGATTAACCCTATCTGGGACCATAAATAGATAATGAGATGTGTCTTCATAACTTTTTCTTTATTTTGATTGAAGGCCAACACCTGAGCACAGTCAAGTGATTGGAATCGCTGTATTATATTCTTCCACTGTATTCTCCTATAAAATGGAGGATGGCTATTTCAGGTCATACCCACACAACTAGTTGTATGCGTGATTTTGTCGTCCCCACTGGTCTGTGTTTATAAGAACATTTAGCTGTACTACTCGGCTTCGCCCGGGTTAATAACTGCTGTTAGCAAAATATAATGTGCTAACAAAAATTTATTCTGCACACAAAAACCACAAAACAAATAGATAGAAATGTAATTATTAAAAGGCAAAAACTAAGCTAAAATCTTTGTTATACTGAGAATGTCCTTTGTTGCCTATATTAACCAATCAGAGCTCAGATTAATTTACTGTAGCAAAATAGAAGCTGAGCTGTGATTGGTTGCTATTGGCAGCCTGATAAATCCCCAGTCAACAGGAAGCCCTCCCCCCTGGCAGTATATATTAGCTCACACATACACATAATAGACAGGTCATGCGACTGACAGCTGCCATATTTCCTATATGGTACATTTGTTGCTCTTGTAGTTTGTCTGCTTATTAATCAGATTTTTATTTTTGAATGATAATACCAGACTTGTGTGTGTTTTAGGGCGAGTTTCGTGTGTCAAGTTGTGTGTGTTGAGTTGCGTGTGGCGACATGCATGTAGCAACTTTTGTGAGATGAGTTTTGTGTGGCGACATGCGTGTAGCAACTTGTGTCGAGTTGCATGTGACAGGTTAGTGTAGCAAGTTGTGTGCAGCAAGTTTTGCGCATGGCGAGTTTTGCGCGTGGCGAGTTTTATGTGTGGTGCGTTTTGAGTATGTGCAAGTTTTGTGAGGCAACTTTTGCATGTGTTGCGACTTTTGTGCATGTGGCATTTTTTCCACGTGTGCAAGTTTTGCGTAAGCCTAGTTTTGCATGTGGCGAGTTTTGCATGTGGTGAATTTTGCGCATGGCGAGTTTTGAGTGGCGACTTTTGTGTTTCGACTTTTATGTGGCGAGGTTGGTGTATGTGTGGTGAAATGTGTGCTGAGGGTGGTATATCTGTTCAAGCACGTGGTAGTGTGTGACACATTTTGTGTGTGTTCATATCCCCGTGTGTGGTGAGTATCTCATGTCGGGGCCCCACCTTAGCAACTGTACAGTATATACTCTTTGGCACAAGCGCTCTCATTCTTTAAGTCCCCCTTGTTCACATCTGGCAGCTGTCAATTTGCCTCCAACACTTTTCCTTTCACTTTTTCCCCATTATGTAGATAGGGACAAAATTATTTGGTGAATTGGAACGAGCGGGGTTACAATTTCACCTCACAACTAGTGTTGAGCGATACCGTCCGATACTTGAAAGTATCGGTATCGGCCGATACCGGCAAAGTATCGGATCTAATCCGATACCGATACCCGATACCAATACAAGTCAATGGGACTCAAGTATCGGACGGTATCCCTGATGGTTCCCAGGGTCTGAAGGAGAGGAAACTCTCCTTCAGGCCCTGGGATCCATATTAATGTGTAAAAGAAAGAATTAAAATAAAAAAATATTGCTATACTCACCTCTCTGACGCAGCCTGGACCTCACCAAGGGAACCGGCAGCGTTCTTTGCTTAAAATGTGCACGTTTCCTGCCTCCCGTGACGTCACGGCTTGTGATTGGTCGCGTGCCGCCCCTGTGGCCGCGACGCGACCAATCACAGCAAGCCGTGACGTAATTTTCAGGTCCTGAATGCCTAATTCTAGGCATACAGGATTTTAAAATTACGTTCCAGCTTGTGATTGGTCGCGTCGCGGTCACATGAGCGACGCGACCAATCACAAGCCGTGACGTCACGGGAGGCAGGAAACGCGCGCATTTTAAAATTACGTCACGGCTTGCTGTGATTGGTCGCGTCGCGGCCACATGGGCGGCACGCGACCAATCACAAGCCGTGACGTCACGGGAGGCAGGAAACGCGCGCATTTTAAGCAAAGAACGCTGCCGGTTCCCTCGGTGAGGTCCAGGCTGCATCGGAGAGGTGAGTATAGCAATATTTTTTATTTTAATTCTTTATTTTACACATTAATGTTGTTTCGATACCGATACCCGATACCACAAAAGTATCGGATCTCGGTATCGGAATTCCGATACCCGCAAGTATCGGCCGATACCCGATACTTGTGGTATCGGAATGCTCAACACTACTCACAACATAGCCTATGACGCTCTCAGGGTCCAGACATGTGACTGTGCAAAATGTTGTGGCTGTAGCTGCGACGGTGCAGATGCCAATCCCGGACATACACACATACATACACACACACACATTCAGCTTTATGTATTAGATTAGGGACCACTGGAAGTGAACTGAACAACCTTGTATGGGGTCCTGCCCAGACAATTCAAATTGAGAAGCATTACTCCAGCCGGTAAGTGACCACGAAAGACAGTGATGGTCAGCAGCTGTCAGCATTGCAAGACCAGAGGGAACCACCAGAGCGGCCTGATGCTTTTTTTATTTTGTTATGCCTTTTTTTTTTTTTTACAAATGGACAACCTCAGCTCAAAGCTCACTTTCTGAGTTTTAAGAAAAAAATCTACAAACTCTTATTTTCAGTATGTGCATAAGAAGCAAAACTGGTTGAACTGTTGCCCTTTCTTCGAAATGCTGTTCTCTCCCCAGTTATATTGTTGCTCCTTTGACCTGACTAGTGGAAAACTCATACAAAACACATGAGTACAGTCATTGTGATTCTGCATAGATTGGGTTCTAGGAATATCACCTCAAAATCTTTGCAAAGCCTAAATGAGATTTATTTTCCGTTGATCGCCAAACTACAGACACAAGGTACAAATGGCTCAATTTGCATGCCATGAATATTTTATACCAAAAATAAAAAATCTAACTTGATATAAATTAATTTACTTTAGTGATGTCATACTTGAAATGACTGCAGTTGTCTTAACAAACTATATATGAATTGGATCTTGATTTTTGTTGCCTTAGAGGATCACGAACAATGGAAAAACAATTGAGCTGTTTATCTGACATCTTCTATAGCTGGGCAGGAAAGAGTCGGAGTCATAGCTGATGTCTTCTTTGATAAAAAGGCTACAGAGAATAAACTATTGATCAAGTATCGTAATAATTTTGCATTTCTTGCAGGAATTCTGAGATAGATATGAAAGGAAACATGGAGAGATTGGAAGTGTTTTTTTCATAGGTCAGAAGCCCTAACACATAACGACTAAGAATTCTTGAAGATAAAAATACAAAGAATGGCTCGACAATAAATTATAATAGATAGATATACAACTCTGCATGGACATGAATCTAAAAAGTATTCCTAATATTCTTTCAATATGAAGATGATCCTAGAACAAAACATCAATAAACATCAATATGCATCTGTTTAGTATCAGTTGGTGTTCAGTGAAGGATTATATCTCTGCTGTTAAATATAGTTCTTTCAGCTGTGAAATAGGTTTGCTTTCATTCAACATCTAAAGTACATAGGTGTCTTTGATGTCTTTGCTGTGTGGACATCTTATATGCATAAACGTCTTTTGTGTATAAGTATTATCTTCGTTGGTAATTCAGCATATTAGCAGTAGAAAGGTAACTTGCGTTACTGTACCCTTAAAACATTTGGAGATTATGCATAAGATAGTTCCTTTTGAAGGATGGCTAATTACCCTGACAAAGGGGAACTGTTGTGAATTCCGCTCTTGGGCTCCCTCCGGTGGTTGTAAGTAGCACTTTTGTGAGTTCTTCTCTTGGGCTCCCTCCTGTGGTTTTGAGTGATATAGCTGCTTCTTGGATTTAGCATCAGCAGCTGCTTCCACTGATCGTCTTTCTGGCTCGGCTATTTTAGTCTGGCCTTATCCCTCAATCATTGCCAGTTGTCAATTGTTCCTGCTTGGAGTCATTGCTCTTTTGGATTTCCCTGACACTCTGACCCTTTCAGCAAAGATAAGTCCTTGCTTGTCCTTTTGCAGTCCACTTGTTGTGGACTTATTTTTCAGCACATTCTATGTTTTGCTCATTTGTCCAGCTTATCAGTATGGATCTATTCAGCTAAGCTGGAAGCTCTGGGCAGCAGATTTTGCCCTCCATACCCTTAGTCAGGTGTGGAGATTTTTGCATTTCTCTGCGGTGGACTTTTTCTAGTTTTTATTACTGACCGCACAGTGTTCTTTCCTTTACTATCTATCTAGCTAGAAGTGGCCTCCTTTGCTAAATCTTGTTTCATACTATGTATGTCATTTCCTTCTCCTCTCACAGTCATTATTTGTGGGGGCTGTCCTATCCTTTGGGGATTTTCTCTGAGGCAAGATAGCTTTCCTGATTCTACCTTTAGGGGTAGCTAGTTCTCCGGCTGTGACGAGGTGCCCAGGGAGTGACAGGAACATCCCACGGCTACTGCTAGTGTTGTGTTAAGATCAGGAACTGCGGTCTGTATAGTTACCACCTGCTCAGAGCTAGTCGCATGTCGCTCCTAAATCACCGGTCCATAACAGGGAACCAAGCATCCCTGAAATGCGTTGGTTAGCCTTTTTAGCTTCTCCAGGCATTTGTACCTCTGTGATGTCACACGCCTCCCAGCGATGCCGTCCATCTTGGATTTCCCTGGTATCCAGGGACACTACCGGCCAGTGTAAGGAGGTGGCGGATACCCTTGGTGCTCCCTCTCTCCTTCATGCTGGTCCCGTGCACTTTATGCGGTACCCGGATGGTGTACCTGGATGTTAACATGTTAATGTTCACTGTTGTTCAATAATGTGCAATGCTATGTACCATTTATGCCTTAATGTTATACACTGTCAACTGGAACTGTTGGAGCTGTCTCCTCTGTTTTCCGGGGGAAAGCTTAGAGACCCGGACAGACCTTTGCATGACAGGGACGAGAGAGTGCTCCGACTACTGAGAACCGAAATAGCGCAGGCCTGCGCTCGTGCTTCCCTGGTAATTCACAATGACTGTGACCAGTATCTTGCCATGTGCCCGCTGGCTCCTGCGACTCGAGGTGCCAGACGCTCTGGGCCCATGAGCAACATGCGCGCACCGCTTGGGAAAGACCAGGTGATTCACCAACAACTGTGCTCTCACCTCCCGGTATACATCTTTCGAGCCACGTTAGGCTCTGTTACAGTTGTGGACTGGACTGCACCCTGCGCAGCAAACCCCGGACCAAGGAACTCATTAAAGATGCCGAGGACAAGCCGCTGCCGTCGGGATTCAACTCAAGGACACCTACAGGATGAGGCCGGATCTATCCCACGCTGACCGTGTTGGCGCCACCATACCTATTGTTGCCTCTTCAGTCAGCAAGCCATCAGACTGATAAGTTAACTCTTGAGAACTGTTGTTAACTCTATTATATACTTTACCCCATCCCATATGCCAAACTGTTAAACCCCAGTTTTATCCTACCTCCTCCCTGCGTGGAGTATACCCCTGTTCCAGAAAACCAAGTTAACTCTTGCTCTGTCTCCTGTCCGTTACTGCATCCCACAACATGCTCACATGTGCGTCCCCGTCTGGGACAAAAGAGACCCCTGTCTTCGGCATAAGTGTGCTCCCATCTGGAACAGTGAGGACCCCTGTTTGGGGTATATGTGGATCCCCATCTGGGACAGACGAAATCCCAGGCTGGGGACTTCAAGCTGCCAAGGATTGCCAGTCAGTGGAACAGGGCACAAGGACTGTGTTGGTGCCCCACCAGAGACTTTGGCTCTGGAGAGCTTGCTGAGAGTCATGGACATTGCTGCTGCAGCCGTTGCTGTAGCTAGGAATAGAATAGGAATCATTCATCCCTTGTTCATTTTTACACCTTTATTATTAAAATGCAAGTTGCCACTGTTGGGTCCTATACAGTGTGAAGCGTGGTTCATCCGGAGGATGTCGTCCCATTGTGGAGAACAGCTGCAGGACTGAGGTAACCCATTGTAACCTGGGGCTGGGACTAGAACTGTCATTTTATGTGCAAGGGGCTGGGGTGCTTCTAGACTGTTGCTTTAAGAGACTCGGTCATGACTACCACCCCGTGCCACCTTGTTACACCGGTGTGCCCCTGCCTCTACACAAGTGGCTACTTTCATCCTCCCCAGGCAGTGCTGCCTCACTGCTAAGCCTGCAGCTATACTCTCTTTTGGACATCTGAACACAGCAATCTCAGTTGCATCTTGCCTCGGATGCCCGAATACGGCCATCCTTCACAAGGAACTATCTTGTGCACGATCTTCAATTGTTTTAAATGTACAGTAACGTAATGCAAGTTACCTTTTTACTGCTAATATGCTAAATCACCAACAAAGATAATACTTATACACAAAATATGTTTATACATATAAGGTGTCTACACAGCAAACACATCAAAGACACCTATGTACTTTACATGTTGCATTAAAGCAAACCTATTTCACAGCTGAAAAAACTATATTTAACCACAGACACCAACTGATACTAAACGGATGCATATTGATATTTGTTGATGTTTTATTCTAGAGTCATCTTCATATTGAAAGAATATTAAGAATATATTTTAGATTCATGTCCATGCAGAGTTGTATATCTGAGTCGCCCGCCAGGGCTGTAGGGTACTCGGTACTGGGTCCGGTACTCAAAGGGGGATGTCATGGTGGCAGCGAACCGGTCCATGGCCCTGGGTGCCCATGTTAAAGGGAATGTCTTTAAAGGGATTTGGCGAATAAAGTTTATGTTCCTGACACCACCTGTGGTATTCGGTCAGTGGGGACCGATGCTGGTTAAAGGGGTCCTCTGGGGTGATGTTATGGCAGCTAAGATGGTATAACTTCCCACAGGTGAAGTTGATCAACAGGACTCCCGGTGTGTAGAAGAGGATGGTGAGTGGTGCAGTAAAGAATGGAGGACACAGGTTTGCAGTCTCTTTACCTGGTTTACTGGAGAGTTCAGGTATCCACAGTCCAGGGTCCCTGATTACAGGTACAGGCAGGGTCCAGGCGGCTTGGAAGCAAGTTCAGAGACCCCTTTACCAGGGGGAGTTAGAAGCCTTCCTACCAGCGCTTTGGTATACTCCCTTGCTGCCTGTGGCTTCTATCAAGGTCCTCACAGTTCTCTCTGTCCTCATTAAAGGTGGGACACAAACCTGTATGACAGGTGGCTCGAGCCTTTTTACAGGGTCTATATCATGACCCAGGCTCTATGCACCACTGTATCTCCTGGGTGTTAGGGTGGAGAGGTTATGTGTAGTCCAGCTGTCCTGCTGGTTTCTGCTGAGCCTCTTAGAGTCCGACACAACCTTGGTCTTCCAGCTACCGGTGTCTGCGCTCTGCAGGGAGAGAGCCCAATCGCAGCTGTCCTCCCCAGGTGTCACTCTCCTGTGATTTGCTCTCCTGCACGCTCTCTACAATATGTTCTCTGTATATCACTATCCAGGAGCTCACACGTCTCTCTGCCTCAGACTGCTCCAGTGTGCTGTCTGGCACCAACTAACTAACTTTCCCTCCAAGCCAGAATATATATGTATATAGGGGAGCCCCCACAAGTTGGATCAGAGCTCCCCCTTCTGGCCTGGAGTGTGAACATGTTGTATGTTTGTGGTTAACCGGTAAGAAGAGATCTTCCCTTGCTTCCAAGCATGACATCACTCTCCCCGTGAGGAAAGCAATGCCACTGTAACAACCAGGACCCTGGGGTGTTACATATCTATCTATTATAATTTATTATCGAGCCACTCTTTGTTATATGGTTATTTGTTTATTTACCAGCAATGTTTTATTGCTATTTTTATCTTCATTTTTCCCCTTTACAGATTATTGCACAGATTTGTACATCTGTTTTTTGTGGCTTCATCCTCAGCTAACACTTTCTGTGGGGTGCTGGTGTATTTAATCCTTTATTTCTTTAAGAATAATTCTTCTTTTTTATTTGGTAATACAGGTACAAAGTTATAAAAGGGCAATTCTAGTCATCCTAATGGTACTGAATATATCATCCAAACAACCAATCCCACTCTATATTATCAAGTTGTAAGACCTAATATACCTAAAAGAACAGTAACACAATCCAAATAATAATATCACGAAAGTCTCAAAGTCTATTCCAACGTTCCTAATTCTGCTCTAATTTTGACAGGCTATAAATATTAATTTTAGGCACTTTTGTAGCAGAAGTAAATAAGGATGTGATAACCTATTAACCCCTTCATGACCTTGGGATTTTCCGTTTTTCCATGTTCGTTTTTCACTCCCCTCCTTCCCAGAGCCATAACTTTTTTATTTTTCCGTCAATATGCCCATGTGAGGGCTTATTTTTTGCGAAACAAGTTGTACTTTTGAACAGCATCATTGGTTTTAGCATGTCGTGTACTAGAAAATGGGAAAAAAATTCCAAGTGCGGTGAAATTGCAAAAAAAGTGCAATCCCACACTTGTTTTTTCCAGACTTTGCTAAAAAAAAAAAAAAAAAAAAAAAAAAAAATGGCGCCATTTTCCGATACCCGTAGCATCTCCATTTTTCATGACCTGGGGTTGTTTGAGGGCTTATTTCTTGCGTGCCGAGCTGGCGTTTTTAATTATATCATTTCGGTGCAGATATGTTTTTTTGATCGCCTGTTATTGCATTTTAATGCAATGTCGTGGCGACCAAAAAAACATAATTCTGGAGTTTCACATTTTTTTCTCGCTATGCTGTTTAGCAATCAGATTAATGTTTTTTTTTATTGATAGATCGGGTGATTCTGAACGTGGCGATACCAAATATGTGTAGGTTTGATTTTTTTTTATTGATTTATTTTGAATGGGGCGAAAGGGGGGTGATTTAAACTTTTATATTTTTTTTATTTTTTTCACATTTTTTTTTACTTTTTTTTTTTTACTTTTGCCATGCTTCAATAGCCTCCATGGGAGGCTAGAAACTGGCCCAATGCGATCGGCTCTGCTACATGTCAGCGATCATCAGATCGCTGCTATGCTGCAGAAATGCAGGTGTGCTATGAGCGCCGACCACAGGGTGGCGCTCACAGCTACCGGCGATCAGTAACCATAGAGGTCTCAAGGACCTCTATGGTTACTCTGCAGAAGCATCGCTGACCCCCGATCATGTGACGGGGTCAGCGATGCGCTCATTTCCAGCCGCCCGGCCGGAAGCGCCGGTTAAATGCCGCTGTCAGCATTTGACAGCGGCATTTAACTAGTTAATAGCGGCGGGTGAATCGCGATTTCTCCCGCCGCTATTGCGGGCACATGTCAGCTGTTCAAAACAGCTGACATGTCCCGGCTTTGATGCGGGCTTACCGCCGGAGCCCTGCATCAAAGAGGGGGATCTGACCTCGGACGTACTATCCCGCCCGAGGTCAGAAAGGGGTTAAGGATAAGTTCACACTTGATGTTTTTTCAGCATTTTTTTTTTCTGCAACAAAATCTGATCTCCAGGCAGGAAAGAAACTGCAGAAAAAAGCATGATTTCCTTGGCTTTTCTTGCTTTTTTTTGGCATTTGTTATGCATTTTTTGTACTTTTTGTGCAGCCATTTTGACATGCTAGATTTGTCTCTTGTGCAGGCTGATAAAGTTTAGTTTTGAAAAGAAAAGTCCTATTCTATACCACCCATTCAATTAAATGGATAAAAAATGTTGAAAAAACGCTGAAAGAAGTAACCTGCTCTATGTCCAAAAAACATGCAAAGCAGAAAATACCAATGACAAAAAAAAGTGTATGCATGAGATTTCTGAAATGCCATAGGCTTTGCTGGTACTGTAAAATGTAGCTGAAAATAAGCATAAACAAATTCAGCAAAAACACCTAGTGTGAACCTAGCCTTATTGTGTTGCGATCGTTCTTGCGGCTACTACTCCAGCTTTCCCAATATTATTTCCAATAAAAGTAACAATCAATGTTCCTATAATAGCACCTTACAGTATGCCATGTTGTGCCCACATACTGTCATATGGCCTGATCCTAAGGGCTTGTTCAGACGTTAATTTTTCATTTTTCTCGTACGAGTTTTTCAGGGATAGCTATCATACCGGTGAAACTCTATGGCATAGTTCATGTCTGATTTTTTCCTCTGACCAGGTGATTCGCACAAAAGCATGAAGACTAGTCCGATATTGATCCAATTAGCCGATAAAATTTGCTGATACAAGTCTATGGTTCTTGAAAAAAAAAATTGGACGTTCCGATGCCATCCTTTTCGAGGACTATTTGATTTGAGAACTTTGAGAAACCTCCATAAGGTTTTATTTCAGCCCCAAAAAAACTGATTAATCTGTGACCAAGCTCTGATGGTAAAGCTGACACAATTTCCAAACTGATTATACTATGGAAAAAACACTGATTAAACTTGAACCTTGTTTTTGCTTATAAGAAAAATCAGTGAAGTCAGAATGAGCCCTGACTTCAACACATATTACCAAAACTACAAAGCTGCAGTGCTGATAAACCTTTATTCAGCTGATCAATTGGAGTGCCCGTAAGTTGACTCCCAACCAATCTGATATTGATGGCCTATACTGGAGTACTTGTCAGGTCACAAGATATTGATGACCTAACATATGGTAAGTAATCTATATCAGATCATTTAGGGTCTGATAGCCCCACCCATCATGTTTTAGGGCTTATAACCATCACTGTAAAAACGGTCCGATATTGGTCCAGAAAAGGGACAAGTGTCATGTGATTTTCTTGCGAGTATAATGCGATTTTTACCACCTAGCATCTGAATGACTTCCGAATTACATGCGAATGCGATCTGATTGCAATGTAATTTTAACATGAGCTTTTACACATAGTAATTCTCTGTCATTTACACATAGTTGTCAAATGAAATATTTATATGAATATATATATACAGTATATATATATACAGTATATATACTAGCTGAAGAGTCCGGCATTGCCCGGAAATAGTAGCTAACTGTAGTTAGTTATAACAAATTACAATGATTATATTGCACATAAAAACATTTCACATCATATATTCAACACTACAGATTTGCAAAACAAATTAACTAAATGATTACCCAAGTATTGATAGTATTTTATTTTCAACTCATCCAAGAGCCTTTTGCTAAACAACATTTTTTGTTTTTCCTTCCGGTGCAAAGATGAACATATTTTTGGCAGTTCCAACTCTTTAACAGGCCACGTAAAGTTGACCATGAGAAAAGCATGGAGATTGCAAATCGATTCCTACTACTTTCAAGAACTGTCCCTGAACCTTGTTAACCCCTTTCTGACATCCGACATACTATCCTGTTGAGGTGTCCTAGGCCTGTCTGACCATCAATGGGATAGTACATCATATACGATCAGCTGCGCTCACGGGGGGAGCGCAGCCGATCGCGGCCGGGTGTCAGCTGATTATC
This sequence comes from Ranitomeya variabilis, assembly GCF_051348905.1. Taxonomy (NCBI): domain Eukaryota; kingdom Metazoa; phylum Chordata; class Amphibia; order Anura; family Dendrobatidae; genus Ranitomeya; species Ranitomeya variabilis. The sequence goes on along the minus strand of NC_135237.1, from coordinate 459,592,183 downwards.
ACAGCTGACACCAGGCACTATGTGCCAGGAGTGGTAACGGACAGCTCCCGGCACTTCAACACCCGGAACACTGTGATCAAATAAGACTGCAGTGTCACAGTGGCATAGGGAAGCATCGCGCAGGGAGGGGGCTCCCTGCATGCTTCCTTGAGACCCTCAGAACAACACGATCACATCCTCCCTGCAGGCCCCTGGATCCAAGATGGCTGTGGGGTCCTTCCAGGTCATGCAAGGAGGTGGCTTGTCAGTGTCTGCTGAGAGCAGACGCTAAGAAGCCTCCTACACTGCCTGTGAGATTGCTGATCTGAGACAGTGCTGTGCAAAGTGTCAGATCAGCGATCTGACTTTATACAGTGATGTCCCACCCTAGGACAATGTAAAAGAGTAAAACAAATTTAAAAAAATGTGTAAAAATATATTTTTTAAAATTCCTGAATAAAGAAAAAAAATTATATTTTTCCAAAAAATACATTTCTTTATATAAGTAAAAAAATAAATAAAAGTACACATATTTAGTATCGCCACATCCGTAACGACCCGACCTATAAAACTATCTCACTAGTTAACCCCTTCAGTGAACACCGTAAAAAAATAAATAGAAAACGAGGCAAAAAACAATGCTTTATCATCATACCGCCGAACAAAAAGTGGAATGACACACGATTAAAAAGACCGATATAAATAAACATGGTACCGCTGAAAACATCTTCTTGTCCTGCAAAAAACAAGCCACCATACAGCATCATCACCAAAAAAATAAAAAAGTTAAAGCCCTCAGAATAAAGCGATGCAAAAATAATTATTTTTTATATAAAATAGTTTTTATTGTATAAAAGTGCCAAAACATAAAAAAATTATATAAGTGAGGTATCGCTGTAATCGTACTGAACCAAAGAATAAAACTGATTTATCAATTTTACCACACGCGGAACGGTATAAATGCCCCTCCCAAAAGAAATTCATGAATTGCTAGTTTTTGTTCATTCTGCATTCCAAAAATCGTAATAAAAAGCGATCAAAAAATGTCATGTGCACGAAAATGGTACCAATAAAAACATCAACTCGTCCCGCAGAAAACAAGACCTTGCATTACTCTGTGCGCCAAAATCTGGAAAAATTATAGCTCTCAAAATATGGTGATGCAAAAACTATTTTTTGTAAAAACAAAAAAGTGTCTTTTAGTGTGTGACAACTACTAAACAAAAACCCGCTATAAATAGTAAACCAAACACCCCCTTTATCACCCCCTTAGTTAGGGAAAACTAATAAAATGTTAAAAAAAATATTTATTTCCATTTTCCCATTAGGGTTATAATTAGGGTTAGGGCTAAAGTTAGGGTTGGGGCTAAAGATAGGGTTAGGGTTGGGGCTAAAGTTAGAGTTAGGGTTGGGGCTAGAGCTGGGGTTAGGGTTTGGATTATGTTTATGGCTGGGATTAGGGTTGGGATTAGGGTTAGAGGTGCGGTTAGGGTTTTCGCCCCCAAATAAAAAATTGGGGGCGAAAAGATCATTTTTGTGAAAGAAATATGATTTTTTATTTTTACATCTCTACGTTATAAACTTCTGTGAAGCACTTTGGGGTTCAAAGTGCTCAATGCAGATCTAAATAAGGTCCTTAGGGGGTCTACTTTCCAAAATGGTGTCACTTGTGGAAGTTTCCACTGTTTAGGCACATCAGGGACTCTCCAAACGTGACATGGCTTCCTATCTCAATTACAGCCAATTTTGCATTGTAAAGTCAAATGGCGCTCCTTCCCTTCTGAGCTCTGCCATGCGCCAAAACAGTGGTTTACCCCCCCCATGGGGTATCAGCGTACTCAGGACAGATTGCACAACAACTTTTCTGATCCAATTTCTCCTGTTACAATTGGTAAATAAAACAAATTGGATCTGAAGTACATTTTGTGTAAAAAAAGTTAAATGTTCATTTTTTTAAACATTCCAGCACCTTTGAGCACTTTGAGGGGTGCAGTTTTTAGAATGGTGTCACTTTTGGGTATTTTCTATCACATAGACCCCTCAAAGTGACTTCAAATGTGATGTGGTCCCTACAAAAAAAATGGTGTTGTAAAAATGAGAAATCACTGGTCAACTTTCAAGCCTAATAACTTCCTAGCAAAAAAAATGTTGGTTCCAAAATTGTGCTGATGTAAAGTAGATATGTGGGAAATGTTACTTATTAAGTATTTTGTGTGACATATCTCTGTGATTTAACCCCTTAGTGACAGAGCCAATTTGGTACTTAATGACCGAGCCAATTTTTACAATTCTGACCACTGTCACTTTGAGGTTATAACTCTGGAACGCTTCAACGGATCCTGCTGATTCTGAGAATGTTTTTTCATGACATATTGTACTTCATGTTAGTGGTGATTATTTATGAAAAAATGGAAATATGGCAAAAAAATTTAAAATTTCGCAATTTTCAAACTTATCTAGATGTGTGGTGAGAACTTTGAATGCCCAACTGCTTCACAGAAGTTTATAATGCAGAGTCGTGAAAATAAAAAATATTTTTTTTTTCCACAAAAAAGATTTTTTAGCCCCCAAGTTTTTATTTTCACAAGGGTACAAGAGAAATTTGACCCCAATAGTTGTTGTTCAATTTGTCCTGAGTACACTGATACCCCATGTGTGGGGGGACCACTGTTTGGGTGCACGGCAGAGCTCGGAAGGGAAGGAGCGCCGTTTTAGAATGCAGACTTTGATAGAATGGTCTGCGGGCGTTATGTTGCGTTTGCAGAACCCCCGATGTACCTAAACAGTAGAAACCCCCCACAAGTGACCCCATTTTGGAAACTAGACTCCCCAAGGAACTTATCTAGATGTGTGGTGAGAACTTCTAATGCCCAAGTGCTTCACAGAAGTTTATAATGCAGAGTCATGAAAATAAAAATAAAAACTTTTTCCACAAAAAAGATTTTTCAGCCCCCAAATTTTTATTTTGACAAGTGTAACAAGAGAAATTGGACCCCAAAAGTTGTTGTCCAATTTTTCCTGAGTACACTGATACCCCATGTGTGGGGGGGACCACTGTTTGAGCGCAAGGCAGAGCTCGGGAGGGAAGGAATGCCATTTTGGAATGCAGACTTTGATAGACTGGTCTGCGGGCGTTATGTTGCGTTTGCAGAGACCCTGATGTACCTAAACAGTAGAAACCCCCCACAAGTGACCCCATTTTGGAAACTAGAGCCCCCAAGGAACTTATCTAGATGTGTGGTGAGAACTTTGAATGCCCAAGTGCTTCACAGAAGTTTATAATGCAGAGTTGTGAAAATAAAAAATATTTTTTTTTCCACAAAAAAGATTTTTTAGCCCCCAAGTTTTTATTTTCACAAGGGTAACAAGAGAAATTGGACCCAAAAAGTTGTTGTCCAATTTATCCCGAGTACGCTGATGCCCCATATGTGGGGGTAAACCACTGTTTGGGTGCACGGCAGAGCTCGGAAGAGAGGGAGCACCATTTGACTTTGTGAGCGCAAAATTGGCTGTGGCGTTTAGAGACCCCCTGATGTACCTAAACAGTGGAAACCCCCCAAATCTAACTCCAACCCTAACCCCAACACACCCCTAAGGCTTCTTTCACACTTCAGTTGTTTGGCGCCAGTCAGCTCCGACATAGTGACGAATCGACGAATCCGTCACAATTGTTGAGAAAACGGTTCTAACGGATCCGGTTTTTTGACGGATCCGTTACTTGGGGGTTGTCTGTTTCAGACTGACGCCAAAAGACTGAAGTGTGAAAGAGGCCTAACCCTAATGCCAACCCGATCCATAATCCTAATCACAACCCTAAGGATAATCGCAACCCTAACCCCAAAACAACCATAACCCTAATCAGAACCCTAAATCCAACACACCCCTAATCCTAATCTCAACCCTAACCTCAAACCTAACCCTAAACCCAATACACCCCTAATCCCAACCCTAACCTTAACCCTAATCCCAAACGTAACCCTAATGCCAACCCTAATCCAAACCCTAATCCCAACTCTAACCCTAACTTTAGCCGCAACCCTAGTCCTAACTTTAGCCCCAATCCTAACCCTAACTTTAGCCCCAACTTTAGCCCCAACCATAACCCTAGCCCTAACCCTAAATTTAGCCCCAACCCTAACCCTAAATTTAGCCCCAACCCTAACCCTAAATTTAGCCCCAACCCTAACCCTAGCCCTAACCCTAGCCCTAACCCTAGCCCTAACCCTAACCCTAACCCTAACCCATTTTCTTTCCAGAGGAAGAACCCGGCGGGCAGGAGGGGACGCAGGAGGACCCAGGGACACCAGTAAGTATGATAGGGTCCCCGAATCCCCCTATTTCTTTGTCCTCTGATGTGCGATCACATCAGAGGACAGAGAATTACACATCGCTTTTTTTTTTTTTGCGGTCGCCGGTAAACAGTTAATTACCGGCGATCGCAAAACAGGGGTTGGTAAAAACCGACCCCGATCATGTTCTTTGGGGTCTCGGCTACCCCCAGCAGCCGAGACCCCAAAGATCTCCCGGGTGCCGGCCGGCGGGCGCACTGCGCATGCGACCGCCATTTTTTTGCAGGAAGAAGATGGCGGCGCCCATCGGGAGCCACGAGGAGCACCGGGGGAGACAGGTGAGTATCGGGGGCGATCGGGGACCCCATTTCTCTGTCCTCTGATGTGCGATCACATCGGAGGACAGAGAAATTAAATGGGAAATCGCGTTTTTTTTTCTTTTTGCGACCGCCGGTAAACGGTTAATTACCGGCGATCGCAACTCGGGGGTCGGTAAAAAACCCCCGAATCATGTTCTCTGGGGTCTCGGCTACCCCCGGCAACCGAGACCCCAGAGAAAATCCGACTCTGGGGGGCGCTATTCACTTTTTCCACAACGCCGTTAATTAACGGCGCTGTGGTTTAAGTACCCTTAACTGCCGCCGTTAAAAGGCGTATTGGCGGTCGTTAAGGGGTTAAGGGCATGAAAATTCAAAGTTGAAAAATTGTGAAATTTTCTACATTTTTGACTAATTTCCATTTTTTTCACAAATAAACACAAGTCATATCACAGAAATTTTGCCAGTATCATGAAGTAAATTACAGTACAGACCAAAAGTTTGGACACACCTTCTCATTTAAAGATTTTTCTGTATTTTCATGACTATGAAAATTGTACATTCACACTGAAGGCATCAAAACTATGAATTAACACGTGGAATTATATACTTAACCAAAAAGTGTGAAACAACTTAAATTATGTCTTCAAAGTAGCCACCTTTTGCTTTGATGACTGCTTTGCACACTCTTGGCATTCTCTTGATGAGCTTCAAGAGGTAGTCACCGGGAATGGTCTTCCAACAATCTTGAAGGAGTTCTCAGAGATGCTTAGCACTTGTTGGCCCTTTTGCTTTCACTCTGCAGTCCAGCTCACTATTATTATTATTATTATTATTTATTATTATAGCACCATTTATTCCATGGCGCTTTACATGTGAGGAGGGGTATACATAATTGTTAGCAGCGGGTTAATCAGCATGATGTCCACAACGAGCAACAGAGAATGTTCATTTATTAAGAACTAAGAACATTCAGCATACAACATGAGAACAGGATCAATCTGGTTTCTGAGAGAGAGATATGCTGTTACTTTCAGTTTCAATTCCACACACAAGAAATGTGCTCACAGGGAAGGAGGAGGAGGAGCATCCTATCTGTACATGAGGACTCCTTTTTTTTTTTTTTTTTTTAACTTTGTTGACATGTGAACAATATGCATGCAGACATAAAAATCACATCATATTAAACAAACAATAGTTGTTGCAATACATACAGATCAATATGCATTAGGCCAACAATAAGAAAAACAAGTACAATAATCTTAAACAATACAAGTCATAACTGGTACAGGAGGAGAGAGGACCCTGCCCGCAAAGGCTCACAATCTACAAGGGATGGGTGAGAATACAGTAGGTGAGGACAGAGCTGGTCACGCAGCGGTTTGGTCGATCAGTGGTTACTGCAGGTTGTAGGCTTGTCAGAACCCCAAACAATCTTGATTGGGATCAGGTCTGGTGACTGTGGAGGCCAGGTCATCTGGCGTAGCACCCCATCACTCTCCTTCTTGGTCAAATAGCCCTTACACAGCCTGGAGGTGTGTTTGGGGTCATTGTCCTGTTGAAAAATAAATGATGGTCCAACTAAACGGAAACTGGATGGAATAGCATGCTGCTGCAAGATGCTGTGGTAGCCATGCTGGTTCAGTATGCCTTCAATTTTGAATAAATCCCCAACAGTGTCACCAGGAAAGAACCCCCACCCCATCACACCTCCTCCATGCTTCACGGTGGGAACCAGGCATGTAGAGTCCATCCTGTTATGTTGGGATGGTGGTTAGGAGCACTAGAAATGACCAGATGAGCAAACTAGCAATACAGGACAAGCTCTGGGAAGTGGGAGCTCTGCTGACCGCAAGCCCTAAGCCTATTACAACAACTAGAAATAGCCGTGGAGCGTTCCTGACTCGGCCTAGACGCCTCTTCACAGCCTAAGAGCTAACTACCCCTAAAGATAGAAAATACAGCCTACCTTGCCTCAGAGAAATTCCCCCAAGAAATAGGCAGCCCCCACATATATTGACTGTGAGTTAAGATGGAAGTCACAAACACAGGAATGAAATAGGTTTCAGCATAGGAGGCCAGACTTAACTAAACAGACTGAGGATAGAAAAGGTATCTCTGCGGTCAACATAAAAACTAACAAAAACCACGCAGAGTGTGCAAAAGAAACCACCGCACCGACTCACGGCGTGGTGGTGCCACTCTGCATCCCAGAGCTTCCAGCTAACAAGATTAAATCATAATAGCAAGCTGGACAAAAACACAGTGGTAACAAATAAGCTAGCAGGGACTTAGCTTTTGCTGAAGTAGACAGGTCATCTGAAAGATCCAAGAGAACTGAACCAGTACAAGGACATTGACAGCTGGCATCAAGTAACGATCTGAGTGGAGTTAAATAGAGCAGCCAGCCAAGACCTGAAAGAGATCAGCTGGAGAAGGAATCTCAGAACCAGCAGCTCCACTCACAGCCACCAGAGGGAGTCCATGAACAGAACTCGCCGAAGTACCATTCATAACCACAGGAGGGAGCTCGAGAACAGAATTCACAACAGTACCCCCCCCTTGAGGAGGGGTCACCGAACCCTCACCAGAGCCTCCAGGCCGCTCCGGATGAGCCAAATGAAAGACACGAACAAGATCGGCAGCATGAACACCAGAGGCAACCACTGTAATACTATTGTAGGAACTCTAGGATTCTGGTAGCATGGGGCAATGAACAGACAGAGACGGGTTTCTTTAGTGCAAAACTGTATTTGTAACACAGCAATAACACAGAAAACAATATACGGATAACCTGCAATGAAACAAGTCCCTAACATATACAGCAAAATAGAAGAGTTCTTAAGCCAATGTCCTTGGCAAGGTTATTGTGACGGGTGACGTGCAGATCCAAACACAGCTGGTGCAGAAAGAGTCAAATCCGGGTATGAAGGAAACACAGGGAAGTCCAGAAACAAGTCCTCAGGTTAATCCCAGGTGTGGGACGAACACGGGTAAGTCCAGAAACAAGTTCACAAGTTAATCCCAGGTGTGGGACGAACACGGGTAAGTCCAGAAACAAGTTCATAAGTTTATCTCAGTTGTGGCATAAACACGGGTAAGTCCAGAAACAAGTTCACATAAAGAATTATACTGGTGTAATTTCCAGTAGCTCCCACCGGGGGGAGTAAATAAGAATTAAATAGCAAACTTAGTCTAAGTCCAGCAGCAAGCTCCAAACATAGTTCCAAAACAGAGTTCTTACCCGGAGGAGTGAACCAAGGGTTAAGTTCCCAAGCCAACAGACTGAGAGTGTAACTTACATAGGCAGAGAATGTCCAGAGCCACGGGTAGCAGTACAGCAAACAAGCAGCTGAGCTGATGGAGAAACCAAGCAGAATACTCCAGCAGTGAGGCTGACACCTGACCCGGGTTTTAAACAAATGAACAGGAAGTAGGGCAGACAAAAACAGCAAACTCCATCTTAACAAAGGGCAAAATCACTCACAAGGTAACTTGGAAAACCCGGAATACTGACATTACTCCCCCCCTAGAAACGGCCTCAGGACGATCCTGGACCAGGTTTGCCTGGGTATCTACGATGAAATTGAGCAACCTTCAGGGGAGCATTGATGTTACTTACTGGTTCCCAAGAATCGTTTTCAGGAGAGTAACCCTGCCATCTAACCAGATACTGAAGTCGATTCCTATGAAGTCTTGAATCGATAATGTCCTGTACAACAAATTGTTCTTCGCCATCAACCAACACTGGTGGAGGAGGAGGTACGATACGTCCCTGAAATGTGTTGAGAGAGACTGGTTTTAATAAAGAAACATGAAATACTGGGTGTACCTTTAGAGTTCGTGGCAGCTTCAGCCGACAAGCAACAGAGCTCACAATCCCAGTGATCTTGAATGGACCGATGAACTTCTGCCCCAGCTTCTGCGAAGGAACACCCAATTTTAGATTCTTGGTAGACAACCAAACCGAGTCTCCTACCTTATACATGGGTGCCGGTTTCCGGAATCTATCAGCCGACTTCTTGTAACGCTCCTGTGCTGCGGTCAGGGAGTCTTTCAAAACTTCAAGATTACGTTGCAACACTGCCACTCTGTCTTGAACTGCTGGTACCGAAGTAGCAACCGGAGTGTTATACGAGAATTCCGCTAACGGAAGAAGCTTCAGCCAATCATCCTGCAAATGACTGACGTAACAGCGTAGATATTGCTCCAAGGTTTGATTGGTTCGTTCGGTTTGCCCATTGGTCTGAGGATGGTATGCAGAAGACAAGCAAACATTAATGTGGAGTGCAGAACAAAATCCTTTCCAAAACCTAGAGGTAAATTGTATTCCCCGGTCAGAGATGATCTCATCTGGTACCCCATTCAGCCGGAAAACATTCTGGATAACCAGATCCACTGTCTCTGTGGCTGAGGGAAGACCACTGCAAGGAATAAAATGAGCAGCCTTTGTTAGACGGTCCACTACCACCAGAATAGTATTCTTACCGCCGGAGGTGGGTAACTCCACAATAAAGTCCATCGAAATAGACCCCCAAGGACGAGATGGTACGGGTAGTGGCTTAAGAAGGCCCGTAGGTGAAACACGAGGAACTTTGTACCGGGCACAAACCTCACAAGAGCGGACATAGTCATTCACATCCTTCAAACAGGTAGGCCACCAGAAAAAACGGCTTAAAAATTCCTGCGTCTTCTGTACCCCCCGATGACCAGCCAATACGGAGTCATGGACCAATTTGAGAATTCGAAGTCTCACAGCCTCAGGGACATAAATACAGCGATCTCTAAGCCATACACCATTCTGTAAGACAAGATTCACATTGTCAGGTGGGGCAGCAAGAAATACGTCACCATCATAGGCCAGCTTGATCTCCTCCCACAGGTCCCGGTCCTGGAGCACTCCTATGAAATTGGCATCCGACAAGATGGTCTTAGACGGGGTCCCAGGCACGGAGTCCATCGTGTGGATTCGGGATAGTGCATCGGCTTTCCCATTACGTGAACCTGGGCGGTACGAGATGACAAAATCAAACTGGTTTAGGAACAAACTCCACCTAGCTTGTCGAGGAGAGAGACATCTGGCGGACTTGAGGAATTCCAGATTACGGTGGTCTGTGAGCACCACTACCTGTTGAGTTGCTCCCTGCAAATGATGTCTCCATTCCTTAAAAGCGGAAATGATTGCCAAAAGTTCCTTATCTGCAATATCATAGTTCAGTTCAGCAGATGATAACCTGCGAGAAAAGAAGGCACACGGGTGCAGCAAACCTTTATCTCCGGTTCGTTGTGAGAGGATTGCTCCCAGTGCACAGTCAGAAGCGTCCACCTCCACGACAAAAGGCAGTGCAGGGTCCGGGTGTGTCAATATCGGAGCCGTGGTAAAACAAACCTTTAGGCGATCAAAGGCTTCCTGGGCTTGCGAAGACCATAGAAACTTCCTCCCCTTCTTAGTGAGGAGAGTGATGGGATGGACAATTTCCGAAAAATTCCGGATGAAACGTCTATAAAAGTTAGCAAAGCCAATGAATCTTTGTACCTCTTTGACGTTTCCTGGTACCGGCCAATCTATGATCGCCTGGATCTTGCGGGACTCCATATTCAATCCCTGGGGAGAAATAACATAACCTAAAAATTGAATTTTGGAGCAATGAAATTCACACTTTGAGTTTGATATACAGATGGTTGTCTCTCAAACGTCTGAGCACGGTCTTGACATGTTCCTGGTGTTCCTGTAGGGAATCAGAGAAAATCAAGATGTCATCCAGGTAAATGACTACATAATGATCCAGTAAATCCCTGAAAATATCGTTGGCCAAGTGTTGGAAAGCAGCAGGAGCATTACAGAGTCCGAATGGCATCACTAAATATTCAAAATGTCCATACATGGGACATTTAGGACAATTAATAAGGAAATTATCTGATTGGCCACAGTAAAAGCATAAGCGTTCTCGAAAGCGATATTCACGGCGTTCATTACTTTCACGTTTTTGTAGTGAGTCCACTTGCATCGGCACCTCCTCAGCTTCCCGCGGGTTCTTACTGGTAGTTTCCCTAGACGGAAGAGTAAAATTAGTGATGCGATTTACAGCTGCCCATTTCTCCTGTCTGCGTTCAGTTAGGCGGATATCAATACGCACACAGTGTTGTAAGAATAACTCATACTCTTGTGGAGATTCTGAGCGAGCTAGCTCATCCTTGATTGTACTGGACAACCCTTTCCTGAAAATTGGTTGGTAACAAAGCATTTTCATCCCAGTTGGTATCCACTACTAACCTCTTAAATTCAGTAATATACTCTATGACTGAACGTTTCCCCTGGCGTAAGGAAAGCAAGGATTTTTCAGCGGAGGCACGGCGGTTGGGATCATCAAACATTTGCGCCATAGCTGCCAGAAAATCATCCAAATTATTTAGACGGACATCGCGACTTTCTACCATAGGATTTGCCCAAGCCAGTGCCCGTGATGTTAACAACATAATAATACATAGTACCTTAGATCTATCAGACTGATAGTAGGAGGCATGTACATCAAAAAATAATATACATTGATTTACAAACCCACGGAATTGACTTCGGTCACCATTAAACCGAAAAGGAGGCAATTTAGGCATACTGGTGGGTGGTGCATGCTGAACAGGTGGTGCATGCTGAGCAGGTGGTGTGACCTGAGCCTCTACCTGAGTACGTAAATCTTGAAGAGCCTGACCAAACACCTGCGCATTATGGTTAGCTCGGGAGTCCATGTCTCTGATCTTATTTTGCATAGCCACCACCTCCTGCTGCAAGGAGTTAATCATAGCAAACATCTTGTCTACCCGTGTCTCTGTCATTGCCCCAGCAGAATCCTTTTTAGGGCTGGAGTATCCTGTAATACTATTGTAGGAACTCTAGGATTCTGGTAGCATGGGGCAATGAACAGACAGAGACGGGTTTCTTTAGTGCAAAAGTGTATTTGTAACACAGCAATAACACAAAAAACAATATACGGATAACCTGCAATGAAACAAGTCCCTAACATATACAGCAAAATAGAAGAGTTCTTAAGCCAATGTCCTTGGCAAGGTTATTGTGACGGGTGACGTGCAGATCCAAACACAGCTGGTGCAGAAAGAGTCAAATCCGGGTATGAAGGAAACACAGGGAAGTCCAGAAACAAGTCCTCAGGTTAATCCCAGGTGTGGGACGAACACGGGTAAGTCCAGAAACAAGTTCACAAGTTAATCCCAGGTGCGGGACGAACACGGCGAAGTCCAGAAACAAGTTCATAAGTTTATCTCAGTTGTGGCATAAACACGGGTAAGTCCAGAAACAAGTTCACATAAAGAATTATACTGGTATAATTTCCAGTAGCTCCCACCGGGGGGAGTAAATAAGAATTAAATAGCAAACTTAGTCTAAGTCCAGCACCAAGCTCCAAACACAGTTCCAAAACAGAGTTCTTACCCGGAGGAGTGAACCAAGGGTTAAGTTCCCAAGCCAACAGACTGAGAGTGTAACTTACATAGGCAGAGAATGTCCAGAGCCACGGGTAGCAGTACAGCAAACAAGCAGCTGAGCTGATGGAGAAACCAAGCAGAATACTCCAGCAGTGAGGCTGACACCTGACCCGGGTTTTAAACAAATGAACAGGAAGTAGGGCAGACAAAAACAGCAAACTCCATCTTAACAAAGGGCAAAATCACTCACAAGGTAACTTGGAAAACCCGGAATACTGACAACCACCCAGGAATTATCCTCCTGACCATAACCTTTCCACTTGACTAGGTACTGAAGTTTCCGTCTCGAAATACGAGAATCCAAAATCTTCTCCACCACATACTCCAGCTCCCCCTCAACCAACACCGGGGAAGGAGGATCAACGGAGGGAACCATAGGAGCCACATATCTCCGCAGCAACGACCTATGGAACACATTATGGATGGCGAAAGAAGCTGGAAGGTCCAAACGAAATGACACAGGATTAATAATTTCAGAAATCTTATAAGGACCAATGAAACGAGGCTTAAACTTAGGAGACGAAACCTTCATAGGAACAAAATGAGACAACAACCAAACCAAATCCCCAACACGAAGTCGGGGACCAACACAGCGACGGCGGTTAGCGAAACGTTGAGCCTTCTCCTGGGACAATGTCAAATTGTCCACTACGTGAGTCCAAATTTGCTGCAACCTGTCCACCACAGAATCCACACCAGGACAGTCCGAAGGCTCAACCTGCCCTGAAGAAAAACGAGGGTGGAAACCAGAATTACAGAAAAAAGGCGAAACCAAAGTGGCCGAGCTAGCCCGATTATTAAGGGCGAACTCAGCCAAAGGCAAGACGGACACCCAATCATCCTGATCAGCAGAAACAAAGCATCTCAGATATGTTTCCAAAGTCTGATTGGTTCGTTCGATTTGGCTATTTGTCTGAGGATGGAAAGCTGAAGAAAAAGACAAATCAATGCCCATCTTAGCACAAAAGGACCGCCAAAATCTTGAAACAAACTGGGAACCTCTGTCCGACACGATGTTCTCCGGAATGCCATGTAAGCGAACCACATGCTGGAAAAACAATGGAACCAAATCAGAGGAGGAAGGCAATTTAGGCAAAGGTACCAAATGGACCATCTTAGAGAAGCGATCACAAACCACCCAGATAACTGACATCCTCTGAGAGACAAGGAGATCTGAAATAAAATCCATGGAAATATGCGTCCAGGGCCTTTTCGGGACCGGCAAGGGCAAAAGCAACCCACTGGCACGAGAACAGCAGGGCTTAGCCCGAGCACAAGTCCCACAAGACTGCACAAACGAACGCACATCTCCTGACAAGGAAGGCCACCAAAAGGATCTAGCCACCAAATCTCTGGTACCAAAGATTCCAGGATGACCAGCCAACACCGAACAATGAACCTCAGAGATAACTCTACTAGTCCATCTATCAGGGACAAACAGCTTCTCCGCTTGGCAACGATCAGGTCTATCAGCCTGAAACTCCTGCAGCACCCGCCGCAAATCAGGGGAGATGGCAGACAAAATTACCCCCTCTTTGAGAATACCAGCCGGCTCAGGAACTCCCGGAGAATCAGGCACAAAACTCCTTGAAAGGGCATCAGCCTTCACATTCTTAGAACCCGGAAGGTATGAAACCACAAAATTGAAGCGGGAGAAAAACAGCGACCATCGAGCCTGTCTAGGATTCAACCGCTTGGCAGACTCGAGATAAGTCAGATTCTTGTGATCCGTCAAGACCACCACGCGATGTTTGGCTCCTTCAAGCCAATGTCGCCACTCCTCAAACGCCCACTTCATAGCCAACAACTCTCGATTACCCACATCAGAATTGCGCTCAGCAGGCGAAAACTTTCTAGAAAAGAAAGCACATGGTTTCATCACAGAGCCATCAGAACCTCTTTTGAGACAAAACCGCCCCTGCTCCAATCTCAGAAGCATCCACCTCGACCTGAAACAGGAGCGAAACATCTGGCTGACACAACACAAGGGCAGAAGAAAAACGACGCTTCAGCTCCTGAAAAGCCTCAACGGCCGCAGAGGACCAATTGACCACATCAGCACCTTTCTTGGTTAAATCAGTCAATGGTTTAACAACACTAGAAAAATTAGCGATGAAGCGACGGTAAAAGTTAGCAAAGCCCAGAAATTTCTGAAGGCTCTTCACAGAAGTAGGCTGAGTCCAATCATAAATGGCCTGAACTTTAACAGGGTCCATCTCGATAGAAGAAGGGGAAAAAATGAAGCCCAAAAATGAAACCTTCTGAACTCCAAAGAGACATTTAGACCCCTTCACAAACAAGGAATGAGCACGAAGGACCTGGAAAACCATTCTGACCTGCTTCACATGAGACTCCCAATCGTCCGAAAAGACCAAAATATCATCCAAATATACAATCATGAATCTATCCAGGTACTTTCGGAAGATGTCATGCATAAAGGACTGAAACACAGATGGAGCATTAGAAAGCCCGAATGGCATCACCAAGTACTCAAAATGGCCCTCGGGCGTATTAAATGCTGTTTTTCCATTCGTCGCCCCGTTTAATACGCACAAGATTATATGCCCCTCGAAGATCAATCTTGGTGAACCAGCTAGCTCCCTTAATCCGAGCAAACAAATCAGACAGTAGCGGCAAAGGGTACTGAAATTTGACGGTGATTTTATTAAGAAGGCGGTAATCTATACAAGGTCTCAGAGAACCATCCTTCTTGGCCACAAAAAAGAACCCTGCCCCCAACGGTGATGACGACGGGCGAATATGCCCTTTCTCCAAGGACTCCTTTATATAACTCCACATTGCAGCGTGTTCTGGCACAGATAAATTGAACAGTCGGCCCTTCAGAAACTTACTACCAGGAATCAAATTAATAGCACAATCGCAATCCCTATGAGGAGGCAGGGCACTGGATTTGGGCTCATCAAATACATCTCGGTAATCTGACAAGAACTGAGGGACTTCAGAAGGATGGGAAGACGAAATAGACAACAATGGGACATCCCCATGTACCCCTTGACAACCCCAACTGGATACAGACATTGATTTCCAATCCAATACAGGATTATGGACCTGTAGCCATGGCAAACCCAAAACGACCACATCATACAGATTATGCAACACCAAAAAGCGAATATCCTCCTGATGTGCAGGAGCCATGCACATGGTCAATTGAGTCCAGTACTGAGGCTTATTCTTGGCCAAAGGTGTAGCATCAATTCCTCTCAATGGAATAGGATACTGCAAGGGCTCCAAGAAAAAACCACAGCGCCTGGCAAACTCCAAGTCCATCAAATTCAGAGCAGCGCCTGAATCCACAAATGCCATAACAAAATAGGACGACAAAGAGCAAATCAGAGTAACGGACAAAAGAAATTTTGGCTGTACCGTACCAATGGTGGCAGACCTAGCGAACCGTTTAGTGCGCTTAGGACAATCAGAGATAGCATGAGTGGAGTCACCACAGTAAAAACACAGCCCATTCTGACGTCTGTATTCTTGCTGTTCAGCTCTGGTCAAGGTCCTATCACATTGCATAGGCTCAGGCTTCTGCTCAGAAAACACCGCCAAATGGTGCACATTTTTGGCTCACGTAAGCGTCGATCGATCTGAATGGCCAAGGACATAGACTCATTCAGACCAGCAGGCGTGGGGAATCCCACCATAACATCCTTAAGGGCTTCAGAAAGACCCTTTCTGAAAATTGCCGCCAGGGCACACTCATTCCACTGAGTAAGTACAGACCACTTTCTGAACTTCTGACAATATACCTCCGCTTCATCCTGACCCTGACACAAAGCCAGCAAAATTTTCTCTGCCTGATCCACTGAATCTGGTTCATCATAAAGCAATCCAAGCGCCAGAAAAAACGCATCTACATTACGCAATGCAGGATCTCCTGGCGCAAGGGAAAATGCCCAGTCTTGAGGGTCGCCACGTAGCAAAGAAATAATGATTTTTACTTGCTGAATGGGGTCACCAGAGGAGCGGGGTTTCAAAGCAAAAAAACAGTCTACAATTATTTTTGAAATTCAGGAACTTAGATCTATCCCCAGAAAACAAATCAGGAATTGGAATTCTGGGTTCTAACATCGGGTTCTGAACTACATAATCTTGAATGCTTTGTACCCTTGCAGTGAGTTGATCCACACAAGAGGACAGACCTTGAATGTCCATATCTACACCTGTGTCCTGAACCACCCAGAGGTTAAGGGGAAAAGAAATACAAAACAGACTGCAGAGAAAAAAAATGATCTCAGAACTTCTCTTATCCCTCTATTGAGATGCATTAACACTTTGTAGGCCAGCTGTACTGTTATGTTGGGCTGGTGGTTAGGAGCACTAGAAATGACCAGATGAGCAAACTAGCAATACAGGACAAGCTCTGGGAAGTGGGAGCTCTGCTGACCGCAAGCCCTAAGCCTATCACAACAACTAGAAATAGCCGTGGAGCGTTCCTGACTCGGCCTAGACGCCTCTTCACAGCCTAAGAGCTAACTACCCCTAAAGATAGAAAATACAGCCTACCTTGCCTCAGAGAAATTCCCCCAAGAAATAGGCAGCCCCCACATATATTGACTGTGAGTTAAGATGGAAGTCACAAACACAGGAATGAAATAGGTTTCAGCATAGGAGGCCAGACTTAACTAAACAGACTGAGGATAGAAAAGGTATCTTTGCGGTCAGCATAAAAACTAACAAAAACCACGCAGAGTGTGCAAAAGAAACCACTGCACCGACTCACGGCGTGGTGGTGCCACTCTGCATCCCAGAGTTTCCAGCTAACAAGATTAAATCATAATAGCAAGCTGGACAAAAACACAGTGGTAACAAATAAGCTAGCAGGGACTTAGCTTTTGCTGAAGTAGACAGGTCATCTGAAAGATCCAAGAGAACTGAACCAGTACAAGGACATTGACAGCTGGCATCAAGTAACGATCTGAGTGGAGTTAAATAGAGCAGCCAGCCAAGACCTGAACGAGATCAGCTGGAGAAGGAATCTCAGAACCAGCAGCTCCACTCACAGCCACCAGAGGGAGTCCATGAACAGAACTCGCCGAAGTACCATTCATAACCACAGGAGGGAGCTCGAGAACAGAATTCACAACAGTAACCCCCCCTTGAGGAGGGGTCACCGAATCCTCACCAGAGCCTCCAGGCTGCTCCGGACGAGCCAAATGAAAGACACGAACAAGATCGGCAGCATGAACACCAGAGGCAACCACCCAGGAATTATCCTCCTGACCATAACCTTTCCACTTGACTAGGTACTGAAGTTTCCGTCTCGAAATACGAGAATCCAAAATCTTCTCCACCACATACTCCAGCTCCCCCTCAACCAACACCGGGGCAGGAGGATCAATGGAGGGAACCATAGGAGCCACATATCTCCGCAGCAACGACCTATGGAACACATTATGGATGGCGAAAGAAGCTGGAAGGTCCAAATGAAATGACACAGGATTAATAATTTCAGAAATCTTATAAGGACCAATGAAACGAGGCTTAAACTTAGGAGACGAAACCTTCATAGGAACAAAACGAGACAACAACCAAACCAAATCCCCAACACGAAGTCGGGGACCAACACAGCGACGGCGGTTAGCGAAACGTTGAGCCTTCTCCTGGGACAATGTCAAATTGTCCACTACGTGAGTCCAAATTTGCTGCAACCTGTCCACCACAGAATCCACACCAGGACAGTCTGAAGGCTCAACCTGCCCTGAAGAAAAACGAGGGTGGAAACCAGAATTACAGAAAAAAGGCGAAACAAAAGTGGCCGAGCTAGCCCGATTATTAAGGGCGAACTCAGCCAAAGCCAAAGGCAAGAAGGACACCCAATCATCCTGATCAGCAGAAACAAAGCATCTCAGATATGTTTCCAAAGTCTGATTGGTTCGTTCGGTTTGGCCATTTGTCTGAGGATGGAAAGCTGAAGAAAAAGACAAATCAATGCCCATCTTAGCACAAAAGGACCGCCAAAATCTTGAAACAAACTGGGAACCTCTGTCCGACACGATGTTCTCCGGAATGCCATGTAAACGAACCACATGCTGGAAAAACAATGGAACCAAATAAGAGGAGGAAGGCAATTTAGGCAAAGGTACCAAATGGACCATCTTAGAGAAGCGATCACAAACCACCCAGATAACTGACATCCTCTGAGAGACAGGGAGATCTGAAATAAAATCCATGGAAATATGCGTCCAGGGCCTTTTCGGGACCGGCAAGGGCAAAAGCAACCCACTGGCACGAGAACAGCAGGGCTTAGCCCGAGCACAAGTCCCACAAGACTGCACAAACGAACGCACATCTCCTGACAAGGAAGGCCACCAAAAGGATCTAGCCACCAAATCTCTGGTACCAAAGATTCCAGGATGACCAGCCAACACCGAACAATGAACCTCAGAGATAACTCTACTAGTCCATCTATCAGGGACAAACAGCTTCTCCGCTTGGCAACGATCAGGTCTATCAGCCTGAAACTCCTGCAGCACCCGCCGCAAATCAGGGGAGATGGCAGACAAAATTACCCCCTCTTTGAGAATACCAGCCGGCTCAGGAACTCCCGGAGAATCAGGCACAAAACTCCTTGAAAGGGCATCAGCCTTCACATTCTTAGAACCCGGAAGGTATGAAACCACAAAATTGAAGTGGGAGAAAAACAGCGACCATCGAGCCTGTCTAGGATTCAACCGCTTGGCAGACTCGAGATAAGTCAGATTCTTGTGATCCGTCAAGACCACCACGCGATGTTTGGCTCCTTCAAGCCAATGTCGCCACTCCTCAAACGCCCACTTCATAGCCAACAACTCTCGATTACCCACATCATAATTGCGCTCAGCAGGCGAAAACTTTCTAGAAAAGAAAGCACATGGTTTCATCACAGAGCCATCAGAACCTCTTTGAGACAAAACCGCCCCTGCTCCAATCTCAGAAGCATCCACCTCGACCTGAAACAGGAGCGAAACATCTGGCTGACACAACACAGGGGCAGAAGAAATACGACGCTTCAGCTCCTGAAAAGCCTCAACGGCCGCAGAGGACCAATTGACCACATCAGCACCTTTCTTGGTTAAATCAGTCAATGGTTTAACAACACTAGAAAAATTAGCGATTAAGCGACGGTAAAAGTTAGCAAAGCCCAGAAATTTCTGAAGGCTCTTCACAGAAGTAGGCTGAGTCCAATCATAAATGGCCTGAACTTTAACAGGGTCCATCTCGATAGTAGAAGGGGAAAAAATGAAGCCCAAAAATGAAACCTTCTGAACTCCAAAGAGACATTTAGACCCCTTCACAAACAAGGAATGAGCACGAAGGATCTGGAACACCATTCTGACCTGCTTCACATGAGACTCCCAATCGTCCGAAAAGACCAAAATATCATCCAAATATACAATCATGAATCTATCCAGGTACTTTCGGAAGATGTCATGCATAAAGGACTGAAACACAGATGGAGCATTAGAAAGCCCGAATGGCATCACCAAGTACTCAAAATGGCCCTCGGGCGTATTAAATGCTGTTTTTCCATTCGTTGCCCCGTTTAATACGCACAAGATTATATGCCCCTCGAAGATCAATCTTGGTGAACCAGCTAGCTCCCTTAATCCGAGCAAACAAATCAGACAGTAGCGGCAAAGGGTACTGAAATTTGACGGTGATTTTATTAAGAAGGCGGTAATCTATACAAGGTCTCAGAGAACCATCCTTCTTGGCCACAAAAAAGAACCCTGCCCCCAACGGTGATGACGACGGGCGAATATGCCCTTTCTCCAAGGACTCCTTTATATAACTCCGCATTGCAGCGTGTTCTGGCACAGATAAATTGAACAGTCGGCCCTTCGGAAACTTACTACCAGGAATCAAATTAATAGCACAATCGCAATCCCTATGAGGAGGCAGGGCACTGGATTTGGGCTCATCAAATACATCCCGGTAATCTGACAAGAACTCAGGGACTTCAGAAGGATGGGAAGACGAAATAGACAACAATGGGACATCCCCATGTACCCCTTGACAACCCCAACTGGATACAGACATTGATTTCCAATCCAATACAGGATTATGGACCTGTAGCCATGGCAAACCCAAAACGACCACATCATGCAGATTATGCAACACCAAAAAGCGAATATCCTCCTGATGTGCAGGAGCCATGCACATGGTCAATTGAGTCCAGTACTGAGGCTTATTCTTGGCCAAAGGTGTAGCATCAATTCCTCTCAATGGAATAGGATACTGCAAGGGCTCCAAGAAAAAACCACAGCGCCTGGCAAACTCCAAGTCCATCAAATTCAGAGCAGCGCCTGAATCCACAAATGCCATAACAAAATAGGACGACAAAGAGCAAATCAGAGTAACGGACAAAAGAAATTTTGGCTGTACCGTACCAATGGTGGCAGACCTAGCGAACCGTTTAGTGCGCTTAGGACAATCAGAGATAGCATGAGTGGAGTCACCACAGTAAAAACACAGCCCATTCTGACGTCTGTATTCTTGCTGTTCAGCTCTGGTCAAGGTCCTATCACATTGCATAGGCTCAGGCTTCTGCTCAGAAAACACCGCCAAATGGTGCACATTTTTGCGCTCACGTAAGCGTCGATCGATCTGAATGGCCAAGGACATAGACTCATTCAGACCAGCAGGCGTGGGGAATCCCACCATAACATCCTTAAGGGCTTCAGAAAGACCCTTTCTGAAAATTGCCGCCAGGGCACACTCATTCCACTGAGTAAGTACAGACCACTTTCTGAACTTCTGACAATATACCTCCGCTTCATCCTGACCCTGACACAAAGCCAGCAAAATTTTCTCTGCCTGATCCACTGAATCTGGTTCATCATAAAGCAATCCAAGCGCCAGAAAAAACGCATCTACATTACGCAATGCAGGATCTCCTGGCGCAAGGGAAAATGCCCAGTCTTGAGGGTCGCCACGTAGCAAAGAAATAATGATTTTTACTTGCTGAATGGGGTCACCAGAGGAGCGGGGTTTCAAAGCAAAAAACAGTCTACAATTATTTTTGAAATTCAGGAACTTAGATCTATCCCCAGAAAACAAATCAGGAATTGGAATTCTGGGTTCTAACATCGGGTTCTGAACTACATAATCTTGAATGCTTTGTACCCTTGCAGTGAGTTGATCCACACAAGAGGACAGACCTTGAATGTCCATATCTACACCTGTGTCCTGAACCACCCAGAGGTTAAGGGGAAAAGAAATACAAAACAGATTGCAGAGAAAAAAAAATGATCTCAGAACTTCTCTTATCCATCTATTGAGATGCATTAACACTTTGTAGGCCAGCTGTACTGTTATGTTGGGCTGGTGGTTAGCAGCACTAGAAATGACCAGATGAGCAAACTAGCAATACAGGACGAGCTCTGGGAAGTGGGAGCTCTGCTGACCGCAAGCCCTAAGCCTATCACAACAACTAGAAATAGCCGTGGAGCGTTCCTGACTCGGCCTAGACGCCTCTTCACAGCCTAAGAGCTAACTACCCCTAAAGATAGAAAATACAGCCTACCTTGCCTCAGAGAAATTCCCCCAAGAAATAGGCAGCCCCCACATATATTGACTGTGAGTTAAGATGGAAGTCACAAACACAGGAATGAAATAGGTTTCAGCATAGGAGGCCAGACTTAACTAAACAGACTGAGGATAGAAAAGGTATCTCTGCGGTCAGCATAAAAACTAACAAAAACCACGCAGAGTGTGCAAAAGAAACCACCGCACCGACTCACGGCGCGGTGGTGCTACTCTGCATCCCAGAGCTTCCAGCTAACAAGATTAAATCATAATAGCAAGCTGGACAAAAACACAGTGGTAACAAATAAGCTAGCAGGGACTTAGCTTTTGCTGAAGTAGACAGGTCATCTGAAAGATCCAAGAGAACTGAACCAGTACAAGGACATTGACAGCTGGCATCAAGTAACGATCTGAGTGGAGTTAAATAGAGCAGCCAGCCAAGACCTGAACGAGATCAGCTGGAGAAGGAATCTCAGAACCAGCAGCTCCACTCACAGCCACCAGAGGGAGTCCATGAACAGAACTCGCCGAAGTACCATTCATAACCACAGGAGGGAGCTCGAGAACAGAATTCACAACACCATCCGTTCACCCTTTTCTGCGTTGCACAAAGACACGGTGGTTGGAACCAAAGATCTCAAATTTGGACTCTTCAGACCAAAGCACAGATTTCCACTGGTCTAATGTCCATTCCTTGTGTTCTTTAGCCCAAACAAGTCTCTTCTGCTTTTTGCCTGTCCTTAGCAGTGGTTTCCTAGCAGCTATTTCACCATGAAGGCCTGCTGCACAAAGTCTCCTCTTAACAGTTGTTGTAGAGATGTGTCTGCTGCTAGAACTCTGTGTGGCATTGACCTGGTCTCTAATCTGAGTTGCTGTTAACCTGCGATTTCTGAGGCTGGTGACTCGGATAAACTTATCTTCAGAAGCAGAGGTGACTCTTGGTCTTCCTTTCCTGGGGCGGTCCTCATGTGAGCCAGTTTCTTTGTAGCGCTTGATGGTTTTTGCCACTGCACTTGGGTACACTTTCAAAGTTTTCCCAATTTTTCGGACTGACTGACCTTCATTTCTTAAAGTAATGATGGCCACTCGTTTTTCTTTACTTAGCTGCTTTTTTCTTGCCATAATACAAATTCTAACAGTCTATTCAGTAGGACTATCAGCTTTTTATCCACCAGACTTCTGCTCAACACAACTGATGGTCCCAACACCATTTATAAGGCAAGAAATCCCACTTATTAAACCTGACAGGGCACACCT
The DNA here is from genome assembly GCF_051348905.1 of Ranitomeya variabilis. Taxonomy (NCBI): domain Eukaryota; kingdom Metazoa; phylum Chordata; class Amphibia; order Anura; family Dendrobatidae; genus Ranitomeya; species Ranitomeya variabilis. The sequence continues at coordinate 459,569,316 of NC_135237.1, read as the reverse complement.
GTGAAGTGAAAACCATTCCCGGTGACTACCTCTTGAAGCTCATCAAGAGAATGCCAAGAGTGTGCAAAGCAGTCATCAAAGCAAAAGGTGGCTACTTTGAAGAACCTAGAATATAAGACATCATTTCAGTTGTTTCACAGTTTTTTGTTAAGTATATAATTCCACATGTGTTAATTCATAGTTTTGATGCCTTCAATGTGAATTTACAATTTTCATAGTCATGAAAATACAGAAAAATCTTTAAATGAGAAGGTGTGTCCAAACTTTTGGTCTGTACTGTATATATATCTATCTATTCAACGTACAGATCTGTTCTATATATTCTATTCTGTTGGGTCACGCTGTGATTTTACTGTACGCGACACAAGAAATGTTGGGTTTTCAAGGACATCGATGTTTAAAAATCAGACAGCACTTGCATCGTCTGAGCGCCGTGCGATTTTTTTTATCACACCCATCGACTTGCACTGGGGAGTCTCGTCTGAGATATGATGACAATCGTACGATGACAATTCGCAGCATGCTGTGATTTTTTTCTCAGCCTGATCAGATCTGATAAAAAAATGCAGATGATCTCTAATTCATAGATTAACATTGATCAGAGTGCAATCCAATTTTTTTAAAGGCTTGCACTCATCTGTTTTTCTTCTTTCTGAATATCAGCCCATAAGCTGATTGTGATGCTTCACCCGCAAAGAAGAAATTGCCATTTTAGATGTTGTTTTATCCATACTGATTTCACATTGCACAGAATTTTCAAATTTTTTTTTCAAATGTGACCAGCACTTGTTATTTCTCTTATGAACACAAGGTGGCAACGTAAAATTACTAAATATTCTTGCTCATAGCTAGAAAGTACTGTAGGCACATGGTAAGATATAAATCATACCCCTTCATTCAAGAGGTTATCGAGGATTTAAAAAAAACATGGCTAACAGCAATAAAGATAATAAAACAAAAAACATGTAATACTCATCTGTTAAATCTTTTAGGAGTATTACTGTAAGACTCTGCTTTTTTACACAAAAAAAAACACATAAAAATGCATCCAAAAAGCTACAAATATTTAAGCCCATACTATGTGGGTTATGTACACATTGGGCCTCACTTTATAGATATGAGACCCAAAGTAGGTATTAGCACTTTGGAAGCATTATTACTTTGTGGGTTGTACTACTACTTCATGGGTGTTTACAGAAAATATTTTTCTTCTGGCACGAGTGCATATAGGGACGGACACGGGAGGCATTTGTCCTTGGCGCAACAAGCAAGAGGGGGGGGGGGTCCAGCTTCCATTTGGTAGCATTTGGCTATCCCTGGAAGTGGAATTTATTGTTTGTCAACCTGGTTGTTAAAAAACAGATCCCCTGCTTTCAATTGCACTTTAATCTTCCAAGCGAGAAAACAATTGATGCTCTGATCACCAGCTGGTCACCTGCTAACATAACTCCTGCATCACAGAGGATGTGAACAGCGCTCCAATGGAGTTAAAGTAATGAGTGTTTAGGGGGAGGATGGGGGTGGTAGTCTTCTGAGTAAACAGGTGAGAAAAATTTGAGGGGACAGTATAGAGGAAGAAAGTGTGAGGAGACAATAAGGGGGAAAGTGTGAGGGAACAATATTGGTATGCTGTGAATATTGTGAGAGGAGAGCACATGGGAAAAGTGTGAGGGAACAGAATGGGGAGAAAAGTGAGGGGACAGTACGGAATGAAGTGTGAGGGGCATAACTGAGTGGAGTGTGAGATTACAGTAAGGGAGAAAGTGTGAAGGGACAATATGGAAGAAAAGTTTGAGGGAGAAAAAGTATGAAGGTGGAAAGTGTGAGGGGGAGTCTGGTGGGAGAAAAGTGTGAGAGGACTCAGTATAAAAACAGGGTATTGGGTAGTAGTACAGAGAGGGGACAGAGTGGGGAAATAGTATGAGGACACATCATGGAGAGGACAATATGCAGTGCACAGTATAGAGACTTGGCAGTGTAGGGGGGACAGTGTAAACAGCTTTCTCGGTAGAGAGGACAATGTCAAGGTCATGTACAATAAGAGGGACAGAGTCGAGGTCATATTATGTGTAGGGAGCCTCATGTGGGGCTCCTAGTCTAGACAGATATCTCTATTTAGGAGCATTAGGACACACATTTAAGAGCACCATGTTGGGGTGTATTGCAGAAGACCAGAGAAGAGAGAAGCATGCAGAGAGAGCTGTGGATGTGAAATGTCATCATGGTGTCTGGACAAGATGAAGAGAAAATGAGAACAACTCTGATCAGAAATTATGTCATCTAGGCACTTGGGTGTAAATGTATATTTGTAACTGTGTGGTCCTCAGACCGATGGCGGCTGTTAACAACAGCTCCCACTATACAATGTTCTATTTTTTGAAAACCTGTCTGTGGTAGCACTACATTACATGCAGATAGTTGTCACGCCATGGACACTATTGAGTCTATCCCCTTTGGGGAGTTCATCAAAGGAAAAATAATTCTGCTCTGAAAAAAAAAAATCTATGAAAGTCTGATCATCAAAGACAGACTGAAAATGAGAGGCTACCTAGTTGGAACATGTTCTTGAAGTGAATCTGTCATCAGGTGTCTGCTTTGTAATCTGAGCGCAGCATAATATAGGAGCAGAGATCCTGATTATAGACATGTGTCACTAAAGGTACCTTCACACGAAACGACTTTGTAACGATATCGCTAGCGATCCGTGACGTTGCAGCGTCCTCGCTAGCGATATCGTTTAGTTTGACACGCAGCAGCGATCAGGATCCTGCTGTGACGTCGCTGGTCGCTGAATAAAGTTCAGAACTTTATTTGGTCGTCCGATCGCCGTGTATCGTTGTGTTTGACAGCAAAAGCAACGATACCAGCGATGTTTTACACTGGTATCCAGATTAAACATCGGGTTACTAAGCGCAGGGCCACACTTAGTAACCCGATGTTTACCCTGGTTACCAGTGTAAAATGTAAAAAAAACAAACAGTACATACTTACATTCGCATCCCCCGCCGTCTGCTTCCCACACTGACTGAGCGCCGCAAAGTGAAAGTGAAAGCAGAGCACAGCGGTGACGTCACCGCTGTGCCCTGCTACTGCCGGCGCTCAGTCAGTCAGTCAGTGCAGGAAGCGGACGCCGGGGGACGCGAATGTAAGTATGTACTGTTTGTTTTTTTTACATTTTACGCTGGTAACCAGGGTAAACATCGGGTTACTAAGTGCGGCCCTGCGCTTAGCAACCCGATGTTTACCCTGGTTACCCGGGGACCTCGGCATCGTTGGTCACTGGAGAGCGGTCTGTGTGACAGCTCTCCAGCGATCAAACAGCGACGCTGCAGCGATCAGCATCGTTGTCGCTATCGCTGCAGCGTCGTTTCGTGTGAAGGTACCTTTACTGAGCTGTGTTTTGCTGTTTCAATAAGATCAGTGTTTTATCAGTAGATGATTATCACTGGAGGACTAGGTGTCTGGTGTCTTCTAGCCCAACTACACACCTACCACTAATTAGCAGCTTGATGTCAATATACAGTGTATATAGAAAGCTGCCAATCAGTGGTAAGTGGTGGGAGGGGGAGATAGTATGAAAATGACAGCACGCAGACATATAAGTAACACATCTCTGGAGTCAGGATCTCTGCCTCTACATCATGGTGCTCTCAGAATATATAGAAAAAAACTGGTGACAGATTCCCTTTATGGTTCAAAAGTGCATCCTGTATTGTGTAGCTATCCAGTAATTACTGTTGTCATCAGGGGCAGCTGCACAGATGCCTGTAGAGAAGGAGAATGGGGTGTGTGCAGCTGATCTGGGCTGATAGTTGATTTCAGCAATATACTATCTCAAAGCAATGGCTATCCTCTTAACTATCTTTTATCGTCTGCTTCGGGCATCTGTGCTCAGTAGATGCATCTATATGAATAATTAATTTGCTTTTTCTTCAAACTATTCCTGCCCAGGAATCAAACTCAAAACCTACAGCATGGACTGTAGAAACATTAAGGGTATGTGCACACGTTCAGGAAACGCTGCATGTTTGACGCTGCGTAGAGCCGCAGCGTCAAACCCGCAGCGTCCAGATGTTACAGCATAGTGGAGGGGATTTCATGAAATCCCGTCTCCACTATGCATCGTAACACGCATCCGGCGGCCCTGCGATTCCGGACATACTGCGCGTCTTTTAAGATCGCAGCATGTCCGTGTACCTTGCGGCAATGCTGCGCCGCCGCAAGGAATAACACAGGGCCCTATGTGTGGGGTGCGATGATGCCGGATGTGTGCAATGAACACATCTGGCATCATCGCGTCACAGAAGGGGGCGGAGCGGGTTTGCTCCTTCCAAAGCGCCGGCAATCCTGATGTGCACACGTTGCGGATTAGGCTTAGGAATTTCTGGTGCGGATTCTGCATCTCTTGGCAGAAAACACAGGTGCGGATTTGTCGCGTTTTTTGTGCATTTTTGGTGTGGATTTGCTGCGGATTTTTTGCGGATTTACTGCGTATTTTACCCCTGCGGAGTTCTATAAAGGAATGGGTACAAAAATGCTGCAGATCCGCAAAAAAGAAGTGACATGCTACTTCTTTTAATCCGCAGCGTTTCCGCACGGAATTTTCCGCACCATCAGCACAGCGGGTTTTTTTTGCCTTTGATTTACATTGTACTGTAAATCACTTGCGGATCTGCAGCGTTTCTGCACCGCAAAAAATGCTGCGGATCCGCAGGAAATCTGCAACGCGTGCACATAGCCTTACAGTAAGCCCCCATCTACACTGTTATGTACAAGAGAATTTTTTCTACAGAAAGATCTAAATGGTATTCTTCTTTGCAGAAACATTGCATTGCGCATAGATATACTGTATGTGTCTACATGCCGATGCTTTTCTACATTTTGGGCACAAAAAAGCTGAGAAATAAAAGCTAGAGATTCTTTCCCCATATAGTTACTAAAAAATGACACGCAAAAAAACAATAATCACATTTCTGTAATTCACTTTTTATCCAAATGTTGCAAATCAGTAAATAAAATAGATATAATAGGTATCCATGAGATTGTATTAACCCCTGCAATACACTGAACATATTATTTAAGGTGATTGGAAAATAGAGTTAAAAAGTTGCATTTTTTTTCTGCACATTAATCCATAAAAACATTTACATGAAAATAAATGTGTATAGCAAAATGATGCCTACAAACTTCCAGCTCATCTCACTAAAAACAAGACCTCCTATTGTGAAGTTTATATAAAAATAAAAAAAAGTTATGACCGTGAGAAGGTAAAAACAAGAAATTCTTCTGGCTGTCTGAAGAGGTGATTCACAAAAAGTTCCAAGTGTATATGTATGTGTGCATTGTATATATGGTTGTGTGCATGTGTGCAGGGCCAGACTGGCCATTGGGCAGTTCTGGCAAATGCCAGAAGGGCCGGTGCCAGTAGTGGCCCGTTGCGCGCCGACTCACCCCCCCCCACCAGCGCCGCCAGATTCAACTATACCAGCGTCTATGATGCCGGTACAGTTGAATGCAATGATGGAGGAGAGAGCGTCTGCTGACGTTCCCTCTCCCATCATTCCCCGCTCTGCCTCTGACACTGCGGGTGCGCACGCACTCACTGTGTCTCAGGCAGTGCAGCGGCAGCCGCTGAGACACGAGCAAGGAGCAACGCGAGCACGAGGAGAGGTGAGGAGTGTGTTTTTTTTACTGGACTGTGGGGCTATTCTCGGGGGGGAGGAGAAATGTGGGCTGTGCTGTATACTGCTATGTGGGCTGGGCTATATACTACTGTGCGGGCTGTGCTGTATACTACTATGTGGGCTGTGCTATATACTACTATGTGGACAGTGCTATATACTACTGTGCGGGCAGTGCTATACACTACTGTGTGGGCAGTGCTATATACTACTATGTGGGCTGCGCTATATACTACTGTGTGGGCTGTGCTGTATACTACTGTGGGCTGTGCTGTATACTACTATGTGGGCTGTGCTATATACTACTATGTTGTCAGTGCTATATACTACTATGTGGGCTGTGCTATATACTACTATGTGGGCAGTGCTATATACTACTGTGTGGGCAGTGCTATATACTACTGTGTGGGCAGTGCTATATACTACTATGTGGGCTGTGCTGTATACTACTGTGTGGGCAGTGCTATATACTACTGTGTGGGCTGTGCTGTACACTACTATGTGGGCTGTGCTATATACTACTGTGTGGGCAGTGGTATATACTACTATGTGGGCTGTGCTGTATACTACTATGTGGGCTGTGCTATTTACTACTGTGTGGGCTGTGCTGTATGCTGTGTGGGTTTTTGATACAGTGCCACACAAAAGGTTGATACATGAAATGAGAATAATGGGGATAGGGGAAAATATGTGTAAGTGGGTTGAGAGCTGGCTCAGGCATAGGAAACAAAGCGTGGTTATTAATGGAGCACACTCGGACTGGGTCGTGGTTAGCAGTGGGGTACCACAGGGGTCAGTATTGGGTCCTCTTCTTTTTAACATATTTATTAATGACCTTGTAGGGGGCATTCTGAGTAGAATTTCAATATTTGCAGATGACACTAAACTCTGCAGTGTAATCAATACAGGGGAGGACAATTTTATATTACAGGATGATTTATGTAAACTAGAAGCTTGGGCTGATAAATGGCAAATGAGCTTTAATGGGGATAAATGTAAGGTCATGCACTTGGGTAGAAGTAATAAGATTTATAACTATGTGCTTAATTCTAAAACTCTGGGCAAAACCGTCAATGAAAAAGACCTGGGTGTATGGGTGGATGACAAACTCATATTCAGTGGCCAGTGTCAGGCAGCTGCTACAAAGGCAAATAAAATAATGGGATGTATTAAAAGAGGCATAGATGCTCATGAGGAGAACATAATTTTACCTCTATACAAGTCACTAGTGCGACCACACTTAGAATACTGTGCACAGTTCTGGTCTCCGGTGTATAAGAAAGACATAGCTGAACTGGAGCGGGTGCAGAGAAGAGCGACCAAGGTTATTAGAGGACTGGGGGGTCTGCAATACCAAGATAGGTTATTACACTTGGGGCTATTTAGTTTGGAAAAAACGGTGATCTTATGTTAATGTATAAATATATGAGGGGACAGTACAAAGACCTTTCGGATGATCTTTTTTAATCATATACAAAACTAGAGAACATGGAGTACAAAAACACCAGCGAATTTGAAAAGGTAAAAACAATAATTTTATTATTACATTTAAAACATACAAAAACGGCCCAATCAAAGGGCATAATACAAAAAAGAGGAAAAATACTGGGAACCTACTAGCACAGCAGGCTAAATGGACCAGTAATGCAATATATATGAGGGCAGGTATAGCAAAACCAAATTAGGAGGGAGGAGACATAAATTCAAAATAGGTAAAACATCCAGGCTCTGCGCATAAACCTCTATGGATGTTCCCAACAGTGTAAAATCCCCAAACCCCCTATACCTATCAATAGGATGCCGTCACTCACCCATAAATACAAGTATCCTAGGTCCTCCTGCTGTGACCCACTGTTGGGAACATCCATAGAGGTTTATGCGTAGAGCCTGGATGTTTTACCTATTTTGAATTTATTTCTCCTCCCCCCTAATTTGGTTTTGCTATACCTGCCCTCATATATATTGCATTACTGGTCCATCTAGCCTGCTGTGCTAGTAGGTTCCCAGTATTTTTCCTCTTTTTTGTATTATGCCCTTTGATTGGGCCGTTTTTGTATGTTTTAAATGTAATAATAAAATTATTGTTTTTACCTTTTCAAATTTGCTGGTGTTTTTGTACTCCATGTTCTCTAGTTTTGTATATGTTCTAGGAGTGTTACACCTATGACTATTGCGGTTTCATTGATGTACTCACGGAGAGAGCAGGGCTTTGGCCCCTCTCAGTCTGGATATTTTGCTATATTTGTTGTGATTTTCGTTCTATCTTTTTTAATCATAGACCTGAGACAGGGACAAAGGGGCATCCTGTACGTCCGGAGGAAAGAAGGTTTAAGCATAAAAACAGACGCGGATTCTTTACTGTAAGAGCAGCGAGACTATGGAACTCTCTGCCGTATGATGTTGTAATGAGTGATTCGTTACTTAAATTTAAGAGGGGACTGGATACCTTTCTGGAAAAGTATAATGTTACAGGGTATATACACTAGATTCCTTGAAAGGGCGTTGATCCAGGGAACTAGTCTGATTGCCGTATGTGGAGTCGGGAAGGAATTTTTTTCCCCAATGTGCAGCTTACTCTTTGCCACATGGTTTTTTTTTGCCTTCCTCTGGATCAACATGTTAGGGCATGTTAGGTTAGGCTATGGGTTGAACTAGATGGACTTAAAGTCTTCCTTCAACCTTAATAACTATATATATGTATACTACTATGTGGGCTGTGCTATATACTACCGTGCGGGCAGTGCTATATACTACTAAGTGGGCAGTGCTATATACTACTATGTTGTCAGTGCTATATACTACTATGTGGGCTGTGCTATATACTACTATGTGGACAGTGCTATATACTACTGTGCGGGCAGTGCTATATACTACTGTGTGGGCAGTGCTATATACTACTATGTGAGCTGCGCTATATACTACTGTGTGGGCTGTGCTGTATACTACTATGTGGGCTGTGCTGTATACTACTATGTGGGCTGTGCTATATACTACTATGTTACCAGTGCTACATTTATATGAAAAAGTTTGGGCACCCCTATTAATCTTAAGCTTAATGTTTTATAAAAATAGGTTTTTTTGCAACAGCTATTTCAGTTTCATATATCTAATAACTGTTGGACACAGTAATGTTTCTGCCTTGAAATGAGGTTTATTGTACTAATAGAAAATGTGCAATCTGCATTCAAACTAAATTTGACAGGTGCATAAGTATGGGCACCCTTATCATTTTCTTGTTTTAAATACTCCTACCTACTTTTTACTAACTTACTAAAGCACTTTTTTGGGTTTTGTATCCTCATTGAGCTTTGAACTTCACAGCCAGGTGTATGCAATCATGAGAAAAGCTACTTAAAGTGGCCACTTGCAACTTGTTCTCCTGTTTGAATCTCCTCTGAAGAGTGGCATCATGGGCTCCTCAAAACAACTGTCAAATGATCTGAAAACAAAGATTATTCAACATAGCTGTTCAGGGGAAGGATACAAAAAGCTGTATCAGAGATTTAACCTGTCAATTTCCACTGTGAGGAACATAGTAAGGAAATGGAAGAACACAGGCACAGTTCTTGTTAAGGCCAGAAGTGGCAGGCCAAGAAAAACATCAGAAAGGCAGAGAAGAAGAATGGTGAGATCAGTCAAGGACAATCCTCAGACCACCTCTAGAGAGCTGCAGCATCAACTTGCTGCAGATGGTGTCACTGTGCATCGGTCAACTGAAAATAGCTGTTGCAAAAAAAACAATTTTTATAAAACATTAAGCTTAAGATTAATAGAGGTGCCCAAACTTTTTCATATAACTGTATATACTACTATGTGGGATGTGCTATATACTACTATGTGGGCAGTGCTATATACTACTGTGTGGGCAGTGCTATATACTACTGTGTGGGCAGTGCTATATACTACTGTGTGGGCTGTGCAGTATACTACTGTGTGGGCAGTGCTATATACTACTGTGCGGGCTGTGCTGTACACTACTATGTGGGCTGTGCTATATACTACTGTGTGGGCAGTGCTATAAACTACTGTGTGGGCTGTGCTATATACTACTATGTGGGCTGTGCTATATACTACTGTGTGGGCAGTGCTATATACTACTATGTGAGCTGTGCTATTTACTACTGTGTGAGCTGTGCTGTATACTACTATGTGGGCTGTGCAATATACTACTCTGTGGGTAGTGCTATATACTACTGTGTGGGCAGTGCTATATACTACTATGTGGGCTCTGCTATATACTACTATGTGGGTTGTGCTATTTACTACTGTGTGGGCAGTGCTATATACTACTATATGGGCTGTGCTATATACCACTGTGGGCTGTGCTATTTACTACTGTGTGGGCTGTGCTGTATACTACTGTGTGGGCTGTGCTATATACTACTATGTGGGCAGTGCTATATACTACTATGTTGTCAGTGCTATATACTACTATGTGGGCTGTGCTATATACTATGTGGGCAGTGCTACATACTACTGTGTGGGCAGTGCTATATACTACTGTCTGGGCAGTGCTATATACTACTATGTGGGCTGTGCTATATACTACTATGTGGGCTGTGCTATATACTAGTATGTGGTCAGTGCTATATACTACTATGTGGGCTGTGCTATATACTACTATGTGGGCTGTGCTATTTAGTACTGTGTGGGCTGTGCTGTATAGTACTATGTGGACTGTGCTATTTACTACTGTGCGGGCTGTGCTGTATACTATGTGGGCAGTGGAGCAGCATGGACGAGCTCTGGAGTAGGTGGCCTCTATACTGACCGCAGACCCTGAACTTAACACATCAACTAGAAGTAGCCGTGGGATGTTCCTGTCACTCCCTAGACACCTCGTCACAGCCGGAGGACTAATTACCCCTAAAGAAAGAAACAGGAATACTATCTTGCCTCAGAGAAAATTCCCAAAGGAAAGGCAGCCCCCCACAAATATTGACTGTGAGAGGAGAGGGAAATTACAAACGCAGACTGAAAACAGAATTTAGCAAAGGAGGCCACGCTACCTAGAAAGAAAAGACAGGGCAGAGTACTGTGCGGTCAGTATAAAAAAACTACAAAAATCCACCACAGAGAATACAAAAATCTCCACACCTAACTAAAGGCATGGAGGGTAACTCTGTGACTCCAGAGCTTCCAACTTGGCTGAATAAATCTTTACACAGACAAAGCTGGACAAGAAAAAACATAGCAATTCACAGAACTATTAAGTCCACCGCATGTGGACTGCAAAAACAGAGCCAGGACTTATCTTTGATGATTTGGACAATCCAGAAGGAGAAACCAAGCAGAGATGTGGATCCCTAGAAAACAATGGACAACTGGCACTCACTAAAGGAAGGAGCCAGACTAAATAGCCCCGTCCAAAGTGGAAGCAGCTGATGACTGTTGTAAAGGACAAACAGCAGCACTACCACTTATAACCACCGGAGGGAGCCCAAGAGCAGAACCCACAACAGAATTCACAACAGTACCCCCCCCCCCCTTGAGGAGGGGTCACCGAACCCTCACCAGAGCCCCCAGGCCGATCCGGACGAGCCAAATCGTCAGCATGAACATCGGAGGCAACAACCCAAGAATTATCCTCCTGGCCATAACCCTTCCACTTGACAAGATACTGAAGCCTCCGTCTAGAAAAACGAGAATCCAAGATCTTCTCCACAACATACTCCAACTCCCCATCAATCAACACCGGGGCAGGAGGATCAACAGAGGGAACCACGGGCACCACATATTTCCGCAACAAAGATCTATGAAAAACATTATGGATGGAAAAAGAGGCTGGAAGGGCCAAACGAAAAGACACTGGATTGATAATCTCAGAAATCCTATAAGGACCAATAAACCGAGGCTTGAACTTCGGGGAAGAAACCTTCATAGGAACATGACGAGAAGACAACCAGACCAAATCCCCAACCCGAAGCCAGGAACCCACACGCCGACGACGGTTGGCAAAACGCTGAGCCTCCTCCTGAGACAACACCAAATTGTCCACAACATAAGCCCAAATCTGCTGCAACCTGTCAACCACAGAGTCCACCCCAGGACAATCAGAAGACTCAACCTGCCCTGAAGAAAAACGAGGATGAAACCCAGAATTACAAAAGAATGGTGACACCAAGGTAGCAGAACTAGCCCGATTATTAAGGGCAAACTCGGCCAATGGCAAGAAAGCCACCCAATCATCCTGATCGGCAGACACAAAGCATCTCAAACAAGTTTCCAAAGTCTGGTTAGTTCGCTCGGTTTGGCCGTTTGTCTGAGGATGAAATGCGGAAGAAAAATACAAATCAATGCCCAGCTTAGCACAAAAGGACTGCCAAAACCTAGAAACAAACTGGGAACCTCTATCGGACACAATATTCTCCGGAATGCCATGCAAACGAACCACATGCTGAAAAAACAATGGAACCAACTCAGAAGAGGAAGGCAACTTAGGCAAAGGTACCAAATGAACCATCTTAGAAAACCGGTCACAGACCACCCAGATAACAGACATCTTCTGGGAAACAGGAAGATCCGAAATAAAATCCATAGAAATATGCGTCCAAGGCCTCTCAGGGACCGGCAAAGGCGAAAGCAACCCACTGGCGCGGGAGCAGCAAGGTTTGGCCCGCGCACAAGTCCCACAGGACTGCACAAAAGAACGCACATCCCGTGACAAAGAAGGCCACCAAAAGGACCTACTAACCAAATCTCTGGTACCAAGAATACCAGGATGACCAGCCAAAACCGAACAGTGAACCGCAGAAATCACTTTACTAGTCCATCTGTCAGGAACAAACAGTTTCCCCGCTGGACAGCGGTCAGGTTTATCAGCCTGAAACTCCTGAAGAGCCTGTCGCAAATCAGGGGAGATGGCAGAAAGAATCACCCCCTCCTTAAGAATACCAACCGGCTCAAGAATCCCAGGGGAATCAGGCAAGAAACTCCTAGAGAGGGCATCAGCCTTAACATTCTTAGAACCTGGAAGATACGAGACAACAAAATCAAAACGGGAGAAAAACAGGGACCATCGGGACTGTCTAGGATTCAGCCGTTTGGCAGACTCGAGGTAAATCAGATTCTTATGATCGGTCAAGACCACAATACGGTGCTTGGCCCCCTCAAGCCAATGTCGCCACTCCTCAAATGCCCACTTCATAGCCAACAACTCACGATTGCCGACATCATAATTGCGTTCCGCAGGCGAAAACTTTCGAGAAAAGAAGGCACACGGTTTCATCAAGGAACCATCAGAATTCCTCTGAGACAAAACGGCCCCTGCCCCAATCTCAGAAGCGTCAACCTCAACCTGAAAAGGAAGAGAAACATCCGGCTGACGCAACACCGGGGCAGAAGTAAATCGGCGCTTAAGCTCCTGAAAGGCAGAAACGGCCTCAGAGGACCAATTAGCTACATCAGCGCCCTTCCTTGTCAAATCGGTCAGGGGTTTAACCACACTGGAGAAGTTGGCAATGAAACGGCGATAAAAATTAGCAAAGTCCAAAAATTTCTGAAGGCTCTTCACGGATGTGGGCTGGATCCAATCATGAATGGCCTGAACCTTAGCCGGATCCATTTCTATAGATGATGGAGAAAAAATGAAGCCCAAAAAAGAAACCTTCTGTACTCCAAAGAGGCACTTAGACCCCTTCACAAACAAGGCATTGTCACGAAGGACCTGAAACACCATCCTAACTTGTTTCACATGAGACTCCCAATCATCTGAAACAATCAAAATATCATCCAAATATACAATCATGAATTTATCAAGATAATTCCGAAAAATATCATGCATGAAGGACTGAAACACAGATGGGGCATTAGAGAGTCCGAATGGCATCACAAGATACTCAAAATGGCCCTCGGGCATATTAAACGCAGTTTTCCATTTGTCACCCTGCTTAATACGAACCAGATTATATGCCCCTTGAAGGTCAATCTTAGTGAACCAACTAGCCCCCTTAATTCTGGCAAACAAATCAGAAAGCAAAGGCAAAGGGTATTGGAATTTGACCGTGATCTTACTCAAGAGGCGATAATCAATACAAGGTCTCAAGGAGCCATCCTTCTTGGCAACAAAAAAAATCCTGCTCCTAATGGAGAAGAAGATGGCCGAATATGCCCCTTCTCCAAAGACGCCTTTACATAGCTCCGCATGGCGGCATGTTCAGGCACAGACAGGTTGAAAAGTCGGCCCTTAGGAAACTTACAGCCTGGAATCAAATCAATAGCACAATCACAGTCCCTATGCGGTGTAAGGGAACTGGACTTGGGCTCATCGAAAACATCCTGGAAATTTGACAGAAACTCAGGAATTTCAGAAGAGGGGGAGGAGGAAATTGACATCAGAGGAATGTCATCGTGAACCCCCTGACAACCCCAACTAGTCACAGACATAGATTTCCAATCCAACACCGGATTATGTACCTGTAACCATAGAAACCCCAGCACAACAGCATCATGCAAATTATGTAACACCAGGAAGCGACAATCTTCCTGATGGGCTGGCGCCATGCACATGGTCAGCTGTGTCCAAAACTGAGGTTTATTTTTAGCCAATGGTGTAGCATCAATCCCCCTCAAAGGGATAGGACTCCGCAAAGGCTGTAAGGAAAAACCACAACGTCTGGCAAATTCTAAGTCAATTAAATTTAAAGCGGCGCCTGAATCCACAAATGCCATGACAGAGAATGACGATAATGAGCAGATCAGGGTCACAGATAACAGAAATTTAGGTTGTACAGTACTGATAGTAACGGAATTAGCGATTCTCTTGGCACGCTTAGGGCAATCAGAAATAACATGATCAGAATCGCCGCAGTAAAAGCACAACCTATTCTGACGTCTGAATCCATGGCGTTTCGCTCTAGACACAATCCTATCACACTGCATAGGCTCAGGACTCCGCTCGGAAGACAACACCATAGTGTGCACAACTCTGCGCTCACGCAAGCGCCGATCAATTTGAATGGCCAGAGACATAGAATCACTCAGACCTGCAGGCGTGGGAAACCCCACCATAACATCTTTAACAGATTCAGAAAGACCCTTTCTGAAAATTGCCGCCAAAGCATCCTCATTCCACTTAGTAAGCACAGACCATTTTCTGAATTTCTGGCAATATGACTCTGCCGCTTCTTGACCCTGACACAGGGCCAAAAGTGTTTTCTCAGCATGCTCTACAGAGTTAGGTTCATCATACAATAACCCAAGCGCCTGAAAAAAGGTGTCTACATTAAGCAAGGCCGGATTCCCAGATTCCAGGGAAAATGCCCAATCCTGCGGGTCACCACGCAACAGAGAAATGACAATTTTTACCTGCTGGATGGGATCACCAGAGGAACGGGGCTTCAGAGCAAAAAACAGTTTACAGTTATTTTTTAAGCTCAAAAATTTGGACCTGTCCCCGAAGAACAGATCGGGGGTAGGAATTCTAGGCTCTAAAACAGGAGTCTGCACGATATAATCAGAAATACCCTGTACTCTAGCAGCAAGTTGATCCACCCGAGAAGCAAGTCCCTGAACATCCATGTCAACGCCTAACTCCTGAGTCACCCAGAAGTGAAGAGGGAAAAAAAGACACAACAGAGTACAGAAAAAAAAATGGCTCAGCACTTTCTTTCCCTTCTTTTGAGATGCGGTTAACTCATTGTTGGCCAGTTGTACTATTATGAACTGGTGGCCTAGGAGCAGCATGGACGAGCTCTGGAGTAGGTGGCCTCTATACTGACCGCAGACCCTGAACTTAACACATCAACTAGAAGTAGCCGTGGGATGTTCCTGTCACTCCCTAGACACCTCGTCACAGCCGGAGGACTAATTACCCCTAAAGAAAGAAACAGGAATACTATCTTGCCTCAGAGAAAATTCCCAAAGGAAAGGCAGCCCCCTACAAATATTGACTGTGAGAGGAGAGGGAAATTACAAACGCAGACTGAAAACAGAATTTAGCAAAGGAGGCCACGCTACCTAGAAAGAAAAGACAGGGCAGAGTACTGTGCGGTCAGTATAAAAAAACTACAAAAATCCACCACAGAGAATACAAAAATCTCCACACCTAACTAAAGGCATGGAGGGTAACTCTGTGACTCCAGAGCTTCCAACTTGGCTGAATAAATCTTTACACAGACAAAGCTGGACAAGAAAAAACATAGCAATTCACAGAACTATTAAGTCCACCGCATGTGGACTGCAAAAACAGAGCCAGGACTTATCTTTGATGATTTGGACAATCCAGAAGGAGAAACCAAGCAGAGATGTGGATCCCTAGAAAACAATGGACAACTGGCACTCACTAAAGGAAGGAGCCAGACTAAATAGCCCCGTCCAAAGTGGAAGCAGCTGATGACTGTTGTAAAGGACAAACAGCAGCACTACCACTTATAACCACCGGAGGGAGCCCAAGAGCAGAACCCACAACAGAATTCACAACAGTGGGCTGTGCTGTATACTACTATGTGGGCTGTGCTGTATACTACTATGTGGGCTGTGCTGTATACTACTATGTGGGCTGTGCTATATACTACTATGTGGGCTGTCCTATATACTACTATGTGGGCTGTGCTGTATGCTACTGTGTGGGCTGTGCTATATACTACTGTGTGGGCTGTGCTGTATACTACTACATGTCTGTGTTATCTGCTATACGGGTTGTGCTATATGCTATGCGGGTTGTGCTATATACTATGCGGGTTGTGCTATATACTATGCGGGTTGTGCTATATACTATGCGGGCTTTGCTATATACTATGCAGGTTGTGCTATATAGTATGCAGGCTTTGCTATATACTATGGGGGTATATTATATTCTATGGGGGAGGCCGTGTTATATACTATGTGGCTGTGTTATATACTATTGTGGGGGTATATTATATTCTATGGGGGCTGCATTATATTCTATGGGGGCTACATTATATATTATGGGGAGGTGGGCTGTATTATATTCTATGGGGGCGGTAGTAGATTTTATGAGGGATGATTGCATCATTCTCTTTGATGGGGCTGCATTATATTCTGTGGGGAGGTGGGCTGTATTATCTTCTATTCGGGGCTGCATTATATTCTATGGAGGGCTGTATTATATTTATATTCTTTGAGGGGTGATTGCGTCATACTCTATGAGGGAGCTGCATTAAACTATGAGGGGGGCTGCATTATATTCTATGGGATGGCTGCATTATACTCTAGGGTGGCTGCATTATATTCTGTAGGGTGGTGGCTGCATTATACTATATGTGGGCTGCATTATACTGTATTGAGGACTATGGGGAATACGTTATACTATATGAAGAACTATGGGGTGCATTATACTATGGGAAGTGAATTGTACTACATGGATGACTATAGCGGTGCATTATACTATATGGAGCACTATGAGGAGTGTATTATGCTATATGGACGACTGAGCAGTGTATTTTAATATATGGAGGACTATAGGGAGTGTATTATACTATATGGAGGACTGTGGTGCACATTATAATATATGGAGGACTATGGGGTGTATTTTACTAAATAAGTAAAATGCTGCATATTCAGATTGTTTTTGCTGGAAAAAAAATCCTTGTTCTCAGCAGGACATCGCCGGTGTAAACTGTTGATGTGCTGCTGATAACATGATACTGTATGGTGATCTGTTAGTGATCTATTAGTGATCGTTCTGTCCCATCATTATTCCTCAGTGGTGGAAAGAGGCCGGGAAACAAGGGTTGAACAACTTCAGTATGGTCGATCAAACTCATTTAGCGGCCTGAACTCAGCGCTTGTAAATACAACCGAAATGCTTCTGTGTGATGTGCAATATGTTAACATTTGGGGCCCCATTATAAACTTTGCCTAGGGCCCCACTTTGCCTAAAACCGGCCCTGCCTACAAGTGTACAAAGATATTATACAGTCACCATGTGACAAGTGGGCCTGTGTAACTTCAAATGCCAGGGCTGAATTTTAGTCCCAGTCCAGCCCTGCATGTGTGTACTATGTATTTGTGTGTAATGTGTAAATGTGTGTGCGATGTACGTGTGCATGCATACTTGTGTGCATGTGTGTACTATGTATATATGTGTGTGTGTATTAGGTTTATGTGTGGACTATGTATATATGGTTTTGTGCATGTGAGCACTATGTATATGTTCTCCTCCTTGGTCAGGCCTAATCTGGAATACTGTGTCCAGTTCTGGGCACCACATTTTGAAAAAGACATTGAAAAACTGGTGCAATTTTAGAGAAGAGTGACCAGAATGGTGAGCGGACTGCAAAAGTATGTCCTACGAGGAACAGTTAAAGGGTCTGGGAATGTTTAGCTTGCAAAAAAAGACTGAGAGGAGACTTAATAGCTGTCTACAAATATCTGAAGGGCTGTCACAGTGTAGAGGGATCATCCTTATTCTCATTTGCACATGGAAACACAAGAAGCAATGGGAGGAAACTGAATGGGAGGAGACACAGATTAGATATAAGGGTATGTGTCCACGTTCAGGAAACGCTGCGTGTTTGACGCTGCGCAGAGCTGCAGCGTCAAACACGCAGCGTCCAGATGTTACAGCATAGTGGAGGGGATTTTATGAAATCCCATCTCCACTATGCGTGGTAACACGCACCCGGCGGCCCTGCGATTCCGGACATGCTGCGCGTGTTTTAAGATCGCAGCATGTCCGTGTACCTTGCGGCGACACTGCGCCGCCGCAAGGTAAATCACAGGGCCCTATGTGTGGGGGGCGATGATGCCGGATGTGTGCAATGAACACATCCGGCATCATCGCGTCACAGAAGGGGGCGAGGCTTAGGGTGGAGCGGGTTCGCCGCTCCGTCCAAACCGCCGGCCATCCTGAAGGTGGAAACATACCCTTAGAAAACACTTTTTGACAGTGAGGGCGATCAGTGAGTGGAACAGGCTGCCACAAGAGGTGGTGAGTTCTCCTTCAATGGAAGTCTTCACACAGAGGCTGGGCAGACATCTGTCTGAGATGGTTTAGTGAATCCTGCATTGAGCAGGGGGTTGGGCCAGATGACCCAGGAGGTCCCTTCAAACTCTAACATGCTATGTACTCTGTATATGTGTGCATTATATACACGTGTGTAATGTATTAACAGGCATATTTTTCTCTAAGCTGCTGAAGCACGATGATGGGGCAGATGTTCTTCATTGTCACTGTCCGCCCCTATCAGCATGACTGCTGGGCCAACTGATTGGCTGCAGTGGTCACATGCTTGATGTCCCTGCTGTTTTTTTTTTATTTTTTTCATTGGAGCAGCAAGGGGTCAGTACTGCAAATTCACTTAATTTTACATGTGGACTCCCTAAGCAATAACAAAAATGTAAGCCTGAAAAACCCCTTTAAATAAAAATGGTATAAAACATATTAGAAGCTGCTAGTTTGTGCATTTTACATAGAAATGTTTCCACCAAAAAATACATAAAAAGAGAAGTAGGGTCACTCCATACCGTGTCAGCCATTGTGACTGACTGCGCAGCCTGACTAGTCACGTGGTCAGGCCACAGCCGTAGATTTGTTCTTCCGTAAACACCGGCATCTCTTCTGGACAACCAATCAAAGTGCTTGGATCCGATGAGGAAGTAGCTCGGCAACCAATCCTACGCTATTTGTTATTCACGAACATGGGCGCTACGGGAACTTCCAGCCAATCAGGTGACCGTTCTCATCACTCAGCTTCCCAGCAAGTCAAAGCTGTAGCTGCGGGGACTGCTGAGTGTCCTCCCGGCGTCGGACGCGGTCGCTGTGCGGTGACTGTAGCCCAGCTGTGCCTGCCGGGCGGACGGCTTGTCCATGGCTTCCTGGAGGAGAGCGGACTCCCTGCAGCTTTCCTCTAAGGAGAGGTGAGACCCTGTCACATTGGTGCAGTCATGAGGCTGCTGGTACAAAGGAGGCAATGTGCTCATGTACTGCGCGGCTACACAAACCTAATATATATGGTATACATTGTATAATGTGCCTATATATATATATATATATATATATATATATATATATATATATATATATATATATATACACTCACCGGCCACTTTATTAGGTACACCATGCTAGTAACGGGTTGGACCCCTTTTGCCTTCAGAACTGCCTCAATTCTTCGTGGCATAGATTCAACAAGGTGCTGGAAGCATTCCTCAGAGATTTTGGTCCATATTGACATGATGGCATCACACAGTTGCCGCAGATTTGTCGGCTGCACATCCCAAAGATGCTCCATACAAGGCAGGATGGATCCATGCTTTCATGTTGTTTACGCCAAATTCTGACCCTACCATCCGAATGTCGCAGCAGAAATCGAGACTCATCAGACCAAGCAACGTTTTTCCAATCTTCTACTGTCCAATTTCGATGAGCTTGTACAAATTGTAGCCTCAGTTTCCTGTTCTTAGCTGAAAGGAGTGGTACCCGGTGTGGTCTTCTGCTGCTGTAGCCCATCTGCCTCAAAGTTCGACGCACTGTGCGTTCAGAGATGCTCTTAGGCCTACCTTGGTTGTAACGGGTGGCGATTTGAGTCACTGTTGCCTTTCTATCAGCTCGAACCAGTCTGCCCATTCTCCTCTGACCTCTGGCATCAACAAGGCATTTCTGCCCACAGAACTGCCGCTCACTGGATTTTTTTTCTTTTTCGGACCATTCTCAGTAAACCATAGAGATGGTTGTGCGTGAAAATCCCAGTAGATCAGCAGTTTCTGAAATACTCAGACCAGCCCTTCTGGCACCAACAACCATGCCACGTTCAAAGGCACTCAAATCACCTTTCTTCCCCATACTGATGCTCGGTTTGAACTGCAGGAGATTGTCTTGACCATGTCTACATGCCTAAATGCACTGAGTTGCCGCCATGTGATTGGCTGATTAGAAAATAAGTGTTAACAAGAAGTTGGACAGGTGTACCTAATAAAGTGGCCAGTGAGTGTATATATATATATCATGACTTCACTGACTTATGATTTGTAGTTATTAGTGGGCGTCATCCCATTGGGCGCACTTGTATTGTTTCCCAGTAAGACCAGTGCGGTTTCCATTTTGGGTCATTCTGAGTGATGGGGAAACCAGTGTAGAGACCAATCACACACAGGAGGTCTGGTTATTTACCCCATATGGAGACCCATCTTTACAAGAGTGGGGGGCCACAATGACATGGCTCTAAATTATGTCAGATACTGTATTTTTTGGACTATAAGATGCACCGGACCATAAGACGCACCGCAAATTTTCAGAAGGAAAAAATTGTGTCAAATGGGGGTCCGTCTTACAGTCCGAACTCAGCTTACCGGGGGGTACAGGATCGGCAGTTCTGGTGGAGCGTGGTCACGAGGTGTTCGATGGTCCGACACTATAACTCCCATCCTAGACTGGTGCGGCAGTGATCTGTGGTGCGGGGGCTGCTTGAGCATTTTGTGAAAGGCAAGAGATCCCTGCACATCCATTGCTGCAATGCGGCCGAGATCTCGTCTCCTGGGATCTTGTTGCCGAGATCTCAATCTGAGCATGCACCGTCCCCGGTGGCCATTTTCCCGGAGGCCACTGCATAGCATTAATTGATGTGCCGGGACCTCCGGGCTTTCACAAAATGCCTGCGGAGCCCCCCCACACCACAGAGCACTACTGCACCAGCCTGGGAAGGGAGTGTGATCATCGCCCTGCAGTGTCGGACTGGGACCGCGGCAGAATGGCCTGACTTTTGCTGCTGCCACACTACTTGCAGTATATTCTGACTAAAAACGCACCCCCATTTCCCCCCAAAAAATTTTTTGGGAGAAAAAAGTTTGTCTTAGGGTATGTTTCCACAGGGTGTAATCTCTACACTTTGGACGCAGCGGATACCCTGCTAAGCCCAAAGCACCGCCCCATTTTGAATGCGCGGTGATTCCGGATGTGTTCATTGAACCGTGTGGAATCACCGCATCGTATTCATAGACTGTGTTATTTATCTTGCGGAGATGGAGCGTCTCTGTAAGATAAATTGACATGCTGCGGTCTGGAAAGATGTTACGCAGGGCCACCGGAGGCTATACTGTAACATCTGGACACTGCGGATTGGACGCTGTGGCTGTAAGCAGGGTCCAATCCTCAGTAAATCCTGCACTAATCCTTAATGTGGAAACATACCCCAATAGTCCGAAAAACACAGTAATCAGAAATTGGGCTGAAGAGGGTAAATCTGGTAACCGTTGCTTGGCGCCTCCTGGTGGTTACTTCAGTGTTTCCACCACTCTGCAGCGGGCCCAGCCTGTGCTGTCTACAGCCAACGACTGACCTCTGTGGTGACCACGGGTCAGTGACTGGCCGCAGCGGTTTCATAGCTAGAACATGACTATACTTGAGTGATTGAATTTGTTAGGTAGGTAGGTAATGGTTGTTATTTTATCCTATTTACTGCCTTTTATCCTCTTTTTTTGTGGCCTCTTGAAAACCTTTAAATTGAAACAGTTTACAGCAAAGTAAACTCATCTCAATATCCCAAGACGATCAGATAATGTAGTTTAATAGAAGGGTTGTGAAAGTTGGGGCAGAAGGTCCAAATGATCACACTGATGGGTCTATTGGTGACAGTGGACCTCCTCCATTCCAGCTATTAATTTTTCCTACTACTTTAAAGGGAATCTGTCAGTAGGTAGGGGGCATGACCAATGTGAGACATGGAGAGCTGACTGTTGGTCATTACATGTCTCACACTGGTAACCCCACCTTTCATTTAAATTAAGCTCTGGGTGATCTGTGATATGTAAGAAAAATGTTGATTTATCTGGAATAAGGCATCAGAATAGTCTGTGGATATAAAGTTACATGTGCAGCAATGATTGATGTCCTGTGTGCCCCGACACCTTTCTATCTGGGCCAGCTTTCAGTTTTTCAGCAACTTGTGCTACACTCACCCTTCTTTGTGATCTTTGCTTCCCATGCACATCAGTTAGCTTTGTGTTCTCATCATACCTGTAAGGTCACCGATCGTCCGTGGACACGTTGTAGGGATGATCCATGACATGCCAGCATCAACCCTGACATTTTATAGTTGCTTTGACCGGGTATTCACAGTTTACCTCTGTCCAAATCTTCCCAAGCAGGTGCCAGCAAGATGGAGTCGAACAGTAGTCCATGAGCCGGGCCAGATATCGGTACCACCCGGAGTGACTAATTTTCTTTGGTATTTTTAGGTAGATGCATGTCTGTAGTTTATTTTTTGATATGATAGCCCTTACATATACGTAGCTTATTAACCCCTTCAGCCCTAGGCCTATTTGTACCCAAGTGCCTAAGCCAATCTGACCTGTGCCACTTCATGGGCTAATAACTTTGGAACGCTTTCACCTATCCAAGCCATTCTGAGATTGTTTTCTCGTGACATATTGTACTTCACGTCAGTGCTAAATGGGAGTCAATATATTTTACCTTTCTATATAAAAAAATGCTAAATATTCGGAAATTTTGGAAAAATCGGCAATTTTTTAACTTTGAAATTCTCTGCTTTTTACAAAAATACTGATACCCCCCATAATAGTTATTAATTTACACTCCCCACATGTTTACTTCATATTGGCATCATTTTGAAAATGAAACCTTATTGTTTTACGACGTAATAGGGCTTATAGTTTTATGCGCAATTTTTCACATTTACAGCAAAACCCACTTTTCAAAGGACCAAGTCACTTCTGAAGTCACTTTAAGGGGCTTACATAACAGAAACCACCCATAAATTACCCCATTTTGCAAACTACACCCCTCAAGCTGTTCAAAACTCATTTTTAAAAACTGTTAACCCTTTAGGTGTTCCACAGGAATTTTAGCAGAATGAAGGCGAAATTTCAAAATTTCATTTTTTTTCCAGATATTACATTGTAATCCAATTTTACCTGCAACCTAGCAAGGGTTAACGGCAAACCCAAACTTGGTTACCCTAATTCTGCAGTTTATAGAAACACCCCACATGTACTCGTAAACTAAAGTATGGGCACACAGCACAGCTCAACACGGAAGGAGCGCTATGTGGTTTTTGGGTGGCGGATTCACTGGAAGAAATCTAGGGGGCCATGTCACATTTGAAGGCTGCCTGAGGTACCCCCACAGTGGAAACCCCAAAAAGTGACCCTATTTTGGAAACTACACCCCCAAGGAATCTTTTAGGGGGTATAGTGACCACTTTGACCCAACCAGTGTTTCACAGTAGTTGGAAACACTTGGTTGAGAAAATGGAAAAAGTGCATTTTTTACATGAAGGTGTCATTTTAGGCTTCCACACAATCTGTAATCTCCTCTCTATCATAGGGAACAGATTTCAGGATGCAGGCCTTAGAGATCTGTGTGTTGAATCCGGTGTAATCGCTGAAGGATCAGTGTCTGGAGTGATGGACGGCCGGAGGTACAACAGAGCAGTGAGACTACACAAGCTGGTCTATGAAGCACTTATGAGGCTTGCATGGAAAAACTTCCTTCCATGGCTAGAAGAAAACCATGCAAGGGACCTTCACCATCTGGATGAAACACTGAAGAACATCACAAACTTTCGCATCAGTGTGTCGCAGGGATCCTTCGAAAAGCTCTTGGATAATGAATCTTGCACACTTACCCTGAAGCTCTTTCAAGTTTATCTTGAGACCCTCAGAAATGAACAACTCTCAGCATTCTGGATGTCATACTTGGACATGGTCGAGACCATGCTGGCCCTGGTTCGAGCTTCAAGAGAAGGCAACTGGATGCTTCACCTAGGAGCAATCCGACAGATGATACCATGGTGTTTTGCCTATGACAAGGTCAACTATGCCCGATACCTAACCTATTACTATGCCACAATGTCTCGGCTGCCCATAGAACACCCAGAGGTCCATGAATACTTCATGCAAGGTGGCTTTTCGGTCCAGATCGGTAGCAAGAATCCTTTTGGACGAATTCCTGTGGACCAGACCATTGAAGAGACAATCAACAAAGACACCCAGACACCAGGGGGCACAAAAGGCTTCAGCCTCAAAGTTGGAGCTGTTTCCAGGTTCTACCTGACATCAGAGTACCGCAGTATGTACTTGAGGCAGCTGAGGGCCCTGGTAGGCCAACAATATACTGACTTCAGCCATTCAGACCTACAGGTGTCTAGGATTAGAAGAGATGAAGCCGATGTCCAATCTTTCGTTCAACTGCTGGAGACAGGTTGGGTGAACCCCTTCAACAAAGAGCATAATGGTGAACTTATCAGTTTGTCAACAGCGACTGTAGCACCACCAGATGTAGCCAAAGACCTTCAAGGGGCATACAGTATAGGAGAGGATGCATATCAAACATTCAAGGATGAGCGTTTGGGTACCGATAAGCCAACTACATTGTTTCATGACAAGATGACGAAGAACAAACTTAAAACGTTCTCTAACATCCAAATGAAGACACGCAGACAAGGTCTTGGCAAGGAGGTAATTTTGAAGGCTGACAGAAACCTATTTGGCCAGATGATACTTGTAGCTGAGAACAGAAAGCTACAAATGAGTGATGTCTTGACTCATCCCCTGGGTCCATTGCCATGGGCACTTGCCAATGGTGATGGGTCTATCCGCAAGACCAACAAGGCTGCCCTCGCAAGGGAGTTGGAGAGGAATGCTCGTCCTGCAGAAGTGATCCCCGAGCCCTCTGCAACCATCATTGATGGGATGAGCCTGGTTCAGAAACTGAAGGGAAACAATGCAACATTTGGCCAGCTAGCAGGCACAGCAATGAGTCGCGCTATCCATGAGGGTGCTAAGAGCAAGCGCATTGATATTGTCTTTGACGTCTACAAGGAGACATCCATCAAAGATACAGAAAGAGTCAACAGATATGAAGGCACAGGGATCCATTTCAAGAACATTCAACATGGGCACAACATCCAGCAGTGGAAAAAGCTTCTAAGTAGTTCCTCCAACAAGGCAAGTCTCATAAAGTTTCTGGTAGAAGAATGGAAGGCGAAACACCACAGGGAGAAGCTTGAGGAGAAGGAGCTGTATGTCACATGTGAGCAGCTCTGCTTTAAGATCACCAAAGAACAGTGGGAAGAGGCTGCTGACCTTAAGTCAAATCAAGAAGAAGCAGACACACGCCTCCTTCTCCATGCTCTTCATGCAGCAGAATCTGGTTACAAGTCGGTCATCATCACTTCGGAGGATACTGATGTCATGGTCCTGTGTCTGGGCATGTGCCACAAAATCCCATCCCACCTGTTCCAGAAATGCGGTACACAGAACCGGACAAGATTCCTGGATATCACCACTCTGAGCCGAACATTGGGAGGCAGCGTATGTGATTCATTGATTGGTATGCATGCATTTACAGGCTGTGACACCGTCAGTGCATTCGCTGGCCGTGGGAAGATGACGACACTCAAGCAGTTGAAGATGAACAAGACATACCAGGATGCCTTTCAGGAAGTTGGTCGTTCATGGGAAGTGTCTACCGAACTTTTTGAGAAGTTACAGGAAATCACCTGCCACATGTACCTGCCAACTACCCAAACAACTGAGGTAAACAGGCTCCGTTATCAGCTGTTCTGTGCCAGACGTGGAGTGGTAGAGTCAAGTCAACTCCCTCCTTGCCAGGACTGCCTTTTCATGCATGCACTGCGTGCAAACTACCAGGCTGCGATCTGGAGGAGAAGTCTGCAGAGCCAGCCATGGGTTGCAAACCCAACAGACTGCGGTTGGATGATAGATAACGACGGAAAGCTTGTTGTCAAGTGGATGCAAGGGGCACCAGCACCAGAAGCTATTATACAGCTACTGTCCTGCAAGTGTGTGCGGTCATGTGAACTTCCTCAGTGTACTTGCCTCAGCAATGGCCTGAAGTGCACAGACATGTGCAGATTACAGACATGCCAGAACAAGGGTACTGAAGACGAGCCAGTAGAACAACAGTCAGATTCAGAGTCCGATGTTGAAGATATTATGGAGTAACATATATATATATATATATATATATATATATATATATATATATATATATATATATATATATATATATATATATATATATATATATATATATATATATATATGCACATGACATGTTCAGTGTGTATTTACATAACTTGGATTAAATTTTGTTACAAATACTACATCTAGTCACTCCGGGTGGTACCGATATCGTCATATTTGGTTCTTGGCTCATGCTAAAATTCCTGTGGAACACCTAAAGGGTTAACAGTTTTTAAAAATGAGTTTTGAACAGCTTGAGGGGTGTAGTTTGCAAAATGGGGTAATTTATGGGTGGTTTCTGTTATGTAAGCCCCTTAAAGTGACTTCAGAAGTGACTTGGTCCTTTGAAAAGTGGGTTTTGCTGTAAATGTGAAAAATTGCGCATAAAACTATAAGCCCTATTACGTCGTAAAACAATAAGGTTTCATTTTCAAAATGATGCCAATATGAAGTAAACATGTGGGGAGTGTAAATTAATAACTATTATGGGGGGTATCAGTATTTTTGTAAAAAGCAGAGAATTTCAAAGTTAAAAAATTGCCGATTTTTCCAAAATTTCCGAATATTTAGCATTTTTTTATATAGAAAGGTAAAATATATTGACTCCCATTTAGCACTGACGTGAAGTACAATATGTCACGAGAAAACAATCTCAGAATGGCTTGGATAGGTGAAAGCGTTCCAAAGTTATTAGCCCATGAAGTGGCACAGGTCAGATTGGCTTAGGCACTTGGGTACAAATAGGCCTAGGGCTGAAGGGGTTAATAAGCTACGTATATGTAAGGGCTATCATATCAAAAAATAAACTACAGACATGCATCTACCTAAAAATACCAAAGAGAATTAGTCACTCCGCTTGGTACCGATATCGTCAAATTTGGTTCTTGGCTCATGGACTACAGGGAGAGCGAGCTATAATGCAGAGTTACATGTATTGTATGCGTGTAAGCTGGGCATAATACACTTCCTAAATGAGGAAATACTCTTTTTTGGTGTCATCGTAGAAAGTATTATCTCGTCCTATGCAGATTTTTGTCCTGTTATTGTTTTCCAAGTCGGACTAGGCAGCAGAATACTATTTATTAACTTAGGCGGATCACTATGTATAATTATATCCTGATGATAAAGCTGCTAAAACATTACCCAGTGTACTGTATGGTCTATTATAGGGCCACTGCTTTAACCCTTTCCCCACATGTGACTCACTTGTATGTCATACGCTAGTGTATGGCGCGGCTTCAGGAGCTGAGCCTACAGCGGCCCTGGTAGATCCCCCTGTGTTACATGGGCAACATCGAGCTGTAATGACAGTCATCAGAGTTTAACTATTTAAATGGTGCTTTTTCTTCACCCTACATTATGAAATGGCAAACTAAAACTGCCCTCTTGGGGCTATGTGGATGGAAAAATGCAAAGTTATGAGTCTTGAAAGAAGTAAGGCACAAAACCAAACATTAAGTCAAAGGGAAGGTGTTAAAAAAATAAATAAATTACAGAATGCAATAGTTTCTGTTGTAAATTTTAGGGGGGGTTTATGCCAAGTTTTTCAAATGATATTATAAGGCACAATAATAGGGATCGTCTTAGTGAGTCACCTTTATTAGATGGGGGTTTTCAGTTTTATACAAAGAGCTTAATCATTGTGTAATGAGAGTTCACTTTTTTAATCTACTTTCTGTTAGTCTCACCAAATTTAGATATTTGTCTGTCAGTGAATGAGAACAAAATAGTGCAGCTCTAGTCCTGTTGAGAAGTTCTGTAGTTCTGTCTAGTGATAGACGGACCCGTGGATGTTTGGGTCTATCAGGTTTGGCCGAACTTTAAAAAAAAAAAAGGTTTGAATTGTGTACCAGAACGGTACCCGGACACCATTCAAGTGAATAAGGGCCCGAACATCCGGCATTTCCCACGCTTCCATCTGTGTGGCAGCACGAGAAACACCGACTCTACTTTACTGCCGGTCACAGCGCTGCGGTTCCCATGCTGTCACACAGATGACAGCATATGAGTCAGCAGATGTGAAAAGATTACTGCTGGTCTGGTTCGGCTGATGAGTACTACTCTCATAAGCTTACGCCTGATCTCGCTGATGAGTATTCCCTTGCTGACACCTGTCCATAGGAATAAATGTCAGTACGATAATTAGTGCAGTACATGTGTATTTTACTGTGCATGTATACAGCTAATAAATAAAAGAAACAAAAACCGCAAAAAAAAAAACCACTGTTAAAAGGTGGCATGTGAATAATACCCTTAAAGGGGTTGTCCAGGACTAACATGTTGCTATATCTGATTTTGCGGTCCAGCACTCCCACTGATCAGCGGTCATGTCCTCCAGCAGTGACCAGATGTAAGTCATACACAGAACCATGTACAGCGTGGCTTCACACAAGAAGTGGCAGCTCTTATTTTATGACGCCAGATTGACACATCCGTGTTTCACGGTATGTACTCAAACTACAAAACGTGCTGGCTGAGGGTCTCCTGACCTGAGCCCTACAGCCTCATATGCCTACGAGACTGTCAAATATGAGTCTGAGCCCACCAGCCGGTCCATGCATTCACAAGTGTGTATCCGGCCAGAAGCACCAGAGATTCACTTTTTTAACATTACGTTTGTTTCTTCCCCTGCACGTGTGCTAATGGCAATGAACTTTGAGACGCGTGAGCAAATGTTTGCATTAAATCACTGTCTCCTGATGTAATCTTGGTTTCCAGTAATGAACTCAGTTCTTTTAGATCCCATCGGTTTCTCTGGCTCAGATCATCAATTACTGTTGAATAAAAGGCAGACCTTGTATGAGAAAGGCCAGTCTCTCATGTCACATGCATAAGGTCAGTCTTCAGATCCAGAAACAAACCCAGGGGAATAAAGAATAGACTTACAATAACAAGATCGGAAGTCCCCAGTACTCTGTCCAGGGTCCACTTTATTTTTTTTTTTATGTCCTACATGACAAATGAGAATTGAGAAACGGTCTCCTCCAGCACAAACTTTTCATTGCTTGCTATGTAACATACAGTGACTGGTTCGGCCTTGGTACAAGCTCACATTCACACTGCAGAAAGAAGCTGCTTGTAAAAGGGTATGGGCAAAGGTGGGATCTGCTTCAAAGGTGTTTTTTTTTAATACCTCTTCACTATTAAATTATATATATATATATATATATATATATATATAACATCGTGATTACTCGCTAATCCCGCCCCCTGCACATTAGCTCCGCCCCCCACATCACCACACACAATCCCGCCCCCCACCACATTACCACACATAATACCGCCCCCCCACCACATTACCACACACAATCCCGCCCCCCCACCACATTACCACACACAATCCCGCCCCCCCACCACATTACCACACATAATCCCGCCCCCACCATATTACCATACATAATCCCGCCCCCCACATTGCCACACGAGGCTCCGTCCCCACACATTGCCACACGAGGCTCCGTCCCCCCAGATTGCCACACGAGGCTCCGTCCCCCCAGATTGCCACACAAATCCAGTTTTAATTTTACACTGTGAATAAAATGTATTAGTAGTATTCTGATTTTTAATTATTATTATTATTGTTATTAACTTCATTTTAAGTTAATTTACCACCTGCGTAAGCGCTATTGAATGTTGTCATTATTTACTTTAGTTTAATCACTAGCAGCGTTAATTACATAGCAATGAGCATGCTGCGCGTTAGCTGGCTGGAAACAGCTAGTTGTAAATAAGAGGGGAGTTACCAGTGTAAGACATGAAACACAGGACAGAAGAACTGAACTTAGGCTACTTTCACATTTCCGTCTTTTGCAGACCGTCACAATGCGTCGTTCTGTGAAAAAAAACGTATCCTGCAAAGTTGCCCGCAGGATGCGTTTTTTTCACATAGAGTTGTATTACCGACGCATCGAGACGTATGGACACACGTTTGATACGTCGTGCACTGGATCTGTCGATATTTGGCGGGCCGTCGTATCGAGAAAACGTTCAAGGGAACGTTTTTTCGTACGTTGTGTCCTGCATTTTTTACTGCGCATGCGCGGCCGGAGCTCTGCCCCCTCCTCCCTGGGCCTTTACAATGGACAGCGGATGCGTTGAAACACTGCGTCAGCTGCTCACTTCACTCACAAATTCACAAACTTCGGAATGTCGCGCCGATGCTTGGCGATGGCTGAGTATCGACGGAAATGTGAAAGAAGCCTTAGTCTTCTTACAAACACAGTTTTTGCAGGTCTTGAGCTGAGCTGGGCTGTATTGTAACAATATTGCAGCCCTGTCTATCTGTGAGATGGAAGCTGAGAGGAACTTGCAGATGTGTCCGGTATAATCACACACAGCTCTGCAGTGAGATCAGGAGAGCTGAGAGCGGCCATTATACCTCACACTGGTAACTCCTCCTTCATGTAATATAAGCTCTGGGGGCAGATTCTCATGCAGATCAGTGTTTGGCCCAGAGCCTGGAACAGCTCATTTACATGTAAGGAATGCATGCGTTTTCCTGGACGGAGGCATCAGATCGCAGATAATAAAGGGTTTGTCCACTACTAGGACAACCCCTTCTTAAACTAAATGTTCTGCCTGATTAAAATAATAAAGCTTATATTCACCTCCCGTGCTGACGCTGTTCCAGCAGTGCCGGCATTTGCGGCACCGGGGCGGTGATGCGGTGGAATGACACGTGATGCCTGGCGCCCAATCAGCGCAGGCGTCACTGTCTCTGCCTTGAAACGAACTGAACATGAAGAGGAATTCTGGGATCAGCTGCAGCTTGGACTTCTTCTTCATGTTCAAGGCGGAGACAGTGACGCCAGTGCTGATTGGGTGCCGGCGTCACGTGTCACAACACCACGGGAACGGTGGCGGCATAGGAGGCGAGTATAGGCTTTATTATTTTATCAGGGCCAAACATTTAGTTTAAGAAGGGGCTGTCCTAGTAGTGGATAACCCCTTTAAGGTATAATTCAATTCAGCTTCCTGTGACCTACATGCCTGTATAGACAGGAGGCTTAGAGGTGTTGGTCCTAATGACAGGTTCCCTTTAAACTGCGGTTGACCAGTAGTGAATAACCCCTTTAACTCATTCATCTAGCAAACTCTCCTGCCTATTTTGACACAGATTTTCAGCACATTACTCCCGGCAGTGTCTGGTTTTTGTACTCCTATTTTCTGTCACTGTTAGGGTTCACTCACACTTGCATTTAATAACAAAAAAAAATAAAAAATCGGTCCCATTCTCATCCAGAAAAGTGGGACTATATTTTCCTCATTTATCACTTTTTTTTTTTTTTTTTTTTTAAACTTGGCAGTTGTTAAATATTTACAGGATAATTTACAGTTTCCTGTGCTACAGAATTTTAATATGTAAGAATCGGGTGTCGCACTGTCTGGCATGCAATTTATTATTTTTATTTTTTTTTTCTTCTTGCACTGTCTGATTTTTAGATCTGCACTGCTTCTTTGAACAACATTGGCCTGAGTGGAATTATTTTTTTTTTTGTTTTCTCGCATTGCACTCATCTGATTTATATGCTAGTGTGAGCGAGCCCTAAAGGTACCGTTACACTAAATGACTTACCAACGATCACGACCAGCGATACGACCTGGCCGTGATCGTTGGTAAGTCGCTGTGTGGTCGCTGGGGAGCTGTCAGACAGCTCTCTCCAGCGACCAACGATCAGGGGAACGACTTCGGCATCGTTGAAACTGTCTTCAACCATGCCGAAGTCCCCCTGCAGCACCCGGGTAACCAGGGTAAACATCGGGTTACTAAGTGTAGGGCCGCGCTTAGTAACCCGATATTTACCCTGGTTACCATTGTAAAAGTAAAAAAAAAAAAAAAAAACACTACATACTCACATTCTGATGTCTGTCACGTCCCCCGCCGGCGTCCACAGGGTTAAAACTGCTTTCGGCAAGAGCTCTGCTAATATGCACGCGCTGCTGCCGAGAGCTTCCCTGCACTGACTGTGTCAGCGCCGGCAGTAACAGCGGTGACGTCACCGCTGTGCTCTGCTTTACGGCCGGCGCTGACACAGTCAGTGCAGGGAAGGTCTCGGCAGCAGCGCGTGCATATTAGCAGCGCTCTTGCCGAAAGCAGTTTTAACCCTGTGGACGCCGGGGGATGTGACAGACATCAGAATGTGAGTATGTACTGCTTTTTTTTTTTTTTTTACTTTTACAATGGTAACCAGGGTAAATATCGGGTTACTAAGTGTGGCCCTGCGCTTAGTAACCCGATATTTACCCTGGTTACAAGTGAACACATCGCTGGATCGGCGTCACACACGCCGATCCAGCGATGACAGCGGGTCATCAGCGACCAAAAAAAGGTCCTGATCATTCCCATCGACCAACGATCTCCTAGCAGGGGCCTGATCATTGGTCGCTGTCACACATAACGAGATCGTTAGCGGGATCGTTGCTACATCACCAAAAGCATGACGTTGCAACGATATCGTTAACACCTAGCTTCCATAACACCTCAGCAGTGTCACAGGCTGATCGCCTTCATGCCATGTCGCACTGATGCAATAATTGATGCAAAAGGAGCCTCGAACAAGTATTGACTGCATTTACTGAACATACATTTCAGTAGGCCAACATTTTGGATTTTAAATAATTTTTCAAGCTGGTGTTATAAAGTATTCTAATTTATTGAGATAATGACTTTTGGGTTTTCATTGGCTGTAAGCCATAATCCTCAACATTAACAGAAATAAACACTTGAAATACATCACTCTGTTTGTAATGACTATATAATGAGATTCACTTTTTGTATTGAAGAACTGAAATTAAATTTTTGATGATATTCTAATTTAGTGAGAAGCACTTGTAGCTAGGCCACTGACAGATCAATGAAGTAAAGGCGCATGTGCTGCAACTACAGAAATGCATATAGCAGAAGATAAAATACATCCAAACCTGGTCTCATGCCCATTTCCTCTTCAGTACGGAGGTTCACCAATAACCAGTCTTTGTAATCCGAAGTCAGGTTCTGAACCTACTGAGTGAAAAACTGTAACAGGCTGTGTGCACACGGTGCCTTTATTTAGGATGATTCTGTCCGGAATCCGCCTAAAACCAGCACCGTAAAAGCGCCCCATAAAATGAACACAATGCACATCAATGTCACAGTGATATGTCTGTTATGATGTTCCATCTTATGACATGCTCTTTCTTTACTTGTAAAAGTTCCCGACGGCGGAGCAGTCACGAGAATGAGGCTTTGCCTGGGAATACTCCAGTGGCTGCTTTGACTTCTAAAAGATGCTGTGTGCACATAGCCATATAGAGATTTACATCAGTGCTCTGTCTCGGAATCAGTCCACTCATGGCTTTGGATTATGATTTTTGATTAAATACTTCTGATAATTCTGATAATTTAATTTTCACTTTTTGTGCTGTTTTCAATATGTTACAATTCATCCGTGTTTGGTCTATGTTGTAGTGTACACAAGTAATTTTCCACACAGACCACAGAGATGTGTTGTAAGCCTTTCAGCATGCATTAGTCTGGAGCAACTCAGGAAGCACACAGGAAAGCAGAGGAAGGGGCCTGCAGTAATGAAGAGAAGCAGTGTGCTTCTGGGAAATGTAGTTTTAACAGCTTAGGCCTCTTTCACACTAGCGTCGTGCACTGCACGTCGCTATGCGTCGTTCTGTAGAAAAAACGCATCCTGCAAAATTGCTTGCAGGATGCGTTTTTTCTCCATAGACTTGAATTAGCGACGCATTGCCACACGTCGCAACCGTCGTGCGACGGTTGCGTCGTGTTGCGTCGGACCGTCGGCACAAAAAAAGTTACATGTAACGTTTTTTTTGTGCGTCGATAGCGTCTTTTCCAACCACACATGCGCGGCCGGAACTCCGCCCCCGCCTCCCCGCACCTCACACAATGGGGCAGCGGATGCGATGTAAAACGGCATCCGCTGTCCCCGTTGTGCGGCGCTTCCACACTATGCGTCGCTGCGCTGCAACGTCGCATAGCGACGTGCAGTGCATGACGCTAGTGTGAAAGTAGCCTAAGAGCTCCATCTTGAAGTTGGCTGCACAGAAGGGCCTTGAAAGAAACTGTATGATGGGCTTGGGCTGTATGTTAACCATAGCTATATTTAATTATTCCCATTGTGGGGATGGTTCTTTACCTGCATACATTTTTGCCTCTTTTTTTTTTTTTTCAATTGACTTATTTTAAAAAAAGAAAGTTACAGATTGTGTATCACAGTACATAGGACACTTGAGAATGAGATAAGAACAAAATTAAGTTATAAAGCTGTTTTTTTTTTTTTTAAATACCTAGTTGAAATTTAAACTATGGTTTGCCTATAAATTTGTTTAGTATATCATGCAAATGGGAGAGAGATGAGCTGTAATGTATTCATCAGATTTAGCTCCATGTAAACTCATTCTTTAGGCTGCTATGTCCTGTGCCAAAGAGACCAACATTGTTAATGAAATGCTATTGCAGAAAAATATTT
Source organism: Ranitomeya variabilis (assembly GCF_051348905.1). Classification (NCBI taxonomy): domain Eukaryota; kingdom Metazoa; phylum Chordata; class Amphibia; order Anura; family Dendrobatidae; genus Ranitomeya; species Ranitomeya variabilis. The sequence goes on along the minus strand of NC_135237.1, from coordinate 459,534,251 downwards.
TAGCCAAAAAATGCATGCTTCCAAGTGTAAAGGGAATCTGTTACCAGGTTTTTGCAACTCAAATGGGATCAATATGTAGAGGCAGAGATCCTGAGCTCAGCGATGTATCACTTACTTGACTGCTTAATGTTTATTTGATAAGCTCACAGTTTTCTCTGAATGCTGAGCTATGTATAACCCTGCCCACACCACTTTGTGTACCCTGTTCATAGGCAGAAATCAGTGATGGGGGCTGGGGTACACTCATGGGCTACATGGTAGCAGGTTTATGTCTAGTGAAAATCTGCTTCTAAAATAATGATTTTTATCTAAACTACAGCAATCAGCCAAGTAAGTGACACAACACTGGAATCCAGGTCTCTGTTTCTACTTCATGCTGATTTCAGATTAGGTGACTATTATTATTATTATTATTATTATTATTTATTGTTATAGCGCCATTTATTCCATGGCGCTTTACATGTAAGGAGGGGTATACATAATAAAAACAAGTACAATAATCTTAAACAATACAAGTCATAACTGGTACAGGAGGAGAGAGGACCCTGCCCTCGAAGGCTCACAATCTACAAGGGATGGGTGAAGATACAGTAGGTGAGGATAGAGCTGGTCATGCAGCGGTTTGGTCAATCGGTGGTTACTGCAGGTTGTAGGCTTGCCGGAAGAGGTGGGTCTTCAGGTTCTTTTTGAAGGTTTCGATGGTAGGCGAGAGTCTGATGTGTTGTGGTAGAGGGTTCCAGAGTTGGGGTGATACGCGAGAGAAATCTTGTATGCGATTGTGGGAAGAGGAGATAAGAGGAGAGTAGAGAAGGAGATCTTGTGAGGATCGGAGGTTACGTGTAGGTAAGTACCGGGAGACGAGGTCACAGATGTAAGGAGGAGACAGGTTGTGGATGGCTTTGTACGTCATGGTTAGGGTTTTCTCTTCGCCACGACAGCACCCACTGAGAGAGGGGATCCGCCCCTAGGAACAGGAAACCCTACGGAGAGATAAAAGGGGCGGTCCCCCTCGCTCCCACAGTTTGGTTTCCTGTTCCTATGGGAAATCCACGGAGAAGAGGATGCCTAGCCTGGATGCCGCTTGCGCAGTTTACCTGTGAGGACGGCAAGGGCTCCAGAGCTGGATGCAGCGTCGGGGGTCCTCTTCTCAGCTTCCCCCCTCTGCTGGCAGACACCATGAGGCCAGAACTACAGGGGTTCCTGGCTCATGAAAATTCCACCCGGACAGTCTGCGGGACCAAGCGCCGGGGTGAGGTAAGCGCTGCGCTTTGGCGAGCGCTCATGCGGCGTGGAGCTCCACTATTTCCCCGGGAGTCCAGAAGTAAACTCCGGGGTGAGGGAGGAGGTGGACGGCACCCGCGCTGATGCCGGTGGCAGCGCGGGTGCATACAGTATGGCCGCGACCCGGAAGTGATTAGCACTTCCGGGTTCAACCGGAAGAAGATGGCGGCCCCCATGTAAAAGGACGCCGGCACAAGCACCCGGTGTCCACAATGGATTCATCGCAGATCCCTGCGATGCTTTCTGTAGAAGACACCGCATCTACCCCACGTACACGGGGCAGCAGCAGTCGCTCTAAACAGAGCGGATCCTCCAGGAAAAAAGCCGGTTCTCCACCTAAATCTCCTCCTCGTCAATCGGTACCGTAAAGGCTTCACTGGGGTGAGTGTGCATCTACCCTCATAGGCTGACTGGTGTTCCCTTTCCTTCTATACACCTAGGGAAAGAAAACTGAAAAAACGAAGCACAAACAATGTGCGTTATGTCTCCAGCCCCTCCCGGATAGTTACAAAAAGAGACTTTGTAAATCATGTATTGCTTCTACCTTGCGGGAGGAAGCCTCAGTTAAATCAGAGGACATCAGACTCATGATAAGACAAGAGTTGCAAGCCTTACAGGGTTCTGATAAAGAACCGCGTGCCAAAAGTAAAAGAGGATATGAATCCCCTATATCTGACCCATCTTCGGATAGGGAGAAAGCAGACTCTGACATCTCCCACGAATATGTTTCCTCAGATGAGGACCAGGATATGTGCTTTCCCACTGATAGTATTGACAACCTTGTCAGGTCCTTTTGTAATACCATGGGCATTGAGGATTCTAAAGTCCCTAAGACACAGCAGGATATTATGTTTGCCGGTCTATCAGAAAAGAAAAGGCCCTCTTTTCCGGTGATAGCAGCGATAAAATCGTTAGTCAAAAAAGAGTGGGAAAGCCAGGGCCAAAGAGGATTACCTCCATCCTCAAAAAGACGGTATCCCTTCAATGATGAAGAGTTTTCAACATGGACAAAAGCGCCAAAAGTGGACGCTGCGGTAGCATCCACATCCAAAAAATCTTTGCCTGTGGAGGATTCAGGCTCATTACAGGACCCGTTAGACCGTAAAGCCGACTCACTATTAAAAAGAGCCTGGGAGTCGTGTACGGGAGCATTTAGGCCATCTATCTCTGCTACATGCACCGCTAGGTCCATGTTGATCTGGCTGAGTGACTTAGAGGAAGGACTTAAAAGTGGTCTTTCTAGAGACAAACTGTTGTCCTCTATACCCTTAATTAGAGGGGCTACAGCTTTCCTGGCAGATTCATCTGCCGACTCTATACGTTTGGCGCCCAAATCGGCAGGCCTCACAAATGCGGCACGTAGAGCCCTATGGCTTAAGGGCTGGAAAGGCGATCCCCAGACGAAGTCCAAATTATGTGGCCTCCCATGTCAGGGTGAGTACCTGTTTGGTACCAAACTGGACGAAATCTTAACTAAAGTGGGAGAAAGAAAGAAGGGCTTCCCTAATAACAATTACCTTCCATTCTATAGGAAAGCGTTCCGGAAGCCCATATTTAATAAAAGGAAAGATTTTAAAAACCAAGATCGCTGGACCCCTAGAGACGCCAAACAAAGGGGTGCATTCTTTGGGAAGCGCCCTTATAAAACTGAAGACAAGCCCCGTTAGAGCAGATCTACCTGTGGGAGGTAGATTATCCTCCTTCTCAGACCAATGGAGAAGAATAACATCGAACGTTTGGGCGAATAGTCTCGTCACCTCTGGCTTAAAGTTAAATTTTGCCCGAGTCCCTTCGGACTCATTTCTATTGACTTCTTTAAAATCACAGTCCCAACAGGAGGCATTACAGCAAGAAGTAATGAATCTTCTATCCAAAGGAGTTTTGGTGGAGGTTCCATTTCTTCAGGAGGGGAAAGGGTTCTATTCCCCGCTATTCCTGATTACAAAACCTGATGGATCATTCAGAACCATCATAAATCTTAAAAAACACCTTCTTAGAAAATCAAACCTTTAAAATGGAATCTATTCGATCCACCGTAAAACTCCTGTTTCCCCATTGCTTTATGGCGGTTCTGGACTTGAAAGATGCGTATTACCATCTACCAATCTTTAAAGAACATCAACAGTTTCTCCACGTAGCGGTTGTATTGAATGGATGTATACGGCACTTTCAATATACGGCAATGCCCTTCGGACTATCAATTGCTCCAAGGGTATTCACTAAACTAATGTCAGAGGTCATGTCTTATCTAAGATTAAAAGACACCCTCATAATCCCATACTTAGACGACCTTCTAGTAGTGGGAAAATCCCCCTCACAATGTCAGCAAAGATTATGTCATATGATTTCATCCTTGCACAACTTGGGATGGTTAATAAATTGGGAAAAATCTAGGCTAATCCCGACAACTCGGCAGGTATTTTTGGGAATTATATTAGATTCCGTAAGTCAAAAATGTTTTCTCCCGGAATCTAAACAATTAACAGTTAGAAATAAAGTCCAATCTGTACTAGATAAACCTATAATTTCCCTCCGGGAAGGCATGTCCTTACTTGGCTCCTTCACGTCATGTATCCCGGCGGTTCCATGGGCCCAGTTCCACTCAAGGTGCTTACAGTATACGATTTTGCATGAGGAGATAAAATTACAAGGGCGATTAGACGGTAAAATTTCCCTTTCTAATGACGTAATCCAATCCCTGACCTGGTGGCTACAACCAGATCATCTAGTTAGTGGGGTTCCCTGGGAGGTTAAACCCTCAAACATAATTTTTACGGATGCCAGCCCTCATGGTTGGGGAGCACACTTGGGGGACCAGGTTGTCCAGGGGCTGTGGTCGGTTACGGAATTAGACGATTCGTCTAATAAAAAAGAACTAAAAGCCATCTATCATGCCCTATGTGAATTCCTCCCTCAGTTGCACGGAACACATACCAGGGTACTCTCGGACAACATGACATCAGTGGCTTACGTCAACCATCAAGGCGGAACGAGATCAGGCACTCTCATGTCTATAACCGAAAACATCCTGACTATAGCCGAAGATCATCTTCTGTCCTTGTCAGCACTACATGTCCGAGGGATAGACAACGCAAAAGCAGACTTTCTCAGTCGTCATACCCTCCATCAGGGGGAGTGGGTGTTAAATCGTCGGATATTCAAAATGATAACTATAAAATGGGGTATACCCGACATAGATCTCTTCGCTACAAGAGACAACAGGCAAGTAAAAACATTCGCCTCAATGTTCCGAACCGACAACCCCGATGTTCTCGACGCCCTCCAGATTCCATGGACGTTTCGGAAAGCATATGCCTTTCCCCCGATGATTCTTCTTCCAACAGTAATCAGGAAGATAAGAGAGGACAGAGCGAATATAATCTTAATCGCCCCATTCTGGCCAAAAAGACCATGGTTTTCCCTGCTCAGAGCCATGTCCGTCTCGGATCCATGGATTCTCCCAGAGAATCAAGATCTGCTTTTCCAGGGGCCCTTCAACCACCCTCATGTGAAGGGTCTACGGTTGACAGCCTGGGATTTGAGAGGCAGCTATTAAAACTAAGGGGCTTCTCTGATAAAGTAATTGATACCCTATTGCTGAGTAGGAAAAGATCCACTACATCAATCTACGTAAAAGTATGGAAGAAATTTTTAAGCCTCTATCCCTCAGCCCTGTCAAAGGAAATTCCAGTCCCTATTATTCTTGAATTTCTCCAAAGAGGACGTGATTTAGGCCTTTCAGTTAACACCTTAAGAGTGCAAGTTTCCGCGCTAGAGGCTTTGTATAGTCGCAATGTTGCGGGAGATAGATGGATATCCAGATTCATCTCAGCCTGCCAGAGAGCAGAACCAGTCCATATTCCCAACTCACCTCCTTGGGATGTTAATCTGGTCCTTGAAGCCTTAACGGATCGCCCATTTGAGCCTCTACATTCTGCTCACATTAAACATGTCTCCCTCAAGACTGCTCTTCTTGTCGCCTTAGTATCGGCAAGAAGGGTCAGTGACATACAGGCACTATCAGTAGATCCTCCATTTATGTCAATATTGCCAGATAGGATTATCCTAAAAACAGACCCTTCCTACTTACCTAAAATGTGTACTAAATTCCATAGATCTCAAGAAATTCTTCTTCCTACCTTCTATAATAACCCTACAAATCAGGAAGAAGAAAAATACCATACTTTAGATGTGAGAAGGGCTGTGCTAACCTATCTAGACAGGACTAGTCCCTGGAGGAAGAGCAGGGCTCTCTTTGTTTCCTTCCAGGGTCAAAAGAAAGGAGCTGGTGTTACGAAAGGCACATTATCCCGATGGATTCGGGAGGCGATATACCTGGCCTATTCGTCTAAAGGGGAAGATCCACCTGGGACTGTAAAGGCACACTCCACCCGGGCGATAGCATCATCCTGGGCAGAGCGAGCAGAGGTTCCAATAGATCTCATATGTAAGGCCGCAACCTGGTCGTCTCCTACTACCTTCTATAGTCACTATAGACTAGATTTATCTGCCTCCACTGACCTGTGTTTCGGTAGATCGGTTCTTAACACGATAATCCCCCCCCAAATAACTGTCTCTGAAAGTCTCTCAGTGGGTGCTGTCGTGGCGAAGAGAAAACACCGGATTACGTACCGGTAATGCTCTTTTATAGAGCCACGACAGCACCCCTTCACTTCCCTCCCTTATATAATAGTTTGCATATGAGCACGGATAAGGGTGTTTGGTTCTTGTAAATATTAGTAGTTAAGATAAAATGATAATGTAGAATTGCCTACTAATACTGGTGGGCGGTTCCTCGCAATTTCTGTAACCCAAACTGTGGGAGCGAGGGGGACCGCCCCTTTTATCTCTCCGTAGGGTTTCCTGTTCCTAGGGGCGGATCCCCTCTCTCAGTGGGTGCTGTCGTGGCTCTATAAAAGAGCATTACCGGTACGTAATCCGGTGTTTTGTACTGGAGTCTCTGGGCAGTGGGGAGCCAGTGAAGGGATTGACAGAGGGGAGAGGCCGGGGAATAGCAGGGGGACAGGTGGATTAGTCGGGCAGCAGAGTTTAGAATAGATTGGAGGTGTGCGAGAGTGTTAGAGGGGAGGCCGCAGAGCAGGAGGTTGCAGTAGTCAAGGCGAGAGATGATGAGGGCATGGACTAGGGTTTTTGCAGATTCTTGGTTGAGGAATGTACGGATTCGTGAAATATTTTTGAGTTGAAGTGGAAAGGGCTTGGATATGTGGTATGAAGGAGAGATCAACGTCAAGGATTACCCTGAGGCAGCGAGCTTGTGGGACTGATAAGCAGTAAGCAGGTTACATATTCCTTTAATGATCCATAACTGCTATAATCAAAAGTATATAATTATTTAATACAACATTATGCTTTGTAAAAGAATGCTTATTTTATGACATAAGTTAGGCTAAATCCTACTACATAGTTCCCATACGGAAATCTTAATTCAGCCATAAACTTTAGATGCATGTTGGCTGTCAGACAGCTTGTCTCTGTATTGGCTTGAATGTACGCGAGTTGATGGGAGGTAAAGCTGTCGGCTAAACAGCCATCAATGGTGGATTCCCACCTTCCTGCTGGCAGGTCCAGCCATCACTAGGGGATTTGTAGTGAACACCCTTCTTACTGGTTCCATTAAATTAACTCTGTATTTATTACACCTTCTCTAGCGTTAAAACGCATCCTGCAAGCAGTTTTTATCTCCATAGACTTGCATTAGCAACGCATTGCGACAGATTGCCACACGTTGCATCTGTCGTGCGACAGATGCGTTGTGTTGCGTCGGACCGTCGGCACAAAAAAAGTTACATGTAAGGCTACTTTCACACTAGCGTCGTACGACGCACGTCGCAATGCGACGTACCGACACATACTGTGCAAAAAAAACACAACGGGGGCAGCGGATGCAGTTTTACAACGCATCCGCTGCCCCATTGTGATGTCCGGGGAGGCGGGGGCAGAGTTCCGGCCGCGCATGCGCAGTCGGAAATGGCGGACACGACTCACAAAAAAAGTTACATGGGACTTTTTTTGTGCCGACAGTCCGACTCATCCGTCGCACGACGGATGCAACGTGTGGCAATGCATCGCTAATGCAAGTCTACGGAGAAAAACGCATCCTGCAAGCAATTTTGCAGGATGCGTTTTTTTCTCCGAAACGACGCATTGCGACGTGCGTCGTACGACGCTAGTGTGAAAGCAGCCTAACGTTTTTTTGTGCGTCGTGGCCGTAACTCCGTCCCCGCCTCCCTGGACATCACAATGGGGCAGCGGATGCGTTGTAAAACTGCATCTGCTGCCCCCGTTGTGTTTTTTTTGCACAGTATGCGTCGGTACGTCGCATTGCGACGTGCGTCGTACGACGCTAGTGTGAAAGTAGCCTTAGTTAGACAGCTGAATTAAGGACAGTCTGGAGAGATGCGACAGTGTTGGCATTGAGGTCACAGAGGAGGATATTTCAGAAGATGAGGACATGCTGTAATATTTTGTTAGATTGAGGGTTCTGGCAATTGTTTTTGAGTTGGAAAGTTGGAGGTGGCAAGAGCTTGGATGTGCTGTTTTGAAGGACAGGGCAGAGTCGAGGGTTACTTCGAGGCAGTGGACTTCCTGTACAGGGGAAAGTGTTGTCATTATTGTGAAACATCTGCTAGGGAAATTGGTTAAGATGGAGGAAAGATGATGAGTTTGGTTTTGTCTACATTGAGTTTTAGGTAGCGAGAGGAGGCGGACATGGCTAACACCATGGAATTCTGGACAACATAAAGCTGACTCTGGGCTACAGCGGCACATCTGAGTGTCATGAGAGTATAGGTGTTACTGGAAGCCATGGGACTTTGAGTTGCCAAATGTATGGATTGACAAGAGTAGGGGGTCCCAGGACTGAACTTGGGGAACACTGACAGAGGGTGGTCAGGATGAGGAGGTAATATGGGATTGGGAAACAATGTGTGGTTAAAACGGTAGTAGGAACTCCGGGAGAGGGCAAGGTCTTTTACACCAAAGGAAGAGAGGCTTTCTAATAGGAGTGAATGGTTAACAGTGTTGATGGTAGAGCACATGTATAGAGAATTTTTTTTGTTAGCTTTGACAGTCCGTTTCAGTGGAGCTGTGGGGACGGAAGCCAGATTGTAGGTTGAAAGAGTTCAAAGAGTGAGTTAGATGAGAGGTGGAAAGAAAGTTCAGCATGGACATGCTGTTTGAGGAGTTTGGAGATGAATGGAAGCGGCGATCTGGGACGATGGCTTGACGCATAGGTCGGGTCAAGGGATGGTTTCTTCATTAGAAGTGTATATTGTTTCTTGCTAGTTCTGAAATATAACAAATATGTAATACAGGTCTTATGGCACATTGTGTATTCTTTACATTTTGCAGGTTTTCTTTGTTACTTTTGGACCTGGAGGAATACTTTTTTGAGCAGCATCTAGCACATCACATTACTAAATCAGGGGACGCGATAGAAAGGTAAGCCTTTGTATTAACATTAGAAAAGCCAAAAACTAAAGAAGTCTGCAGATTAGTCTCTCTTCACGTCTCAATAATTACCGTACCTCTCTGACTCATGCGTAGACCTCTTTACATTGGGTCATTATGCATAGGTGTACATGATTCTTACCACTGTATTAGAAAGTATAGGCTATAAAGACTGGGGAACAATTAAAAATTGTTAATGGCCAATACATTTGAGGTTTCTGATAAAGGTATTAGTCAGGAGTATTCTCAAACCTATATCTGTGTCCAAAAACAAGATCGGAGTCAAAGATTTAAGAGCATAAATTATATAGTTGATGCTGATGATGCTCTTAAAAGATTTTGCTCACTTCATAGGAAAAAATTTAGCAATTGAGTTAACTTGTGCCCTTAACCTGGGAAATGCAGAAGTTCTTATATCTTTGTGCTGTGCAAATAATGGATGTGCAAATAATGGATGTGGCAATCTCTGTGTCTATATGATGAAGATGGACGTCTTTTGTAAATTCTGTGGAAGGCTACGTTCACATTTGCGGTCAGCGCCGCAGCGTCGGGCGCCGCAGCGGCGCCGCATGCGTCATGCGCCCCTATATTTAACATGGGGGCGCATGGACATGCGTTGTGCTGCGTTTTGCGCCGCATGGCCGCAAGCGTTGGACGCAAGAAACGCTTCAAGTTGCATTTTTTTTGCGTCCAACTTTCGGCCAAAAAGGACGCATGCGGCGCAAAACGCAGCGTTTTAGCGTGCGTTTTGCCGCGTTTTCGTTTGCGTTGTGCGCTGCGGCGCCGACGCTGCGGCGCACAACGCAAATGTGAACGTAGCCTAAGCTGTGAATACATCCAGCACCTGTACATAAGTGTAACAGCCAAAGAGGGGGCCATGTGGTATAGTCGCACAACTGGTGCCACCTTCATTGCATGGATGCACAGATCTTTGCGTCCATTGTTAACATAGTACAAATATGGACATCTGTGGGCATTATTGGCATAGCTGAGTGATATAGAGCTAAACTGTCAGACGGTTACAGAGAACCCTTCCCCAAATTTTTCATGTTGAAATGGACTCTGGATCTAATTGTAACCGCCGTGTAAAATAAAGCTTTTTTTTTTTTTTTATTATTATTTTTCCTCTGCACTGTGCAGATATAAGCAATCAAAGTATCTTACACCCAATGAGTTAACTTTTTAAGTCCAAGTGGGTGTTTTCAGACCTTTTTCACTGTGGGTTTGTACTTCTCCATGTATGACGCAAACCTCAATAAAGAAGGATAAGAGCACCCACTGCCAATAGCGTATGTTTCTCAGTGTGTGAGATGTAATGATAGATACGTCCTCCATGAAACCATATTGGGGTAGGGGCAGTGCAGCTGAGTTTAGTGGTGTCAACTGTTGGCAATCAGGAGAGTGGTTCAGGGTGCATTAGCAATCAAACTTAAGTCTGCTGTTCTCAAGCAGCTTGTAATGGCTGTGTGAGGTCAGGGCTGTCATTACATCTCCTATAGTAGTAGCCTGCCTGTTCTGGACTACTCCCATGTGAGCTGTAATGACAAAGTTCAGCATAGCAGGCATAAGTGTGATAGTGATACTATGAGCTATCATCTCCAGACAGTCGGTGTGGGGGGAGGGGCAGTACAGTAGAAATGACAGTGCTATGAGAAGAGATCTGTTAGAATGGTTTGTAATGTGACACAATTAAACTCCGTTGCACTGCTTCTCTCCCCACGGGAGCCTTCTCTGTCATGTTAGTTATCTGTGCTTTCTAATCATGTGGGAGATTAGACCAGGAGATCAGGCTGTCTGTCATTATACATCTAAGGACACGTTCAGTATTTTACCTCAGTATTTGGAAGCCAAATCAAGGAGTGGGGGAAAAATACAGAAGTGGTGACGTGTTTCAACTACACTTTTCCTCTGATTGCTCCATTCTTTATTTTGGCTTACACATACTGAGGTAAATACTGACCAAATACTGAACATGTGAACGTGGCCTCACACTGGGAAATCTGCTCTAAGCCATGGTGGATGCTTGCTCTTCTTTCCTTTCGAGTGTCACTGCCTGCTTATGACTGGTCAGCATTGTAGAAGTACAGGAAAGAGGGACAGGGAGTCTCCACATGATTGGATTTCTACCTGTCTTCTCTCAAGTTTGATGGCATATATCTGGTGGGTGCCGATCTAGCTGGTGCATTCGGCAAACGAAGGCAAAAGGAAGGATAGGTTTCTGGCACACCGACCAGATAAAATGAAAAAAGTTTATTTAAACATGACTAGAAATAAAACGCTAAAAACAACCTGATGCGTTTCTGGCACAGCAGTGCGGCCTTCGTCATAGGATATACCGTAATAAAAACAAGCAGACATAAATGGGGAACAAACACCAGCAGCTGTAACACAAACCAAGTGAGGACTGAAAAGTGAGATAATTAGTGGAATCAATAAATGTAGAACAAGTACATTTTATAATTCATTCCCCTAGGGAATTTTGTATCTAGGAACAATATCCAAAAAGCCTCCCTCATCAATAAATGCTTATGCCAGTCTCCACCTCGTCTGGCATAACATGTAAAATGAGTAAGGCAAGCTGTTTAGTTGCCCCAGAATAGGACCTGTTGTTGGCCTTAATGTTGGCGATATGTTCGGCGATCCTCTTTTTGAATTTACGGATCGTGCAGCCAATATACTTGGCATGAAGAGCACTGGATGCAGTACACCACGTACTTGGTATCACAGTTAATAAAAGTGGGTATCTGATATAGTTTGCTGTGGGGATAGCAGAAAAGTTTTGTTATTTTTGCGGTCCACTGCAAGTATTCGGCATCGTCTATATGAACACAGCTCTGTGGCATTTAGGTGAAAAACCTACTTTAATATCCTGCCCGCTCGCTGGCCTGGGCTGTCCGGTCTCTGCACATAAGTGTATATCACTCCATTAGCGCCACATTTCAGCTAGTCTAAGTGCACCCTGAAACTTTTATAATGAAAAACTGCTCAATAGGTAACTAAAAAAAACAAAAAAAAACAACGGCAAATCCCCCAATGTGAATGTGCTGTAACATGGAATGTAACCAAGCAATTCAGGACATTTTATAGGATGCGATCTTTGTATGGTAAGGACTCTGAGATGTGAGCGTAATTCTCTAGTCATGGACTTACACCTTTATTTTTACGTAGAAGCGTAAGTGGATCCCTGAAAGTATGTTCCAAATCCCTTATATTTGAACCTGATAAAATTGAAGAGCCCATACTGAAGGTGAGCGTTTCCTGATGATCCCAGGATCAGTGTAGTTCTGTAAAGATAACGTCACATTAAACTGTTTTTCCTTACTATCTATTACAGATCGCATTGCGGGATTGCTCAAGAATTGAAGTGGAAGATGGTGACAATCTGTTCAGGAAGTACGGACTTTAGACTCTGCTTTCTCTGAACACCTTTTATCCTATGTGATGCGATGTTACATCTTTGCCCCCTTTTTTTTTTTTTCTCCTCCATATTTAGCAACAAGCACAAAAGACTTTCTGTTGTATTCAGTCAGGTAAGGATTATGTTGTGAGCAGCAAAGCTACATGTAGAAGTATACATATATTTTTGCTGCGTTTTTTCATGCTAATTTTCAGCTGCTTTTTACAGTACCAACAAAGCCTATGAGATTTCAGAAATCTTGGCACACATATTGTTTTTTTTTTTTGTGTGGTCAGTATTTTGTGCTTTGCTTCGTTTTTTGGACATAGAGCATGTCACTTCTTTCAGCGTTTCTGCTGCGTTTTTTTTCAGCATTTTTCACCCATTGACTTGAATGGGTGTTAAAAAAACGCTGCAAAAACGCAGGTATCATTATTTGCTGCGTTTTTGCTGCTGAAAATTCAAGGACATTAGCCTGGACAAAGAGAAAAAACAAAACGCACCAAATAAGATCAGGTTTTGCTGCAGCAAAAACGCCCTGTGTAAACTTGCCCTAAGCGTGGTCCTCCATTACTGCATCCATTTAATACACAAATAAGAGCATGATGTCAATTTTATAGTCTGAGAAAAGTCCTATAAGAGCAGATTTCGCTACATATTCCATTTACTACTTGATCTCAACCATTCCATGTCTTTTTGATGATCCTATATACGTCTTTGAGCCTCCTGCAGCAGCGCAGATGACCGCTGCAGCCAATCAATTTTCCATCAGAGTTGACATCCACTCAGACAAAATTTGCCAAAAATAAAGCAGGTCATATTCTGACACAAGTGTCACTCCCTCACCAGGAACATTGGTGCCAGCATTGCTGTAAAGGCTCCGCTGCGGGAGGGGAGTATACATTACATCTACTTTGTATGGCACTTAATTGATTAGACAGAGGTTGTCCAATAATGGAAAAAAAAAAAACATTTTAAACTGAGCTTAGTTTTTGCCACCAGCATTAGTTCACATCCCATCTAATGTGACCAAATGTGACCAAATGTGATCACATTATTATTCCTTGTTCTCCTGGAAATGTATGAATGAATTAAGTGCTACCAAGTGGGGGGAGATCTACAGTCTGACACTGTCCTGTAAGTGCTGACTTGTCTAATTGAGCGGTACCCGGGACCTCCAGTTCTCACGCCACGTAGCTGGCGTTTCAAGCGCCACTTGTAGCAGTGGACCGGCGCTTTTTCTCACAGCAGCACCTATCCAGGCATCGTCCAGCAACCTGGCTGTTAGCCTCCCTGCCTTATCCCGGGCCACCCAGCTCTGGCCTATCTAGGCCTTGATATACCCTTCCACGTTATATCTACCAGTTTGTTAAAAAAGACATTTCTGATGAAGGTCTGATGTTTGGACCGAAAACGTTCATTTTCTAAACTGGGTGTACAAATAAATGGAATAATCAACTTGCAAAACATTCTTCTGAGTGCCAAGTATTTTTGAGTATTGGATTGAGGGGCTGGAAACCCGACTTGAGCACCACACAGGAACCTTGAGTGCCGTGCATATTTTTCATTGTCTAATTATTGATTTTAAAAGATGAGAATCCTCTACTAGCATGGACTTGTCGGGAGAGCTGACTAGTAACGCAGGAACATCTGATTTATGAATGATGTAGTTGATTTGCTTTGGTTTTTTTGATGGGACTATTCATAGATTGTTTGTTCTTCTAGGTTAACCTCATCAAGGAACAAAACATTGTTACTCCGTACAACCTTCAGCGTGTAAGTCGCTCTTGTTTTTTCCATTTGCTTGTGTCTCGGTATGGACATTGGGGCAGATTTGCTTTTGACTTTTTTGTCCGCAAATTACTCTTTGTGTATAAAGCCAAGGAGATCTCCAGCTGTGGAGTACAGCAAGCATCATTTGAAAGGAGTAGGTGGTTAGAAATGCCTTCTCCTGTATGGTGAGACAATAAACATCCTCCAGTGCATTGAAAATTACCTTTTCGGAGGTACCGTGTCCTATAGCTGCTTTTTTAGGGGCACGTCTAACGGCAAGTCTCCCCCAACAAGCTTATGTCTTCAAGATTCTTTTAAAATAAGCCAGGGTTGTCTTAAAGGCCCAGGTGTCTTTAATTAGCAGGAGACTTCAACAGGGGTTCTGTCTAATTTTTTCCCTCCTTGGTCACATTCTGAGAACATGTGGAAGGTTTTTTTTTGTTTTGTTTTTTTTTAAAGCTCTTTTCACTTGTTGTTGTGCCCGTGGGGTTGGGGTCGCCTTGAGTCATGGGGGCTGAGCCTTGCTACATGGGTGCTGTGGCGCACCAGGTCGCTCACTATGCTGCTGCATGGGGCAGTGGTTGGAGCATGGCTATGCAGCCTTTTAGGTCAGGGACCCACTGAGGGTTCTCTGTGATACCGCAGTCTGATCAGAATGTTAAACTAAGAACCTCAATTTTGTACATTTTTGCATAGCCGCAGTAGATCAATGGATACGTTTTCGATGTGCGGTCCATGTCTTTTTCTACAGCTATGACTATCTTAAAGGATAACCTGCCAGCATGTTTTCAAAAATGGAAGTAGTGGTATGGCTGTGTAGGTGCTTGTCCCCCAATAAAAGATTAGACTTTTTTTTTTTTTTTTTTTCTTTTTGTGTGGAAATTCGATTTGTCGGTCATTAGGAAATCAGGCTGGATGTGCACTGGGGACATATCGATGATGTTGGAAGAAGCTGTCCAATTTCATTCACATGCCCATTCCCAGTGCCCTTCCCATCTGTTTTGCATATGGCTTTTGTACTAGATTTCCTATTACTATTAAATCATCTGATCGCTGCAAAAAAAAGGTATTTTTTTTAAATTGGGGGACAGGTACCTATACAGCCCTACCACTGATACATATGTGCTGACACATTGCAATTATATGGGTTGTCTCACTTTGTGCACCAGATCTGCACTCCCCAGGCTTTCAGATTGCCTGGTTTGGAACGTCCCTGCTTGATTGACAATTCAGAGCAGCGGCATCTTTGTCCCGCTGGCTCAAATTCTCCATTCTTTGGTACTGCAAGCAGAGACAGCTTTGTCTGTGCACCACTGGAGGAGTGCAGGGAGACTGAAGCTGGCTGGGATGAGGAGCTAACAATATACCGGCCAATGTTCAGCCACCAATGCTATTCTTTAAAAAATAAATAGCATTATTCCTTGAAACCTATGATAGAGCATAGTATGTGATAACATTACAGTGCAGGTGTCCTCCTGTCCTTGCTATAATGTCAATTTGTGCGGTGGGTGAGGAGAACTGTAGAATGTAAGCCTGCAAGGGCAGGGTCCTCTTCCCTCTGTACCAGTCTGTCATTTTTAATTTACTGTAAGTGATATTTGTATGTGACCCCTTCTCATGTACAGCACCGTGGAATCAATGGTGCTCTATAAATAATAGGGTTAAATACTTCATTATCACCACACAGAAAATGACAAGTTTTAAATTTTCTGGGGGAAGCGGCAGTTACTTTTTTTTTTTTTTTTTTTTATCCCCTCTGTAGTATGCTGCCTTTTTGATTGGTCTACATCTTGCAGGAGAAAAAGTAAATGTCCCCAGAGATTTTATCTGTGTTAATGACCACTTTGTTGAAGGGGAAAATATTTGTGCTCCCTACATTTTTAAAGTTAATATCTCTGGAAATGAGAAATAAATAAAACAGTAAATTACACTTCTTCAGTTACTTTATGATGAGGTAACCAGTTTAACATGGAAACTGTAGTGAAATGTCCTATTTAAGTATTTCCATAAAGTTTTCTAACTTGGTAACCTTTTTTGTTTTTGTGAATCCTTAACTTTAAAGGAACTTGTCAGGTTTTTTTGGCCTACAGCACCATCTGATTGTAGTTCATTACCTGCAGTCTTCAAAGGTGTGCTTAATGGCCCAACTTGATGTGACCTTTTGTGTAAAATTAGGTTTAAAGTCCATTTGTGCCACATGGTAATTGGTTTCATCTGATCAAGGAGGTGGTTAGATACTGATGAGTAAAGTAACACAAACTCTCCACATCCTACCCCTTCCAAATAAAACTGGATTGACATCCCCCTAAAGTTGGGAATCCTCATTAGATACCCTGTCCTCAGGGACCTCGGTTCAACCAGAAAGTTTGGCAATAAATCGTGGAGAGCTTGACTTTTTAATTCATAGTGTCTCCACCTCCGTGGCTGGATACAACTAATTGGTGTATGATGTGTTTTGCAAAAATAAATCATATCGGACTAATAAGGACACCTTTAGAAGCTGCCAGGTTTAGTAGTGAAAAATAAAAGAACTTGGCAGGATCTCATTAACCCTTAAAATAAAGATGAATCTTCACATTGGATTCATGTTGCTGTCGGGTATTTGTGTTAACAACTTTACAAGTATGAGTGGGGCCAAGAAGAAGAGGGCAGTAGTGAGAACATCCATACTCTTCTACTTCCATCACTGCTGTTCATCTTTGTTGCCTAGGACAGGAGCGCTCCCAGGCTATAGGTGACTCCTCATAAACCTGAACCTGCTATGCTAATGTATAATATATTGTGCAAATAACTTCATTCACTGTTCCTTTTTCAGGGTGGAGGCCATTTTTTCTTTCAGCTGGAGGATTCTAGAAAGGTTGATGATGTTGTACAGAACCTTCTACAGGTATAATCCTACAAGAATTGCTCTTTAATGAGAAGCCTAGTTGTGATCACCAGGAGCTTGTGTGTGTATATACAGATATCTGTGATGTATGTGACTTGTACTGTGTTTCTTTACACGATTGCAAAATCAGGATTTTCTTTTCCTTGCTTATTACATTATCGGGGTCTGCCAACAAAAATCTAATGGACTTCTGAGACGGATGTTTCTTTCCAGTTTGCAAGAGTAACTGAGACACTAGTATTTTTCATTATGTAATTGTCCGTATCATTAGATCTGTGAGTGACTGCGTACAGGAAGTGTCTGCAATTTCATAAGAACATCTAGTCTGATTATTTTTTTTATTTTTACAGCTTCAAAGAGCTTCTCGTCTAGAAAAACTTGGAGATCAGACGGCCATGGTACTGGATTAATTTTCTGTTTTAACTTAATACTTTCTCTAGTTTCCTTTGTATAACTTGTTTTCTCTTGTTTCGATACCAGATTACTGCTATTCTGCAGTCTCGTTTGGCAAGGGCCTCATTTGATAAAAACAGGTTAGTGAAAGTATGGGCACCTATCTGAAGATAAATATAAAAGCAGCTGAAGTGTCCACTACACCCGACACATAGGGATCAATATTGATCATAAGTATGGGATATTTTATTTCTTCTTAGTTCTATATAAAAAAAAAAAAAATTCAAATTAAAAGGAAAAAGTGCAAATATTTTTCAACATTTTATAAAGCAGATGCCACAACTGATGCTTTCAAAGCCAATATTCAAAAGGAACCTGTCAGCAAATTCATGCTTCCCTATCTGCGGGCAGCGTGACAGATCTCCATAATCCCTCATTACAATAAAGCGCTGCAGTGTCTTAGGCTGGGTTCAGATTGCGTTAGTGCAATCCGTTTAGCGCTAGCGGATTGCGCTAACGCAATGTCTTTTTCGGGGCCGCGTTTAGGGGTCACGTTAACGTCCCCGCTCTCACAGATCCCCAATCTGCGAGAGCGGGGAACGGACCTAAGGCGCGCCGCGAACGCTGCAAGCAGCGTCCGAGGCGCGCTACAAAAGACCGACACATCGCTAGCGCGAGCCGAAAATGACACGCGCTAGCAATGCGCTTTAACATTGCCGGCAATGGGAGCGCTAACGGACGCGGTGCACGGCGTTAATTTCGCCGTGCAACGCTGTCCGTTAGCGTTCTCCCATTATCGCAATGGGAACCTAGCCTTAGAAATCAAAGACTCCCAATTTACCAGGATTTGCATTTTCCTTCCGAGTCTAGATAGAGGGTGCACTAGTAGGATGCATGTCTCAGGATAGGGCGTACATTTTTGTTGTAGTTTTGTCACTTTAGTGGCACAATTAGTCATTCATGCACCCTCCCCGTTTCAAAAAGTGGGTGGAATTGAGATGGGCTAAAAGTTGCCGTTTTTTTCTTTTTGCAACATTTTACCAGTTTTATGCAAGTGGTTTAAACTATGTGATTGGAGTAAGGCTGGGCACGGCAAGATGTCCGCTGAGCGACCCCATTTGACTTCTCCTCCTGTGTCTGCAGCACTTTCATAAATCTGCTGATGGGTCTCTCCATTATAGCTCCTACAATGCTTTGGCTCCTGATATCTTTGATAAGAATACCATCCAGATCTCACATAAGAATGCACCGTGAGACAGTAATGTGCAATACCACCAATTCATTCTTTTTCTTAATCAGTTAAACTTGATGATTTTGGTATCAGAGGCATTATGATTGTCTCCATCATTCCTCCAGCCAAAAAAGCCTCCTGAATACATGCGAGTGATAACCGTGAGCAATCTTTCTCTGGTAAGCTCAGCTCAGTCGTTCGTTCTGTAGTTGTCCCCTGCCAGTGACTAGTATAGGAAGTAACTTGCTTCTAGCTACTAGTGTCAGCCCTATTGGCTCTCTGTATTCTGCCACTCAGAGCATAACCTTCACCATTTGCTACCTTCATTGTCTCCGGAGAGCTGGACTGACAGTTTGGGTTTGTCTGTAGGAAATAGTGGTCTTAGCTGGTGCAATGTACCGTAGATGATATTGTTCATACATTTTAGCTATAGTTAATGCATGCTGCTTTAGTTTAGTTAGTTTACTACAATTGTATGTTCTGCTACTTGCTCAAAGAAACGGAGCTAAATACCCTGGAAAAATTCCCTGAGCTCCCCTGATTTTGTAAGTTGTATACTCTCATTTGTTTTGGAGTGCAGTATGTGAAATCTCTGCTTTCTGCAGAGTCTTCTCTGGGGTGTACACTTTTATCCCTCCCTCCAACTCACTGCCAATTACGGCTCAGCACCTGATCCATCAGTTTAGCAGTCTTAAAGTGGCTAGTGAAAGTATTCTACCCCTTGTGCATTCGTTTTTGTAAAGAACATGCCTGCAGCTGTGATTTTTCTTCTTTATGTGAAGCAAACGACAAATAACTGAAAACTTCAGCGTGCATAACTATTCCCCACATCCTAAAATCAGTACTTTGTAGAGCCCTCTTTTGCTGCATTTATAGCTGCAAGTCACTTAACACAAGGCAGGTTAGATGGTTTCCTCTGGTCAATAGTGATGAGCGAATATATTCGATACTCGAGATTTCCCGAGCATGCTCGGGTGTCCTCCGA
This sequence comes from Ranitomeya variabilis, assembly GCF_051348905.1. Lineage (NCBI taxonomy): Eukaryota > Metazoa > Chordata > Amphibia > Anura > Dendrobatidae > Ranitomeya > Ranitomeya variabilis. Next base: position 459,514,834 of record NC_135237.1, on the reverse strand, counting down.
GTATTTTTTAGTGCTCGGAGATTTAGTTTTCATCAGCTATTAGCCAGACTAAGTACATGTGGGGGTTGCCTGGCCCCTAGGGAATCCCCACATGTACTCAGCCTGGCTAATAGCTGTAAATCATTCAGCTGCGGCGCTGAAAACTAAATCTCCGAGCACTAAAAAATACTCTGAGGACACGTGAGCGTGCTCGGGAAATCTCGAGTAACGAGGATATTCGCTCATCACTACTGGTTCAACAGAAATTTTCAAGTCTGACAACAGATTCTCCTTTGGATTAAGGTCTAGGCTTTGACTAGGCCACTCCAAAACATTTACACGTTTCATCTTTAAACCATTGGACTGTTCTCATTGTATTGTTGGAAGGTGAACATCCATCCCAGTCTCAAAGCACTAATAAACAGTTTTTGCTCGAATATCTTTGTATATTGAACAATCAATTTTCCCCTCAACTTGGACCATTTTCCCTGTCCCTGCTGCCGAAACACATCTCCAAAGCATGATGTTGCCACCGCCATGTTTCACTGTGGGTATGGTGTTCTTGAGGTGATGAGCTTGGTTGGTTTGGCACCAGATATAGCATTTACCTTGGTGGCCAGAAAGTTCCGTTTTGTTCTCATGTGACCACACCACCTTCCCCGTTACATTTGGGGACCCTTCCACATGTCTGTTGGCAAACTCAAAACAAGCCTTACAATTTTATGTGTAATTATATGCTTTTTTTCTTCCTATTCTTCCATAAAGGCCACCTATATGGAGTGTTCGGTTTATTGTGGTCATATGGACAGATACTGAGTCTGAGTCTCTGCTTGGGAACTCTGCAGCTCTTTCAGTGTTACATTTGGTCTCTGTGCTGCCATTCTGATTAATGCCCTCATTTCCCGGGCTTAGAGTTTTGCTGGGTGGCCCTTTCTTGGCAGATTTGTGGTACCATGTTCTTTCCAGTTAATGATCATGGATTTCATGGTGCTCCGGGGGATCATCTCAGATTTGAGATTTTTTTTTTTTTTTTTTTTATAACCCAGCCTTGACTTGTACTTCTCAACAACTTTGTCCCTGACTTGTTTGTAGATCTCCTTGGTCTTCATGGGTGGTGTTTGGTTAGTGGTACCTCCTGCTTAATGGTGGTGCAGCCTCTGTGGCCTTTCAGAAAAATATACTAACAGAACATGTGACACTTAGATTTCACACAGGGAGACTTCCTTTCACTAATAATTTGACTTATGAAGGTAATTGCTTGCACTAGAAATTTGTAGGGGCTTCGTAGCAAAATGAGTGAATACATATGTAAGTGACAATTTTTAGTTATTTGATCCCATAAATGTAATTTATGCCTATATTTTTCTCATTCATTTCACCAACTTAGACTATTTAGTGCTGATGTATCTCACACAAATCGGATTTCAAAAATATTTAAACGCAGGTTATAATGTAACAAAATAGGTTGAAAGCCAAGGGGGCGAATACTTTCACAAGCCACTGTATCAGCTGCTGAGCTGTGGTTAGCAGCATATGGGAGAGGTGACTGCTCATGCCACATACTGAGCTCCAGAAGAAACAAATGTGAATATCTGTGCAAACAGGAAGAAAGTAGTAGAATCAGGGTAGCTCAGATTTTTGAAAGTCATTTAACTCCATTTTTTTTTAACAGGTATTTTATAAGATCCATTTTTTCTGATGCTTTTCTTAAATCTGTCAGCTTTCAGAGTGTATGTGAGAAATGGATCATGGAATGTGAAGCCGAGATGATAACGCCGCTGGTCTCCAACCCGGGCCATGTGTGCATCACAGATAAATATCTCTATTTCCAGCCTTTAAATGGATACCCAGTAAGAAATTGCTTTATTTTTTTTAACTTCTCATGCAGAACTGACACTTCCCACTATATGACCAATGATGTTTAAGGCTTCTTTCACACTTCCGTCTTCCAAATCTGCACAGGATCCGTCAAGATATTGAAATGACGGATCCTGTGCAGATTGTGGAAAACGTGTGGACACGTCATGGCTATGTGCACCTGTTGTGTATGCGTCTTCGCAGCGGTTTTCCGCTGCGAAAACGCAAACACAAACCAGGTTAAAAAAAATTAAAAATCGCAGTATTCTCACCTACCGACGTCCCGCGCAGTGATGCTCCCGGCAGCTAGCGTTCATAGTAATACATTGCAAAATCTCTCTGTTTTGCGAGACTGCGACTTCTCGCAAGATTTCCCAATGTATTACTAGGAACGCTAGCTGCCGGGAGCATCGGTGACGCTGCGCGGGACGTCGGTAGGTGAGAATATTGCGGGGTTTTTTTGTGTTTTTTTTTCTTCTATTTTTAATATTAGATCTTCTTACTATTGATGCTGCATAGGCAGCATCAATAGTTAAGAGAGCGAGAGAGAATTTCCCGTCAGAATTCCACGCATGCTCAGTTTGAAAAGATGGGACCCGTCGCTGAATTCCTGCTTTTCACAGTCAGCGACGCATCCTGCACCCATAGGCTTCCATTGTAGCCAGTGACGGGCAGCGCAGGATGCGTCACTGATTGATTTTTCCGACATACAGAAAAAACGTTCCTCTGAACGTTTTCTCTGCCCGACGGACCATTTTTTTACGCAGGATCCAGTGCACGACGGATGAAACGTATGGCCATCTGTCACTAATACAAGTCTATGAGAAAATGCAGGATCCTGCATTATCAAAAATCGACGGATTGTGACGGGAGCTGAAAGACGGAATTGTGAAAGAGGCCTAAGGGAGCTGGCTTCCTCTCCCCTTTCAATAGCTAAGGCTGGTTTCACACTTGCGTTTTTTGCCGCTGCGTTTTAGCGCTAAAAAACGCATGCATTTTTTTTCTCTACTTAACATTAAAAACGCATGCGTTTTTTATGTTTGCGTTTTGTTGCAGAAATGCAACCTGTAGTAATTTCTAGCGGCGTTTTTTTGCGGCAAAAAAACGCATGCGTTTTTTTACGGCAAAAAAATGTATTGCTGTCTATGTAAACGCATGCGTTTTTAGGCACATGCGTTTGCATGCATTTTTAAATGCATGCGTTTCTATAGAAAAACACAAGAAAAAACAAGAAAACCCTAACCCTAGGGATCCTAACCCTAACCCTAGGGATCCTAACCATAACCCTTAAAGTTAGGGTTAGGATCCTAACCCTTAGGGTTAGGGTTAGGATCCTAACCCTTAGGGTTAGGGTTAGTATCCCTAGGGTTAGGGTTAGGATCCCTAGGGTTAGGGTTAGGATCCCTAGAGTTACTAGGGATCCTAACCCTAACCCTAGCTATTTCTGTTTATAGTGGGTTTTCTAGTTGATTTTGATGATTGGCAGCTGTCACACACTTCTCAGCATGCGTGTAAAAAACGCAAACGCAGGAAAAAATGCATGTAAACGCAGCAAAACGCCGCTTTTTTTTTCTGCATGCAAAAACGTATGCGTCTAAAAAAACGCAGCGTTTGCACGCTTTTACATGCGCTTTTTTAACACATGCGGTTTTTTTTTAAAACGCGTTTTTAAACGCAAATGTGAAACCAGCCTAAGCCAGCCCACCTCTGTCTGCATCAGCAGTGATGGAAAAAATAGTCTGCTTCATGTAGTCAGGTGGACAGTCATTCTTCATACACATTTACTTGTCGTGTGTTGACCCAGAGACTGGAGGATGGCACTTTCTGTGATGGAACAAACCTGGAAGTAGAGTGACATGGCGCTGGCAAAGGGAGTTGTGCTTGGGTCAGCAGGAGCCAGATGTGACAAAGAGCCTAAGGCTATGTGCACACGTTCAGGATTTCTTGCAGAAAATTCTTGAGAAAAACCTTCAAATTGCCTCTTCTGAGAAAAAGAGGACTTAAACTCTATAGCGCCACCTGTTGGAAGTAGCGATCCTACAAGTCACAATCAACCCTTTAACGAGTCGTGCAATATGACTTAGGATAAAAGCCAAATCAGTATCTCAATCCGCAGACACGGTGTTTCGGGCTGTTGGCCCTCGTCAGTGCGAAGCATGAGAACTGATTTGGCTAGGTGAGAGGCTCTGGACTGGGGTCTAAGGGATAACGTTTCTCCTTATGGAGAGTGACATACCAGCTGGCTTGTCAAGGTAAGGAGGCTTATTCGCCGTGCAATGCTCCTCTGGGAAATTAAATATGCAAATTGCCTCTTCTGAGAAAAAGAGGACTTAACTCTATAGCACCACCTGTTGGAAGTAGCAATCCTACAAGTCACAATCAACCCTTTAACGAGTCGTGCAATATGACTTAGGATAAAAGCCAAATCAAAGCCTCCTTACCTTGACAAGCCAGCTGGTATGTCACTCTCCACAAGGAGAAACGTTATCCCTTAGACCCCAGTCCTGAGAAAAACCTGAAATTTTCTGCAAGAAATCTGCATGCGTTTTTTGCCGCGTTTTTTTCCCAGACATTTCCCAATGCATTTTATAGTGGGAAATCTGCAAAAAAAATGCTAAATTAATGAACATGCTGCGTTTTTTACCGCGATGCGTTTTACTCTGTCGCCTCATTGGGGGACACAGGACCATGGGTGTTATGCTGCTGTGCACTAGGAGGCGACACTATGCATAATCTGAAAAAGATTAACTGTGGCTCCTCCTGTGCAGTATAAACCCCTGGACGGCATCAGCCTTCTCCAGTTTTTGCTTAGTGTCACATAGGAGGCACACCTAAAAGATTTTACTCCGTTTTTTCCGACGGGATTACAGATGAAGAAAAGAGGGTCTCCTGTGAGACTCCCAGCATGGCTCCTTCGTCGGCCCCCTATTATGGGGTGCCCAGTTGAAGTAGAGATGGCTATTCCCCATGTTGCTCCTTCCCCAGTCCCTCGGGTGCTGGTTCGAAGTCGAGACCCCCCTCCTTCCCCAATTCCTTTTGGTTTCTGGGTTGAGGTCGAGGTGAGGATAAAGGCCCCTGAAGGTGACAACAGCACCCTCCCTATCCCCCACTGGGGGTATTAGGTTGAGACACCTCAGGTAGGGCCTGTACAGGCAGCATTCTACAGCTCTCAGCAATGGGCCAGCACACTGCGCCTGCATCCAGGGACCCCAGCCCAGCTGCGGGCTCCTGTTGGGGCCGGGGGGAGTGCAGGCAGGCATGGCACATTCAGACACAGGGCTCCCTGCGCCCCTGTCTCTGCGGCAGCACCAGCTCTATACTGCCTCAGGGAGACCCCTACCGGCTCCCCCTTCCGCTTATAGCCCCACCGCCATCCTGCCTTTAAATCCGGAGGGGTCCGGTTCAGATCCGACCCCCTCCCGGACTTTCGCGCCGGCCTGGAGCCCTTCTGGGCCTCAGGCATCTAATTTAGGCCCCGGCTTCAGCCTAGCTGAAGCCACCGCCTCCTCTCCGCCCCCCCGGCCCGCCCCACGGATGACAAATGACACTCTACAGTGTCATAAAGTGGGTGGATCGAGACAGAAAGGGCGCGTTTTTACACAGCTTTGCCGCCTTTTTCCAGCTCTCCGCCCCCTTCTCCTCCTTTCCTCTCTGTCTCAGCAGCCATTTTCGGCTGCAGATTAACCCTGCATCTCCCGGTCTGCAGGACCAGGACCAGGCAGCCAGTCTCCGGGGGGCACAGGCACAGGACTGTGGATCTTCGGTGCTGGACCTAGGGGCACACTGGTGGGGTAAGATCACAGCTGGGTTTTTTACTCAGCTGTGAATCCATACTACCTATAAGGCTCCCCTATAGGTTTCTCTACCCCTGTAAGGTCCTCTGCTGGCAGCACTTCTGCACTCTGTGCACTATGCCGGGCTCAAGGTCCAAGAGAACCAGGCAGAACTGCTATTATGCATTCTGCACAGCCTGCGGGACCGCTCTCCCCAGTAGTAGCACGTACCCGCATTGTCAGAGCTGTATACAAACTAATGTGTCAGAGCCCCAAGAAGCCCCTGCCAATGCCTCGGTGTCTAATGCCACGCCGGAATGGGCTACTCAGATATCGCAATCTATGACGCAGTCTATAGATAACCTAACCTCCACATTTCTTCAGGCTCTGCAGGGTCATGCCCCGGCTATGACCGTTACCCAGCAAAGGGAGAGCTTGACTCAGGAACAAGATGACCCTGGCACATCCACGTCTAGGTCAGGACGCAAGCGGACCCATAGATCAAGTCCATCTGCGTCATCCCATAGCACACGGTCATCCCCCTCTAGGGATAGACACCGTAGCTCCAGGTCATCTAGACCGTCCCATTCCAGGGACAGACAATGCAGATCTCCGCAATCCCCGACCAGAGAAGGCCTCCTCCCCGGCCCACTTAGCAGGGGACGCCTCAGTGATACACAGGATTCGGAAGGCATCTGCGACTCTGACTCAGACAGAGAAACGGAGGGGTCCCTGATCCCAATCCCTCCTAGCAATACAGCGCTAGTTGAGGACATAATTTCATCCATCCATCGGGTGCTGGACATTTCTGATCCGCCACCAGAGGCCCCAGAACATAAGATTTCCTTTGAAGGACCTCTGAAGCCGCCTAAGGTTTTCTCTAACCACCCAGAGTTTAAGGCGATCCTTAAAAAGCAGCTCTCACAGCCTGAGAAAATTGCGATTAGCAAATTTTATCTGGAGGCGAGGTACCCCTTCCCACAGAAGGACACCAAGGAATGGACAGATCCACCTGAAGTGGACCCCCCAGTCTCTAGGCTAGCAGCACAGACCCTCCTTTCACTGCCAAATAGCTCAACCCTCAGGGACGCAGCAGACCGGCAGGTAGAACGCATGGCTCGTTCAATTTTCGAGGTAGCAGGGGCATCCCTGGCTCCCGCATTCGCCTCAGTTTGGGCTGCCAAGGCCATTCTGGCCTGGGCAAAGAATTTACAAGCTCTCAAAGCATCCGCTCCTGAGCTGTCGGACCAAGCGGTTCAAATAGCAGTTGTAGCAGACTACATGCTCCATGCAGCTCTGGATTCAGCAAGGGGAGTAGCAGGGATAGCATCAAACGCCATCACGATTCAGCGTATCCTCTGGCTGCTGGAATGGAAAGCGGACGCAGCCTCAAAGAAGTCCCTCACGCACCTCCCCTACCTCAGTGGGAGACTTTTCGGTGAACAGTTGGACACTATGATATCCAACGCCACCGGGGGTAAGAGTACTTCTCTTCCCCAACTGAAACCTAAACGCACTTACAAGAAGCGTAACCAAACTCGATTCCGATCCTTTTGGAATTCCTCCGGCTGGTCCGTCTCGCGTCCAGCACAAAATCGTAACTGTTCCCCACGCAGGGACAACTCACGATCGACGCAAAGGTCGGACAAGACCTGGCAGTCAAAAGCAGGCCAGCCTAAGCCCAGAGGAGGAAATTCTCAGACTTTTTCCTCATCATGACTCACGGACTCCGGAAGACACCACACCAGTAGGCGGCCGACTTTTGCTCTCTCATCAAGTCTGGCTGCCTATTACAGAAGACAGGTGGGTCATGGAACTAGTGTCTTCCGGATACAAAATAGACTTCACCCACCGGACCGATTCTTCCTCTCTGTCCCCCCAAAACCACCAGCCAAGGCTCGTGCCTACCACCAAACGGTCTCCTCGCTTTTTCAAGCAGGAGTCATAGTAACAGTACCCACGACCGACCGCTTCCGAGGGTTCTACTCCAATCTGTTCGTAGTTCCCAAGAAAGGAGGCAGCGTACGGCCCATACTAGACCTAAAACAGCTCAACAAATATGTACGGGTCCGTCATTTCCGCATGGAGTCTTTTCGGTCCATCATTGCGTCCATGGAAAAGGGAGAATATCTCGCCTCCATAGACATACAAGACTCATACCTGCATATACCCATTGCACCTGCCCATCAGAGGTTTCTCAGGTTCGCAATAGGCCAGGACCACTACCAATTCGTGGCTCTCCCTTTCGGACTCGCCACGGCTCCCAGAGTGTTCACCAAGGTCATGGCAGCCACCATGGACGTCCTGCACTCCAGAGGCATAGTAGTCGTTCCATACCTAGATGATCTACTCATCAAGGCTCCCACCTTCAAGGACTGCGAGCTCAGCGTCTCAATCACAACCGATACTCTGTCGCATGGGCTGGTTAATCAACCTACAAAAGTCATCACCAACCCCGAGTCAGTCCCTGACCTTCCTGGGAATGTTATTCAACGCCTCCAGGGGTCTAGTGCTCCTTCCCAAGGACAAGGCACTGGCTCTCCGACTAGCTGTTCGCACCCTCCTCCGCAAACCTCCTCGATCTCTCCGGTTTGCCATGAGAGTCCTCGACAAGATGGCGGCAGCAGCAATAGAAGCTGTCCCATTTGCCCAGTTTCACCTCAGACCTCTCCAACTAGCCATTCTCAAGTCCTGGGACAGGAATCCCTTTTCTCTCGACAGGGAGTTCCAGCTAATGTCGTCAACCAGGAGGTCCCTGCACTGGTGGCTCAAGCCAACCTCGCTAGCAAAGGGGAAATCCTTTCTCACAGGTCAATGGAAGGTTCTGACCACCGACGCGAGCCTGACGGGTTGGGGTGCGGTGCACCTACATCACAGGGCACAGGGCAAGTGGTCCCCAGTGGAAGCGACCATGCCCATCAACATCCTGGAAATTCATGCCATCCTTCCGGCATTGAGGGCCTTCCATCACTTACTGGCAGCCTCTCACATCAGAATACAGTCGGACAATGCCACGGCTGTGGCATATGTGAATCACCAAGGGGGGACCCGCAGTACCCAGGCGATGCGAGAAGTGTCACACATCCTCCGCTGGGCGGAGGACACAGGGTCGGTTCTTTCGGCGGTCCACATTCCGGGTGTGGACAACTGGGAAGCAGACTTCCTCAGCCGACAAGGAATAGACTCGGGAGAGTGGTCTCTCCATCCCGAAATTTTTCAACAGATCTGTCTCCGCTGGGGGACCCCGGATGTGGACCTAATGGCATCCCACTTCAATGCCAAGGTCTCCAACTTCATGGCCAGAACACACGATCCGCGGTCGCTCGGAGCAGACGCTCTGGTTCAGGACTGGACCCAGTTCCAGCTTCTGTATATTTTTCCACCTCTCCCCCTGATATCCAGAGTGGTGAGGAAGATCAAACAAGAGGGAGTTCCAACCATCCTAATTGCACCGGACTGGCCCAGACGCACATGGTACGCCGACATCGTACAACTCACAGCAGACGCCCCCTGGCGTCTCCCCGACCGCCACGATCTTCTATCACAAGGCCCGTTCTACCACCATGACTCAGGGGCTCTCAATTTGACGTCGTGGCCCTTGAGACCTGGGTTCTAACCCAGGCAGGGCTCTCGATGGACGTCATTGGAACCATGATCAGAGCACGGATACCAGCCTCTGCCAAGATTTATTACCGTACCTGGAAAGCTTTTCTTTACCTGGTGCGAAACTCGTGGCCAGATCCCACTCCCTTATTCCCTACCCAAAGTACTTGGTTTTCTCCAATCTGGTCTGGAGGCCAGGCTGTCATTGGGCTTGCTTAAGAGCCAGGTATCAGCCCTCTCAGTGCTTTTTCAAAGGCGCATTGCTACCAAGCCGCAAGTAAGGACTTTCCTTCGGGGGGTTTCCCGATTGGTTCCCCCCCTACAGACGACCGCTAGCTAGAAACGTGGGACCTCAACCTGGTCCTGACAGCATTGCAGGAACCACCCTTCGAACCCCTTAAGGAGGTCCTGCTCCGCCTTCTTTCCCAGAAGGTGGTTTTCCTGGTGGCAATCACCTCGCTACGCAGGGTGTCTGAACTGACAGCACTCTCCTGCAGACGGCCCTTCCTGGCTTTTCACCAGGACAAGGTAGTTCTTCGTACGGTCCCATCCTTCCTTCTGAAGGTTGTGTCCGACTTCCACCTCAATGAGGAAATTTCACTACCATCCCTTTGTCCGGTCCCAGTTCATAGAGTGGAGAAGGCTCTGCATACGCTTGACCTTGTCAGGGCATTGCGTACATATGTGTCTAGGACTGCGTCCTTCCGGAGGTCTGATTCTCTTCCTCCTTCCGGAAGGCGGCCACAAGGGTCTGCCAGCTTCCAAAGCTACCCTTGCCAGGTGGATCAAATCCACCATACAAGAGGCCTACCGCATTAAGAATTCTCCTCTTCCAGCCGGTATTACGGCACACTCTACACGGGCGGTAGGGGCCTCCTGGGCCATTCGGCACCAGTCTTCGGCACAACCTGTGTGTAAGGCGGCCACTTGGACTAGCTTACACACTTTTACTAAACACTACAGGGTTCATACCCAGTCCTCAGCGGACGCGAGCCTGGGTAGATGTGTCCTGCAGGCGGCGGTGCCCTAAGTATAGGGGCCTGTCTGCACAATATTCGTCCATTGCTTCCCACTCAGGGACTGCTTTAGGACGTCCCATGGTCCTGTGTCCCCCAATGAGGCAACAGAGTAAAGGAGATTTTTGTGTACTCACCGTAAAATCTTTCTCTTAGCCTCTAATTGGGGGACACGGCTCCCACCCTGTTGCCCTTTCCGGGCCGTTGTAACTGTTGAGTTCTCATATTGTTTTCTTGAGCTCGTACATAGTTGCCTTCTTACAGGCATAATTATGTTATTCATGTTACATAGTTGCCTTCTTACAGGCATAATTATGTTATTCATGTTACGTTCCTCCTACTGCTTTTGCACAAAACTGGAGAAGGCTGATGCCGTCCAGGGGTGTATACTGCACAGGAGGAGCCACAGTTAATCTTTTTCAGATTATGCATAGTGTCGCCTCCTAGTGGACAGCAGCATAACACCCATGGTCCTGTGTCCCCCAATTAGAGGCTAAGAGAAAGAGATTTTACGAAAAAAAACCGCATCATGTGCACAAAACATGCGGAATTCATTCTAAATGATGGGATGCATATTGTATGCTGTTTTTTTGCGTTTTTATCGCGAAAAAAACGCGAAAAATCAGCAACGTGTGCACACAGCCTAACTCTCACTGGGACTCTAACTAGTCCAATCACAACAGCATGCCACCTATGCTACGGTCAATACTTACCACGACATTTGAGGAGTTTGACAGAGGGAGGCCTAACAATGCCCACTACTTGGTCTGCCATGGACCATAGCCTAATAGATCCTGAGGGACAGGCTAAGATCAATTTCCCTCTTGGCACTAGTAAATGTAAAAATTAAAGAATATAATTTAATTACATTTTTACAAAAGTAGAAAAAAACAACAATCTGTTTATACTAATGAAAAGTGGTTTAATGTGGAAGACCAGAACCCGCTCCAAAAAACAACTCCCTAATGAGTGGTATCATGAAACTATATCACGGTTTATTCTGCACAGTGAACACCACAGAAAAAAACATACAACATTGTCAGAATTGCTGTTTTTGTACATCCTACATCACAAAAAAATTAAATATGATCAAAAGTGGCACCAATGAAAATTATAACTTGTCCCACATAAAACCAAACCCTCTGTCTACTGACAAATAAAAAAGGCTATGGGTTTTGGCATATGGAGACTTTTTTTTTTTTTTTGTTACCCTGTAAATGGCCAACTGTGTTTAAAAATCCAAAATCTTTCTTTTTTGTTATTTTCACCTCCTAAAAATGATAAATAAGTCATATACGGTATATAATTTATGGCCCAGAATATAGCGACGCAAAAGGATTTTCTTCAAACGTTGCACTTATTCCACAAAAGTAATAAAACATAAAGCTGTATAAATTTGGTATTGCCATAATCCTGCTGTCCTGCAGAATACAGTTAGCAACACCTATAGCAAATGAAAAGCATTAGGTAAACACATAAATGGCAGAATTGTTAATTTTAAGATTTTACCCACAAGTTTTAACTACTGCACTGATCTTTCGTTTTCAAAAGTCTCCATTCAGAAGTAAAATCTGTGTTGGTGCTTATAAAGTCTACTAGATGGTGGCCCGATTCTAACGCATCGGGTATTCTAGAATATGTATAGTAGTATATAGCACAGCCCACGTAGTATATAGCACAGCCCACGTAGTATATAGCACAGCCCACGTAGTATATAGCACAGCCCACGTAGTATATAGCAATGTGGGCACCATCTCCCTGTTAAAAAAAAAAACAAAAAAAACAGAATTTAAAATAAAAATAGTTATATACTCACCTTACGTCGGCCCCCCGGATCCAGCCCAGGAGTTACCGATTCTCCTCGCGACGCTCCAGTCCCAAGAATGCATTGCGGCAATACCACGTGATGATGTAGCGGTCTCACGAGACCGCTACGTCATCATCTCGCGAGACGGTACGTCATCTCCGGTCATTGCCGCAATGGATTCTTGGGACCGGAGCGTTGCTAGGAGCGGGAAAGGCTCCGGAAGGTGAGAATATAATGATTTTTTATTTTTTTATTATTTTTAACATTAGATCTTTTTACTATTGATGCTGCATAGGCAGCATCAATAGTAAAAAGTTGGTCACACAGGGTTAATAACAGTGTTAACAGACTGCGTTAAACCGCATTATGCCGCTGTGTAATGCAGTCTGGTTAATGGACTGCTAAACCGCTATGGGGGCACTGACTGGGGAGTTGGGAGGGGGCACTGACTGGATGGAAGAAGGGAAGGGTGACTTTGCGGCCGGACTGTGCCCGTCGCTGATTGGTCGCGGCCGGCAGCAACCAATCAGCGACGCTGGATTTCCGTTACAGACAGACAGACAGACGGAAGTGACCCTTAGACAATTATATAGATAGACATTCTGCTGAAAGTTCTCCTGAACCAGTGACAGTTCTCCATCTGTCACTTATGGCTCCTCCCCCTCCATCGAATTTTAAAAGCACCGATCTCGTCTGCTATTTTGGTGATTTGGAAATTGTCTTCACTGATTTACAGATTTTACATTTGAATTAAGAGTGGAAGATCAGTCCAAGAGAAGACAGAGCCACGTTTCTCTTGTGTTCTCTTGATGTATGATATAAAGAATAACAATTTTTATGACTTTAGACCGGTTTCACATTTGCGTTTGTAGGAGCTGCGGAGGGCGGCGGACTTCCTCCGTGAAGCCCCGCCCTCGGCCGCACCTCCGTCGCTAGCTCCGCCTATTTCTGCATGCGGCCTGTGTACCTATCTTTAACATTAGGTACGCAGGTCGTGCCGCTGTATGCGGATGCTTCTGCATGCGTCGTTTTGACAATGCGGCGACCAGTGTAGAACGCAGCTTGTAGTAATTTTTTTTTTTTCCGCATCGTCAAAACGACGCATGCGGAAGCATCCGCATACAGCCGCACGACCTGCGTACCTAATGTTAAAGATAGGTACGCTGGCCGCATGCAGAAGTAGGCGGTGCTAGCGGCGAAGGTGCGGCTGAGGGCGGGGCTTCACGGAGGAAGTCCGCAGCCCTCCGCAGCTCCTACAAACGCTAATGTGAAACTAGCCTTACGTATACCAAAATAGTCCAACTCGTTATGCAAAAATCAGCTCTCCTACAGCAACATTGATGTAAAAACTAAAAATTGATATACTTTATTTTGAGCGAGGTTGAGCACTTAGTAAACGTATTAGTTGGATCTTTTTGTAATGTGCAGAGCTTTTAACAATATTCCTGTGCACAATTGTTGACCTACTAATGGAAAATTAAAATGTTAACTTTTTTTTTTTATTATTTATTTATTTAACAGAAGCATGTAGTTTTTATTAGCCTGGCTGACATTCGTCGAATATATAAAAGGAGACATATGCTGATGCCTCTGGTAAGACAAGTGACAACTAACAGGTCGATGATTAGATTTGGACTGGAGAAGAGAGTAATGATTGGACCATAATGTATATGAACAATTGTCTTAAAGGGAACCTGTCATCTAATTCATGCTGCCCGAACCATGGTCAGCATCAATCTGAGACCGGCTGTGTTATTGCAAACATTTATGTTTTACTCTAAAACACTGGTGTGTCATAGAAAAGATGGTCCTAGCCTGGTCCCCTGCAAATTCTCCTTGCCCAAAAGGTCTTTCCCTATGTGGGTACACAAAAGAGACTTGCCAGTCAAAGGGATCACCGCAGGGAGTAGCCGCCAAGGATTTACCTAGGACAAGACAGCGGACACCAACTTTCCAAAGCATGTTTTTTTCTGAAACTCCGCAGGGCTTCAGTGTAATATATACACAGGTGCAATAATGCAGCCGATATGTGATTTATGCGACCTCTCAGAAAAGCATGAATCAGATGAGCGGTCCCCTTAAGAGGATCTTTCAGATTCCTGATAACTCTTTTGTAAATGCTTGTATTCCTTATGAAATACCATTTCTGGAGCATCTGATTCATACCTGTGTATAGTGTTCCTCTATTGCTCCTCCTAGAAATGTTAGCAATGAATTGACAACTAGCTGTGACTCGAATTTAATCATTTATTCTGGGAACATAAGTTGTCAGGTTTTTTTTGTTTGTTTTTTTTAGTAAATATTCAGGAGCAATATTAATGGCACAAAGTTATGAAAGATTATCAGCTATTGTTATTACATGGGAAAGGATTTAGTAAAATAGGTCAGGTGTGATGACAGCTCCTCTTTCACACCCACCATATTGTTACTACTTGCTATTCCTTGGGTTGAATAGGCAGCACGGTGGCTCAGTGAGTAGCACGGTTTCTTTACAGCATTGGGGTTCTGGGTTCAAGTCCAACCAAGTAAACCTCTGCAAGGAGTATGTCCTGTATGTTCTCCTCGTGTTTGCGTAGGTTTCCTCCGGGTTTTAAGATTTCTTCCCATACTCCAATGTCATACTCCTAAGGAATTCAGATTGTGAGCCCCAATAGAGACAGTGATGTCTACTAAGTGCTGGGGAATATGATGGCGCTATATAAAAGTGAGTAACTTAATAAAATTGTTCAGTTTGCAATGATTGCAGTGGAAAAAAAACACTTTGATGTGGCTTCAATATTGTGAGATACTGGAGCTCTCCTGGTCCATACATCTATGTAACCTATTCTAGATTGGTCTCGTGAGTGCCGGGTTACATGGCTTCCCATGGCATTTTTTAACTGCTAGATTTGCTCTGAAGTGGAAGCTATTCACTAAATGGTAGTTCCCATTGTTTAGTTTTAGGTGTACAACCAGGTACGGATTGGGGCTGAAATTCAGTCCTGGCATTTGAAATCACACAGTTGTTGTTCCTGTCCCCAAGCACTAGATGTAATATATTACTAATATTACCCTGGATGGAGGAAAGGAAGATTTTCTACAAGCCCAATATTTCTAATGATACCCGTGGCCTGCTGGAGTAAGTGACTGAGTCAGCGACTTTGTGCTCCATCACAACTCTTAACAGTATGGATGTCTTAAGAACACCGATTCTGCTAACAACATAGCAGACAAGGCAGCCCACAACCAGGCAGGCCCTTCTGGCATTTGCCAGAGTTGCCAGTTGGCCAGTCCGGCCCTGTGTACAACTCAACAGCCCTCTGGTTTCTGCGGGCCAAGCACTCATGCTTGATTCACAGTTCAGAGCAGCAGCATCGTTGCTCCACTTGTCTAAACTTTTTTTTCTCCTGATGGTGCTACATGTGACAGCTTTGCCTCCGCCGGATTGGGAGCTGACAGTGTGCTCTCATGATGCTGTGCAGTGCTTACAAGTTCAGTGGGTAAAAGCTTGTAAGTTCTGCATATGTTGGGTCACCGCTGATGTACAGCAGCGGTAAACAAAAAAAGAATAACACTTGAAAAGGGTTGTCCGCTACCTGGACAGAGCCCTTTTTAAAAGTAGCCCCCTTGTAAAATGGAAATATATACTCTTCTCTTGCAGCGGTGCCATTCTAGCGATGTCTGCTCTGGGGCTCCTGTGACTCCTGTGACATTGTTATGCCATATAAACCCTGCAGCCATATAGCGCCCCATATTGGGTTGCTTTACTTTTGCTCCACCACTCATAAGCAGAAAATTGCAAGTGTAGCAGCCACTGATGGGTTGCAGGGCTCACATGGCATAGCATTGTCGAGAGACCTGGTGCCAACATTACTGGAATGGCGCCATTGCGGAAGGTGCTGTTATTAGAGATGAGCGAATTTGATCGGGTCAGGACCTATTCGGCAAGCTATAGGGCTTACGGAATAAGCTGCAGAGGGAACCCGGATACCTGGATCGCTCCGGCTGATCAGCTGTTCGGCTCCGCAGCTGCATGTGTTGCAGCTGTGTTACAGTCACAATTCATTCCTAGAGAGCCCACAACACAGGCTGTAGCCTGCCGAATAAGCCCTGACCTGATGATCAAATTCGCTCATCTCTAGCTGTTGTTTATTTTTACAAGGGGGACTACTTCGTTTAAAAAGTATTTCCCCAGCTGATGGACAAACCCTTTAAGTACAGTCCTATTGCACAATAGATTTTAGAGGTTGCCTGGTCCAACTCCATACTTTAAAAAGGTTGGTTTGCCATAATAAAGATGCCCCTGGCACTTCACAGATTGGCATAGTCTGGCTGCTGATCCCTCTCCCAGCAATGAGCGTTTACGGAGGCCACATGCCAGCAAGGGAATCTCTTCTCTGAGGTCCACTTGTTCTAACACGACATACCCCCTGTAATAATGGGCATAAGCTGCGTCTTCTCACCACTTTGTTGGCAGCTGAGTTGGTGAGTACGGCAGGATATTGCCTGGAGTAACGTGCAGCTTTATAGCCGATGATGCCTGCGTTCTAGGAGAGGTTCTGGTGCGCAGTGATGAGCCCACACTACCCGTTTTCTATACGTTCACATGTACTGTGATCAGTCTCGTCTCCCCGCTGTTTTTCCTTCCCTTGATGTGGTGCCAGTGTGCACAGTGATGCTGATGTATAGTGTAGCAGCAGATAATGTAACTCTGTGACCTCATGTTCTAATGTCTCTTAGGGCCTGGAAGTATTTTGTACTGAAAATGACCTGTGCTCGGATATATACCTTAAATTTTACAACCCTAAAGATCGAGACGACGTGTACTACTATATTGCTTCATATATAGGTTGGTGTTTGTTTCTTTCCTCTCATCGGTTTTTTTATCGAGTTAACTTTCACATGTAATTATAATGTAATGTGTAGATGAATGTTTTACTGCAGATTAGTTTTTTTTTAGAGACTGTTCAACTCTTTACACGATTCACACCATTTTGCTTGATGGTAAATTAGTATTACAGGTTAGCTTATTTCCTTTTACCATGTTTTATATTCTAGAATTAATTTTTGCAGATTTTTTTATTTTTTTTTTTCCTTCGTGTTCTGTGTGGAAGCTTTTGAAAGGAGACTAATAGTTGTCTCTCGTTTCCTGCAGAAAACCACGTGACGGAGCACACGGCAGACAGCTACATGCTTCAGTGGCAGATGGGCCAAATATCCAATTACCAGTATCTTTTACATCTCAATAACCTGGCAGATCGGAGCTGCAATGACCTTTCCCAGTATCCTGTGTTTCCATGGATCATCGCCGACTACACCAGTTCTCATTTGGGTATAACCTTTTTTTTATCCCAACATTAGTAAGCATTTATAAGGGGATTCCACAACCTTTATTTTCTAATTTTAACGTTGCGTTCTGCTGCGCCCTCGGTGGGACAGTTGGTGAGGAAACATCCAGTGGGCAGCTGGTATCCTACTTGTGTCCGCTTCTTACTTTTGAGAGAATTTCTTGAAGTTTTTTTTTTTTTTTGGGGGGACTCAAATGTGATAACTCCTCATTGTCAAACTGATCACCTCTGCAACTGTCCTGCCCAGCCAGCAGCAGAATTTCTCCATGCCCAATGTAGATATGAGAAGCACTACACAACTTCTTAAATCCTTTGTAGTCATTGCACGAAGATTCCCCCTGTCTTTAACTACATCATAAAGATCTAGCACACGGTGTGTTTTTTTTTTTTTTTTATCCAAGCGGGTTGTCCAGTGAAAAACTGTTATACGCTATCTGCAGAGTAGGTCACACAACTAGCTGATTGGTGGGTCTCCCACCCCTGAGACCCATTCCAATTGACCGATTTGGGATATAAATTTCCCATTACATAATTGGCGCAGTAGGCGCCCGCCCATTCATTCTCTCTGCAGTTGCTGAAAAAATCCCTTAGGGAATAAATGGAGCCGTGCATGTGCATTGTTAGTCCACTCTAACCGGGATAAAGGTTCTCTGTTCTGCCAATCTGTGTGGTTCCCGGCAGTCGGACCCCTTGTGATCAACAAGGTATCACCTTTGAATAGGTATTAATTTCGTTTCACTGGAAAACCCCTGTAAAACAAACCAAGCTCAATGCCCTAGAATAGGGGTCTCAAACTGCATTCCTCGAGGGCCTCAAACCGTGCGTGTTTTCAAGATGTCCTTAGCATTGCACAAGGTGCTGGAATCATTCTGTGCAGGTGATTAAATTATCACCTGTGCAATACAAGGAAATCCTGAAAACCTGACCTGTTTGCATCCCTCGAGGAATGCAGTTTGAGACCTCTGCCCTAGAACATTAGACTATTTTGAAAATCTCCATTATGTGAATTATTCATACATAGAATGACCACTTGATGTCCCATTTTCCTTGTAAAATGTTGGCCATGATTATGGGGAAGTGCAGTATGGGTCACCACCACACAGTGCAGGAAACTTTCCTCTAATACAACAATTTTGCTTTCTTCAGATTTAACGGTTTCTGAAACCTTCCGAGATCTGAGAAAACCGGTGGGTGCTCTAAATAAAGACAGGCTTGAACGGTTACTGGTATGTATTTCCTGGACACTGTATACACTGCAGTTTGTAGAAACAATCCTTGGGTTTTCTTGCTTTTCTGCTGTATAGTCACAGGTTGATTTTTATGCACAAAGAATTGTACGCTTCTACTTTATAGCCGATCATATTCCTAATGTCTACAGCGTGTTGTATTGTCACCTAGTGTCCTCTACGTGTATTGTCTATAGATATTACCAGAACACAACATGACGGCAGTTATGGAAAGTGAGGTTAATTGTAAGAAAAACTGCTATAATTAACATACAGCTCTGGCAAAATGAAAGGGAATCTGTCACCTCATTTTGCTTCTATAAACTGCGGCCACCGGCATCAGGGGCTTATCTACAGCATTCTATAATGCTGTAGATAAGCCCCCGATGTAACCTGGAAGATAAAAAAAACAAGTTATATTATACTCACCCAGGGGTGGTCCCGGTCCGATGGGCATCGCGGGGCAGGCGCCTCCCATCTTCATACGATGTTGTCCTCCTCCGTGCTTCTGTTGCGGCTCCTGCGCAGGCGTACTGATTTTCCCTGTTGAGGGCGCCGGCATCGGGCCTCTCTGACCTTTCCCATCGCCTGTGCACAGTACTTTGCTCTGCCCTCAACAGAGCAGAGAATTACGCCTGCGCAGGAGCCACGACAGAAGCAAGGAAGAGGACGTCATCGCATAAAGATAGGAGGCGCCGGACCCGGACCTGCGACGCCCATCAGACCGGACCACCCCCCAGTTGAGTATAATCTAACTTGTTTTTCTTATCTTTCAGGATACATCGGGGGCTTATCTACAGCATTACAGAATGCTGTAGATAAGCCCCTAATGGCGGTGGCCGCAGCTTATAGCGGCAAAATAAGGTGACCGATTCCTTTTGAGACCACTGCAAAATTTTCAGTTTGTCTGATTTTTCTCTTTATAGGTATATTTTTGAGTAAAATGTAAATTGCTCTTTAATTCTATAAACTTCTGACAACATGTCTCCAGAGTTCCAAGCAATAAATTTTGTATTTATTTTCTGAAAATGAGAAATGGTCAAAATAGCAAAAAAATGCATTGTTTGCAGAGTCAAATAATGCAAAAAAAACAATTTCAGAATCATTTAGAGATAACAATACTAATGTTTTAACTCGGGAAGAGTTCAGAAATCAATATTTTGTGGAATAACCATGATTTTTAATCACAGCTTTCATGCGTCTTGGCATGCTTTCACTAGTCTTTCACGCTGCTTTTGGGTGCCCTTATGCCACTCCTGGTACAAATATTTACCGTATTTTTCAGCGGTCATCTTAGGCTACTTTCACACTAGCGTCGTACGACGAATTGCGTCGTTGCGACGTACCGACGCAAGCAGTGAAAGCGCCGCACAACGGGGGCAGCAGATGCTGTTTTTCAACGCATCCGCTGCCCCATTGTGAGGTGCGGGGAGGAGGGGGCGGAGTTCCGGCTGCGCATGCGTGGTCGGAAATGGCGGACACGACGCACCAAAAAATGTTACATGCAACGTTTTTTGGTGCCGACGGTCCGACGCAACCGTCGCATGACGGTTGCGACGTGTGGCAATGTGTCGCTAATGTTAGTCTATGGACAAAAAACGCATCCTGCAAGCAATTTTGCAGGATGCGTTTTTTAGCCACAACGACTCATTGCGACGTGCAGTCACACGACGCAAGTGTGAAAGTAGCCTTAGGCCTCTTTCACACTTCAGTCTTTTGGCGTCTGTTTGAATCCGCCGTTTTCCTCAAATAGCGGATCCGCCATTTTTTTTTTGGCGGATCCGCTATTTTCCCATAGACTTGCATTAGCAACGGATTGTGGCGAATGGTCGTCCGTTCCATCCGCCATGCGATGGATCTGTCGAGATTTGGCGGACGTCATCTAGACATTGACGGACATTATAACGTTTTTTGTCTGCGCCGAAATGGCGGTTTGCCATCACGTCCGCCATTCCATAGAATGGCCGGACCGTCCTTTGGCGGATCCGTCGCCCCAATCCGCTTTTTCAATTGCGCATGCTCCAAAAAGTAGATATTTTTCCCAGACAACCCCCAAGTAACGGATCCGTCAAAAAAACGGATCCGTTAGAACCGTTTTCTCAACAATTGTGACGGATCCGTCACTATATCGGAGCAGACTGACGCCAAACAACTGAAGTGTGAAAGAAGCCTTATACACCGGGTGTCGTCTTAGGCTACTTTCACACTAGCATCGTACGACGCATGTCCCAATGCGTCGTTTTGGAGAAAAAACGCATCCTGCAAAATTGCTTGCAGGATGCATTTTTTTCTCCATAGACTAACATTTGCGACGCATTGCCACACGTCGCAACCGTCGTGCGATGGTTGCGTCGGACCGTCGGCACCAAAAAACGTTGCATGTAACGTTTTTTGGTGCGTCGTGTGCCGGAACTCCGCCCCCTCCTCCCCGGAGCTCAGAATGGGGCAGTGGATGCGTTGAAAAACTGCATCCGCTGCCCCCGTTGTGCGGCGCTTCCACAGTATGCGTCGGTATGTCGCAACCGTGCGTCGTACGACGCTAGTGTGAAAGTAGCCTTATACGGCGTGTGCAGGGAGCGGTCCCGGATGGTTCCCAGGGTCTGGAGGAGAGGGGAGACTCTCCTTCAGGCCCTGGGATCCATATTCATGTAAAAAAAAAATATGGATATACTTACCTTCCGACGGGCCCCGGAGTTCTCCCAGCTCTCCGCAATGCATGCGGCGGCTTCCGTTCCCAAGGATGCTTTGCGTGCCGCGAAGGACCTTTGTGACGTCGCGGACACGCAATCTACTTGAAGAAAGAGAATTTGGCATAGAAATTCAATATGGAGAGGACCCGGTACGTATTGAATAGTTGGTGGCCGATATTAGCGAGTTCAGGCAATATTCCTCTAAGGTGTGTGATCTTAAAGGGAACCTGTCACCTGAATTTGGCGGGAAAGGTTCCCCTTAAATGGCTTTAACCAACATTTAGGCTGTGTGCTCATGGTGCATTTTTTTCTGCACAGAATCTGCAGCAAAACGCTAGGGAATCCTCTTGCCAGCAAAGTCAATGAGAATCCTGAAGAGCTATGCACATGATCAGTAATTTTCCTATCTGGATTTGTGCTGCTTTTAAGTCTGCAACATGTCAATTGTTTGTGCATTTTTGCCACATTTTTCACCCATTGACTTCAATTGAGTCATAAGCAGCAAAAACGCAGGTATAAAAAAAAAAATGTTTGCGGATTTGCTGAGATTTGTTTTTATGAAACACCGGCGCAGCGGTTCTGATCAGCGGTAACGTTACTGCCAGTAGATTGTTACCATCGGCCAGAGCACTGCGGGGTCATGCTGTCAGATGTCAGCATGACCCCGCAGAGATACTGTGACCCACAGTAAAAATCTTATCGCAGGTCACCGGGATCGCCTGATAAGGCTAGTTTCACACATCAGTTTTTTGTTTTCAGGCTAAATCCGGCAAATGTGTAAAAAAAACAAAAACGGATACGGCGCAAATTGGGAAAAACTGATGCGCCGGATGAGTAAGAGAGAGAGACCGGATCCAGGTGCCGAATTCATTGTTTCACACCTCCGTTTCATGTGTTTTTGGATCCAGTGTTTCCATCACTGCGTTTTTTTCACCGGACAAAAAAACGTTGCAGTGGACGTTTTCTCCGTCCGCTGGAAACAACTATTTGGACGGATCCAGAAAAAAAACGGATTAAACGTCTGGCCATCAGGCACAATCCGGCGCTAATACAACTCTATGGGGAAAAAATGGATCCGGCATAAAAAACGGATCTGTTTTTTCCAAAAATTTCCGGATTGTGCCTGAACCAAAAAGCCTGATGTGTGAAAGTAGCCTCAGAGAATCAGCCAACGCCTGATGTCACTGATTACAGCGGGAGCATAGACATCAGCCACCGCCTATGCTCAAAGTAAAAAAAAGAAAAAAATATTGACATAAAAATCATAAAACTTTGTATACTAATGTTACACCTAATCCATGAAACCCTTTGTCTCCTGTGAAAAATCAAAAATAGAAAAAAACCATATTCTCACCTGAACGCCTAATGCCGGAAGCCCATGTCACCTGGAAAATTAAAAAAACAAACATATCCCTCACGTATCTGCTGTAATTCATAATGTCTCTCGACGAGTTGGATCACTTGTGTAGTAGTCGCACCAGCTGACACTCTGATAGGAGCGTGAAATCACTCCTGCAGTGTGTGCGCTGAGCTGTGGTGAGAAAGGTCACCAGCGGATGAACTCCGGTGAACTTTTTCACTGCAGCTTAGCGCACACACTGCAGGAGTGATTACCACTTGTGTCAGTGTGTAGCCAGCTGTCCTCAAGAGCAACCACAAGATGAACCTTTGGCACAAAATTGCTATCTTGCAAAAAAATAGTGCTTATATTACAATCACATATAGAAAGGAAAACAGAACCCAAACAAACCAATTTCTGTGGTTGTTTTGCCAAGTGAAATTCCACTTTTTTTTTTTTTTTTAACCATCTCATCCCATTTTAATCTCACCATTCCCCCCAGTACATTGTATGATAAAGTGAACAAATTAACTCTTCCTGCAAAAAGCAACTGCTCTTACGGCCATGTTGATGGGGGGGAGGGGGTGAATAAAATAAGTTCTAGTTTCTTGGAAAAAGGGGAGAATGAAAACAAGTGGGTAAACACTAAAATAATGGATTGGATGAGAAGGGGTTAAATTGGGATTTTATCTGAAACACTTATCGTCATTTTATATATTTTTGAAATCTAAAATATCAGGACACTTATTCAGGAGCATTTCCACTGTATAATGACCATGCTGTGCAGTTTAGAATCTGCAGTTTTCCTGTTTTTTAACACAATTTTATTCTTTTCTTTGGTGTGTGAGGTTTTTTTAAAGCCCCCTCCCCATAGCTGTGAATGCGCAGCGCTGAATGTAGTCCTCCAGCAAAGATGCTATGTTAAATGCTACATAAGTCGTTTTCACAGTGGTCGTGTCTGACTATTTGTAAATCAGTCTCGAGTCCCTTAAAGCCCTGATACATTAGATTACCGACTATCAAAAACTGCCATATTGAGTTGATCTGATGTCTATGGACGCCTTCTGACTCGATGTTTGAACTCGATCCTTTTTTTTTTTTTTTCATATATCCAAGGCATCAGATAATGGATAATCTAATATTCCACATAAATGCGTTTAAATGTTGCTCCCCAGGCCCTTTTTTCCTACAATAAGTAGGCAGTCGGGAGTTGTTCACATATTTCTTTATTTTCAAGTGAAATTTGTGATTCATAAACACTGGTATAAATCTCAATTTTGCTTTGTAAGTCAATGTAATCTGTCCTTTGCAACAAAAACCGTATAGGAAACAGTAAACTATACAATGTTTGTAGAACAAAAACAAAATGTTGGCGATTTTCTGTTTTTCTCCATTGATCCTCTGACTGCCCGGCAGTGGTTCACTCTCCTATCCCCATTCCCTCTTATTTACATGTGGGTTTGCTGCGTAAATTATGCCGATGTCGCCCTATGCATTGTAAAGGGCAAAATGCACAATGAAAATCTGCAGAAATAATGAATGTAATGCAGATCGAATACTCAGCGGCCCAGGTTAGTTTGCACATAGAAGTGATCTGTAGCATGGTGATGAGATTTTTTTTCTGTTCTCTTACCAATCTGCAGTGAGTAGAGTCTTCCTAGTGGACCTTCTCATCCCTCTGACTTCTTGATTACTGCGGATTAGATCCGTAACGACACTGGCTATAGAGGTTGTGCCTGTGGACACCGCCACTCCCTATGTTACAGCAGTATGTGGTTGTGCAGGAGGGGACTAAGGGTTAAACAACTAAATTTGTGAAATATAAAGACGTTAAACTGTGTTCATTCTGGAGTCTTTGATGACTAATGGTGAACATGACTATAATGGGTTTTATTCTAATGACTTTCAGAAGCGGTATCATGAAATGCCAGAGCCCAAGTTTATATATGGAAGTCACTATTCTTCTCCAGGATATGTCCTCTTCTACTTGGTTAGAGTTGGTAAGACACCACACTTTCATTATATTTTTTATTTTTCTTACTTGGTGACTGGTTTGTACAATGAATAGGTGTGAAGCTGCCGGTGGTTGTCAGGGCGAGTGCCTCCTTTGGTGGTTTATCCGAGATGGTGACAGCTAACGCCTGGTCATTGTGCTGCAGTGGTGTGATACAGACAACTCTTGCAAAGTCTTTATGGTTCCTTCTAAAATCTACAAACACTTTCCCAGAGATCACACTTACTGCATACAAGCTGTTCTGTATACGGGGAGGTGTACATTCTCCTCTGTCAGGTTGTAGGATGTAGTGCACAGTATTTATAGTTCTTTATGTAATTTTACAAGGGTTTTCCATCCTTGGGAAAACATTCTTTACAGAGGACCTGTCTAGTGATGAGCAAATATACTCGTTGCTCGGGTGACTCCGAGTATTTGGTAGTGTTCGGAGATTTAGTTTTCCTTGCAGCAGCTGAATAATTTACAGCTATTAGCCAGGCTGAGTACATGTGGGGGTTGCCTGGTTGCTAGGGAATCCCCACATGTAATTAAGCTGGCTAATAGCTGTAAATCATTCAGCTGCTGCAAGGAAAACTAAATCTCCGAGCACTAAAAAATACCCGGAGGACACCCGAGCGTGCTTGGGAAATCTCGAGTAATATATTCGCTCATCACTAGACCTGTCACTTGCCAAAAATGCAATTTTTTTTTTTTTTTACCCATTGGATGCCATTGTTCTCCTAAATGTGCCATTGTAGCTTTTTTCTTCTTGCTTTGCCTCCCTGTTCTTGAAATAAGGCCCTCTTTTCCTTTTTTGTGCCCTTATATGTAACTCTACTCTTCTTAGCCAAGGGGGCGATTCTTTACGGGCGTCTTCTTTAGATAAAAACACCTCCATGGCCAACAGTCCAGCATTTAAAAATATAAAATGGGAAGAGGAGGGCCATACCTGAGGAACAAAGGCACAAGAATAAAAGAAGAAAAAACAGCTGATTTAGGAGAACCGCAATGAGGTCAAGTTAAAAAAAAAAAAAAAAATGCGTATTTCTGGCAAGTGACAGGTCCTATTTAACACCTTCCTGACATCTGACATTCATGTACGTCATGCATCTGGGGCCGGTGTAGGAGATGGCTCAGCAGATCAGATCACATCCAGCAGTAATAGCTGTGACCGGAGCGGCATGCTGCTATCTGTTGCTGAAGTTTTCGGCCTCTTGGGCTATTCACAAAGAAGCAGAATCTAGTTGACAGAAAAATCAGAGGTTGCAGAAGAGTCCTTCATATGTATAGAACAAAGTAGGCTGTGTAGCATCTAGTAGAATTACCTGCGAGTCAGAAATGGAGATTTCTGCCCTTAAAGGGACTTTACTAGCACCCAATGACTGTTCAAACCAAGTACAGGCGTTCGGTGCACCCTTGGTGTGGCCAAACATTTACGTGCGTGTTTCCACGTGCTTGGTTTGCATCCAGATTTTTATTTCCACACTCCAAAGTACGGAATATCATCATTATTTTGCACATTAAGGAAAATAAAAGAATGATGCTCATAATTTATTGTCCTCAAAGGAGGCAATTACAGATTGAAGGACCAAGTGAAAGGTTCAAGAAGTTGAGATGACAAACAGAGATCTGCAATACCTTGGAGAAGCAGAGAGGTCTGTCTATTACAACACTAAATTAGAACAGATTAGCTTAGTTTCTACAGGATAGGAACAGTCTGTGTAGGAGGATGAAACTTAAAGGAGGTCTGTCAACACAGAACAACTGATCAAGCCAAGTACAGGTGCTCATCGCACCCTTAGCGAGGCCAACCCTTTAAATGCACTTTCCCACTATCTCCACCACTGCTCCCTACCCCCTCTTCTTTGATTGACTGCTTTGGCTTTATAGAGCCAGAGAAAGGCAGCGATGGATGGAACTCAAGCAGGTGGAAAGCTCTGGTGCGTAGAGTCCTGCACTTAGTTTGAGCAATCCTTCTGCCTTGGCGGTCTCCCTGAAGTGTCTGCTTCCTAGTAGAAGTAGCTTATACCCACAGCATTCTCTGTTCTATCATACAAGCATGAAAACCATTGTGTAAATCAAGAGAAAAGTAGAATGGCACTAAGAAACCGTGTACTTACTGGTGGAGTAGGTGGACTCTGAGTCAGCGACACCTTACTGGGTGAGATCACGGTGATAAAGGTGCTTGCTTGAAGAAACACATGTAGTAATCCAACAATGAAGAAAAAAGCACCAACACTCAGTTTATTGTGTCATAAAAACCTTAGTCCTTTATTTACGAATACTTTCCTTGGTCAAGGTATATTAGGGCAGGACAAATGCGGGCATGCTGGCAAAAGAGCAGGACTACGGCCGTTTCGCGTATAACATGCTTCCACGGGTCCAGATTCATTCATTGGAAAACCATCGTGTAATGCTTCATTTCTCCTGACGTTGGTTCCACAATGAAGCTTGACACTTGCTTGAAGCCCTCACAGATTAGAACTGACGTTACCCTTAAATTATTCCGAGAGATTGTACAAAGCTGAAAACACTTTATTCCTATTGGTGAAGTTTAGGAATATTTCAGTGAAATTGTTTTACTTTTATTTGAAAACTTCCCACGAAAGGAAGTATAACATTAAATGGCCATGTTACTGTGGTTCCATTTGTCGATATTTAGTGTTTATGATGTTCCTTTCTTTTACAGCACCAGAGCACATGCTTTGCATCCAAAATGGAAAGTTTGACCATGCCGATAGAATGTTCAACAGGTTAGTGCTGTGCTGAGCCTCAGTCGAGTTGGGTCCTTTGTAGAAATGTTTTAGGATTAGTATCAGATCTGATGTATATTGTATGTCCTCTTCATCTGTAGTCTTAAAAATAATATACCATCAGTGAAAATACTAACTTAACCCCTTAGTGACAGCCAATTTGGTATTTACCGTATATACTCCAGTATAAGCCGAGATTTTCAGCCCATTTTTTGGGGCTCAAAGTCCCCCTCTCGGCTTATACTCGAGTCATACCCAGGGGGGTCGGCAGGGGAGGGGGAGCGGGGGCTGTCTAATTATACTCACCTGCTCCTGGCGCGGTCCCTGCAGGTCCCTGCTTCCCCGGCTCCCCAGCTTCTTCCTGTACTGAGCGGTCACACGGTACCGCTCATTACAGTAATGAATATGCAACTCCACCTCCCATAGGGGTGGAGCTGCATATTCATTACTGTAATGAGCGGTAACGGTGACCGCTCAATACAGGAAGAAGCTGCAGCGCTGGGGAACCTGGGACCTGCAGGGACCGCGCCAGGAGCAGGTGAGTATAATTGGGGGTGGGGGAGCGCAGCGCTGCGCGATAGTCACCTTTCCTCTTTCCAGTGTCGCTCCGTCTTCAGCATCTTCTGCAGTGACGTTCAGGTCAGAGGGCGCGGTGACGTGGTTAGTGTGCGCCCTCTGCCTGAACGTCAGTGCAGAAGACGCTGAAGACAGAGCGGCACCGGAATGCGGAAAGGTGAATATAGCAAGTGCCGGGGGCCTGAGCGACGAGAGGTGAGTATGTGATTTTTTTTTTTTTTATTTTTTTTTATCGCAGCAACAGCAAATGGGGCAAGTGTCTATATGGAGCATGTTATGGGGCCATAATTAATGTTTGTGCAGCATTATATGGGGCAAGTGTCTATATGGAGCATCTTATGGGGCCATAATCAACGTTTGTGCAGCACTATATGGGGCAAGTGTCTGTATGGAGCATCTTATGGGGCCATAATCAACGTTTGTGCAGCACTATATGGGGCAAATATCTTTATGGAGCATCTTATGGGGCCATTATTAAACTTTATGCAGGATTATATGGGGCATATTTTAATATGGAGCATCTTATGAGGCACATCATAAACTTTATGGAGCATTATATGGGGCTCTTGATTCAATATCAATATTCAAAAACGCTTAACCTACTGATGTCTCAATTAATTTTACTTTTATTGGTATCTATTTTTATTTTTGACATTTACCGGTAGCTGCTGCATTTCCCACCCTAGGCTTATACTCGAGTCATTAAGTTTTCCAGTTTCTTTGTGGCAAAATTAGGGGGGTCGGCTTATACTCTGGTCCGCTTATACTCGAGTGTATACGGTATATGACCAAGGCAATTTTTACCATTCTGACCGCTGTCACTTTATGAAGTTATAACTCTGGAACGCTTCAACGGATCAGACTGATTCTGAGATTGTTTTTTCGTGACATATTGTACTTCATGT
Source organism: Ranitomeya variabilis (assembly GCF_051348905.1). Classification (NCBI taxonomy): domain Eukaryota; kingdom Metazoa; phylum Chordata; class Amphibia; order Anura; family Dendrobatidae; genus Ranitomeya; species Ranitomeya variabilis. Next base: position 459,485,990 of record NC_135237.1, on the reverse strand, counting down.
TTGTGGTAACATTTCTTTGACATGACTTGTGTTTATTTGTGAAAAAAACACAGATATTTGAATTTTGGCAATTTTCAAACTTTTTTAATTTTTTTACCCTTAAATCAGAGAATGGTGTCACACAAAATAGTTAATAAATAACATTTTCCACATGTTTACTTTAAATCAGCACAATTTTGGAAACCCCTTTTTTATTTTTTTTATTTTTTAGGACGTTATAAGGGTTAAAAGGTGACCAGCGATTTCTAATTTTTCCAACAAAATTTACAAAACCATTTTTTTAGGGACCACATCACATTTGAAGTGACTTTGGGGGGTCAATATAACACAAAATACCCAAAAGTGACACCATTCTAAAAACTGCACCCCTCAAGGTGCGCAAAACCACATTCAAGAAGTTTATTAACCCTTCAGGTGCTTCATGAGAACTAAAGCAATGTGGAAGGAAAAAATGAATATTTTGCTTTTTTTCACATAAAAATTACTTTGGAGCTAAACTTTATTTTCACAAGGGTATCAGGAAAAAATGGACCACAAAATTTGTTGTGCAATTTCCCCTGTTTGAGGGGCATGGCAGGGCTCAGAAGGGAGGGAGCACTGTTTGATTTTTTTAATGCAAAATTGGCTGGAATCCATGGCGGGCGCCATGTCGCGTTTGGAGACCCCATGATGTACCTAAACAGTGGAACCACTGAATTCTAAGGCTGCCATCACACTAGCAGTATTTGGTCAGTATTTTACCTCAGTATTTGTAAGCCAAAAACAGGAGTGGAACAAATAGAGGAAAAGTATAATAGAAACATATGCACCACTTCGGCATTTATCACCCACTCCTGGTTTTGGCTTACAAATACTGATGTACAATACTGACCAAATACTGCTAGTGTGACGGCAGCCTAACAGCAACCCTAGCTCTAGTCCTAGCCCTAACCCCAATGGGAAAAATGGAAATTAATACATTTTATTATTTTTTTACCTAACTAAGGAGGGTTTGATTTAACTTTTTTTCTTTTTTCTTTTGATCACTGTGATAGAAATGAACCAATAGGAAAAATTTCCTATTGTTGCCACGTGCTGGCCAGCAAATCTTGGCGGGCGCTCTGCGCATGCACCCGCCATTTTCTTCCCGGAAGAAGACTCCGATGGCCAGGGGACAGGACCGGGGGATGCAGGAGGGTCTAAGGACACCAGAGGAGAGAGAAATGGGGTCCCCCGAGCCCTCCTGGTACCTCGGTTGTGCTGGATCACATCAGGAGGGAGAAATTAAATGGGAAATCAGACTTTTTTTTTTTTGTTTGTTTTTTGCTGTCACCGTTAATTATAATTCTATAATAAGAGGTGATCGCAACACTGGGGTTGGTAAAAAACGACCCAAATCATTTTCTACGGGGTCTCTATGCCCCGGTATACTACCCAATCAGTATTTCTATTATAGTTTTTTGTTTGTGCCACTCCTTATATTGGCATCCAAACCCTGATGAAAAGTACCGACTTGTGAATGAGGCATTTAGCGCGTTCCCTCTGCAGACACCACTTATAATTGACCTGCTTGGGTCAGATATTCAAGTTATGAAAGCGATCTCTCCATATATCCTGTTTCCATCTGCTCCTGCAGCTGACAGCAGGGAGGAAGTAAAGGGCGGCACTAATCCGGTTTTCCTTTTAATCTGTACCATACTGTAGTGAATGTGGTGTGTGGCTTACATTGGAATACAGCTCATTTTGACTTGTGTTTTATTAAATATGGATTTGAATCTTGCATTTACATTGATTGTGCAAATCAGAAATGGTTTTCAATTGGGTCCTCTAGTTACACTGTATATATAAGGGGAAGTTATCAGAAAATTACCTTACTCTGTCGCCTCATTGGGGGACACAGGACCATGTGTTATGCTGCTGTCCACTAGGAGGCGACGCTATGCATAATCTGAAAAAGATTAACTGTGGCTCCTCCTCCGCAGTATACACCTCTGGACGGCATCAGCCTTCTCCAGTTTTTGCTTAGTGTCGCATAGGAGGCACACCTAAGATTTTTTTCTTTTACTCCGTTATTTTCCGACGGATTCCAGTTGAAGAAAAGTGGGTCTCCTGCGAGACTCCCGGCATGGCTCCTTCCTCGGCCCCCTATTGCGTGCCCAAGTTGAAGTAGAGATGGCTATTCCCCATGTTGCTCCTTCCCCAGTCCCTTGGGTGCTGGTTCTAAGTCGAGACCCCCCCTCCTTCCCCAATTCCTTTTGGTTTCTGGGTTGAGGTCGAGGCGAGGATAAAGGCCCCTGAAGGTGACAACAGCACCCTCCCTAATCCCCCTCTGGGGGTATTAGGTTGAGACACCTCAGGTAGGGCCTGTACAGGCAGCATTCTACAGCTCCCAGCAATGGGCCAGCACACTGCGCCTGCATCCAGGGACCCCAGCCCAGCTGCAGGCTCCTGTTGGGGTCGGGGGGAGTGCAGGCTGGCATGGCACATACAGACACAGGGCTCCCTGCGCCTCTGTCTCTGCGGCAGCACCAGCTCTATACTGCCTCAGGGGAACCCCTCACCGGGTCCCCCTTCTGCTTACAGCCCCACCGCTATCCTGCCTTTAAATCCGGGGGGTCCAGTTCAGATCCGACCACCTCCCGGACTTTCGCGCCGGCCTGGATCCCTTCTGGGTATCAGGCATCTAATTTAGGCCCCGGCTTCGGCCTAGCTGAAGCCACCGCTTTCTCTCCGCCCCCCGGCCCGCCCCCCGGATGACAAATATGACACTCTACAGTGTCATAGAGGGGGCGGATCGAGACAGAAAGGGCGCGTTTTTACACAGCTTTGCCGCCTTTTTCTCAGCTCTCCGCCCCCTTCTCCCCCTGCCTCTTCTCCTCAGCAGCCATTTCTACTGCAGCAAGGATTAACCCTGCATCTCCCGGTCAGCAGGACCAGGCCAGCCAGTCTCCGGGGGACACAGGACTGTGGATCTTCGGCGCTGGACCTAGGGGCAAACTGGTGGGGTAAGATCACAGCTGGGTTGTTTTACTGAATCCATATTCCCTATAAGGCTCCCCTATAGGGTTCTCCTCATAGCTACCCCTGTATCGTCCTCTGCATAGCAGCCCTTCTGCACTCTGTGCACTATAGAAAGAAGGAGTACCAAAGGAGCAGGAAGATGGTGCAAAATTTAAATATTTATTAATTAGCATTAGCATATAGTGCATAAATACATACAGAACAATACAAAAGGATGATTAAAATAAAGTGAGTCTTCACCAGTGAACACACTGCCAATGATCAGTATCCCACACATAAAGTAACCCTATAAGATCAGCCAAGTATATATGCCAAATCACCACCGTGGGTAACTAGTATACCCCCCACAGTGTCCAATATCCATAACAAGGAGGCGCTTACCAATAGAGTGTGCAGAGGCAGTGTGTACCGGGCAGGATTCAGTTCGTGGGGATCTCCACTCTTTTTTGTATTGTTCTGTATGTATTTATGCACTATATGCTAATGCTAATTAATAAATATTTAAATTTTGCACCCTCTTCCTGCTCCTTTCGTACTCCTTCTTTCTAAATGGCTTATATGGAGTTAGTTTGCCTTATTGGTTGCGGGTTCTTACAGCACTATCTAGTGCTTTAATTCCCCTGCTAAAATGTTGCCTAGTTTTGTTATCACTCTGTGCACTATGCCGGGCTGAAGGTCCAAGAGAACCAGGCAGGACTGCTGTTATGCACTCTGCACAGCCTGCAGGACCTCTCTCCCTAGTGGCAGTATCTACCCACGCTGCCAGGACTGCACTCAGACTACTGTGTAAGAGCCCCGAGAGGCCCCTGCCAATGCTTCGGTGTCTAATGCCATGCCGGAATGGGTTACTCAGATGTCGCAATCTAGATACCCTAACCTCCACATTGCTGGGTAACGGTCATAGCCAAGGCATGACTCTGCAGAGCCTGAAGCAAAGGGAGAGCTTGTCTCGGGGACAGGACGACCCTGGCACATCCACGTCTAAGTCAGGACGCAAGCGGACCCATAGTCCATCTACGTCAACCCATAGCACTCGGTCATCCCCTTCTAGGGAGAGACACCGTAGTTTCAGGTCAGCTAGACCGTCCCCTTCCAGGGACAGACAACACAGATCTCCGCAATCCCCGACCAGAGAAGGCCTCCTCCCCAGCTCACCCAGCAGGGGACGCCTCAGTGATACACAGGATTTGGAAGGCATCTGTGACTCCGACTCAGACAAGTAAACGGAGGGGTCCCTGATCCCAATCCCCCCTAGCAATACTGCGCTAGTTGAGGACATAATCTCTTCCATCCATCGGGTGCTGGACATTTCTGATCTGCCACCAGAGGCCCCAGAACACAAGATTTCCTTTGAAGGACCTCTGAAGCCGCCTAAGGTTTTCTCTAACCACCTAGAGTTTAAGGCAATCCTTAAAATGCAGTTCTCACAGCCTGAGAAAAAATTAGCTAATCGCAAATATCTGGAGGCGAGGTACCCCTTCCCGCAGAAGGATACCAAGGAGTGGACAGACCCACCCGAAGTGGACCCCCCAGTCTCTAGACTAGCAGCACAGACCCTCCTTTCACTGCCAGATAGCTCAACCCTCAGGGACGCAGCAGACCGGCAGGTAGAACGCATGGCTCGTTCAATTTTCGAGGCCGCAGGGGCATCCCTGGCTCCCGCGTTCACTTCAGTTTGGGCTGCCAAGGCCATTCTGGCCTGGGCCAAAAATTTACAAGCTCTCCAAGCATCCGCTACTGAGCTGTCGGACCAAGCGGTTCAAATAGCAGTCGTAGCAGATTACATGCTTCATGCAGCTCTGGCTTCAGCAAGGGGTGTAGCGGGGATAGCATCAAACGCCATCACAATTCGGCATATCCTCTGGCTGCGGGAATGGAAAGCCGACGCAGCATGAAAGAAGTCCATCACGCACCTCCCCTACCTCAGTGGGCTTTTTTCCGTGAACAGTTGGACACAATGATATCCAACGCCACCGGGGGTAAGAGTACCTCTCTTCCCCAACTGAAACCTAAACGCACTTACAAGAAGCGTAACCAAACTCTATTCCGATCCTTTCGGAATTCTTCGGGCTGGTCCGTCTCGCATCCAGCACAAAATCGTAACCCTTCCCCACGCAGGGACAACTCACGATCAACGCAAAGGTCGGACAAGACCTGGCAGTCAAAAGCAGCCCAGTCTAAACCTAGAGGAGGAAAATCTCAGACTTTTTCCTCATCATGACTCACGGACCCTGGAAGACACCACACCCGTAGGCGGCCGACTTTTGCTCTTTCATCAAGTCTGGCTGCCTACTACAGAAGACAGGTGGGTCAGGGAACTAGTGTCTTCCGGATACAAGATAGAGTTCACCTCCAACCCACCGGACCGATTCTTCCTCTCTGTCCCCCCAAAACCACCAGCCAAGGCTCGTGCCTTCCGGAAAGCGGTCTCCTCGCTTTTTCAAGCAGGAGTCATAGTACCGGTACCCATGGCCGAGCGCTTCCGAGGGTTCTACTCCAATCTATTCGTAGTTCCCAAGAAAGGAGGCAGCGTGCGGCCCATACTGGACCTAAAACAACTCAACAAATACGTACGGGTCCGTCACTTCCGCATGGAGTACCTTCGGTCCATCATTGCGTCCATGGAGAAGGGAGAATATCTCGCTTCCATAGACATACAAGACGCATACCTGCATATACCGATTGCACCTGCTCATCAGAGATTTCTCAGGTTCGCAATCAACCAGGACCACTACCAGTTCGTGGCTCTCCCGTTTGGACTCGCCACGGCTCCCAGAGTGTTTACCAAAGTCATGGCAGCCACCATGGACGTCCTGCACTCCAGAGGCATAGTAGTCGTTCCATACTTGGACGATCTACTCATCAAGGCTCCCACCTTCAAGGACTACGAGCTCAGCGTCTCAATCACAATCGACACTGAGTCGCATGGGTTGGTTAGTCAACCTACAAAAGTCATCACCAACCCCGAGTCAGTCTCTGACCTTCCTGGGAATGCTATTCAACACCTCCAGGGGTCTAGTTCTCCTTCCCAAGGACAAGGCACTGGCTCTCCGTCTAGGAGTTCGCACCCTCCTTCGCAAACCCCCTCGATCTCTCCGGTTTGCCATGAGAGTCCTCGGCAGGATGTGGGCAGCAATAGAAGCCGTCCCATTTGCCCAGTTTAGTCTCGGGCATCTCCAACTAGCCATCCTCAAGTCCTGGGACAAGAACCCTTTCTCTCTCGACAGGGAGTTCCAGCTAATGTCGTCAACCAAGAGGTCCCTGCACTGGTGGCTCAAGCCAACCTCTCTAGCAAAGGGGAAATCCTTTCTCACAGGTCATTGGAAAGTTCTGACCACCGATGCGAGCCTGACGGGTTGGGGTGCAGTGCACCTACACCACAGGGCAAGTGGTCCCCAGTGGAAGCGACCATGCCCATCAACATCCTGGAAATTCGTGCCATCCTCCTGGCATTGAGGGCCTTTCATCACCTACTGACAGCCTCTCACATCAGAATACAGTCGGACAATGCCACGGCTGTGGCATATGTGAATCACCAAGGGGGGACCTGCAGTGCCCAGGCGATGCGAGAAGTGTCACATATCCTCCACTGGGCAGAGGACACAGGGTCGGTTCTCTCGGCGGTCCACATTCCAGGTGTGACAACTGGGAAGCAGACTTCCTCAGCCGACAAGAAATAGACTCGGGAGAGTGGTCTCTCCATCCCGAAATTTTTCGCCAGATCTGCCATCACGGGGGGACCCCGGATGTGGACCTAATGGCATCCCACTTCAATGCCAAAGTCTCCAACTTCATGGCCAGAACACACGATCCGCGGTCGCTCGGAGCAGACGCTCTGGTTCGGGACTGGACCCAGTTCCAGCTTCTGTACATTTTTCCACCTCTCCCCCTGATATCCAGAGTGGTGAGGAAGATCAAACAAGAGGGAGTTCCAACCATCCTAATTGCACCAGACTGGCCCAGATGTACATGGTACGCCGACATCGTACAACTTACAGCAGACGCCCCCTGGCGTCTCCCCGACCGCCACGATCTTCTATCACAAGGCCCGTTCTACCACCAGAACTCAGGGGCTCTCAATTTGATGGCGTGGCCCTTGAGACCTGGGTTCTAACCCAGGCAGGGCTCTCGCTGGACGTCATTGGAACCATGATCAGGGCACGGAAGCCAGCCTCTGCCAAGATTTATTACCGTACCTGGAAAGCTTTCTTTACCTGGTGCGAATCTCGTGGCCAGACCCCACTCCCTTATTCCCTACCCAAAGAACTTGGTTTTCTCCAATCGGGTATGGAGGCCAGGCTGTCATTAGGCTCGCTTAAGAGCCAGGTGTCAGCCCTCTCAGTGCTTTTTCAAAGGCGCATTGCTACCAAGCCGCAAGTAAGGACTTTTCTTCAGGGGGTTTCCCAATTGGTTCCCCCCTACAGATGACCACTAGAAACGTGGGACCTCAACCTGGTCCTGACAGCATTGCAGGAACCACCCTTCGAACCCCTTAAGGAGGTCCCGCTCCGCCTTCTCTCCCAGGTGGTTTTCCTGGTGGCAATCGCCTCGCTACGCAGGGTGTCTGAACTGACAGCACTCTCCTGCAGACGGCCCTTCATGGCCTTTCACCAGGACAAGGTAGTTCTTCGTACGGTCCCATCCTTCCTTCTGAAGGTTGTGTCCAACTTCCACCTCAATGAGGAAATTTCACTACCATCCCTTTGTCCGGTCCCGGTTCATAAAGTGGAGAAGGCTCTGCATACGCTTGACCTTGTCAGGGCATTGCGTATAAACGTGTCTAGGACTGCGTCCTTCCGGAGGTCTGATTCTCTTTTCCTCCTTCCAGAAGGCGGCCACAAGGGTCTGCCAGCTTCCAAAGCTACCCTTGCCAGGTGGATCAAATCCACCATACAAGAGGCCTACCGCCTTAAGAATTCTCCTCTTCCAGCCGGTATTACGGCACACTCTACACGGGCGGTAGGGGCCTCCTGGGCCATTCTGCACCAGGTTTCGGCACAACAAGTGTGTAAGGCGGCCACTTGGACTAGCCTACACACGTTTACTTAACACTACAGGGTTCATACCCAGTCCTCAGTGGACGCGAGCCTGGGTAGATGTGTTCTGCAGGCGGCGGTGCCCTAAGTATAGGGGCCTGTCTGCACAATATTCGTCCATTGCTTCCCACCCAGGGACTGCTTTAGGACGTCCCATGGTCCTGTGTCCCTCAATGAGGCGACAGAGTAAAGGAGATTTATGTGTACTCACTATAAAATCTTTCTCTTAGCCTCTAATTGGGGGACACAGCTCCCACCCTGTTGCCCTTTCCGGGCAGTTGTAACTGTTGAGTTCTCATATTGTTTTCTTGAGCTTGTACATAGTTGCCTTCTTATAGGCATAATTATGTTATTCATGTTACGTTCCTCCTACTGCTTTTGCCCAAAACTGGAGAAGGCTGATGCTGTCCAGGGGTGTATACTGCAGAGGAGGAGCCACAGTTAATCTTTTTCAGATTATGCATCGTGTCGCCTCCTAGTGGACAGCAGCATAACAGCATGGTCCTGTGTCCCCCAATTAGAGGCTAAGAGAAAGAGATTTTACGGTGAGTACACAAAAATCTCCTTATTGTTTAAAATCGTGTTCCTTGGTTAAATGTAATGTTATTTTTTCAAATATATCACCAACTAAATTGAGAATTTAAAATTAGAAAATCCAGCTAATTTTCACGCTCTCCGCTGTGGCATTTTTATTTTTATTTCAGATTTCTTGAAATGGAGTTGGGCTATGCGCACATGTTGAGTATTTGAATGCAGAAATTTCAGCACAAGTTCTGCAGGTCTTGGCAGGAAAAATGCACGTTTTTGCCGCATTTTGTTTGCATTCAGTTTTGGACAGCAATGAATGTTGTTGAGATAAGGAATAATAGCAATACGTGATGGACACTACACAGCTGACATCTACGTCAAGCACCATTACCCCTATTGCCACCACACCAAGGCAATCTATAAGAGTCAAGGCAAAATGCCAGGAGCGGCACATCTAATATGATGCGCCATTTCTGGGGCGGCTGTGGGCTGGTAAATTAAGGCTCTTAAGGGCCCAATAACCACATCATTTTTTTTTTATTTACTAATAAAAAGCTGTCCAATAAGCTTGTCATTTTATTATGTCGGAGGCAGTGCAATTATGTCTCTGTCACATTCACTGCTGTCTAACAACGAATGCAAGTCCGCAGCAAATCCGCAGTCTTTTTTTAGATCTGTTTTTTACTAACTTAACTGCAGTCAATGGGTGGAATAAAACTCTGAAGGAATTGACATGCTGCAGTTTTGAATCTGCACCAAATCTGCAAGTCACAAATACGCAAAGTGTGAATGACACTTTAGGGTTCTCATTCACTATTCTGGCATCGCGATTCCCTTCAGGTTTTCTGACAAAAACGTGACGTGTGCACACAGGCTTAGTCTAAGGGGAAAAAAAACTCCCGTGGTCAGGGTGAAGATTGCAAAAATTGTATTTTTTATTCTCAATTCAGATTGTGGAATGTAAAAAAAAAATTAATGCTAAAACCTGATTTTAAACAATAGGTCAATTTCTGATGATGGTTTCCCTTTAAAGATTCTGTCCACTACACGGGCAACCCCTTCTGAAATACTATGCTCCCCCTTGTAAGATCAAAATACCCTACACACTTCCCGCACCAGTTCTGTTCCCTCATGTTGGCCCTGGGCCTACTGAGACTCGCGTAACATTTTTATGCCACTTGACCCCTGCAGCCAATAGGCAGCCACTATTGGGCTACTGGAACAGATCTGGTACAGGAGGGGAGTATGTAGGGTTTTTTTATTTTACAAGGGAGAATATGGAGAAGTGGTTGTCGGAGTAGTTGTCTGCTCTTTTAAGGAAAATGGTCAGCACTGCAGTATAAAATGAAGCAAAGCAAGCGCCAAGGCCCAGCAAAAAAATTACCTTTTCACCTTTCCAGTATTGCAGAAACATGGAGGAACTGCTTAGAAGGAGTAACAGACTTCAAAGAGGTAATTCATGCTTGCATATGGTCAGGACTTATTTTTCTGTTTTTTTTTCTTTTTCTGTTAATTTCCGTTTTATCTTAGTTAATTCCAGAGTTTTATGGAAGTGATGGCACATTCTTGCTAAACAGTTTGAACTTGGACCTTGGAAAAAGACAAGGGGGGAAATTAGTTGATGATGTAGATATCCCTCCATGGGCATCAGGTACGAGACCCAAATACTGCCGTGTAAGAGTGCAGATCAGTACGGCTTCTGTGCAAAGTGTATAATGTGCATGAGAAGCTAAGTACGTTTTTTTTTTTTTAATTAATAGATGTAGATGACTTTCTACGGAAGAACAGAGAGGCTTTAGAAAGCCAATATGTGTCCGACCATCTCCATCAATGGATTGACTTGATATTTGGCTGCAAGCAGAGGGGAAGTGAGGCTGTTACTGCAAATAACGGTAAGCCTGTTAAAGGGATCTATGGCATTTACAGCAGACGTGACCATAGCAGAACAGGGTCGGGCTGCGACCCACCTCCTATGACATGGCTGCGGCACAGTGACTTCTTCCAGCGGTGAGAACAGGTTGGGCAGCTAGGTATGAATTGCCGGACCTGCTGCATGAAGTCCCTGCCACAATCTTTCTGCCGACCTGCTGTAACTGACGTTCAGGTCGCTGCATTATGAACATTATGTCCAAGAATGGGAAAGGATCCAGCTTCCAGTATAATATAAAAAACATCAAATTTCTCCAAAAGGTTGAAAGTGAAGACCCTTCATAAAAACCAACGCGTTTCGAACGCTACAACTTAGTCCTTTTTATTTGCACTTGTTTAATTATATATATATATATATACATATATATATACACATACACACATACACACACATACACACACATACACACACATACACACACACACACACACACATACACACACACATACACACACATACACACACATACACACACACACACACACACACATACACACACACACACACACACGTACTTTCCCACTGACTGGATTAATTTTGGATCATTTAGGTTATTCTGGACATTGAACACTTACTGAGCGAGGCAGACGAGTTGCCTTTGTCGTCAGCTGCTTCGCAGTACATTGGGCAGTGACAGTCGTCTGCTGCACTCTGTAGGAGCACCAGTTGCATGGACAGCCGAGCTCTACGAATGTTCTGAGGTCGAAGCTGAGCTCAGTAAGTGTTCATACTTAAAAATAAGCAATAAAAAATGTGATCATCCCCAATAACCATTATTAGAAATAAATTAAAAAAGACAAACCCAGTTGGTATCACCGCATCTGTAAAAGCCTGGACTATTATTAATGTCCAAATGAAATTAAAGTCAGAGTGCAGAGACTTCCATTTACTGGTAATGACTCCATACAGTGGACACTTTTCAGCGAGCAGTTACTGCTTGTTGAAGCCTATATAGGCACATAAGTCTCCTTAGGGCTGACAGATGTCATAACTGATCTGCTAAACACGTGGTTGAAAGTTGTGAAGTCGGTGGACCAGGGAAATACTTTGCTTAACATATTCTACTGCTACTTTCTTGTATTAAAGTTGTGCTTGCTTCTTTTTAGTGTTCCATCCAGTGACATATGAAGGAGAAATTGACTTAAAAAGGTGCAGTACCATTTTTTTGTATTGCTGTCAGAGGGATTATAGGAATTGGGACCCCTGTTGTCTTGTCTAATGGAAAGTAGATGGGCCCCAGTTCTTACAGTAACTGCTGACCACTGCTGACGGAAGGTTTTGGCTGTGGAGTTTTAATCTACAAATAATTAGAGATTAGTGGGAACTGTTGGCTCAGTGGTTAGCACTGCAGCCTTGCAGCGCTGGAATCCTGGGTTCAGATCCAGTACAATACCAAGGACAATATCTGCAAGGATTTTGTATGTTCTCCCCGTGTTTGCGTGGGTTTCCTCTGGATTCCTCCCACATTCCAAAGACCTAATGATAGGGAATTTAGATTGTGAGCCCCAATGGGGACAGTGCTGATAATTTACGGTATGTAAAGCGCTGTGGAATTAATGGCGCTATATAAGTGAGTAAAATAAATAAACTGTTGGCTATTCTTTCTGACAGATCCGGGCAGTTGGTGAATGTAGTCTCCATTACATGGGGAATAATACACTTTGGATTCATGACACATGACATCTTGTACTTGAAGTCAACTTGGGAAAGGATGAGAAGAACATATTTGCATTCCTTACCTCTTATATTACAGAATGCTGTACAGAATTACAGATGCCGGTGGCCTTAGCTTATAGGCAAATTTTGGGGTGACAGATTCCCTTTAACTATCTATGAATACAGTGCGGATCCCTTATATTTTCCTTTTTATCGTGCAGTCTGGGTGACTTTTGTGCAGAAAAGAAAGTGACAAAACTTCATTCTTATAATTCTTGCTTTAAAATGTGTTGGATATGATTTCGTGACACCTACTAATAATTTTAGCATTACAGGTTATCCTCCTATATTTGTTAGTACAGCCTTCCTTACAGACTGAACAGCTTTTCAGTTCTTATAGAGTCTGCTGGTGGAGGAGCATGTGACCAGTAAGTCTGCCTCCTTCAGTTGAATAATGTGGCACATGATCAACACCTTAACGACCTGTGATGTAAATTTTCATTACATGGTGTGATGTATGGAGCGGGCTCAGGTGCCAAGCCTGCTTTATACCTGGCAGACGCTGGTATAAAAAGCAAACCCTCACCCTTCTCCACAGACCGAAAAAGTTACGGGTCTCATTGGATTGACTAGGACGATAATGCTGCACAATGAGCGCCAAAAAAATAATGGCAGTATTTCATTTTTACTCGGACTCCCATGACAGCACGACGAGAGAGGGGATCCGCCCATTAGGAACAGGAAACCTACAGATACAAAAGGGCGGCACCTCTCCCCTGCATCAGTTGGTTTCCTGTTCCTAAAGGGACGGGTGCCTACAGATGAACTAAAGGAGCCCAGGCCGGCCGGACCGAATCTGGTAGCGGGGGGGTCTCCTACCTCGGCCGGTGCGGAGAACCCTGGAGACGCCACGGTGGTCCTGGCTGGACTGCACGCGGTGGCGTTCGCAGCAGGGAGCGGAGTCCGGAGGATTTCCTGCCTCCATCAGCGTCGGCGCCGGTAAGTATACCCATTGGTGGTGCAGCGGTGCGGTGAATGTGGGGTGCTGGCGTCAGGGCTGTCTGGGTGAACTCCCGGAGCGCTGCGGTCCGTCCCCGGCGTCCTGCACCGCTCTCAGCGTGTGCTGGAGCGTTTCCGGGTGCGGTGACGTGAGGGGGCGGAGTTAGCAGCCGCTTCTGGGTCGCCGGGTGTCTGCGTATGCGCAGTCGATCCAAGATGGCGGCGCCCATAGCATCCTAATGCCGGTTTTCTCCCACATGGTTTCCTGCCTCCCTGCTGTATCCTGAGCCAATGGGGCAGCGCTGACCTATCTGCTGACCGGATCCAATGGGGATTTAAGCAGGTGACAACTGCAGAACCCTGCTTTTGGTCGCAAGTCGTCATGGAGAGTGGTGGTGAGCAGCAGCAGCAGCAGCTGGATGAGGTGCGTCAGAAGCCCAAGGACAAGGACAGAAGCGACCAGTCCAGTCGAAGAAGCTCATCCGCAAAAGGATCCAGAGCTTCGGCTAGGAAAGAACCCCCTCGTATTCCGGTACTTACTTTGGCGCACGGGTAAGTGATCTACGTGAAAGTTCACTCTGTGACGCAGGCCCCCTATACTTTATCATTCTAGGGGAAGAAAAGCACGGACAAGTCAAAGCATAAGGAATGTGCCCTCTGTGGGGTCCCTGATTCTTGTCCCAAAAAATTATGTGCCCCCTGTATACAACAGACGGTGAGGTCTACAGGAGTGGTTGGGTGGAAGTGACATTAGGTCAGATAGTAGTTATCACCTATATTGTCCTCCCCTAGGTAGCGGAAGAATCTGTGAGTGCGGCTAACCTGAAAGAAATGATCCGTTTGTAAGTAAGGGAATCCCTACGGTCCCTGTCCCAAGCGGGAGGTTCAAAACATAGGACCCCCCTGGACTCTAATTCTTCGGAGGAAGAAAGAGAAGAGGGTGCCTATCACTCAAGTCCTTCCTCCTCTTCTTCAGATGAGAAGTCTGGACGATTCTGTCTACCCCTGGATAGAATTGACAAAGTCGTCAAGTCTGTTAGAGGCACAATGGGGATAGAAGAGCCCAAGCCGCAGCCCTCAAAGCAGGATATGATGCTCAGCGGATTTGATCGTAAAAAATATAGATCTTTCCCGGTGAACGAAAAAATCCAAGACTTGATTCTCCGAGAATGGAAGAAACCCGAGAAAAAGGGTTCCTTACCGCCAGCGTTGAAACGCAGGTACCCTTTCGATGATCCGGTTGTGGAAACATGGGATAAAGCCCCTAAGCTGGATGCGGCGGTGGCAAAAGCGTCAAAGAAAGCCTCATTGCCATTTGAGGATATGGGGACCCTCAAGGACCCCCTTGACAGAAAGGCAGATACTTTCCTTAAAGGAACCTGGGAGACGGCGGCGGGATCTCTAAGACCAGCAGTTGCCGCGACATGTACAGCCAGGTCTTTAATGGTCTGGCTGGATCAGTTAGAGTCCCAGCTCAAGGACGGCGCTTCCAGAGATTCCATTCTGAAGGCTTTACCAACAATGCAGAATGCTGCGGCCTTTCTGTCAGACGCATCTGTGGACTCAGTCAGGATGGCGTCTAGAGCGGCAGGACTCTCCAACGCGGCTCGTAGAGCTTTATGGTTGAAGTGCTGGTCTGGCGACATTCAATCCAGAACTAAGCTCTGCGCCATCCCGTGTAAAGGAGAATATCTCTTTGGACCAACTCTGGATGAGTTGCTGGAGAAAGCGGGGGATGATAAGAAGAAATTTCCTAATCCGTCTTCAGCATCCTACCGCAGGCCCTTCATTAAGAGGAGATTTGGAAAAAACGCGGATCCTCACCCTCTAGAGAGAGTTTTAGATGGGAGGATAGACGCGGAAGAGGTACGGGCTATATGTTCCGCCGTTCCTCGAAAGAACAGAAAAAACCGGACCAATGACTAGCAATCCCTGTTGGGGGTAGACTGTCAGCATTCTCCTCAGCTTGGTTTGACATTACGAACAGTAAATGGGTCTGAGGCATCATAGCGAAAGGTCTAAGACTTGACTTTGATCACTGGCCTCGAGATAAATTTAAATGAACCCCTTTACGTTCCTCCCCCCTTGAGCAAGCAGCCTTGGAAGCAGAGGTCACGAACTTATGCTTCAAGAATGTTTTGGTTGAAATCCCAGTATCAGAAAGAGGGAGGGGAATTTACTCTCCTCTCTTTCTGATCAAGAAGCCGGACGGATCGTTTAGAACGATCATAAATCTTAAAGGCCTTAATAATTTTCTGACCAATGAATCGTTCAAAATGGAATCAATTGGTTCAGCAATAAAAATGTTGTTTAAACACTGCTTCATGGTAGTTGTAGATCTAAAGGACGCGTACTATCATGTCCCAATACATGAAGACTTCCAGAGATTCCTGAGGGTAGCTGTGTCAATGGGGGGACAAATTCGTCATTTCCAGTTTAGAGCTCTTCCCTTTGGCTTATCAGCGGCTCCTAGGGTGTTTACCAAGTTAGTGGCCGAAGTCATGGCGCACTTACGAGAGTCTGACATCTTAATTGTCCCCTATTTGGATGATTTCCTTATAGTTGGGGATTCAGCAGACCATTGCCTCTCTCAGCTAAAAACAACCACAACCAAACTTGAGCATCTGGGGTGGATTGTGAATTATGAAAAATCCCGATTACAGCCCCAGAAAATACAGAGATTCTTAGGACTATTGTTAAATTCAGAGACCCAACAGTGTTGTCTTCCGCCCGACAAGTTATTACACATCCAACAACAGGTGTCTAGAGCAACTGATAATCCATCCATGACACTTAGACAGGCTATGTCACTGTTAGGATCTCTAACCTCGTGCATTCCCGCTGTCCGTTGGGCCCAATTTCACACCAGACCTTTACAATCCGAGGTACTGGTTAATGACAGAATCTTACAAGGATCCTTGCAAAGTCAGATTACTTTGGGTCCAGAAGCACTGACATCTCTTAGATGGTGGCTAATCAATGACAATTTATCGGCAGGATTTCCCTGGGTGACACAGGCGACACGTATTGTAACGACAGACGCTAGCCCTTCAGGTTGGGGAGCACACATGGATGACATGATAGTTCAGGGTCTATGGGACCCCCTAACATCAGCCTCCTCCAACCAAAAAGAATTAATGGCGGTTGAACTTTCAGTTAAAAAATTACTCTCATATCTGCAGGGTCACCACGTCAAGATCCTCTCGGACAACCAGGTGGCGGTCGCATACATAAATCACCAGGGTGGAACTCATTCCGAATCACTGATGAGAGTGACAGATCGTCTATTCCAGACGGCGGAAGACCATTTTCTATCTTTAACCGCACTGCACATAAGAGGAAAAGAAAATGTAAAAGCGGACTTTCTAAGCCGCAACACCCTGAGACAAGGGGAGTGGTCTCTAAACGGTCTTGTGTTCGACCAGATTGTCCACAAATGGGGACATCCAGAGGTGGATTTATTTGCCACCAGGGACAATCGAAAGACAGTAAAATTCTGTTCCCTAAATCCCAGGGAGAATCCTCTAGCGGTAGACGCCTTTCTGATCAGTTGGAACTTTCGGCTGGCTTATGCGTTCCCCCCCCGCTGGCCTTGATACCTCTGGTAATCAGGAAAATAAGAGAGGATCGGGCAAGAGTTATTTTGATTGCCCCATTTTGGCCCAGAAGGGCCTGGTTCACCTGGCTCAGGATCATGTCAGTGGAGGACCCCTGGGTGCTTCCGGACATTCCAGATTTACTCTACCAGGGTCCAATTAGCCATCCTCAAGTAAAGAATCTCCATTTAACGGCATGAGTTTGAGAGGGCGTTACTGAAGGACAAAGGGTTCTCCCCGAATTTGATTGAAACCCTTATGAAAAGTAGAAAGCAGATTACAACAACAATCTATGCTAGAACCTGGCGGAAATTCCTAGCCTCTTCTGACTTTAATTTAGAAGAGGGAATTCCTATAAAACAGATCTTAGAATTCCTGCAAAGGGGCTTAGAGCTAGATCTATCCACTAGTACCCTAAAGGTACAAGTCTGGGCCCTAGGGGCCTTGTTTTCCTGTAACATCGCCAATAATTATTGGATCTCAAGGTTCATTAAAGCTTCTAGTAGGGCTAGACCCATACATAAGGATAGATCTATGCCTTGGGATCTCAACCTAGTCCTGTCAGCATTGACTAGAGAGCCGTTTGAACCATTACAATCAGCTTCAATTAAGGCCTTATCCCTTAAAACAGCATTTCTGGTAGCGATAACATCTGCCCGTAGGGTAGGAGACATACAAGCTCTCTCCAGAATTTCCCCTTACACAGAGTTTCTGCCAGATAGGCTGGGTCCGGTCTGAGGACTACCCTATTTACCAAAAGTGTCATCACGGTTTCACAGGTCACAGGAGATAGTTTTACCATCTTTCCTTCCCAATCCCTCCAACCCTAAAGAAGAGCTACTCCATACACTAGACGTTAGGAGATGCCTGTTAGAATACATCTCTGTTACTGATACATGGAAGAAAGATAATGCGTTATTTTTATCTTTCCAAAATCCTAGAAAGGGACTCAGGGTATCAAAGTACACACTAGCGAAGTGGATTAGGGAGGCTATCTCTTTGGCTTATACTGCAGGTGGGGGTCCGACTCCGCAGAATCTGAGGGCGCATTCCACCAGAGCCATGGCTACATCCTGGGCGGAAAAATCTGGAGTATCAATCGACCAGATATGTAAGGCGGCCACATGGTCATCCCCGTCCACCTTCTTTAAACACTATAGGTTGGATTTAGGGTCCTCCTCTGATATCACCTTCGGGTTAAGGGTGCTGCAAGCTATAGTCCCTCCCTAAGGTAGTGTTACATCTCTGTAAATCTCTATCGTCGTGCGGTCATGGGAGTCCGAGTAAAGCATTAAGCTACTTACGGGTAGCGGCATTTCTCGGAGGCCCATGACAGCACCCTTAGTTCCCTCCCTATTTCACGTGGGGGTTGCACCTCCTATAATGTATATATCTCACGTATGATACCCAGTTCCAATATATGGGTTATAATATTGTATATAAACTGTATATAATGTATATTTTTGTGTGCCACTAACCGCGGTAGTCCTCTCAAGGCTCTAAAATACAACTGATGCAGGGGAGAGGTGCCGCCCTTTTGTATCTGTAGGTTTCCTGTTCCTAATGGGCGGATCCCCTCTCTCGTCGTGCTGTCATGGGTCTCCGAGAAATGCCGCTACCCGTAAGTAGCTTAATGCTTTTCACCATTTAAGCCCGCATGGATTTTTTTTTTTCACAGTGTTTGAGTAATTTATATAGTAAAATGAATGGTGTCATTCACAAACACAACTCCTCGTGTAGAAAACTAGCCTTAGCTTTATTGACAGGAAGATAAATAAGTTCTGTCTCTTGGAAGAAGGTGAGATATGAAAATCAAAAGCACAAAAATGAGAAATGGCCAGGTTGTGGAAGAGTTGAGCTACTTTTTATTTGGAGGGTGCCATGGACAGATCAGCAGCTGGTTGTGAAAACCTGTAATACTCAGTAAGCCTTTCTAGCTGCACAACTTTGCTCTTTAAATCATAAAATGACAAAGCTAATTGTTCTTACACAGTGTTCTCACTGGTTATTTTTTTTCTTCTTTCCAACCTGTTGAAACCTTTTCCTTTCTATCATGTAAAAAAATAAGTGCGTGTTTTTACCCCCAAAAAAGTACTGTATCCATTCTGTTGTTCAATGTAAAAGAAATATGACAGTCTCCAATTTACCCTGTTTAAAGTTCAGAATCGGATTGTTTTCGAAAAATATATATAAGGATAACCGAAAAATGTGATGTGGACAAGACATATTTTGGGTTTAATATTTTTAGTCAACTGTTATTTTTACACGTGATATTGCCTCGTGGGGTTCATCCTGCTCTATTCCAGAATCTAGCAATACAATATGCTGCACTTATCCATTTGGATCTTGGGGAACCTGAGTTTTTATTTTTCCTTTCTAGTATTGAAGATCCGGATCACAAAATTGCAATGCTGACTCAAATTTTGGAATTTGGTCAAACTCCGAAACAGCTGTTTACAAAACCCCATCCAAAGAGGATTTTCTCAAAGTCTAAAAGTTTTTCACGATCATCAAGCCAGAATCTATCTACAGTCGAATCGCCAGGTAGGATGCATGCACAAGGTAACTGGTAGCTGTTTTATTAACCCCCGTAAAGCATAAACCTATACGTCAAAATTCGTGTCCCTGACATTGATGCGCGATGGCATGCCGAGCCCACATAGTTCCCCTCACTTGATGGATGCTTTAATCATATGCCTTTAACAGGGGGCAGATCTCTGACAGCGGCATTTAACACTCGTCAGCAGGGGCACGCGTTGTTCCACGCTCCCGTTTCAGAGCGCCATTGGATTGTCATGACGGCCTGTCATTACGATCCTCCTGTGAAAGTCAGCCCAGATCTGGTGTTCATAGAAGATTGTGATGTACTGCTACGTACAGCACACACAATTAAACGATCACAGCTTCAAGTCCCCTAAGGGGACTATCAAATACAGTAATTAGTGGGGGAAAAAAGAAAGTTCAAATTGCCCCGCACTCTCCATTAAAATAAGTCTGATCTGTTAAAATATAAAGTAAATTAATCCGATTGGTAAACGGCCCAACAAAGAAAAATCAAAACTTGAGAATTGTTATTTTTTTGGCTGTTTCAACATTGCAATAAGAGGCAATTAAAACATCGTATCTACCCCAACATGGTATTGGTGAAAAATGTTTGCTCAGTGCTAAAAAGTTCTCACACAGCCACATATCCCGTCAAATGAAAACATTATGGATCTTGGGGAAAAAAACTATTCCTTATTGATTGTAAATTTATATAGATGGACACCTAACACCACATATAAGCACACCATCTAATTAGTGTGGTCCCCAAATAGTGTCCTATGTAAAACCCAGATGATCAGGACCCCATAAAAAGTAGTAATACTGATAATGGCTTTTTTTATTTCTTGCAGTTTCTCCCAGTGAAGACTCTTTTGAAGACTTAACCGAAGAAAGTAAAACTCTTGCATGGAGCAACATCACCAAATTCAAGATAGAGAGCAGACACAAGATTCACAAAGAGTGAGTGTCCTGTTACTGTGAGATCTGCATCTGTTCAGGCCTTAATCAGACATCGGTGTTTGGCATCTGTGTGTGGCCTGTGTTTTCTGTGGATACTGCACAGATAAATTACATTTGGTGCACACGTCTGTTTATTTGCGACCAATGGTCCAGTCCATATAGAGCGATCAAGATCTGTGATATTCTGGAACAATTCTCTATAGACTATTGTCCAACCTGTTGCCCCTTTGTTGTTCCACTTTCTACTACACAGGTTTCCAGCATATAATCCTTGCAATTTTCATTTTAGGTGGCCTCGTTCATCCACCAGATATTAGATAACGCAGCACATTATCCCATCCTTGAGCATTCCTTCCATTTTTCCACAGGTGTTCAGCGCTGGTTTAATAAGTACATGGTGTCTTTCTTCCACAGCGTCACAAACGAAGTACTGTTGGCTTTATGGGCATAATGCAATTTATTCATCTACAATTAGGAAACTATTGTCTCTATATTGCATTTTTTCTGTACTTTTATCACCCCTCTCTTCTTACAGCATACAACTTTTAAATTCTTTATCCTCAGTAAACATACATTTTTTTTCTATTTAGATCCCATCTAGTGTGAATATTGTATCCTGGGGATAAAACAGTATTCCCTTCTGGTTTCCTTTGCGCAAATCTAATACTTGCTATATTATATATCGTTTCGACAACATTGTGGTTATTGTCTAGAATTGCAGCAATAGGATACCTCATATACTAGCGCCGCTATATATTGTAGCTTAATTTTACAAAAGTACCCAGTTAAGTGGGTAAAAGGAAAAGCAAACCGCACACGAGTGGCATCTAGTAAACTGGTTGCACGGAGGATGGTTTGGTCATTTTGCTTCTGTATAACGATCTCGCACGTGTGATTATGGCCTTAGTCCTGTCTGCTAGGATACAACATGGCTTATATGGGGATTACAAGAAGTATAATACTACATAGGGTGCTGAGCGTAACTACATGACATCCACTTGGAGACTTTGCTGTGTAGTGACTTGTGTAATTGCCACAAGCTTATCATTGATACATTGCTAAGGTTGATGCTAATAAAGATTGTTTTACGTATCTGTAACTAAAAGCATATGTGCAAGGAATTCTTTTAAAAGGGTTCACCAGTTTCAAGATCCATTTGACAAGACCCAAATAATCCTAAACTGCAGAAACCTCCTCTATTAACTAATAATGCATTGGTGGGCTTTGTAAAAAAAAGAAAAAATAATAATTAATTGTTTTTCTAAACTACACCACCCCTTTAACACCACTATAACAAGTTGTCTTACCAGATGTTTTGTGACTATATACACAGTGCACCGTAGTGGGTGCAGGATATATGGCCAACCGAAAAGTGCAGCTTCATGAAGTCAACTACAGAAACTACAGACTTTCTCTGTATTACATCTGTTGACTTGTTGATTTTTTACATTACACATTTCCCCAGTTTGGTGTCGAAATGCGTAGTGTCAGTACATGCGTTCTCATTAACCATAGCAAGATAAGTTCTTTCCAGCAGCGTGGTTTTTCTTTTAATGTGATTTTATCCACCTTTGGTCATTTGTCAGTGTATAACATACATATTAACTTTGGGATCAAGACTTTAGAACCTTTTTTCTTGTTTTCATGCTCTGTGTATTTACTTATTGCACTTTTGCAACTTATTTCTATGTTCATCTGCATCAAATAAATATATGTTGATGCCCACATAGAACATTCTGTTCCCCACACGTTATTACTAAGTATAGGACCTCCCCATGGTTATTGATGTGTTGTTGATGGATTACTTGCAGGGCTATAACCGGTATTGCTGTCTCCTCCAATGGGTCTTCAGTCTTCACCACATCACAAGGTTAGTCTGTCTGTTTATGACGATGAGCTCGCGGCTCCGATGTTTTCTCTTAATATTCCCCCTATTGCATCATGAATACTAATTGTATTTTAACACTTAATGTATGAAGAACAGTCTAATTTTTTTTTTTTCAGATTCAACTTTGAAGATGTTCTCTACAAGTCAGAAGTCTCTGCAGAGAAGTGTTTCATTCTCAAACATGGTAAGATGCAGCTGGCATCAGGTTAGCCCTCTATAAGAAGTACGGCACAGGGAAGGCTGAACACTTCATGATGTACATCTACATTGTGAGATCACAAGGGCGCAGATTCAGCAGGAGCCATGCACGGATTCAGCCTTTTCTCTGGACCCAGCCGTTTAGGTTTTTAGGTTCCTCAGTCAATATTAATACTAGCAGCCATTAACCTACTAATGGTAAGGCATTGAGATGGTCTTTAAAGGGTTAATCTGCTGAGACGTTCAATGCAACATGGATTTTTTTCAAAGGATCAGAAATAAAAGGGCACAAAAAAAGTTGTTTTTGTTTTTAGTTGGTGAAGATCTAAAAGCTTAAAGCCTATCCATGGTTTTATATATTTATTTTTCATAAGTCAATAGTACACGTCTCTGAAGAGACAATTTGCATATTTCCCAGAGGAGCATTGCGGCTTTAAGTCTCCTCACCTCGACAGGCTTATCATGTTACTCTCCGCAAGGAGAAACGATACTTCTTGGATCCCGGTCAGACGCCTCTCAATCAGCCAAACCAGATCTCCACTTTGCACTGACGAGGGGCAGTACCCCGAAACACAGTGTCTGCAAATTGAGATTCTGGTTTGGCTATTATCCTAAGTCATGTGACAAGGCTCGTTAAAGGGTCGACATTGACTGTTAGGATTGCTACCTCCAATAGGTGGCACTAGAGTTCTAGTCCTTCCTCTCTGAAGAGACAATTTTCATAGAATCATAGAATGGTAGAGTTGGAAGTGGCCTCCTGGGACATCTGGTCCAACCCCCTGCTCAAAGCAGGATTCACTAAATCATCCCAGACAGATGTCTGTCCAGCCTCTGTCTGAAGACTTCATTGAAGGAGAACTCACCACCTCTCGTGGCAGCCTGTTCCACTCATTGATCACCCTCACTGGCAAAAAGTTTTTTCTAATATCTAATCTGTGTCTCCTCCCATTCAGTTTCATCCCATTGCTTCTAGTGTTTCCATGTGCAAATGAGAATAAAGATGATCCCACTACACTGTGACAGCCCTTGAGATATTTGTAGACAGCTATTAAGTCTCCTCTCAGTCTTCTTTTTTGCAAGCTAAACATTTCCAGATCCTGTAAACGTTCCTCATAGGACATGGTTTGCAGACCGGTAACCATTCTGGTCGCTCTTCTCCCTAACTTGCTCCAGTTTGTTGTTTTTTTTTTTTTTTTTAAATGTGGTGCCCATTCTTAAATAAATGCAAAATTTATCTACGTAAATTTACTAATTACACAAAGTGCAATGTGTCATGAAAAAACTTTCTTCAAATCCTTGGTACATGTAGAATCATTGCAGATTTATTACCACATAGAGACATATGGCGGATTTGAAAAGTTGGGGCTGTTCTCTAAATGGTTTAGACAGGCGTAATGACCCACTTATAAATAAATGATTGCGGTATATTTAACCCCTTTCTGACCTTGGACGGGATAGTACGTCCAAGGTCAGATCCCCTGCTTTTATTTGGGCTCCAGCGGTGAGCCCACATCAAAGCCAGCTGTTTTGAACAGCTGACATGTGCGTGCAATAGCGGCGAGTGGAATCGCGATCCACCCACCCCTATTAACTAGTTAAATGCCGCTGTCAAACGCTGACAGCGACATTTAACTACCGCTTCCGGCCGCGCGGCCGGAAATGCGCTCGTCGCCGACCCCTGTCACATGATCGGGGGTCAGCGTTGCGTCGCCATAACCAGAGATTTCCTTGAGATCTCTATGGTTGTTGATGCCAGCTTGCTGTGAGTGCCACCCTGTGGTCGGCATTCATAGCAAGCCTGTAATTAAGCTACATAGATGCGATCTATGCTTTGCCTCTATGTAGCAGAGCTGATCGCGTTGTGCCAGCTTCTAGCCTCCCAGAGACTATTGAAGCATGCCAAAAGTAAAAAAAAAAAAAAAATGTTATAAAAAAAACCTGAAAAATATAAACGTTTAAATCACCCCCCCTTTCACCCCATTCAAAATAAAACAATAAAAATAAAATCAAATATACACAGATTTGGTATTGCCGCCTTCAGAATCGCCAGATCTATCAATAAAAAAAGGATTAACCTGATGTCTAAACAGCGTAGCGAGAAAAAAATTAGAACCGCCCGAATTACATTATTTTTGGTCGCCGCGACATTTAATTAAAATGCAATAACGGGCGATCAAAAGAACGTATCTGCACCAAATCATTAAAAACGTCAGCTCGGCACGCAAAAAATAAGCCCTCACCCGACCCCAGATCACGAAAAATGGAAAATTGCAAAAATTTTTTTTTTTTTTTAGCAAAGTTTGGAATTTTTTTTCACCACTTAGATAAAAAATATCCTAGACATGTTTACTGTCTATGAACTTGTAATGACTTGGAGAGTCGTAATGGCAGGTCAGTTTTAGCATTTTGTGAACCTAGCAAAAAAGGCAAACAAAAAACACGCATGGGATTGCACTCGTCCTCCAAAAAATAAGCCTTCATATTGACGGAAAAATAAGTTATGGCTCTGGGAAGGAGGGGAGGGAAAAACGAACACGGAAAAATGGAAAATCCCAAGGTCATGAAGGGGTTAAAGAGCTATTCCCACAATTGGAGCGTATTGACTTCAGTTCTTGAAATAAATATAATTGACAGTTTACATCCTATGTATGTAATCGACTTTGTGTACCGTTTCAATAAAATAATAAAAAATGAACAAAAAACTCACCCCAAAAAAAAGCTTTTATGCAAAAGGAAAAAATTTCAGAAAACAAACAGCAACAAAATTGTACCGGGTGTTTCCCAGAAGATTTTGAAGGGGTCGAGAAGCTTGGTTTCAGTTCAGGATTTGATGGGAACACAAGGTCTATTTTAGAAGACCATTCTTTTTATTCTCTTATCATTCAGAATTAAATGATCTTCCTTTTTACACCACCATTCCACTTTTTTATTCCAATGATTGAGTGGTGCTTTTAAATGTAATTCCCCTGCCCCCACTTTCATCCTTTTCCAGTGTCGTTCCCATTGATCGCCTGCGAAACGTGACCTGCCAGAAACTCCATTATTTCATGGAGCTGCACGGACGGTCACTTTTTCAATACATTTTTGAGAGCCTCGTTCTGGCTCGCATTGCGCTTTTGTGATGTAACTTATGACTTTCTGCCAGTCAGAAGTTATGGGCACAAGATGGCACCGCGGGACCATGCAGGCGTTGGTAAAAGGTGGAGCCGCTGGAAGGTAAATATGCAAACGGGGGCAGGGGGCTTACATTTAAATTGCTACTCCAGAGCTAAAAAATAAAATAGCGCTGGGGCGGTGCATAAAAAAAGCGCTGGAGCGGTGCTTTAAGTAATTATGTGTTCACGCCTCATTTTTTACTATATTGGAGCCAATTGCTGGATATATCGTGCTACCTGTCGATATAAATGGACCTTAAGTATTCTGGCACATTTAAAAAACTTAAGTTCATCAGGGATCCATGGCCATTTCGGCAGTACAAATATTCATCTGGTGTAGCCAAAAAGCTTAGAGCCTTGTTCCAACCTTACTTGCCAAAGTGACTTGTCCTTTTTTGAGTTATTTTTTTCGGCCTTTTTTCATCAGACATCTTGCCTTGATTATCTTTTTGTTCTTTCCCTCAGGCGCTGTCGTCCTGCGTCCTCTTGCCTGGAGATACAACAGTGATGTGCTCCTCGTGGGATAATAACGTGTGCGTATTTCTGCCTGTATGCTCATACACTAAGCCTCATCAGAACGCCGTGCACTGAATCTTTCCTCTGTGTCCAGATATTTTTACTCTATTGCTTTTGGAAGAAGACAGGACACGCTGATGGGACATGATGACGCCGTTAGTAGAATTCTCTGGAACAACAACAAACTCTTCTCCGCATCTTGGGATTCTACAGTAAAGGTGTGTACATGGTACTGACAGCGTGAGGACTATAGGATTCGGGTGGGGTTGGTATAATACAGCGGTGACAGATCTGTGTAAAATGTTAATATTATTACATGGCATTGAACTTATACCGCCTTAGGCTGGGTTCACATTACGTTCAAGCAGTCCGTTAACGCTGCCATTAATCTCTATTTCGGGCGCATCGCTAGCACACGCCCAAAATGGGCGTGCGCTAGCGATGTGCCGTCATTGAGTGACGGACCCTGGGACGCGGGCTGCAGCGTTTCTAGGTCCGTCACCGCTAGTGCAGATAGAACATCTGGTAGCTCTATCTGCGCTAGCGCAATGGCATGTCGGCACTTGCATTAACGCAGCCCGTTTAGCGCATGTGTTGAATGGGCTGCTGTTACCCTAAGGCTAGGTTCACATTGCGTTATGTTCACACATTTTAATAATTGCAGCACAAAAATCTACTGCAAATACGGGAGTATTGGCAGGAAAAACGCGGTATCATGTGTTTTGAGGGTTTTTGTCTGCCCCCTCGAATGTTCATTTGAAAGGTGGGAAAAGCTGAAGGAATGTCCTGCTTCTAATCTCCAAGGAAAGAATAAGCCACATATGCATGAGATTTCAAAAATCACTTTTCTAGTAAAACACTACACTTTTTCAGGGCAACATGTGAATGCGTCCTTGGACGTAAGATGTACAATATCGTGTAGAATTTGTAAATTGATTTAAAGAGCCGTGTCTTACCTGCAATTGGACACCGCCAACAAATAGACATCACAACTCCTTGTTAAAGGGGTTGTCTCACCACCACAATCTGATGATCAGTTGATTACCGGGGGTCTAGCTTCTAAAACCCAAGGCAAAATTCAACCCAGCCACGTGTTTTGCCTACAGCAGGGAAATGTACCGTCACATTGTACTAATTCATATGAATGGGCCACTGTGTAATATATGACAAGGTCCAGTCTGCCTGGGCTAATTGGGGTCTCTACATACTGGCTAATACAGGGAGCTTCCTTCTCTGATGCCCATGTCCACTAGTTGCATAATGTACAGACCAAGACACTGATTCCAGCAATGTCACTCACTGGGCCGTTCGATAAAATGATCAGGAGATTCACTAGAGGAGTAGTGCATGTACCGCCATGAAGACCTCCATACATACTTGTGCTATATAACCCGCCCATACCACTGATTGGCAGCTTTCAGTGTTTACTGTGAATAGGCAGAAAGCTGCCAATTAGTGGTGTGGTCATGGTTTTACAAAGCTTGGCATTGAGAACAGCTAGATCTGCAGCGGATAAAACATTTATGAAAACTGCAGCAACTGCCCCATAAGTGAATTATCTCAGGAATCGGAGTCTCTGCCCCTACATTATGCTGCTCTGATAGCAAAAACCTGGGCACAGATTCCCTATAATACTGTTGTGGGTTAAGCAGCTAGTCTGCAATTAAAGGGGTTGTCTGGAACTTTAATGTCGAAGCCCTATCCTTAGGATAAGTCATGGATACTTGATGAGTGGGGATTGACACCCGGGACCTCCATCGATCTGGTCCTGGTGCCAGCTGCGGCTGATGTGCTCACTTGTGGAATTGCACAGCTCATACAGCTGTATAGTGGCCGCGGTAGGTACTGCACGTCCACCCACTATTGATTTGAATAGGGGCCAATGTGCCGTACCCGGCTGTGGACAAAATAATACAGTTGACTGAGCTGTGCTACGCAGCTCCACAACTGAGCGCATCTGGCCGGCTGATTGGTGGGGATACCGATTGTCGCACCACCACAGATCTGATAGGTCATCAGTATAACAGTTGTGGACAACCATAATGCTGAGAAAACTGCTTATCAGATAAATGGACTTTCACCGAACAGATGCTATGGTGTAAAATCGCTGTGTGCAGAATTCTCTGCAGGTTTTTGCCTATGTCTGAGCTCGCCTCTCCCAGTTTCCGCTGCCTGTTCAGTGTTTTGCCCAGTTAGGTTTTTATGAGTGGTCCTACGCTGTGCGTAAGGATGGTCATAAAATAATTTACACTATCGTATTCTAATATTTAGGTGTAATTCTTGGCTTCTGGTGACTTGTATCAAAGATTTACCTGCCTGTTTCAGGTAGCATTTCAGAGTAAGCCGTCGTCTAATTCCGCCTTTCTCCCTTAGGTGTGGCGTTGTGTACCCACTGACGTGTGTGGGACCAAGAGAAACAACTTTGAATTGCTGGCAGAATTGGAGCATGATGCTGGCGTGAGTTTTTAATGTCTGTGGCTTTTACAGAAGACAATACTGTAGCTTCAGTGGTCTGTGTGCTGTACATGTAATGTAGCTGTAACATTTTGGCGAGACCCTTTTATTATTTTCTGCAGAGTACCCACTTATGTGTCCTGGCATGGTGGCATTTTAGTATCCATATTATCACCGCAAGACCACGATCTTCTGTAAATGTTAGTGTGTCCACCTTATTCCCGTCTGAGTGTTGCTTAATTTATTATGTAATGTCACTTAATTTCCGATGAAATTCCGTAAAGCCAGTGTTTCTGTGAAAATGGTAGACATTGACTCCTGTGTCCTAAACAGTGGAGCTCACCGCTGTGCCCAACGGGATGAGCCAAAAATGTGTGCAGATAGTCTCAGTATTCCTAATGAGAGAACATGACGCAAATCTATTAACATGAGAAGACGCTATCCAAGTTGTATCTGCATGCTACAGATGTTCAAAGTGATTTCCATTGGTGACGGCAGATGTCTAGGCGGCAGTCCACTTCCATCCGGCACGTGCCAGCATGTCCTCTGATATGGACTCTACTGTTTGGGCGATGGCGTTGTCTCAGGTCGTTCACTTCCTCTGACTAGGGGGAGGCACTACACTAATTCCTCTTGAGGATCCTTGATGTAGCCCCACAGAAAAATGTTATTGGGGGTTAGATTTGGCGATCACGGAGGCCAGGTAAACATTGGTGAATTGTTGTTTTCGGTGCAGATGGTGGTTTTTTTTTTTGTTTTTTATTTCCCCACCATGGCAGTGGTTTTGGGTTTCCATAGGTTTCCACCTTATTCGTTATTTACAAGTTTTCCAAAAATTCTAAATTTGTCACAAATGTACTCAGTCGCTCCTAGAGGGATTTGATATGTCACAAAAAGATTAAACACAGAAAAACACAGAAAAAAAAAATCAGTTTTGAACATGCAGCAAAATTAATGACCCACGTGTGCTAGTTTCATGAATTTGGCAAAATATTAATAAATACTGCAAGCGAAAAAAAATAGTGACCTAAGGGGGAAAATCTCCAGTATCTCTATATAGAATAGAAATGGAAGAGGTTTATTAACTTGCACAAACCACAATTCTGGCTCAATGTGTGCCCCAAAAAACTGGTCTTTCACGAATTGCACCATATTGGTGTTTTACACCTTTTGTTTGCGTTTTCTGACCAGTGGTGTTTCTTTGCTGAAAAGGGTTTCTAGCTTAGCAGAAATAGGTGTGACGTAACACACTACACCGCTATTTTAAAGAGGTTCTCATTATATCCTTATTGTCCTTGGGATGGGTAATTCACATCAGATCTTTGGGTCTGACACCCAGCACACCCACCGATTTGAAAAAAAAAAAAAAAAAACAACAAACACAAATATTGAGCTTGGATTAAGTTGGTATACATGCAGCACATAAACACATGTTCACATTGGCCATAAAGCGCACAAAACCTACAAGAAACAAAATGAGCAAAAAACCCTGTTGTAAATAAATACCGTATTTTTCTGACCATAAGACGTACTTTTTTTCCTCCAAATTTGGGAGGAAAGTGTGGGTGCGTCTTATGGTCGGAATGTAGCATGTGGGGAGGGACAGCAGCAGTGGGATCGCACTGTGATCCCACTTTCAGGAGGCAGAAAAATGGCCCTGCTGCCGGGAATCCAGCACTGGGGAAACCATGTAGTCCCGATGATTAAAGTGCAGTGAATATTCATTACAGCTTCCCCGCCTACCTGTCAGGTGAGCAGTGAGGGGGGAGCAGCACATGAATAGTCCTTCACTGAAACACACATTGTTTCCCCAGCGCTGGATTCCTGCAGCAGCTGGGGAGATCTGTGTGTCCGGTGGAGGAGGGGGCAGCAGCAGGGGACCAGAGGGGAGACTAGATCGCCACATACCTGCCTGGCTGTGCTGGATGCTGAGGCATAAGGACCTGTGTGATGTCATGAAGAGGGTGGGCTGGAGCATCACATGGCAGCACAGAGCCCTCCCTCTTCTGATGTCATCACAGGTCCTTCAGACTCCCCACTACAATCTGCTGGCTTCCTCTTATGACTTGTGCTGTGGAGAGGCAACAAGAGGGAGAGCTCTGTGTGTGCAGTCATGGGATGCTCCAGCTTTTCACCTCACCACAGTAGCTGGCTGCCACAATTAAAAGGTTAGTCTTTACAACACACAATAAAGCACTGTGCCACTCCTCTGTTGTGAACTATAACTCCCAGCATGCCGTACGATCTGCAGGACATGCTGGGAGTTGTAGTTCTCCCAATGGGATCTTAAAGCAGCACTCCAGTGTTAGTTTTCAGTTCTGGAGTGGTGCTTTAAATATAAGCCCTGTGCCCCCATTCTTATACTCACCCTCCAGCGTCTTCATATAGTACTTTACAGAGACCACACTAGTCCCGCAGCACCATCTTCTACCCACAGCTTCCAACATAATAACATACTATTATATATAATAACACCACATATAATAGTATGTTATTAAATTTTACCACTTTTTTTTTTTTTTGCTTCAAATATTTTTTTCCCTACTTTCCACCTCTAAAACCTGGGTGTGTCTTATAGTCCGAAAAATACGGTAAGTAAAACGCAAAAGTGCATTTAAGTAACTCGGGGTTCTTAGTAATACTGTCTTTGATCAAAAATGGCATAAAAGCCATCCCACCATCGTCAAGGTGACCCTGATAGGGACGGTCCTACCCTGTCTAATATTAAAAACCTCACTATGTGTCAGAGCTGACGTCAGTGTGTGAATAAGGGCAGACAAAAGGACCGGGTCCCGATCTATGGACACCAGTGTGGGGAAGCTTTTAAATGTAATTATCAGCTCAGAAAAGGGCACAATCAGGGCAGCTTGATGATTTATGGCCAATGTGAACATGTGTTTATGTGCTGTATGTATACCAACTTAATCCAAGCTCAAATTTTGTTTTTCTTTGTATTTTTGCATTTTGTGCAAGCCGGGGTGTGGCCTCCCTTTTCTGAGCTGGCAATTACATTTAAAAGCTTCCCCAGACTGGTGTCCATAGATTGGGACCTGGTCCTTCTGTCTGCCCTTATTCACACACTGAGGTCAACTCTTGACACATGGTAAGGTTTTTAATATTAGACAGTGTAGGACCATCCCAATCAGGGTCACCTTGACGATGGTGGTATGGTTTTAATGCTATTTTTGATCAAAAACAGTATTGCTAAGAACCCTAAGTTATTTAAATGCACTTGGGGTTTTTGCTCTTACACCCACCGATCAGCTGGTACTGAATAGGAGCCGATCTGCAGTACTTGGTAGCAGCTACTACAGATTGAGCGGAGCTGTGCTGTTCAGCCTTTACATCCTGCCGGGGGGACTAATAACTGAACAGTGGGGGTGCTGGGTGTCGGATCCCCACCGATGTGATATTAATGACTGCTTCCAAGGAAAAGATCAACTGTATTTTATGCCTGGAGATCAACTTTAAGATTGCCTTGTCTCAAATTCACAAAGTCTAAGATACATTATCCATAAATATCTCATTCTATGTTGATGAATATCTTTAGAATTGAGCAAAAAAGATTCCCTGGTCCTGGCCCAATTTGACTTTCCAGGAGCTCACATTGTCCCTGTGGTAACCGGAGTGTGGCGTTGCCATACGTGTGTAGTTTATAGAATACTACATAGCTGTTATGTGGCTATAAAATGCCTTCCAGTAACTATCACTGCGTTGTAATTTATGTTCATAGATAAATGCCATCAACGTGAGCTCTGATGGGTCACTGCTGACGTCTGGAACTAAAGAAGGTGTCGTCAGCATCTGGGATGTGGCAGAGTCGTGTGTGCTGCATCAGCTGCCTTGCCACAATGGATCCGTGCATGACCTTGCTCTGAGTCCCGGTACATGTTCAGTTTCATGTGTTTTATTCCAGTCTTCAAACATAAATGGGGCATATAAACGGGTGACCTTGTAAGGCAACCCCTAGATGTGTGATGGAGTCACGCTACATTCGCTTTGTGTTTTATCCCACCATGTACACCTTTAAAATGGGGAAAAGTTTTGCACAATGCACTTTCTTCCATTCTAGGAACGTAGTGGAACTCTGAAAGACCCGTAATAATCAATGGGCTGCTTCTGTGCTCTGCATCAGTTCTTAAATTAATCAGTTTGGGGAGTTAAGTGGCAAGAGATAAAGAAAACTAGTACAAGTTTTTATCAATTCATCTGTAGCAATGTATTTTTTAATTAACTACTTTTTTATGCTCCTCTTGCTTAGGGGTCAGTCATTATGATTTGTTAAGTGGCTGCTGTCATATTAGTGAACACAAAACCCCTCCTAGGCATAGCAGGACGGCATTTCTTCTGGCCATTATCTACAGTTAGGTCCATATATATTTGGACAGAGACAACATTTTTCTAATTTGGTTATAGATATTACCACAATGAATTTAAACAAAACAATTCAGATGCAGTTGAAGTTCAGACTTTCAGCTTTCATTTGAGGGTGTCCGCATTAAAATTGGATGAAGGGTTTAGGAGTTTCAGCTCCTTATCATGTGCCACCCTGTTTTTAAAGGGACCAAAAGTAATTGGACAATTGACTCCAAGGCTATTTCATGGACTTGTGTGGGCAATCCCTTCATTATGTCATTCTCAATTAAGCAGATAAAATGCCTGGAGTTGATTTGAGGTGTGGTGCTTGCATTTGGAAGGTTTTGCTGTGAAGTAAACATGCGGTCAAAAGTGCTCTCCATGTAGGTGAAACAAACCATCCTTAGGGCTGTCCCACACGTCCAGATAATTCCGGTACCGGAATAAATCGGTACCGGAGTTATCCGTGTCCGTGTGCCTGGGAACTCACGGAGGCCATACCTGCGGCACACGTGTGCCGCCCGTATGGCGAGTGGGTACCACACGGAGCGTGTGGTACCCACTCTGCATGGTGCTGAAGCTGCCATTCATATCCTCTCTGCAGTAACGTTTGCTGCAGAGAAAATATGAAGAATAGTGTTAAAAATAAAGATTTAGGTGTCCGCCGCCCCCCCACCCCCTGTGCGCCCCCCCCGCTGGTCAGAAAATACTTACCCGGGTCCCCCGTCGGCTGTCGCTCCTTCCTGGTCTGGCCGCGGCTTCTCCTGCATGCGGTCACGTGGGGCCGATCATTTACAGTCATGAATATGTGGCTCCACCTCCCATAGGGGCGGAGCCGACTATTCATGATTGTAATTGATCGGCCCCACGTGACCGCATACAGTAGGAGGCGCGGCCAGACCAGGAAGGAGCGAGGGAGCGGCTAAGTATTTTCTGACCAGCGGGGGGGGGCGCACAGGGGGTGGGGGGGGGGGCGGACACCTAAATCTTTATTTTTAACACTATTCTTCATATTTTCTCTATAGCAAACGCTGCTACAGGGAAGATATGAACACCGGCTTCAGCACCATGTGGGGGGGACAGCGCTTACTGTAGCGCTGTCTCCGGCACGCACACGGACCCCAGACGGAGAATGTCCGTGTGAGGTCCGTGTTTTACGCGGACCCATTGACTCTATTGGGTCCGTGTAAAACGTGCGCTCCCACGAACACTGACATGTCTCCGTGTTTGGCACACGGAGACACGGTCCGCAAAAAATCAATGACATCTGCACAGATGCATTGATTTTTATGTGTCTACGTGTGTCAGTGTCTCCGGTACGGGAGGAAACTGTCACCTCACGTACCGGAGCCACTGACGTGTGAAACCGGCCTTAAGCTGCGAAAACAGAAAAAACCCATCCGAGAAATTGCTACAATATTAGGAGTGGCAAAATCTACAGTTTGGTACATCCTGAGAAAGAAAGAAAGCACTGGTGAACTCATCAATGCAAAAAGACCTGGGCGCCCACGGAAGACAACAGTGGTGGATGATCGCAGAATAATCTCCATGGCGAAGAGAAACCCCTTCACAACAGCCAACCCAGTGACCAACACTCTCCAGGAGGTCGGCGTATCAATATCCAAATCTACCATAAAGAGAAGACTGCATGAAAGTAAATACAGAGGGTTCACTGCACGGTGCAAGCCACTCATAAGCATCAAGAATAAAAAGGCTAGACTGGACTTTGCTAAAAAAACATCTAAAAAAGCCAGCACAGTTCTGGAAGAACATTCTTTGGACAGATGAAACCAAGATCAACCTCTACCAGAATGATGGAAAGAGAAAAGTATGGCAAAGGTGTGGTACAGCTCATGATCCAAAGCATACCACATCATCTGTAAAACACGGTGGAGGCAGTGTGATGGCTTGGGCATGCATGGCTGCCAGTGGCACTGGGTCACTAGTATTTATTGATGATGTGACACAGGACAGAAGCAGCCGAATGAATTCTGAGGTATTCAGAGACATACTGTGTGCTCAGATCCAGCCAAATGCAGCCAAACTGATTGGTCGTCGTTTCATACTACAGATGGACAATGACCCAAAACATAAAGTCAAAGCAACCCAGGAGTTTATTAAAGCAAAGAAGTGGAATATTCTTGAATGGCCAAGTCAGTCACCTGATCTCAACCCAATTGAGCATGCATTTCACTTGTTAAAGACTAAACTTCAGACAGAAAGGCCCACAAACAAACAGCAACTGAAAACCACCATAGTGAAGGCCTGACAGAGCATCAAAAGAAGGAAACACAGCGTCTGGTGATGTCCATGAGTTCAAGAGTTCAGGCAGTCATTGCCAACAAAAGGTTTTCAACCAAGTACTAAAAATGAACATTTTTATTTAAAATTATTGAATCTGTCCAATTACTTTTGGTCCCTTTAAAAACAGGGTGGCACATGTTAAGGAGCTGAAAACTCCTAAACCCTTCATCCAATTGTAATGTGGAAACCCTCAAATGAAAGCTCAAAAATGTTGTCTCTGTCCAAATATATATGGACCTAACTGTATGAGGCGGCTGAATGGAGGTAATGCCTGTATCTCCTTTATTTCAGTTCTCTGATCTGTTCCATCTGTAAGGCTTCAGAGTGCCACGTGACTATCAGTTATTCATCATTATCGATTTGTGCCCCTTTCTGCAGATGCCAGACATGTTCTTTCTGCTGGAGAAGATGGCTGCCTAAAGATCATTGATGTGCAGACAGGAATGCTGATCTCTTCTCTGTCCTCTGGAGAAAAGCAGAGGTAATATGTCACACATGTATGCCTGTTAACATGCACCTACAGCGGGCAGACAGTAATTAACCAACATAAAGGAGGGGATTAGAATCTTCAGCAATACATGCACACCTCAACTTGCAACATTAAGAATGAAAAGTCCAGGAATGATGAAAATCCCAAGGTGGATAGACGTTAATGATATGCAAATCATGAAAAATTTTTTATTAAGTATTAAGAAATCTCCGTCCTTACAGCCTTAGCTGCTATCTATCAATGAGGTTATTAGTGGTCTGAGGAATGTTCTGCCACACTGAATGCACTTGGGCAAATCATCAAGCTCCCTTTGTAATTGCCGATTAATGACAAACTAGTGGTATGGCCTTTCCTCCAAAGCGGCAATACGACAACACCAGGCCAATGTTGCTCATGCTGCTGTGATCCGCTTGCTTGGAATAAAGATATAAAGATGCTGTCCACAGATCTTCTGTAGATGTAGGCTGGCACCAATCTTTGTCTCTTCTTGTAATCTCAGACAGACTAGATGATGGTGAGCCAATTAGACTTTGCATCTTTTTTTTCCACAATTACCTAAACCTTTTGCACAGTGCTGTATAGATTACATATTTGATATGAAATGTGTTTTTTCATGGTGTAATAAGCAGGAACTCCCTCCGTCTAAAGCGTTTAATCTCTTACATGCTGCAGTAATTTAACAGCCAGGATTAAAGTTATCACCGAGTTGAGACATGTTGCGTTTTTGCAGTGTTTTTCCCACGAAAAATGCAGTATATACTACTACATATGGTACATGTTATCTCTTTATTATATCATTTATATTATATTTGAAACATATTAATATATGACCTACCTGTACAATAATGACATTTACCATAGACCATGAATAGTGGGATTATTTTGATGTTTGTCCTCTTGTATCTGGATCCAGTATTTTGGGTTGAGGACACGGTTTATCCTTTCCATTATCTTGGACTGATTGATTCTCGCATATTTTGATGTTTTTAATTTGCTATGCTGTGTGGGTTATGTGGAGTAAAGCTTAACTTTGGGATGTACAGGGTTTTGTTTTTTTTGGCATATACTATTTTGCATCCTAGTTACATTTTTGCATGCTTCTCTGGCCCTCTGACTTATATACCGCCGGTCTCTATAGATGCTTCTGCTGGAATGGTCAGACTGTTCTGTCAGGCAATGACGCTGGAGAATTGCTAGTCTGGGACCTCCTTGCTGGAAGAGTCCTGGAAAGAATGGCTGGTCATGCAGGTATGAGGAATAGATTTATCCTTTTTTATTCTTGGCCTTAGTGTCTCCAGTCTCTCCACACAGGTCAGATATGGCCATGTTCTCGCATCTCAAGCAAAACTTGTGCCTACTGTGTATTTTTGGTTTTTTTTTTTTCTCTAAAGGGCTTCTTCTTATGGAGGACAAATCAAGTGTGTGTGTGTGTGTGTGTGTGTGTGTGTGTGTGTGTGTGTGTATATATATATATATATATATATATATATATATTTATAATTCTGCGCTTCCAATTTGTTTGTTTAACAAATGTTTAAAGGAGCACTCCAGCAGTTCTGGTTGGTTCTCCCTGTCGGCGATCAATAATGTGCGTTTATAAAGTGTATTCCAGCACTTGTTGCCGTCTTCTGATCTTTCAGATGCTGTTTCGGAATCATGTGCCCTAATTTTAATTTTCAATCCTGTCTAGATGATAGGAAGCGATTGTCTGCTGCATAAAGGCCAGTGATCATGGCTGGTGCACACCTCTAACAGCCCTATGAAATATATGCTTCATTGTTTTATAATTGTACATTTTCCTTTTTTTATCCTCAGATGCTGTGACATGTATGTGGATGAATGAACCCTGCAATACTATCATCACAGGCGCAGCAGACAGACAGATTTTTCTCTGGAAGCTGCAGTACTGAGCTTTTTTCTTTCCAGTTCATGGCCCGACTTGAAGATTTTTTTTTTTTCTTTTTTAAAAAGAAGTTTTTATGTATTGTCCAATGTCATCGCTGCTTCAACACATGTGCCTTGTCTGCTATTCCATACGGTCCGTGTCATGTGGCTCTTGCCTTTTAGTTGTACAAACTGTACATACAATCCATTGAATTGTGAATCACCCTGCCCATCAAAATCTGTCTGCCCTGTCTTGAGGGAACGCTCTGCTATTCCTGTCCTGGGCTAGATTACAGAGGGTGCATGTTCTTCACAAGCATTGGACTGTAAACTCCTGGACCCACTATGTGGCTACAGAACAGGACCTTACTAAAGCGATCCAAGTTCAGTTCTAACTTATTTGGGGTTTCTGGTAGGTCAGAAGGTTGAACTCCAACCCTTTAAAGAGGTTGTCCGCTTTTTCTTTATTGATGACCTATCCTTAGACTAAATAACCAATCTCTGATTGTTCAAGGTCTGACACCCAGCAGCCCTGCCGATCAGCTCTTTGTGGTGGTGTTGGCTGGAACTACTTGAGTGCAGATCTGCACTGTTGCCCTGGAGTGGCTGCAGCTAGGTGCGTCACATTGCCTCCTATTGATTTGAATAGGCAGCGGATGTGCAGTACCCCGACGTAGCCACTACCAGAAGACTCAGCAGTCAAGGAGTTTCAGCAGGCGGTTGCCGACAAATAAGAGCAGCTGATTATTGGGGGTGCTGGGAGTCCAAAATTGATGGATCAGACCATGATGACCTATCTTAAAAATAGGTCATCAGTGCTAAAGTAGCGGTGAACCGATTTTAGTACACTTTATATAACTTTACTAGCTGCTTTTGTTTGCTTCACTTGGAGGGCAGGTCCTTCTACAATGCTGTATGTTTACTTTGCTGCGATGTATGGTACATGTGTCCTTGTGTACAGACCACATACCTATGGAGGATGTCCGTTTGAAAGACACCCTTCAACTTTAGGTCCACTATGTACATATAGTTTAGACAACAACACATACTATAGCCAATCTGTCAGCAGTGCAGATCACATGAAGCATATCCCCAACCCCCACAGCACTGCTCCTATACTAGTGTACACAGCAGTGTTCAGACTCCATGAAGTCTTTGTTCCTGTAACGGTTTTGTGTGATTGGTGCAAGTCTCTAGAGCAAGACTATCACTAACCTGCAGGACATTCCAGGTCCTATCCCATACTAGAAAAAAAGTGAAGAGACCGTTGTAAGATAACCAATTAGTAAACCAGTCAATAAATGCCCCCATAGAGCAACAATTAGATGTGTGTAAGTGTCTCTAACTCCTGAATTGTGAGATGAGGCGCTGCTGCTGTCCATCAGCCGATAGCCAAGTCTTGTGCGTGATACCTGGAACGTGACCAATTGGCTCCATGGCAGTAGCACTCAGTGATATTTGGCCATCAAAGATTTGGAGAACAACAAACATGTCAGAACTTATAGATCCATGTTAAAAGAAGGCCAATGCCAGGACAGATGTCCTTAGGGTATGTGCACACGCTGCGGATTACTCTGCATATTTGTCCGGACTGATTTTGGTAAATCTGCAGGTAAACTGCACTGTAGAATTACCGCAATTTTTTTGGTGGATTTTGTGCAGATTCCACCTGCGGTTTTACACCTGTGGATTCCTATTATGGACCAGGTGTAAACCGCTGCGGAATCCACAAAAATAATTGACATGCTGTGGAATAAATAATGCTACGTTTCCGCTGGGTTTTTTTCTGCAGCATGTCCACTGCGGTTTTGTTTTCCATAGTACTGTAAACTCATGGAAAACTGCTGCAAATCCACAGCTGCCGATCCGCAGCAAAATCTGCAACGTGTGCACATACCCTTCAGCACTAATGATTTTAGCCACTGACCTTCTTTTAACCAGGATCTATAAGCTTTGCCATGTTTGTTGCATTCACAACTTCAGTGTTCGTTTTATGATTAGAACTCTGTTTATTTATCCATCTCCAGGAGGAATAGGACAGATTCTCCACATAGTCTGGGTTCATGCATAAAAACCTTGCCACTGTCCAATTAATGGATACTTACTGTTGGCCAAAGCCTACTGCCAACAATTCAATGTTATGTTGGGCTTTTGCTGCAAAACGCCTGGGGTAGCAAAAGACTACACTGTTAGTGAAAATGGACACACTGCAACAAGTCCCAAAAATATCAGTTCTTTTGATATATTGTGATTTGCAGCTCATAATGCAACCATGTTCACTTACCTTATGCTGTATTATAGCAGCAACATTTTTGGCTTGTGTAAAACATTTTTAGGAGGAATATTAGAAAAATAAAATGCATAGTTCAAAAGAACACTTTACCCAACCTTGTCTAAAACAGCCATGTCCTGAAAGCCCCCAGGTCCTCTTCAAAGGGAATCTGTTAGCAGGTTTTTGCTATACAATCTGAGAGATGTGGATTCTAGTTATGTACCTATGCATAACTTTACTGGGTGCAGCAGTTGAGACACTGTTGCAGAGCGCCGACTGCTGTGTATACCTGACCACACCACTGACAGCTTTGTGTATAGTGACTGAAAGCTGCTAATCAGTGCTGGGGCTGGACAAGGTAGGAAACCGCTTGTCCTGCAGTGATAGTCTCTTGCTGATAAAAAAAAAAAAACTACCGTATTTTCCGGCGTATAAGACGACTGGGCGTATAAGACGACCCCCCAACTTTACCAGTTAAAAAATAAAATCTTCTTAAAAGTTGGGGGTCTTCTTATACACCGTATGTCGTCTTATAGGGCCGGTGAATATGTGCCTTTTGGGGGGGGGGGGGGGGGGGGGGGGAGAGTGATCCTGATGAGGACGAGGGGGCGTCTCACAGGAAAGTGAGTATCCCCCATTACCTTATCATAGCGCTGCAGCGTGGGGTCTCTGTGCTGGGAGCGGCGGCTGCTGTGCTGTGGCGGCTCCTCTTCTGCAGTGTGGGGCCTCTGGTGCTGTGGGGCAGTGGCGGCGGCGTATCTTCATGCAGTCGGGGCTCCTCTGGCATCTCAGCCTGGAAGCCCCGCCGGCAACTCCATCGGTACAATGCGGTCAGGTGGCCTCCGGGAAAATGGCCGCTGCTCAGATTCAGATCTCGTCCCGAGATCTCGGGAGACGAGATCTGAATCTGAGCAGCGGCCATTTTCCCGGAGGCAGCTCAATAGGTGCGATGCGGTGGCCCGGCCGCTGGGGGCTGTGCATGCTCAGATTCAGATCTCGTCCCGAAATCTCGGGACACGAGATCTGAATATCTAAGCAGCGGCCATTTTCCCGGAGGCCAGCGCATTACACCGATGGAGTTGCCGGCGGGGCTTCTAGGCTTTGAGATGCCGGAGGAGCCCCGACTGCATGAAGATACGCCACCGCCCCACAGCACCAGAGGCCCCACACTGCAGAAGAGGAGCCGCCACAGCACAGCAGCCGCCGCTCCCAGCACAGAGACCCCACGCTGCAGCGCTATGATAAGGTAATGGGGGATACTCACTTTCCTGTGAGACGCCCCCTCGTCGTCATCAGGATCACTCCCCCCCCCACCCACCATATACACCCGGCGTACAAGGCGATTCCCGGCGTACAAGACGACCCCCGACTTTTAAGAAGATTTTCAGGGGTTAAAAAGTCGTCTTGTACGCCGGAAAATACGGTAATTGTATTGGAATATCAAAAAGGAGCCCAGTAAGTGATACAATTGCTGGACTCAGATTCTCTTCATCATGGTGTTCTGATTGGATAGCAAAAAACACACCTGACAGATTCTCTTTAAATCAGCCAATTAATTGTGTTAAAAAAACACCACTGAAATTATTAAGAAACTGTCACTTAAAGACAATCTTCTTTAGCTGACATCCCCCACTGATTTTAACAAAAGTATTTTCTGTGGATGTATGATTTTTTTCATGGGAAACATCTGACGAAAATTATCCAGAAATTCACTTTCCTTTTATACGTAAGGAGCTGGCAGCAGGTTGTCTCATGGCTGATGTTTGGGTTACTTAGCAAACATTACCCAGATAGGTCTCGAATTTTCTTCTTGTAAGATGCAATGTGAAATATTCCAGCTCTTATAGAGCACAATCTCTATCCTACATCATATTACAATAAATAATTTTTCCAATAAGTGTTCTGCTTTTTATTATTTCTTGTATACAAAATATACAGACCTGAAATGTTAAGAAAGGGTTAAGTACATTGCATTGTTAGTCATACATATTGCTAAATCACAGTACATATGTGAAATGGAGAAGAGCGGTACAGAAGAAGAGTCTGCGGTGACTCGTGAGCACATGATTTTAGCAGCGGTACATTCCACAGTAAGGGGATAAGTTCACTGTGCAACAAATGGCTTCATAAGGCTTGTAAGGGTCAACAATCTATTAATGGGGGCAACATAACTACTGAACTTGTACACATGAATGGTTATGGTCTGAAGTAAAGTTAATTGTGCAGTATTGCTCAGAACACCAACTGTTCCCAGATTACAGCGAGATGTACAAATGGAAGTACAGGGAGGGAGCCATATCACAGCACAGGATGAAGGCCTAGATTTAGGGCATCACTAAGACTGGTCCCCATCATGGACTCCTCACAAAGTGCTTTAATGGGGTTGTCCCACAACAATGTATATTTACATTAACGTATGTTGGGATAAGTTCCACAACTGGATGTGGTTATAAACAACAACAAAATATTCCTGTGCTGACAATGTGATGACTGTGCCCCTGCTTTGCACAGAGTAATGACTGTCTCCCCATGCAATGCTGCTCCAGTCCATGGCTCTGTGAGCTCATCACAATACCTGTCAGTGATCTGTGAGCTCAGCTGCTGGGGCTCCTATGTCACTGACAAAGTCTCCAGCACTCTGAACTCCTCATAAATCCTCTTTCCTGCCTGTTTTATCACAGGAGTATGTGTTGTATCAGCAGGGGCTCACAGCTGCTGATCTTTTTGTTTCATTTGAATACCACAGCTCCTGGCCAGAGGAGGAAGCATGTGCTAACTATGAACTGGAGGAGCTCTGCATGCTCTGACACAGCCATTACACAGTGGGGCACATCTGTAGAAGTATTTCAGCACAAGAATACAATTGTGGAACTTCTCAATAGCTCTTGGTGTACTGTATTTTGTTCATGTGACAACCTCATTTAAATGTTGCTAAAGTATAGGGTACAACTGTAACCTTGCCACAGCGCTAAAAGAAAAAAGCAGCATGGATGCAATGCTTTTGTAATGGGAAGTTAAAGTGAAGGTCCCTTAAAGACCAGTTCTTTTTCAATCTATAAAAGTATTAATGTTCTGTACTGGTGCCTTTTTTAGTGACAACATGGTGCTGACTGCCAATAGATGGCACTAGAGGGAGCTAAGCATGCCAGATTAGTTTATGACGTGCCATACTTTTGATTGAAAAGACAAAAGGTCCAATATGTTTAGCCTGATGAGCCAAATATATTATATGGTGGGCGCTATTCTATGTTTAGCATTTTCTGCCCACCTTGTTTTGCACACTTACCTTTGTACAGATTAATGAGAACATGGGAGCATTCTGCATAATGGTTACATGACGGAATGAAAGAATGTACAATTTTTTTTTTATGGACCTCACGGCTTTTCTGCTTTGAAAAGTGAATCAGTCAACCGTCCCTCCTAAGCAGTCTATATGGCATGTAAGTCATAGAAAGCAAAATACAATGATACTTTATATTTGTGATCCGGTGTCTTACATAAGGAAAAACATGATTTCTCAAATAAAAGAGCTGTTACAGGACTATGGGCCAGACACCGATCTGCCCAAGACTTAGGCCGGTTTCACGTTAGCATTTGTGCGCAGCGTACGCCTTCGTACTTTCCTTAAGATCCGCATGCGTTTTGCGTACCTATATTACATGGTGTACGCAGGGACATGCATTGTCTGCGGATGCGTCCTTGTGCATTTTGCCGTGCATGCCAAAATGACATCCGCATACAACGCATATCCCTGTAAACACAATGTAATATAGGTAGGCAAGACTCATGCGGATCTTAAAGAAAGTACAAAGGCCTACGCTGCGCACAAACGCTATTGTGAAACCGGCCTTACTGCAGAGATTGTTGTAAATTAAAAGGGGAAGTTCAGTGTTTTATATATTATTATACCTGACATCTGCAGCTTCTGTCTCACAGGCAGACCGGGTTACACAGCAGAGCTCAGAGAGCTGCAAGAAAATAAGTCATTTTCCTGGTTTGTGTTAGTTAGACCCCTTTCACACATCAGTTTTTTGCCATCAGTCGTAATCCGTCAAATTTTGAAATAAACGGATCAGGCGAGTGATGCTGCCGGATCAGTTTTTCCTCAGACTTGTATTAGCGACGGATGGCCTCCCGTATCATCAATCGTTCGCTGGATCAGTCATTGTTTATCCGGCGGCCGGAGACAACAGACATAGTAACGTTTGTGCCTGTCGAAAAAACTGACAGCGACAGATCTGTCGTTTGCCATCGTCCATTAGAATGGAAGGACTGGATCCGTCAAATGATGGAATCCGGTGACAGATTCCATTTTTTTTTTTTAACGGAGCATGCTCCTATTTTTTTGGATCCAATTAGCCGGATTAGGCAAAAAATGATCCATTGCATCAGTTTTTCTGCGGCTGATCAGTTTTTTTGCCATCAGTCACAATCCGTTGAATTTTGAAAAAAAAAAAAAAAACGGGTGTGAAAGGGACTTTACTTGTCTCACACCTGGTAACTCCCCATACTTACAACAGTCTCTGAAGGCAGATTCTCAGAGATCAGTGTCTGCCCCATAGTCCTGAACAGAATATAAAAATTATCTGAGGTCTTATTCCAAAAAATAATCTGTAACAAGACA
The DNA here is from genome assembly GCF_051348905.1 of Ranitomeya variabilis. Classification (NCBI taxonomy): domain Eukaryota; kingdom Metazoa; phylum Chordata; class Amphibia; order Anura; family Dendrobatidae; genus Ranitomeya; species Ranitomeya variabilis. Next base: position 459,441,600 of record NC_135237.1, on the reverse strand, counting down.
TCAGATTGCACCTATCAAGGTATCCTTTATAAAGCTTCCTATGATCTATATCAGGGGTCCCCAACTCCAGTCCTCAAGGCCCACCAACAGGTCATGTTTTCAGGATTTCCTTAGTCTTGCCCAGGTGATAATTGCATCACCTGTGCAATACAAAGGAAATCCTGAAAACATGATCTGTTGGTGGGCCTTGAGGACTGGAGTTGGGGAACACTGATCTATATGACATACAGAAGGCTTAAGAGGGTTGATCCTACTGACAAATTAGAAGGTAAGGTTCTTTTGTATTTTTCTGTACATGATTACGGGGGCAGCTGTTCTCTGCAGTAGCCAGAAAAAACACAATAGACAGACGCTGCTGAAGTCAATGAACTATATTAGACACACTGATCTGTGATCATAACTTATTGTGGAGTGTGAGGGTACGTGTCCACGTTCAGGATGGCCGGCGCTTTGGAAGGAGCGGAAAACTCACCCCACCCCCTTCTGTAGACGCGATGATGCCGGATGTGTTCATTGCACACATCCGGCATCATCGCACCCCACACATAGGGCCCTGTGTTTTACCTTGCGGCGGCGCAGCGTCGCCGCAAGGTAAACGGACATGCTGCGTTCTAAAAAGATGCGCCGCATGTCTGGAAACGCAGGGACGCCGGATGCGTGTTCCCACACATAGTGGAGACGGGATTTCATAAAATCCCCTCCACTATGCTGTAACATCTGGACACTGCGGATTGAACGCTGCGGCTCCACGCAGCGTTCAATCCGCAGCTATTCCGGATGTAGTACGGCCCGTGGACACGCACCCTTAGAGATGTCAATCTTAGTAATCCTGCCTATGACTGTACTTAAACCTGTTTTTTTTTTTTTTTTTTCTTTAAATATGGATAATGACCAACTTTTTTTAAAAGCATGTTTTAACATAGAAAATGACTCATATTGTTCTAGTCAAGCTTTTGATGGCCCTTTACAATGTATGGCAATATTGAGTAAAGCAATCAGAGCTTTAGAATTCATAGCGAATAAACTTCCTAATATATCTTTATCAGAAGAATTAAACTTAGACAAAAATAGAAAAAAGTGGAGACTTGTTATAAGACCTCCTAATAAGTAGGCAAAAGCTGGCTTCTGATTAACAGTTGGTGAAAATACCCTTAAAGGATAAAAGTTACAATTTCTTTAAAAATAAGTTTACATTGTGCAACAGTTATTTTAATCATTTTGCAACATAAATAGCATTATCTATACCAAAAATTGCCATGCAAATATAACATGATCCATACATAGGAAAATAGCTCTTAGGGATAAAAAAATTACAGCATTTTATCAGAAACCTACTCCAGCCCTCCATGAATATAGTGCATTTCCACTTTCATTAAACACATGGCGAAGTTATAATGGCCGACAGCGAGAATCTACGGGCAAAAAACTCATTGCGGAACTAAATAGTAATCAAAATATACTGTATACCTCTCATTCAGCTGTTACAGGACTACATATGACAGGCTGTAAACATGTTCTGGATTAAATGGAAGTTGCACAGATTTCTACCTGGTAAAAGGTGAATTAGCAGATATTGGATAGAACTGACAGCAAAAGGATTGGCCATTTTATACAATGCAAAAAAGGGTAACATGCAGAAGTAGACACCTTGCTGTCACAGAGGATACCCTGCTGTCTGCTTATTGTAAAGCCAGTCCTAGCTCTGCCAAGGTCTCAAGGCTTGGATGAAAGGCGGAAGATACTATTACACCTCTGGAACAGAGTGATCCATCAAGCTCTTCATCACGCTGGAAGCCATTCTGCCGGAGAGAAGAAAATGCATTCAGTGTATGTTTGATGACAAAATGGATGTCCAGAAGCTGCAGGGTACCACGGCCTTGAAGTTAGTGTTTTCACCGTACAGTGCCCTTTCCTACTGTAACCCTGTACACACTGACATGTAATTGTTGTGCCAATCCACACGAGCATGTTATCGGTAGAACACGTAGTACTGTAATTGCCATTTAGTTGCGTCTCTACATTGACTAGAGCAATACTAGATATGTCAGACTTATTTACTAGGAGTAGGGTCTGCCGCTCCGTTTGATATCAAGTACTGATGAGCAAACGTGCTGGAATAAGGTGTTATCCGAACATGCTCGTGTGCTAACAAGTGTCTTCAGCGTGCAAGAATAAGATGTTCAAAGTCCCTGCGGCTGTTAGTTATAGTTATTAAGGTTGAAGGAAGACTTTAAGGCTACGTTCACACGTTCAGTTTTTTCATCAGTTTTTTTTCCTGTCCTGTTTTGAAAATCCGCAGCTAAAATTCAGCGCTGATTTTAGCTGCGGATTTTGATCCTTTTTCTTCTGCGGATTCCACTGCGGGTTTCCAAATGCAGTTTCCTATTGGTGCTGCTGGAAACCCGCAGCGGAATCCGGAGAAAGAATTGACATGGTACTTCTTTTTTCCGCAGGCAAATCCGCGCGGATTTTCCTGGGGAAAAAAGGATCGTCGGCACAGCGGATTTTGTTTTCCATTGGGTTACATTGTACTGTAACCTACATGGAAAACGGATGCGGATCCGCAGCTGAAATTCCGCTCCGGATCCGCACCAAAAAACGCACCGTGTGAACATAGCCTAAGTCCATCTAGTTCAACCCATAGCCTAACATGCCCTAACATGTTGATCCAGGGGAAGGCAAAAAAAACCCATGTGGTAAGAGTAAGCTCCACCATGGGGAAAAAAATTCCTTCCCGACTCCACATACGGCAATCAGACTAGTTCCCTGGATAAACGCCTTATCAAGGAATCTAATATATATACCCTGTAACATTATACTTTTCCAGAAAGGTATCCAGTCCCCCCTTAAATTTAAGTAATGACTCACTCATTACAACATCACACGGCAGAGAGTTCCATAGTCTCACTGCTCTTACAGTAAAGAATCCGCGTCTGTTATTATGCTTAAACCTTCTTTCCTCCAGACGTAGAGGATGCCCCCTTGTCCCTGTCACCGGTCTATGATTAAAAAGATCATCAGAAAGGTCTTTGTACTGTCCCCTCATATATTTATACATTAACATAAGATCACCCCTTAGCCTTCGTTTTTCCAAACTAAATAGCCCCAAGTGTAGTAACCTATCTTGGTATTGCAGACCCCCCAGTCCTCTAATAACCTTGGTCGCTCTTCTCTGCACCCGCTCCAGTTCAGCTATGTCTTTCTTATACACCGGAGACCAGAACTGTGCACAGTATTCTAAGTGTGGTCGAACTAGTGACTTGTATAGAGGTAAAATTATGTTCTCCTCATGAGCATCTATGCCTCTTTTAATGCATCCCATTATTTTATTTGCCTTTGTAGCAGCTGCCTGACACTGGCCACTGAATAGGAGTTTGTCATCCACCCATACACCCAGGTCTTTTTCATTGATGGTTTTGCCCAGAGATTTAGAATTAAGCACATAGTTATACATCTTATTACTTCTACCCAAGTGCATGACCTTACATTTATCCCCATTAAAGCTCATTTGCCATTTATCAGCCCAAGCTTCTAGTTTACATAAATCATCCTGTAATATAAAATTGTCCTCCTCTGTATTGATTACCCTGCAGAGTTTAGTGTCATCTGCAAATATTGAAATTCTACTCTGAATGCCCCCTACAAGGTCATTAATAAATATGTTAAAAAGAAGAGGGCCCAATACTGACCCCTGTGGTACCCCACTGCTAACCGCGACCCAGTCCGAGTGTGCTCCATTAATAACCACCCTTTGTTTCCTATCCCTGAGCCAGCTCTCAATCCACTTACACATTTTCCCCCATCCCCATTATGCTCATTTTATGTAACAACCTTTTGTGTGGCACCGTATCAAAAGCTTTTGAAAAGTCCATATACACTATATCCACTGGGCTCCCTTGGTCCAGTCCAGAACTTACCTCTTCATAGAAGCTGATCAAATTAGTCTGACATGAACGGTCCCTAGTAAACCCGTGCTGATACTGGGTCATGAGGTTATTCCTCTCCAGATACTCCAGCATAGCATCCCTTAGAATGCACTCCAGGATTTTACCCACAGTAGAGGTTAAACATACTGGCCTATAATTTCCGAGTTCAGTTTTTGTCCCCTTTTTGAATATTGGCACCACATTTGCTATACGCCAGTCCTGTGGTACAGACCCTGTTATTATGGACTCTTTAAAGATTAAAAATAATGGTCTATCAATGACTGTACTTAATTCCTGCAGTACTCGGGGGTGTATCCCATCCGGGCCCGGAGATTTGTCAATTTTAGTGATTTTTAGACGCCACCGTACTTCCTGCTGAGTTAAGCAGGTGAAACTTAATGGGGAATTTTTGTTATCACTGATCATATTGGCTGCCATGGGATTTTCTTTTGTAAATACTGATGAAAAAAAGTCATTTAGCATATTGGCTTTTTCCTCATCCACCATTTCACCCAGACTATTTTTAAGGGGGCCAACACTATCATTTTTTAGTTTCTTACTATTTATGTAGTTAAAGAATATTTTGGGATTATTTTTGCTCTTTCTGGCAATGAGTCTCTGTCTCAATCTTTGCTGCCTTGATTTGCTTTTTACAGAATGTATTTAATTTTCTGTATTTATTTAATGCCTCCTCACTACCTACTTCCTTTAATTCTCTAAATGCTTTCTTTTTGTCCCTTATTGCGCCTTATTGTTAGACATCCGCTACACATGCAGAGATTGTCTAACAGCCGCGAGGACTTCAAACATTTTTCGAGCGCGCCGAAGCAACTTGGTTAGCACACGAGCATGCTCTGATAACACCTTACTAGTGATGAGCGAGTATACTCGCTGCTCGAGATTTCCTGAGCACGCTCGGGTGTTCTCTGAGTATTTTTTAATGCTCGGAGATTTAGTTTTTGTTGATGCAGCTGCAGGATTTACAGCTGCTAGCCAGCACAAGTACATGTGGGGGTTGACTGGTTGCTAGGGAATCCGCTCTTGTAATCAAGCTGTCTAGCAGATGTAAATCATTCAGCTGCGGCGATGAAAAGTAAATCTCCGAGCACTAAAAGTTTTGAGAAGTTGTAGAATTTTGGAACTTAATATTATTATGCCAGTTTCTCCCAGCTCTGCCATAATGAGTGTAGAGGGAGACGTGACGTCATGGCTCATCTAATTGATGACAAGCTGTGGTGCCATAAGCAAGAAATCTCACTCCAGTCCCTGACTAAAGATTTCTAGAGCTACCACACAAGCCAGACACTCCAGATTCATGAAGTGACATCAATCTACTTGAATCTTGAGCGTCTGACTTCACCACACTCCCTCATCAAGACCGGCGATAAAAATCAGTGGTCTTGATGAACTGGAGCCTATGTGTACTATGCAAAACTCTGAATAAGATCCTGACCTCCCTCTAGAAAGAACAGCCTGAAGCTGGATATCACTGAGGACTTTAGCTGAATGTATTTTCTGCTTTTCCATCTTCACACCAGTCATTTTCCACATTGAACTTCTTAGCAACAAGATGACATTTATTGGAGATCTCATCCACTTTGCTGGTACTGTATAGCTGCAGATTTCCCACATATAAATAGTGCATGGCAAATCTGTGCAAATACACCATGTCTGACAATACCCTAAACCTTAATTTCTTACTTATTTTAGTATGCCAATTTAGGGTTTATTAACAAATGACTAGTTTGCTGTAGTGTTAATGCATCTTTCCATGGGACAAAAATGTGGTAGATTATTATTATTTTTTTTTTTTTTAACTCAAATAGGTTTTTACTAAGAAGAACATCACATTATTCACATTACAGTAATACAGGCATTTTTTATTTTACCCATCAACAACCGTGGTAGATTCTTTGTAGAGGAAATCTGCTGTGTGTTACAGTATGATGGGTGAGATTTTACAGAAAGTCATCTACAGTGGCTTGTGAAACAATTCGCCCCCACCCCCTTGGCATTGTTTTGCGTTTCGCTACCACACAACCTGGAATGTCACTTTTTTTTCTTTTGAGGGTTGCATCAGTACATGCCTACAACTGTGAACATCCGGTTTTCTTTTTATTGTGAAGCAAACAACAAATAGGAAAAAAATTACTGACAACTTCACTACGCATAACTATTCACCCCCCTAAAGTCAGTACTTTGTAGAGCCTCCTTTTGCAGCAATCACAACTGCAAGTCGCTTTGGATAGGTGTCTGCGCTTTCCACTGGGATTTTTGCTCATTCCTCAAGGCAAAATTACTCCAGCTCCTTTAAGTTCTATTGTTTCCTCTGGTGAACAGTAAGGCCATGTGCACATGTTCAGTATTTTTCGCTTTTTTTCGCATTTTTTCGCTATAAAAACGTGATAAAAACGCGAAAAAAAACCGCTAACATATGCCTCCCATTATTTTCAGTGTATTCCGCATTTTTTGTGCAAATGTAGCCTTTTTTTCCGCGAAAAAAAAAATCGCGGAAAAAAAGCAACATGTTCATTAAAATGCGGAATTGCAGGGGATTCCGCACACCTAGGAGTGCATTGATCTGCTTACTTCCCGCACGGGGCTGTGCACACCATGCGGGAAGTAAGCAGATTATGTGCGGTTGGTACCCAGGGTGGAGGAGAGGAGACTCTCCTCCATGGACTGGGCACCATATAATTGGTCAAAAAAAAAAAAGAATTAAAATAAAAAATAGTCCTATAACTCACCTTCGATGTCTTCCCGCCTCTCCGGTGCATGCTGCCGCTTCGGTTTCTATAGCTGGTGTGCGGTGAAGGACCTGCGATGACGTCGCGGTCTTGTGATTGGTCGAGACCGGTCATGTGACCGCTCACGTGATCGCGACGTCATGGAAGGTCCTGAACCACACCGGCATCTATAGGAACGGACGCCTGCAGGTGAGTATAACCATTTTTTTTTATTATTTTTAAACATTCTATCTTTTACTATAGATGCTGCATAAGCAGCATCTATAGTAAAAAGTTGGTCACACTTGTCAAACACTATGTTTGACAAGTGTGACCAACCTGTCAGTCAGTTTTCCAAGCGATGCTACAGATCGCTTGGAAAACTTTAGCATTCTGCAAGCTAATTACGCTTGCAGAATGCTAAAAAAAGCACGAAAAAAACGGAAAAAAAGCAAAAAAAAAAAAATGCGGATTTCTTGCAGAAAATTTCCAGTTTTCTTCAGGAAATTTCTGCAAGAAATACGGACGTGTGCACATACCCTGATCTTCATGTCTAACCACAGATTCTCAATTAGATTAAGGTCTGGGCTTTGACTAGACCACTCGCAAACATTTACACGGTTCCCCTTAAACCACTCGAGTGTTGCTTTAGCAGTATGCTTTGGGTAATAGTCTTGTTGGAAGTTGAACCTCCATCCTATTCTCAAGTCACTAACAGCCTGATGCGGGTTCATCACGAGAATATATGAGAAAAAAAAAAATATATATATATATATATCTATAATATAACGCTGGGAGCGTCACTCTGTCCGAAGCCTCTATAGACTGCGCAAGCGCCGGCGCAGTCTGGACCGGACCGCACAGAGCGACGCTCCCAGGAGATCGCGGTATGCGTAAGCGCTGAACGCACACCGCGATCTCCACCGGACAAGCAGGGACGAGCCAGGAGGCGGAGGGTGAGTATACTTACCTGTCCCGTTCCACCGACGCGCTTCCGGGCCGTGACTGTCCCCCTGCTCCCGGAATCGGCGCCTGCGCAGTCCGCGCTTTCCGGCGCCATTTTCTTGAAGACACATTGCAGTGTCTTCAAGAAAATGGCGCCGGAAAGCGCGGACTGCGCAGGCGCCGACTCCGGGAGCAGGACCAAGAAAATGGCCGCACCCAGCACAGCCGCCGCGCCCAGCACAGCCACGCACAGCCGCCCACAGCCACGCACAGGCGCCCACAGCCACGCACAGCCGCCCGCCACACGTAGCACCGCCGCACCCAGCACAGCCGCCCACAGCCACGCACAGCCGCCCACAGCCGCCCACAGCCGCCCACAGCCGCCCACAGCCGCCCACAGCCGCCCACAGCCACGCACAGCCGCCCACAGCCACGCACAGCCGCCGCACCCAGCACAGCCGCCGCACCCAGCACAGCCGCCGCACCCAGCACAGCCGCCGCACCCACCCACAGCCGCCGCACCCAGCACAGCCGCCGCACCCAGCACAGCCACCCACAGCCGCCGCACCCAGCACAGCCGCCACGCACAGCCGCCCACAGCCGCCCACAGCCACCCACAGCCACGCACAACCGCTGCACCCAGCACAGCCGCTGCACCCAGCACAGCCACCGCACCCAGCACAGCCGTCCACAGCCGCCGCACCCAGCACAGCCGCCGCACCCAGCACAGCCACGCACAGCCGCCGCACCCAGCACAGCCGCCACGCACAGCCGCCCACAGCCACGCACAGCCTCGCACAGCCGCCTACAGCCAGCACAGCCATCCACAGCTGCCGCACCCAGCACAGCCGCCCGCACCCAGCACAGCTACGTCACATACAGCCGCCCGCACTGATGGGGGCGCAGGATGGAGCAGCACGTGATAGGATGGGGGCGCAGGATGGGAGCACATGACAGGATGGGGATGAGGATGGAGCAGCACATGACACGGTGGAGTGGCACATGACAGGATGGGGGCGCAGGATGGAGCAGCACATGACAGGATGGGGATGCAGGATGGAGCAGCACATGACACGGTGGAGCAGCACATGACAGGATGGGGGCGCAGGATGGAGCAGCACATGACACGGTGGAGCAGCACATGACAGGATGGGGGCGCAGGATGGAGCAGCATATGACAGGATGGGAGCAGCACATACCAGGATGGAGACCATATTCCAATATAAATGCTCGCCACCCGGGCGTAGAACGGGTTCAATAGCTAGTGTGTATATATATATATATATATATATATATATCACAGTGGGGTTGAGGTCTACCTATGATGTAAATTACAGACGCCTCTCATCTTTTTAAGTGGTGGAACTTGCACTATTGCTGACTGACTAAATACTTTTTTGCCCCACTGTACATACACACACATACCATACACACATACATATACACACACCTACCTATATATCGCACCATCCATCTTCACCTAGATTAGGACCATTTTCTCTGTCCCTGCTGCGGAAACATCATACCACCATCTACCCCGTTTTACTGTGGAGATGGTGTTCTTGGGGTTATGAGCTGTATTGGTTTGGCGCCAGACAGTTTACTTGGTGGCCAAAAAGTTCTATTTTGGAGACTCTCTCACATCTATTTTTGAAAACTTAAAATGAACCTTACACACAAAAATTGTAAGTAAAGACACGTACGTACGTACGTGCAAAATACACACACATACAATATGTATGTATGTATATACATTTCAAAAAAAGAGGCAGCACTCCATTAGTCCAATATAAAACGTGCAGGGTTTAATTTACCCACATATTCAGGCAACGTTTCAGCTCCTAATGAGCTTTTCTCAAGGCTTGAGAAAAGCTCATTAGGAGCTGAAACGTTGCCTGAATATGTGGGTAAATTAAACCCTGCACGTTTTATATTGGACTAATGGAGTGCTGCCTCTTTTTTTTGAAGCTTATTGACTTGGATAATCGGAGGACTGGTTGGCTGGGGGCTTTGTACCCGAAGATAAGTATATTTTTCTCGTGCTGTTCCTTTTTTTCGTGATTATATTATGGCCGCTCCCTACTCCCCTGCAGTCAGTGCCCCCTCCATACTTCTCCCCCCCAGATAGTGTTTTAGCAGTCCGTTAAACCGACTGCGTTACACCGCGGCATAACGGCAGTCCGTTAACGCTGCTATTAACACTGTGTGACAAACTTTTTACTAATGATGCTGCCTAAGCAGCATCAATAGTAAAAAGATATGTTAAAAATAATAATTAAAAAAAAAAAAAAAAGTGCTATTCTCACCTTCCGCCGTCCACCGATGTGCGAGGCTGCTGCCAGCTTCCGTTCCCAGAAATGCATTGCGAAATTACCCAGATGATTTCGCGGTCCTGCCGACTGCGACCAATCAGCGATATTGGCGCGCAATTTAAACACGGCTTCGGTCATTGGTAGTGCCCAGCTGCCCGTGACCAATCAGCAACAGGCACAGTCCAGCGCCAGATTGGCAGATTGGCGCCAGATTTGAACCACGCTTCGCTGATCGGCCAGCCGGGCGCGACCAATCAGCAATATTGGCGCGGAATTTAACCCCCACTCACAGCGCGACATACATACATACACATTCTAGAATACCCGATGCATTAGAATTGGGCCACCATTCTAGTTCTTCCATAAAGACGACCTCTATGGAGTGCACGGCTTATTGTGGTCGTATGGACAAGATACTCCAGTCTCTGCTTGGGAACTCTGCAGGTCTTTCAGGGTTACCTTTAGGTCTCTGTGCTGCCTGCTTGCCCCGGCTGAGAGTTTTGGTGGGCGGGCCTCTCTTAGCAGGTTTGTTGTTTTACCATGTTTTTTTCCATTTGATAATGGACTTGATGGTGCTCTGGGGATTAATTAGAGATTGGGATTTTTTTTTTTTTTTTTTAAATAACCGAACCCTGATGTGTACTTCTCCACAACTTTGTCTCAGACTTGACTGGGAGATCAACTTGGTCTTCATGGTGTTTGGTTAGTGGTGCCTCTTCCTTAATGGTGTTACAGCTTCTGTGGCCTTTCAGAAAAGGTGAGCATATACTGACAGACCATGTGACACCGATATTACACACAGGTGGACTTCCTTTAACTAAGCATGTGACTTATGAGGGCAATTGCTTGCACCAACATTTTTTTAAGGGCTTTAGGGCAAAAGGGTGAATACATATGCACATGCCAATGTTTAGCTATTTTATCCCATAAATTTAAGCCTATATTTTTTCCTCACTTCAGTACTAAATTGGTGATGCGTCACCCACAAATCAAAATACAAAAATATTTAAATACTGGTTGTGATGTAACAAAACGGATAAAATTCCAAAGGGTGTGGGAGTTGAATACTTTTGCAAGCCACTGTATGTGCTGCAGAGAAAAATCCTAACTAAACTACCGTATTTTCTGGTGTATAAGACGACTGGGCGTATAAGACGACCCCCAACTTTTCCATATAAAATATGGAATATGCCCGCCGTATAAGACGGGGGTCATCTTATATGCCCAGTCATCTTATACGGCGTGTGGTTCCCAGGGTCTGAAGGAGAGGAGACTCTCCTTCAGGCCCTGGGATCCATATTCATGTAAAAAATAAAAGAATAAAAATAAAAAATATGGATATACTCACCCTCGGATGAGCCCTGGCTGTCACAGCTGCAAGCGTCTGCCTCCGTTCCTAAGAATGCAGAGGGTGAAGGACCTTCGATGACGTCGCGGTCTTGTGATTGGTCCGTGACCGCTCATGTGACCGGTCACCTGACCGCAACGTCATCGAAGGTCCTTCACGCTCTGCATTCTTAGGAACGGAGGCAGAAGCTTGCAGCGGCGACAGCCAGGGTTCTCGGAGGGGTGAGTATATCCATATTTTTTTTTTTTTATTCTTTATTTTTTACATGAATATGGATCCCAGGGCCTGAAGGAGAGTCTCCTCTCCTTCAGACCCTGGGAACATCCAGGATCGCTCCCTGCACACGCCGTACCCGGCGTATAAGACGACCCCCGACTTTTGGGACAATTTTTAGGGGTTAAAGAGCCGTCTTATACCCCGGAAAATACGGTAAATGCAACATGTGGGTTTGAAATTTGCAGCTTGGCAGCATGCCATTGTAATGCAAAAGGTGAAGTGTAGGGCAAAGAAAGCCAGATCCACAGTGGTTTTTACAGCTGAGAAATTTTGTCAGTAGCTGCAGCCTAACAGAGGTGTTATTACCCCAAAATCCACAGTATAGGGAATAAATTCTTGATCACATAGGGCCTGGCCAATGAATCCCCCCAGCACTCCTTACAGTGGGGCTTTGGAAGCCCTAGAATGGGATTCTGCAGCCCAGTCCTGAAGGAAGTGGTGGTACGCATGCCCGGCCAAAACTCCATTCAGGACAGGGCTGCAAAGACACTCAAAACTGCTGGAGGGGGATTCTAGCATTCAGACCTCCAGAGATCAGCAACTTAAAAGTGATTTCCAAAAAATCAAGTTGCAATAGTTTCACCATAATATAATTGGTTCTAGGACAAACTACTATGTGCTATTTTGGTTGTTTCATTATATTGCTGTATACTGCGCCATGACTATAAGACAAATACAGATCATATACGGAACCATCAAGAAACAACAGCCAAACAGATGAAAGGCCACGTGGCCAGATCTATGGCACAACAATGAAGTAGGACACTCCTAAATGCAACTACACAAAAAATTGGAGTACTGAGTCCCAAAATTAATAAAAAGGTAAAAATTCATTTAACATATACTCATACAAAAAAAACATAACATATATAATTTTGGGGATTTAACAGTACTAGAGACAAAGCAGCAAGATCAGGTAGAAAATGGCGCAAGGGTTACAATTATAACGGGCAAATGTACTGTATAATAAAGTGCTTAGTGCATATCTCCAAAGGGAGTAAGCATAGTGGATATCATTGCACCTCGAAGAAGCGAACGGGAAAAGCGCATCAGTGGCGGCGTAGCACGTTCTCTGCATTAACAGGACATGGGTAAAAATCTTTAGGATGTGGGGGACTCTAGAACCAGGTCTTTATAAGCACTAAGGCAATGATACAATGATATCCACTATGCTTACTCCCATTGGAAATATGCACTAAGCACTTTACTATACATTTGCCTGTTATAATTGCAACACTTGCGCCACTTTCTACCTGATCTTGCTGCTTTATGTCTCTAGTACGGTTATCTAATTTTTTGGATTTAGGTTAATGTTTTTTTGTACGAGTATATGTTAAATAAATTTATACCTTTTTATTCATTTCGGGACTTAGACATGGTGCAACTATACAGAAAAAAATTGGAGTACTATGTAGCAGGGGCTCAAGTACACTCAGCATAGGACATTTCTGGGAAACCAGAAAGCTGCGCTTGATCTATGAATCATTTAGACATTTCATGGGTCTCTCTCACCTTTTCACCATGTGTTCAAAAATGTAAGATGGCATTACAGTCAGGGTAACCACGTTGGCAGAGCCAGAAAGCAGGTCAGCAACTTGGGAATCCTGCACAAAGACATTAACATTTTACTACACGGGAACAGACATTAAAAGCATTTTACCATAGATAATGCAACAATAAGACAGATTATGCCATGTCCTAGAGATACAACCCTCAAAAAGGCCAACAGAACAAGGGCAGACAGTCAGTGGATCATGGAATAGTCAAATTTACAGAAAATACGTATTTTAATCAAATGCTTTAAATTTTAAATGTTTGAGGAAAAATGTAGGTTCATAGACCATGCTGCAGTGTCAGAGGAGGAGAGAAACAGTGGATGAGAAATTTTGTGCTACTCCTCAATCAGACGGCAGGTCCATGCCTCCACAATCCTTATAGCCGGATTACTAGCGATGGGACATTTTTACACCCTCATCCACCTGGGCACACGCTGCGTGCATCACATGTGGTTCTTCACATTGTACAAGGACATCTGCCATTGTCACTCAACACTTTTACCCCCATTAAACCATGAGAAAAAAAACGAGAGAGTGTTACATAAAGCAATTTACCAGTTCTTCTGCTATTACATGTTAAGGCCCAAAAACAAGTTCATAACTTTAGGCTAAAGCCAGCACTATGGTGCATTAATGACCTACATCCCTTGTCTCCTTATTTGGGCCAAGAAGGTAGCAGCACTCTGGTAAATTGTACAGAGGTTCTAGTTTTGTATGAAGTTGTATTAAGCAGGGTCCAAACTATCAGAAGAATCGTGCTCCTACATACATGACATACCGCACAGGGAGCATAACGTACCTTTAGTCCGATGACATTCTGGCCGTTAATTTCGCACAGGTTGTGTTCAGTCAGAAGCCCATTTCTTGCAGCGGAGCTGTCCTTAACAATGGAAGATATTTTGCCATTTTTGAAAATGAAGCCAACGTGACCGCTGCTGTCTTTGTGCATTGTGATGGTGCGTTCAAAGGGCCTAAAACAGTTCAATGTGTGGAATTACGATCGCTTGTACAACCAACGAAAATCAAAAGACTAGATTTTATAAAATCAATAAATCAGACAATAAAAAGGAGTTATGAGTTTGTGTTCCTAAAGCAGCGCCACCTCTCTGAGCCTCATTTGCGTGGGTGCAGATTCAACCTCTTAAATGCCGCTGCCATCGCCCCCAACCCCCGTCCCATACAAAAACGCTATAACATTTTAGAGTACTGAATAGTTTCAAGTCCCCTAATACTAAAAAGAAAAAAAAAAGAAAAAAAAAAAAAAAAAGAAGAAGTGTGAGTGTCTCGAGTAGCTTTTACCCAATCATTAAAAAAAAAAAAAAAATTATAAAACTTGTAATTATCCAAACTAATAAAAATCTAAAAATGACCAAAAAGAGGAAATGCTAAAACAGGTGGGATGGGAACACGTCTGGCATCGAATTGTACTGACTTGCTTGGTTGGAAAATCATGTTTCCTTAAAGTGTTATTAATGTCATGGCAAGGATACAAGACATCACTTATCTAAAGCCACAACAGCAGATATAGCATTGTGGTGGGTATTTTTGTTTAGCATTGGTGGGTCAGGATGCCTTTTAATCAGATCTTCTAATTAGGCATTAACACCCCAGCAGATTTTCTAGCCATACCACAGGCATGATGCAAGTTCGGGCCTGACCGCGGATCAAAGACCTGAACGGTCTGCTTCATTCATCAGACGTCATGAGCTGTGCATGCGAGCGTCACAGCTGAGGCCAGTACTTGTGCACCCACTCACATGACCACTGTAGCTAAATGATCCAGTAATATGCTTGTCTGGAACGGACCTTCATTGATGAATTTGGTGCAAACATCAAACGGAATCCAAAACAAACGTTTAAAATTAAGTCTTGTATGTCTCCTTCCTGTTGGGTTCTATTAGAGGATCACTGTACCCACCTGTCTCTCACCACCATATTTATTCGGTCTCCTGCAGCTTGCTTTAGGAATTTGTGAGACTTTTCGGAGCTCCAGCCGGCACAGTTTTCGCTATTGATCTGCAAAACTTGATCACCAAATTTGAGACCAGCTAAAGATGCTGGAGAGTTGGTTTGTACGAGCTGCACAAAAATACCCTGAAACAGAAAATACACTTATATAAGACCAAATCTGGTCTTAACCCTGCACTGACCGATCCAAAACTTACATTGTCAATGGACTTAAGGCGGAGACCAATCTTTCCATCCTGGTCTTTACACAAGATCAGCTCCCGGAGCCCCTGCTTTATCTCTGCTCTGCGGATTCCAACATCACTTCCGCTTACAGGAGCCACCATATTATTCACTGCTGATGGTCTTGCTACCTGCATCTGGAGAATTACAAAGAGGATATTATAAAGAAAATGTCTGAGGCGTATCAGAAGATCACTATTTGCATTAAACTTTCATCTAACGAAAGTTACTGCAAGTAAGCAAAATGTCAGGCTGGATGCAAAGTTTCCATGGAAATCTCACTACTAAACGGTTAGGTCAGGTTCACTCCTACACAGCGCTCTCCAGTGAGAACTACATAGGTCTTACTTTCCCTAATGTAATTTACACAGTACAAACTAGTGGAGAACCGTTTTATTTTAGGCATTTCTTGCTCATAACTCACTTTTGTAAGATTGCAGAATACCCACTTAAGGTCTCCTTTATACATCAGTGTGTCCGGTAAGAGTGGTGACAGTTTTAACACGTATCAGAGACACTTACACACAGACCCATTCAAGTGAATGGGTCTGTGCACATGTCAGTGTGTATCCACGGACCGGGTGTCTGGGCAAGATACGCTGACGTGTGTGTGTGTGTGTATGTATGTATATATATATATATATATATATATATATATATATATATATATATATATTTTTTTTTGTTAACAGCAGCATGAGCCACAAAACATCCCGCACAAGCACACGGATGAAACACAGGGATGTCATCAGTGTGACACGTACCATCGCCAGAGAAGTAGCGGTACAGTTAGCGCTGTTCCCCGGTGCCAGGTGCTGAAGACAGCTCTCATTCTCCCCTGCTCTGCTGGCAATCAGCACAAGCATGGGAGCATGTTGAGAATTCTATTCAACTGATAACAGGGAGAGCAGGTGGCAGCTGATGGGACTATTCTCACATCCGTCTACCCCTGCTGCTAATAACAGTGAGAACAGGCAGAGGCTGTTGGGAGAATGCATCAGCTGCCTGCACTATAACTAAAATAAAATCGGAGTGGGTTTCCCTGTATTTTTGATAACCAGTTAGGCAAAACCCAAAAGCTGTGGGCTGTCAGTTTCAGCAAAGCTGGTTATCAAGAACAGAGGGGTCCCCACGCTGGTTTTATTTTTGTTTTAAATTATTTAAATAAATAATTTTAAAAAGAGACAACCAGCCAAGCTAAAGCAGATAGCTAGGGGGCCGATACTCTCAGGTTGGCAAGGGGACATGGATATTTGCCCCCCAGCCTAAAAATAGCTTCCCAGAGAAGGCACATCAGTTAGAGGCACCAATTCTGGAGCTTGGCTGGTTCTTCCCACTTTCCATCCCTACAGGACAATATTTGTGGGGTTGAGGTCATCTTTGCATTGTCTGGTGACATCAAGTCCATGGCTTAGTAAAGGAGAGTCATCTATAAGACACCTATCAATTACTAATCCTATAGTTGTATTGTGAATAAAGACACAGCCAGTATAAAGTCTTATTTGAAATCAATTTGACATCATCAAGGTTATAGCGGGTCACTGAGGCTGCATTCCCAGCCGGGCTAAACTGTGGTAACCTCAGCATCGTGAGAAAAAGTCAGAGTTCACCACAATTCAGCTCGGTGAGTTCACCACTACTCACTGATGCTGCGCTCGCAGCAGCTCATTCATTAGTGGTTCTCAGCCTGGACAGTCGCATCTTGGCACCGTCCAGGTTGTAAACCATTTATCCCCAGACATGGATTACAGCGTCAGACAGGTGAAGGATATGGTTATTTTTTTTAATTTTATTACAGGAGACGAGGGATTCAATAGAATGGGTATTAGGTGAGTATAACCGTTCACTTTAAATAAAAATGGAAAAAAGTATTTTGTTTTAATTTCAAATAAAACACTTTATTCTTGCTGTGAATTTACAATACAACTATAGGATTAGTAATGGATAGGTGTCTTATAGATGCCTACCCATTACCAAGCCGTGGGCTTGATGTCACCAGGCAATACACAGGTGACATCTACCCCACTTGCCACCGCTACAGGGCAAGTGGGAAGAGCTGGGCAAAGTGCCAGAATTGGTGCATCTAATAGATTTGTCTTTTCTAGGCTGCTATTTTTAGGTTGGGTGGGGAAAATATCCATGGCCCCTTACCAGCCCCCCGCTGTCTGCTTTAGAAAGACTGGTTGACAAAAATTGGGGGGGACCCCATGCAATTTTTTAAAATTATTTATTTAAATAATTTTAAAATACAGCATGGGGACCCCTGTATTCTTGATAACTAGGCTTGCTGAAGATGAGAGTTGCAGCCCGCAGCTGTTAGTTTTGCCTGGCTGGTAATCAAAAATACAGGGAAACTCAAGCCGGATTTTTAACTAATTTATTTATCTATTGCGCAGGCGACAGATGAATACTCCCTTCAGCCGCAGACTGCTCGCACAGTTATCAGCGGCAGCAGGTGTTGGCTAGTGAGAGTAATTGTCCCATCAGCCACCACCTGCTCTCGCTGTTATCAGTGGAATATAACTCAACATTCTCCCCTATTCATGCTGATCACCGGCAGGGGAGAATGATGAGCACAGGCAACTGTACACCACTTCCCACAGCTGTCACACGTAGTACACATACGGACACTTGAAAACCAAAAGTACCGGAAACGTCAAGACGTGTGAATCCAGCCTAATTCAGATTTGCTGCTGAAACATCAGATAGATCTAATACTTTGGTTGCAGAAGTATTTGAGTGAAATGCAAAAGCATTTTCTCCCAAAGATAAGTACGATTTAATCACAGAATAGGTGAGAAATATCCAACAACAGTTAACCCCATTGCAGCAACTTTCACCATTCAGAACAAGGTGTTCATCCTCACTGCAGTCAGGATTGATCAGGGAAGCCCGCTACAGTTCTATGCATGGTCTATAGCAGACTTACCTGTCTTGGTAGTGAATGCACAGAATTTTTATTATAAGAAAGAAAGCAACAAATGCCCAGAAACCTGGTGTATTGCTCATGTATTATTTATGTGCAAACCCAAAGGAGGTCATTTGGATTATAGTTACACATCACTAAAGGAAGCTGTACAATCAGTTCACTATGTTGCAAAGTACTCACCCCAGCCGAGGGCACCATAGACATGTTCTTGTGTATTTCATCTTCACTCAGGTTTAATCCCATGTATTGAGAAAGCTCTGGGTACAGTTTTGGGTACAATCCTAGACAAAGCAAGGAATATTAACTCAGCCTTCTCTGTAATAGCTCAACATGCTCATATATACATAGCAACTGGCTTAAAAAAAAATTATATACATATCATGACTATGAAAATTGTACATTCACACTGAAGGCATCAAAACTATGAATTAACACATGTGGAATTATATACTTAACAAAAAAGTGTGAAACAACTTAAAATATGTCTTCAAAGTAGCCACCTTTTGCTTTGATGACTGCTTTGCACTCTTGGCATTCTCTTGATGAGCTTCAAGAGGTAGTTCCCGGAAATGGTCTTCCAACAATCTTGAAGGAGTTCCCAGAGATGCTTAGCACTTGTTGGCCCTTTTGGCTTCATTCTGCGGTCCAGTTCACCCCAAACCATCTCAAATGGGTTCAGGTCTGGTGACTGTAGAAGCCAGGTCATCTGGCGTAGCACCCCATCACTCTCCTTCTTGGTCAAATAGCCCTTACACAGCCTGGAGGTGTGTTTGGGGTCATTGTCCTGTTGAAAAATAAATGATGGTCCAACTAAACGCAAACCGGATAGTATAGCATGCCGCTGGAAGATGCTGTGGTAGCCATGCTGGTTCAATATGCCTTCAATTTTGAATAAATCCCCAACACTGTCACCAGCAAAGCCCCCCACACCATCACATCTCCTCCTCCATGCTTCACGGTGGGAACCAGGCATGTAGAGTCCATTCATTCACCTTTTCTGCGTCGCACAAAGACACGGTGGTTGGAACCAAAGATCTCAAATTTGGACTCAACAGACCAAAGCACAGATTTCCACTGGTCTAATGTCCATTCCTTGTGTTTTTTTTAGCCCAAACAAGTCTTCTGCTTGTTGCCTGTTCTTAGCAGTGGTTTCCTAGCAGCTATTTTACCATGAAGGCCTGCTACACAAAGTCTCCTCTTAAAGGGAATGTGTCACCCCCAAAATCGATGGTGAGCTAAGCCCACCGGCATCAGGGGCTTATCTACAGCATTCTGGAATGCTGTACATAAGCCCCCGATGTATCCTGAAAGATGAGAAAAAGAGGTTAGATTATACTCACCTGGGCGGGGGGTCCGATTCGATGGGCGTCGCGGTCCGGTCCGGGGCTTCCCATCTTCTTACGATGACATTCTCTTCTTGATTTCATGCTGCGGCTCCGGCACAGGCGTACTTTGCCTGCTCTGTTGAGGACAGAGCAAAGTACTGCAGTGCGCAGGCACCGGGCCTCTTGGACCTTTCCCGGCACCTGCGCACTGCAGTACTTTGTCTGCCCTGTTGAGGACAAAGTACGCGTGCGCCGGAGCATGAAGACAAGAAGAGGACGTCATCGTAAGAAGCTGGGAGGCGCTGGACCGGACCGCAGCGGGAACGCCCCTGGTTGAGTATAATCTAACCTCTTTTTCTCATCTTTCAGGATACATCGGGGGCTTACCTACAGAATTCCAGAATGCTGTAGAAAAGCCTCTGCTCACCTTTGATTTTGGGGGTGATGGGTTCCCTTTAACAGTTGTTGTAGAGATGTGTCTGCTGCTAGAACTCTGTGTGGCATTGACCTGGTCTCTAATCTGAGCTGCTGTTAACCTGCAATTTCTGAGGCTGGGGCTGGTGACTAGGATAAACGGCCTCAGAAGCAGAGGTGACTTTTGGTCTTCCTTTCCTGGGGCGGTCCTCATGTGAGCCAGTTTCTTTGTAGCGCTTTATGGTTTTTGCAACTGCACTTGGGGACACTTTCAAAGTTTTCCCAATATTTCGGACTGACTGACCTTCATTTCTTAAAGTAATGATGGCTACTTGTTTTTCTTTACTTGGCTGCTTTTTTCTTGCCATAATACAAATTCTAACAGTCTATTCAGTAGGACTACCAGCTGTGTATCCACCAGACTTCTGCACAACACAACTGATGGTCCCAACCCCATTTATAAGGCAAAAAATCCCACTTATTAAACCTGACAGGGCACACCTGTGAAGTGAAAACCATTCCCGGTGACTACCTCTTGAAGCTCATCAAGAGAATGCCAAGAGTGTGCAAAGCAAAAAGTGGCTACTTTGAAGAACCTACAATATAAGACATAACAAAAAAGTGTGAAACAACTGAAATTAAGTATATAATTCCACATGTGTTAATTCATAGTTTTGATGCCTTCAGTGTGAATGTACAATTTTCATAGCCATGAAAATACAGAAAAATCTTTAAATGAGAATGTGTGTCCAAACTTTTGGTCTGTACTAATAGATATATATTTACCTCCCTGTTCAGCATTGTGTCTCTGCTCTGAACCCCGTGTACTGTACCAATCCCATGACAAAGAATAGCTCCTGACTGGTTGCAGTGGTAAAGAGACAATGCTTATGTTACAAAAATCTAACCAT
Organism: Ranitomeya variabilis; assembly: GCF_051348905.1. Lineage (NCBI taxonomy): Eukaryota > Metazoa > Chordata > Amphibia > Anura > Dendrobatidae > Ranitomeya > Ranitomeya variabilis. The sequence goes on along the minus strand of NC_135237.1, from coordinate 459,420,742 downwards.
GACCTACAAAGCCATCCACAACCTGTCTCCTCCATACATCTGTGACCTCGTCTCCCGGTACTTTCCTACACGTAACCTCCGATCCTCACAAGATCTCCTTCTCTACTTCCCTCTTATCTCCTCTTCTCACAATCGCATACAAGATTTCTCTCGCGTATCACCCCTACTCTGGAACTCTCTACCACAACATATTACACTCTCACCTACCATCGAAACCTTCAAAAAGAACCTAAAGACCTACTTCTTCCGGCAAGCCTACAACCTGCAGTAATCATCGATCGACCAAACCGCTGCACGACCAGCTCTACCCTCGCCTACTGTATCCTCACCCATCCCTTGTAGATTGTGAGCCCTCGTGGGCAGGGTCCTCTCTCCTCCTGTACCAGTTGCGACTTGTATTGTTCAAGATTATTGTACCTGTTTTTATTATGTATACCCCTCCTCACATGCAAAGCGCCATGGAATAAATGGCGCTATAATAAATAATAAAACCAGCAGGGAGGGAACACACTGTTTAGAGTGGTGCCAATCCAGAAAATATGTTTATTTTGCATCGCACTGAAGCAATTAAGGTGTCAGCCAGTATTGGACAACTCTTTTAAGAAGCCGTCACAAATAGAAGTCGTCATGTGGAGACAATCCTATCCAATATACCACTATTTCTTTTTAATCTTGGTTGATGCGCATGCACAGACCCAGGGTGCACAGCAGCCATCCGACCACGTAGAATGACTCCGCTAGTCATGCCCACATGTCAGTTAAGTCCCCCCTAGACACATTATGGCGCAAACAGGACGACCCCTACACCGGCTGCACCAGGGACTGAGATGCTGCCAAAATCGACTGGCCAGGCTCAGGTAAATCTTTATAAAATACCGCTGATCCAAACAACGGGTCCTCTATCTAAGACCCAACTGATGCGTGGGAGACATACTGCCCTTTTATCCTGTAGGTTTCCTGTTCATGAAGGGCGGATCCCCTCTCACCGTGAAAATTATGTTCCGTACACCTGAAATGGGGTGGATTCTTCAACATGTGGGTTCATTTTTACAACCCTTAGATGGATGAAAGTCTACTACATATTAACAGGACCTTCTGGGTGTGGAGGCAGATCACTGTGTAACTTGGGTACCTGACTTCTACCTAAGGTGTCTAAATGGCGAGAAGTAATTCAAGCAAACGCAGTGAATTCTCCAGCTGTGATAGTACCTCCATACTGAGATGCAGATGACGGTGCTGCAGCCTCCGATAATATTGCTGGCGTCGCTGGATTTGTTGCAAACGCTGTCTGTGCCTGCGAAATAAGAAATACATATTGTAATAAACCATTCTAGTTATTATCTACGAGCTTCATCTGACGATGTTCTGCAAGATTTGGACAATACAACCGACCAGGTACATCCTTACTACCTCTCATAACTTGACGTTTTACTGGATTCAGATTTCACAACACCACACCTATTAGCATCACCCAGAATAGCGCAAGGAAACACAAAAATCGCATGCCTCAGAAATGCATCTCTACACCTTCTCTGAGTGGAGGAGGAAAACATTTCCAGCTCATCAGCAATGGGAGATAAATGGAGACAAGTCAGCGGTGGAGCTAAAAACAGTCAATGGCCACTTATCTCTGGTAGGAGGAATACAGCTCCTCAGACAATGTCATACATTACTAATGTAAAACTAATCCATCCATTAAGAGTTAAAAAGGGTACTATAAACTATACAAATAGTCCACTTTACCAGTCCGAGGGGGATAGCTGGCATACAAATATTCCCGTATTCACAAGGACACAAATTATTCAGCCAGAACTTGGCTCCCGTCCACTGCTCTCTATTATCTCCTTCCAGCACAGAAAGTCCGGCCTTTACATGGCTCCTCATCTCAAATGAAAAACCTTTAGTAATCCACTGTCCAGAGAAAGCGTTCACAGCAGAACGGTCCAGACAAGGTTTTATCTGTTATCACAAACATCAGCTGTGAATTACACTAGGTCAGTGCAGAACGTGTATTGGCCATGTAAAAGACAAGGAACCCAGCACATCAGCACTTTATAGGGTCACTATAGTCAGAGACTAACCTTAGCCATACAGTACTCATGCTTCACAGAAATCCCCTGCACGTGTATGGAGGTCTCCTTAGCGAAGATGAACCTGGACTCAAGTCTGAGCTTTAGGGATGAACCCCTCTCACTAAGGATAGGTCACACAAGGCCGGTTAAAAGCTGAATGTTACCTACCTGAATGACCTTGTCGACCTTAAGATCCTCAAGTGATGGATACAAAGACATTTTGATCCTCCTATTAAGAAAGCAGAAAAAAAAAGCCATTATTACAAGTAGAATAACAACAAGTACACGATCCAAAAACACAGTGCAGAGGATTTAATTGTATTTTACCCCAAATTGTGTCCAAAAAGCACTCAGGAGTTGTCCCACAGAACCAATTCCACCTATCTGCTCCACTGGGGCAATGGACAATATAAAGTGGAGGATTCCACTGCCCCATGGAGTCTGTGGTTCTCTCTCTCAAGTCATACAACTTTTGTGCTGCTGTGCAGAATCCTTCACAATCCGATAGAAAGATCCTTGGGATGAAATCAAAGCCCAACTGAGGCCCAATGAACTTCACATGAGGCCCATTATGACTGTACATAATGGAGATGTAATACAGCTGTGTGCATGAGGCTTCAGGGGGTAGTCGAGTCAGAAGATATTACCTACAGATCATCTATACTAGATCGCTGGGGGTCACAATCCCTCACCAGTTAGTAGCTGTATTGAATAGGATGTGCTCTGCGGCACCCAGCAGTGGCCACTGCACACTGAATAAAGCTGCACAGTGCAGATCAGAACAAGAATTACATTAAGCTGATCATGGTGCTGCCGGGTGTTGGACGGTCGGACCCCCCCCCCCCCCCCCCCCCCATCGACCTGATGCCGATGACATATCCCAAGTATTGGTTATCAATATCTGGCAAAGAATCAATTTAAGCTTGCCAGACACAAAAGACAGACTTCAGTCGCACATTTGTATAGTCAATAGTGCTCTCCCTGACCCCTCTCCCCCATCCCCACGTTAAATGGGGAGAGGTGCGGAAGCAGCTGGGCAGCGGCTTATCTTAAAAGAAGAACAACCATTGGAAGTTCAACTGCCCGATCCTTCTCTCTCCCCCAACATAATCTGCCAGGAAGCCCCCCAAACTAGTGATGAGTGAACGTGCCCGGAAAACATCTTATCCAAGCATGCTCGGGTGCTATCTGAGCGTGCTCGTATATTATGTGAGGACTGCCTAACCAACAGGCAATCCCCACGTGCAGAGTCTGTCTAACAGCTGAAAATCATGTAGCCGCATGGACTCTGACATAAAATACAAGCACACCCAGATGCTCGAATAAGACATTATCGGAGCACGTCCGCTCATCCCTATCCCAAAGACATCAAATGGAAAACCAGTCCCCATTAAATTGATGTATATAGAGGCTTTTAGATTGAGTGGTAAATAAGCTGTAAATACGGAATAATCAGGTAATTCTTGAAATCGCAGGTTTGGGAATTGATTTGGTTGTTAGACCAATGACCACATCAACAAGAACTCACATGATGGAGTTTTGTTCTTGAAGACTTAGGTATGTTCCCACGGTCAGGAATGGCTCAGTATTTGCTCAGCATTTGACGCAGGAGAAATCTGCATCTGAGGACACTGGCAGGTCACCTGCGTTTTTTACATGCGTTTTTTGAAGCGTTTTTTCCGCATGCATTTTTTTCTATCACTTGAAATAAAGCTAATTGAAAGTTAGCTTTTGAGAAGGAAAAAAAAAAAAGCGATTCCTGTTTGCGGATATATTGGGGTATGTTCCCACGGTCAGTAAATGCTGTGGGTTGGATGCGGTGTGCATCCGCAGCATCCAACCCACAGCGGCCACATGTTACGGCATAGTGGATGGGATTTCAAGAAGTCCCATGCCCACTATGCGTGCACTGACACCCCGATAGATGGACATGTGGAGAGTCTTTCCAAACCGCAGCATGTCTATTTATGTAGTGGAGACGCTCAGTCTCCGCTGCGTAAATTACCCACTCACCATCATTAGATGCGGTAAAAATGCATTATCTTCCCAATCACATGCATATTAAGCGCAGGAACGCAGCTTACTACGCATGTGAACTAATTTACATAATGGTGAATCTTGTGACACAGCCGGACATACACGACACAGGAAGTGGAGGAAAGCACGGAGTCCCCCTATATTTTTTAACCAGCCAAAGTAAAGCAGACTACTGGGACTGGTATTTCAGGCTGGTATGGATCCAATATCCATGAACCTTACCAGCCTAATACCAGGCCGCAGCAGTCTGCTTACCTTGGATGGTTCGAAAAAAATAGTGGGATCCCTTCCAAAAAAAAAAAAAAAATAGCGTGGGGTCACCCTATATTTGTTAGCCAGCCAAGGAAAAAGCAGACAGCTGCGGCCCGGTATTCTCAGGCTGGCGAGGCCCATGGATTCGGACCCTCACCAGCCTAAAAATAGCAGTCCGCAGCCACCTCATAATTGGCACATCCAAAGATGCGCCAATTGTGGCACTTTACCCAGCTCTTCCCTCTTGCCCTGTAGCGGTGGCAAGCAGGGTAATATTTGTGGGGTTGATATCACCTTTGTATTGACCGATGACATCAAGCCCATGTCTTAGTAATGGAGACGTGGGCTTGATTCCATTACTAATTACTATAGTTATATGGCAAATAAAGACACAGCCAGTCCTTTAATTGAAATAATCATACAGACTCATTTAAAGGGAACCTGTCACCCCCCCAGGCGGGTTTAACTAAAAAGAGCCACCTTGTGCAGCACTAATGCTGCATTCTGTCACGGTGGCTCTTTTAGTTCGGGTCCCTGCCAACGCTGAAATAATAGTTTTTAGAATTTGCCCCATATACCTGCAGTTTGTCAGGGGGGCATGTCTTTCCCCCCCCGACACAAACGCCTCCCAGCCGTCACTCAGGGCCTCCGTGCGCCTTCTCCATTTCCATTTCCTTCCTGAACGTTCCCGGCGCTGTAAGTTTTTTTTCTGGCATGCGCAGTTTGCGCTGCCCTTCAACTCCCATCACATGATGGGAACTTACAGCGCAGGCGCTGGGGACGTTCAGGAAGGAAATGGAGGCAGCGCCTGGAGGCCCCGAGTGATGGCTAGGAGGCGTTTGTGTCAGGGGAGAAAAGACATGCCCCCCTGACAAACTGCAGGTATGAGGGGCAAATTCTAAAAATGATTATTTCAGCGTTGGCAGGGACCCAAACTAAAAAGAGCCACCTCGACAGAATGCAGAATTAGTGCTGCACAAGGTGGCTCTTTTAGTTAAAAACCGCCTGTGGGGAGGGGGGGGGGTGACAGGTTCCCTTTAATATTCTAAATTAAACCAATCATACTTACTGCAACACCTAATTCCCCGAAGCCCTCGATCTCCAGTAAAAAAAAAAAAAAAAAGTAAAACAAAAAAAGCAACAGTATACCATGCCTGTCCGCCGAGAAGATAATCCACAATGTCCCATGACGAGTCCAGCTTTGCTACATCTGGTTGTCAGGCTGAACGTTGGCATTATGCAACCATCCAGCCTCACATCCAGACACAGCGGAGATTGTAGATGACCAGAGATAACTTGGTCTCCGGCGGTCACCTGCACAGCAGTTGTCACGATCAGCTGACCGTGAGAACTTGGCAAGTGACCGGATATAAACCCGGCAGTCACGTACAAGGCAGTTCTCGCGGTCAACTGAGCTCATCGCGAAAACTGCAGTGGACACGAACTTCCGGCTGTGGCACAAGGTAAGACATTTAAATTAGTTCACATGCATAGTAAGCTGCGTTCCCACACTTAATACTCATGTGACTATAAAGATAATGCAGTTTATCTAATGATAGTGAATGTGAAATTTACGCTGCGGAGACTGGAGCGTCTCCGCATCGTAAATAGACATGCCGCATATCTGTTTACGCAGGGATGCCGGGGGCATCTCTGAAGAAATAGTGGAGATGGGATTTCAAGAAATCCCCATCTACTGTGCTGTAACATCTGGACGCTGCGGATGTATGCAGCGTCCAACCCGCAGCGTTTACTGACCGTGGAAACATACCCTTAGAGAAGTAAAATATACGGCATAAAATTACAACAAGTGATTCTGAAACTAGAAATATGAAGATAAATGTGCAACTCTTTACCTACCAAATACCAAGCTATGTAATATTAAAACCAGAATAATGGAGAACAAACGACGAGAACCATATGACAGGATTAGTGAGATCAGCAGATCGCAGGCAGATGACAGTCACATGATGTCCAGTAACACGCCAGCATATTCCATCATAACCATTAACCAAATTGGGGAAATTCCCACAAGTTCTAGGAAAGTAGCAAAAGTGAACGCCTCTATTCACTGTTATGGCTGAAGTATTAGTCTTATGTGCCAAAGAGAATACAAAGGTCACCGATAGGAATGTTATTAAAAGGAGGTAACCAAGAAGGATGTAAGTGATAAAAAGCACACCCATCAGATCCACCATCTGGGCCTGGAGAAAGACATATTTCATTATACTAATATACACAGTAATGATAAATGTACACGGCGCCCTGAGTTCCGTAACACTTCCTCTGAGTAAATGAAGTCACATTCGCATAGCTCCCAACCGTCCCTCATTGTGCGGGATTGTCCCGGTTTTCAGCCTCTGCCCCGCACTCCCGCACGGGGCACTCTAATCCCACGGTGCAGACAGCAGGACCGACACGCCCCCTTGTATAGTTAACCCATGCCCCGGGCCCTTACCCTAAGTTCTGTATGGCTGCCTGCTTTCTGCGCACAGGACCTGTGATGAGGTCACAGGAGGGGAGGAGTCAGCGGTCACATGATCGGCAGACCGGGACCTCCGTGGATTACAGGACTTGGCTGTGCTGGTTTCTGCCACCTTGCCACACACATGGTCCTGCAGGAGGTAAGTAATGCCTTGTATGGGGTCAGGAGGTGTGCGGTGTGGATGTAGCAGAGCCGTGTGTGTGCGGCGCGAGGTGTGCGGAGCGGAGCCGTGTGTGTGCGGCGCGAGGTGTGCGGAGCGGAGCCGTGTGTGTGCGGCGCGAGGTGTGCGGAGCGGAGCCGTGTGTGCGGCGCGAGGTGTGCGGAGCGGAGCCGTGTGTGTGCGGCGCGAGGTGTGCGGAGCGGAGCCGTGTGTGTGCGGCGCGAGGTGTGCGGAGCGGAGCCGCGTGTGTGCGGCGCGAGGTGTGCGGAGCGGAGCCGCGTGTGTGCGGCGCGAGGTGTGCGGAGCGGAGCCGCGTGTGTGCGGCGCGAGGTGTGCGGAGCGGAGCCGCGTGTGTGCGGCGCGAGGTGTGCGGAGCGGAGCCGTGTGTGTGCGGCGCGAGGTGTGCGGAGCGGAGCCGTGTGTGTGCGGCGCGAGGTGTGCGGAGCGGAGCCGTGTGTGTGCGCGAGGTGTGCGGAGCGGAGCAGTGTGTGTACGAGGTGTCTGGAGCGGAGCCACGTGTGTACGAGGTGTACGGAGCGGAGCCATGTGCAAAGTGTACGGAGCGCAGCCGCGTGTGTAGGAGTAGCTATGTGTGGCCATTATATGGTACGAAGTATCATGTGTGGTCATTATACAGTATGGAGCATCATGTGCGGCCATTATACAGTATGGAGCATCATGTGCAGTCATTATACAGTATGGAGCATCATGTGCGGCCATTATACAGTATGGAGCATCATGTGCGGCCATTATACAGTATGGAGCATCATGTGCGGCCATTACACAGTATGGAGCATCATGTGCGGCCATTATACAGTATGGAGCATCATGTGCGGCCATTATACAGTATGGAGCATCATGTGCGGCCATTATACAGTATGGAGCATCATGTGCGGCCATTATACAGTATGGAGCATCATGTGCGGCCATTATACAGTATGGAGCATCATGTGCGGCCATTATACAGTATGGAGCATCATGTGCGGCCATTATACAGTATGGAGCATCATGTGCGGCCATTATACAGTATGGAGCATCATGTGCGGTCATTATACAGTATGGAGCATCATGTGCGGTCATTATACAGTATGGAGCGTCATGTGTGGTCATCGTACAGTATGGAGCATCATGTGTGGCCATTATACAGTATGGGGCACTGTGGCCATATTTTTTTGTTTATAATTATTGTATATGAAACAGTGTGATCGGCAGTGCTAAATGGGTATGGTTGGGACGTGGATATGGGTGTGACTAATTATGAATGGTGTGGTCAGAGGCGTGGCCTAAAATTTGCCGTGGCGCGCGAAGCGCGCCGCAAACTTTGTCCCTCTTTCCCATCTTCAAAAGTTGGGAGGTATGCAACAGGTGTGATTCACCCATGCAAAAGACCTGAGAGAAACCTTATATGTAGACTTGCTTTTCAACTCCATTCACACAATTATCAGGTAAGTCAAACGGTCTAGGTTAGAGCTCGACATGATCTGCAGTGCTGTACAGAAATGATCACCATTCACATCAGCTCCTGTCCCCACTGGGGGTTACATATTACATATCTACATAGGAAGATAGGAAGCCAACTTGTCCCCCAGTACAGTATATTTTAGTAGTGTCGGAAGAAAAACAGTACACAGGAAACTCACACAATATGGGCAGAACATACAAGCTCTATGCAGGTACAGCTCTTCGTTGGATTCCACCATGCTGGACTGCAACATGAATGTCAGCAGTTCCAACCAAACCTAGTTTGGCTATGTGTATTATATGTCACAGCTTCCCCATTTACAGTATACTATATGAGAAGCAAAAGAAAATAAAAAAATAAGGGATAGAAATGTTGAATTTGAACATGGCCAATTATTTTGCCTGGGCCATTTTGAGGGGTGCCTCATGCACACTGTGTATAGGCTGTGAGGGGCATCAGCTGTTGACTGAGCGCTCTGAGGTGTATTCCACCTTTAGGCCTTAGACGGCCATATAACAGACGACGATCATTGCCAGCGGCACTCTTGACCCCAAGCGTGACAACTGCATAGAAATACATGAAACCATCACGCTCCAGTCAGGAGGGTCGCCAGCCAGTGCGAGCACTGCGTTGTGATCGTCGTCCATGAAGTCTGACTGCGCCATTACTTCTGGTTACTGATCCTGCAGTCACACAACTGAAGAATGATGATGAATTTCTTACAGATCAGGAGCCAGAACTAGATCACACAACAAGAATAAACACCATCAGAGAAACGAAACTGCAACATTTCCTGAACTCCCAGCGATTCAGCAGAAATGAGTCATCACAATGTAAAATGTCTAACGGGCCACAATCATCGCTGTGTATCATACATATACACACAGTAACATACTTGACTTTTTGAAAATAATCAATGTATATGTATGTAGCAGATGCCAGACATATCCCTAGGGCCCCATGCACCTTCTGGGATACTCTGGGCTGTGTCAGTATAACTATTAGACAGGTATCCACACTCGAACAAACAGGTACTAGGCCTAAGGCTTCTTTCACACTTCAGTTGTTTGGCATCAGTCTGCTCCGACAAAGTGACGGATCCGTCACAATTGTTGAGAAAACGGTTCTAATGGATCCGTTTTTTTTTGACGGATCCGTTACTTGGGGGTTGTCTGGGAAAAGTATCTACTTTTTGGAGCATGCGCAATTGAAAAAGCAGATTGGGGCAACGGATCCGCCAAATGACCTTCGCGATGGATCAGTCGCCCATAGGCGGCCATTCTATGGAATGGCGGACGTGACGGATCCATCGCGAACCGCCATTTTAGCGCAGACAAAAAAACGTTATAATGTCAGTCAATGTCTAGATGACGTCCGCCAAATCTCGACGGATCCGTCGCATGGCGGATGGAACGGACGACCATCGCCACAATCCGTCGCTAATGCAGGTCTATGGGAAAATAGCGGATCCGCCAAAAAAAAATAAATAAAAAAAATTGCGGATCCGCTATTTGAGGAAAACGGCGGATTCAAACGGACGCCAAAAGACTGAAGTGTGAAAGAGGCCTTAGAGGTATACATTGGGGATATCTAACAGCATTTGTAAACTCCAACCTTAAAGAGGTTAGTCACCTTTTAATTAAAGCGGTACTCTGGGGAGATAAAGTTTTGCCCTCTCCCTGCCCAGTACACTTTAATAATCTTTATAACTAGTGATGAGCGGGTACACTCATTACTAGGGTTTTCCCGACAGGTTCCTTTTAATGTCCCTGACAGGAAGGGAGAGCAGTGAGGAGCAGCTCCTGTCACACTTAATTACAAGTGTTAGGCCACATTCACACGTTCAGTATTTGTAAGCCAAAACCAGGAGAGGAACAATCAAAGGAAGAGTATAATAGAAACACGTCACCACTTCTGTATTTTTCACCTGTTCCTGGTTTTGGCTTACAAATACCGATTTAAAATATTGATCAAACACAAAGTGTGAATATGGCCTTATAAAGACAACAGAAGTGCCCTGGAAAACTCATCTTTACAGTTATGAGGGCAGTACAAAATGTTTTAGCTCCCCGAAGAACCACCTTAAAGGCCCCGTCTCACTAAGCGATTTACCAACGATCACGACCAGCGATACGACCTGGCCGTGATCGTTGGTAAGTCGCTGTGTGGTCGCTGGGGAGCTGTCACACAGACAGCTCTCTCCAGCGACCAACGATCAGGGGAACGACTTCGGCATCGTTGAAACTGTCTTCAACGATGCCGAAGTCCCCCTGCAGCACCCGGGTAACCAGGGTAAACATCGGGTTACTAAGCGCAGGGCCGCGCTTAGTAACCCGATGTTTACCCTGGTTACCAAAAAAAACAAACACTACATACTCGCCTTTCGGTGTCCAGGTCCCTCGCCGTCTGCTTCCTGCTCTGACTGAGATCCGGCCGTACAGTGAGAAGTGAGAGCAGCAGTGACGTCACCGCTGTGCTCTCACTTCTCACTTTACGGCGGCTCAGTCAGAGTAGGAAGCAGACGGCAAGGGACCTGGACACCGAAAGGCGAGTATGTACTGTTTGTTTTTTTTGGTAACCAGGGTAAACATCGGGTTACTAAGCGCGGCCCTGCGCTTAGTAACCCGATGTTTACCCTGGTTACCAGTGAAGACATCGCTGGATCGGTGTCACACACACCGATTCAGCGATGTCAGCGGGGCCTCAACGACCAAAAAAAGGTCCAGGCCATTCCGACACGACCAGCGATCTCGCAGCAGGGGCCTGATCGCTGGTACGTGTCACACATAGCGAGATCGCTATGGAGGTCGCTGTTGCGTCACAAAACTTGTGACTCAGCAGCGATCTCGCTAGCGATCTCGCTATGTGAGACGGGGCCTTCAGATGTGACAAAAAAAAAAGCAAGCTCCTACTTATCTCCTGATCCAGGACCATGCCTTCATTCCATTAGTCTGATAACTGCTGCAGCTAATCAGTGGCCATAGAGGCAAGATCAGTGTGTAGGGCTGGAGTAGCATAGCTTTGTATACTGAAGTGGTCGTTCTCAAATACTGCAGCTTAGCTCCTACTGCACCGAATTGGAGCTTAGCTTCAGGACCCGAAAATGACAACTGCACGGTCTAAGAAGCTGTGCTGATCCGGCTCTGTACACGATAATCTGATTACACCACAGGCATTATGAATGAGGGTCAGGCTTCCTAATTGTGTGGTCCAGGCAGTATGAATCGCTGACTTGTTTCTGTTAATGTTATCAAGTAACGATCAATCTATTGTCAAAAATGAATGAATGAATGAATGAATGAATAAATACACATGGGATGTGTGTGACATTTGTGCAGAAGCACCCACCACTACTTGACTTTGCATAAAAATACCTGAACACATTCCTTTATGACTCTTTTGGACACCATTCCAGTTTTTGGACAACAGATAAATTGTAGGCGTTGCGAGGGAGTCCAACAACAAGGACTATACACTGCTCAGCAGCAGTAAGCCAACTGAGGACATGGAACAGACTGCAGTCATCACAACTGCATCAGATGTAGAAGTATTTTATTGTGCTAGTTGTGGTGCAGGTGGTTTTCACAGAAAAAAAAACGACTCACTGTCCTACGCCAGACAAAGGCTGAAGAAAGCCTCCATTGTAAATTTGAACTGAGCCTTAAACCTGTCTCTCGTACATGCAGTCCGATCTGGGCACAGCATGGAGTAGAGGAGAAGCTGAGCAAATTATACATCGGTTGTTGGAAAAGATTCAGCAAAACTTATGTATTTTATTCATTGAAATCTGAGATGTATGTATACCCGAGTCCAAGGGGCCAGTGCTATTCACTGATTGACAGGTATCTCTATGCACAGTCATACTGGGAATCACTAGCAGGACCACCTACTGGACTAGTACAGTGCCTTGAAAAAGTATTCATGGCTTGTGACCTTTTACATATTTTCATTACACAACACTTGAAAATTGCTGTTCACAGTCATCACCATTGAATCGCACTGAGCTACAGCTAGTTTGCAAAGAAAAATAGAAAAGTTCCAGCCTCTAGTTGTGCAAAGCTGAGAGCCAGACCCCAAAAGACTTCCACCGATAATTGCAGTGAAAGCTGGTCCTCCAAAGTACTGACTCAGTGGAGCTGAAAACAAATGCACGTTACAACTTTCAGAATATATATATATATTTATTTATTATTTTTTTTTAATAATTAGAAAACCAAGTTGCATTTTCTTCACACTTCACAAATACTTGCTACTTTGTGTTGGTATATCATGTAGAATCCCAATAAAACACATTTAAGTTTGTAAGTGTAATGTGAAAAAAAAAATGTGGAAAAGTTCATAGGATATGTATACTTTCAAGGCACTGTATATATACAGACACCAGGATTTCAATGAATATAAAACAAGGTTTATGGAAACTTTTGCCACATCCTACCTGCATATCATCTGCCAAGAGAACCTGTCAGCACATTGTACATATAAAAGTGATGGATGGTATGGCTGTGTAGCCACTTCATCCACAATAAAAAAAAAAAAAAAAAAAAAGATACTTTACTGTGGTACCAGACTAGACTTATCACGACTGAGAAATTTGATCCATAAAAAAAAAGAAAAAGATATAAAATTTTCATTGGGGCATAACCTATACAGCTGCCATGACTGACTGCCAGCACAGGGATGTGTTAGGTTACAGCTCCTACTATTCTACTCTATGGAGAGGGGAGAAAACAGACAAAGATCTAGCTGAGCTTTCTAACAATAACAACCCATAGCTGGACTCACATCAGCGCTGCTTAGTACTACTGTATAATTTCCTCCATGCCGCTACTTTTCTCTGTGTGCTAAGGGCACATTTACACTCAGTGATAGCGGATATCAAATGACTGCTGATGGCAGTCATTTAGTAACTTATTAGTTTAATACGAAAGGTCAACTGCGAGTGCGCTCGCCATTAACACAAGTGCTCTGTGCGCATAGAATGCCATTGATCTCGCTCGCACCTGTCCTGTTTATGCTGGATGATATTCTGCAGAGAAAAAATGGTAAAAATACAGGGTAGAAGTCAGATAAAGGCAAGAAAAAGTGTTATTCAATGTGTATATGCATGACAGCTATTCTGAAAAGTGATTATCTGGGAATGTGAGAAAAATCAGTACATATTTCATGCTGCAACCCATCCTACTCACAAGTCAGGACTAGTTACTGCCTTTAAAAAAAACAAAAAAAAACCACTGCTTGACATGTGTCTCAACTACCTGAGGAACAGTATTGAGCACCTGATCTGCTCACTCAGATACAGAGAAAGGATGTGACAAAAGGGGAAAAACAAAACAAGCATCCTTATCTGAATGAGCAAACAAGCAGAGGGGGCTAAATGGTTTTCTTTAGCTTTATCCTGCTGTATGTGAATTAGTAAACTCTTGCTGCAGTCAGCCTAAGGGTACCGTTACACAAAACGATTTACCAACGATCACGACCAGCGATACGACCTGGCCGTGATCGTTGGCAAGTCGTTGTGTGGTCGCTGGAGAGCTGTCACACAGACAGCTCTCCAGCGACCAACGATGCTGAAGTCCCCGGGTAACCATCGGGTTACTAAGCGCAGGGCCGCGCTTAGTAACCCGATGTTTACCCTGGTTACCATCGTAAATGTAAAAAAAAAAAAAAAAACGTACATACTCACATTCCGGTGTCCGTCAGGTCCCTAGCCGTCTGCTTCCCGCACTGACTGAGTGCCGGCCGTAAAGTGCTTTTGCTTTCCGGCCGGCAGTCAGTCAGTGCGGGAAGCAGACGGCTAGGGACCTGACGGACACCGGAATGTGAGTATGTACGGTTTGGTTTTTTTTACATTTACGATGGTAACCAGGGTAAACATCGGGTTACTAAGCGCGGCCCTGCGCTTAGTAACCCGATGTTTACCCTGGTTACAAGCGAACGCATCGCTGGATCGGTGTCACACACACCGATCCAGCGATGACAGCGGGAGATCCAGCGACGAAATAAAGTTCCAAACGATCTGCTACGACGTACGATTCTCAGCGGGGTCCCTGATCGCTGCTGCGTGTCAGACACAGCGATATCGTATGGATATCGCTGGAACGTCACGGATCGTACAGTCGTAGCGACAAAAGTGCCACTGTGAGACGGTACCCTAAGGCTGGAGTCACACTACAGCCGAGTCTCGCAGGCTAAAAACAAGCTCTGGCACCGGCACTCCGGAGCGGAGTGTGCGGCTCCATGTATTGCTATGCGGCCGCACACTCCGCTCTGGAGTGCCGGTGCCAGAGCTAGGTTTTAACCTGCGAGACTCGGCCGTATCTCGCTGCGTGTGATCCCGGCCTAAGGCTATGTGCAAACGTCAGGATTTCTACCAGAAATTTTCCTGACAAAAAACGGACATTTCTGCCAGAAATCTGCATGCGTTTTTTTCATGCGTTTTTGAAGAGTTTTTTTCCAAATGCATAGAATTGCGGGAAAAATGCGGAAAATCCGCAAAATTAATGAACATGCTGCTTTTTTTTACCGCGATGCGTTTTTTTCACAGAACAAAAACGCACCATGTGCACAAAACATGCAGAATGCATTCTAAATGACAGGATGCATAATGTATGCGTTTTTAATGAGTTTTTATCGCGAAAAAAACGCGCAAAAACCTGAATGTGTGCACATACCCTAAGGCTACATGCACACGTTGCAGATTTGACTGTGGAATTTTCTGTGCAGATTCTGCATTTCTTGGCAGAACACATAGGTCAGAATCTGCGGGGGGGTGTTCCGTTTTTTGTGCAGATTTGCTGCGGATTTTGTGCAGATTTCTTCCTTTTTTTTATTTAACTCCTGAGAATTTCTATTATGGAATGGGTGCAGAAAAGCAGCAGATCCGCAAAAACAATGGACATGGTTCTTTTTTGAATCTGCTGCGTTTTCAGTGCGGATTTTTGAGCACAGCATTTTTTTTTGGCCATTGATTTACATTGTACTGTAAATCACTTGCGGATCTTCAGCGTTTCTGCACAGAAAAAAATGCTGCGGATCAGCAGGAAACCTGCAACGTGTGCACATATCCTAACGGTTTTATAGTAGTGCACTTACTGCACAGAGCAGGATGAAGGTGGTGGAAAAGACCCTAATGGGCTCAGTCAGCCAAGAAGTATTTTTACCACCTGTCACAACCCTGCTCCTGAGTGAGAAGATCATACATTTGTTCTAACAGTTAAGACATATCTTGAGTAGTGATGAGCGAGTATACTCATTGCTTGTGTTTGCCACATTGTATTCAGGCTGTCCAGCAGCCGCAAATCATGCAGCTGCGTGGACTAAAACTAAATCTCCGAACATTCACAAAACGCTTGGAGACCACTCAAGCATGCTCGGGCAAACCCGAGCAACGCGTATACTCGCTCATCACTAGTCTTGAGCAGTGTTTCTTCATGTGGCAAACAGTCATGACCAGTGATGAGAGTGTGCTCATTACTCAAGTTTCTCCAAGCACGCTCGGGTGGTCTCCGAGTATTTCGGCGTACTCAGAGATTTAGTTTGTGTCGACACAGCTGCATGATTTGCCTGTTTGTTAGGCAATCCCACACATGTATTGAAGCTGTCTAGCAGTCGCCAATCATGCAGCTGCGTCGGCAAACTATATCTCCTAGCACGCTGAAATACTTGGAGACAAGCCGAGCATGCTCGGAGAAACTCAAATAATGCGCATACTCGCTCATCACTAGTCATGACATTTAACTAAGAGGAGATGCAGCATGAAAATATGAGACAGGAGAGATTTTTGTCACATTCTCGGGAACTCCTTTCATCTGGCCATATATCTCGGACAGCTGGTGGGCAGCACGTTGGCTCAGTGGTTAGCACTGTTGCTTTGCAATGGTGGTTCCCTGGGTTCAAATCCCAACAAGGACCACATCTGCATACTGTATTTTCTCCAGTTTTCTCCCAGACACCAAAGACATACTGATGGGGCTCACAATCTAGATTCCCTATCGGGGACAGAGATGATGAAGTCTGTAAAGAGCAGCGGAATATGATGGCGTTATACAAGCAATACCCAGCTGCCAACTATCTCAGCTAAGAGAATCAACACAATCCTTTTTTCAACATTATCTTTCGGGGGAGAGTAAAGAAACCCTCAAATATTAAATGGTTATACAGTCACACTGATATTGACGGGGGTCACACAATATTAATGTGTATAGCCAGTTTTATGGTATATTTACGAGCAGATTAGCTGCTAATCTCTCACTAGTGTACTTCTACAATAAACATTCAGGCCTCGATTCATCCAAGCTTTTAATCTAGAAAAACAGCATTAAAAGATTTGAAAAGTCACAATAGTTTTATGCAACTTGGAGTTGCACAAAAATTTAGCATTTTGTTGCCATTTGCACACCAGATTTTCCCCATTTTGGCAGAGCTGGGGGAGTTTGCCTCTCCATAAGTCAGGAGCATCTGGCTACACCACGCCAACTTTAAGACCAGTGTGTAAACCCGCTGGTCTTGATGAATCATGAGCACGGATTTTTTTTGCACATAGCCTATGGAAGCCACTGATAAGATGCATTCTGAATGCTGCAGACAAACAGGAAAGAAGATGTTTCTGATCAACAGTCACTGACTGACTGCAGCGGTCAAGAGATGCCCCCTTCTGGATGCTGATAGCAGGAGACTAGTGGAGGACACAGTATCAGCTGCAGAGGGAGACGTCGGTTAAGTCACCAACTATCTGCAGGACGAGAAACGGCCGATAGGAGGGGTTGGGTCCCAGTGCTGGGGTCCACACGTAGCGGCAGAATTGGGAATTTTTATCCCAGTTACAAAAAGGAGCAGCAGATGAGATACCCGACCACCATCCCACTCATTCCCGATGGGGCCGCGGGAAAAAGCCTTATCGGGGGTGGACGGAGAGTCAGAGAATGATAAACGCCATTCTATGGGGATAGGAGGGCTCTGTTCTGCCCATCGGTGCAGGTCCCAGCGCTCGGACCCCCACTAGCCTATGTTAGCGCCTAGTCTGCGGATAGCTGAGAGCTTGTTTTACCTGGACATCCCCTTTAAGTGGGAACTTATTTTTAAACACAGCCTATACGCAGAGTAAGTAATGAATGCCCAATTTCTGGGGTGGCACCGATTAAGAACAAGGGTCCTATAATGCTCTCTGCCAATGCAGGACCACCAATGGCTCACAACACTTTCGGACCCCCGATCCCTGTGTACTGGTGACAAATGGCGATTATGTACTATCCCTCTGACATCCCCCGGACGGAGACTTCCTAGGAAAGCTGGGTGACCCTCCAGGCCGCCATCACAGCTGCCCCCTCTTGTCACTCAGCTTTTCTAGGTTCCTGAGCTGCAGCCTTGGGAGGAGCAGGGAGAAGTGACAACAACTTGGGAAGAAACCGAAGACCTGAGGGAAGCAGCAGTGGGGGAGGGGACGCGGGGCAGAAGGAAGGAGCAGAGAATAACAGCCACACCTGACAGACACACAGCTGCTGCGGGCGAAGGCCGGCCCGGGGCAACGTCCGGAAACAGCAGCCCTGAGCAGGCCCAGTGAGCTGCAGCGGTCACACACTCACCTTGTTCCGCGGGCAGATAACGGAGACACCGGGACCGTTACTCTCAGCAGGAGCGGCCGAACACCAACAAGCACGGGAGCGAGTGACGTCACACGTCTGCGGCTTCACCAGAAGACAAAGCGAGGGCCGGGGCGGAGCCAGGGTAGGGGGCGGGACCGAGGTGACGTCACTCAATAACTCAGGCTCGTGACTGTCGCCGGGGGTGACGGAAGTGGCAGAGGTCGCGGGCGGAGAGAGGAGTCTGAGGAGATTTCACTTTTCAGGAAATTCCGTGTTCTTGTGGCGCCGACAGAAAATCTTCCGGTTATCCGGGCGGGGGAGTCCTTTCCTGCTATAATTTAGGAAGCAAATTATTTTTGAGGGGTTTTTTTTTGCTCCTTCTTCCAATATTTGTTTTTCAAACAGCCAAAGCTTTGTCTGAGGTAGTTTTCTGTGGGTTTAGCTGTAGTTTTGAATTCGTGTTACCGTATAATGTTCTGAGTAACGGGAGCTGAGGTAAAATGGTGGGGAAAAAAATCTCCGCATTTGTTCCCTTTTTTCTTTTGCGTCGTTCGTTGTGCGGAGAGCGCGGCCTGAGGGTTTGTGCACACCTTGCAGATTCCCACCGGTTTCGAGTGGCTACGTTCAGGGGCTGGCTGGCAATTTTCAGCCTGGGGGGCAATCACAAGGCAGTGGCCCTCGAGTTGCGATGGCCCTCCTTTTCCCTGCTTATATCTGGCCACTGCATTAAAGTAGCAGAGATAACAGGATTTAAAAACAGGCTGGTACACAGATATGGGAACTGAACGGAGCTTGCTGCATAGATATGGGAGCAGAATCGACCTTACTACAGAGATATGGGAGCAGAACAGAGCTTACTATAGAGATATGGGAGCAGAACAGAGCTTACTATAGAGATATGGGAGCAGAACAGAGCTTACTATAGAGATATGGGAGCAGAACCGAACTTACTATAGAGATTGGGAGCAGAACCGAACTTACTAGATTCAGAGATATGGGAGCCAAACCGAGCTTACTGCAAAGATATGGGAGCAGAACCAAGCTTACTACAGAGATATGGGAGCAGAACCGAGCTTACTGCAATGATATGGGAG
Source organism: Ranitomeya variabilis (assembly GCF_051348905.1). Taxonomy (NCBI): domain Eukaryota; kingdom Metazoa; phylum Chordata; class Amphibia; order Anura; family Dendrobatidae; genus Ranitomeya; species Ranitomeya variabilis. The sequence goes on along the minus strand of NC_135237.1, from coordinate 459,401,599 downwards.
CAGAACGGGGCTTACTACAGAGATATGGCAGCAGAAACGAGCTTACTACAGAGATATGGGAGCAGAACAGAGCTTACTATAGAGATATGGGAGCAGAACCGAACTTACTATAGAGATTGGGAGCAGAACCGAACTTACTAGATTCAGAGATATGGGAGCCAAACCGAGCTTACTGCAAAGATATGGGAGCAGAACCAAGCTTACTACAGAGATATGGGAGCAGAACCGAGCTTACTGCAATGATATGGGAGCAGAACGGGGCTTACTACAGAGATATGGCAGCAGAAACGAGCTTACTACAGAGATATGGGAGCAGAACAGAGCTTACTACAGAGATATGGGAGCAGAACCAAGCTTACTACAGAGATATGGGAGCAGAACCGAGCTTACTACAGAGATATGGGAGCAGAACAGAGCTTACTACAGAGATAAGGGGGCAGACCCGAGCTTAATAAGTCTACTACATGGAACCAAGTCTGCTACATAGAAACTGGAGCAGAACTGAGATTACGACATACATACAGTACCATCATCTAGATTACTACATTGATACAGTACCAGAACCAAGCTTATTGCTTAGATATGGTGCCATAACGGAGCTTACTTACAAACATACACACAACAATACAGCTACACAGTGCCTAGTACTATCCCCACTACACAGAGAATACATAATATTATAATACCACCATTACCTCTACATGAAACTACATTCTATACAAAGACCAATGATGCCACCATACACTCCCTGACAGAAGTTATGTCGCTTATCCATGTTATGTAAATAAAAGCTTATAACCTGACGTTAAATTCATCCATTGGTTGTATAAGTTATTCTTTTGAAAGCTGAAACCCTCCAAAATGTGGTTTAGGTTAAGAAAATAAATTGTTATCAAAGCAGAAATATTGATCAGTTAATGGACACAGAATGGTCAGATTTTGGCAAGACAAAATTTTTATTGCCCACAGACAAATAATTAACTTGAAATACAAATATATGTTGCATAACATTGGTGAATGAAGTTGTGGTGCTCATCTAGATTCTTAGCTTTTTGTCTTCCAAGCTTCCTCTTTCATCCTTCCCCAAACATGCTCAATGATGTTCATGTCTGGTGACTGGGCTGGCCAGTCCTTGAGCACCTTGATCTTTTTTGCCTGGAGGAACTTTGTTGTAGAGATGGATGTATGAGATGGAGCACCATCCTGCTGCAGAATTTGACCTCTTTTATGATTTGGAATATAAGAGGTAGCTAATACTTCTTGATATTTTAGGCTATTGATATTGCCTTCCACCTTGCAAATGTTTCGCACACCCCCATACTGAATGTAACCCCAGACCATGATCTTTCCACCACCAAATTTACCTGTCTTCTGGGTGTATTTTGGATCCATACAGGCTCCAGTAAGTCTCCTGCATGCAGTGTTTGTGGCAGGCAGCTGTGGTGTAATTCTACTGAAGAGAAATCCACCTTCTGCCACTTTTCCAGTGTCCATCTGTTTAGCAGGCTGTGGGAGTTTGCAAATGCCACACGGTTTTTTATTTGCCTTTTGTTTAGTGCTGGCTTCTGGGCACTGATTCGACCATGGAGGCCATTTTGAGACAGAATCCTACAAACTGTTCTAGTTGACACAGGGACTTGAGGTGACCAGACCTGTTGGAGCTCTGCTGCTGTGGAAGAGGGGCTTGCTTTGGATTTTCTAACCAACAAACATTCCTCCTGAGCAGTTGTCTTGCGGGGTCTGCCGGACCTGGGCTAGTCAAACACATCTCCAGTCTCTTCAAATCTTTTTTTTAATTCTTTGTACTTGACACTGAGACACATTAAAGGTGCCAGCCACCTCTGCAGTGGATCTGGTCTTCAGCCTCTTGATAATCCAGGCTTTGGTTGCAGGGTGGATTTTTGGCATGTTGTCAGAGCTTAAGTTGCAGTTCAAGTGAAGGTCTGGGGTGCTGGGTTTCTTTTTATACACACACACACACACACACTAAATAACCGATCATTTACTGAGCACAGGTGAGGATGTAAACTAGGATTGGGTGCATTATATGACCAGGCGACAAAACTTTTGTCTTGCTAAAATCTGACCATTCTGTGTTCATTAACTGATCAATATTTCTGCATTGATGTCAATTTATTTTCTTAACCTAAATCTCATTTTGGAAGGTTTCAGCTTTCAAAAGAATAATTTATACAACCAAGGGATGAATTTAACATCAGGTTATAAGCTTTTATTTACATAACATGGATAAGCGACATTACTTCTGTCAGGGAGTGTACACCTTTTACTACTTGTATACTACAATACTGATCATTAATTTTAAAAAAGCACAATACTAAGTGCCATTGTATACAGGAACTCTGTATTTACGGTCAGTGTAAAGATACTACAGTGATCACTGGTGACATTACACACAGGAGATCTGTATAAGGTGTCAGTGTACAGGTAATACAGTGATCACCACTGCCAGTGACATTATACACAGGAGCTTTGTATATAGTATACAGTGTATAGTGTCAGTGTACAGGTAATACACTGACTCACTAGTGACGTCTCTAGCTGAAGTCCTTCATCTTTGCTCTTCATTTTTATCCAGCACAGACTGCCGTCACTTCTTCCAGCCAGGACTCGTCTCTGCATAAAATAACACAGTTACCTAGAGCACGGCTTCCAGACCACATTCCCCACTTTTTCCCTTTCTTCTACACCATGTTCCAAATTATTATGCAAATTATATTTTTCTCGGATTTTCCTAATTGGTTGGTGCAAATGACAGTCAGTCTAATAAAAGTCATCACCTGTTAGAGTATACATCAAATTTTATTGAAGAAACCTCCCAATGATAACAGTATAATCTCCAAAATGAATAAAAACTCAAAATGCACTGTTCCAAATTATTAGGCACAGTAGAATTTCTAAACATTTGATCTGTTTTAAAGAACTGAAAATGCTCATTTGTGGAATTTGCAGCATCAGGAGGTCACATTCACTGAACAAAAAAGCTAAGCTAAACATCCTAACAGGCCAAGTCACATGTTACCATAGGAGCCCTTCTTTGATATCACCTTCACAATTCTCGCCTCAATTGAACTTGTGAGTATTTGGAGAGTTTCTGCTTGTATTTCTTTGCATGAAGTCAGAATAGCCTCCCAGAGCTGCTGTTTTGATGTGAACTGCCTCCCACCCTCATAGATCTTTTGCTTTATGACACTCCAAAGGTTCTCTATAGGGTTGAGGTCAGGGGAAGATGATGGCCACACCATGAGTTTATCTCCTTTTATGCCCATAGCAGCCAATGACTCAGAGGTTTTCTTTGCAGCATGAGATGGTGCATTGTCATGCATGAAGATGATTTTGATCCTGAAGGCACAATTCTGATTTTTATACCATGGAAGAAAGTTGTCATTCAGAAACTCTATATACTTTGCCGAGGTCATTTTCACACCTTCAGGAACCTTAAAGGGCCCAACAAGCTGTTTCCCCATGATTCCGGCCCAAAACATGACTCCTCCATCTCCTTGCTGACGTTGCAGCCTTGTTGGGACATGGTGGCCATCCACCAACCATCCACTACTCCATCCATCTGGACCACCCAGGGTTGCTCGACACTCATCAGTAAACAAGACTGTTTGGAAATCTGTCTTCATGTATGTCTGGGCCCACTGCAACTGTTTCTGCTTGTGAACACTGTTTAGGGGTAGCCGAATAGTAGGTTTATGCACCACAGCAAGTCTTTGAAGGATCCTACACCTTGAGGTTCGAGGGACTCCAGAGGCACCAGCAGCTTCAAATAACTGTTTGCTGCTTTGTAATGGTATTTTGGCAGCTGCTCTCTTTATCCAATTAATTTGTCTGGCAGAAACCTTCCTCATTATGCCTTTATCTGCATGAACTCTGTCTTTGCTCTGTTTCAGTCACAAATCTCTTCACAGTATGATGATCACTCTTAAGTTTTCGTGAAATATCTAATGTTTTCCTACCTTGACCAAGGCATTGCACTATTTAATGCTTTTTAGCAGCAGAGAGATCCTTTTTATTTCCCATATTGCTTGAAACCTGTGGTCTGCTTAATAATGTGGAACATCATTTTTAAGTAGTTTTCCTTTAATTAGAATCACCTGGAAAACTAATGATCACATGTGTTTAAGATTGATTTTAGTGATCCATTGAGCCCTGAGACACAATACCATCCACGAGTTTATTTGAAAAACAAAACAATTAAATCTTTATGACACTTAAATCCAATTTGCATAATAATTTGGAACATGGTGTACACTAGACATCTGAATACAGAGGTGCACCCACAAACAATATATAATTGGTTATTATGCAACCTCATAGATTGTAAGCTTGCGAGCAGGGCCCTCATTCCTTTTGGTATCTGTTGATCTATGTGTTTATTGCTATGCTTAATGTCCATTGTCTGTACAAGTCCCCTCTAAAATGTAAAGTGTTGGCACTATAGAAATTAAATTATTATAATTATTATTATTAACCGACCATTCCAAATATAAATTATAATCCACCACTGTGCACCCACTAACTATAAATAGCCACTTTCCCCATTTAATATATAAATTAATTAGCACCTGTACTCTTTCCCCAATTCATTACCAGTCACTTCATCCTCAACGCTCCCCACTATGTACCTACCACTCTAACCCTAACCCCGATTCATTATAGTTACATGCCCCTCCCACCCCAATTCATTATCATGTCTTTCTTTCTCACCCTCTATTCATTATCAACTGCTCTACCGCACATTCAATACATCATTTACTCCCCCACCCTTAAAATTCATTATTTGTTCTTCCCCTAGATCATCATTTGCTCTCCCCACCCCCTCTTCAATTGATCATTTGCTCTCCCCACCCCCACCTTCAATTAAATTGCTGTCCCTCACACTGAATGTATCATTTTGCAGCCCCCCCACTTTAATTTGAAGTCCCCTTACTTCATTCATTGCAGTCCCCTATCACCCCTCACTTCATCTGCAGTGCCCCTTCATCATTTGCAGCCCCCTATCCCCCTTCCATTTCATCATGAGCAGTGCCACATCAGACACACTTCATCATGTGCAGTCCTGCAGTCCCCTTCCCCCGACTTCATCATGTGCAGTCCCCTTACCCCCCACTTCATCATGTGCAGTCCCCTTACCCCCCCACTTCATCATGTGCAGTCACCCTTACCCCCCACTTCATGTGCAGTCCATCTTACACTCCACTTTATCATTTGCAGTCCCCATTACCCCCCACTTCATGTGCAGATCACCTTACCCCCCACTTCATCATGTGCAGTCCCCTTTAACCCCCAATTCATCATGTGCAGTCCCCCTTACCTATCACTTCATCATGTGCAGTCCCCTTACCCCCACTTCATCATGTGCAGTCACCCTTATCCCCCACTTCATGTGCAGTCCATCTTACACTCCACTTTATCATGTGCAGTCCCCATTACCCCCCACTTCATGTGCAGATCACCTTACCCCCCACTTCATCATGTGCAGTCCCCTTTAACCCCCAATTCATCATGTGCAGTCCCCCTTACCCCCCACTTCATCATGTGCAGTCCCCCTTACCCCCCACTTCATGTGCAGCCCCACTCCCCCTTCATCATGCGCAATCCCCCTTACCCCCACATCATGTGCAGCCCCATTCCATCATGTACAACCCCACTCTCCCCACTTCATCATGTGCAGTCTCCTTTATCCACTAAACTATCATGTGCAGCCCCACTCCCCCTTCATCATGTGCAGCCCCACTCCATCATGTACAGCCCCACTCAACCTTCATCATGTGCAGCCCTACTTACCCCCTAACTCCATCATGTGCGGTCTCCTTTAACCCCCATATTCCATCATGTGCAGTCTCCTTACACCACCCACTTCATCACTTGCAGTTACCCACCATAAAATTTCTTGTATAAAGAAAACAAAAAAGTTCTTCATACTTACCTCACCAGTCGCTCCCCTGCAGTGCCTCTCTGCTTCTAGCATCTGGGTCATGTCGGCGTGTGCGTGAGGATGCCATCGCTCATGCCCAACACCTAACCTGGAAGTATAGAGAACATGAAGGGAGCAGTAGCTGCGCAGCCGTCAAGGTGACAGCCAAGCATAGCTCCTGGCCCCAGCGCAGACGTGTGCGCTGACTGAGATGCGGCTGTGTCTGCTGCCGGCCATGTCACAGTACAGCAGACATGGCTGCGTACAATTTGCTGTGTGGCTGTAGCCACCACCAGGCAGCCGGCCCTGAACAGCTGCTGGGGGAGCGGCCCGGGGGGCATTTGCCTCTTTGCCACCTGGGCCAGTCAGCCCCTGGCTACGTTCACATTTGCGTTGTGCGCCGCAGCGTCGGCGCCGCAACGCAAACAAAAACGCATGCACAACGCTGCGTTTTGCGCCGCATGCGTCCTTTTTTTCATTGATTTTGGACGCAGCAAAAATGCAACTTGCTGCGTCCTCTGTGCCCGGATGCGGGCGCCGCAGGGACGCATGTGGCGCAAAACGCAAGTGCGACGCATGTCCATGCGCCCCCATGTTAAATATAGGGGCGCATGACGCATGCGGCGCCCGACGCTGCGGCGCAGACCGCAAATGTGAACGTAGCCGCAGCTCGACTTTAGCTATTAGATTTCCATCTATGGCGCACCAACTGTTCCAAAACCAACTGATCATAGATATAATTTTTATTAGATGGTGGCCCGCTTCTAACGCATCGGGTATTCTAGACTATGTATGTATGTATGTATATAGCAGCCACATAGTATATAACACAGGCCACGTAGTATATAGGAGCCATGTAGTATATAGCAGACAAATAGTTCGTGGCCTGTGCTATAGACTATGTGGCTGCTATATACATACATACATATTGTAGAATACCCGATGCGTTAATACAGGCCACGCAATATATAACAGTGGCCACGCAGTATATAACAGCCCAAATAGTATATAACACAGCCCACGCATTATATAGCAGCCACGCAGTATATAACAGGCAACGTAGTATATAACACAGGCCATGCAGTATATAACAGTGGCCACGCAGTATATAACAGCCCAAATAGTATATAACAGCCCACGCAGTATATAGTAGCCACACAGTATATAACATAGGCCATGCAGTATATAACAGTGGCCACGTAATATATAGCACAGGCCACACAGTACATAACACAGTCCACATAGTATCTAACACTGGCCACGCGGTATATAACTGCCCACGCGGTATATAACACTGGCCAAGTAGTATATAGCAGCCACGCTGTATATAACGCAGCCCACGCGCTATATAACACTGCCCACGTAGTATATAGCAGTGTGGGCACATATCCGTGTTAAAAAAAAGATAATTAAAACAAAAAATAGTTATATACTCACCCCCTGGGATCCAGCGAAGCTGTCCCTATGCGCGCGGCTGCCGACATCTTCTGTTCCCAGAATGCATTGCGAAATTACCCAGATGACTTAGCGGTCTCGCGAGACCACTAAGTCTTCTGGGTAATTTCGCAAAGCATCTCTGGTAACGGAAGATGGCGGCCGGCGCGAGCGCATCATCGGACTACGGAGGGTGAGTATAGCAGGTTTTTTGGTTTTTTTGCTATTTTTAACATTAGATCTTTTTACTATTGATGCTGCATAGGCAGCGTCAATAGTAAAAAGTTGGCGACACACAGGGTTAATAGCAGCGGTAACGTTACCCGCGGCATAGCGCGGTACGTTACCGCTGGCATTAACCCTGTGTGAGTGGAGGGGAGTATGCTATTGCTATATACTACGTGGGCTGTGCAATATACTACGTGGGCTGTGCAATATACTACGTGGCTGTGCTATATACTACGTGGCTGTGCTATATACTACGTGGGCTGTGTTATACACTATGGGTTGTGTTATACACTACATGGGCTGTGTTATATACTGCGTGCGTGGGCTGTTATATACTACGTGAGCTGTGTTATATGCTACGTGGGCTGTTATAAACTACGTGGCTGTGATATGCTATGTGGGCTGTTATACACTCCGTGGGCTGTGCTATATACTATGTGGCTGTGCTATATACTCCGTGGGCTGTGCTATATACTCCGTGGGCTGTGCTATATACTCCGTGGGCTGTGCTATATACTACGTGGCTGTGCTATGTGGCTGTGCTTTTTTCTACGTGGGCTGTTATAAACTACGTGGCTGTGTTATATGCTATGTGGGCTGTGCTATATACTACGTAGCTGTGCTATATACTCCGTGGGCTGTGTTATATACTACGTGGCTGTGCTATATACTCCGTGGGCTGTGCTATATACTCCATGGGCTGTGCTATATACTCTGTGGGCTGTGCTATATACTCCGTGGGCTGTGCTATATACTCCGTGGGCTGTGCTATATACTCCGTGGGCTGTGCTATATATACGCGGCTGTGCTATTTACTACGTGGCTGTGCTATTTGCTACGTGGGCTGTTATATACTACGTGGCTGTGCTATACACTGTGTTCCAAATTATTATGCAAATACTATTTCCTCATATTTTCTCTAAATTACCTATCTGAATTGCAGTCATTGTTATTTTCCAGTCATCTACTATTCTAGTATAATTGCAATGTTTTGGAACAAACTGCTTATGAGAACAGTATCCTTTCTAAAAAAAAATAAACACTCAAAATGCATGTTCCAAATTATTATGCACAGCAGAGTTTTCAACCTTTTTTTTATTTTGAACAAAAAAAAATGGTCAATTGTGAAGTTATAAGCATTATCAGCTTATTACAAAATGAAATCAAACAGTTTTCAATTGAAAACTTTATTTTAGGTGATGTTACATTTGCACATAGGACCCCTTGTTCGAAAGAAGCTTCTGAACTCTCTCATGCATTGAATTTGTCCGTTTTTGGATGGTTTCTGCTTCAATTGTTTTGCATGTGGACAGAATACCCTCCCAGAGCTGTTACTTAGATGTGAACTGCCTCCCGCCATCATAGTCACTCCTTTTGATGATGCTCCAGAGGTTCGCAATGGGGTTGAGGTCAGGGGGAGATGGTGGCCACACCATAAGTTTGTCCTCTTTTATGCCCATAGCAGCCAGAGATGCAGATGTGTTTTTTGCAGCATGAGACGGTGCATTATCATGCATGAAAATGATCTTGCTGCGGAAAGCACGGTTCTTCCTCTTGAACCATAGCAGGAAGTGTTTTTAGAAACTCCACATAGATTATGGAGTTCATCTTTACCCCCTCAGGGATCATAAAGGGGCCAACAATCTCTCTCCCCATGATTCCAGCCCAAAACATTACTCCACCTCCTCCTTGTTGGGGCCTTAGCCGTGTTTTCATGGGGTGTCCATCAACCAGCCATCCTCCACTCCATCCATCTGGACCATCGAGCATTGCACGGCACTCATCTTGGAACAAAACAGTTTGGAAGTCAGTCTTCATGTATCATTTGGCCCACTGGAGCCGTTTCTGCTTGTGTGCAGTGGATAGAGGTGGTTGACAGGATGGCTTACGCACCTCTGAAGGACCCTGCATCTTGTTGTTCTGGGGACATTGGAGCCACCAGCAGCTTCAAAAACTTATCTGCTGCTATGACAAGGCATTTTTGCAGCTGCTCTTTTAACCTTATGCAATTGCCTGTTGCAAAGAGTCCTCAATTTTTCCTTATCAGCACGCACACGTGTGTGCCGGGAATCAGCTACATACTTCTTGATTGAGTGTCTTGGCAATGTTGATTGTAGTCATGCCTTGACCTAAATACTCCACAATTTGTTGCTTCTCAGCAGCCGACACATCCTTTTTCTTTCCCATTTTGGCAAAAAATGTAGGCTGCTTAATAATTTGGAACAGCCTTATTAAGTAGTCTTGCCTTTATTTGGACACACCTGCCAAACTAATTTGCACAGGTATCTGCAATTGCTTTCAGTGATATAAAGAGCCCTGACACACATCACCATCAATGAGTTTAAATGACAAACAAAAAAATTCTAACCTTATCACTCCTAAACTCTTTGTGCATAATAATTTGGAACACAGTGTATACTACGTGGCCGGCCGCGAACAATCAGCGACAGGCGCAGTCCTGTGTATTCAATGTATTATTCTAAAATCTTCATAAATAAACTACATACATATTCTAGAATACCCGATGCGTTAGAATCGGGCTACCATCTAGTATCACATAACCAGCAAAACACAAAATGTAAAAGGCAACAGTTTCTCACCCTTCCGCTGGCTCACCAGGGATTATAATATCTGTAATCCGACAAGGAAAATATCCCACAATAATAAATAAATAAACTTCAAGCAGATAAACAACCTATTATACAACCAAAAAAACTACTTGAAATAATTAAAGGAGAATCGTATATAAAATTTATAAATATTTTATTTAACACCAATGGAGCAATACACAAAACATTTAAAAACAAGAGGGGCAGTTGATGGCACTCAAAAACGATATGTATAAATCCATGATAAATATTTCTTTTATAACATTAAGTGCTGGTAGTAGGGAGAGAAAAATTATTTTTTCCGCTATAATACCAAATTGGTATATAACCCCAGTGGGGCAAAAAATGAAAAAAAGGTGCAATTTAATAAATATACCAAAGAGAAGTTAATAGCATTTCAAATGCAGAAATAACCCACTAAAAGAGTAATTAGAAAGTGCATAGTGCTAGTGCATAAAGAGATGTATACTAACCAGTACTCATAGTAATCGTGCTGACACTGCCACCTCACACTCCAATGCGCGTTTCACACGTCTTGCTTCCTCAGGGAGTGATATGAGGGAGGTCATACTATCGCTTTATATACCCAGTAAATCAAAATTGCGGCCAATCCAGCAGAAATACGTTATTAGCGGCGCATCACATGCTGCCCCGGCGAGGCACCCCCGCCCAACGCCAGCCCGCGCCGTCACAAGAGGGCGCGTAGCGCCGTCCGTGACGTCACAGGCCAGACATGTGACGGAGCATGCGTACACCAGGGAACCAGGGGATGCGCACAGTACTTCGCAGGTCATATCCGGTATGATGCCTTTGTGTCGGCGCATCGCATGCTGCCATAGCAACGGCATCGCTACCCCACAACCCGCGGCAACATCATAGAACCGCGCCATAGCGCGATCCACGATATCACAAGCGGGGCATGGGACGGCGCCGCCGCAACAAGGAAACAGGAAACGCGCTCAGCAGCATTTCGGCCATAATAACTAAGGGTAAAGATATGTGGGCAAACTAAATAGTATAATAAAGAGAATTTAAACAAACATATAGTGACTAATCTTAAATAGTGAATAAAATATATGTGCCACAAGGAATATACATATAATCAAAATATATGCCTCCATAAAAAGGCATGAAGTTTATAAAAAACTACAACATAAAAAAATATATTAATATACAGTGCATCAATAATAAACATGAGCCAATATTAATAAATATTAATATACAAAAGTGACATTTTTTATTTCTATCAATACAAAGTGATATATTCTTCTTTAAAATCCATAACCACGATTTTGCTTCACCAACGTACATCTTCATACCATTTTATATATAATAGATACCTAAATACAAAAAAGGAAAAACAAAAAAACAATAAATAACTAATCAATCAAACTAATTAGGAGAGCCCCACATTTCAATAGGATAACCAGAGGACCAAAAGTCCCCTTAGACCAACCCTAAACAGGACAAACAAACAATTTAAAACTAACATTATTTTGATACAAAATAATGAAAAAAGAAGAAAAAATTATTAAAAACTAAATAACTATTGGCAGTACAGGCAACAGCTAAGGATTCAAACTACAAAAAACTGGCGAATCCCCATTGATCATTTAACCCCTTAGTGACAGAGCCAATTTGGTACTTAATGACCGAGCCAATTTTTACAATTCTGACCAGTGTCACTTTAAGAGGTTATAACTCTGGAACGCTTTATCGGATCCCACTGATTCTGAGATTGTTTTTTCGCGACATGTTGTACTTCAAGTTAGTGGTAACATTTCTTCGATATTACTTGCGATTATTTATGAAAAAAATGGAAATATGGCGAAAATTTTTAAAATTTTGCAATTTTCAAACTTTGTATTTTTATGCCCTTAAATCAGAGAGATATGTCACAAAAAATAGTTAATAAATAACATTTCCCACATGTCTACTTTACATTAGCACAATTTTGGAAACAATTTTTTTTTTGTTAGGGAGTTATAAGGGTTAAAAGTTGACCAGCAATTTCTCATTTTTACAACACCATTTTTTTTTAGGGACCACATCTCATTTGAAGTCATTTTGAGGGGTCTATATGATAGAAAATAACCAAGTGTGACACCATTCTAAAAACTGCACCCCTCAAGCTGCTCAAAACCACATTCAAGAAGTTTATTAACCCTTTACGTACTTCACAGGAACTGAAACAATGTGGAAGAAAAAAATGAACATTTAACTTTTTTTTGCAAACATTTTACTTCAGAACCATTTTTTTTAATTTTCACAAGTGTAAAAACAAATTTTGTTGTGCAATTTTTCCTGAGTACGCCGATACCCCATATGTGGAGGTAAACCACTGTTTGGGCGCACCGCAGAGCTTGGAAGTGAAGGAGCACCGTTTGACTGTTTCAATGCAGAATTGGCTGGAATTGAGATCAGACGCCATGTCGCGTTTCGGGAGCCCCTAATGTGCCTAAACAGTGGAAACCCCCCACAAGTGATACCATTTTGGAAACTAGACCCCTTAAGGAACTTATCTAGATGTGTGGTGAGCACTTTGAACCCCCAAGTGCTTCACAGAAGTTTATAACGTAGAGCCGTGAAAATAAAAAATCGCATTTGTTTTCACAAAAATGATTTTTTCGCCCACAAATTCTTATTTTCACAAGGGTAACAGGAGAAATTAGACCACAAAAGTTGTTGTGCAATTTCTCCTGAGTACGTCAATACCCCATATGTGGGGGTAAACCACTGTTTGGGCGCATCGCAGAGCTTGGAAGTGAAGGAGCACCGTTTGACTTTTTCAATGCAGAATTGGCTGGAATTGAGATCGGATGCCATGTCGCGTTTGGAGAGCCCCTGATGTGCCTAAACAGTGGAAACCCCCCACAAGTGATACCATTTTGGAAACTAGACCCCTTAAGGAACTTATCTAGATATTCGGTGAGCACTTTGAACCCCCAAGTGCTTCACAGAAGTTTATAACGTAAAGCCGTGAAAATAAAAAATCGCATTTTTTCTACAAAAATGATCTTTTTGCCCCCAAATTTTTATTTTCACAAGGGTAACAGGAGAAATTAGACCACAAAAGTTGTTGTGCAATTTCTCCTGAGTACGTCAATACCCCATATGTGGGGGTAAACCACTGTTTGGGCGCACCGCAGAGCTTGGAAGAGAAGGAGTGTCGTTTTACTTTTTCAATGTAGAATTGGCTGGAATTGAGATCGGACGCCATGTCACGTTTGGAGAGCCGCTGATGTGCCTAAACAGTGGAGACCCCCCACAAATGACACCATTTTGGAAACTAGACCCCTTAAGGAACTTATCTAGATGTGTGGTGAGCACTTTAAACCCCCAGGTGCTTCACAGAAGTTTATAACGTAGAGCCGTGAAAATAAAAAAATCGCATTTTTTCTACAAAAATGATCTTTTTGCCTCCAAATTTTTATTTTACCAAGGGTAACAGGAGAAAATGGACACCAGAAGTTGTTGTACAATTTGTCTTGAGTACGCCGACACCCCGTATGTGGGGGTAAACCACTGTTTGGGTGCATGGCTGAGCTCGGAAGCAAAGGAGCGCCATTTGACTTTTCAATGCAAAATTGACTGGAATTGAGATCGGACGCCATGTCGCGTTCGGAGAGCCCCTGATGTGCCTAAACAGTAGAAACCCCCCAAAAGTGACCCCATTTTGGAAACTAGACCCCCCATGGAACTTATCTAGATGTGTAGTGAGAACATTGAATGCCTAAGTGCATCACAGAAGTTTATAATGCAGAGTCGTGAAAATAAAAAATATTTTTTTTTTAACAATAAAGATTTTTTAGCCCCCAAGTTTTTATTTTCACAAGGGTAACAAGAGAAATTGGACCCCAAAAGTTGTTGTCCAATTTGTCCTGAGTATGCTGGTACCCCATATGTGGGGATAAACCACTGCTTGGGCGCACGGCAGAGCTCGGAAGGGAAGGAGCGCCATTTTGGAATGCAGACTTTGATAGAATTGTCTGCGGGCGTTATGTTGCGTTTGCAGACCCCTAATGTACCTAAACAGTAGAAACTCCCAACAAGTGACCCCATTTTGGAAAATAGACCCCCCAAGGAACTTATCTAGATATGTGGTGAGAACTTTGAATGCCCAAGTGCTTCACAGAAGTTTATAATGCATAGTAGTGAAAATAAAAAGTATTTTTTTTTCCCACAAAAGATTTTTTTAGCCCCCAAATTTTTATTTTCACAAGGGTAACAAGAGAAATTGGACCCCAAAAGTTGTTGTCCAATTTGTCCTGAGTATGCTGGTACCCAATATGTGGGGGTAAACCACTGTTTGGGCACACGGCAGAGCTCGGAAGAGAAGGAGCGCCATTTTGGAATTCAGACTTTGATAGAATTGTCTGTGGGTGTTATGTTGCGTTTGCAGAGCCCCTGATGTACCTAAACAGTAGAAACCCCCCACAAGTGACCAAATTTTGGAAACTAGACCCCCTAAGGAACTTATCTAGATATGTGGTGAGAACTTTGAATGCCCAAGTGCTTCACAGAAGTTTATAATGCATAGTAGTGAAAATTAAAAAATATTTTTTTTTCCCACAAAAAAGATTTTTAGCCCCCAAGTTTTTATTTTCACAAGGGTAACAGGAGAAATTGGACCCCAAACGTTGTTGTCCAATTTGTCCTGAGTATGCTGGTACCCAATATGTGGGGGTAAACCACTGTTTGGGCGCACGGCAGAGCTCGGAAGAGGAGCGCCATTTTGGAATTCAGACTTTGATAGAATTGTCTGTGGGTGTTATGTTGCGTTTGCAGAGCCCCTGATGTACCTAAACAGTAGAAACCCCCCACAAGTGACCAAATTTTGGAAACTAGACCCCCTAAGGAACTTATCTAGATATGTGGTGAGAACTTTGAATGCTCAAGTGCTTCACAGAAGTTTATAATGCAGAGTAGTGAAAATAAAAAAATATTTTTTTTTCCCACAAAAAAGATTTTTAGCCCCCAAGTTTTTATTTTCACAAGGGTAACAGGAGAAATTGGGCCCCAAAAGTTGTTGTCCAATTTATCCCGAGTACGCTGATGCCCCATATGTGGGGGTAAACCACTGTTTGGGCGCACGGCAGAGCTCAGAAGGGAGGGAGCACCATTTGACTTTTTTAGCGCAAAATTGGCTGTCGTGTTTGGAGACCCCCCTGATGTACCTAAACAGTGGAAACCCCCAAATTATAACTCCAACCCTAACTCCAACACACCCCTAACCCTAATCTTAAACCGATCCATAATCCTAATCACAACCCTAACGATAATCACAACCCTAACCCCAAAACAGCCCTAATCTCAACCCTAACCATAACCCTAATCAAAACCCTAAATCCAACACACCCCTAACCCTAATCCCAAACGTAACCCTAATCCCAACCCTAATCCAAACCCTAATCCCAACTCTAACCCTAACTTTAGCCCCAACCCTAACCCTAACTTTAGCCCCAACCCTAACCATAACTTTAGCCCCGTCGTCACAAAAAAAGTTCAATGTAACCTTTTTTTTGTACGTCGCGTCCGCCATTTCCGCGCATGCGTGGCCGTAACTCTGCCCCCTCCTCCCCAGGACATAGACTGGGCAGCGGATGCGTTGAAAAACTGCATCCGCTGCCCACGTTGTGCACAATTTTCACAACGTGCGTCGGTACGTCGGGCCGACGCATTGCGACCGCCCCGTACCGACGCAAGTGTGATAGAAGCCTAAGGCTACTTTCACACTAGCGTCGTACTCGGCCCATCGCAGTGTGCCGGACCGACGCTAGCGTTGTAAGCGCCGCACAACGGGTGCAGCGGATGCTGTTTTTTCAACGCATCCGCTGCCCCATTGTGAGGGGAGGCGGGGGCGGAGTTCCGGTAGTGTGAAAAACGCTAGTGTGAAAGTAGCCTAACCCTAGCCCTAACCCTAACCCTAAATTTAGCCCCAACCCTAGCCCTAACCCTAACTAGCCCTAACTCTAACCCTAACTCTAACCCTAACTCTAACCCTAACTCTAACCCTAACTCTAGCCCTAACCCTAACTCTAACCCTAACCCTAATTTTAGCCCCAACTCGTCTTCTCCTGCCGGCCGGCAGATGGCAGCAGATGGCGGGCGCACTGCGCATGCGCCCGCCATAAGGAAAAAGCCGGCTGGCAGGAGAAGACAGAAGAGGACCCAGGGACACCGGGTGAGTATGTTAGGGTCCCCGAATCCCCCTATTTCTCTGTCCTCTGATGTGTGATCACATCAGAGGACAGAGAAATACAGATCGCTTTTTTTTTTTTTTTTTTTTGCGGTCGCCGGTAAACTGTTAATTACCGGCGATCGCAAAACAGGGGTCGGTGCAAACCGACCCCGATCATGTTCTTTGGGGTCTCGGCTACCCCCGGCAGCCGAGACCCCAAAGATCTTCCGGGCGGCGGGCGTACTGCGCGTGCGCCCGCCATTTTTTCCCGGAAAAAAGATGGCGGCGCCCATGGGGACCCACGAGGAGCACCGGGGGAGGTAGGTAAGTATCGGGGGGCTATTGGGGGCCATCGGGGACCCTATTTCTCTGTCCTCCGATGTGCGATCACATCGGAGGACAGAGAAATTAAACGGCACATCGCGTTTTTTTTTTTTTGTTGCGACCGCCGGTAAACTGTTAATTACCGGCGATCGCAACTCGGGGGTCGGTAAAAAACCCCCGAATCATGTTCTCTGGGGTCTTGGCTACCCTCGGCAACCGAGACCCCAGAGAAAATCCGACTCTGGGGGGCGCTATTCACTTTTTCCACAGCGCCGTTAATTAACGGCGCTGTGGTTTAAGTACCCTTAGCGGCCGCCGTTAAAAGGCGTATCGGCGGTCGTTAAGGGGTTAAGCCGTATGGTTTCATCGTTCTCAGATCCATCGGCATTCCCTTTGGGCTAATTTATTCATAATATTCCCTCCCCAAATACCAAGATGTACAACATCAATACCTCTTATCTGGAAGTCTATTGCTCCTGTTGGATGAAATTCAATTTGGTATTATAGCAGAAAAAATAAATTTTCTCTCCTTACTACCAGCACTTAATGTTATAAAAGAAATATTTATCATGGATTTATACATATCGTTTTTGAGTGCCATCAACTGCCCCTCTTGTTTTTAAATGTTTTGTGTATTGCTCCATTGGTGTTAAATAAAATATTTATAAATTTTATATACGATTCTCCTTTAATTATTTCAAGTAGTTTTTTTGGTTGTATTATAATATCTGTGCCTCAGAGCTTCCAGGGCTACCTACTCCAAGCCAGCAGCACCCTGCTTTCGGCTGGCACCCACCGAGAAAAGATTAATGCCAGATTTAGGAAGCTGACTGAGTACCGCAAATTCTGTAGTCAGGTGACTGGATTGTCCCAAGCTGGATTCCGTCCTAATGTAGTCTTTAATATCTCAGCCGAATCCTTGCATTCGATGCTGAAGTCCATGTAGTCTTATAATCCAGGTTTGTTTATTGCCTGCCAATCGGATCCGCAGATCCAAAATTGGTACCATGCAGCAAGAGACTTGGTCACTGGACAGTCCTCCTTCTATATCCCTGAGCTCTCAATTCAGACCGTTGGGGCTTCATGATTGGTGGAATAATAGTGTGCTAGATTGGGTAGATTCCAAGCCGCATACATAACAACATTCTGGCCATGAAGTACATTTTGATGATAGTCCTAGCAAGTTACTGGTGAAACTCTTCCAAGTTTCCGTTAACATACATAAATAAGCGATTTACGTGAATAACTTCTGAACTACACATGGAGTTGATAATTTTTTTGGCAAATATTGTTCAGGACATTGAGATGTTCATTTTTAATACTAGTGGTCCAGGGTACCTCTTCAAATTAAACTTATGTACGATTGAGTACGTTTGATTATGCGCTTATAGCATTATGTAACACAGAATTTCAAATTCATACAGAATCTGTGAATAATGTCTTACTGGATGTAGTTCACAACATTCTGGCCATGAAGTACATTGTGATGATAGTCCTAGCAAGTTACTGGTGAAACTCTTCCAAGTTTCCATTAACGTTCAGAAATAAGCAATTTACATTAATAATTTCTTAATTATACATAGCGTGGATGTTGTTTATGTAAAATTTTGTTCAGGACTTTGAGATGTTTATTTTGACTACTTGTGGTCCTGGGTACCTATTCATATTCAAATTTTGTATATACAGGTACAGTGCCTTGCAAAAGTATTCGGCCCCCTGGAACTTTTCAACCTTTTCCCACATATCATGCTTCAAACATAAAGATACCAAATGTAAATTTTTGGTGAAGAATCAACAAGTGGAACACAATTGTGAAGTTGAATGAAATGTATTGGTTATTTTAAATTTTTGTGGAAATTCAAAAACTGAAAAGTGGGGTGTGCAATATTATTTGGCCCCTTTACTTTCAGTGCAGCAAACTCACTCCAGAAGTTCATTGTGGATCTCTGAATAATCCAATGTTGTCCTAAATGCCAAATGATGATAAATATAATCCACCTGTGTGTAATCAAGTCTCTGTATAAATGCACCTGCTCTGTGATAGTCTCAGGGTTCTGTTTGAAGCACAGAGCATCATGAAGACCAAGGAACACAACAGGCAGGTCCGTGATACTGTTAGGCCATGTTCACACTTTGCGGGTTTTACCGCGGATCCGCGGCGATTTTGATGCTGCGGTTCCGCAGCAGTTTCCATAGCGTTTACATTTACATGTAAACCCTATGGAAACAGCAATCCGCTGTGCACATGCTGCGGGAAAAACCGCGCAGAAACGCAGCGGTTTACATTCCGCAGCATGTCACTTCTTTGTGCAGAATCGCTGCGATTCTGCACCCATAGGAATGCATTGATCCGCTAACTTCCCGCATGGGGCTGTGCCCACGATGCGAGAAGTAAGCGGATAATGTGCAGATGGTACCCGGGGTGGAGGAGAGGAGACTCTCCTCCAGGCCCTGGGAACCATATTAGTGTAAAAAAAAAAGAATTAAAATAAAAAATAATGATATACTCACCTCTCAGCGCTGCACGCGGCCGTCCAGTCTCAGGGTTGCTGTGCGAGCAGGACCTGCGGTGACGTCGCGGTCACATGACCGTGATGACGCCGCGGTCATATGACCGTGACGTCACGAAGGTCCTTCTCGCACAGCATCTTTGGAGCCGGACCGCCGCGTGCAGCGCCGAGGAGATCAGAGGGTGAGTATAACCATGTTTTATTATTTTTAACATTACTATTGATGCTGCATATTGCTGCATATGCAGCATCAATAGTTTAGGAGTAAACCCGCAGCGGAAACCGCAAAACTAACCGCGATAAATCTGCAGGGATAACCGCAGCGGTTTTGCCCTGCAGATTTATCAAATCCGCTGCGGGAGAACCCGCAGAGGACCCCGCAAAGTGTGCACATAGCCTTAGGGTATGTGCACACGTAGAATGATCCTCTGCGGATTTTTCCTCAGCGGATTTGATAAATCCGCAGGGCAAAAACAGTCCGTTTTTCCTGCGGATTTACCGTGGTTTTTGTGCGGATTCCACTGTGGTTTTCTATTATGGAGCAGGTGTAAAACCGCTGCGGATTCCGCACAAAGAATTGACATGCTGTGGAATGTAAACAGCTGCATTTCCGCACGTTTTTTTCCGCAGCATGTGCACTGCGGATTGCGTTTCCCATAGGTTTACATTTTACTGTAAACGCATGGGAAACTGCTGCGGATCCGCAGCGTGTGAACATAGCCTTAAGAAGTATAAAGCCGGATTTGGATGCAAAATGATTTCCAAAACTTTAAACATCCCAAGGAGCACTGTGAAAACGATCATATTGAAATGGAAGGAGTATCATACCACTGCAAATCTACCAAGACACGGCCGTCCCTCTAAACTTTCATCTCAAACAAGGAGAAGACTGATCATAGATGTAGCCAAGAGGCCCATGATCACTCTGGATGAACTGCAGAGATCTACAGCTGAGGTGGGACAGTCTGTCCATAGGACAACAATCAGTCGTGCACTGCACAAATCTGACCAAGAAAGGTATCAATAAAAAGTGTCGTTTAAAGTTTGCAGCAAGCCACCAAACGTGGAAGAAGGTGCTCTGGTCAGATGAAACCAAAATCTAACTTTTTGGCAACTATGCCAAACAATATGTTTGGCGTAAAGGTAACACAGCTCATCACCCTGGACACACCATCCCCACTGTCAAACATGGTGGTGGCAGCATCATGGTTTGGGCCTGCTTTTCTTCAGCAGGGACAGGGAAGATGGTTAATTGATTGATGGGAAGATGGATGGAGCCAAATACAGGACCATTCTTGAAGAAAACCTGTTGGAGTCTGCAAAAGACCTTAGACTGGGACACAGATTTGTCTTCCAACAAGACGATGATCCCAAACATAAAGCAACATCTACAATGGAATGGTTCACAAATAAACGTATCCAGGTGTTAGAATGGCCAAGTCAAAGTCCAGACCTCAATCCAATCGAGAATCTGTGGAAAGAGCTGAAAACTGCTGTTCACAAACGATCTCCATCAAACCTCACTGAGCTCAAGCTGTTTGCCAAGGAAGAATGGGCAAGAATTTCAGTCTCTCGATTTGCAAAACTGTTAGAGACATACCCCATGTGACTTGCAGCTGTAATCGCAGCAAAAATAAAGTATTAAGTTAAAGGGGCCGAATAATATTGCACGCCCCACTTTTCAGTGGCAGGCGCCGGGAAAGGTCAGAGAGGCCCGGCGCCTGCACTGCACTACTTTGCCCTCAACAGGGCAGACAGTGCGCTGGAGCCGCAGCGTGAAGACAAGAAGAGGACATCCTCCTATGAAGATGGGAGGCCCCGGACCGCGACACCCATCGGACCGGACCGCAGCGGGAACGCCCCTGGGTGAGTTTAATCTAACCTCTTTTTCTCATCTTTCAGGATACATCCGGGGCTTATCTACAGCATTCCAGAATGCCGTAGATAAGCCCCTGATGCTGGTAGGCTTAGCTCAACTTCCATTTTGGGGGTGACAGGTTCCCTTTAAATGTCTTTTGCATTTTCAAACCCACTCCAGCCTTTTTTTTTTTTTTAACTTTGTATTTTTGCCCGCATCTTTAATTGCTTCATCACATTTTGTCATTTTCACTCCCTGATGTTTATCATAATGATCTGTTCCTTAGCATGGTAATAGTGTTGCCTCTTGTTGGGCAAGGGCTTAGTTTGGTATGTAGCTTACTTTTATGATGGCCTACACTGTTAAGATTATGCGTTGAGATGTGAATTTCTCAATTTCTGATTGTTTATTATTATTTTTAGATTTCTACCCACTGGTCTCTCCTATGCGGCACTTCATCTGGAGTTTCTCATTGGGAAATCCACCATCTCAGGCATTGTACGTTCTGCTTGTACAGAAATATTGGCACGCCTTCATAATTCTGTAATGCCTGAGCCCAAAAAAGAAGACTGCGGATAGCCAGTTGGTTTGAGCAAACATGCCAGTTCCCCAACTGCCTAGGATCCCTGGATGGGAAACACATCCATGTTCGTAAGCCGCCAAACTCAGGGTCCCAACATTACAATTATAAGCAATTTTTTTCTGTAGTGCTGTTGGCCCTGGTCGACAGAACATGCAAGTTTATAATTCTAGATATTGGGGCCTGTAGAAGGGAACTGTCCCAAAATGTACATCTTTATATAGA
Organism: Ranitomeya variabilis; assembly: GCF_051348905.1. Classification (NCBI taxonomy): domain Eukaryota; kingdom Metazoa; phylum Chordata; class Amphibia; order Anura; family Dendrobatidae; genus Ranitomeya; species Ranitomeya variabilis. The sequence goes on along the minus strand of NC_135237.1, from coordinate 459,379,709 downwards.
GGTGTGTATAGTGGTGTATATATATTATATATCTATATATAATTCTGGAGACTCCAGAGTCTTCCAATTCTTCCATAATGGGAAGGAGGCTGCGAAATAATGATTTGGACATCCCACCCCCACTTCTTCCGGGTTCCAGTTTGGAAGTAGTTCCTTATGTCATGGTTGCTGATGAGGCATTTCAATTGAAACGCAATGCAATGAGGCCATATCAATGGAGAGCTCCTGACCACCCACGCAGACTTTTTAATGGTTATCCCATGCACGAGGATTGGTGGAGTGCACCTTTGGAATCCTATGTGCAAAATGGAGGGTCCTGATGTCAGCCATACAACTAAGTGAAGGAAATATAAATCTCATTAAAGGCTGTGTCATTCTTCAGAATTTCATTAGGATCCATGACTGTCCAGCAAATGATAGTGATGATAGAGTCTATGGAAATAATGGCATGGCTACACATGTTCACAATCCACATCAATAGCCCTCTGGCCTTTAAAGTGTGGGACATGTTAGCAAATTATTTTCTATCACCAGAGAGGTGGATGACGCTGGATTTCAGACCAATGGAGGGCCCTGTTGTGGTACATGGTATTGGCCACTTGGGTAATGGTATCCATACTCATGTGGATTTGTGTTTGGCATTTGGATAAACCCTCCCCCAGAATGGTCATGTGAAATATACCCATGTTGTGACCACTCTCCTACAGTGGGTATGTTCAAGTGGCCATATTGGGCAGGTGTAGCTGTATTTGAGGAGTGTGCATGTGTTTGGTGATGTTGGAACGTGGTTTGATGTGGCTGGGTTGATGTGATCAGTGGTGGAGGTAGTTCGGGGAGTTCTGTAGGCTGCTCATCCTGGCTTCCAGGCATGTGTAAGTGGTTGTCGGTGGACAACTGCCATCTTTCAAGGAAGTTGAAAACCACATTTGGATTGTTCAGCTCTGTGCATGAATTGATCACAATTTGCAGTGCACCTCTGGCCGCAGCCTAAACTCGCTGGGAATTGTGCGCAAATAGAGTGCAATACTCCGAGCATATGCCTCCTCACCATCGTTAACAGTGCTCGAGAGATAATCCAAAATTCCAATGTGGGAATCTCCCTCCGGCTCTGGCGTGGGATTGCCACAGCCTGAGGTGAGGTATCCAGGCGTAGAGTAGGACTACTTAAACGTCCACGTTCATCCTCATCTCCATTGGATTCCTGTCTTGCAGAAAGTCGTGGTTAGTTTGCTGCTGATGGTGCAGAAGAAGTTCCAGTATCATCTTCAACTTCGCCAACAGGGTCCAAGTTGACCTCGGAATACGATACTGTTTCTCTTTCAGTAATGGATTCAGTTCTGCTATTTATTCAAATTCAAAGTAAAATTTAAATGATGTACCTTAAGGCTAAGTATGAAAATTTCTGTCAAGCATGCACTTACGAACGTGGATCAAGAATGAGAGCTAGGAAATTCAAACGGTCACAATATATATATATTTCTGCTTTTTACTGGCTGCTGCACCACTCCTGGCCCGTTGCTGTTTCTCACGGCGGTACTGATCACTGCAGTTGTGCCATTGTCTTGTGACATACCTCTTGTCACTCAGGCCCCCGACACTTGCAATATTCACCTGTCCCCGTTCCAGCGCCGGGCGCCGCTCTGTCTTCCGCGTCCTCTGCAGTGACTGTTCAGGCAGAAGGCGGTGCGCACTATACACGTCATCGCGCCCTCTGACCTGAACAATCACTGCGGAAGACGGAGCGGCGCACGGTGGTGGAACGGGGACAGGTGAATATTGCGCAGTGCTCACCCTCACCATTATACTCACCTGCTCTCGGCGCGGTCCCTACTTCTTACAGATGGTCTCCGGGTGCTGACAGCTTCTTCCAGCGTTGAGTGGTCACTGGTATCGCTCATTACAGTAATGAATATGCGGCTCCACCCCTATGTTTAGGCACATCGGGGCTCTCCAAACGCAACATGGCATCCGCTAATTATTCCAGAAAATTTTACATTCAAAAAGTCAAATGGCGCTTCTTCCCTTCCGAGCCTTGCCTTGTGCCCAAACAGTAGATCTTCCCCATATGTGGGGTATCGGCATGCTCAGGAGAAATTGCTCAGCAATTTATATTGTCCATTTTCTACTGTTACGCTTGCGAAAGAAAAAAAAAGAAAAAATAGGTTTGAAAAAAAAATTTTGTGAAAGAAAACGTAATGTTTATTTTTTCCTTCCACATTCCAAAAAATCCTGTGATTCACATTCACAATCCACATTCAAGCAACTGAACTTGAATGTGGTTTTGAGTACCTTGAGGGGGTGTAGTTTTTAGAATGGTCTTTTGGGTATTTTCTGTCATATAGACCCATCAAAGTCACTTCAAATGTGAGGTAGTCCCTAAAAAATGGTTTTGCAAATTTTGTTGTAAAAATGAGAAATCACTGGTCAGCTTTTAACCCTTATAACTTCATAACAAAAAAAAGTTTCAAAAATTGTGCTGATGTAAAGTAGACATGTGGGAAATGTTATTTATTAACTATTTTGTGCGTTATGACTCTGATTTAACCCCTTTACCCCCAAGGGTGGTTTGCACGTTAATGACCGGGCCAATTTTTACAATTCTGACCACTGTCCCTTTATGAGGTTATAACTCTGGAACGCTTCAACGGATCCCGGTGATTCTGACATTATTTTCTCGTGACATATTGTACTTCATGATAGTGGTAAAATTTCTTTGATATTACCTGCGTTTATTTGTGAATAAAACGGAAATTTGGCAAAAATTTTGAAAATTTCGCAATCTTCCAACTTTGAATTTTCATGCAATTAAATCACAGAGATATGTCACACAAAATACTTAATATGTAATATTTCCCACATGTCTACTTTACATCAGCACAATTTTGGAACCAAATTTTTTTTTTTTTAGGGAGTTATAAGGGTTAAAAGTTGACCAGCAATTTCTCATTTTTACAACACCATTTTTTTTAGGGACCACATCGCATTTGAAGTCATTTTGAGGGGTCTATATGATAGAAAATACCCAAGTGTGACACCATTCTAAAAACTGCACCCCTCAAGGTGCTCAAAACCACATTCAAGAAGTTTGTTAACCCCTCAAGTGTTTCACAGGAATTTTTGGAATGTTTAAATAAAAATGAACATTTAACTTTTTTTCACAAAAAATTTACTTCAGCTCCAATTTGTTTTATTTTACCAAGGGTAACAGGAGAAAATGGACCCCAAAAGTTGTTGTAAACCCCCCACAAGTGACACCATTTTGGAAAGTAGACCCCCTAAGGAACTTATCTAGATGTGTGGTGAGCTCTTTGACCCATTAAGTGATTCACAGAAGTTTATAATGCAGAGCCGTAAAAATAAAAAATATTTTTTCACAAAAATTATCTTTTCGCCCTTAATTTTTTATTTTTCCAAGGGTAAGAGAAGAAATTGGACCCCAAAAGTTGTTGTCCAATTTGTCCTGAGTACGCTGATACCCCATATGTGGGGGTAAACCACTGTTTGGGCACATGGGAGAGCTCGGAATTGAAGGAGCGCTGTTTGACTTTTCAATGCAAAATTGACAGGAATTGGGATGGGACGCCATGTTGCGTTTGGAGAGCCACTGATGTGCCTAAACATTGAAACCCCCCACAAGTGACCCCATATTGGAAACTAGACCCTCCAAGGAACTTATCTAGATGTGTTGTGAGAACTTTGAACCCCCAAGTGTTTCACTACAGTTTATAACACAGAGCCGTGAAAATAAAAAATCCTTTTTTTTCACAAAAATTATTTTTTAGCCCCCAGTTTTGTATTTTTCCAAGGGTAACAGTTGAAATTGGACCCCAAAAGTTGTTGTCCAATTTGTCCTGAGTTCACTGATACCCCATATGTGGGGGGGAACTACAGTTTGAGCGCATGGCAGAGCTCGGAAGGGACGGAGCGTCATTTGGAATGCAGACTTAGATGGATTGGTCTGCAGGCATCACATTGCGTTTGCAGAGCCCCTAATGTACCTAAACGGTAGAAACCCCCCAAAAGTGACCCCATATTGGAAACTAGACCCCCCAAGGAACTTATCTAGATGTGTTGTGAGAACTTTGAACCCCCAAGTGTTTCACTACAGTTTATAACGCAGAGCCGTGAAAATAAAAAATCCTTTTCCACAAAAATTATTTTTTAGCCCCCAGTTTTGTATTTTCCCAAGGGTAACGAGAAATTGGACCCCAAAAGTTGTCCAATGTGTCCTGAGTACGCTGATACCCCATATGTTGGGGTAAACCCCTGTTTGGGCACACGGGAGAGCTCGGAAGGGAAGGAGCACTGTTTTACTTTTTCAACGCAGAATTGGCTGGAATTGAGATCGGACGCCATGTCACGTTTGGAGAGCCCCTGATGTGCCTAAACAGTGGAAACCCCCCAATTATAACTGAAACCCTAATCCAAACACATCCCTAACCCTAATCCCAACGGTAACCCTAACCACACCCCTAACCCTAATCCCAACCCTATTCCCAACCGTAAATGTAATCCTAACCCTAACTTTAGCCCCAACCCTAACTGTAGCCTTAACCCTAGCCCCAACCCTAACCCTAATGGGAAAATATAAATAAATACATTTTTTTAATTTTTCTCTAACTAAGGGAGTGATGAAGGGGGGTTTGATTTACTTTTATAGTGGGTTTTTTAGCGGATTTTTATGATTGGCAGCCATCACACACTGAAAGACGCTTTTTATTGCAAAAAATATTTTTTGCGTTACCACATTTTGAGAGCTATAATTTTTCCATATTTTGGTCCACAGAGTCATGTGAGGTCTTGTGTTTTTGTGGGATGAGTTGACGTTTTTATTGGTAACATTCTCGGGCACATTTTTTGATCGCTTTTTATTCCGATTTTTGTGAGGCAGAATGACCAAAAACCAGCTATTCATGAATTTCTTTTGGGGGAGGCGTTTATACCGTTCCGCGTTTGGTAAAATGGATAAAGCAGTTTTATTCTTCGGGTCAGTACGATTACAGTGATACCTCATTTATATCATTTTTTTATGTTTTGGCGCTTTTATGCGCTAAAAACTATTTTATAGAAAAAATAATTATTTTTGCATCGCTTCATTCTGAGGACTATAACTTAGCATCATGTTATAGTGTAAGATCGCCGATCTCACACTTTGCTGTGCACTGTGTCAGATCGGCGATCTGACGTGCACAGATCCAGGCTTCCTGGCTCCTGCTCTGAGCAGGCGCTGTGAAGCCACCTCCCTGCAGGACCCGGATGTCGCGGCCATTTTGGATCCGGGCCTGCTGCAGCGAGGGGGAGGTAAGAGACCCTCGGAGCAACGCGATCACATCACGTTGCTCCGAGGGTCTCAGGGAAGCACGCAGGGAGCCCCCTCCCTGCGCGATGCTTCCCTATACCGCCGGAGCACTGCGATCATGTTTGATCGCAGTGTGCCGGGGGCGGTCTGTGACCGCTCCTAGCACATAGTGCCAGATGTCAGCTGTGATAGTCAGCTGACACCCGGGCGCGCTCCCCCCGTGAGCGCGGCCGATCGCATATGACGTACTATCCCGTCGGTGGTCATACGGGCCCACCCCACCTCGACGGGATAGTACGTCTAATGTCAGAAAGGGGTTAAGGGCATAAAAATGAAAAGTTTGAAATTTGGAAAATTTTCACCAAATTTCTGTTGTAGTTTTTTCACAAATAAACGCAAGTCATATCAAAGAAATTTTACCACCATCATGAAGTACAATATGTCACGAGAAAACACTCAAAATCAGTGGCATCCATTGAAGTGTTCCAGAGTTATGACCTCCTAGAGTGACAGTGGTCAGAAATGTAAAAATTGGCCTGGTCAGGAAGGTGAAAACAGGCTTCGGGGTGAAGGTGTTAATCAGTATATGTTGGGGTAGAGCATTCCAGATTAGCGTGGATGCACGGGAAATGTCGGGTGAGTAGCAGAGATAAAATAGTATCAGGGTTTGGAAGAGCTGGATTGTTGCATTGTAGCAGAATGTTAAAAAGCAACAAATATATTTACAAATATATATATATTTTTACAAATATACAAATTTACAAATATGTGAATAAAGCTTAAAGGGGTTGTCCACTACTAGGTCAACCCCATCGTGATCTAAGTGTTTGTCCCCGATAAAGTAATAAAGCCTATGCTTGCCTCCCGTACTGACGCTGTTCCCGCAGTATTGGCACTCGCTTTCCCCAGGGCTTCCTTGCTGTTGTGACACGAGATCCCTGTCCCCAATCAGCGCTTGTCTCGCTGTCTTTGCCTCCTGTCGAATTGAACGTGAAGATAAAGTCAGATCAGCCCAGACTTCCTCTTCATGTTCAATTCTATAGAAGCAGTGATGCCAACGCTGATTGGGTGCCGGCGTCACTTGTCACAATAGCACAGAAGCCCGGGGAGAGCGATTTCCGACACTGTGGAAAGGTACAGGAGGGAGAGTATATGGATCGCCCCCAGGCGCAGGGCAGTGGGGTACTCGGTACCGGGTCCCTCTGTCTCGGTTCTGGGGATGTCACGGTGGCCCGACCCAGTCCGTGGCCCTGCTAAGGGGCGCCCAATTAAAGGTGGTAGTTTGTCAAGTGTTCGTGACGCCACCTGTGGTATTCGGTCAGGATGACCGACGCTGCTTAGGGGTCCGCTGGGGTGATGTTATGGCAGCTAGATGGTATACCTTCCCACAGGTGAAGTATGTCCCCAGGGCTTCCCAGATATGTAGATGATGATGGTGTAAGTCGCAGTAAATAATGAGGACACCAGGTTGCAGTCTCTTTACCTTTTACTGTAGACTTCAGTGTCCACAATTCAGAGCACTGCTAAGGCTGGTTTCACATATGCGTTTTTTGCCGCTGTGTTTTAGCGCAAAAAAACGCATGCGTTTTTTTTTTCTATATTTAACATTAAAAACGCATGCATTTTTTTTTGTATGCATTTTGCTGCGTTTGACGACGCATGCGTCGTTTCTATTCTTGCGTTTTGCTGCAGAAATGCAACATGTAGTAATTTCTAGAGGCGTTTTTTTTTGCCGCAAAAAAAGCATGCGTTTTTTGCACGCGTTTACATGCGTTTTTTTCACCACCTGCGTTTGCGTTTTAAACGCTGCGTTTTTAAACGCAAATGTGAAACTAGCCTAACAGGGCTCGCTGAGGCTACGTTCACATTTGCGGTCGGCGCCTCAGGGTCGGGCGCCGCAGCGTCGCCGCATGCGTCATGCACCCCTATATTTAACATGGGGGCGCATGGACATGCGTCGCACTTGCGTTTTGCGCCGCATGCGTCCCTGCGGCGCCCGCGTCCGGGTGCAGAGGACGCAGCAAGTTGCATTTTTGCTGTGTCCAAAATCGTGACGCCACCTGTGGTATTCGGTCAGGATGACCGACGCTGCTTAGGGGTCCGCTGGGGTGATGTTATTGCAGCTAGATGGTGTACCTTCCCACAGGTGAAGTATGTCCCCAGGGCTTCCCAGATATGTAGATGATGATGGTGTAAGTCGCAGTAAATAATGACACCAGGTTGCAGTCTCTTTACTTTTTACTGTAGACTTCAGCGTCCACAATCCAGAGCACTGCTAACAGGGCTGGCTGAGTCTGGCCAGTCCGAAGGCACATCCAGAGTTCCCTTTGCAGGTGGAAATCAGTAGCCTTCCTACTAGCGCCTGTGTGTTGTAGTACTTCCCTGCTGAGCACCATGGGATAGTCCTCACAACTGTCGTGTATGTTTCTGATATTCTCTCTCCGTCCCCCAGATGGTATGGATAGGACGGCCCGTATGACGGGGTAGGCCTGGAGCTATTTTATAGGGACCCTAGAGACGCCCCTCTCCCACAATTTGCATCCGTTGTCTTCATTAGGTTAAAGGTTGGGCAGCCAACTTGGAATTAACTGTCCTGCCGTAGTTTGAAGTAATGCGTAGAGCCTATTACTCCCTCGGTGTTCCAGCCACCGGCTACGCGCCTCAGAAGGAGGCCGCCGATCTCGGGGCAGACCCTCCTCCCGGTGTTATCTCCTTGTGCTGTGATCTCGTTGCTCACTCTCCACAATATACTTCGCTTTGTGTCCTTTCTTAAGATGCTGCCGCAATGAGGTACAGGCGCAGCTCCGTAACGTTCTATCTCTCGCTCTGTCTCTGTCAGGATCCCACCCCTGACAGGGACCTCTGTCTGCAGCTCAGATGTTCCTCCTTCTCCCCCTGTCTGCCTGATAGGTCTTCCCTGGGTCAAACCCAGTAGCGTTCTGCCTGACTTCCTATCCAACCCACCAGTTTTACCCGTGTGTGAGGAGTGGCCTAGTAAGTAGAACCTTTGCTCCCCCTGGTGGACTGGAGTGTGAAGTGTAGTGTTTGACTGTGATACCTGGTCAGGTGAACTCCTTTAGTGCCATCAGACGTACCATCACTCCCCCCTGGTGGAAGAGCGACAATACTGCAACGACCAGGACTCTGGGGCGCTGCATATAGGCTTAATTATTTTATTGGGACCGAACACTTAGTTCAAGAACGGGTTGACCTAGTAGTGGACAACCCTTTTAAGTTTTATACATATATTTGTAAACTTTTTTTTCGCTTTTTAACATTCTGCTACTCACCGCTGGTATGTGAGACACAACAATCCAGCTTTTACAAGCTCTGATATTATTTTGTCTCTGCTCACCCCTGACTTATCCCATGCATCCAATGTACTCTGGAATTCTCTACTCCAACATATCAGACTCGCCTACCATGGAAACCTTCAAAAGGAACCTGAAGACCTACCTCTTCCGACAAGTGTACAACCTACGGTAACCACTGTTCCACCATACTGCTGCACAAGCAGCTCTACCCTCACCTACTGCATCCTCACCCATGCCTTGTAGATTTTTAGTCCTTGCGGGCAGGGTCCTCTTTCCTGTATTAGTCGATGACTTGTTTTGTTCAAGATGATTGTACTTGTTTTCTTTTTTTGTTATGTGTACTCCTTTCCACATGTAAAGCTCCATGGCGTAAATGGTGCTATAATAATAATTCCCCGTTTAGGCTATGTGCGCACGTTACAGATTTGCTTGTGTATAATTCTGCACGGATTCTGTCTCTTGGCAGAAAATGCAGTTGAAATTCCATTCGGATTTGATGCGTTTGTTATGTGGCTTTTCATGCGGATTTGTAAGCTAAATAAAGATGTATTATTAAAAAAATGTGATGTAATTTCCTTGTTCAACCTCCAGCCAGATACCCTCATTAATGTTAAATAAAGACACACAGACACAGTCACCAGTAGTGTTGAGCATTCCGATACTGCAAGTATCGGGTATCGGCCGATACTTGCTGTATCGGAATTCCGATACCGAGATCCGATATTTTTGTGATATCGGGTATCGGTATCGAAACAACATTAATGTAAAAATGTGTAAAAGAGAGAATTAAAATAAAAAATATTGCTATACTCACCTCTCCGACGCAGCCTGCACCTTACCGAGGGAAGCGGCAGCGTTCTTTGTTTAAAATTCGCGCTTTTCTTTCCTTTACGTGAGTCCCGGCTTGTGATTGGTTGCGTGCCGCCCATGTGACCGGCACGCAACCAATCACAGCAAGCCGTGACGTAATTTCAGGTCCTTCAGGATTTTAAAATTACATTCCGGCGTTGTGATTGGTTGCGTCGCAGTCACATGGGAGACGCAACCAATCACAGCAAGCCGTGACGTAATTTCAGGTCCTTAAGGATTTTAAAATTACGTCCCGGCTTTGTGATTGGTTGCGTCGCAGTCACATGGGAGACGCAACCAATCACAAGCCGTGACGTCACGGGAGGCTGGACACGCGCGCATTTTAAAATGGGCGCGTGTCCAGCCTCCCGGCTTGTGATTGGTTGACCGCGGCGCAACCAATCACAAGCCGGGACGTCACGGGAGGCTGGACACGCGCCCATTTTAAAAAGCGCGCGTGTCCAGCCTCCCGTGACGTCACGGCTTGTGATTGGTTGCGCCGCGATCAACCAATCACAAGCCGGGAGGCTGGACACGCGCCCATTTTAAAATTTCGTCACGGCTTGCTGTGATTGGTCCGCGTCCCGGCAACATGGCCGCCATTAACCAATCACAAGCCGTGACGTCACGGGAGGCTGGACACGCGCGCTTTTTAAAATGGGCGCGTGTCCAGCCTCCCGTGACGTCCCGGCTTGTGATTGGTTGCGCCGCGGTCAACCAATCACAAGCCGGGAGGCTGGACACGCGCCCATTTTAAAAAGCGCGCGTGTCCAGCCTCCCGTGACGTCACGGCTTGTGATTGGTTAATGGCGGCCATGTTGCCGGGACGCGGACCAATCACAGCAAGCCGTGACGTAATTTCGTCACGGCTTGCTGTGATTGGTCCGCGTCCCGGCAACATGGCGCCGTGACCAATCATAAGCCGGGACGTCACTGGAGGCTGGACACGCGCGCTTTTTAAAATGGGCGCGTGTCCAGCCTCCCGTGACGTCCCGGCTTGTGATTGGTTAATGGCGGCCATGTTGCCGGGACGCGGACCAATCACAGCAAGCCGTGACGTAATTTCGTCACGGCTTGCTGTGATTGGTCCGCGTCCCGGCAACATGGCCGCCCTGACCAATCACAAGCCGGGACTTCACGTAACCAAGTAAAAGCGCGAATTTTAAACAAACAACGCTGCCAGTTCCCTCGCTGAGGTCCAGGCTGCGTCGGAGGGTGAGTATAGCGATATTTTTTATTTTAATTCTTTCTTTTACACATTTATATGGATCCCAGGGCCTGAAGGAGAGTTTCCTCTCCTTCAGACCCTGGGAACCATCAGGAATACCGTCCGATACTTGAGTCCCATTGACTTGTATTGGTATCGGGTATCGGTATCGGATTGGATCCGATACTTTGCCGGTATCGGCCGATACTTTCCGATACCGATACTTTCAAGTATCGGACGGTATCGCTCAACACTAGTCACCAGCCTATGTAGGAGCATTAACATAATTAACCTACATATGCTGTAACAAAACAGCAACTGTTATTAGGCTATGTCCCCACAGTCAGTAATTGGCAGCGCTTTGGATGTTGGGGATTATACACTGAAGTTCTGAGCTGTGAAATCTGCAGTGTCTTGCACAAATCCCTTATGACCTTCGAAGTGAAGGGGGGTACCTTGATCAGTTAGTATCTCCTTCAGCAGACCTGTTTGAGCAGCTCTCGAGAGATGAACTTTGCGCAGGAATTTCTTAAGGCTACCGCCTCTGGGTACCATATAGCAAAATCCAGGACCACCAATATACAGTGGTGTGAAAAAGTGTTCACCTCCTTCCTGATCTATTCTTTTGCATGTTTGTCACACTTAAATGTGTCAAATCACCAAACAAACTTAACTAATAGACAAAGAAAACACAAGTAAACACAAAATGGAGCTTTTAAATGAAGGTCTTAATTATTAAGGGAAAAAGAAATCCAAACTTACAGAGTCCTGTGTCAAAAAGTGATCATAGCGCGATCCAAAGGAATTCTGGAACAAATCAGAAACAAAGTAATTTAAATCTATTAGTCTGAAAAAGGTTATAAATCCATTTCTAAAGATTTGAGACTCCAGCAAACCACAGTGAAAGCCATTATCAACTAATGGCAAAAATCAGCGACGCGCCGCGACCAATCAGCGACGCGCACAGTCCGGAAAAAAATGGCCGCTCCTTACTCCCCCCACTCACTGCCCGGCGACCGCATACACCCCTCCGGTCAGCGCTCACACAGGGTTAATGCCGGCGGTAACGGACCGCGTTATGCCGCGGGTAACGCACTCCGTTACTGCCGCTATTAACCCTGTGTGTCCCCAACTTTGTACTATTGATGCTGCCTATGCGGCATCAATAGTACAAAATGTAATGTTAAAAATAATAAATTAAAAAAAACCTGCTATACTCACCCTCTGTAGTCCGCTGAGCTGCTCGCGCCGCCCGCCATCTTCCGTTACAGGTTGCGGTGGCAAAGATCGTATGGCAGAAGGACCTGCCATGACGTCACGGTCATGTGACCGCGCCGTCATGACAAGGCCTGCGCGGAAAGGACCTGCCATGACGTCACGGTCATGTGACCACGCCGTCATGACAAGGCCTGCGCGGAAAGGACCTGCCGTGACATCACGGTCATGTGACCGCGACGTCATAACAGGTCCTGCGCTCAGACCAACCCTGGGACCGGAAGCTGCCGTGGACTACAATGGGCCCTCGGAAAGGTGAGTATGTTTATTTTTTATTTTTTAACCTGTGACAAACGTGGCTGGGCAATATACTACGTGACTGGCCAATATACTACGTGACTGTGTGCTGTATACTACTTCGCTGTGCAATATACTACGTGGCTCTGTGCTGTATACTACGTCACTGGGCAATATACTACGTAATTGGGCAATATACCACGGCGCTGAGCAATATACTACGTGACTGGGCAATATACTACGTGGCTGGGCAATATACTACGTGGCTGGGCAATATACTACATGGCTGGGCAATATACTACGTGGCTGGGCAATATACTACGTGGACATGCATATTCTAGAATACCCGATGCGTTAGAATCGGGCCACAGTCTAGTATATATATATATATATATATTTCATGCGTTGTAATCTGAGGTGTATATACCATAGCTCACTGAGTTCACCAATAACCGGCCTAGTGGAAGCAGCCACTGCCTCGTCCATCACTCATCAGCCATTTTGCTAATTGTCCTGACAATTGGAGGCAGCGGAGTTTGGTATCCCTGACATACTGGTGATAGTTGTGGGATTTGTACGACCTCCCTGTTATCTGTGACACTACAGTATATAATGTAGCATTGCTATAATCTTACTGATCTGGAAAATACATGTTTTATTTTACAGTTTTTTGAACGACTTAAAAAAATTACTAAATCGCTGGGTTTTGTCCATCTAATATATAAAGCTGAATGTGTGTATGTCTGGGATTGGCATCTGAACCGTCGCAGCTACAGCCACAAAATTTTGCACAGTCACACGTCTGGACCCCGAGAGCGTCATAGGCTATGTTGTGAGGTGAAATTTTAACCCCGCGCTTTCCAATTCACCAAACAATTTTGCCCCTATCTACATAATGGGGAAAAAGTGAAAGGAAAAGTGTTGGAGGCGTCGCAGCTACAGGCACAAAATTTTGCACAGTCACACGTCTGGACCCCGAGAGCGTCAAAGCTATGTTGTGAGGTGAAATTTTAACCCCCGCTTTCCAATTCACCAAACAATTTTGCCCCTATCTACATAATGGGGAAAAAGTGAAAGGAAAAGTGTTGGAGGCGTCGCAGCTACAGGCACAAAATTTTGCACAGTCACACGTCTGGACCACGAGAGCGTCAAAGCTATGTTGTGAGGTGAAATTTTAACCCCGCGCTTTCCAATTCACCAAACAATCTTGCCCCTATCTACATAATGGGGAAAAAATGAAAGGAAAAGTGTTGGAGGCAAATTAACAGCTGCTAGATGTGAACAAGGGGGACTTAAAGAATGAGAGCGATGGCACCAAAGAGTATATACTGTACAGTTGCTAAGGTGGGGCCCCGACATGGGATAATCACCACACCACCACGGGGATAGGAACACACACACAAAATGCGCCACACACTACCACGTGCTCGAACACATATTCCACCCTCAGCGCACATTTCACCACACATACACCAACCTCGCCACATAAAAGTCGAAACACAAAAGTCGCCGCTCAAAACTCGCCACATGTGCAAAACTCACCTCATGGAAAACTCGCCACACGCAAAACTTGCACACACGGAAAAATTGCCATATGCACAAAAGTTGCAACACATGCAAAAGTTGCCTCACACAAAACTTGCACATACTCAAAAGGCACCACACATAAAACTCGCCACGCGCAAAACTCGCCATGCGCAAAACTTGCTGCACACAACTTGCTACACTAACCTGTCACATGCAACTCGACACACAAAAAGTTGCTACACGCATGTCGCCACACAAAACTCATCTCACAAAAGTCGCTACATGCATGTCGCCACACGCAACTCAACACACACAACTTGACACACGAAACTCGCCCTAAAACACACACTGGTATTATCCTTCAAAAATAAAAATCTGATTAATAAGCAGACAAACTACAAGAGCAACAAATGTACCATATAGGAATCCGGCAGCTGTCAGTCACATGACCAGTCTATTATGTGTATGTGTGAGCTAATATATAATGCCAGGGGGTGGCCTTACTGTTGGCTGGGGATTTATCAGGCTGCCAATTTAGCTTACAAATACTGAGGTAAAAATACTGACCAAATAACGTGTGAACGAGGTCTAATACAGGAGGAGATGACATACAGATATATACTATATACAGGAGGAGATGACACACAGGAATATACTATTTACAGGGGAGATGACACACAGGTATATACTATATACAGGAGGAGATGACACACAGATATATACTATATACAGGAGAGATGACACACAGGTATATACTATATAGAGGAGGAGATGACACACAGGTATATACTATATACAGGAGCAGATTACCTACATGTATATAGTATATACAGGAGGAGATGACATACAGGTATATGCTATGTATAGGAGGAGATGACATACAGGTATATACTATATACAGGAGGAGATGACACAGATATATACTATATATAGGTGAGATGACACACAGGTATATACTATATACAGGAGGAGATTACATACAGGTATATACTATATATAGGAGGAGATGACATACAGGTATATACTATATACAGGGGAGATGACACACAGCAGGTATATACTATATACAGGGGAGATGACATACAGGTATATACTATATACAGGAGATGACATACAGGTGTATACTATATATAAGGGAGATGACAAACATGTATATACTGAGGTGAAAATGAGAGGTGTGAGGTGAAAATGAAAAGGTGTGAGTGCAAAATGAGAGGAGTGAGGGAAAATAGTGGAGTGATCGGAAAATGACAGATGTGAGGTCGAAATGACAAGTGTTAGGGGGGAATGAGAGGAGTGAGGGGGAAAATAAGAGGAGTGAGGGGGAAAATGAGAGGTGTGAGGGAGAAAATGAGAGATGTGAGGGGGAAAATGAAAGATGTGATGGGGAAAATGAGAGGCGTGGTGGGAAAATAAGAGAAGTGAGGTGCTATAACTAACCACAGATATTTACTATGCCCAGGCAACGCCGGGCTCTTCAGCTAGTCTAATATATAAAGCTGAATATGTGTATGTCCGGGATTGGCATCTGCACCGTCGCAGCTACAGCCACAAAATTTTGCACAGTCACACGTCTGGACCCCGAGAGCGTCATAGGCTATGTCGTGAGGCGAAATTTTGACCCCGCGCGTTCCAATTCACCAAACAATTTTGCCCCTATCTACATAATGGGGAAAAAGTGAAAGGAAAAGTGTTGGAGGCAAATTGACAGCCAGGAGGAGATGGCATACAGGTATATACTATATACAGGGGAGATGATATACAGCTATATATTATATACAGGAGGAGATGACATACAGGTATAGACTATATACAGGGGAGATGACTTACAGGTATATCTAATATATAAAGCTGAATGTGTGTATGTCCAGGATTGGCACCTGCACCGTCGCAGCTACAGCCACAAAATTTTGCGCAGTCACACGTCTGGACCCTGAGAGCGTCATAGGCTATGTTGTGAGGTGAAATTTTAACCCTGCGTGTTCCAATTCATGAAACAATTTTGCCCCTATATACATAATGGGGAAAATGTGAAAGGAAAAGTGTTGGAGGCAAATTGACAGCTGCCAGATGTGAACAAGGGGGACTTAAATAACAAGAGCGATGGCGCCAAAGAGTATATACCGTACAGTTGCTAAGGTGGGGCCCCGACATGGGATACTCACCACACACGGGGATATGAACACACACACAAAATGCGCCACACACTAACACGTGCTTGAACACATATACCACCCTCAGCACACGTTTCACCACACATGCACCAACCTCGCCACATAAAAGTCGAAACACAAAAGTCGCCGCTCAAAACTCGCCACGCGCAAAACTCACCACATGCAAAACTAGGCTCACGCAAAACTCGCCACACGTGCAAAACTCACCACACGCAAAACTTGCACACGTGGAAAAATTGCCACATGCACAAAAGTTGCAACACATGCAAAAGTTGCCTCACACGAAACTTTCACATACTCAAAACGCACCACACATAAAACTCGACGTGCAAAACACACTAACCTGTCACATGCAACTCGACACGCAAAAAGTTACTACACGCATGTCGCCACACAAAACTCATCTCACAAAAGTTGCTACACACATGTCGCCACACAAAACTCATCTCACAAAAGTCGCTACATGCATGTCACCACACGCAACTCAACACAAACAAATTGACACATGAAACTCGCCCTAAAACACACACAAGTCTGGTATTATCCTTCAAAAATAAAAATCTGATAAGTAAGCGGACAAACTACAAGAGCAATAAATGTACGATATAGGAAATACGACAGCTGTCAGTCACATGACCTCTCTATTATGTGTATGTGTGAGCTAATATATACTGCCAGGGGGGAGGGCTTCCTGTTGGCTGGGATTTATCAGTCTGCCAATAGCAACCAATCACAGCTCAGCTTCTACTTTGCTACAGTTAATTAATCTGAGCTCTGATTGGTTAATATAGGCAGGACATTCTCAGTATAACAAAGCTTGTGTGAGGTAATAGCATGTTGTTAGGGTGTGTTGGTGGAAAGGCAGATGTCAGTCACATTACCTCTATGTGAGAGGATATAGAAACTGCCAGTTACAGACTATTTTTACCACAATAATGCCTCATAAGAAAAGGAATTCCATGGCACGAATGTCAGCTGATGCGAAAAGAAAAGCTGCATTACGGGCCAATGAAAAATGTGAAGACCGAGAAATAAGGCTGACACACATGAGAACAGCAGCTGCTTTCTCAAGAGCCAATGAACTTTCTGAGCAGAGGGAAGCGAGGCTTGCAGACAAGAGAATAAGAGCTGCTTCCTCAAGAGCCAATGAACTTTCTCAGGAGAGGGAAGCGAGGCTTGCAGACAAGAACAAGAACTGCTTCCTCAAGAGCCAATGAATTTTCTGAGGAGAGGGAAGCGAGGCTTGCAGACATGAAAATGAGCTGCTTCCTCAAGAGCCAATTCACTTTCTGAGAAGAAGGAAGCGAGGCTTGCAGACATGAAAACAAGAGCTGCTTCCTCAAGAGCCAATGAACTTTCTGAGGAGAGGGAAGCAAGGCTTGCAGATAAGAGAAGAAGAGCTGCTTCCTCAAGGGCCAATGAGTCATCTCAGCAGAGAGTAGGTCGACTTGCCGCTAAGAGAATTTCTATTTCTTCCACCAGGGCACAGGAAATGGTTGGAGATTTGAAACATGCTGCCTTTTGTTACCAGTCAGACATAAACTATCAGGATAGTCCTAAAGTTCAGGTAGGAAAAATGGATGTGGTCTGCATGTACTACAGTGCCCTAAAATGGAAAGATGAACCGCCAGGTTTATGCTGTGCAAATGGCAAGATAAAACTTCCACCTCTCCTGTCACCACCAGATCCCCTAAAGTCTCTGATGACAGGTACCAGTACAATATCAAAGCATTTCTTGGACAACATCAGGAAGTACAACTCCTGCTTCCAAATGACATCATTTGGTGCAACAAAAGAAATGTTTACAACAGGATTTATGCCGACATTTAAAGTTCAAGGACAGGTTTACCACTCAATTGGCTCACTGCTTCCATTACAAGGAGAAGAACCTCAATTTCTTCAACTCTTCGTGGGAAATGCAGAAGCAGAGGCTCAGCGGAGATGCTCTTTAATTCCTAACACTCACCTTGATATTGTCACTATTTTGCAGCAGTTCCTTCACTCCAACAATCCATATGTTCAACTTTTCAAGACTGCACTTGAATGCATGCCAAATGACGATTACAAGGTTGTCATTCGAGCTGACAAAACAGCACAAGGTGAACATCAGCGACGTTTCAATGCTCCCACATTTGATGAGGTAGCCATCTTGATTGTAGGTAATGATTTTTAAAGCCGTGACATTGTGCTTCAGAAAAGGAACAATAGTTTGCAACGAGTAGCAGAAACTCACAGGTCCTATGATGCACTGCAATATCCAATCATCTTTTGGCAGGGACAGGATGGCTATCACTTTGGAATACCTCAGACAGATCCTACAACAGGCAACCCTTCAGGAAAAAAAGTGTCTGCCATGGACTTCTATGCATATAGGATCATGACAAGATTTGCAGAGGAAAATCACATCTTGAAATGCAAACACCTCTTCCACCAATTTATTGTTGACATGTATGCAAAGATTGAGAGTGAACGTCTTTTATATATCCAACTAAATCAAAAGAAGCTCAGGGCAGAGGAATATATTCACCTTAGAGATGCTGTTGCAAATGATGCTGATCCAAAAGAGTTGGGGAAAATGGTTATTCTTCCATCAACTGTCACTGGAAGCCCACGACACATGCATGAATACACACAGGATGCAAGGACTTATGTGAGAAAGTATGGCCGTCCAGATCTTTTCATCACCTTTACTTGCAATCCTGCCTGGGAGGAAATTGGAGGGCACCTGTTGCCGGGCCAAAAAACAGTGAATCGCCATGACCTTATTGCTCGGGTTTTCAAACAGAAACTTTCAAAAATGACTAATCTCATCACAAAATCACATATTTATGGTGAGACGCAGTGCTGGATGTATTCAGTTGAATGGCAAAAAAGAGGCCTTCCTCACGCCCACATCTTGATCTGGCTGAAGCAAAAAATACAGCCTACCGAAATTTACAATATCATCAGTGCCGAATTGCCAGACCTTCAGATTGACCCATTGCTGTTTGACACCTTCACAAAAAACATGATCCATGGTCCGTGTGGGAGTCTCAACAAAAATTCTCCCTGTATGATTGATGGCAGGTGTTCAAAGCATTACCCACGATCCCTGGTCCAAGAAACCCAAACAGGACAAGATGGATATCCAGTCTACCGAAGAAGAAAGCCAGGGGATGGTGGTTTCACAGCAAAGCTCAAAATGCGTGTTGGATCATCACTCCAAGAGATAGAAATTGACAACAGGTGGGTAGTGCCTTACAACCCTTTGCTCTCAACAATCTTCCAGGCCCACATAAATGTCAAATCTTGCCACTCTGTGAAATCAATCAAGTATATCTGCAAATATGTCCACAAAGGAAGTGATCAAGCAGTTTTTGAACTCCAGAAAAATGGACCTATTATGAAGTGGAAGCATTCCAGATGGGCAGGTACATAAGCAGCAATGAAGCTGTTTGGAGAATACTAGGATTCTCTATTCATGAGCGCTACCCACCAGTTGTGCATCTGAGTGTGCACTTGGAAAATGGACAGAGAATTTATTTTAACCCAGCAAACTTGCAGCAGCAGCTCCTAACACACCTAAGACCACCCTCTTGGCATTTTTTGAGCTGTGTCAACAAGACCCTTTTGCAAAAACAATTCTCTACTGTGATTTACCAAAGTACTACACTTGGAATGCCTCCAGAAAAACATTGGAACTGAGGAAACGGGGGCTTGATATTGAAGGCTATCCAGGGGTGAAAGCAACTGATACGCTTGGTCGCGTCTACACTGTTCATCCGTCAAATGCAGAGTGCTTCTACCTGCGCATGTTACTTCATGTTGTCAAAGGTCCTACATCATTTTCTTACCTGAAGACCATCGGAGGCCATGTGTGTGAAACATTCAGGGAAGCTTGCCAAAGAAAAGGCCTTCTGGAAAATGATGGACACTGGGACATGACCCTCAGTGAAGCAGCAGCCACACAAACCCCAAAGCGACTAAGACACCTCTTTGCTATTATTCTAACAACCTGTAGCATTTCAAATCCTCTTGAGATTTGGACAAAGTACAAAACTGATCTCAGTGAGGACATCCTCATGCAGATTAGAAGGGAAAATCCTCAGCAACTCAGCAAATCAACTTCACTGAGGAAATGTTCAATGAAACTTTAATGCTTCTTGAAGATCAGTGCATAGCAATGTCAGGAAAGGCCTTACAGTTGCTTGGTTTGCCTGCTCCAATAAGAAATCCTGAAGGCATCCAAATGTGTAGGGAGATTTTCATAGAAACAAACTACAATATTGATGAACTGACAGCATTTGTATCTCAGAACGAGCCAATATTGGTATCAGATCAAAGGGACGCCTATAACTACATTTTAAGTTTCAGTGAAACCAACAAAGATGGGATTGTCTTCCTTGATGCTCCAGGTGGAACAGGAAAGACATTTGTAATCAACTTGCTCCTGGCAAAATTTCGACAACAAATAAAGATTGCACTTGCAGTGGCATCTTCTGGAATTGCAGCTACGCTTTTAAAAGGTGGCAGGACAGCACATTCGACATTCAAACTACCACTTAACCTGTCTCATAGTGACAGCCCCGTGTGTAATATTGCCAAGGGATCAGGACTGGCCAAATTGCTTCAAAAATGCAGTGCCATCATTTGGGATGAATGCACCATGTCACACAAAAGGGCTCTGGAAGCAGTGGACAGACTGCTGCAAGACCTGCGTAGCAACAAATATATAATGGGAGGAGTAGTTGTTGTTTTGGCAGGTGAATTCCGCCAAACACTACCTGTTATTCCACGATCAACCCCTGCAGACGAACTCAATGCCTGTCTCAAAGCATCGTACCTTTGGAGAAAAGTAAAGAAAATGTCACTGAACACAAACATGAGGGTCTACATGACAGGCGATGTTTCTGCTGGACTGTTTTCGAGCCAGCTGTTGACTATTGGAGATGGCAAGGCACCAGTAAACGCAACCACTGGACAGATCACCTTCCCAAGCAACTTTTGTTGCATTGTGACTTCCATTGAGGAGTTGAAAGCAAAGGTTTTTCCAAACATTCAACTCCACTTCAAAAATTCTGGCTGGCTGTGTGAAAGGGCTATTCTAGCTCCCAAAAATGACAGCGTCAACAAGATCAATCTTTAAATTCTAAATCTCCTTCCAGGTGTGTGCACAACCTACAAGTCAGTAGATACAGTAATAGACCCTGCTCAAGCATTATTTTATCCAACTGAGTTCCTCAATTCCTTGGAGCCACAAGGACTTCCTCCTCACAACCTCTTTCTAAAACCTGGAGCACCTATTCTGCTATTGAGAAATTTGGATCCACCAAAGCTGTGTAATGGAACAAGACTCTTGATTAAGAACCTGTTTCCACATGTAATTGAGGCAACCATTTTGACAGGATGTGCCACAGGAGAAGATGTTATCATTCCAACAATTCCTCTCATTCCATCTGATTTGCCTTTTGATTTTAAACGCCTCCAGTTTCCTGTTCGACTGGCATTTGCTATGTCCATCAACAAGGCTCAGGGACAGTCCTTGAAAGTAGTTGGAATCGATTTACAATCTCCATGCCTTTCTCTTGGTCAACTTTATGTGGCCTGTTCAAAAGTTGGAACAGCCAAAAATCTGTTAGTCTTTGCACCTGAAGGAAAAACTAAGAATGTCGTTTATCAAAAGGCTCTCGAATAAGTAGTAGAAGATTACTTAACATTACTTGGCCAATTTAGTTAAATCTGTGTGGAATATCTCTGGAGTTGAAATATATGTTGTAAAATGCTTCTATTAGCTTAGTTTTTGCCTTTTAATAATTACATTTCTATCTATTTGTTTTGTGGTTTTTGTGTGCAGAATAAATTTTTGTTAACACATTCTATTTTGCTAACAGCAGTTATTAACCCGGGCGAAGCCGGGTAGTACAGCTAGTTCTGAATAAAAAGCAATCATAAAATGTTTTATGTAACTCCAAATGGTATATTAAAATTTCTACATGTCCAGCAAAAAATAAGTCATTTTATAGCTCTAATAGCCAAAAAATAAAAGTTATAACTTTCAGAGTATTAGAATATGGCTATATTATTATTTTTTAAAATAATTTAAATTTGTAATACATAAAAGTAGCACAAAAAAAACCTATATACCGTATTTTCCGGCGTATAAGACGACTTTTTAACCCCTGAAAATCTTAAGAGTCGGGGGTCATCTTATACGCCGGGTATCGTCTTGTACACCGGGTGTATATGGTGGGTGGGGGGGGAGTGGTCCTGATGACGACGAGGGGGCGTCTCACAGGAAAGTGCGTGGAGTATCCCCCATTACCTCATCGTAGCGCTGCAGCGTGGGGTCTTTGTGCTGAGAGCGGCGGCTGCTGCTCCTCTTTGTGCCGCGTGGGTGCTGTGCTGTGGGGCGGCGGCTCCTCTTCTGCAGTGTGGGGCCTCTGTGCTGTGGGGCGGCGGCGGCGTATCTTCATGCAGTCAGTCGGGGCTCCTCCGGCATCTCCTTAAAGCCCGGAGGCCCCACTGGCAGCTCCATTGCTGCGATGCGGTGGCCTCCGGGAAAATGGCCGCTGCTCAGATTCAGATCTCGTCTCCCGAGATCTCGGGACGAGATCTGAATCTGAGCATGCACCGCCCCCAGCGGCCATTTTCCCGGAGGCCACCGCATCGCAGCAATGGAGCTGCCTCCGGGAAAATGGCCGCTGCTCAGATTCAGATCTCGTCTCCCGAGATCTCGGGACGAGATCTGAATCTGAGCATGCGCCGCCCCTGCGGCCATTTTCCCGGAGGCCACCGCATCGTAGCAATGGAGCTGCCGGCGGGGCCTCCGGGCTTTAAGAAGATGCCAGAGGAGCCCCGACTGACTGCATGAAGATACGCCAAAATATTTTGTGTGATATGACTATCTGAATTTAACCAAAATTTAAATTTTTTGAATTTTTCTAAATTTTCATCAAATTTCAGATTTTTTTTTAAAGAAAATGCAAGCATTTCAAGCCAAATTTACTGCTAACACAAAGTACAATGTGTCATGAAACTTTCAGAATCACTTCAAAATGTTGAAGTGTTCAAGAGATTTTACTTGATCTCCATCGGTAAAGGATTAAACATTTTTACCTAATGTTTTATTCGTTGACCTACCAGATTTTGTTAAAGTGAACAAAATGTTTAGTTGTATATTCAGTGTTTGTTTTTGCTTCCTTGATACTAATTGTTCTTGTATTTAAAAAAAAATATACAAAGGGTGAAGTCACATGCCATAGATTCTGGGGCAGAACTTTCTGAACTGTCACCTTCATGTGAATGTAACTTACAAAGATCCACGTGCTTCCCATAAAAATAACTGCATTGATGTGAATGGAATGAATTCTCAGTGGCAGAAATCTGCCACATGTGAAGTTACCCTGAATACAGAAAAATGATGAAGTACTTCACTTGAAATTGGGAAACTCAGTGATTCGAGATCTCGTGTTCTAATCCCACCCTGGACAACATCGGCAAGGAGTTTGTATGTTCTCCCCGTGTTTGCGTAGGTTTCTTCCCAGTTCTCCATTTTCCTCCCACACTTCAAAGATATAGCGATAGAGAATTTAATTTGTGAACCCCAATTGGGACAGTGATGATCATGTCTGTAAAGCACTGTGTAAATGAATGGCTTTATATACAGGAATAAAATACATTTGTTTTGACTTTGAAATTCAGAGTTTAAATAGCTGGAGTTCTGAGCCTGACCAGTAGATGGCAATAGCAGCTGGTAATAGGAAGCAAAAACTTCCTTATTATTTTTGCTGCCACAAACTGTTCTGAAACTTGCACAGTAAATATTTTTGCTCTAATACAATAGGCAATTACATTGTGATTGTTCAAGGCATTATGATGAAGAAGCCACAAGCTAACCTGTTAACATTTCTTTTTCTGGTGGGTACATTCCTTAACTCATACCTCCCAACCATCCCGGATCCCGCGGGACTGTCCTGATTTTGACAGCCCCGTGATCCCGGGCGGGACATTAGTTGTCCCGCACTACGCAAGGTTTGTTGCTGTTTTGTTTTTTTGTTTTTTTTTAATAAAAGTTGGGTCACCTCTCACCCGAAACCCACCCTCGCCCCTGTGTGGTCATTATACAGTATGGAGCATCATGTGCAGTCATTATACAGTATGGGGCATCATGTGCAGTCATTATACAGTATGGAGCATCATGTGCAGTCATTATACAGTACAGAGCATCATGTGCAGTCATTATACAATATGGAGCATCATGTGCAGTCATTATACAGTATGGAGCATCATGTGCGGTCATTATACAGTATGGAGCATCATGTGTGGCTATTATACAGTATTGAGCATCATGTGCAGCCATTATACAGTATGGAGCATCATGTGGGGTCATTATACAGTATGGAGCGTCGTGTGTTCATTATACAGTATGGAGCATCATGTGTGGCCATTATACTGTATTGAGCATCATGTGTGGCCATTATACAGTATGGGGCATCATGTGTGGCCATTATACAGTATGGAGCACTGTGTGGCCATATTTTTTTGTTTATAATTATTGTATATGAAACAGTGTGATCAGCAGTGCTAAATGGGTGTGGTTGGGACGTGGATATGGGTGTGACTAATTATGAATGGGTGTGGTCAGAGGCGTGGCCTAAAATTTGCCGCAGCGCGCTTTGTGCGCCGCAAACTTTATCCCTCTTTCCCATCTTCAAAAGTTGGGAGGTATGCTTACCTGCCTGAAAAAGCACTACAAAAATGCTAAGGCCTGAATCGTACCAGTGTTATACCATGGCACAGCTCTACCACATACAACACCAACAATTCTGTATATCTGCCCTGGTGACCACAATATTCATTAACCACTTCACCCCCAGCCTGATTTCATGCTCCTGATCAGATCAAATTTTACAATTCTGAGCAGAGGTAACTCTACAACACTTCAATGTATCCCAGTGATTCTGAGATTGTTTTTTCACAGCACATCATACTTTATTTTAGTGATATATTTAGGTAGATATTTTTGGCGTTCATGTGTGGAAATTTTGGCGAGAATTTCTCAATTTTCAAACTCATTTTTATGCCCTTTAAACCAAATAGTTAGACCAAACAAAATAGTGAATAAATAACATCAAAATATAGATACAAAAAGCATAAATATCCAATCTCAGCCAGAAGCATTACTGTAGCTGCTCCTCTAACTATACTCCACAAATTACAAAAAATAGTGGACAAATATATACTAATGCCAAAAGATGAGTACCAAATACTCACAGACCACCATACTACAAGAGATAAAATCAATAAAGTTTATTGAAAGAATATTATAAAATAGTACATCATACTATGTGAGGATATCAGAAGACTCAGTCTGAGTTCCATATTAAGCAGCAGTTATATACATCTTGTTAAGCATTGTAACTATATGTTATATCTTAGTGCTAATCAAAATACAGCTCATAAAAATTCCTTTAAGGTAATTTTATAATGTGTTGTACCCGGATGATAAGAGCTTCAAATATAATGAACACCTCAAAAGCAGTTAGAAAATTAAGTCAATGCTTACCCATCATAGATGCCGCTGTAGGAACGCCCCGACGCGCGTTTCGCCACCCACGTGCTTTCTCAAGGGGAATGTGTGTCCCATCCTCACCTTACCTCCTTAAGTACCCCCTGTGTATTCCAGTTTGCCAATAGTATTTCGCATGCGAGGACGCCATACCCAGCCCACATGTGCATCGGGTCCGGCACTCAAGTTCCGGCGCGTGTTGGAGGAAATCCCTCATAGACGTCATTAGACACGCGCCGCAACCTCAGAGAGACCTTCATCAATGCGAGAGCAAGGGTACGCGACCGCGCATGCGCACATCGGCGCCATTTTTATGAAGTTCCACTAGAAATGCCATCTTTCCATAGCCCACAGTGTGGAGGCAAAAGTGAGCAACTGCGCTTGCGCATATCGGCGCCATTTTTATGAAGTCTTA
Source organism: Ranitomeya variabilis (assembly GCF_051348905.1). Lineage (NCBI taxonomy): Eukaryota > Metazoa > Chordata > Amphibia > Anura > Dendrobatidae > Ranitomeya > Ranitomeya variabilis. Next base: position 459,353,865 of record NC_135237.1, on the reverse strand, counting down.
TGGAGGATGACATCTTTTCGTGGTCCACAGGGAGCATATGCGCACCTGGACACCATCTTTAAGAAGTAATACCGCGTAATCAAACAGAAAAGAAAAAGGAAAAGAAAAAGAAAAAAGAAGAAAGAAAAAAGAAAAAAAACAAAACAAAAAAAAAAACAAGGTGAGCAAATGCACAATATATTTAGGTAACCTTCTAAGGCCCACAAAAAAGTGATAAATATCATTTGATCACCACTTCTAAAAGACCATACATAAAAAAATAATAATAGTAACACGTTTCACCATATATGAATATCTCATCATCCAGGCAACACGAAAAAGTGCAAAGTGCAGGTTATAATTGTGTCAAGTGCATGACATAAATAAGTAATCAGGAACAGCGAAAACCTCCTAAAAATTCTATTATATATACCAAATATACTGATGTGATCATAATCAAAGTGAATATGAATAACTTCAAAATATGTATGTGTATATCAGCACCCTGATTACAGGGTGCCAAAAGCAGCATTACATAAATCAAACATAAGTACCATATATAGGTCTCATATAGGGACCATATAAAGAAGATCAAAATAATAAATGTGAAAAATAATTGTGCAATTAGTGCTGATGAGTGATGACATTTTCCCAGATGAGATCCTCAATATTATTCTAAAATTGGATTCCGTGCCTATCATTCTGTTCATCAAAGCAATACAAAATCTTCTCAAATGTCCATGTAATTTTTCATAGTTAGATGGTTATCAGAAAAAGAATGGTCATCCTCCGAGAGTAATCACAGGAGAAAAAGAGGTTGAGGATGGATCTTCTTTGGATGAAGATTGAGGTAAGGATCGCCAAAGTCTCACCTGTAGAACAAGGGATAGTCCTACTACTAGTATGAAATATAAAAACAAAGAAGAAATTAAAATCACACCAAAAAACATAAATTAAAAAACAGGGATTACAGAAATGGCACAAAACTAATCTTTTCGTTTAACCCATCTGGTGACATGGTCCCTAATTCAATAATCCATTTGGATTCCATTTGGGCTAAGATTTGTTTGGTATTTCCTCCCCTAATACCACAGTGGAGTCTGTCAATACCTCTGACTTTAAACCCTCTCGGGTCAGAGTTGTGGTATACCCTAAAATGTTTGGGTATTGTTTTCAAAACCGAAAGGTCATCCACCTCTCCTGCCGCAACAATGTCTCGTACATGTTCTCTGGTCCTGATACGTAATTCTCTTGATGTTAAACCAACATAAACCTTATGACAAGGACAGACTGCATAATATATGACATATGCCGTACTACAGGATATATAGCTGGTGACCGCAAAGGACCGAGTCCCATCAACTGAAGAAAAAGAATTCCCTCTCACTATATTGCCCTTATTACATGCGAGACAATCTCCGCACGGAAAGCATCCCCATCTTTGTTTGCGAGCACTAAAGGGATTTTTTATTTTTGCCGTGTAGTGGCTCCTGACCAAATAATCTTTTAGGTTTTTGCTGCGTCTAGCTGTCATTAGAGGAGCTGGTGAGATCTCCTTTTGCAGTACCGGGTCTGTCATTAATACTGGCCAGTGTTTAGTGAGGATTTGTCGGATGGAATGCCACCGACAATTAAAGGTTGAAATAAATCTGGTCTTAAAATCATCCTCTCTTGTCTTTCGTGTTGTAACAAGGAGTTTCTCCCTAGGTGTATTCTTTGCCCTGCAGTATCCATTTTTAATCATTCTGTGGCTATAGCCCCTGTCTAAGAACCTCTCCCTCAAATCACAGGCCTGTGTTTCAAATCTGCTCTCGGTGGAGCAAGTGCGTTTTGCCCTTAAATATTGGCCTATTGGAATTGCTTTTTTAGTTGCCTGTGTATGAGAGGAGGATGCGTGCAGAACCGAATTGACTGATGTTTTCTTGCGAAAAATGTCAGTTTGGATAGTACCATCCTGATCTACCAGGATCAGGATATCCAAAAAATCTATAACTCTTTTTTCAATTTTATAAGTCAATTTAATGTTGTATGGATTTTGGTTCAAACCAGTAATGAATCTTTCTAAGTCGATTTTAGATCCATTCCAAAAAATCAAAAGATCGTCAATATAGCGGAGCCAGCACTGCACATGGTCGGCGGCACACGCGCCGTCACAATGCACAACCTCCCTCTCCCAGTACCCGAGGAAAAGGTTAGCATATGACGGCGCGCATGCCGCACCCATGGCAGTGCCGCGCTCCTGCAAATAGAAACTATCCTTAAAAGTAAAAAAATTATGTTTTAAAACAAAATCCAGTAACTCCAAAATCAAATCAATTAACAAATGATCTAAATTGCTCATTTCAAGAAAAAATCGGGCGGCTCTCATTCCATCCTCATGGCCAATAGAGGTATAGAGGGACTCAACGTCTGCGGTCACCAGCCATACATCAGGTTTTTCTTGAAATGAGCAATTTAGATAATTTGTTAATTGATTTGATTTTGGAGTTACTGGATTTTGTTTTAAAACATAATTTTTTTACTTTTAAGGATCGTTTCTATTTGCAGGAGCGCGGCACTGCCATGGGTGCGGCATGCGCGCCGTCGTATGCTAACCTTTTCCTCGGGTACTGGGAGAGGGAGGTTGTGCATTGTGACGGCGCGTGTGCCGCCAACCATGTGCAGTGCTGGCTCCGCTATATTGACGATCTTTTGATTTTTTGGAATGGATCTAAAACTGACTTAGAAAGATTCATTACTAGTGTTGAGCGATACCGTCCGATACTTGAAAGTATCGGTATCGGAAAGTATCGGCCGATACCGGCAAAGTATCGGATCCAATCCGATACCGATACCCGATACCAATACAAGTCAATGGGACTCAGGTATCGGACGGTATTCCTGATGGTTCCCAGGGTCTGAAGGAGAGGAAACTCTCCTTCAGGCCCTGGGAACCATATTAATGTGTAAAAGAAAGAATTAAAATAAAAAATATTGCTATACTCACCTGTCCGACGCAGCCGGGACCTCAGCGAGGGAACCGGCAGCGTTGTTTGTTTAAAATTCGCGCTTTTACTTGGTTACGTGAAGTCCCGGCTTGTGATTGGTCAGGGCGGCCATGTTGCCGGGACGCGGACCAATCACAGCAAGCCGTGACGAAATTACGTCACGGCTTGCTGTGATTGGTCCGCGTCCCGGCAACATGGCCGCCATTAACCAATCACAAGCCGTGACGTCACGGGAGGCTGGACATGCGCGTATTTTGAAAAGCGCGCGTGTCCAGCCTCCAGTGACGTCCCGGCTTATGATTGGTCACGGCGCCATGTTGCCGGGACGCGGACCAATCACAGCAAGCCGTGACGAAATTACGTCACGGCTTGCTGTGATTGGTCCGCGTCCCGGCAACATGGCCGCCATTAACCAATCACAAGCCGTGATGTCACGGGAGGCTGGACACGCGCGCTTTTCAAAATACGCGCATGTCCAGCCTCCCGTGACGTCACGGCTTGTGATTGGTTAATGGCGGCCATGTTGCCGGGACGCGGACCAATCACAGCAAGCCGTGACGTAATTTCGTCACGGCTTGCTGTGATTGGTCCGCGTCCCGGCAACATGGCCGCCCTGACCAATCACAAGCCGGGACTTCACGTAACCAAGTAAAAGCGCGAAATTTAAACAAACAACGCTGCCGGTTCCCTCGCTGAGATCCCGGCTGCGTCGGACAGGTGAGTATAGCGATATATTTTATTTTAATTCTCTTTTTTACACATTATTACATTAATGTTGTTGCGATACCCGATACCCGATACCACAAAAGTATCGGATCTCGGTATCGGAAATTCCGATACAGCAAGTATCGGCCGATACCCGATACTTGCAGTATCGGAATGCTCAACACTATTCATTACTGGTTTGAACCAAAATCCGTACAACATTAAATTGACTTATAAAATTGAAAAAAGAGTTATAGATTTTTTGGATATCCTGATCCTGGTAGATCAGGATGGTACTATCCAAACTGACATTTTTCGCAAGAAAACATCAGTCAATTCGGTTCTGCACGCATCCTCCTCTCATACACAGGCAACTAAAAAAGCAATTCCAATAGGCCAATATTTAAGGGCAAAACGCACTTGCTCCACCGAGAGCAGATTTGAAACACAGGCCTGTGATTTGAGGGAGAGGTTCTTAGACAGGGGCTATAGCCACAGAATGATTAAAAATGGATACTGCAGGGCAAAGAATACACCTAGGGAGAAACTCCTTGTTACAACACGAAAGACAAGAGAGGATGATTTTAAGACCAGATTTATTTCAACCTTTAATTGTCGGTGGCATTCCATCCGACAAATCCTCACTAAACACTGGCCAGTATTAATGACAGACCCGGTACTGCAAAAGGAGATCTCACCAGCTCCTCTAATGACAGCTAGACGCAGCAAAAACCTAAAAGATTATTTGGTCAGGAGCCACTACACGGCAAAAATAAAAAATCCCTTTGGTGCTTGCAAACAAAGATGGGGATGCTTTCCGTGCGGAGATTGTCTCGCATGTAATAAGGACAATATAGTGAGAGGGAATTCTTTTTCTTCGGTTGATGGGACTCGGTCCTTTGCGGTCACCAGCTATATATCCTGTAGTACGGCATATGTCATATATTATGCAGTCTGTCCTTGTCATAAGGTTTATGTTGGTTTAACATCAAGAGAATTACGTATCAGGACCAGAGAACATGTACGAGACATTGTTGCGGCAGGAGAGGTGGATGACCTTTCGGTTTTGAAAACAATACCCAAACATTTTAGGGTATACCACAACTCTGACCCGAGAGGGTTTAAAGTCAGAGGTATTGACAGACTCCACTGTGGTATTAGGGGAGGAAATACCAAACAAATCTTAGCCCAAATGGAATCCAAATGGATTATTGAATTAGGGACCATGTCACCGGATGGGTTAAACGAAAAGATTAGTTTTGTGCCATTTCTGTAATCCCTGTTTTTTAATTTATGTTTTTTGGTGTGATTTTAATTTCTTCTTTGTTTTTATATTTCATACTAGTAGTAGGACTATCCCTTGTTCTACATGTGAGACTTTGGCGATCCTTACCTCAATCTTCATCCAAAGAAGATCCATCCTCAACCTCTTTTTCTCCTGTGATTACTCTCGGAGGATGACCATTCTTTTTCTGATAACCATCTAACTATGAAAAATTACATGGACATTTGAGAAGATTTTGTATTGCTTTGATGAACATTAAATGGAATGATAGGCACGGAATCCAATTTTAGAATAATATTGAGGATCTCATCTGGGAAAATGTCATCAGCACTAATTGCACAATTATTTTTCACATTTATTATTTTGATCTTCTTTATATGGTCCCTATATGAGACCTATATATGGTACTTATGTTTGATTTATGCAATGCTGCTTTTGGCACCCTGTAATCAGGGTGCTGATATACACATACATATTTTGAAGTTATTCATATTCACTTTGATTATGATCACATCAGTATATTTGGTATATATAATAGAATTTTTAGGAGGTTTTCGCTGTTCCTGATTACTTATTTATGTCATGCACTTGACACAATTATAACCTGCACTCCGCACTTTTTCGTGTTGCCTGGATGATGAGATATTCATATATGGTGAAACGTGTTACTATTATTATTTTTTTATGTATGGTCTTTTAGAAGTGGTGATCAAATGATATTTATCACGTTTTTGTGGGCCTTAGAAGGTTACCTAAATATATTGTGCATTTGCTCACCTTGTTTTTTTTTTTTTTTTTTTTTTTTTTTTTCTTTTTTCTTCTTTTTTCTTTTTCTTTTCCTTTTTCTTTTTCTGTTTGATTACGCGGTAATACTTCTTAAAGATGGTGTCCAGGTGCGCATATGCTCCCTGTGGACCACGAAAAGATGTCATCCTCCATAAGACTTCATAAAAATGGCGCCGATATGCGCAAGCGCAGTTGCTCACTTTTGCCTCCACACTGTGGGCTATGGAAAGATGGCATTTCTAGTGGGACTTCATAAAAATGGCGCCGATGTGCGCATGCGCGGTTGCGTACCCTTGCTCTCGCATTGATGAAGGTCTCTCTGAGGTTGCGGCGCGTGTCTAATGACGTCTATGAGGGATTTCCTCCAACACGCGCCGGAACTTGAGTGCCGGACCCGATGCACATGTGGGCTGGGTATGGCGTCCTCGCATGCGAAATACTATTGGCAAACTGGAATACAGGGGGTGCTTAAGGAGGTAAGGTGAGGATGGGACACACATTCCCCTTGAGAAAGCACGTGGGTGGCGAAATGCGCGTCGGGGCGTTCCTACAGTGGCATCTATGATGGGTAAGCATTGACTTAATTTTCTAACTGCTTTTGAGGTGTTCATTATATTTGAAGCTCTTATCATCCGGGTACAACACATTATAAAATTACCTTAAAGGAATTTTTATGAGCTGTATTTTGATTAGCACTAAGATATAACATATAGTTACAATGCTTAACAAGATGTATATAACTGCTGCTTAATATGGAACTCAGACTGAGTCTTCTGATAACCTCACATAGTATGATGTACTATTTTATAATATTCTTTCAATAAACTTTATTGATTTTATCTCATGTAGTATGGTGGTCTGTGAGTATTTGGTACTCATTTTTTGAATAAATAACATGTCTACTTTGCACCAGCATTATTTTGGAAATATAATTTTTTTTTGTTACGAAATTAGAAGGGTTAGAAGTTTACCAGCAATTTCTCATTTTTCCATCAAAATTTACAAAACAAATTTTTTAACGACCACATCATATTTGACGTGACTTTGAGGGACCCATATGGCAGAAAATACTCAAAAGTGACACCATTGTAAACATTGCACCCTTCAAAGTGCTCAAAACCACATTCAGGAAGTTTATCAACCCTTCAGGGGCTCCACAGAAATTAAAGTAATGTGAAAAAAAAATAAAATTTTACTCTTTCCTACAAAAATGTTGCTTTAGCCACAAATTTGGCATTTTCACAAGGGTAACAGGAGAAAATTGACTGTACAGTTTGTTGTTCATTTTCTCCTGAATACACCGATACCCCATATGTGGTGGAAAACTACTGTTTAGGGGCATGGCAGGGCTCTGAAGTGAAGGAGCACCAATTGAATTCTGGGTGCAAAATTGACTGGAATCGAAAGTGGACACCATGTGAATCCATTTTGGAAACTGAACCCCTCAAAGAATTTATCTAGAGGTGTGGTGAGCACCTTAAACCCACAATGCATTTCACATTGAGATGTGAAAATGGAAAAATACATTCTTTTCTAAAAAATGTAGCTTTAGCCAGAATTTTTTTATTATCACAAGGGTAAAAGGAGAAAATGGATTATACAATTTGTTTTGCAATTTCTCCTAAGTATGCCAATAATAAATATGTGGCATAATACTCCCGTTTAGGCGCACGGCTGGGCTTGAAAGGGAAGGAGCACCAATTGAATTCTGGAACACAATTTTGACTGGAACAGATTGCGAATGCCATGTCACATTTGAAGAGCACCTGAAATGCCAAAACTGCAGAACCCCCCCCCCCCCCCCACGTGACTCTATTTTGGAAACTACACTTCTTGCGGAATTCATCTTACCAGCAAACTGACTACAGTGGCTTGCAAAAGTTTTCACACACCACGCCCTTGACATTTTTCATGTTTTGCTACAACCTAGAATTTTTTTTTTTTACTTAAGGGTTTGCATCAGTTCCCATAAAGAACATGGCTACAACTGTGAACAGTTGTTTTTGTTTTTATTATGAAGCAAACATCACATAGGAAAAAGTAACTGAAAACTTCAGTGTGTATAACTATTCCCCCCACCTATAGTCAGTACTTTGTAGAGCCTCCTTTTGCAGCAATTACAGCTGCAAGTCACTTTGGATAAGTGTATGAGCTTTCCACATCTTGCTACTGGGATTTTTGCCCATTCCTCAAGGCAAAACCGCTCCAGCTCCTTCATTAGATGGTTCATCTGGTGAACAGCAATCTTCAAGACTGACTGCAGATTCTCAATTGGGTTAAGGTCTGGTTTTTTACTAGGTCACTCCAAAACATTTACATGTGTCCCCTTGAACCAATTGAGTGTTGCTTTAGCAGTATGCTTTGGGAAATAGACTTGTTGATGGTGAACCTCTGTCCCAGTCCCAAATCATGGACAGACTGAAACAGGTTTTGCTCAAGAATATCCCAGTATTTTGCACCATCCGTCTTCCCTCAATGTGGACTATTATGCCTGTCGCTGCTGCTGCTGAAAAACATCCTCACCGCATGATGCTGCCACCACCATGTTTCACTGTGGGGATGATGTTCCTGTGATGAGTCATGTTTGTTTGGCGCCAGACATCACTCAAAGTTCAATCTTGGTCTTATCTGACCACATCACCTTCCTCCATACATTTGGGGAGTCTCCCATATGTCTTTTGGCAAACTCAAAAAGTAGCCTTACGATTCTTCTATAAAGGCCACCTCTATAGAGAGGCTTTTTGTGGTCATATGGACAGATACTCTAGTCTCTGATGGGAACTCTGCAGCTCCTTCAGAGTTACTTTGATAGCTGTACTACTTTCTAGTTTATGCCATCCTTGTCTGGGCTATTTGTGGGCGGCCCTCACTTGGCAGATTTCTTGTGACACTATATTTCCATTTGATGATAATGGATTTGATGGTGCTCCTGGGATTTATCTCTGATTGGGATTTTTTTTATAACCCAACCCTGACTTGTACTTCTCAACAACTTTGTCCCTGACTTGTTTGGAGATCTCCTTGGTCTTCATGATGTTGTTTGGTTAGTGACGCCTCTTCCTTAATGGTGTTGCAGCCTCTGTGGCCATTCAGAAAAGGTAAAGTGTATATACTGACAGACCATGTGACACTTAGATTGCACACAGGTGGACTTCCTTTCGCTAAGTATGTGACTTATGAAAGTAAATGCTTGCACCATAAATTTTTTACGGGCTTCAAAACAAAACAGCTGTGAGCTGATAATAATAGTCTGGGAAGCTTCAGGGGTATTACCCCCTTCAGAGACTGACTGTATCAGTAACATATCCTGACCTTCATATTATAACTAGTGAACAGATTCCAGCGCAAGAAATCCTGCTGTAGTTAATGACCCACAGGAATAAGCTCTCAGCGCCTCATCTCCACATGTGCAGCGCTGAGCATTACGATTGGAGCGCCTGGACTCCCCTAGAGCCAGTATCCTGGCGTAATTTATGCCATTATTCTAGGTATTTTAATGTTGCATTATTCAATTGTAATCCCAACAACTCCCCATCCACACATTATTCTGAACACTATTTACAGTTGAAACCAGAAGTTTACATACTGTACACTATATAAAAAGACACATATGCATGTTTTTCCCAATATCTGACATGAAAACAGAATAAACCTTTTCAGTTCTAGGTCAGTTAGGATTACCATAATTATTAATATTTGCCAAGTGCCAGAAAAATTAGAGAGATTGTTTTAAGACATTTTATTTACTGAAAAAAAAAAAAAGATTTGTTCACTACTTTAGCATGAATCTGTATGGCATCTATTCTAAGCTAGACACAAAAACCTGCAAAACATAATTTAGAAAAGAAAAACTACTGAAAAATATGCACTTCTTGGAGCGATTTCTCAAAAAACTGTGTAAACATAGACTTAAAGGTAATCATTTCTAGATGAAAATATGTGAAATAGTCCTCTTCCAAAAGGAGGAACATTTTTTATTAATCAACCTCTCCCCAAAGAGTCTGTATTCCATTTTGAACGAGTGTGACCAGTAGATGGCAGTCACAGCTGTCAGCAGGAGTTACTGTAGATTTGTGGCCAGAGGTGCACTGCTGATTATAGCTGCTAGGTAAATCATTCTTCTAAATTACCACAGTTAATTCAATTGCTATTCTTCAAGGTGTTATGCCAACTGGTGTTAACTAGGGTAGATATAAGTTTAAATAAAAAGAATTCTTTTGAATATGGCATTTAATTGTATTTTTCCCCATGTTTAGGGCACGCAGGCAGTTCACAATAGTACAAGCCAGGGCTGATATACAGCTGTGGCAAAAATTAAGAGACCACTGCAAATTTTTCAGTTTGTCTGGTTTTTCTCTTTATAGGTATATTTTTGAGCAAAACGTAAATTGTTCTTTTATTCTATAAACTACTGACAACATGTCTTTGAAGTTCCAAGCAATAAACTTTGTATTTATTTTCCGAGAATGAGAAATTGTCAAAATGACAAAAATAATGCATTGCTTGCAGACCTCAAATAAAGCAACAACAAAAAAAACAAGTTCATAATCATTTAGAAACAACAATACTAATGTTATAACTCAGGACGAGTTCAGAAATCAATATTTTGTGGAATAACCATGAGTTTTAATCACAGCTTTCATGCGTCTTGGCATGCTTTCTGTCAGTCTTTCACACTGCTTTTGGGTGACCTTATGCCACTCCTGGTACAAAAATATAAGCGGTTCTTCTTTGTATGATGGCTTGTGACTATTCATCTTCCTCTTCAGGGCCGCCATCACTGCATTACCTGACTGGCATACGGGGCCCGGTGGGCAAAGGGGGCCCGCATCGGGCCCCGTCTCATCTGCTCACCAGGCCCCTACCAGCGCTGCGGCAGTGTAACGCTATTGACGCGCGGGCCTGCACCTTCACGTCAATAGATAATAGCTGCCAGCCAATCAGAGGCTGGCAGCTGACGTCAGCCGCAGTACGCACGTCGCCGGCATCTGACGTCATTGTCAGTCGCTGGCGAGTGAATGCTTCAGCTGCGTGGAGGGAGCTTCACCGCTGGAGCACAGCCAGGTAAGAAGAACTCATTTTGTTTTTTTGAGAGTGGTGATCTGGGGGGCCCGGGGCAGAATCCTGGAGACACTGAGGCAGAATGCTAGACACAGTGGGGCAGAATGCTGGACACAGTGGGGGCAGAATGCTGGACACAGTGGGGGCAGAATGCTGGACACAGTGGAGCAGAATGCTGGACACAGTGGGGGGCAGAATGCTGGACACAGTGGGGGCATAATGCTGGACACAGTGGGGGCATAATGCTGGACACAGTGGAGCAGAATGCTGGACACAGTGGGGCAGAATGCTGGACACAGTGGGGGCAGAATGCTGGTCATAGTGGGGGCAGAATGCTGGACACAGTGGGGGCAGAATGCTGGACACAGTGGGGGCAGAATGCTGGACACAGTGGGGCAGAATGCTGGACAAAGTGGGGCAGAATGCTGAACACAGTGGGGCAGAATGCTGGACACAGTGGGGGCAGAATGCTGGGCACAGTGGGGGCAGAATGCTGGACACAGTGGGGGCAGAATGCTGGACACAGTGGGGGCAGAATGCTGGACACAGTGGGGGCAGAATGCTGGACACAGTGGGGCAGAATGCTGGACACAGTGGGGCAGAATGCTGGACACAGTGGGGCAGAATGCTGGAGACATGGGGAGCAGAATGCTGGACACAGTGGGGGCAGAATGCTGGACACAGTGGGGGCAGAATGCTGGACACAGTGGGGCAGAATGCTGGACACAGTGGGGCAGAATGCTGGACACACTGGGGGCAGAATGATGGACACACTGGGGGCAGAATGCTGGACACACTGGGGGCAGAATGCTGGCACACTGGGGCAGGACTAGAGACACTGGGGGCAGAATGGTGGAGACATAGGGGAAGAATGGAGATACGGGGCAGGATTGGAGACACGGGGCAGAATGAAAGACATGGGGGCATGTTTGGAGACACTGGGGGCAGGATTGGATACATCATGCAGGATCATGGGGCAGGATGGATACGATGGAGACAGATGGAGCAGGATGGGGAGATCATATGGGGCAGAATGGATACTCATGAGGGCAGGATGCGAGAACATATGGCTGAAGTCAGGAATGAGACACACGTGGGCTAGGATGGGGAATATTATTACCATTGGGGATAATTAAGGGATATTATTACTGCAGTGATGTATTCATTTTATTTTTTGAGTATACTGTTTTATATAGGGGGCGGTCTTGTTATTGTGCAGAGCGACACTGTCACCTTTTTTTCTTCATGTGGTGTAGTGTAGAAGTTGGGAAAAATTAATTAATGTGTTCTGCAAGCAGAGCTCAAGATAACTGTGTTATTTCCTGCAGAGATGAGTCCTTGCTGGAAGAAGTGATGGCGGTCTGTGCTGGATGAAAGATGAAAAACAAAGATGAAGGACTTCACCTAGAGACGTCACTGGTGAGTCAATGTGTTACCTATACACTGACACTATACACTGTATACTATATACAGAGGTCCTGTGTACAATGTCACCAGTAATCACTGTATTACTTGTACACAGACACTGCATACTACGTACAGATCTCCTGTGTATAATGGCACTTATGGTGATAGTATTGTGGTTTTTTAAATTACTGATCAGTATTGTAGTACTCAGTCACTATGTGGTGGTAATATGTGGTCTGGACATGGTGTTGTGGCATTTGTTCCTTGTATGTGCTATTTGGTCACTTTGTGGTGGTAATATGTGGTCTGGTCATGGTGCGGTGGTATGTGTTCCTTTTATGTGATATTATTTGGTCACTGGTGGTAATATGTGGTCTTGACATGGTGTAGCGGTATTTGTTCCTTGTATGTGATGTTATTGGTAATTTTAAAAATTGAAAAATAAATAAAAATATACCTAAATTGTATTGCATATTTTAACAAATATTTAATAGGTTACAGCAGAGTGGGGCCCGGCCAAAAGTGTCTACCGTGTTATGATGGCGGCTTAAAAAATCTTTTGGCCAAAACAAAAGCTGCCGGCTATATGTGTGATCTGGTGATGGGAACTGTTAATGTGTGATAGGTGAGAAGAGGCATTTTTCCAAGAGAGAATGGTGGGACTGTGGACAGTTCAAGGGGTGGAGCATGGTGGTGGGGCTGGGGTGGAACCTGGGCGGAGTCTCAAGGGGGCCCAAAAAATTTTGCCAGTATGGGGCCCCGAAATTTCTAGTGGTAGCCCTGTTCCACTTGATTACATTCCAGAGGTTTTCAATTGGATTCAGGTCTGGAGATTGGACTGGCCAAGACCGGGATTTGATGTGGTGGTCCTTCATCTGCACCTTGATTGACCTAGCTGTGTGGCATGGCGCATTGTTCTGCTTGAAAAACCAGTCCTCAGAATAACCTTGTGTGCGGCTTGATTCATACGTCCTTCGCAAATATTAACCTTGTCAATACCAGACTTGTTGAAGCAACCCCTGATCAACACCTGGTCACTTAATGGTTAGACAGAGACCTGGATAGGTCTACAAGCCACAGTGTCTTGCACTCACTGTGAAATTTGACGGAGGATCAGTGATGATCTGGGGATGCTTCAGCAAGGCTGTCTGCTTTAGCTTGGCTGGTTGTCAAAAAATGGAGGAGACCCAAAGCCATTTTTTAAAATTCTTGACAACCAGCTTTGCCTAAGATGACAGCTGGGGGTTACAGCCCTCCTGTGGGTTTTTTTTAAATTATTTATTTACAGCCCTAGCGCTGGCTGATGAACACTCCCATCAGCTGCCGCCTGCTCTCGCTGTTATTAGCGGTGGCAGGCCTAGACTGATGGGAGCAGTAGTCCATGTAGTCGACGCCAGTGACCGGAGTTAAACTTTTTACCTTCGATCACAGCTGTGGGCTCACGCTGTCATTTGACAGCATATGAACCGCGGCTCTGACCGGTGGTAAAATCAGAAGCAGTGCTGGCAGCGCTGTCAAGCACATGACAGTGCGACAAATACTCGGTGTTCGAGGCCAAACACAAACAGTAGCACAGACTTCCTGGTGAAGTCTGTGTTCGGTGTCTGTGCCCGAACAGTAAGTGTTCGGTACGGATACCAAACTTTACTGTTCGGGTTTGACCATCTCTACTTATTAGTAATAATATCAATTTGTCCCTTTCCTCTATATATATCATTGCATTTGCCACAATATTACCACTTTCAAATTGTATATTAATAGAAGACATACACAGAAATCAAGACATATAAAGAAACCTATATATGTAAACATGTAGCACAATGAATTTCCTGAGCAAGCCCTCTAAGGCCTATTCCAGCGGTCGTTTTTCACATACAGTACGTGTCATATGTGAATTTTTTCTGGCAGAGCATGTACTCATTATTGTCTGTGTGGTTGATCGCATGACCGTGTATTTTGTAGTCCATTTGTCCGCAGGAAATCACGAAGACATGTCTGTTTTTGATCTGCATCATAGTTCAAAATTACCAATACAAGTCTATGAGTGTGAAAATCAGTGCACATCCCAGGTGCTGTCTGTGATTAATATTGCAATATATTTTCATAGATGAAAATCACTGACAAAGCACTAAAGGTTAAAAGTGACCCATTAATGGCTTGTTCTGACAAGTGTATAACGGTCCGTGTGCATCACGGACAGCACATGGAAAAATTATACAAATGTGCCAGTACACATGCACGACCATGGTCTGAGTTATTGACTAGAAAAATGCCATGTAAATGCCGCTCCTGCACCCATCCACAGTGTGGGCAAGCACACAAACCTGCGCATGGAGCCAGTATCATCCGCAATTTGCAGTTGCGTTTGGCTATTTCCAATAAAGCCATTTGAACCCAGCCAAAAAATTAGAAATGCAAAAAAGTGCATATGAGAAAGATGGAGATCTCACATGCTACATTTAGAGTTAGACAGACTTGTTATGGCTATTGTATGTGCATGTGTAAGTGATATGTGTGCAATTTGTACTTTGTATGAGCAGTATGTGTGCAACGTGTGCTTTGTGTGAGTGGCTTCTGTACGGTACGTTTCTATGTGTGCGGCATGTTCTTGGGTGGGGTATATATACTGTATACTTGTTTGTCTATTTCTAAGGCTGCCGTCACACTAGCAGTATTTGGTCAGTATTTTACATCAGTATTTGTAAGCCAAAGCCAGGAGTGGGTGATAAATGCCGAAGTGGCGCATGTGTTTCTATTATACTTTTCCTCTAATTGTTCCACTCCTGGTTTTGGCTCACAAATACTGATGTAAAATACTGATCAAATACTGCTAGTGTGACGGCAGCCTAACTCTCCCATCGAAGGTACAAGTATGTGAGGGCATAAGCACAGTTTTTGCACAGGGACCCCAAGAGCTCTGAGGACACTTTCATGCAAGTCAAAACTGGTCTTGCTTTTTTATTATCTCCCTGCTGTGTTCCTTCAAAAACTGTGCAAGTGTTTCCAGAAGAATTGATGTTTTTCTGCTGTTTTGAAGGCAAAGGGCCATCACACCAAATGGTGATTTCATTTAAATTTCTCTTTTTGTTCATTCACTTTGCATTTTGTTAATTGATAAAAATAAAATTATTAACTCCTTTCTGACCTTACTCGTATAGGTACATCTAAGCTATGCTTCCTCTGTTTGCTGCGGGCTCCAGTGATGAGCCTGCAACTTTTTGGGCACATGTCAGCTGATTTGATCAGCCGTCGTGTACCCCTAACTGCCACAGGTGGAATCGCGATATGCCCGCAGTTATTAACATGTTATATGGTGCTGTCAATCTCTGGATATTTTTTCACCACTTAAATAAAAAGAACCTTTACATGTTTGGTATCTATGAACTTGTAATGACCTGGAGAATCATAATGGCAAGTCAGTTTTAGCATTTAGTGAACATGGTAAAAAAAATAAAATTATAGAATTGCACTTGCAGCGCCCCAGAGTCCTGGTCGTTGCAGTATTGTCGCTCTGCCACAAGGGGGAGTGATGGTACGTCTGATGGCACTAAAGGAGTTCACCTGACCAGGTATCACAGTCACACACTACACTTCACACTCCGGCCACCAGGGGGAGCAAAAGGTTCTATGTATTAGGCCACTCCTCACACTGGTAAAACTGGGAGTCGGATAGGAAGTTAGAGAGAAGCTTACTGGGTTTTGCCCAGGTAACATCTAGTGAGAGAGCGTTGCTTGGGAAGATTCAGGGAGGTCCCTGTCGGGGGGTGGGACCCTGGCAGTGGCCTAGCACGAGACAGATCGTTACGGAGCCGTGCCTGCACCTCATTGCGGCGGCATCCTAAGAAAGGACACGAAGCGAAGTATATTGTGGAGAAGTGAGAAATGAGATCACAGCACAAAGGAGATAGAACCAGTAGGAGTCGTGCCCCGAGATCGGCAACATCCTTCTGAGGCGCGTAGCCGGCGGCCGGAATGCCGAGGAAGTAATAGACTCTACGCATTACTTTGAACTACGGCAGGGCAGTTAACTTTAGGTTGGCTGTCTCACCTTTACACCTAATGAAGACAATGGAGGCAATTGTGGGAGAGGGGCGTCTCTAGGGTCCCTATAAACTCCAGGCCTACCCCGTCATACGGGTGTGTCCTATCCAAACCATCTGGGGGACGGAGAGAGAGAACAGAAACATACATGACAGTTGTGAGGACTATCCCATGGTGCTCAGCAGGGAAGTACTACAACACACAGGCGCTAGTAGGAAGGCTACTGATTTCCACCTGCAAAGGGAACTCTGGATGTGCCTTTGGACCGGCCGGTCTCAGCCAGCCCTGTTAGCAGTGCTCTGGATTGCGGATGCCGAAGCCTTCAGTAAAAAGGTAAAGAGACTGCAACCCTGTGTCCTCGTCATTTACTGCGACGTACACCATTAACATGTACTCATCAAGGGAAGCCCTGGGGACATACTTCGCCTGTGGGAAGTTACAACATCTAGCTGCCATTCCATCACCCCAGCGGACCCCTACCACAGGTGGCTTCACGAACACTTGACAAACTCTCACCTACACCTTTATTTGGGCGCCAATTAGCAGCCAGGTCGAGCCACCGTGACACCCCTAGAACCGAGACCGAGGGACCCGGTACCGAGTACCCCGCTGCCCTGCGTCTGGGGGCCGCTCCACACTTTTTTTACAACTTCACTGCACTTCGAATTTTTTCCCTGTTTTCCAGTACATGGTATGGTAAAATCAATGATGTTGTTCAAAAGTACAACTTGTCCCGCAAAAAGCAAGTTCTCAAATAGCCATTTTGACGTAAAAATCAAAACGTTATGGCTATGGGAAAAAACTGAGATTTAGAAATAGAAAAACCCAAGGTGGTGAAGCAGAGGAGTAGCTAGGATTTGGGTTCGGGGAGGGGACTTCTGAGTGGGCCCCTAACCATGTAACCTTGATTATAACTGGGTGACACCCCTAACAGTGGAGGAGAGCCTCAGCAGATGACCAATCTGTTGCTGAAAATAATCTCTATATAAAGACCAATATTGATATTACCGCCATAATGTCAGTAGATGCCAGCCCTGCAGAACATATAAGAGATCACAGCACAGTTACAGATAATGACTTACAGCTGACGTTCTTTCTGATGGAATCGTTCACTTTTCCCGTCTTTTCCATCCGGCCCAGACCGACATGACAACTTCATGCAGCCACGACTCAGCTGCAGAGAATACAACAAAAACACATGTCACTTCTCACATTTTCAGCCCTATCACCATCTATTCCCAACCTGCACAAACTCCTCATCCTACTGATATCCCAATACTGAGCCGCTGCTGCTGCCGTATGTGACCCTATTACTGCATCTGCTGTGTGGTTCTCTTTGCCCTCTAAATTCTAAAGCAACCCTCTAGAATATAGTAATGCTGGGTGCAAGTGCCCTAGAAATCAGTGCCCACATTTGTCTCCTAAAAAAGTAATATTGCCCTGTGTGCCCCTTTGACAGTCACAGTAACCTGAGTTCCCCTATAACAATAAGTGCCCACTTTACATTTAATGCACCCCCATGGGCAGCCTCTGTATTATAATGCATCCCCATAGGCAGCCTCTATAATGCACCCCCTACAGGCAGCCTCTGTATTATAATGCACCCCCCTAAAGCAGCCTCTGTATTATAATGCACCACCATAGGCAGCCTCTGTATTATAATGCACCCCCATAGGCAGCCTCTGTATTATAATGCACTCCCGTAGGCAGCCTCTGTATTATAATGCACCCACATAGGCAGCCTCTATATTATAAAGCACCCCCATAGGTAGCCTCTGTATTATAATGCACCCCCATAGGCAGCCTCTGTATTATAATGCATCCCCTATAGGCAGCCTATGTATTATAATGCACCCCCAGAAGCAGCCTCTGTATTATGCACCCCCATAGGCAGCCTCTATTATAATGCACCCCCATAGGCAGCCTCTGTATTATAATGAACCTCCATAGGCAACGTCTGTATTATAATGCACCCCCATAGGCAGCCTGTATAGTATAATGTACCCCATAGGCAGCTTCTGTAGCATAATGTACCCCCATAAGCAGCCCCTGTATTATAATGCACCCCCATAGGCAGCCTGTATAGTATAATGTACCCCCATAGACAGCCTCTGTAGCATAATGTACTCTCATAGGCAGCCTCTGTATTATAATGCACCCCCATAGGCAGCCTCTGTAGCATAATGTACCCTCATAGGCAGCCTCTGTGTTATAATGCACCCCCATAGGCAGCATGCATAGTATAATGTACCACCATAGGCAGCCTCTGTAGCATAATGTACTCTCATAGGCAGCCTCTGTCGCATAATTTACCCCCATAGGTAGCCTCTGTATTATAATGCAACCCCATTAAAAAAAAAAAAAATACTCACCTCTCTTCCTCCTGGTTCCTGCGCTGCTCCAAGCTCCCACTCACCTCTGGACTGCGGGCCTGACATCACGCCCGCTGTCAGTGTCGGCGTTGATGACAGATGCTGACAGGGGGATGATGGGAGAGGTAGCGTAACGCTCCTTCTCTCATCAATGCGGTCAGCTGTATCGGCTAGATGCTGATACAGTTGGACCTATGATGACACCGGGCTCCCCACCGTGTGCTCAGGGGCCCCATAGCAGCCAGGTGGCTGAGCAAGGAGATCGATTCTCTCTGCTCTGCCGCAGAATGTAACTGTATCGGCGTGATGTGCACGCCGATACAGTTACAGTAGCGTAGCTCCGGGTGGGCCCCCTAAGTAGCTACGCTACTGTGGTGAAGGGGTTAAAGAGGTTGTCCGGCCTTAGTGCAAAACTGCCTAAAACGTTTGCACAGATTGACTTTTGACTCTTGTTTCCTTTGAATACACGAGAATTTGAATACCTCCATGTATCCTGCTGTAGACATTTTCGATAGGTATTCACATTTTGGCTCTTGGTATAGTGGGTGGTGTGTTGGACCAAGAAAGATGGTGAGAAGCCTGAGTCAAGCAGTCTGATGGATGAATGGAGTTAGAATTAGCAAAACTTGAAATTTTTCTTCCAGAAACAGGGCCACATCTTTCTATAGGTTGTGTCTGGTTTTGCAAATCAGCTCTGTTGATCAGAATGCTGCAAAGCAGCAATACCACAACCCATGGATCAGAAATTCAGCATGTTTTTCTAATCACAGACATCTTAATGAAATAAATGTAATGTTAAGATCTATGCTACTATAGTCAGGGGCGTAACAATTATGGTCGCAGAGGGTGCTACTGGGCCCATGGAGGAGGTGGGCCCGCTGACTCCTTTTTCAAGCCGGATGCATATTCAATTAAAATGTATTGTGGTGCAGAGAACCACCGGCTTCCTGCACAGCAATAGCAATACACGCACCTGGCCTATCAGAGGCACACAGCTGACGTCAGTGTGCCCATCACAAGTGGCCCATGACGTTGCTGCCATGCCTCAATTGCATCGGCAATAGAGGAGAAAGACGACTGCATGTTGTGGAAGTGGTGCCAGGTAAGAAGAGTCATTTATTTTTAATTGTTTTAAAAATGTGTTCGAGAAGAGGAACCAGAATGGGGGACATCATTAAAGAAAGGGGCCAGAATGGGGGACATCATTAAAGAAAGAGGCCAGGATCGTAGACTGTCATGATTCTCAATGGCGAGAGAACATAGCCCAGCATATATGAGAACTAGCTCTTGGAAGATGGAAACTATACTGACCATGAACTAAACCTGCCGCACAACTAGAAGTGGCCGGGTAGCATGCCTACGTTTTTTTATCCCTAGATGCCCAGCGCCAGCCGGAGAACTACCTAATCCTAGCAGAGGAAAAGACAGTCCTGGCTCACCTCTAGAGAAATTTTCCCAAAAGGCAGACAGAGGCCCCCACATATATTGGCGGTGATTTTAGATGAAATGACAAACGTAGTATGAAAATAGGTTTAGCAAAAATCGAGGTCCGCTTACTAGATAGAAAGAAGACAGAAAGGGCACTTTCATGGTCAGCAGAAAACCCTATCAAAACACCATCCAGAAATTACTTTAAGACTCTAGCATTAACTCATAACACCAGAGTGGCAATTTCCGCTCACAAGAGCTTTCCAGACACAGTAACGAAACAGCAGCTGTGAACAGGAACAAAATGCAAAAACACACAAGGACAAAAGTCCAACTTAGCTGGGAGTTGTCTAGTAGCAGGAACATGCACAGAAAGGCTTCTGATTACATTGTTGACCGGCATGAAACTGACAGAGGAGCAAGGTTATATAGCGACTCCCACATCCTGATAGGAGCAGGTGAACAGAGGGGATGATGCACACAAGTACAATTCCACAAGTGGCCACCGGGGGAGCCCAGAAACCAATTTCACAACAGTACCCCCCCCTCAAGGAGGGGGCACCGAACCCTCACCAGAACCACCAGGGCGATCAGGATGAGCCCTATGAAAGGCACGGACAAGATCGGAGGCATGAACATCAGAGGCAGTGACCCAAGAATTATCCTCCTGACCGTATCCCTTCCATTTGACCAGATACTGGAGTTTCCGTCTGGAAACACGAGAGTCCAAGATCTTTTCCACAACGTACTCCAACTCACCCTCAACCAACACCGGAGCAGGAGGCTCAACGGAAGGCACAGCCGGTACCTCATACCTGCGCAACAATGACCGATGAAAAACATTATGAATCGAAAAGGATGCAGGGAGGTCCAAACGGAAGGACACAGGGTTAAGAATCTCCAATATCTTGTACGGGCCGATGAACCGAGGCTTAAACTTAGGAGAAGAAACCCTCATAGGGACAAAACGAGAAGACAACCACACCAAGTCCCCAACACAAAGCCGAGGACCAACACGACGACGGCGGTTGGCAAAAAGCTGAGTCTTCTCCTGGGACAACTTCAAATTGTCCACCACCTGCCCCCAAATCTGATGCAACCTCTCCACCACAGCATCCACTCCAGGACAATCCGAAGATTCCACTTGACCGGAGGAAAATCGAGGATGAAACCCCGAATTACAGAAAAACGGGGACACCAAGGTGGCAGAGCTGGCCCGATTATTGAGGGCGAACTCCGCCAAAGGCAAAAAAGCAACCCAATCATCCTGATCCGCAGACACAAAACACCTCAAATATGTCTCCAAGGTCTGATTAGTCCGCTCGGTCTGGCCATTAGTCTGAGGATGGAAAGCAGACGAAAAAGACAAATCTATGCCCATCCTAGCACAGAATGCCCGCCAAAATCTAGACACGAATTGGGTCCCTCTGTCAGAAACGATATTCTCCGGAATACCATGCAAACGAACAACATTTTGAAAAAACAGAGGAACCAACTCGGAAGAAGAAGGCAACTTAGGCAAGGGAACCAGATGGACCATCTTAGAGAAACGGTCACACACCACCCAGATGACAGACATCTTATGAGAAACAGGCAGATCCGAAATAAAATCCATCGAGATGTGCGTCCAAGGCCTCTTCGGGATAGGCAAGGGTAACAACAATCCACTAGCCCGAGAACAACAAGGCTTGGCCCGAGCACAAACGTCACAAGACTGCACAAAGCCTCGCACATCTCGTGACAGGGAAGGCCACCAGAAGGACCTTGCCACCAAATCCCTGGTACCAAAGATTCCAGGATGACCTGCCAACGCAGAAGAATGAACCTCAGAGATGACTCTACTGGTCCAATCATCAGGAACAAACAGTCTACCAGGTGGGCAACGATCAGGTCTATCCGCCTGAAACTCCTGCAAGGCCCGCCGCAGGTCTGGAGAAACGGCAGACAATATCACTCAATCTTTAAGGATACCTGTGGGCTCAGAATTACCAGGGGAGTCAGGCTCAAAACTCCTAGAAAGGGCATCCGCCTTAACATTCTTAGAACCCGGTAGGTAAGACACCACAAAATTAAACCGAGAGAAAAACAACGACCAGCGCGCCTGTCTAGGATTCAGGCGCCTGGCAGACTCAAGGTAAATTAAATTTTTGTGGTCAGTCAATACCACCACCTGATGTCTGGCCCCCTCAAGCCAGTGACGCCACTCCTCAAAAGCCCACTTCATGGCCAAAAGCTCCCGATTCCCAATATCATAATTCCGCTCGGCGGGCGAAAATTTACGGGAAAAAAAAGCACAAGGTCTCATCACGGAGCAGTCGGAACTTCTCTGCGACAACACCGCCCCAGCTCCGATTTCAGAAGCGTCGACCTCAACCTGAAAAGGAAGAGCAACATCAGGCTGACGCAACACTGGGGCGGAAGAAAAGCGGCGCTTGAGCTCCCGAAAGGCCTCCACAGCATCAGGGGACCAATCAGCAACATCAGCACCCTTCTTAGTCAAATCAGTCAATGGTTTTACAACATCAGAAAAACCAGCAATAAATCGACGATAAAAGTTAGCAAAGCCCAAAAATTTCTGAAGACTCTTAAGAGAAGAGGGTTGCGTCCAATCACCAATAGCCTGAACCTTGACAGGATCCATCTCGATGGAAGAGGGGGAAAAAATGTATCCCAAGAAGGAAATCTTTTGAACCCCAAAAACACACTTAGAACCCTTCACACACAAGGAATTAGACCGCAAAACCTGAAAAACCCTCCTGACCTGCTGGACATGAGAGTCCCAGTCATCCGAAAAAATCAGAATATCATCCAGATACACAATCATAAATTTGTCCAAATAATCGCGGAAAATGTCATGCATAAAGGACTGGAAGACTGAAGGGGCATTTGAAAGACCAAAAGGCATCACCAAATACTCAAAATGGCCCTCGGGCGTATTAAATGCGGTTTTCCACTCATCCCCCTGCTTGATTCGCACCAAATTATACGCCCCACGGAGATCAATCTTAGAGAACCACTTGGCCCCCTTTATACGAGCAAACAAATCAGTAAGCAGTGGTAACGGATATTGATATTTAACCGTGATTTTATTCAAAAGTCGATAATCAATACACGGCCTCAAAGAGCCGTCTTTCTTAGACACAAAGAAAAAACCGGCTCCTAAGGGAGATGACGAAGGACGAATATGTCCCTTTTCCAAGGACTCCTTTATATATTCTCGCATAGCCGCGTGTTCAGGCACAGACAGATTAAATAAACGACCCTTAGGGTATTTACTACCCGGGATCAAGTCTATGGCACAATCGCACTCCCGGTGCGGAGGTAGTGAACCAACCTTGGGTTCTTCAAAAACGTCACGAAAGTCAGACAAGAATTCAGGAATCTCAGAGGGAATAGATGATGAAATGGAAACCAAAGGTACGTCCCCATGAGTTCCTTTACATCCCCAGCTTAACACAGACATAGCTCTCCAGTCGAGGACTGGGTTATGAGATTGCAGCCATGGCAATCCCAGCACCAAAACATCATGTAGATTATACAGCACCAGAAAGCGAATAACCTCCTGGTGATCCGGATTAACACGCATAGTCACTTGTGTCCAGTATTGTGGTTTATTACTAGCCAATGGGGTGGAGTCAATCCCTTTCAGCGGTATCGGAGCCTCCAATGGCTCCAAATCATACCCACAGCGTTTGGCAAAGGACCAATCCATAAGACTCAAAGCAGCGCCAGAGTCGACATAGGCGTCCGCGGTAATAGATGACAAAGAACAAATCAGGGTCACAGATAGAATAAACTTAGACTGTAAAGTGCTAATTGAAACAGACTTGTCAGGCTTCTTAGTACGCTTAAAGCATGCTGATATAACATGAGTTGAATCACCACAATAGAAGCACAACCCATTTTTTCGTCTAAAATTCTGCCGCTCGCTTCTGGACAGAATTCTATCACATTGCATATTTTCTGGCGTTTTCTCAGTAGACACCGCCAAATGGTGCACAGGTTTGCGCTCCCGCAGACGCCTATCGATCTGAATAGCCATCGTCATGGACTCATTCAGACTCGCAGGCACAGGGAACCCCACCATAACATCCTTAATGGCATCAGAGAGACCTTCTCTGAAAATCGCCGCCAGGGCGCACTCATTCCACTGAGTAAGCACAGACCATTTGCGGAATTTTTGGCAGTATATTTCAGCTTCATCTTGCCCCTGAGACAAGGACATCAAGGCCTTTTCCGCCTGAAGCTCTAAATGAGGTTCCTCATAAAGCAACCCCAAGGCCAGAAAAAACGCATCCACATTGAGCAACGCAGGATCCCCTGGTGCCAATGCAAAAGCCCAGTCTTGAGGGTCGCCCCGGAGCAAGGAAATTACAATCCTGACCTGCTGTGCAGGGTCTCCGGCAGAGCGAGACTTCAGGGACAAAAACAATTTGCAATTATTTTTAAAATTTTGAAAGTGAGATCTATTCCCCGAGAAGAATTCAGGCAAAGGAATTCTAGGCTCAGACATAGGTGCATGAACAACGAAATCTTGCAAATTTTGTACCTTTGTGGCGAGATTATTCAAACCTGTAGCTACACTCTGAAGATCCATTTGAAACAGGTGAACACAGAGCCATTCAAGGATAAGAAGGAGAGAAAGAGAGGAAGGCTGCAGTATAGGCAGACTAGCAAGTGATTCAATTAAGAGCACACTCAGAACTAGAGGAAAAAAAAAAAAAAAAAAAAAAAAAATTGTAGCAGACTTCTTTTTTCTCTCCTTTCTCAGCCAGTAATTTAACCCTTTTTTTTGGTCCGGTCAAACTGTCATGATTCTCAATGGCGAGAGAACATAGCCCAGCATATATGAGAACTAGCTCTTGGAAGATGGAAACTATACTGACCATGAACTAAACCTGCCGCACAACTAGAAGTGGCCGGGTAGCATGCCTACGTTTTTTTATCCCTAGATGCCCAGCGCCAGCCGGAGAACTACCTAATCCTAGCAGAGGAAAAGACAGTCCTGGCTCACCTCTAGAGAAATTTTCCCAAAAGGCAGACAGAGGCCCCCACATATATTGGCGGTGATTTTAGATGAAATGACAAACGTAGTATGAAAATAGGTTTAGCAAAAATCGAGGTCCGCTTACTAGATAGAAAGAAGACAGAAAGGGCACTTTCATGGTCAGCAGAAAACCCTATCAAAACACCATCCAGAAATTACTTTAAGACTCTAGCATTAACTCATAACACCAGAGTGGCAATTTCCGCTCACAAGAGCTTTCCAGACACAGTAACGAAACAGCAGCTGTGAACAGGAACAAAATGCAAAAACACACAAGGACAAAAGTCCAACTTAGCTGGGAGTTGTCTAGTAGCAGGAACATGCACAGAAAGGCTTCTGATTACATTGTTGACCGGCATGAAACTGACAGAGGAGCAAGGTTATATAGCGACTCCCACATCCTGATAGGAGCAGGTGAACAGAGGGGATGATGCACACAAGTACAATTCCACAAGTGGCCACCGGGGGAGCCCAGAAACCAATTTCACAACAGTAGACATTATTAAAGAAATGGGAAAGAATGAGGGACATTATTAAAGAAAGGAGACAGAATGGGGGACATCATTAAAGAAAGAGGCCAGGATGAGGGACATCATTAAAGAAAGAGGCCAGAATGGGGGACATCATTAAAGAAAGAGGTCAGAATGGGGGACATTATTAAAGAGGCTAGGATGGGGGACATCATTAAAGAGGTCAGAATGGGGGACATCATTAAAGAGGCCAGGATGGGGGACATTATTAAAGAAAGCGAACAAAATGGAGGACATCATTAAAGAGAGAGGCCAGGATGAGGGACATTATTAAAGAAAGGGGAAAGAATGGGGGATATTGTAAAAGAAAAGGGCCAGAATGGGGGACATCATTAAAGAAAGAGGCCAGGGTGGGGGACATTATTAAAGAAAGGGGACAGAATGGGGGACATTATTAAAGAAAGGGGTCAGAATGGGGGACATCATTAAAGAAAGAAGACAGGATGGGGGACATTATTAAAGAAAGGGTACACAATGAGTGACATTATTAAAAGGGGTCAGAATGGGGGACATCATTAAAGAGGCCAGGATGGGGGACATCATTAAAGAAAGAGGCCAGGATGTGGGACATTATTAAAGAAAGGGGGCAGAATGGGGGATATTATTAACGAAAGGGGTCAGAATGGGGGATATCATTAAAGAAAGGGGCCAGAATGAGGAGCATTATTAAAGAAAGGGGTTAGAACGGTAGTTATTATTAAAGGATGATGGACTGAGTTAAAGAATGGGGCCACCGGGAGGGACTTTATTATAGGATGGGTATGATGGGTACATAATTACTGATTGAGGCCAGAATTAGGAACATACATTATTCATTTATGGTAACAAGAGTCGAATATAATTGCTGTAGGAGGCCAATTGATGGAACAATATTACTATATGAGAGACATTAATAATATTTCCCAATGTGGCACCCTACATTATTAATTTATGGAGCCACAATATGGGATGTTCCAACTGTATCTAGTCAAAAAAGGTAAACACTATTGCAGTATGGGGGCGCTATTAATGTATGTTTTATACATTACTTGATCTTCAGAGCTTCTGTGTAAAATATCACTGGTGGTAATAATTGTGTTAGTGCTATGGTTTTTGATAATGATAAGAATAGTGCTATTATTCAGTTACTATGTGGTAGCAATATACTGTATAATTGTGGTGTTTGTTTATTGTATGTGGTATTTTTAACCTATTGATCTTTGTATTGTTAACTAACAGGACGGTGGTAATACTCGGACGCTATGTGCTAATATATGATCAATGTGTGGCGGTATTTATCCCATTTATGTGGTTTCTTATTGGTACGGTATATTACTTTTTGTACAGTAGACATGTTCTGTAACAATAGGGTGATATTTGGTAACTGTATGACTACTATTTAGAAGTATTACATGGAAAATGGTCTTACCGTTGTATTTTTTTTTTATGGTACAGGGGCCTGAGCATCTAACATGCTGTTGGGGGATCTTCAAAGGTTGCTCCGAGGTCCATTTGACTCAAGTGACACCACTGACTATAGTAGTAGTTTTCTACTGTTTGCCGTATAGGAATCCCTAAAAATATGGTACCGAACTGCCTTAACCCTACAGAGCAGCACGGTGACTCAGTGATTAGCATGGTTGCTTTGCATCACTGTGCCCTTGGTTCAAATACCACCATTGAAATATATATGTAAGGAGTTTGTATGTTCTGCGCATGTTTGTGTGGGTTTCCTCTGGGTTCTCTGGTTTATTCCCACACTCCAAAGACATACTGATAGGGAATCTAGATTGTGAGCCCCAATGGGGACAGCAATGATAATGTGTGTAAAGTGGATATGATGTGTAATATGAAGATGCTATAAACAGCGGGTGAAGTAAGTATTGAAGATGTCACCAATTTTCTAAGTAAATATATTTCTAAAGGTGCTCTTGACATGAAATTCTCACCAGATGTTGGTAACAACCCATCCAATCCACACAGACAAAGAAACAAAACCATAGATCTCCATAAATTAAGTTATGTGTGATAATGAGAAATAACACAGAGGAAACACTTACTGAAATGTATTTAATACTTCGTATAAAAGCCTTTGTTGGTGATGACAGCTTCAAGACAGCTCTTGTATGGAAAAACTAGTCGCACCTGAGGTGAGATTACACACACACAATTCTGCGTCTACGGTTTGATTTCTTTGCCTGTGTGGATTGGATTAGTTGTTACTGAGATCTGGTGAGAATTTCATGTCAATAACACCTTTAGAAATATATTTACTTAGAAATTTGGTGATGTCTTCAATACTTATTTCACCCGCTGTAAGCAAAATGCTGTGAAACGGGCAGTTTATGCAGTTCTTTCTGAACCTCCCTAATTGGTAAATTCGCTAGCCCTGTATAACATTATCATTTAGGCAAAACAATGTTTTTTGGTTGACATTTAGCACACTTATTTGAGTACCATACTATTTGGAGCTTGTATTAGGGCATGAAATAATCTTTATATACTTTATTTCTTTATACCATATGGGGAAACCATCCAACCTATAGTTGGCACAGTACTCGTCAGTGGCCGCTAGACATTGAATGTGCTGGGCTGCCGGAGCCAATCACAGTTATTGATCTGATATTGATAATCGGTTGTCAGTATCATAAAACAAGACAACCCCTTGTAATACATATGCGAATAGTAACCTTAGCTATAACTGTCTACAGTCCTTTTTAGTTTGAATTGCAAAAATATTAATCATTTTATTAAAATGCATTGTGCTTGGCTTTCTTTCATTTTATTTAATTGTTAGGTTCATTACATAATTGCATGGGGAAGTTATAGTATGTCATTCTTCCACGTGTATCTGTTTATGGCCAGTCATATTCATTTTAGAGCTATACACATTTTCAGATTCCGCGTAGTCTTATCACATCAGATAACAGGCGTGATTACTGTATGACCAGAGGCCACTGAATGCCTTACTCAGTAATGGCGTGTAACTCTAGAGCATTCCCTACATTAAGCCAAAGCCATCTAAATAATCTGCAGTGGTCACACATTTCCACACATAGGAAAGTTACCTCCTTTAACTAGGACTACTTATTACTTATTCTTTAAACAATTCCATTATATTCTATAGGGTTATACAATCAATACACAGCTTAATACATTGGTTGACACAGACAGTAATGGGCCCCTATGCAAGAACACTATATAGGCCATCCAAATGCTCATCAAAATGCATAATTCCACCTGGTATGAAGGTGAAAGTGGGTCCTCTTACCTCTTGGGCCCCTGTGCAGGTGCATTGGTTGCACCAATGATATTGAGAATACTTAGTGCATTAATTGGCTAATTCATGTGACCTATCCCAGCAACGAGAATCGCCTTAACGCAGAAGCTGGGTATACATGAATCAGCCAGTTAATGCGCTAAGTATTCTCAATTTTTCCTTTTTTCTAGAGCATTCAAATTTCATATATTTCATGTTTGTATGCTAACACTCCTGTTCACACCTGATTTCTGTTTGGAAGTGATGGTCAGTCTTTTGATATTTGCACCAATGGTATGTCCACCCATGGCGGCGTATTAAACATGGCTTACAATCTGACTTCATTGCTTTGCTCGAATCATGCATACATTTTTATATATATATATACAGTACAGACCAAAAGTTTGGACACACCTTCTCATTTAAAGATTTTTCTGTATTTTTATGACTATGAAAATTGTAAATTTACACTGAAGGCATCAAAACTATGAATTAACACATGTGGAATTATATACTTAACAAAAAAGTGAGAAACAACTGAAAATATGTCTTATATTCTAGGTTCTTCAAAGTAGCCACCTTTTGCTTTGATGACTGCTTGGATATATGGGTAACTAGTTCCCCTGTTTAACTTTACTTGGTATACCTTTTTGTGCATAGGTATGCGGCGATCTTATTAGCATTACTGATGAGCTTACATTATTGAATTGAATCGCCATATACCTGTGACACTAATATTTGTGTGTTGGCAGCATGTCTGCTGTCCATCTGATAACACTTGTTAACACTTGCTATGTTTATTACCGTCCCGGTCTGTGATCTTGGGTCACTGTTTGTATCCATGGATGTAGTCACAATTTTCTAGAAATTGTCTATTATATGGTAACATTTTATACATATGATGTGAAAATTAGATTATTTGAATTTTCAATAAATTACATGAGTTTGTTAACCCTTTGGCTATTTTTGGCTCGTGGTTCTCCTGTTCAATAGTAGTGCCCATAATGCTGTATGAAAGACTATATGGTGTCCATAATACTGTATGGAGGACTATGTGGTGCCCATAATACTGTATGGAGGACTATGTGGTGCCCATAGTATTGTTTGGAAGTCTATGTGGTGGCCATAATATTGTATGAAAGACTATGTGGTGTCCATAATACTGTATGGAATACTATGTGGTGCCCATAATACTGTATGGCCTGCTATACACTTGTTTTTACTGATTGGTCAGGTCTATTCTGTGATAAGGTGAGAACTGATCCGTTTTGCTGGTAATTATCACAATACTGTATGGAGAACTATGTGGAGACCATAAAATTGTATGGAGGACTATGTGGTGCCCATGATACAGTATAGAAGACTATGTGGTGCACATGATACTGTATGGAGGACTATGTGGTGCCCAGAATACTGTATGGAGGACTAATTGGTGCCCATAATACTGTATGGCGGACTATGTTGTGCCCATAATTCTGTGTGGAGGACTATGTGGTGCAGGTAATACTGTATGGAGGACTATGTGGTGCACATAATACAGTATGGATGACTATGTGGTGCCCATAATACTGTATGTAGGACTGTGTGGTGCCCATAGTACTGTATGGAAAACTAAATGGTGCTAATAATACTGTATGGAAGACTATGTGGTGCCCATAATACTGTATGGAGGACTATGTGGTGCCCATAGTATTGTATGGAAGTCTATGTGGTGCCCATAATACTGTATGGAATACTATGTAGTGCCCATAATACTGTATGGAAGACTATGTGGTGCCCATAGTACTGTATGGAAGACTATGTGTACCAATAATACTGTATGGAATAGTATGTGGTGCCCATAATACTGTATGGAAGACTATGTGGTGCCCATAGTATTGAATAGAAGACTATGTGGTGCCCATAATGCTGTATGAAAGACTATTGGTGTCCATAATACTGTATGGAATGCTATGTGGTGCCAATAATACTGTATGGAAGACTATGTGTTGTCCATAATACTATGTGGATGACTATGTGGTTCCCATAATACTGTATGGAGGACTATATGGTGCCCATAATACTGTATGGAAGACTATGTGGCGCCCATAATACTGTATGGAGGACTATGTGGTACCCATACTACTGTATGGAGGACTATGTGGTGCCCATAGTACTGTATGGAAGACTAAGTAGTGCTAATAATACTGTATGAAAGACTAAGTGGTGCCAATAATACTGTATGGAAGGCTATGTGGTGCCCATAATACTGTATGGAGGACTTTGTGGTGCACATAGTATTGTTTGGATGTCTATATGGTGCCCATAATATTGTATGAAAGACTATGTGGTGTCCATAATACTGTATGGCCTGCTATACACTTTTTTTTCCTGATTGGTCAGGTCTATTCTGTGATTAGGTGAGAACTGATCTGTTTTGCTGGTAATTATCACAATACTGTATGGAGAACTATGTGGAGACCATAAAACTGTATGGAGGACTATGTTGAGCCCATAAAACTGCATGGAGCCCATGATACAGTATAGAGGACTATGTGGTGCACATAATACTGTATGGAGGACTATGTGGTGCCCAGAATACTGTATGGAGAACTTATTAGTGCCCATAATACTGTATGTAGGACTATGTGGTGCCCATAGTACTGTATAGAAGACTATGTGGTGCACGCAATACTGTATGGAGGACTATGTGGTGCACATAATACAGTATGGATTACTAAGTTGTGCCAATAATACTGTATGGAAGACTATGTGGTGCCCATAATACTGTATGGAGGACTATGTGGTGCCCATAGTATTGTATGGAAGTCTAATACTGTAGGAAAGACTGTGTGGTGGCCATAATACTGTATGGAAGACTATATGGTGCCCATAATACTGTATGGAAGGCTATGTGGTGCCCATAATATTGTATGAAGGACTATGTGGTGCCCATAGTACTGTATGGAAGACTATGTGGTGTCCATAATTCTGTATGGAGGACTATCTGGTGCCCATAATACTGTATGGAAGACTATTTGGTGCCCATAATACTGTATGAAGGACTATGTGGTGCCCATAGTACTGTATGGAAGACTATGTGGTGTCCATAATACTGTATGGAGGACTATGTGGTGCCCATAATACTGTATGGAGGACTATATGGTGCCCATAATACTGTATGGAAGACTATGTGGTGACCATAATACTGTATGGAGGACTATGTGGTCCCCATACTACTTTATGGAGGACTATGTGGTGCCCATAGTACTGTATGGAAGACTAAGTGGTATTAATAATACTGTATGAAAGACTAAGTGGTGCCAATAATACTGTATGGAAGACTATGTGGTGCCCATAATACTGTATGGAAGACTATGTGGTGCCCATAATACTGTATGGAGGACTATATGGTGCCCATAATACTGTATGGAAGACTATGTGGTGCCCACAATACTGTATGGATGACTATACAGTCCGGTCTAAAATGAAAAGTCTGCAGTCACTGTGTGACTGAAGACTTTCGAATCCCACCAGTGCATACACTATGTGCTGCAAGAATTTGCCAGTTTCTGAGCTATTGTAGAATTTACATTAGATATCATTCATGTAACATAAGACATAAGTAAAATCTTTGGCATTTTACTATACCTATATTTCTCTGCTGTATCTGTGCAGTATGAATCGTGGTATGCGTTAAAGAGACCAACTGAGACTCTTTTGCATGGGTCCACGAAAACCTGAAACTGGCCCTGTCGGCATCCATGAAAACACTGAGGAGCAGGCCTTCCTGAGTAGAGTCAGGTCTTTGTAGCCACTGGTCATCCTTTTGAAAGATGCATTCTTCCAAACAGCTGTATTAGCTGTCCCTGGGGAAAACATGTCCTTTGCTCAGATGTACTTGTAGATAATCGATGGTTTCCACAATTTGCCTTCAGTTTGTCCAGCTGGTGTGTCCTCAAAAACTTGAGAACATAGCTGCCACTGTTATAGGAGTAGATGCTGCCCCATTAGTTCCAGCTGAGCCTCCTCTGAAGCAGCAGAAGAAAGGAGCAGGACATGGACCAGCAGATCGAATTACATCAGCTATCAGCTACTCAGCCAAACCAGATCTCCACTTTGCACTGACGAGGGGCAGTACCCCGAAACACGGTGTCTGCAAATTGAGATTCTGGTTTGGCTATTATCCTAAGTCATGTGACAAGGTTCCTTAAAGAGTCGACATTGACTGTTAGGATTGCTACCTCCAATAGGTGGCACTAGAGTTCTAGTCCTCTTCCTCTCTGAACAGACAATTTGCATATTTCCCAGAGGAGCATTGTGGCTTTAAGTCTCCTCACCTCGACATGCTTATCATGTCACTCTCCGCAAGGAGAAATGATACTTCTTGGATCCCGGTCAGACGCCTCTCAATCAGCCAAACCAGATCTCTACTTTGCACTGACGAGGGGCAGTACCCCGAAACACAGTGTCTGCAAATTGAGATTCTGGTTTGGCTATTATCCTAAGTCATGTGACAAGGCTCGTTAAAGGGTCGACATTGACTGTTAGGATTGCTACTTCCAATAGGTGGCACTAGAATTCTAGACCTCTTCCTCTCTGAAGAGACAATTTGCATATTTCCCAGAGGAGCATTGTGGCTTTAATTCTCCTCACCTCGACATGCTTATCATGTCACTCTCCGCAAGGAGAAACGATACTTCTTGGATCATCTACTCCTGTAATACAGTCACAAACAATGGAGGCTCCCAGCAGATAGAAATGTAGGAAACTCCTTACCCACCCTTATAGGGCTCAACTTACTCACTTTTTTTGAGCCCTGAACAAAATTAAAGTTCTAATAATGGGCCGACTAATCATGTTATAGAGTGGCCAGAGTTGCTCTATGTATAAAAGCCTTGGCAGTACCACATTACTCAGTGCATGAGTTTTTCCTTCAATAATAAGCTGTTTTAGGCTTCACAGTCTTGGCATTTGACTGACTTTGGAGAAGAAATCTAGCCAAAACTTCAGGGCTGTTCTGTCATTCTAAATCCAGACTCACAGGAAATTGGTAAAGACCAGATGAGTGGAGAAAGGTTCAGAAGTCAGAGCAACTTCACAAGCAGCATAGCCTTTGACTTCCCAAAGTTGAGCTTAGGCCAAATTTATATGAGAGGAATTGCCAAGTACTAATAAGTATAGTGATATCATCCAAATATACTGTAGGGAGCACTTGCTCACTTTCTTCTTTCGACCCGGTATGATAATCTCTCTGGCCTCCGATTTTACTAGTTAAATTCTGCCAATAGATTTAGATAGCCTTTGACTTTAGAGAGAACAGGACATGTTCTTTCTTCCAATTATTCACTGACACTGTGCTGAAAATATCAAAGTACATCATGTTAACATAAAAGTGAAATGTTTCCCTAGTCCAATACTTTGAAGCATCCTGAACATGTACTTGTGAGGAACACACTCAAATGCCTTCTCTTGGTCAAGACTAACTACATCTTGGACAGGTAATGGTCCTTGATGCTTTGCAGAGGTTCCCTAGTGAGGACTAGGGTGTCTGTTTGTAGCAGCGAGGAGTACCACAAGCATGACCTGCGCTTGATAAACTCTGTGTGGATAATCTGCAGAGTGGATCATCGGTGCATTGGCTGCTTGTCAGAAAAGCCAAGCTTAAACAGAGTCATTGGTTCCTCTGACTTATCTGTGAATTGAAAATAATTTTTTTCTGCCTCCCTCTACAATATACGATATCAGGCAGGGAATTTTAAATATTTCACCAGTTGAACCCCAACGATGTGACACATATCACCTATCCAGTGGAGATTTCATATTTACATATCTTCACATGTACTTTGCGATGTGTTGCTCTGACCGATGTTTATTCGGATGTTACTTTGACATATACCACCCACCTAAACATTATTTCACGTCACGTAAACCCCTTCATGGAAACTATCTTCTCTAATGTCCTCTTCAGCTCAGTAATCCACCCTTCCACCGTATCAAATTTGTTCAGAAACAGTTTAAAATGCATAATAAAGAAATCTAGGTGTTTACTCAACTGTACATATTACAAATATACATGTATAGACAGACACACACAGAAAAGGACACACAGTAGACCTGCATGACTTTCTTTGAATTTGCTCTACAGTAACCGCTGAACTTGGACTATAGTCGCTATGTAGTATACTTGCATGAGAGTTTAAGCACACACCTCAGAGACCTTCAAATTATCTACTATTACAACTCTTTGCTTACTCTGGAAACTCATCAAATACCTATGGACTACGGTCAAGGTCATTTCTGCAATGGTCTAGGATGATTTTTTTTTTCTTTTAATTTTTACAGATACCTGTGTGAGCTACAAAAGCAAGCATGCCATTGGTGGAAAGGTTAATTAATACCTTTTTCATGGTTACTAGAGTTCAATACTCAAACAGCCCCTTTTAGTTTTGGGTCTATATATATGGCATCCACCATCCTGTAGCATCAGTGCTCTTGGCTTTTAGCTAAAAGTGTGCTCCACATTCCTGCCCATATCAAGGCTATACCCGAGAAGATGCTGACTATTTCACTGATATGGGGATTAGTTGTGGCTTTGTGCTGTTTCTTCTGGCTTATCGTTGGCATTAGAAGACGGTAAGAAACAAATTATTTTTTTTAATTATTTTACTTATAGTAATATATTTTTTTATATATAATGATTACATGCTTTGTACCAAATGATTAGATAGAAATTAACACTTTTGTCATCTGTTTTAAGATGCAATAAAAATAGTTAATTCATCTATAAATTATTTATTAAAATAAATAATAAAAAAAATGTAAAAAGGTATGTAAGTGCCAATAACTGAGTGTCCACCTTTATCAAATATTTGACTTCAGCTGTTTAGTTGACCCTCTGTGTAATGGTCAGTACAACTTGTATTTGGCCAGAAAAAAGCAAGTTAAGTAAATAATGGCTTAGTAACCCAGCAATATCAACATTCAATGTGATTATATAGGTCACTGAGCTAATATATACATGTATATATTTGTTTCTTTCATTTTAGGCAACCAGGAGAGCCACCCCTGGAAAATGGATTAATTCCCTACCTCGGATGTGCCTTGCAATTTGGTGCCAACCCTCTAGAGTTTCTCAGATCAAGGCAGAAAAAATACGGAGACGTCTTCACCTGCAAAATTGCTGGAACATTTGTCCATTTTGTGACTGACCCATTTTCCTTTAATGCAGTAATGCGTCATGGTCGACACTTCGATTGGCAGAAATTCCACTATGCAACATCTGCCAAGGTAAAGTATGAGATAACGACTTATTTTACAGTGCAATATTCTAGTATCAGATAGTAACCATTTGAATGTTATCTTAAGAAACCATGTAGTTATATTGTAACAACTCATTGATTGTAAATGCTAGCCTTTCATACACTTACGAAAAATTACAATTCTTTATTGGGAATAAATATTTCAGAATTTATTAAATATTCTATAGCTCGAGAGAAATTTGTAACTGCTCGTCTAGATCAAAGTTGGAAATATTTTTATATTTCATTATTTTCGTACAGCAATCATCCTATAGAAGCACCCAAAGCTTCTGCGTAATTTGGCATCATTCATGTTCATCGTTCAGTGGGCATGTGTCAATGCAATCATTAGTGACTGCGTATAGTCCCAGTTGATTCTTTATACTCATGTTGCAGTATTGCTTTTGAGTATTTTTGCTTTTTCTTTATTGTCATCCTTATTGTATATTAATTAGATTTGCTTTTGAGCATTTTTGCTTTATTATTATACTTATTGTACTGTATATTAATTAGATTTGCTTTTGAGTATTTTTACTTTATTTTCATATTTATTTTATATTACGGTAATTAGATTTGATTTTGAGTATTTTTGCTTTACTGTCATCCTTATTGTAATTTTAATATTTTTTTTAGTATTTTTGCTTTATTGTCGTTCTAATTGTATAATATTTAGATTTGCTTTTGAGCATTCTTGCTTTATTCTCGGCCTTATTGTATTATAATTAGATTTGCTTTTGAGTATTTTTTTTCTTTATTCTCATCCTTATTGTATATTAATTAGGTCTGATTTTGAGTATTTTTGCTGTATTTTCATTGTAGTTTTATATTAATTAGATTTGCTTTTGAGCATTTTTGCTTTGTCTCTCTAGTTGTCCATATTGTTTATTAATTAGAATAAACTGTGTTCTTTACCAGGCATTTGGACACAGCAGCATGAATCCCGTTGATGGTAGAACCACTGAGAATATACACGAAACCTTTAATAAGACAATGCAGGGAGATGCGCTGGATGCCATCATAACTGCCATGATGGAGAATCTTCAACACGCAATGATGCAGACTGTTTCATCCAAAGCAAGTGAATGGAAAAACGATGGTCTCTACGCCTTCTGTTATCGAGTGATGTTTGAGTCCAGTTACTTGACACTTTTTGGCAAAGAGTTAAATGATAAGAACGATAAGAGTCTAGCTAGACAGGAAGCACAAAGAGCACTCATACTCAACGCCATTGAAAACTTCAAAGAATTTGACAAGATTTTCCCCGCTCTAGTAGCAGGTCTCCCCATACATGTCTTCAAATCAGCTCATAATGCCAGGGAGAAACTAGCAAATGGTCTTCTCCATGAAAAACTTAGGGAAAGAATCAACCTCTCAGACATTGTCACCCTTAGGATGTATTTGAATGACACCGTTTCCACCCTAAATGATGCAGATAAGGCAAAGACCCACTTGGCGCTCCTCTGGGCATCTCTCGCCAACACCCTTCCTGTAGCTTTCTGGTGTGTTTTTTACCTCCTTAGGTAAGACTGCTTTCCTATAAATACTGCTTCCTTATTGCTCTCCTTGTACCATCCACATCTTATATAATATCTGCTCGTTTCTGAATAATAACGTTTTATTATTATTAAACAGATGCCCAAAAGCTATGAAGGCAGCCGCTGATGAAATCAGCCAGGTTTTGGAAAACGCTTCTCAGAAAGTGACCTTTGACAAGCACATTTTTCTGAATCGCCATCAACTGGATGATATGCCCGTTTTAGGTAAGTTTTACACCTGTGATAGGTTATCATGCTTTTCTGAGTCTGTTATTAAAACAATCCCTAAATTATATTTCCTCTTGTCATTTCTTATACAGACAGCATAATCAAGGAATCAATGAGGCTATCCAGTGCATCTCTCAATGTCAGAGTGGCCAAGGAGAATTTTACCCTACAACTGGAAGACAAAGGGGCATATTCCATCCGTAAAGATGACATTGTTGCTTTCTACCCACAGACTGTTCACCTGGATCCTGAAGTATATGAGAACCCTTCTGTAAGTATTACATTGTATATTTCCAAACCATTATTTGAGTTCCGGTACCATATATCTTTCCATTTAACATTGGATATTTATAGAAAATGTGACCATATTGGCCCCTTGTTCTAAACAGGGTATATAAAGAAAAAGTAAAGGCGCTGTACACATTAGATAAAACTGAGCCAAACAATTAAACAATTTTCATACATCTAATGTGTATGGGATCCTACTTACTCTCTCTCCAGATAATGTCTGAGAAGATAAGGACTGGGCTGTTTTAATTTTTTTCAACCAATGCTTTCGTTATGCAGGCAGATCAGATAAACCTCTGCCAGATGACCCTGGCAGCGGCTTATGTTCTCCCCGTAGAGAACACATGAACACTCGGCTGAGCTGAACATTCATGTGTATGGGCGAATCAGGAGACAGCTGTTGGTTGAATGAATGTTCTTTTTTATGAATATCAGATTTGTCCTTATGTTCCTATTTGTTTGTGAATATCAGATTTGTCCTTATGTTTCTATATCTTTATTTTTCAGACATTTAAATATGATCGGTACCTGGATGACAATGGCAAAGAAAAGACAGATTTTTACCTTAAAGGAAAGAAATTAAAATATTACTACCTACCATTTGGATCTGGGAAAACCAAGTGTCCTGGACGACAATTTGCAGTGCATGAGATCAAACAGTTGGTGACTCTGATGATTTCTTACTTTGAGATGGACCTTGTGGAAAAAAATGTGAAATCCCCACCCTTAGATCAGTCCCGTGCAGGCCTTGGCATCTTACAACCAACCCATGACGTTGATTTCAAATACAAACTAAAAGTCTACTAAATTTATGTGATCAAAGTAGATAATTACAGAACTCGTCAGGTGCCAGTGCCCTGCAGAACACACCGATGACTATTGTAAGATATCTTCCAAGCGGTCATGGAACCCAGCGTTTTACTTGCCGTATTAATTCTCATGAATATAAATGAGGATGTACACAACATATTTCTTACATAATGTGTTGTACGAGAAGCAGAAAAGAGCACTCACCATCCGAAGAAAGTTTTCAGTCTTTATTGTGGCATTAAAAAATAGCAAGGTCCCACGGGAGAACGAAGGTGTCAGGAGACGACGGCCGTTTCGCGCTGCTGCGCTTCTAGAGACCCGTAGAAGCGCAGCAGCGCGAAACGGCCGTCGTCTCCTGACACCTTCGTTCTCCCGTGGGACCTTGCTATTTTTTAATGCCACAATAAAGACTGAAAACTTTCTTCGGATGGTGAGTGCTCTTTTCTGCTTCTCGTACAACACATTGGACCTCGGCTTTTTTTCTTGGAGCACCCCAATCCCTAGTACTGGCGTGAATAACGCATAACAAGCTTGCTTTACCCTGTGCCTCTGATTTAACCAGCTGTTAGTGCGGACACTTTTTTCTGTTTGGTTATATTTCTTAGATAAGCAGGGACATGATATATACTCTCCATTATTTCACGCAATAAAAGTTGTATATTCATCATAAAATAGAAGGTTGAGTTAATGTGAAATATACGAAGCAGTCACTAAAGAGCTGGAAAGGGTTTTCGTCACATAACCATTATGGAGTCATGACAGCGATGAATACTTCCTTGGGGGTCCATCGGGTTTTCATTTTTGTTTCATGCTGCAGACTACACAATTCTGGCCATAAAAATTGGAAACCTGACAGCGCCTTTTGGAGTTGGTAAAATGATGTATATTTTGTAGGTATCTTTTTAAATTGTGTACTGTGAGACATGATTTTGTGTTATAGCTATAAATGTTTATAGTGTTTTAACTATAAATCCCATTGTACATAATAATTGTTGATTTCATATTTCGGAAATCTTCCTCTATTCAATGACTTAATGAATGGATCTGCTGTATATACTATCTGTGTGCTACATTTCAATGACTATTACACAACAGGGTACTGTATTATAAAATGTTGTCATTTGTATAAAAAATATGCCTGTTATATACAAACTTTGGACTTATGTCTGTTCTGTAATACAATTACTTATAAATAAACTAATTTGCTGTTTTTAATACATGCATTTCATTATTGGAATCATTGTTGTGATCTGGAGCAACTTATATGACAGCAAGAACTGAGCACTTTATGAAGGGAACACATACTGACACAGGAAAAAGATGCATCTTTCTCTATATGTGAAGACCTGAATCTGGAGCACAGCTACAGCTACAGAGTGTGCACAGGTAGCATTTGCATCCAGGTCCTTTGAGGTGTAGATAGTGGCATACAGGCATCACACTTTAAACTATATCTACATTAAAGATGCAGATCCAGTTGAAAACAATAATAGAACAGGGAGCCACCAGCTTGCTCCTCCATCATTCTCCACTGCCATCTTAGCACACTGGGCCTGATGACTCACTACATTGCCCCATTGTGCAGGGCTTCAGACCAAAAAATGCGGATACTAGTACAGTGGGGGCACAGGGAGAAGTGAGTATTCTTATTTTAAATCATTGTGGGGGTCATTATCCTATTTAGAGCTCTGTGTGTGGGTCCATTATCCTATTTGGAGAGCAATATGGGGGTCAATATCTTATTTGTAGGGCTATGTGGGGGCAAGTATTCTGTTTGGAGGGCTATGTAGCAGCCAGTATTCTAATTGGTGGGCTGCGTGGAGGCTGTTATCCTATTTGGAGGACTATGCGAGGACCAGCATCCGATGTGGTGGGCTGTGTGGAGGCCACTATCCTATTTGGGGCACTAGGTGGGGGCCAATATCTTATTTGGAGGGCCATGTGGATGCCATTATCCTATTTGAAGGGCTATGTGGGGGCCATTATCCTATTTGGAGCTCTATACGAGAAGACATTATCCTATTTAGAGGCCTATGTGAGGGGTCATTATCCTATTTGGAAGGCTATGTGGAGGCCATTATCCTATTTGAAGGGCTATGTGGGGGCCATTATCCTATTTGGAGCTCTATACGAGAAGACATTATCCTATTTAGAGGCCTATGTGGGGGCCATTATCTTATTTGGAAGGCTATGTGGAGGCCATTATCCTATTTGGAAGGCTATGTGGAGGCCATTATCCTATTTGGAGCTCTATGTGAGAAGGCATTATCCTATTTAGAGGGCTATGTGGGGGGCCATTATCCTTTTTGGAAGG
This sequence comes from Ranitomeya variabilis, assembly GCF_051348905.1. NCBI lineage: Eukaryota > Metazoa > Chordata > Amphibia > Anura > Dendrobatidae > Ranitomeya > Ranitomeya variabilis. The sequence goes on along the minus strand of NC_135237.1, from coordinate 459,312,544 downwards.
TTATGTGCTGGCCATTATCCTATTTGGAGGACTATATGGGGGCTATTATGATTGGAGGGCTATGTGGGGACAATTATACTCTTTGGAGAGTCATTATACAGTGCAGAAGGTTTGTGAGGTACATCCTACTGTGTGTAGGTTTATGTGAGAGCCAGTATACTTTTTGGATGACTATGTGGGGAACCATTATATTGTTTGGAGGGCGAATGGGGGTCATTATACTATGTGTGAGCCATTATACAGTGTAAATTGTTGTGTGGGATCCATCATACTGTTTGAAGTGTTGTGCTGGGGTTATCATAGTGTTTAGAGGGCCTTCATACTGTATGGAGGTCCATTATACGGTATGAAAAACTGTGTGGGTGTCATCATATAGTGTGGAGGGCTGTGTCGGGACAATCATACTTTGTTGGGGTTACTGTGGGTGTATCACTCTTTTAGGCGGGGGTATAATATGGCCATCATACTGTGCATATGGAGGATCACAGCTAGTCACCGATAGCTGCTACTGCGCAGGCGCGGGCAGTGCCATCTTAGAGGAGCAATTTTTTTTTTATTCTCCAGTAAGATGGCGCCGCCGGCGCATGCGCAGTAGCAGCTATCGGATCACAGCTTTAGACACCAATAGCTGCTATTGCGCAGGTATGGTGGGTGCCATTTTCAATTTTTTTATCCAAGCTGGATAACATCAACAAAATCTATTATTGGCAGGTTAGGTATTCATTATGCAAACTAGGGGGCAGGTCAGTGAGGGATCAGTGACTGGTCAGCAGGCTGCAAAATGAAAATCTAATCAGAGCACCACATACACCAACCCCGCCATATGTCACGAGAATCTCATTAACTACAAACTGAAAATAATGATTAAAGAACAACTGTAAGATGGATTTCATCAACCCAGGTATAATTTTAATCAGTATAATGGCACCGACCTGACACTGCGTGTAGGTTACTGTGCACAATCCTGCTGACAGGTTCCCTTTAAGGAATTCATATACTCAATGACTATACCAAGGGATACTCTCTGGGAAGATATGCATTAAATAATGTATAGCACTGTTTGTTTATTAAATAGCATCACTATTGGTATCTATAGAGCTGTCCTTGATTATATAGCAATTTTTCTTGTTATATAGCACTATCCGTTATTACATAGGGTACCCTATTTATGCATTGTGCTCTCCCTTAGTGCATTTCATTTTCTTTTATTATGTAGAGCCCCATCCCTTGTTACATAGCACCCTTTCTATTATGTGTAGAGCTATCCTTTATTACATAGCATCCACTCTAGTTGTGTATAGTGCTGTCCCATTTTTATGTAGTGTCATCTGTGGTTATCTATAGGGCTTTCGATAATTACGTAGCTTACTCTCTGGATATTTAGAGCACACTTTCTTTATTACATAGTGTCCTCTCTTGTTATATATAAAAATGACTGCTACTGGTTGACAACGTGACCAGACCAGTGGATTAGCTTTCTCTGATAGAAAAGCATATTCCCATATACAATGGCTATAAAAAGTGTCCACACTCCTGTTAAAATGCCAGGTTTTTATGATTAAAAAAAAATCATTCCAAGAAGAAGAATTTCCAAACTTTTTCCACCTTCAAGGTGACCCTTCATCTGCACAATTCAATTGAAAAATAAACTGAAATATTTTCAGGTGGAAAAAGAACTAAAGTAGTGTGGTTGTACAAAATGGACACACTTAAACTAATAAATACAGATGCTTCTCACAAAATTAGAATTAGAAAAGTTAATTTATTTCAGTTCTTTACTACAAAAAGTGAAACTCATATATAGAGTCACTACAAACAGAGTGATCTACTTCAAGTGTTTATTTCTGTTAATGTTGATGTTGATGATTATGGCTTACAGACAATGAAAACCCAAAAATCATTATCTCATTAAATTAGAATAATTAACAAAAAACATCTCCAAAGGCTTCCTAAGCGTGTAAAAAGGTCCCTTAGTCTGTTTCAGTAGCTCCACAATTATGGAGAACACTGCTGACAGATATCCAGAAGATTGTCATTGACACACTCCACAAGGAGGGTAAGCCACAAAAGGTCATTGCTAAAGAATCTGGCTGTTCAGAGTGCTGTATCCAAGCATATTAATGGAAAGTTGAGTGGAAGGAAAAGGTGTGGTAGAAAAAGGTGCACAAGCAACCGGGATAACCACAGCCTTGAAAGGATTGTTAAGAGCAGGTCATTCAAAAATTTGGGGGAGATTCACAAGGAGTGGACTCCTGCTGGAGTCATTGCTTTAAGAGTCAGCACACACATCCAGGACATGGGCTACGATTAACCTCTGTTCTGCCAAAAGAAATAAACACCATTTAAAAAGAAGGTGAAATGCTTCTTTCAGTGCAGGAGTAGGAGCAATCAGACGCTGCTCTCTTCTGGCTCCTCACTGTTGCGGTAATCAAATCTGACTTTCAGGTTGCTGCTGGGAATAATGTTGTCAGTGTATTACTCGACTCATATGGACTGACTATAAAACATACAGAACCGAAGATAAATTAGATTTTACAGACAAAAATATTAGTAAACATTCTTTCCTGTATAATGAATTGTATATAAGGCAAAATTAAAAAGAGAAATAATAAAACATCCTCCTCCATCCCTTAATAGTCGCGACATCGCTCACTGTATTTTCCCGTCACCTATGACTACAGTCAGGGCCGCCATAATGCCCTGACTGGAGTATAGGGCCCGATGACGAAATGGGGCCTGCATTAGACCCCGTCTGTTCTGGTCATTGGGCCCCAGCGGCAGGCTTCTGCTGGTGCAGTAACTGACCCACGTCCGGGCCCACATGACAATAGTTAAAAGCTGCCAACCAATCGGAGGCTGGAAGCTGGCGTCAGCGCGCACGTTGCCGGCGTATGACGTCATTGCCATTCTCCGGTGAGAGCGTGTCTGGACTGCGTTGAGTTTTTTTTTTTTATTGAAAGCAGCACGGGGGCAGGATGGGAGACATGGGGGCAGAATGGGAGACACAGGGGGAAGAATGGAGATACAGGGGGCAAGAATGGAGACACAGGGGGCAAGAATGGAGACAAAGGGGGCAAGAATGGAGATGCAGGGGGCAGAATGGGAGACACGGGGGCAGGATGGGAGACACAGGGGGAACAATGCAAACATGGGGAAGAATGGAGATACAGGGGGAAGAATGGAGACACATGGGGATGTATGGAGACACGGGGAACAATGGAGATATAGGGGGAAGTATGGAGACACAGGTTGAAGTATGGAGACACAGGAGGAAATATGGAGATACAGGGGGAAGAATGGAGACACGGGGAAGAATGGAGACAGGGAGCAGGATGGAGACACGGGGCAGGATGGAGACAGATTGGGCAGTATCATGGGGCAGGATGGAGACAGATGGGGCAGGATCATGGGGCAGGATGGAGACAGATGGGGCAGGATGGAAACAGATGGGGCAGGATGGAGACAGATGGGAAAGGAGGGGTGTACTCCTTTCTGCTGAACCCTGTATATATACACGATGTTCCAAATTATTATGCAAATTACATTTTTCTCGGATTTTCTTAAATGGTCGGTGCAAATGACAGTCAGTCTAATCTAAGTCATCACCCGTTAGAGTATACATCAAATTTTATTTAAGAAACCTCCCAATGATAACAGTATAATCTCCAAAATGAATAAAAACTCAGAATGCACTGTTCCAAATTATTAGGCACAGTAGAATTTCTAAACATTTGATATGTTTTAAAGAGCTGAAAATGCTCATTTGTGGAATTTGCATTGCAGCATTAGGAGGTCACATTCACTGAACAAAGAAGCTATTCAACTCCAAAACTCCTAACAGGCCAAGTTACATGTTAACATAGGAACCCTTCTTTGATATCACCTTCACAATTCTTGCATCCATTGAACTTGTGAGTTTTTGGAGAGTTTCTGCTTGTATTTCTTTGCATGAAGTCAGAATAGCCTCCCAGAGCTGCTGTTTTGATGTGAACTGCCTCCCACCTTCATAGATCTTTTGCTTATTGATACTCCAAAGATTCTCTATAGGGTTGAGGCCAGGGGAAGATGGTGGCCACACCATGAGTTTATCTCCTTTTATGCCCATAGCAGCCAATGACTCAGAGGTATTCTTTGCAGCATGAGATGGTGCATTGTCATGCACGAAGATGATTTTGCTCCTGAAGACACATTTCTGCTTTTTATATCATGGAAGAAAGTTGTCAGTCAGAAACTCTATATACTTTGCAGAGGTCATTTTCACACCTTCAGGAACCTTAAATGGCCCTACCAGCTGTTTCCCCATGATTCCGGCCCAAAACATGACTCCTCCACCTCCTTGCTGACGTCACAGCCTTGTGGCCATCCACCAACCATCCACTACTCCATCCATCTGGACCATTCAGGGTTGCTCGACATTCATCAGTAAACAAGACTGTTTGAAAATTAGTCTTCATGTATGTGTGGGCCCACTGCAACAGTTTCTGCATGTGAACACTGTTTAGGGGTGGCTGAATAGTAGGTTTATGCACCACAGCAAGCCTTTGAATGATCCTATACCTTGAGGTTCGAGGGACTCCAGTGGCACCAGCAGCTTCAAATAACTGTTTGCTGCTTTGTAATGGCATTTTGGCAGCTGCTCTCTTAATCCAATGAATTTTTCTGGCAGAAACCTTCCTCATTATGCCTTTATCTGCATGAACTATTTCTGTGATCTGTTTCAGTGACAAATCTCTTCACAGTATGATGATCACTCTTAAGTTTTCGTGAAATATCTACAGTAATGTTTTCATACCTTGTCCAAGGCATTGCACTATTTAACGCTTTTCAGCAGCAGAGAGATCCTTTTTATTTCCCATATTGCTTGAAACCTGTGGCCTGCTTATTAATGTGGAACATCACTTTTAGGTAGTTTTCTTTTACTTAGAATCACCTGGAAAACTAATTATCACATGTGTTTAAGATTCATTTCAGTGATCCATTGAGCCCCGAGACACAATACCATTCACAAGTTTATTTGAAAAGCAAAACAATTAAATCTAGTTGACACTTAAATCCAATTTGCATAATAATTTGGAACACAGTGTATATATGTGCATTATTATTAGGCAAGTTGTATTTTGATCACATGATACTTTTTATACATGTTGTCCTACTCCAAGCTGCTCAGGCTTGAGAGCCAACTACCAATTAAGTAAATCAGGTGATGTGCAACTCTGTAATGAGGAGAGGTGTTGTCTAATGACATCAAAACCCTATATAACGTGTGCTTAATTATTAGGCAACTTCCTTTCCTTTGGCAAAATGGGTCAGAAGAGAGATTTGACCGGCTCTGAAAAATCCAAAATTGTGAGATGTCTTGCAGATGGATCCAGCAGTCTTGAAATTGCCAAACTTTTGAAGAGTGATCACCGAACAATCAAGCGTTTCATGGCAAATAGCCAACAGGGTCGCAAGAAGCGTTTTGGGCAAAAAAGGCGCAAAATAACTGCCCATGAATTGAGGAAAATCAAGCGTGAAGCTGCCAAGATGCCATTTGCCACCAGTTTTGCCATATTTTAGAGCTGCAACATTACTGGAGTAACAAAAATCACAAGGTGTGTGATACTCAGGGACATAGCCAAGGTAAGGAAGGTTGAAAAACAACCACCTTTGAACAAGAAACATAAGATAAAACGTCAAGACTGGGCCAAGAAATATCTTAAGATTGACTTTTCAAAGGTTTTATGGACTGATGAAATGAGTGACTCTTGATAGGCCAGATGGATGGGCCAGAGGCTGGATCAGTAAAGGGCAGAGAGCTCCACTCTGACTCAGACGCCAGCAAGGTGGAGATGGGGTACTAGTATGGGCTGTATCATCAAAGATGACTTGTGGGACCTTTTCGGGTTGAGGATGGAGTGAAGCTCAACTCCCAGACCTACTGCCAGTTTGTGGAAGACGACTTTTTCAAGCAGTGGTACTGGAAGAAGTTGGTATCGTTCAAGAAAAACATGATTTTCATGCAGGACAATGCTCCATCACATGCCTCCAACTACTCCACAGCGTGACTGGCCAGTAAAGGTCTCAAAGAAGAAAAAATAAAGACATGGCGCCCTTGTTCACCTGATCTGAACCCCATAGAGAACCTGTGGTCCCTCATAAAATGTGAGATCTACAGGGAGGGAAAACAGTACACTTCTCGGAACAGTGTCTGGGAGGCTGTGGTGGCTGCTGCACGCAATGTTGATCATAAACAGATCAAGCAACTGACAGAATCTATGGATGGAAGGCTGTTAAGTGTCATCATAAAGAAAGGTGGCTATATTGGTCACTAATTTTGGGGGGTTTCGTTTTTGCATGTCAGAAATGTTTTTTCCATATTTTGTGCGGTTATATTGGTTTACCTGGTGAAAATAAACAAGTGAGATGGGAATATATTTAGTTTTTATTAAATTGCCTAACAATTCTGCACAGTAATAGTTACCTGCACGAACAGATATCCTCCTAAGATAGCCAAATCTAAAAAAAACCACCCCAACTTCCAAAAATATTAAGCTTTGATATTTAAGAGTCTTTTGGGTTGATTGAGAACATAGTTGTTGATCAATAATAAAAATAATCCTCTAAAATACAACTTGCTTAATAATTCTGCACACAGTGTATATATATATATATATATATATATATATATATATATATATATATATATATATATATATATATTGTAGCATGGCTAAAGGGTGTCTAATCGACGGGAGGTATGTATCACAGAGAAGGCTTGTTGCTGTGATGTAACCCGGAATGTTTTCTGTAATGCACATAAAGCAATAAGGAATAGTGTTGAGCGATACCGTCCGATACTTGAAAGTATCGGTATCGGAAAGTATCGGCCGATACCGGCAACGTATCGGATCCAATCCGATACCGATACCCGATACCAATACAAGTCAATGGGACTCAAGTATCGGACGGTATTCCTGATGGTTCCCAGGGTCTGAAGGAGAGGAAACTCTCCTTCAGGCCCTGGGATCCATATAAATGTGTAAAAGAAAGAATTAAAATAAAAAATATCGCTATACTCACCCTCCGACGCAGCCTGGACCTCAGCGAGGGAACCGGCAGCGTTGTTTGTTTAAAATTCGCGCTTTTACTTGGTTACGTGAAGTCCCGGCTTGTGATTGGTCAGGGCGGCCATGTTGCCGGGACGCGGACCAATCACAGCAAGCCGTGACGAAATTACGTCACGGCTTGCTGTGATTGGTCCGCGTCCCGGCAACATGGCCGCCATTAACCAATCACAAGCCGTGACGTCACGGGAGGCTGGACACGCGCACTTTTTAAAATGGGCGCGTGTCCAGCCTCCCGTGACGTCCCGGCTTGTGATTGGTTGCGCCGCGGTCAACCAATCACAAGCCGGGAGGCTGGACACGCGCGCATTTTAAAATTTTAAAATGGGCGCGTGTCCAGCCTCCCGGCTTGTGATTGGTTGATCGCGGCGCAACCAATCACAAGCCGGGACGTCACGGGAGGCTGGACACGCGCCCATTTTAAAATGCGCGCGTGTCCAGCCTCCCGTGACGTCACGGCTTGTGATTGGTTGCGTCTCCCATGTGACTGCGACGCAACCAATCACAAAGCCGGGACGTAATTTTAAAATCCTTAAGGACCTGAAATTACGTCACGGCTTGCTGTGATTGGTTGCGTCTCCCATGTGACTGCGACGCAACCAATCACAACGCCGGAACGTAATTTTAAAATCCTGAAGGACCTGAAATTACGTCACGGCTTGCTGTGATTGGTTGCGTGCCGGTCACATGGGCGGCACGCAACCAATCACAAGCCGGGACTCACGTAAAGGAAAGAAAAGCGCGAATTTTAAACAAAGAACGCTGCCGCTTCCCTCGGTAAGGTGCAGGCTGCGTCGGAGAGGTGAGTATAGCAATATTTTTTATTTTAATTCTCTCTTTTACACATTTTTACATTAATGTTGTTTCGATACCGATACCCGATATCACAAAAATATCGGATCTCGGTATCGGAATTTCCGATACAGCAAGTATCGGCCGATACCCGATACTTGCAGTATCGGAATGCTCAACACTAATAAGGAATTGTTTAGTATGTTTGGGTCCGGGTTACGGGTAGCTAGGAGAGATGGGAGGGTCTGGCTACCTATATACCTCACCCCTGGGTAAGGGGCATAACCATGCCTATCTATGTTTATTTCAGAACCTGTGGTGATGTCAGAACCACATGTCTAATCATGTGACAGGTACCTGGGTGCGGTTTCAGGCTTCATAATGGAGGTGTGTTTGGCACATGGCGGGGAGTGTTTGGAAGTCTGTCAGAGTGGACACACTTCCATGTGTCTTGGCTAGACACTGCAGAGTGGCCTGTGTGTTGGACGGTTCCAAGTGGGGACAGACGTCCTGGAAGCACACAGAGACCATATTTAGGCTGGAGAGCTTATGTGCTGGACATGGCACAGTCTGTATGCCTACAGATCTGAGAGAGAGCGGAGCTCTACTATGGACACTGAGAACCTATCCATCTGATGTAAGACTGTTTACCTTTGTTTTGCTGACTTAAATGGTTTATGGAGTGAATAAACCTACATGAACGCTAAAGAGAATGTGCCTCCTGTTTCCTCCTACGCACCTAAGCGAGTGAATCCCATACAATTGGTGTTTTGGATGCGGGCAAAAGATCCAAGGAGTATGTCTTGCAGCGCTGGCTGGTCTGAGCCAGAAAATTGGACGGTATTGACAACCGTGAGTAAAAACTCATCGGGGTCAGTGAGAAACTGTTGTTTTGGGATACCTCTGAGGAGAAGAGGGATCCGGGAACCTGTGTGGCCGGCACCAACAGGTAACGGACAGGTGTCCATGTGTACTGACCGGGGTCAGAGTGGAAGAAAACAGAGACAGTGTGTCTGGGCATCTCTGAGGCCGAGGGGTGTCCAGGAACCCGTGAAGTTGCCAACGGGTCACGGTCTGAAAACCATGCATTGTACTGACCAGGGTCAGTGGAAAAACTATGTTTGGGCTGTGTGTAAAGCCGGGTGCGTAACATACCGGAGTCTGTGGTGTTCTGACCAGGGTCAGTGAAAGACTGTGTTTTTTTTCTATAAAGCACATGTGCAGGTGTTTGCTGTGGCTCGGCGGGGCCACGAAGACTGAAGGCGTCTAGCTGTAACTCGGCGGGGTTACGAAGGTTGCTGTGGATCGGCGGGTCCACGAAGTCTGCGGTGGTTACGTGCAGTGCAGTTGCAGCAAGAGGTTCTGCAGCAGCCGGAGCTGCATTTGCAGCAAAGGAAAAAAAAAAAGTGTGCAGACTCTTAAAGGGCCAGAGTCACATTGGTGTGCTGGGCGAACTGGGGCCTGAGAGTGCTGTGGGAAGTCCACAGGGTGTACCCCAGAGTGGGGTGGTGTCCCTAAAAGTGGGGTGGAGTCCCAAAACGGAGCAGTGACCCCAAATAATTATGGTTGGCCAAAAAGGGGCTGCATCTCAAAAGGGGGTAGTTGCCCGGAAGGGGGTGGAGTCCCAAAAAGGGGTGGTGGCCCTAAAGGAGAAAATGGTCCACAAGGGGGCGTTAACCCAAAAGGGGGTGGAGTCCAAATAAGGCAAATCAGCGAATGCGCTGATGGACTGTTGCCGGGTTCAGTGTTTGAACAGCGCATGTTCAGAATGTTGTACTGACTTTTCATCTGACAAAATGACACAGAGCTGTTCTGTAGAAGTCAATGGAGTGTGCGTGACTGGACTTCTGGACTCAGGGAGCCTGGTGATGCTGGTGAGCGCCACACTCCCTGTCTATCTGATTCCCGGAAGGAAGATGGAAGCCCACTGCGTTCATGGGGTCACTAGGGATTATCCGATGTCCAGGGTAATCATTGAGACGCCCACTGTTATTGCCAGCCATGATGTACCTGTAGTCTCAGACTTGCCATTCCCTGTTGTAATTGGCCAGGACTTTGAAAGGTTTTGGGACTTGTGGGAGGAAAGGGGAGTGTCTGATTGCTCAGAACGGAGTGTGAGTGACCCTAAGGGAGACTCACCACAACAGGAGGCTGTAGTGATTCCGAGTGGTGTGATGTGTAAAGAGAAAGTAGCGCCACCTAATGTCAATAGTCCAGAGTTACGGGTGACTGGAAGGAAGTGTGGGTCTGACACCTGTTTAAGTGGGGACTTGCTGTTCCAGGATGACAGAGTGAGAGGGGGTGACTCCTGTTCAGACTGTGATTCAAGCGCAAAGGGAAAAGAGTACAGTAAGGAGGAGCAGAGTAAAAGTCACATCTTCATCTCGTCGCGGGGGACGAAAAAAGGCGGGACAGGTTACCCCCTCTGAGAAGAGAGATGATGAGGAAGAGACAGGGTCAGGTTCAGATCAGGTTACTGTCCTTGATGAGGAGGTCACTTTACCACTGACAAACCCTAGCACTGAGATAGTTAGTGACGGGCTGGGGTTAGAACAGACCTGTGGTAGTCCCATATCTGCAATGCCTGGAAAGAGTGAAGTGGCTCAGTATGATGAAGTACCTGATGCTGAAGAGATGGAGAACTCTGAAGTTACCAAGGGTCCAGAGGTACCGAAGAGTAAACAGACAGAGAGCCCAGGAGAGACCATAGAGGTGGTTGTGGAAACAGGTGGAACTCTGAAGAGGCAGAGTGTGGGTGGGCAAGAGCCCCCGTTTGAAAGTTTAATTAAAGAACTGGTGGTGCGACATGTGCTGGCCAAAAGAGAGCAGGACCATAACATAGAGCTGCTTAAAGAAACTGTTGAACAAGAAACGGTCCTGAGGCAAGCATTTGAGCACAAAGTGGGTGACCTAGAGAAGGAGGTCGTTGAACTCAGAGGTCACCTATCAGCGTGTCAGGCCATGAATAGGGCCATATTGAAAGATATGGATGTGCTCAGAATGGCTCAAGAAAAGCATCAGCAGGAGCTTCTCCAGAGAGAGGAGGAACGTCGCTGCCTGGCAGAGGAGTTGCCAATGCCCACCTTGGCAAAGGCTCAAGCGGAAGAAAAGACTGAGGAAGAGATCGTGCCAAAACCGGAACAAGAGAGTCACCCGGTCGTGACAGACGTCTTGGTGGAAAGGTCAGAGGCAAAAAGGGAGCCGTCTGTCTATGAACAGAGTGAGACCCCACTCTACAAAACCGTGATTGATGTACCCGAAGAGGTGCAAGAAGCCTGTATCGGTGAAGGTGTTCATGAGGCCTTCAGAAAAGCAGTGGAAGCATGTAGTGTGCACTGGGCACCAGAGACTAAACAGTTGGTGATACTGTCGAATAGGGAAGTCACAGTGAAGCGGGTGGCTGTCCTGAGGGATATGCACCTACACTGCCTCCGTACAAAGCAGAAGATCATTTTGAAGAATGATGAAGCCGTTCGACATTTGGAGTGTGAAAGGAAAGCTCTTAGTCAGCTGGGCTTAGTGGAAGACACAGTCCAAGTACCCAAAGGTCTGGTGGCGAAAGTCATTGGGAAACTTGGGAGAGTGATGCAGGAGATGGTGGACAAATCCGGTCTGAAGAGACTGAGGTTACCGGCTGATGAAGAGGTCCAGGTCATGGATGAAGATGGGATGGTTCCGTTCCTGGTTGTCGGGTCCAGAGAGAGTCTTAGGAATATCCGCATGCTCCTGGAATATCGCGTGGCCTACCTAAGGGAGGTAGAGAAGCTGAGACGTAAGAGACTGCAAGTTAATAAACAGCTGCCACAGAGGCGAAGAGGTGCTCCAAAGCCTGGAAGTCCTCAAGCTGAAGTTAACAGAGGATATAGACGTAAAGAGAAGAGCTGCTCTCCGAAGGAAGATAATAGGAGAGATCAACAACCGAGAGAGAACCGAAGGTGGTCAGTTGGAAGAGCTAGAAATAGTGACTCCTCAGTTAGTTCAGGGTTAAGTGACCTCAGCAGGAGATCCTGTAGCAGACGAGGTGACAAGGGTTCAATAACAGGCCCTGACTTAGACAGACTGTTTGACTGTCAGGGACGACTGAGAGAGGTCTCTAGTCGGTTTAGGATAAGTACCAAGCCCCACAGCTTTAGGCAGAGGGGGGAGGTATGTAGCATGGCTAAAGGGTGTCTAATCAACGGGAGGTATGTATCACAGAGAAGGCTTGTCGCTGTGATGTAACCCGGAATGTTTTCTGTAATGCACATAAAGCAATAAGGAATTGTTTAGTATGTTTGGGTCCGGGTTACGGGTAGCTATGAGAGATGGGAGGGTCTGGCTACCCATATACCTCACCCCTGGGTAAGGGGCATAACCATGCCTATCTATGTTTATTTCAGGACCTGTGGTGATGTCAGAACCACATGTCTAATCATGTGACAGGTACCTGGGTGCGGTTTCAGGCTTCATAATGGAGGTGTGTTTGGCACATGGCGGGGAGTGTTTGGAAGTCTGTCAGAGTGGACACACTTCCATGTGTCTTGGCTAGACACTGCAGAGTGGCCTGTGTGTTGGACGGTTCCAAGTGGGGACAGACGTCCTGGAAGCACACAGAGACCATATTTAGGCTGGAGAGCCTATGTGCTGGACATGGCACAGTCTGTATGCCTACAGATCTGAGAGAGAGCGGAGCTCTACTATGGACACTGAGAACCTATCCATCTGATGTAAGACTGTTTACCTTTGTTTTGCTGACTTAAATGGTTTATGGAGTGAATAAACCTACATGAACGCTAAAGAGAATGTGCCTCCTGTTTCCTCCTATGCACCTAAGCGAGTGAATCCCTTACAATATATATATATATATATATATATATATATATACACTACTCAAAAAAATAAAGGGAACACTTACAGAATATAGCTCCAAGTAAATCAAACTTCTGTGAACTCAAACTGTCCACTTAGGAAGCAACACTGTTTGACAATCAATTTCACATGCTGTTGTGCAAATGGAATAGACAACAGATGGTAATTATTGGCAATTATCAAGGCACATGCAATAAAGGAGTGGCTTCTGCAGGTGGGGACCACAGACCACATCTCAGTACCAATGCTTTCTGGCTGATGTTTTGGTCACTTTTGAATGTTGGTTGTGCTTTCACTCTCGTGGTAGCATGAGGAGTTTACAAGCCACACAAGTGGCTCAGGTAGTGCAGCTCACCCAGGATGGCACATCAATGCGAGCTGTGGCAAGAAGGTTTGCTGTGTCTGTCAGCGTAGTGTCCAGAGGCTGGAGATGCTACCAAGAGACAGGCCAGTACACCAGGAGACGTGGAGGGGGCCGTAGGAGGGCAACAACCCAGCAGCAGGACCGCTACCTCAGCATTTGTGCAAGGAGGAACAGGAGGAGCACTGCCAGAGCCCTGCAAGATGACCTCCAGTAGGCCACAAATGTGCATGTGTCTGCACAAACAGTTAGAAACCGACTCCATGAGGATGGTCTGAGTGCCAAATGGGGGTTGTGCTCACAGCCCAACACCGTGCAGGACAATTGGCATTTGCCACAGAACACCAAGATTGGCAAATTCGCCACTGGCGCACTGTGCTCTTCAGAGATGAAAGCAGGTTCACACTGAGCACATGTGACAGATGTGACAGAGTCTGGAGACGCCGTGGAGAGCAATCTGCCTGCAACATCCTTCAGCATGACCGGTTTGGCAGTGAGTCAGTAATGGAGTGGGGTGGCATTTCTTTGGAGGGCCGCACAGCCCTCCATATGCTCGCCAGAGATAGCCTGACTGCCATTAGGTACTGAGATGAGATCCTCAGATCCCTTGTGAGACCATATGCTGGTGCGGTTGGCCCTGGGTTCCTCCTAATGCAGGACAATGCCAGACATCACGTGGCTGGTGTGTGTCAGCAGTTCCTGCAAGAGGAAGGCATTGAAGCTATGGACTGGCCCGCCCATTCCCCAGACCTGAATCCGATTGAACACATCTGGGACATCATGTCTCGCACCATCCACCAATGTCACGTTGCACCACAGATTGTCCAGGAGTTGGTGGACGATTTAGTCGAGGTCTGGGAGGAGATCCCTCAGGAGACCATCCGCCGCCTCATCAGGAGCTTGCTCAGGCATTGTAGGGAGATCATACAGGCACATGGAGGCAACACACACACAACTGAACATCATTTCCTTGTCTTGAGGCATTTCCACTGAAGTTGAATCAGCCTGTAATTTGATATTCTACTTTGTGAGCAGTGGCGTATCCATGGGGGCAGCCAGGGCATGTGCCCCGGGTGCAGCTGACAGGGGGGCATGTCATGATTCCCAATGGCAGGGACTTAGGCAAAAACGGACTAGCTCTAGGAAGATGGAATCTCAGATGACTGCGATGCTGAACCTAACACACAAATAATAGTAGCCGGGGGGCGTGCCTACGTTTTATCCCTAGACGTCTCGCACCAGCCGGAGATCTAGCTACCCCTAGTAGAGGAATACACAGACCTGACTTGCCTCCAGGGAAACCCCAAAAGTGATAGTAGCCCCCCACATATAATAACGGTTAGGTAAGAGGAAAACACGTACGCAGTATGAATATAGGTTCAGCAAAGAGAGGCCCTCTGACTAGATAGCAGAAAATACAAAAGAGGACTTCGCGGTCACCTCAAAACCCTAATTAGCCATCCTGAAATTACTTTAACTCCGATATCAACTCATGACACCGGAGTAGTAATTTCAGATCACTAGAGCTTCCAGCAGCAAGAGTGAAAAAATGCGTGCTGGACAAAACAAACACAAAAAATACAAAAGATCCAACTTAGCTGAATTGCAGACTTGGAGCAGGTAGCAAGCAACAGAGGTGCTCTGGTAACATTGATTGCCGGCACTAGAATGACTGAGAAGCCAAACTAAATAGGAAACTCCCAATTCCTGATGGGAACAGGTGCACTGGAAATAAAAGACAAAAGTAAGCCAGTACCACCAGTAGCCACCAGAGGGAGCCAAAAACAGAATTCACAACAGTACCCCCCCTTAAGGAGGGGGCACCGAACCCTCATGAGAACCACCAGGGCGATCTGGATGCGCCCTATGAAAGGCGCGGACCAAATCAGAGGCATGAACATCAGAGGCAGTCACCCAAGAATTATCTTCCTGCCCGTATCCCTTCCATTTAACCAAATATTGAAGTCTCCATCTGGAAACGCGAGAGTCCAAAATCTTTTCCACAACATACTCCAATTCACCCTCCACCAGCACAGGAGCAGGAGGCTCAACAGAAGGAACAACCGGCACCTCGTACCTCCGCAACAACGACCGATGGAAGACATTATGAATGGCGAAAGATGCTGGTAGGTCCAAACGAAAAGATACAGGATTAAGAATCTCCAAAATCTTATAAGGACCTATGAACCGAGGTTTAAACTTAGGAGAAGAGACCTTCATAGGGACAAAACGAGAAGATAACCACACCAAGTCCCCAACACGAAGACGATGACCCACACGACGATGACGATTAGCAAACTGCTGAGTCTTCTCCTGAGACAACTTCAAATTGTCCACCACATGACTCCAAATCCGGTGCAGTCTATCCACCACAGTGTCCACTCCAGGGCAATCCGAAGATTCCACCTGACCAGATGAAAAACGAGGGTGAAACCCTGAATTGCAAAAGAAAGGAGAAACCAGAGTGGCAGAACTGGCCCGATTATTAAGGGCAAACTCTGCCAACGGCAAAAAGGCGACCCAATCATCCTGATCAGCAGACACAAAACACCTCAAATAAGTCTCCAAGGTCTGATTAGTTCGCTCCGTCTGGCCATTAGTCTGAGGATGGAAAGCAGACGAGAAAGATAAATCAATGCCCATCCTGGCACAGAACGCTCGCCAGAACCTAGACACAAATTGAGATCCCCTGTCAGAAACGATGTTTTCCGGGATACCATGTAAGCGAACCACATTCTGAAAAAACAAAGGAACCAACTCTGATGAAGAAGGCAATTTGGGCAAGGGTACCAAATGAACCATCTTAGAAAAACGGTCACACACCACCCAAATGACGGACATCTTCTGAGAAACCGGGAGGTCCGAGATAAAGTCCATAGAGATGTGCGTCCATGGCCTCTTCGGAAAAGGCAAGGACAACAACAATCCACTAGCCCGAGAACAGCAAGGCTTGGCCCGAGCACAAACATCACAAGACTGCACAAAAGTACGCACATCCCGAGACAGGGAAGGCCACCAGAAGGACCTGGCCACCAAATCTCTGGTACCAAAGATTCCAGGGTGGCCTGCCAACACAGAAGAATGAACCTCCGAGATGACTCTACTGGTCCACTCATCTGGAACAAACAGTCTCCCAGGCGGACAACGATCAGGCCTATCAGTCTGAAACTCCTGCAAAGCACGTCGCAAGTCTGGGGAGACAGCAGACAAAATCACACCATCCTTAAGGATACCCGTAGGCTCAGAATCACCAGAAGAGTCAGGCTCAAAACTCCTAGAAAGGGCATCTGCCTTCACATTTTTCGAACCCGGCAAGTATGAAACCACAAAATTAAACCGGGAGAAAAACAACGACCAGCGCGCCTGTCTAGGATTCAGACGCCTGGCAGACTCAAGGTAAATCAGATTCTTGTGATCAGTCAAGACCACCACCTGATGTCTAGCACCCTCAAGCCAATGACGCCACTCCTCAAATGCCCACTTCATAGCCAAGAGCTCCCGATTACCGACATCATAATTTCGCTCGGCGGGCGAAAACTTTCGAGAGAAGAATGCACATGGTCTCATCACTGAGCAATCGGGACTTCTCTGCGACAAAACCGCACCCGCTCCAATCTCGGAAGCATCAACCTCGACCTGAAAAGGGAGCGAAACATCAGGCTGGCGCAACACAGGGGCAGAAGAAAAGCGGCGCTTAAGCTCCCGAAAGGCCTCCACAGCCGCAGAGGACCAATTGGCAACATCAGCACCCTTCTTAGTCAAATCAGTCAGAGGCTTAGCAACACTTGAAAACCCAGTTATAAATCGACGATAGAAATTAGCAAAGCCCAAGAATTTCTGAAGACTCTTCAGGGAAGTAGGCTGCGTCCAATCACAAATGGCCCGAACCTTGACAGGATCCATCTCAATAGAAGAAGGGGAAAAAATGTACCCCAAAAAAGAGATCTTCTGAACCCCAAAAATACACTTAGAACCCTTTACAAACAAAGAATTGGCCCGCAAAACCTGAAAAACCTTCCTAACCTGTTGAACATGCGACTCCCAGTCATCCGAAAAAATCAAAATATCATCCAAATACACAATCATAAATTTATCCAGATATTTACAGAAAATATCGTGCATAAAGGACTGAAAGACTTATCAACCTTTTTTGTGCGTTTAGAGCATGCTGATATAACATGAGCAGAATCACCACAGTAGAAGCACAACCCATTTTTACGTCTATAATTCTGCCGTTCACTTCTGGACAGAATTCTATCACATTGCATATTCTCCGGTGCCTGCTCAGAAGACACCGCCAAATGGTGCACAGGTTTGCGCTCCCGTAAACGCCGATCAATCTGAATAGCCATAGTCATGGATTCATTCAGACCTGTGGGCGTAGGAAACCCCACCATGACATCTTTAACGGCGTCAGAGAGACCTTCTCTGAAATTCGCCGCCAGGGCGCATTCATTCCACTGAGTAAGCACAGACCATTTTCGAAATTTTTGACAATATATTTCAGCTTCATCATGCCCTTGAGAGAGGGCTATCAAGGCTTTTTCAGCCTGAATCTCCAAATTAGGTTCCTCATAGAGCAACCCCAGTGCCAGAAAAAACGCATCCTCATTGAGCAGCGCAGGATCCCCTGGTGCCAATGCAAATGCCCAATTCTGGGGGTCACCCCGCAACAAGGAAATAACAATTTTAACCTGCTGAGCGGGGTTTCCAGCGGAGCGAGATCTCAGAGAAAGATACAATTTACAATTGTGCTTAAAATTCAAAAAACGAGATCTATCTCCAGAAAAAAACTCAGGTATAGGAATCTTGGGTTCAGACATAGGAGCATGTATAACAAAGTCTTGGATATTTTGAACTTTAGAAGCAAGAGTATTCAGGTTTGAAGCTAAACTCTGGATATCCATTTCTCAACAGCTGAGATCAGAGCCATTCAGGGGTTAAGAGGAGAGAAAAAGGCAGCAGATTGAAATTATGGCTAGACAGAACTTCTGAGTTAAAAAAAAAAAAAAAAAGTCAGAAACTTCTTTTTTCTCTCTTTCTTCAGCCAATACCTTTAATACATTATGGCCGGCAATACTGTCATGATTCCCAATGGCAGGGACTTAGGCAAAAACGGACTAGCTCTAGGAAAATGGAATCTCAGATGACCGCGATGCTGAACCTAACACACAAATAATAGTAGCCGGGGGGCGTGCCTACGTTTTATCCCTAGACGTCTCGCACCAGCCGGAGATCTAGCTACCCCTAGTAGAGGAATACACAGACCTGACTTGCCTCCAGGGAAACCCCAAAAGTGATAGTAGCCCCCCACATATAATAACGGTTAGGTAAGAGGAAAACACGTACGCAGTATGAATATAGGTTCAGCAAAGAGAGGCCCTCTGACTAGATAGCAGAAAATACAAAAGAGGACTTCGCGGTCACCTCAAAACCCTAATCAGCCATCCTGAAATTACTTTAACTCCGATATCAACTCATGACACCGGAGTAGTAATTTCAGATCACTAGAGCTTCCAGCAGCAAGAGTGAAAAAATGCGTGCTGGACAAAACAAACACAAAAAATACAAAAGATCCAACTTAGCTGAATTGCAGACTTGGAGCAGGTAGCAAGCAACAGAGGTGCTCTGGTAACATTGATTGCCGGCACTAGAATGACTGAGAAGCCAAACTAAATAGGAAACTCCCAATTCCTGATGGGAACAGGTGCACTGGAAATAAAAGACAAAAGTAAGCCAGTACCACCAGTAGCCACCAGAGGGAGCCAAAAACAGAATTCACAACAGGGCCACCAGCGGGCCACCTGATGATGCGGCGGTCCAAGGAGGCACCTCGTCCTGTACTGAGCGGTCACATGGTACCGCTCATTACAGTTATGAATATGCGGCTCCACCTCCCATAGGGGTGGAGCCGCATATTCATTACTGTAATGAGCGGTAACAGTGACTGCTCAGTACAGGAAGAAGCTGCCGGCGCCGGGGAAGCAGGGACTGCACAGCGCCAGGAGCAGGTGAGTATAACGGGGAGGGGAGCGCTGCGCTGCACGATATTCACCTGCTCCCCGTTCCAGCCACCGCTCCATCTTCAGCAGTGACACTGAGGTCAGAGGGCACGGTGACATAGTTAGTGTGCGCCCTCTGCCTGAACGTCAGTGCTGAAGATGGAGCGGCGCTGGACCGAGGAGCAGGTGAATATTGAAAGTGCCGGGGGCCTGAGCGACGGAGAGGTGAGTATGTGATTTTTTTTTTTTATCGCAGCAACAGCAAATGGGGCAAGTGTCTGTATGGGGCATCTTATGGGGCCATAACGTTTGTGCATCACTATATGGGGCAAGTGTCTGTATGGGGCTATAATCAACGTTTGTGCATCACTATATGGGGCAAGTGTCTCTATGGGGCATCTTATGGGGCCATAACATTTGTGCAGCACTATAATGGGGCAAGTGTCTGTATAGAACATCTTATGGGGCCATAACGTTTGTGCAGCACTATAATGGGGCAAGTGTCTGTATAGAGCATCTTATGGGGCCATAACATTTGTGCAGCACTATAATGGGGCAAGTGTCTGTATGGAGCATCTTATGGGGCCATAACGTTTGTGCAGCACTATAATGGGGCAAGTGTCTGCATAGAGCATCTTATGGGGCCATAACATTTGTGCAGCACTATAATGGGGCAAGTGTCTGTATAGAGCATCTTATGGGGCCATAACGTTTGTGCAGCACTTTATGGCGCAAGTGTCTGTATGGGGCATCTTATGGGGCCATAACATTTGTGCAGTACTATAATGGGGCAAGTGTCTGTATAGAGCATCTTATGGGGCCATAACATTTGTGCAGCACTATAATGGGGCAAGTGTCTGTATGGGGCATCTTATGGGGCCATAACATTTGTGCAGTACTATAATGGGGCAAGTGTCTGTATAGAGCATCTTATGGGGCCATAACATTTGTGCAGCACTATAATGGGGCAAGTGTCTGTATGGGGCATCTTATGGGGCCATAACATTTGTGCAGCACTATAATGGGGCAAGTGTCTGTATAGAGCATCTTATGGGGCCATAACGTTTGTGCAGCACTATATGGGGCAAGTGTCTATATAGAGCATCTTATGGGGCCATAACATTTGTGCAGTACTATATGGGGCAAGTGTCTGTATAGAGCATCTTATGGGGCCATAACGTTTGTGCAGCATTATATGGGGCAAATATCTTTATGGAGCATCTTATGGGGCCATAATCAACGTTTCTGCAGCACTATATGGCGCAAATGTGTCTATATGTGCCATTATTAACCTTCATGCAGGATTATATGGGGCTCCTGATTCAATATGGATATTCAAAAACACTTAACCTACTGATGTCTCAATTAATTTTACTTTTATTGGTATCTATTTTAACATTATGGGGATTCAGGAATGTACCTTGGCTTGGTCATACAGTTTCAATAGAGTTAGGGTACGTTTCTGCAGTGCCCCAGAGTCCTGGTCGTTGCAGTACTGCTGCTCCGCCGCTAAGGGGAGTGATGGTATGTCTGATGGCACTGAAGGAGTTCATCTGACCAGGTATCACAGACACCAATACACTTCATAGTCTGGCCTCCAGGGGGAGCAAAGGGCGCTAAGAATTAGGCCACTCCTCACAATCTGGAAAAACTGGGGGTTAGATAGAAAGTTAGACAGAAGCTGACTGGGTTGGAACCAGGCAACATCCTGTGGCAGAGGGTGTTGCAGGGGAAGATTCAGGGGGGTCCCTGTCAGGGGTGGGATCCTGACAGAGGCCTAGCGAACAGGAAAGAACGTTAAGGAACCGCGCCTGCACTACATCGCGGTGGTATCTCAAGAAAGGACAAGAAGGGAGGTTTATTGTGGAGAGTGAGAAACGAGATCAAAGCAAAAAGGAGATAACACCAGTAGGAGTCGTGCTGTAAGATCGAGGCAACATCCTACTGAGGCGCGTAGCCGGTGGCCGGAACGCCGAGGAAGTATTAAGCTCCAAGCATTACTTCAAACCAACGGCAGGACAGTTAATTTTAGGTTGGCTGTCTCACCTAAATCACCTAAGCAGACATAGGGGGCAACTGTGGGAGAGGGGCGTCACTAGGGTCCCGGAAGAACTCCAGGCCTACCCGTCATACGGGTGCGTCCTATCCATATCATCTGGGGGACGGAGAAGAACATCAGAATAGAGATAGGTTGTGAGAAAGAACTTTAGAAACAGACACAACAGTTATGAGGACTATCCCGTGGTGCTCAGCAAGGAAGTACTACAACACACAGGCGCTTGAAGGTGGGCACAGATTTCCACCTGCAAAGGGAACTCTGGAGGTGCCATCAGACCGGCCGGTCTCAGACAGCCCTGTTAACCGTACTCTGGATTGAGGACCTTGAAGCCTTCAGTAAAGAGGTAAAGAGACTGCAACCGTGTGTCCTCGTTATTCATCGCGACCTGCACCACGCACCACCACTTCCAACTTTCATTGGGCACCCCTTAGCAGGGTCACGGACCGGGTCTAGCCACCGTGACATCCCCAGCACCGAGACAGAGAGGCCCGGTACCGAGTACCCCACGGCCCTGCGTCTGGGGGCGCTCCATTTCCACGTTCAGGAAATGCTGCGTGTTTGACGCTGCTCAGAGCCGCAGCGTCAAACACGCAGCGTCCAGATGTTACAGCATAGTGGAGGGGATTTTATGAAATTCCGTCTCCACTATGCGTGGTAACACGCACCCGGCGGCCCTGCGATTCCGGACATGCGGCGCGTCTTTTAAGATCGCAGCATGTCCGTTTACCTTGCGGCGACGCTGCGCCGCCACAAGGTAAAACACAGGGCCCTATGTGTGGGGTGCGATGATGTTGGATGTGTGCAATGAACACATCTGGCATCATCACGTTACAGAAGGGGGCGGAGCTTAATTTTTTGAGCAGTGTGTGTATATATATATATATATATATATATATATACACACTCACCGGCCACTTTATTAGGTACACCATGCTAGTAACGGGTTGGACCCCCTTTTGCCTTCAGAACTGCCTCAATTCTTCGTGGCATAGATTCAACAAGGTGCTGGAAGCATTCCTCAGAGATTTTGGTCCATATTGACATGATGGCATCACACAGTTGCCGCAGATTTGTCGGCTGCACATCCCAAAGATGCTCCATACAAGGCAGGATGGATCCATGCTTTCATGTTGTTTACGCCAAATTCTGACCCTACCATTCGAATGTCGCAGCAGAAATCGAGACTCATCAGAGCAAGCAACGTTTTTCCAATCTTCTACTGTCCAATTTCGATGAGCTTGTACAAATTGTAGCCTCAGTTTCCTGTTCTTAGCTGAAAGGAGTGGTACCCGGTGTGGTCTTCTGCTGCTGTAGCCCATCTGCCTCAAAGTTCGACGCACTGTGCGTTCAGAGATGCTCTTAGGCCTACCTTGGTTGTAACGGGTGGCGATTTGAGTCACTGTTGCCTTTCTATCAGCTCGAACCAGTCTGCCCATTCTCCTCTGACCTCTGGCATCAACAAGGCATTTCCGCCCACAGAACTGCCGCTCACTGGATTTTTTTTCTTTTTCGGACCATTCTCTGTAAACCCTAGAGATGGTTGTGCGTGAAAATCCCAGTAGATCAGCAGTTTCTGAAATACTCAGACCAGCCCTTCTGGCACCAACAACCATGCCACGTTCAAAGGCACTCAAATCACCTTTCTTCCCCATACTGATGCTCGGTTTGAACTGCAGGAGATTGTCTTGACCATGTCTACATGCCTAAATGCACTGAGTTGCCGCCATGTGATTGGCTGATTAGAAATTAAGTGTTAACAAGAAGTTGGACAGGTGTACCTAATAAAGTGGCCAGTGAGTGTATATACACTCACCGGCCACTTTATTAGGTACACCATGCTTGTAACGGGTTGGACCCCTTTTGCCTTCAGAACTGCCTCAATTCTTCGTGGCATAGATTCAACAAGGTGCTGGAAGCATTCCTCAGAGATTTTGGTCCATATTGACATGATGGCATCACACAGTTGCCGCAGATTTGTCGGCTGCACATCCCAAAGATGCTCCATACAAGGCAGGATGGATCCATGCTTTCATGTTGTTTACGCCAAATTCTGACCCTACCATCCGAATGTCGCAGCAGAAATTGAGACTCATCAGACCAAGCAACGTTTTTCCAATCTTCTACTGTCCAATTTCGATGAGCTTGTACAAATTGTAGCCTCAGTTTCCTGTTCTTAGCTGAAAGGAGTGGTACCCGGTGTGGTCTTCTGCTGCTGTAGCCCATCTGCCTCAAAGTTCGATGCACTGTGCGTTCAGAGATGCTCTTAGGCCTACCTTGGTTGTAACGGGTGGCGATTTGAGTCACTGTTGCCTTTCTATCAGCTCGAACCAGTCTGCCCATTCTCCTCTGACCTCTGGCATCAACAAGTCATTTCCGCCCACAGAACTGCCGCTCACTGGATTTTTTTTCTTTTTCGGACCATTCTCTGTAAACCCTAGAGATGGTTGTGCGTGAAAATCCCAGTAGATCAGCAGTTTCTGAAATACTCAGACCAGCCCTTCTGGCACCAACAACCATGCCACGTTCAAAGGCACTCAAATCACCTTTCTTCCCCATACTGATGCTCGGTTTGAACTGCAGGAGATTGTCTTGACCATGTCTACATGCCTAAATGCACTGAGTTGCCGCCATGTGATTGGCTAATTAGAAATTAAGTGTTAACAAGAAGTTGGACAGGTGTACCTAATAAAGTGGCCAGTGAGTGTATATATATATATATATATATAAAGTATGTATATAATAGGATGTATACTACAGCCATGGCGTATATACCACTTATTGATTTGATTCTTTGGAATGTGGTGGTTATTTTATTTTTTGCGCTACTCTTATTATTTGTCCTTCAAATACATGCTTACAGGAGACATGGGGGTCATCAGTTATTTATACAAATCATATGGTCCTATTTGTCGGCAATGAACACCTTGTTTCCAAAAGTCAGTTTGTGATAAAACTGCACGAAATACAATGAACAAATGTAACCTCTAGAAGTGGACACTGATAGTAACCTCAGGTTTATATCCATCAGGAAAGGTAACTATAGTGCACATTGGTCTGGAAAATGCCCTTTCTTTACTGGCTCTATTGCTCAGTGATTAGAAGATCATAGCAAACTCTGATCTGTGGAGGGATTCGGATTAAAACATAGTTGCTTGATGCAAAAAAAAAAGTTTGTCCATTTTATTTCTTTGTACAGTCGTGTTAATGTATTATTTTTCTGCATAGTTTTGTACACGTATTATACATGTGATGAATGATGTGATCTAAGGATTGGTGAAGTGCAGACCAAGCTGCTTCTCAGAAGCCCACACAAGAACGAGGTGGTATACAAGGAAGAGAAGGTATTTGGTTTTTATTTTAGATTATTTACTAATGGCTCATATCATGACTTTAGTATGTGTGTTGTACAGATTCTTAATACAACACTCTTACAAATCTATTTGTACAAACAGTACTTCTCTTCTAAAAGAGATTAAAGTGCCATATAGAGGCATCATACAATGCCACACAGAGTGCCTAAGAAGCGACTTTGTGTATTTCTGGTCACTGTATGACTTGTATCCTACACGTTTCACTAGTTTTCCCCTTTGCATGCTCTATATCTAATTTTCAGATGTCTCTGAGCTATTGGGTGGAGACTAGCTACCATAATGTCTTCTATACGTAACACAAATAGTTCCTCTTACTATGTGTAGGACACAAATAGAAGCAACAGCATGGACAACATTATATAGTAGTACTGAGCAGTGTTGCTGTGAATTTAACACTGTTGTAATTACTTGCTAAAGAAGCTACAGTAGAAATTTGTTTCTTTGCCTGTGTCTGTGCCTCTTACTGCTGCCCACTCGTCCTCCCCTATCTTTAAACTCCAATATACACTGTAAAGTGATACCTCACTGTACAGACAGTCCATATCGACTGACAGATTTGATCTGTTTTTAGGAGTAAATTATCAGTCCAGAAGGGAGAGGGGAAAAAAAGTGACTGAAGGAGAAAATGCTCATTTCACTGATCAAATATATAAAAAATGTTCCAATATTCTTGCTTAGTCTTTTGATTTATGCAAAGTCAAGTGTACATATATATTTGGGTGAAAGGGGACTATCTGCTACCTCGTTTGGCTAGCGTAAGGTCTTTGTGCAACTTCTGGTTAATGGACTATGTAAGTGTAAAAAAATGTTAGTGGAAATGAATCAGTTCTAGCTGTCAAACATTCATTGAGTTCTTACATCTGCAGGTGTGAGGACATGGATATATTGCCTGCTTTACCCCTTGAAGACACGAGTGTTGTTATGATGTATAACGTAAATTTAGATATATTTTATTGGTGATAATGTGTGTTGCCAGACGTAGGGAGAATTACGGTTAATGTTTGGGGCTAGCCCAGAGTGGGAGGGGATAGGACGAAGGGATAGAGACAATTTTCTGTTAGGACATCAGATAGAGCCCAGTGTGCATCAGAAGCAGACCTATAGTCTGAACAGTAAGCAGTGCTGCATGACGACAGTGCCCCGAAGTGAGAGGAGACTGAGGCAGTGGATAGTGTGATCTAGAGTTTTAGAGAAAAGGAAAACCAACAGAAGGACAGAGTGATCAACAGAAGAAGGGTCCTGGGATAAGACACCAAGTAGTATGGCCCGAGTTTATAACTTAGAGAGGAAACGGGACACGACAGAACAGAGAACATGAGACGAAGAGAGTGCCCTGGGTGAGAGTTCCAGGGTGTCAGTAACACAGAAGCTAAGTACCAGCCATATTGGCAAACTAGGTCCCCGAGGGGAAAGAAGACGCGGAACCACCAGCTGAGAATAGAACTCTCGCTAACTGGACCATTGTACTGAGTTGGGTTATGGTGAAGGTAGGTGAACTGGTGGAGACAGGCACCAACATTGCGTCATCCACACACTCTCCTTGGCATCGTGCTTCTGCACAGGCATACTTCTCTTCCCTGTTGAGGCACCGGTGCTCTTTCACCATTCCCAGTGTTGGCGCATTGCACTACTTTGCTCTGCCCTCAGGAGTGTGATGTCGAGAAGACTGTGTGGATGAAGTAGGGACGCGTCATCCACACAAACCGTGAAGGAGGACGGTGATTGTAAGAAGATGGGAAGCGCCAGACCAAGAACATCGACACCCCTTGGACCAGACCTTTTCCCACATGAGTAATATAAAAGATATTTTCCTTCTCTTACAGGTCGAGTTGGGGCCGATATACAGCATTATATAATGCTGTATTTGAGTGGTGAAAGGTGGTGGTCGTATCTAATATCTGCCAAACCTGGTGACAGGTTCACTTTAAACTGTGAACCCCCTATTTTCTGTATATAATCCCCACTAAGTTAACATTCAGTAAAACGTTTATTTTTGAATGGTGGTCTCCCTCATTGAAGTTCTCAACATCTGGTCCTGGCCAACCAAAGTCATGGGTAACATGCAGCCTGCATGGGTGTAGCATACCCTTAGTACAAGCCCACACACCCAGCCAGGACCCCCAGCTTCATGTAACATGCCGGGGCTTAAGAGACGAGTACCTTTCCCACGGCTACCTCCCCAAACCACATTACACAGGGAACAGAAAGGGGTCTATGACCCCTCACAGTTGTCAGACCTTCCTGCACGGTGTTCTAGACCATTCAATCAATGCAATAGCGCACTCAGATAAAGCAGGGCTCCTGTGTTAGAACAATATATGGGTTCTTTGGAGTCCAATTGCTCATTCAATTGCACAACTCTCCCTGCTTTGGAGGTGGAAGTGGGCCCCCTTACCTCTTGGGCCCCTATGCGGCTGCTCAGGTTGCACAAATGATATATCTTCTCCTGACCCAATACATGAAGGAATATTCCAATGAGGCAGTGAGATGACAGTCAGCAGAAATGGGATGACTAGGAGTGGCTGAGAACAGAAGTGAACTGCATACAGGTGTCCTTAGCTTGGAAGAAAGAACAGGAAAAATCAAATATGGAAACTAGCAGAAAAGTATTGGCGAAAAAGGGGTTTATATGCTCCATGTTCATAAAACGTTATTTTATACATATATCATTGTGTATTTCTCTAGTCACAATTTGGTGGTAAGTAAAATCTAGTTTGTTGAGAGGGTGAATAGTAATAACCCCATTCGTCGTATATACTTTGTTACTGCTTGCTCCCTTAAATGGACTGCAAATTACTGAGTAAATGTTCATATGTTATTGACTTGAGAATTTGGCATCCATCGACACACCACTTTTCTGCTCAAAATTTTTTTTTCGTTGGACAAGAAATAATTGTGTTTTATAAGAAAAAGAGTGCTGATTTAATATAATTCTGTAGATCTAATGTATAGCAATTGTATTTTTGAGGTGATGGTCAGTGGCAAATATTGCTATTTTATGTGGAATATTAGTTTACAGTGAAACAACATTACAGCTTAGCCAGGACCATTCTTTGGACCACTTAATAGTCTGTATTATGTTCAAGACATCACATGAACACCTTGCACTGACCACCTTGTACTTCCGGTCACTCCAGGGAGGTGGCAATTCTAGAATATGACAGCACTGGAGGATAATGGCTTCCTGGTCACTTTGTAGCAAGGAGTGGGATGTTATCCTCATGCGTGGCACTCATGTCCTTTTACGCCCCGGCGCGCTACATGATAGTGAGGGTCCTGGCTGGTTGTGTGGACTTGCAGTCAAAATGTAGATAGTGGTGTAAGCAGGCAAGGACCAAGTGTGTTACAGTTCAATGAGGGAGACTTCTGTTCCAACACAAACTCTTTGCTGGGTGATAACTTGGTAACAATTATATACAAGTTATAGTGGGTACAAAGTTTTATAGAGGTTTCCTTAACAGTACAAAGAATTTTCTCTCACACTCAGTATACTTCCTCCATAGTTTACTCCAGGGCTAGTGAGTCACACTGTTTCATCCTACTCCTCCACAACCCACTTTAATGCTACAGTCCTGATAAAGAAGTCTCCTTACTTGTTCTATGGGTTCAGCGTCCTATTTCTTCCAGCACTAGCGCCCTGAAACCCTTGCACTTGGGACCCCCACTAGTCCACCGTTCTCAGTCCCACTTAGGTCTGTTATCTTTCAGCATTACAAGCTCAGGGTCTCATGATTTGGCATCCTATCAAAGGACACCTTAGCAGAAGGCCACTACATCTTGTCAGTCACTTAACTTCTCTGGGATATCGCTATCTCTCATCCTGGGTCTCCTCTCATCTAGGGTCACCCTTCCATGCAGCTCTGCTCGCTTCACTCTCCAAAACCGTATCTTCCTAACTCACAGGAACTAGCACTAAAACCTCCCCCTATGGGGTAGTCCAAATCATTAACTGTCTCTTAGGCCGGTTTCACACGTCAGTGCCTCCGGTACGTGTAGTGACAGTTTTCTCATGTACCAAAGACACTGACACATGTAGTCCCATTTAAATGAATGGGTCTATGCACATGTCAGCGTGTTTTGACAGACCGTGTGTCCATGTGCAAAACACGCAGACATGTCCGTTTTTACCCAGACACACGGGCCGCCAAATATCCTGCACACTGTCCTCCGTGTGCATGTCCGGCCGCGGGGAAGCAGCGCTACTGTAAGCGCTGTTCCCCTGCATGTGGTGCTGAACAATAGCCAGCAATAGCGCAAGCAGGGGACAATGAATGAATGAAAAACCCGACGTGGGGTCCCCCCTAGTTTATTAACCAACCAGACAAAACACACAGATGCGGGCTGCTTTCCTCAGGCTGGTAAGGGGCCATGGATATGCCCCCCCCAGCCTAAAAACAGCAGCCTGCAGCTGCCCAGTAAAGGCGTATCTATTAGATGCACCAATTCTGTAGCGTTGCCCTGTTCTTCCCACTTGCCCTGTAGTGGTGGCAAGTGGGGTAATGAGGGGTTATGTCACCTTACTATTTTAAGGTGACATTAAACCGGCTTAGTAATGGAGAGATGTCAATAAGACACATCTCCATTACTAATCCTATAGTTGTGAAAAGGTTAATAAAACACCACACAGTAAGAAAAAAGTCTTTTAATGAAATCAAACAATAAACACAGTTTTTCCATCTTTATTAGTCTGCCATTCCAAGCGAAGCCCTCAATCTCCTGTAAAAAATCTCAACATAAAAAAACCAACAATATACCCATACCTGTCCGGCTTACAGTCAGTCCCACTCGGTAATCCATATCTAGGGGAATGTACAGTTTACAACCGGGTGCGCTGCTAATGTGACCGCTCCTGGCTGTAAACTACTGGGGAATGAATGAGACGCTGCGGGCGCAGGCTCAGTAACTAGCGGTGACGTCACTGAGTCTGTGCTCGCTGCTTCTCTTTCATTACTGCTCTGCTTCCCCCATGGCCGTCCGTGTGGTGCTGATGCTGCAAACGGGCGGCACATGGTGGCCACCGGTGTGCCGCATGTAGTACACACACGGACACGGATATCTCCGGTACCGTGTTTACCGGTACCGGAAATATCAGGACGTGTGAATCCGGCCTTAATGTCACTACCTAAACTACAGTCAACTATCTATCGCTATATCACCTACCTTATACACTACTTCATCCTACACTGTACATTACTATATTACTATACATTACCACATCACAATATATACAAAGACGCATGACATAACTCACATTACAGAATACACATTTGGTTTGGTGTTTTCAGGGGTAGGAACGTAGCCTCACAGTCCACCATCCTTACAGCTTCACATTTGATTCTTCTCAAAGCTTCGGCAGTTAATTTGCACCTTTTTTCTCAACACATTTTTGCAGCCTTATTGACTATTTGCAACAAATCTATTGAAAGTTTCATGGCCACGTCCACAATATGTTAGCCATTTCTAGAGTGCTGCATGGCTTTAGGGACAGAGTTAGTTCAATCTCTTTTTTGGCTTATTTTGCCTGAGGAAACCAAGCTGCCTAATAATTCTGCACACCTTGATGAAGGGTTTTGTATCTTTAGACCCCCCCCCCCCCCATTACACAAATACACATCACCTGATTTGCTTCATCCAATAAGCTTTCAAGATTAAACAGCGCAAAGTTAGAAAATCTGCATAAAAATGAAGATATGGTCTAAATACTCACTTGCCTAAAAATTGTGCACACAGAGTAGCGATCGGTGGATGCTCGAATTATTAGATATTTATCACCTATCTTCTGGATGGACAATAAATATCATTTGTAAGAAATCCCTTTAACCTCTTCCTACATATGACAGAGCACACATTTGTCAGGTCTCTTTCTTTGATAAGAACTCTAGAGCTGAGCTTGCATTATTCTCAGCAAATACCAACTCTGTTACATAGCCATTATCTGCCTCTAAAAGCCACAGTACCAGCAGAGCTGAGCTTGCTGCTGTTAACCTCTAAAATGCTGTTGTCAATGTCTGTCAGTGGTCTTTATGCATTGAAAAGTGAGGGCGTGTCGCTCCATGCATTCATTGCCCCCGCCTTCTTGCCACCCAATTGTGGATGACACTCGTGTGAAGATCAAACTGCGGCAGGCGTTCATAGAAGACATGGATTTTTACTATATACTATTAGGGTATTGCATTATATACTGTAGTACATGCAATCACACAATCGCAGGTCCAAGTCTCCTAAAAGGACTAGAAAATAAAGTAAAAAAAATAACAATATAAAAATACCAATCACCACTCCTTTTGCCCCATTAAAAATAAAGAAATATTACAGATTAAAAATTACATATATGTGGGATGGCTGCACCCTTATTGGTATCAATAACAATATCTGCACACCATGCAAAAAACAAGCCCTCATATTGCTCCATCAACAGAAAAATTATAGTTTTATGGGTCGCGGAAAATGGCAACACAAGCAAATTTTTTTAATGAATTTACACATTTTTTTCCCCACTTAAAGGGAACCCTGTCTGGCCCCCATGCCTCCAACCCAGCAGCATTCACTTATTTATGAGTAAATTCCCTGCATAACCAGCCTTGTATAATGTTTTTTTCTGCACAAGAAGTTAAAAAAAACATTTATATTGTCCCCACTTGCTATGCTAATGAGGGCTCTGACTAGTTAATGGGGTATTAGTTGCCCCAGACAAGTCAGCCCTCTTTCCATGTTATCGCGCCCCTATGGGCATCATAACATAATTTGCACAAGCAGCGTCATCACCGCTAGTGCAAATCTAGCACATGCGCACCACTCATTTTGGCAGTGTCACTGCATCTCCAAAGCTGGGTGTACACTTCGCGGCTAGTGATGGGCAAACCCCCCGATGTTCGGGATCTGCGGGTTCGCCCAAGTTTTTTGTAAAGTTCGAGATCGGGGCCGGACATGACACGAACTTCCGTCCGAACCCCGAATTTGGACTTTATATATATGGGATGGGGCGGCTGTTAAAAAAAAGCAGAACCTTAATAATAAACATTAGAATTATACTTACCTGTCCGGCGACGTATCCTCCTGTCCCGCTGTCTCCCAGCCACATCTGCTTCAAGGGCCGCGCATTAGCTGCCGGCAGTAGTTACTGCACTCGGTAGTCTTTGGCTTTTTCTGGCAGTGTTCGTGTGGTGACATCATGAAAGAAAAGGAGGAAATAAATGAAAAGCACAAAAATAGAAAATCGTCATATTGGCAAGGGGTTAAAGTAAAAGTGCTACTAGGTTTAAGAATTAATTTGCACAAATGATCTTCACAGTGATTAGGAGAGTGTATAAAGAGTGACAAGTAAAAGTCCAAGTTCGCTTGTCAAGAAATATTACTTTTTATCCAACCTATTGGTTTGAAATCAATAGAGGTGTAAAGTTCAGGGATATATAGTAAATTACTCCAATACTCCACTATAATCAGTGATAAGTGTCTCCTGTCATAAACTCCCGATGTGGAATACAGTTTTCTCAGAATTTAAAGGTAAAGTCTACCTTCTCAACCATTTACAGCATTCCAATA
The DNA here is from genome assembly GCF_051348905.1 of Ranitomeya variabilis. NCBI lineage: Eukaryota > Metazoa > Chordata > Amphibia > Anura > Dendrobatidae > Ranitomeya > Ranitomeya variabilis. The sequence goes on along the minus strand of NC_135237.1, from coordinate 459,280,463 downwards.
AATCTAAAACTAAAACAAAAAAAAAATCACCTTTTCAAATAGTCTTAAATGGGGGGGGGGGGTGTCAACACTGTAAGCTGGTCACTCCACAGCCGCCCCACACAGTATGATAGATCCCCTATACACTATGTAGATCCCCTATCGCCCCAATACTGTATTACAGTCCCCCCACATCTCCCTATATAGTATGATGGTCCACATCACAGGTCCCCATATAGTATGATGGTCTCTCCAACAGCCCCCTATTTAGTAAGATGATCCCCCAACAACCACCCATGTAGTATGATGGTACAACCCACAGCTCCTTATATATTATGATGGTACACCTCACAGTTCCTATGTAGTATGATAGTACCCCAAGAGCCCCCCATTTAGTATGATGATTCATCTCATAGCCCACCTTAGTATGACAGTCCACCTCACAGTCTCCTATATAGTATGGTGGTGCACCCCACAACCCTTTATATACTACTAGACTGTGGCCCGATTCTAACGCATCGATGTCCCCGTAGTATATGGACAATGATGATTCCAGAATTCGCGGCAGACTGTGCCCGTCGCTGATTGGTCGAGGCAACCTTTATGACATCATCGTCGCCATGGCAACCATTATGACATCTACGTCGATACTGTGCCCTTCGCTGATTGGTCGAGGCCTGGCGGCCTCGACCAATCAGAGACGTGGGATTTCCATTATGACGTCATCGTCACCATGCTGTGCCTGTCTCTGATTGGTCGAGGCCGCCAGGCCTCGACCAATCAGCGAAGGGCACAGTATCGACGTACTGGCGGCCTCGACCAATCAGAGAGGTGGGATTTCCAGGACAGACAGACAGACAGACAGAAAGACAGACAGACGGAAAAACCCTTAGACAATTATATATATAGATGATGGTTCAACTCACAGTGCCCTATATAGTGTGATGGTCCCCCACAAACCCCCCAAAATAAAAAAAATCTCTATACTCACATAATCCAGACACCTCATCCTCTGCAGTGTCTGACTCCTCCCCTATCCATTCTCGTAGTGGATGCTGGTGGTGTGATGCAGTGACGTCATTGCACTGCCGACAACACCTGTTGGTGCTGGCCTCCGGCAGGTCACTGCCACAAAGGATGCCCGCAGTCTGCTGGGGCAAGTGATGGAGCCAGCAACTTTGTGCTCCGTCACAACTGTTAACAGAATTTGCATCTTGAGGATGCAGATTTTAATAACAATGTAGCAGACTAGGCAGCCCACAACCAACAGGCCCTTCTGGCATTTGCCAGAATTGCCAGATGGCCAGTCTGGCCCTGCAGCGTACACTGCAGAGGAATGGCATGCATGGGTGTTGTCTACAAAGGTAGCTACTTCTAAAGCCTAGACACAAAACATCCAGTTTCCAAGTTGCCAGGGCCCTTGCTGAAAAATATGAAGACTATAAGCGTGATGAGGCCAAAGTAAAAATTCTTGGAAATGATGACTTCAAAACTGTATGGCGCCACAAAGGTGAAGAGTACAAAGAAAAATGTATGGTGCTCACAGTGAGACATGGTGGTGGAGTGACCTTATGTGCAGTTGCATGAGTGCTGCTGGTACCTGGGAGCTACATTTCACTGCTGGTATTATGAATTCACAGATGTACTGCTCAATATTGAAAGGGAATATGCTAACCTCATTCCGTGCCATTGTAGATGTGCACTTTTCCAAAGCAAAAATTATCCAAAATATGCATCTGCTTAAATTTCATACGCGGTTAAGTTGGAACAGGAATAAGACACCGCAGCTCGCCTAACTCATGATGAGCTGCAGCATATGTAATGTCAGAAATTTTACTCCAGCACACACACAGCACTTGTCAGATGCTCCAGAATTAAAAAGAGGCATGTGCCTTTTACTGAATACAGCACCTTCCCTCCTTCAGACCTAATTGACATTTGGAGGAAATGAGGGAGCTGCAACTCTTTCTTCCTCCGGATGTCTGATTTGTCTGAAGGAGGAAAAAGTGAAACCGGCACTGACTAGCTGCAGGGATCTCGGGACATAACACTGTCACCTGAACCCTAGGAGAGCCAGTGCCGACACAGCTGGAATCGTTGGGAAGGAGTGCTTAGCCATAAAAATGGACCGTAGATACCCTGAAATATTACCTTCTAGGCTGTAGGTTTAAGCTAGTATCTGAACATGCCCCTCTGAAGTGGTTGAGGGAAAAGAAGGGTAAGAATGCTGGGGTGACTAGGCGGTTCTTAGGCCTCCAAGATCTCAATTTTCATATCGAGCATAAGCCAGGGAAGTTGCATTGGAACGCAGATGCCCTGTCAAGACTCCATTACTTAGCGAGTGAAGGTGCCAAAACCAGCTTTAGGCAGAGAGAGGGGATATGCGACAAAGTCACTGGTAAAGTGCTGGAAGGAAAATATGTTTCACTACGCTTAACGGCATCAGTGATACAAAACCCAGAGTTTTCCTCCAGCACACTAAGTGCAGCGAGAGGTTAAGCTAATTTGTATAATGGGCTGGCTTTTATGTGGACATCCATAGAGTGGGTGGGAGGATTGTTGTGAATTCCGTTCTTGGGCTCCCTCCTGTGGTTGTGAATGGTACTTTTGTGAGCCCTGCCCTTGGGCTCCCTCTGGTGGTTTCGAGTGGAACTGCTGTTCCTTGAGGTTGCTGTAGCAGCTACCTTCACTAATCGTCTTGCCTGGATTTTCTATTTAACCTGGCTCTGGGCTTTAGTTCTGCACAGTACCCTTTCCTATTTCTGTCTATCTAGATTAGAATTGGTCTCCTTTGCTAAAAATCTGTTTTCATTTCTGTGTATGTCATTTCCCTCTCCACTCACAGTCAATATTTGTGGGGGGGCTATCTTTCCTTTTGGGAATTTCTCTGAGGCAAGATAGCTTTCTATTTTCACCTTTAGGGGTAGTTAGTTCTTAGGCTGTGACGAGGTGTCTAGGGAGTGACAGGAACGTCCCACGGCTATTTCTAGTGTTGGTGTTAGGATTAGGGATTGCGGTCAGTAAAGTTACCACCTCCTCAGAGCTTGTCCCATGTTTCATTTTAACCACCAGGTCATATCAGTGCTGCTCCGTAACCACCAGGTCATAACAGTACAGCTGAACTAAAGCCCAGAGCCAGGTTAAATAGAAAATCCAGGCAAGACGATTAGTGAAGGCAGCTGCTACAGCAACCTCAAGGAACAGCAGTTCCACTCGAAACCACCAAAGGGAGCCCAAGGGCAGAACTCACAAAAGTACCATTCACAACCACAGGAGGGAGCCCAAGAACGGAATTCACAACAGTTTTTGTTGCCAAGAAGGATGGCTCCTTGCGGCCTTGTATAGATTATCGCCTTCTCAATAAGATCACGGTCAAATTCCAGTACCCTTTACCTTTGCTTTCTGATTTGTTTGCTCGGATTAAGGGGGCTAGTTGGTTTACTAAGATCGACCTTCGAGGGGCGTATAATCTTGTTCGTATTAAACAGGGTGATGAATGGAAAACAGCATTTAATACGCCCGAAGGCCATTTTGAATACCTTGTGATGCCTTTCGGGCTCTCTAATGCTCCATCTGTGTTTCAGTCCTTTATGCATGATATCTTTCGGGATTATCTGGATAAATTCATGATTGTATATTTGGATGATATTTTGTTTTTTTCCGATGATTGGGAGTCTCATGTGAAGCAGGTCAGGATGGTATTTCAGGTCCTTCGTGCTAATGCGTTGTTTGTGAAGGGGTCTAAGTGCCTCTTTGGAGTTCAGAAGGTTTCTTTTTTGGGTTTCATTTTTTCTCCCTCGGCTATGAAGTGGGCATATGAGGAGTGGCGACATTGGCTTGAGGGAGCCAAGCATCGCGTTGTGGTCTTGACTGATCATAAGAATCTGATTTACCTCGAGTCTGCTAAGCAGTTGAATCCTAGACAAGCTCGATGGTCTTTGTTTTTCTCCTGTTTTGATTTTGTGGTCTCGTATATTCCGGGATCTAAGAATGTGAAGGCTGATGCCCTTTCTAGGAGTTTTTTGCCTGATTCTCCAGGAGTCCTTGAGCCAGCTGGTATTCTCAAGGAAGGGGTGATTCTTTCTGCCATCTCCCCTGATTTGCGGCGGGTACTTCAGGAGTTTCAGGCTGATAAACCTGACCGCTGTCCAGTGGGGAAACTGTTTGTTCCTGATAGATGGACTAGCAAGGTAATTTCTGAGCTTCATTGTTCAGTGTTGGCTGGTCATCCTGGGATTTTTGGTACCAGAGATTTGGTTGCTAGGTCCTTTTGGTGGCCTTCCTTGTCGCGGGATGTGCGTTCTTTTGTGCAGTCCTGTGGGACTTGTGCTCGGGCCAAGCCTTGCTGCTCCCGTGCTAGTGGGTTGCTTTTGCCTTTGCCTATCCCTGAGAGACCCTGGACGCATATTTCCATGGATTTTATTTCTGATCTTCCTGTTTCTCAGAAGATGTCTGTCATCTGGGTGGTTTGTGACCGGTTTTCTAAGATGGTCCATTTGGTACGTTTGCCTAAGTTGCCTTCCTCCTCTGATTTGGTTCCATTATTTTTTCAGCATGTAGTTCGTTTGCATGGTATTCCGGAGAATATTGTGTCTGACAGAGGTTCCCAGTTTGTTTCTAGGTTTTGGCGGTCTTTTTGTGCTAGAATGGGCATTGATTTGTCTTTTTCTTCAGCATTTCATCCTCAGATAAATGGCCAAACGGAGCGAACCAATCAGACCTTGGAAACCTATTTGAGATGCTTCGTGTCTGCTGATCAGGATGATTGGGTGACCTTCTTGCCGTTGGCCGAGTTTGCCCTTAATAATCGGGCTAGTTCGGCTACCTTGGTTTCGCCTTTTTTTTGTAACTTTGGTTTTCATCCTCGTTTTTCTTCAGGGCAGGTTGAGCCTTCTGACTGTCCTGGTGTGGATTCTGTGGTGGACAGGTTGCAGCAAATTTGGACTCATGTGGTGGACAATTTAACGTTGTCTCAGGAAAAGGCTCAACGTTTTGCTAACCGTCGTCGGTGTGTTGGTCCCTGGCTTCGTGTTGGGGATTTGGTCTGGTTGTCTTCTAGTCATGTTCCTATGAAGGTTTCTTCCCCTAAGTTCAAGCCTCGCTTTATTGGTCCTTATAAGATTTCTGAAATTATCAATCCGGTGTCTTTTCGTTTGGCCCTTCCAGCTTCTTTTTCCATTCATAATGTGTTCCATAGATCTTTGTTGTGGAGATATGTGGTACCTATGGTTCTCTCCGTTGATCCTCCTGCTCCGGTGTTGGTTGAGGGGGAATTGGAATATGTGGTGGAGAAGATTATGGATTCTCTGTTTCGAGGCGGAAGCTTCAGTATCTGGTTAAGTGGAAGGGTTATGGCCAGGAGGATAATTCTTGGGTTGTTGCCTCCGATGTCCATGCTGCCGATTTGGTTCGGGCTTTTCACTTGGCTCGTCCTGATCGGCCTGGGGGGCTCTGGTGAGGGTTCGGTGACCCCTCCTCAAGGGGGTGTACTGTTGTGAATTCCGTTCTTGGGCTCCCTCCTGTGGTTGTGAATGGTACTTTTGTGAGTTCTGCCCTTGGGCTCCCCCTGGTGGTTTCGAGTGGAACTGCTGTTCCTTGAGGTTGCTGTAGCAGCTGCCTTCACTAATCGTCTTGCCTGGATTTTCTATTTAACCTGGCTCTGGGCTTTAGTTCATGCCAGCTGTCAATGTTTTCTGGGTTGGATTCAGATCTCTCCTTGGATTTCTCATATGGCCTGTCCATTTCAGCAAAAGATAAGTTCTTGCTAGTTCTTTGGTTGTCCATTTGCTTTGGACTCTATTGCTCACCTAATGTTATGTTTCCTTTTGTCCAGCTTGTCATTATGATATATTCAGGCTAGCTGAAAGCTCTGGGGAAGCAGATTTGCCCCTCCACACCGTGAGTCGGTGTGAAGTCCATTTTTGTAAACTCGGCATGGATTTTTAGTTTTTTAATACTGACCGCACAGTACCCTTTCCTATTTCTGTCTATCTAGATTAGAATTGGCCTCCTTTGCTAAAATCTGTTTTCATTTCTGTGTATGTCATCTCCCTCTCCACTCACAGTCAATATTTGTGGGGGGCTATCTTTCCTTTTGGGAATTTCTCTGAGGCAAGATAGCTTTCTATTTTCATCTTTAGGGGTAGTTAGTTCTTAGGCTGTGACGAGGCGTCTAGGGAGTGACAGGAACGTTCCACGGCTATTTCTAGTGTTGGTGTTAGGATTAGAGATTGCAGTCAGTAAAGTTACCACCTCCTCAGAGCTTGTCCCATGTTTCATTTTAACCACCAGGTCATATCAGTGCTGCTCCGTAACCACCAGGTCATAACAGAGGATATCCATATTATCTCCACCCCAGAGAGTGGTCTGGGGCTTAAATAGCTGGACTCCAGAGACAGTCTTGGTATGGCAGGTTCATATACAGAAGAAATCAACTGTTTTTCCAGGATAACCTTGTATGCGGCTTGATTCATACATCCTTCTCAAAGATTAACCTGCCCAATTCCAGCCTTGCTGAAGCATCCCCAGATCAACACCTGGTCATCTAATGGTTAGACGGAGACCTGGAGAGGCTTACAAGTCACAGTGTCTTGCACCCACTGAGAAATTTGGTGGAGGATCGGTGATGATCTGGGGATGCTTCAGCAAGGCTGGAATTGGGCAGGTTGTTCTTTGCGAAGGACGTATGAATCAAGCCGCATACAAGGTTATCCTGGAAAAACAGTTGATTCCTTTTGCTCAGGCAATGTTCCCCAACTATGAGGACTGTTTTTTTCCAGCAGGACAATGCGCCATGCCACACAGCTAGGTCTATCAAGGTGTGGATGAAGGTACACCATATCAACTCCCTGTCATGGCCAGCCCAATCTCCAGATCTGAACCCCATTGAAAACCTCTCTAATGTAATCAAGAGGAAGATGGATAGTCACAAGCCACCAAACAAATAACTGCTTGCATTTTTTGTTCCAGGAGTGGCATAAGGTCACCCAATAGTAGTGTGAAAGACTGGTGGAAAGCATGCCAAGACGTATGAAAGCTGTGATTAAAAATCATGGTTATTCCACAAAAAAATGATTTCTGAACTCTTACTGAGTTAAAACATTAGTATTGATGTTTCTAAATGATTATGAACTTATATTCTTTCCATTATTTGAGGTCTGATAGCACTGTTTTTTTTTTTTTTTTAATCATTTCTTTCTCAGTAAAAAGATAAAAAATTATTGCTTGGAAATTTGGAGACATGTTGTCAGAGGTTTATAGAATAAAAGAACAATTTACATTTTACTCAAAAATATACCTAAAAAGAGAAAAATCAGACAAACTGAACATTTTGCAGTGGTCTCTCAATTTTTGCCAGAGCTGTACGTATGCAGTATCGGTAAATCCAGTGACTTAGCAGTGATATTTCCAACTAAAGGAAATACCTGGCAGCCATAGCTCATCTCTGCAGAATGTAACACACTTCAATGGCTGATTGCTTCTAGCGCACACTGCCCACTTTTTCCTCCACTTGCCCAAAATCTCCATAGTTTCATTGTACCTCTGTGATGCATTACACAGTAACAGTATCATAAAAAAATACAATACATTAATGTAGTGATGGTCCTCTTCATGCCTCCAACACAAACAATATAAATGTGATCACTTGTGTACACTTAACAGATTGCTGGTACTCAGGAGCATGGTAAGGAACGAGACCCAGGCATCTCCACCATCAGGGATAATTCTGGGGACAGGGATAGCTAGGGACCCGTAGCCTGAGGAACAGTTTCGGAGCCCATCTGCTATTCCACAGTCACACCGTGACTATATGATTAGTCAGCTCACCATGTTAAAGTCACCCAGTAATCCAAGATGGTGTTACCAGGTTACACTTCCTGACAAAGAAGTGAAAAACACACACTGGGACAGGGGACACACTTTCGGCATTATTTTAAGCATGTATTAGTAATTTGTAAGCTTATTTTATTTTGCACTATTGCACATTACATTGCTGCACTTGAGCCTGCAAGCTGCAGATTTAATTCACCTTATTTATTGTCTCCATTATCTGTCTGTTACTATATATGGCCATTTCTTGTCTCCATTTTTGAGATTGATACCTTGTCATTTTATTTTTATTTTTTTAATTATTAAAGGTTATTGTTCATTAGAGACATTGTTTTCACTGTTTTTCTGTGCAGAAGAAAACAACTTCACATTGGCTGTGGGTAGCGCTGCAGTAAGTCAGATGAAAATAAGCAGATCCAGCACTTATTAGAAAATTAAAATCTACGAGTTTTTTTTAAATTTCTAGTTAAGGTACCTTCACACGAAGCGACGCTGCAGCGATAGCGACAACGATGCCGATCGCTGCAGCGTCGCTGTTTGATCGCTGGGGAGCTGTCACACAGACCGCTCTCCAGCGACCAACGATGCCGAGGTCCCCGGGTAACCAGGGTAAACATCGGGTTGCTAAGCGCAGGGCCGCGCTTAGTAACCCGATGTTTACCCTGGTTACCAGCGTAAAAGTAAAAAAAACAAACAGTACATACTCACCTGCGCGTCCCCCAGCGTCTGCTTCCTGACACTGACTGAGCTCCGGCCCTAACAGCACAGCGGTGACGTCACCGCTGTGCTTTCACTTTCACTTTAGGGCCGGCGCTCAGTAAGTGTCAGGAAGCAGACGCTGGGGGACGCGCAGGTGAGCATGTACTGTTTGTTTTTTTTCCTTTTACGCTGGTAACCAGGGTAAACATCGGGTTACTAAGCGCGGCCCTGCGCTTGGTAACCAGATGTTTACCCTGGTTACCAGTGTAAAATATCACTGGTATCGTTGCTTTTGCTTTCAAACACAACGATACACGGCAATCGGACGACCAAATAAAGTTCTGGACTTTATTCAGCGACCAGCGACATCACAGCAGGATCCTGATCGCTGCTGCGTGTCAAACTAAACGATATCGCTAGCGAGGACGCTGCAACGTCACGGATCGCTAGAGATATCGTTACAAAGTCGTTTCGTGTGAAGGTACCTTTAGTGCAGGATCTTCCTACATTCATCAGGTGCACATTGCTGTGTCCCACATTTACCACCACATTCACAGTGGAAAGAATTCTTATTAATTTTCAAGAAGTTTGTCCTCCTAATCTGTTAGTTTTTGTATTGACAAAACATTTATGTAATGGTCAATATACTATAAGCCTAAAGGTACCTTCACACTAAATGATATCGCTAGCGATCCGTGACGTTGCAGCGTCCTGGATAGCGATATCGTTGAGTGTGACAGGCAGCAGCGATCAGGATCCTGCTGTGATGTCGCTGGTCGTTGGTTAAAGTTCAGAACTTTATTTGGTCGTCAGATCGCCGTGTATCGTTGTGTTTGACAGCAAAAGCAACGATACCAGCGATGTTTTACACTGGTAATCAGGGTAAACATCGGGTTACTAAGCGCAGGGCCGCGCTTAGTAACCCGATGTTTACCCTGGTTACCAGTGTAAAATGTAAAAAAACAAACAGTACATACTCACCTTCGCGTCCCCCGGCGTCCGCTTCCCGCACTGACTGACTGACGGCCGTAAAGTGAAAGCACAGCACAGCGGTGACGTCACCGCTCTGCTGTTAGGGCCGGCACTCACAGTCAGTGCAGGAAGCGGACGCCGGGAGACACAAAGGTGAGTATGTACTGTTTGTTTTTTTACATTTTACACTGGTAACCAGGGTAAACATCGGGTTACTAAGCGTGGCCCTGCGCTTAGCAACCCGATGTTTACCCTGGTTACCCGGGGACCTCAGCATCGTTGGTCGCTGGAGAGCGGTCTGTGTGACAGCTCCCCAGCGACCAAACAGCAACGCTGCAGCGATCGGCATCGTTGTCGCTATCGCTGCAGCGTCGCTTAATGTGAAGGTACCTTTAAACTAAAGTTTTTTTGTAACAAATCTGTTCGTTTTGACAGTGAAACATTTTATGGAATCATTTGCCAACTGGATTAATGTCAATGCAAATAAGAAATGTTACACTGTTTATTGACAGCAGATGATGGTGTCTGCCAGAAGAGCAATCTTTGATGTGACCCTCAGCCTGCTATTTGTGTTGCTGTATTTAACTGTATTGGTTTAGACTAATCTGAAACTAACGATCAATTGATGACGTTTTATTTAGCCTTGCATGAAGCCTTGAGCTCATGTGAACTCTGTCAAGGATGATGAACCAGATTAGATATGAGCATACAAAAAAGAAACCGCATGTCCTAAGGTGAGCGGCAGCTTCAGCTTCACTCAATGATATCTGTCAATTTACAAAATATTACATTGTTTTCCACTTATTATTATAAATCTTATATTAAAATATATTGCATTGCCAGTGATCAGCGACTCCTGGCTTTGTACTCACAGTAAGGTGATGTTCAAGCGTTGCTTTTTGCTGCTTTTTTCAGCAGCCAAACCCTGATCACTTGGCAGTAAAAAAGCTGCAGGCAAAAAGCAGGTTTTGCTGGCTTTTTTGCTGCTTTTCTTACAGCGGTTTTTTTGCTGTGTTTTTCAGAATCACTGAATTCAGCTTTGTTTTCACCATACAAGCATGAACAATGGAACGTGTTAGGCCACCAATGCAAGACATATGCACCATTGGCCACCACTGCAAGACACATTTTTGGAAAAAATGGCAATTTGATCAAATTATTTAGTAGAAAAAGGTTTTTATGAACAAAAAAGTTCATATGAGTTTGAAAAACTACCTAATTGCAAATGTAGAAACTTTGGGGTGGGGGGAGTTGAATTGGTCTGGAATAGTTTACTAAACATATTGGCAGTGCATTGAGTTGGTCAGGTGTTGTTCAATTTCACACGCTGATTGTGGCATTGTTTACTTCTACATATTGGTAGGACATTGTTTACTTTTACATATTGGTAGGACATTGTTTACTTTTACATATTGGTAGGACATTGTTTACTTTTACATATTGGTCAGACACCATTTACTTCTACACATTGGTCAGGCATTGAATTGATCAGGCTTTGCTTACTCTCATACGCATCATTAATTTAATAAAACTGTACTAATCCTAACTGCCATGCTCATGTGAGGAGACCAAGACATTATGGTTTAAACTTGGGAAAATCACAAAAATAAATGGGTTTCACATCCTGCAAAAACCGAAGGCAACGTTTATGGCTGTGTTCTTGCTGCTTTTTTTGCACTTACCCATTACTTTCTATGGGTGAAAAAATGCTGCAAAACCTCTGAAAGAAGTGACATGCTGCAGCTTTAAAAAAGCTAAGTTTTCTAATTCAGTCAGGAAAAAAAACAAGATTTCTGAAATGTCATAGCTTTTGCTGGTACTAGACAGCTTTTATTTGCATAAAAAAAAGCAAAAACGTAACACCTGAACATAACCTAAACGAATAAGCAATCATTACGCACTATTGGCGGAGTACAGACAGACAGCTGCAAAGAACATTGCTGTGTACCTGCATCCTATGAACGCTCTGACTGGCACTCAGTCATGATGGATGCTTATATCAGTTACCAGCCTGCTCAGCTCGGAGTCTGACAGCCGACTAAGAGAACTCTCCTGTCTGCATGGCTCCATGGGAAGGGTATGAGCTTTGTTCATCTGAATACTACAGATATTATTTGCACATAGAATCAATATCCAAAGAATCAGCGACATCATACATATAATATCCAAATGGCCATATGCCTATAAAAATAACCAGGAAAATGTGCTTTAGTACACTCCCAATATACATTATTCCTACACAAAACAGAGTCAATGTACGCAAAATCTAAAATCATTTCAAAAAGTTTCATTTAAACAATGCAAGGCATAAATACATGTAACAAAAAAGAAAAATGTAAAACTAAAAAAGTTCAGATGTGTAGGACAGCAACTCATCCAAAAATGTATCAGAGTAGGAAAGCTGTGGGCCAGTCAGTCACCATATAATCATGATTGCAATTGTAAAAATAAAATCAGTGCTTAGTGCATACAAGGTACGGTTGGTGCGGTACCCAAAATATATTATGTGCACCCACAGTGTATGGATGTGATATAAATTATAGATAGCAACAAGGTTTGCAAGACACATACAGGTCCTTCTCAAAAAATTAGCATATAGTGTTAAATTTCATTATTTACCATAATGTAATGATTACAATTAAACTTTCATATATTATAGATTCATTATCCACCAACTGAAATTTGTCAGGTCTTTTATTGTTTTAATACTGATGATTTTGGCCTACAACTCCTGATAACCCAAAAAACCTGTCTCAATAAATTAGCATATTTCAACCGTCCAATCAAATAAAAGTGTTTTTTAATAACAAACAAAAAAACCATCAAATAATAATGTTCAGTTATGTACTCAATACTTGGTCGGGAATCCTTTGGCAGAAATGACTGCTTCAATGCGGCGTGGCATGGAGGCAATCAGCCTGTGACACTGCTGAGATGTTATGGAGGCCCAGGATGCTTCAATAGCGGCCTTAAGCTCATCCAGAGTGTTGGGTCTTGCGTCTCTCAACTTTCTCTTCACAATATCCCACAGATTCTCTATGGGGTTCAGGTCAGGAGAGTTGGCAGGCCAATTGAGCACAGTAATACCATGGTCAGTAAACCATTTACCAGTGGTTTTGGCACTGTGAGCAGGTGCCAGGAAGCATGAAGTGCTCCAAAATCTCCTGATAGCTAGCTGCATTGACCCTGCCCTTGATGAAACACAGTGGACCAACACCAGCAGCTGACATGGCACCCCACACCATCACTGACTGGGTACTTGACACTGGACTTCAGGCATTTTGGCATTTCCTTCTCCCCAGTCTTCCTCCAGACTCTGGCACCTTGATTTCCGAATGACATGCAAAATTTGCTTTCATCAGAAAAAAGTACTTGGGACCACTTAGCAACAGTCCAGTGCTGCTTCTCTGTAGCCCAGGTCAGGCGCTTCTGCCGCTGTTTATGGTTCAAAAGTGGCTTTACCTGGGGAATGCGGCACCTGTAGCCCATTTCCTGCACACGCCTGTGCACGGTGGCTCTGGATGTTTCCACACCAGACTCAGTCCACTGCTTCCTCAGGTTCCCTAAGGTCTGGAATCGGTCCTTCTCCACAATCTTCCTCAGGGTCCGGTCACCTCTTCTCGTTGTACAGCGTTTTCTGCCACATTGTTTCCTTCCAACAGACTTACCATTGAGGTGCCTTGATACAGCACTCTGGGAACAGCCTATTTGTTGAGCAATTTCTTTCTGGGTCTTACCCTCTTGCTTGAGGGTGTCAATGATGGCCTTCTTGACATCTGTCAGGTCGCTAGTCTTACCTATGATGGGGGTTTTGAGTAATGAACCAGGCAGGGAGTTTTTAATAGCCTCAGGTATCTTTTGCATGTGTTTAGAGTTAATTAGTTGATTCAGAAGATTAGGGTAATAGGTCGTTTAGAGAACCTTTTCTTGATATGCTAATTTATTGAGACAGGTTTTTTGGGTTATCAGGAGTTGTAGGCCAAAATCATCAGTATTAAAACAATAAAAGACCTGACAAATTTCAGTTGGTGGATAATGAATCTATAATATATGAAAGTTTAATTGTAATCATTACATTATGGTAAATAATGAAATTTAACACTATATGCTAATTTTTTGAGAAGGACCTGTATAGTAAATGACTAGAAAAAAGGTGCACATAGAAAATGGAGTACCTCCATCAGCTGCATACATATAAGTGTATAAGTGTATAAGCTGCACACATTTAAGGGAGGATATTAGCGAAGGGAATGAGGATGTCGAGTCCATATGGGTCGAAATTCATGGAGGGAAAAATGGTAACACAATTCTCATTGGGGTCTGTTACAAACCCCCAAATATAACAGAAATCATGGAAAGTCTACTTCTAAAGCAGATAGATGAAGCTGCAACCCATAATGAGGTCCTGGTTATGGGGGACTTTAACTACCCGGATATTAACTGGGAAACAGAAACCTGTGAAACCCATAAAGGCAACAGGTTTCTGCTAATAACCAAGAAAAATTATCTTTCACAATTGGTGCAGAATCCAACCAGAGGAGCAGCACTTTTAGACCTAATACTATCTAATAGACCTGACAGAATAACAAATCTGCAGGTGGTCGGGCATCTAGGAAATAGCGACCACAATATTGTACAGTTTCACCTGTCTTTCACTAGGGGGACTTGTCAGGGAGTCACAAAAACACTGAACTTTAGGAAGGAAAAGTTTGACCAGCTTAGGGATGCCCTTAATCTGGTAGACTGGGACAATATCCTCAGAAATAAGAATACAGATAATAAATGGAAAATGTTTAAGAACATCCTAAATAGGCACTGTAAGCGGTTTATACCTTGTGAGAATAAAAGGACTAGAAATAGGAAAAACCCAATGTGGCTAAACAAAGAAGTAAGACAGGCAATTAACAGTAAAAAGAAAGCATTTGCACTACTAAAGCAGGATGGCACCACTGAAGCTCTAAAAAACTATAGGGAGAAAAATACTTTATCTAAAAAACTAATTAAAGCTGCCAAAAAGGAAACAGAGAAGCACATTGCTAAGGAGAGTAAAACTAATCCCAAACTGTTCTTCAACTATATCAATAGTAAAAGAATAAAAACTGAAAATGTAGACCCCTTAAAAATAGTGAGGAAAGAATGGTTGTAGATGACGAGGAAAAAGCTAACATATTAAACACCTTCTTCTCCACGGTATTCACGGTGGAAAATGAAATGCTAGGTGAAATCCCAAGAAACAATGAAAACCCTATATTAAGGGTCACCAATCTAACCCAAGAAGAGGTGCGAAACCGGCTAAGGCTACGTTCACATTTGCGGTGTGCGCCGCAGCGTCGCCGCCGCAACGCACAACGCAGACAAAAACGCAACACAACGCATGCACAACGCTGCGTTTTGCGCCGCATGCGTTCAACGCATGCGGCGCAAAACGCAGCGTTTTTTGTAAACGCAGTTGCGTTTCCAACAAAAAACGCAGCGTTTTGCGCCGCATGCGTTTTTTGTGCAGTGAGTCATTCTTCATCCCACCCACCAAAAAAAGTGTCTACACAATAGATAAGGGCCACCAATGGCTAGAAGAGGGTTGGTGTTTATGTAATTGTGTATATATACCATGGCAGACATGAATTCCTCCCATTTGCTGGTATTCATGATGGAGCGTCCCTTGGACAGTGTTATCATGGATATGGAGATGGATTTAGCCTTGGCTCATGCCTATGCTGTCGCCTGTGCTCATCAAAGAGAAAGAGAAAAACGGAGATGGATTCATCGCAGATTTTGGATACACCCTATCTTGGAAGTCCGGGAGAGCCGTGGAGCATACCATAGCTTGTTTGGCGAACTGAATGAGAACCTGGAGAAGTATTTCGAGTACACCAGGATGTCTCAGGAGAGCTTCCGGTATCTTCTGCGTCGGGTGGAAGGAGCCATCAGCAGGCAGGATACTCAGCTCCGGAGAGCTATATCCGCAGAGGAGCGGCTGCTGGTGACTCTACGGTATGTAGCTGTTTGAATGACTTGAGATATGTTCGGCTACGTTCACATCTTCCCTTTTTTTTTTTTTTTTTTTCTTAATTTTTGTTGGGGGTGGTATGGTCAATGTACTTTTAGGCTGTGTTTCTACGGTCAGTAAGCTTGTTTGACGCTGCAGCGTCAAACAAGCAGCGTCCAGATGTTCCAGCATAGTGGAGGGGATTTTATGAAATCCCGTCTCCACTATGCGTGGAAACCCGCACGCGGAGGCCCTGCGACTCCGGACATGCTGCGCGTCTTTTCAGAACACAGCATGTCCGTACACCTTGCGGGGACGCAGCGTCCCCGCAAGGTATATCACAGGGCCCTACGGCGAGGGGTGCGATGATCCCGGATGTGTACTGTACACATCCGGCACCATTGCGTCCCAGGAAGGGGGCGGGGCTTATCGCCGACCGGCTTCGCCGCTGCAACGATAGCGCCGCGTCTCCGGACAGTGGAGACATACCCTTATAAATTGCAATGTACTAATGTAATTTCTTTATCTTCTTGGCAGTTTCCTGGCTACCGGAGAGACCTTGCGATCCCTTCAATTTCAGTTCCGGATTGGAGTCTCCACTCTCTCGGGAATTATTGCTGAGACCTGCCGCGCTTTGTGGGATAACCTCCGGGAAGAATTTTTACCCGTCCCTACAAGCGATATCTGGTTGGCCAACGCCGAGAAATTTGAGGAAGTGTGTTCGTTTCCAAACTGTATTGGCGCGGTGGATGGCAAGCACATTCGTATTACCAAGCCAGGGAAAAGTGGATCCCTTTTCTATAACTACAAAAAATATTTTTCCACTGTGCTGATGGCAATTGCCGGTGCGGACTGCCGTTTTCTGGCAGTCGACATTGGTGCTTTTGGCCGGTCAAATGACTCGCGCACATTCAAAGAGTCTGATATGGGCCAAAAATTATATGGCAACAATTTCAATTTCCCCCAGCCACGACCTCTTCCCCACACCGAAGGCCCTGCGATGCCATTTGTTGTGGTTGGGGATGAGGCATTCCAAATGTCTGCCAACCTATTGAAACCCTACTCAAGTCGGGGCTTGGACCACACGAAAAGGGTGTTCAATTACAGACTGTCCAGGGCCAGAAGGACTGTGGAGTGCGCCTTTGGCATCCTTGTCTCTAAATGGCGGATATTAGGATCCGCCATTAATCTGAAAACTGAGACAGTGGATGAGGTGGTGAAGGCGTGTGTGGTTCTCCACAATTTTATTCTGGCCAAAGAGAGACTGAACGTTGATCTGGATGAAACCATAGCCAACCCATTGCCCAATTTCCATGATCATCCTCTGAGGTCAAGCGTGGAAATTGCGCAGATGAGGGACCGTTTTGCGGCCTATTTTGTGTCAGATGTTGGCCGTCTGTCATGGCAAGATTCAATGGTGTAATAAACTGTTGGACTGTATTCTGGTGTGACTATGCTAAAAATAGTTCACCAATGTAAATGTGCCTTATCTAAAAAACTTGTAAACCTTTGTTTTTAAAATGTTGTGTTTTAATAAAAAAAATTTCTTACGTTTTCTACCATGCTTCCAAGACAAAATTTATACCATACCATATTTATTTGTTTGTCAGATCGCCGTGTATCGTTGTGTTTGATAGCAAAATCAACGATACCAGCGATGTTTTACACTGGTAACCAGGGTAAACAACGGGTTACCAAGCGCATGGTCGCGCTTATGTTTACCGTGGTTACCAGTGTTAATTGTAAACTAAAAAATAAAAATAAATATACTCATCTTCGCGTCCCCTGGCGTCCACTTCCTGCACTGAGTGAGCGCCGGCCGTAAAGTGAATGCACAGCACAGCGTTGCTGTGAGGGACGTCACTCAGTCAGTGCAGGGAAGCTGACGCCGGGGGATGCGATTGTGAATATTTTTTTTTTTTTTTCATTTTACACTGGTAACCAGGGTAAACATCGGAAGTGCGCCCTGCGCTTAGCAACCCGATGTTTAACATGGTTACCCGGGGACCTCGGCATCGTTGGTCGCTGGAGAGCGGTCACACAGACAGCTCTCCAGCTCCCAAATAGCGATGCTGCAGTGAATTGCATCGTTGTCTGTTTTGCTGCAGCATTGTTAAGTGTGAAGGTACCTTTACAGTATGTGTCCACGTTCAGGATTGCATCCTGAATTGCTCAGGTTTTTTCATCAATATTTGTAAGCCAAAACCAGGAGTGGAACAATTAGGAAAAGTAGAATAGAAACATATGCTCCACTGCTGTATTTATTACCCACGCCTGGTTTTGGCTACAAATATTGAATTAAAATCCGGACCAAATTCGGATGCAATCCTGAGCGTGGACACATACCCTTTTTCTTTGAAAATAACTCATACACTTTAGTGTTTGGAAACACCTCATACAGCAATGAACGACACCCAAAGAAACGGTCAAATTAAAAAATCCAAAAATACTGTCTGACATTGCATATATGAGGCGTTTGAAGCACAAATAAACGGCGCACGGAGTGAATTACCGAGCATTGTACTTGAAAAGAAGACCAAATATTGTATACAAAAAAATAAATTTTTATTGGGGGGAAACAGAAAAAAAGGGAAAAGCAAATTAGGGGGTATCAACATCCGAGGGTGGATCAACATCCGCTACCAGCGGTGACCGGTAGCTTCGAGTTCTGGACCTGAGAGTGGGAGTGGTAGAGGAGGAGGAGCCGCCATACTGAAGGAGGCTTGAGGGCAGGTCCAAACCCCCCGCAGGGTACACTGGGGAGACCGCCTCGTCAGTGGAGGAGGGAGGAGGCAACACAAGCCGCCTTCTTTTTTGGCTTGGTTGGCCCTGGCTGCTCCTGCTGTGGCTAGAGCCACGACGAGATGGTGTGTGTCCTGGAGCAGCCAGAACCTGTGCCTCTGGGTGTGTGTCTGTGTGCCTCCTCTTATGTTTTCTTTTTTTTTTTTCCCTGCCTTCGGCGGCATCTCCCCCAGAAGCACTCCTACGGGAGGATGAGGGCCTGGCAGGAGCAGGAGTGGGCCGCACACTGGTATGGTGGCTGTGGTGGCGTCGCCCGGCACTTGGACCAGGGTGGGGTGGCTGGAGTGACTCTGCAGCAGTAGTCGGAGTCACGCTAGCCAGCGACGGCACTACGGGCAGTGTCGCTGACTGCGCGACCCGAGACTGCTGCAGAGCCCTCACGTAAGAATTGTGGCAGTCCTGCATCACCGAAATCTGGAGTTCCGGCGTAAGGTTTTCCACCATGCCCTTAGCAATTGTGCTTAAAAAATGTTTTGCCGGATTTGTGAGCTCGGCTTCCAGGATTTCAAGGCGCCGTCCCATACTGGACATTTCATCTCTCAACGCCTTGAAACCGTTCTGGAACACCGTGCCCAAGTGCAAAAATTCAGGCATGACTGACCTGTCCGAGGCCCGCTGGCGCTGTCGGGAATTCCCGAACGAAGGTGCGCCAGAGGCCTCGGGCAGGGGAAAACCTGACGTACCGGCAGCCGGTTCTCCAGATGATGGTGGTGCAGGCCTGCTGTCGCTGTGGGATGGCTGTGACGGCTCAGATGGCGATCCATGAAGTTCCGCTTCACAGGGGGGAGCTCGCTGGAGGGTGCTGCTGTGTGTCCTGTGAAAAGATAATGTAAAAATTAGTCTTCAATTAATAAACTATCACATACGCCAACTCCTGTAAAAAAATGTTCATTACATGACACAACAAAACATTACAATCCCCTGTCTCTCACTCTGTGTGGCCTATAATAAATTGCTGATTGTTATCGCCAGCTGACCATTAGGGCTCACGATAACAATCATGGACATACCGACGGCAGAAAATGACTGTACATTCCCTCTGCCAAAGGCAATGCATACCCCTGTCATATTTTGAAAAAATTTTGGTGTGAAATAATAATTTCAAGATGCCGTCTATGTCTCAAAAATAATAGAAAATTTAAGGTCTATAAAAAAAAAATTTAAAAAAAAAAACAAAAAAAAACTTTGCTGATCTGATCGCAGGAATGTCCATGACGTTAGGATCTTGTGATCGAGACGTCATCATTATTCCTGCGATCAGAACTACACTGACTCAGAACGTAACCTGTCATGGACTACAAGGACTCTCGCTTAACCTAAAAAAAATACCGTGGATGGCCAATATGCTACGCTGACTACATTGATGGCCAAGACACTATGTGCCTGGGAAATGTACTATGTGGATACGTGGCTAGAACGTGTACTATGTGGCTGCGATATAGTGGCCTGCAAACATACTATGTGTGTGGATGCACAATGTACGTGGCTGGGCAATGTACTATGTGGCTGTGCAATATATGTGTCTGGGCAATGTCCAATGTGCAATATGGTATGTGGACAAAATACTTACTGTCGGCGGCCAAGGATTGGTCTTAGGAACTGTAATTGTCGGTTGTATTTATATGGAACCGACTTGGCCGCAGCAGCACCACTCCTCGATTGCTCCTCCTCAGCACGCAGCCCCTTATTGAAACGGTCCTTCATGGATCGCCATCTGGTCCTCAACTTTGTCACTGTGAATGCAAAGAAAAAAAAAGGTTACATATGTAGCATTTTAAAATGATAAAACAACCGTGTGTGATGCAAAGTTTAGGCGTTGATAGCATCACACACGGTTGTGTTTATCCTGGCAAGATGGGTCATAGCAGCGTATCAGCAATACTCACTAAAGGTGCCTTTGTCCTTGGCGGAGGCACTGTCAAAGCCATCCCACAGCGACTTTGCCACCTCTGCCCACAAACGCCTAGAAACCACCTGGTCCATGTGCCGGGGGTCACGGCTGTCCCACAACGGGCCACGCTCCTGGATGCTGGAGATCAGGAGCTCCACATCGATACTCTCCCTGTGGTCCCGTTGTGAAACCTAGAAAAAATAGAAAACAAAAAGGTTACAAATAGGCAAATATAAACAACCATCATCAGCACCTGGCATGATTTGTACCTTTGCCCTATCCTTTGCCATTTTATGTATGTATATTGATGGTTTCTAAACCTGTATTTTTGAATGTTTTTGTGCAGGGAGTTCAACTGTATGTTACCTTCCCCCAAATACTTGCTGCCCTGAAAAGCTATATGTAATTAAGCTTAGTAAACAGCCCTAGTGAAACCAGGTTGCTCCTAATGTTCCTCCCAGCAGGATGCCACAAAAAAAAAAAAGATAAAAAAAAAACAACAAATACTCACTTGCCGGCCTGACGACCCATCTTGGCACCGATCTCCCTGCTCCCGCTGTGTGCCTTCCCCCTCACTTGAAGAAGCCTGTAAAAAAATGTATACAAAAATTAGTGACAATGCTACAAATGGCAGCGAATAGTAAGCAACTGGACATAATTACTCACCGCACTCCCCCTCGCCGATTGGCCAGATGCTGGAGAACTCGCCATTATTGCAAGTTTGCTCTGCAATGAAAAAATGAGCAAAAAATCACATTCAAAGCAATGCCACATACAATAAAACATTAAAACAACCACAATTGACTGTTGACTGATAGGACAATGCAAACTCAAAAAGCGACACCACAACGCCATACATTACAAGAGAAGACAATAGAAGAAACAATACAAGAATAGACCCAAACAAAATTAAGCAAAAATAGACACCTATGTCCAAATTTAAAAAAAAAAAAAATACAAAAATAAAGAGGAAAAAAAAAGGCACAATGAAATAGCAAACTGCACGCCATACTTTACAATAGCAACAAGACATGATCCAAAACAACACCATCTGGTGACATCTACCACAGAAATACATCTGAAAAAGGCGATAAATACCATTATAGATAATAAGCAATAAACATTACAGGACAATATACAGCAACCCAAAGAAAAACCATAGTCAAATAGAAAAGAGAACACAAGAAATTTTTAAAAAAGGGCCCAAACTAAAAAAAAAAAAAAAATAAATACTACACACTTGGCTATGGAAACATTCAAGACAGGAGATATATATATGGAAGCCATACAGAAAACGAATGGCATATAGCAGCACGGAACAATACAATACAAATGAAACATCATAAATGTAGCCCCCCACCAGCAAGAAAAGACACTCAAGGAAAGAAAAAAAAATGCCAACAGCATAATAAAACCCAGCAAGACATGAGCCTAGAAAACGCCATACGGTTACCCCAACAATAGAAGCCAGAAAAAGACATGCACCACAAATTTTACAATAAAAAATCTTACAAAAAAAAGGCATTGAACATCCGCATGACACAAGAACAACCAAAATATAAATCCAAAACCAATCCAAACCCAGCAAGGCCGCACACAAGAAACGCCAGCATATATCAGAAACACATTAAAAAAAATGTTATTATTCAATAACAACCTACAGTGCCATAACCGTACAATATCACAGAGCAAACATTGCACAAATTAAATCAAAAAAAAAAATAAAACACAGAAAAAAAATTATGCAAAGAGAAATATATACTTACAGGTTTGGAAAGCAGGTTGCTCCTCTGTGTCTTGTGTGGATAGCCTGGTGAAAGACAATGGCAAACCCCCACCCCTTTTTTTATATATATAGTGCTTTTTTTAAGTGTCTAGACAAAGTCTAGACAATGTTTTGCATTTTTGTAAGAAAAACGCATGCGTCGTACAACGCATCACGACGCAAGTACTTGCGTCGTCTGCGTTGTCAATGCAAGTCAATGGGAAAAAAGGCGCATCGACGACGCAAACACGACGCAAACACGACGCATGCGTTTTTTAAAAAGTCTGCGCCGCCCAAAAAATGCAACATGTTGCGTTTGCCGCGCCCTGGCAGGTGCGCCCTAACGCCGCATGCGGCGTACGACGCACCACAACGCATGACAACGCATGTACATGCGGCGCCATGCGGCCCCAATGTTAAAGATAGGGCCGCACGACGCATGCGGTGCGTTGCGGCGGCGACGCTGCGGCGCACACCGCAAATGTGAACGTAGCCTAAATAAGATTAAAATAGATAAATCTCCGGGTCCGGATGGCATACACCCACGAGTACTAAAAGAACTAAGTAATGTAATAGATAAACCATTATTTCTTATTTTTAGGGACTCTATAGTGACGGGGTCTGTTCCGCAGGACTGGCGCATAGCAAATGTGGTGCCAATATTCAAAAAGGGCTCTAAAAGTGAACCTGGAAATTATAGGCCAGTAAGTCTAACCTCTACTGTTGGTAAAATATTTGAAGGGTTTCTGAAGGATGTTATTCTGGATTATCTCAATGAGAATAACTGTGTAACTCCATATCAGCATGGGTTTATGAGAAATCGCTCCTGTCAAACCAATCTAATCAGTTTTTATGAAGAGGTAAGCTATAGGCTGGACCATGGTGAGTCATTGGACGTGGTATATCTCGATTTTTCCAAAGCGTTTGATACCGTGCCGCACAAGAGGTTGGTACACAAAATGAGAATGCTTGGTCTGGGGGAAAATGTGTGTAAATGGGTTAGTAACTGGCTTAGTGATAGAAAGCAGAGGGTGGTTATAAATGGTATAGTCTCTAACTGGGTCGCTGTGACCAGTGGGGTACCGCAGGGGTCGGTATTGGGACCTGTTCTCTTCAACATATTTATTAATGATCTGGTAGAAGGTTTACACAGTAAAATATTGATATTTGCAGATGATACAAAACTATGTAAAGCAGTTAATACAAGAGAAGATAGTATTCTGCTACAGATGGATCTGGATAAGTTGGAAACTTGGGCTGAAAGGTGGCAGATGAGGTTTAACAATGATAAATGTAAGGTTATACACATGGGAAGAAGGAATCAATATCACCATTACACACTGAACGGGAAACCACTGGGTAAATCTGACAGGGAGAAGGACTTGGGGATCCTAGTTAATGATAAACTTACCTGGAGCAGCCAGTGCCAGGCAGCAGCTGCCAAGGCAAACAGGATCATGGGGTGCATTAAAAGAGGTCTGGATACACATGATGAGAGCATTATACTGCCTCTGTACAAATCCCTAGTTAGACCGCACATGGAGTACTGTGTCCAGTTTTGGGCACCGGTGCTCAGGAAGGACATAATGGAACTAGAGAGAGTACAAAGGAGGGCAACAAAGTTAATAAAGGGGATGGGAGAACTACAATACCCAGATAGATTAGCGAAATTAGGATTATTTAGTCTAGAAAAAAGACGACTGAGGGGCGATCTAATAACCATGTATAAGTATATAAGGGGACAATACAAATATCTCGCTGAGGATCTGTTTATACCAAGGAAGGTGACGGGCACAAGGGGGCATTCTTTGCGTCTGGAGGAGAGAAGGTTTTTCCACCAACATAGAAGAGGATTATTTACTGTTAGGGCAGTGAGAATCTGGAATTGCTTGCCTGAGGAGGTGGTGATGGCGAACTCAGTTGAGGGGTTCAAGAGAGGCCTGGATGTCTTCCTGGAGCAGAACAATATTGTATCATACAATTATTAGGTTCTGTAGAAGGACGTAGATCTGGGGATTTATTATGATGGAACATAGGCTGAACTGGATGGACAAATGTCTTTTTTCGGCCTTACTAACTATGTTACTATGTTACTATGTAAGTGATGATCAAGGTTTACCTATGATCATTTACCTATGTTACTGCCTGTTTGATGAGCTGTCCTGTGCAGCCCCAACGCGTGTTTCACGTGGGCTTCCTCAGGGGGTTGTATGTGTGTGTGTCTAAAGGTGTTTAAATATATGTCCTGTAGGATTGTACTTACTTGCGGGTTGGGGAATACTCACTTGGCAGCGATAAAACTCTCAGTAATACGTTTTCCTTCTAAAGACTCAACTGGGTTTATTACTCCATAAACCCCAGTGGCAGAAAACACAAAACAACAATCTTCATATCAGGCAAATCAAAGTGACAATGTTCACAGCGTCACTCTGTTCCATCAGGACTGTGACCATACACTCTTGGTTGAGTCCAATATTCAGGCTCGCTCTGGAGCCAAACACACAGTCTGGTATTACCTGCTAACTCCTTGTCAGTCCAGTGGGAAAGCTGCCCATGGGGATCACCAACTTGCCTGGGTGGCACACATTATTTAGTCCAGATCCACCGGAGGACGGTAACCTCCCCAAGTTTTACTGTGCATTGCTCAGGGATCTGGTACTACTCCCCAGGACCTCCCAACACCAGCATGTGCTTTCCAGGAACATAAACAGGAACTTGTGACCCACACCCTGGTCACATTATGTACCTTGTAACCACACCGCATAGGTGAGGTATATCACATGGGCTGATCACGTGATCATGACATCACTAAAGGTCCTCATACTCCTACAGGGAAAAAGGTACAGTGAGTGCCCTCACCCAGTGGTGAGGTATGTGGGTAGCCAGACCCTCCCATCTCTCATAGCTACCCACGAACCCGGACCCAGGTGCACTAAATGACATCTTCAGTGCTTACATGCTCTAATAACAAGATACACCGGGTTGCATCGCAGGGAGCATCCATCCCTGTGACACATACCTCCCATTAACCACAATACCGGACACTGTCTCACTACCACATCCATGCATACCCATGGCCTCAATATGCCTCCGTGCATATGCTGGAGAGACCATGCAGCGCCCCCTACCTGTTACAGGGGTCACTGCATCACAGTCCTCACAGGTGCTCATTACATCAGCGCCGTAACTGTAGCATGTCATCTTCAGCTCCCAGAAGCTGCATCCCTCCCGGCATATTCTGTGCCATGGCAGGTCGGACAGAAATCCCCATGATGTCAGGGAGTGCACAACGTCACTTCTGGATGCCGCGAACAATGCTCCATAAGTAATACCATAAACGGGAATGCGCACACATCAAAGGGCCATATTGAATATGAAATTTCAGCAGGAGAAGGGAAAAAAATATTTAAAACATAACTTTCAATAATTGTCTAAAAGGTTATCAGCCAATATATACATAAGACAAACAAACAGTAATTTTTAATGGGGAATAGACAAAAAGGGAGGGTGTGTTCCAATCCCTTTAATACTCCTTGTCGTGCCCCTTGCTTTACTCCTCATATAATGAATATGTAGCCTCCCATCGCATTTCTAAAAAAGTTTTTTTTCCCCAGATAGGGGCACTGACACAACTAGACAGCCTGCTGGGTATTACTTGCCACTGCAAGTGCCTATACCCAGTGGTGGGATTCAGCCGGTACGACCCGGTACGGGGCAGCCGTTTACTAAAATTTCTATCTGCCAGCGTTCCGGTAATTGAAAATGGTTACCACGCCCCCGGACCGCCTCCGGACCGCCCCCGGACGGGTTGCTGTGCTGCTGGCAGGGCCGCCATCAGGGCATTACAGCCGTGACTGGCGTACGGGGCCCGGTGGGCAGAGAGGGCCCGCAGCGGGCCCCGTCTCATCTGCCCACCGGGCCCCTACCGGCAGCCGCAAGGTGAACCGGGCCCTTAGCTGCGGCCGGTGCTGCAGCGCTACTGACGTGTGGGCCCGTGCCCGCACGTCAATAGTTAACAGCCGCCAGCCAATCTGAGGCTGGCAGCTGACGTCAGCCGCAGCGTGCATGTCGCCGGCGTCTGACGTCATTGTCAGTCGCCGGCGAGTGCACGCTGCAGCTGCTTGGAGAAAGCAGGAGCGCGGGAGGTAAGTAGAGCTTGTTTGTTTTTTTTTACTGAGAGCGGCGATCCGGGGGGGGGGGGGGGGGGCCAGGGCAGAGCGCTGGACACAGGAGGGCAGAACGCTGGACACAGGAGGGCAGAACGCTGGACACAGGGGGGCAGAGCGCTGGACACAGGGGGCAGAGCGCTGGACACAGGAGGGGGCAGAACGCTGGACACAGGAGGGCACAACGCTGGACACAGGAGGGCAGAATGCTGGACACAGGAGGGCAGAACGCTGGACACAGGGGGGCAGAACGCTGGACACAGGAGGGCAGAGCGCTGGACACAGGGGGCAGAGCGCTGGACACAGGAGGGGGCAGAACGCTGGACACAGGAGGGCAGAACGCTGGACACAGGAGGGCAGAACGCTGGACACAGGGGGCAGAGCGCTGGACACAGGGGGGCAGAACGCTGGACACAGGGAGGCAGAGCGCTGGACACAGGGGGCAGAGCGCTGGACACAGGAGGGGGCAGAACGCTGGACACGGGGGCAGAGCGCTGGACACAGGGGGGCAGAACGCTGGACACAGGGGGGCAGAACGCTGGACACAGGAGGGCAGAGCGCTGGACACAGGGGGCAGAGTGCTGGACACAGGAGGGGGCAGAACGCTGGACACAGGAGGGGGCAGAGCGCTGGACACAGGGGGGGCAGAACGCTGGACACAGGGGGGCAGAACGCTGGACACGGGGCAGAGCGCTGGACACGGGGGCAGAACGCTGGACACAGGAGGGCAGAGCGCTGGACACAGGGGGCAGAGCGCTGGACACAGGAGGGCAGAGCGCTGGACACAGGGGGCAGAGCGCTGGACACAGGAGGGCAGAGCGCTGGACACAGGGGGCAGAGCGCTGGACACAGGAGGGGGCAGAACGCTGGACACAGGAGGGGGCAGAGCGCTGGACACAGTAAAGGGGAAGCCCGATGGCACAGAGTGTCTAGATAAATTACATAGGGAAGAGGAGGGGGGTTTGGTGAGGGGGGGTTTGGTGAGGTGGGGAGGGGCGCCAAATGAATCTTTGCCCCGGGCGCTGGAAGACCTAGCTACGCCCCTGACCCATTGTCGGCCATGGCCGGCTGTGTGCTGCTGGGGTGTGACTGTGCGGCCGGGCAGGGGTCCGAACGTCGAGATGGCTGTATCTGCGCTGGGGGGGGTCATTAGGGGTGGTGCCGGCTGTAGCTGCTGCTGCACTGGGGTGTGATTGTGCAGCCTAGGGGGTGGGGGGCGATCGTCGGGAGGGGTGCCAGCTGCTGCGCTGGGGGGGGGTGATTGTGCGGCCTGGGGGGTCCGATCGGCAGTGGGGGCCAGCTGATTGTGCGGCCCGGGGGGGCGATCCAATCGGCAGTGGGGGCCAACTGCTGCGCTGGGGTCATGACTGTGGCCTCGGGGGTACGAACGATGACAGTGCATGTGCTGCCGTTGTTGTTGGTGAATGTGCGGGGGGCCAGCTGCTGGGGTCGGTGAATGGGGGGGGGGATGCAGAACAGTGGCAGAGGTTGCAGAAGATGATGGGTTAGGATGGGGGAAGGTGGAGGATCCTGGAAAGTGGAGCTGTGTATACGGGGAAATGTGTATGTATATAGGAGGGAGAAGCTGATGTGTATATGACACGATCGTGTTCATATAGACATCACAGTGCCCCTAACACTTTCTCTCTTATTTTTAGCTACCAGCTGAAGCTGCTGGCTAGAAACACAGTGGATGCAACGTTGACATCATGGAAGACTCCTCAAGGTTTGTTTGGTCCTTGAATAATGTATAGAGAAATGCAGAGCTGTAGTACACAACCCGTATAACACCCCTCTCCCATATACAGTATCAGCGCCCTGTTCTTTGGTGCTAGCATTCTTAGAATTATAAAATTGTAGAGTTGGAAGGGACCTCAAGGGCCATCGGGTCCAACCCCCTGCGAATGCAGGTTTACCTAAGGGCAGGCGCACACGGACGATTTTGCTGCGATTATACGGTGCGTATAATCGCAGCAAAGCGGCTGTCAAACCTGCCCTGCGAGCGGGTCTGAGAGTGCTGGAGCGCATACCTGCGCTCCTGTTCAAAGCCCGGAGTCGACCGCAAGTGTCCTGAACGCGCTGCCTCTCTGAGTCCCGTTTAGGACACCTGCGGTCAGGGCGGGCTCTGTAACTGGAGCGCAGGTATGCGCTCCAGCACTCTCAGACCTGCTCGCAGGGCAGGTTTGACAGCTGCTTTGCTGCGATTATACGCAACGTATTCTTGTCATTAAGGGAGACAAACTGCTTCCAAAAATATGAATCGTGCCACTGGGCGTGGCTTATTAGTATGGGCGGGGTTATTGAAAATGGGCGTGGCCAAAATTCCGGCCACCGCAACTTAGAGGACCTGTTGTTAAAAATTTGAATCCCACCCCTGCCTATACCAGATTCTTTCCCCCCTTGATGAACCCCCAGAACGGAAGGAGAAACATGTTGGGAGGCTACATATTCATTATGGGTAACTGGTGAACAGGTCTATTCTTGGGTACTGCCCTTGTCAGGGCAGGAGTAATGCAGGGACATGACAATGAGTATTAAAGGGATTGGAACAGACACACCCCTTTTTTCTATCCCCCATTACTCAGAGAGATAAAAATCGCCCTTCTTTTTTTCAATGGTGGATCTATGATGGAGAGAAGGAGTGAGAAACTATTTTGGTGAGACCAAACCAATGTTCTGTTGAACATGAGTACTAGCACTTTGTAAAATTAGTGTTTGCTTGTCTTATGTACATATTGGCTGATAACCTTTTGGGCAATTATTAAAAGTTATGTTTTAAATATTTTTTCCCCTTGCCCTGCTGAAATTTTATTGTGCTTCATTGGGAAGGTTTATTATGATCAGTTACATTTTCTGATTTTTTGGTGCTCCATGTTGAACATGGGCAAATCTAAGGGCAGCTTAGGTCAACAAGCCCTCTACCTAATCTTAATGTCTATTAGCATTGGCCATGACCCAGGCTATTCAGGTGGATTGCAAAATTTGGGAGAGGCATGATGAGCAATGGGAGGGTTCAGTCATTCCCCCCGATCCTGTCCACTTACAGGAGATTGAATCAATGGAAGTGGGAGCTGCCAGCCCTTAGGTCGTTTATTGTGGTTGTACAGGGTATTTTGTTCGGGACTGCACGATACATGCTCAAACAAGCAGGCCAACGGGTAACGCCTAAAGTCTGGGTGATTGTCGAGAAGGTCACCCAGACTTCTAGGTACCTTTTTACTCCTCTGATAAAGTGCTGTTAATCATGGAACTATGTTTCCAGGACCTGTGGTTATCTGCACTTGCTTTTATCAACTGTGGTTCTGTAGCCAATTTAATTGATACAGGACTGGTTCTTAAATTAGGATTAGGGACAGTTAGATTAGATAGAACCATTCAAATTGCCTCCATTGACTGGACATGGTTACTTAAGAACTTTGTCCAGTTAGTAAAGGTGGAATTCACATGTCTGCATATTCACAATCGTATTATCGATTGGTGTCAGAAGTGGAGTCCCGATTGTCATAAGAAATGTCTTAAGTTTATACAAATTTGCTGTGCTAGTCTGGAGGGTCTGCCGGGAGATGTGTTCTTGAAAAAAGAGACAGAGATACTACCTTCCCATCGTCCTTAAGGTACCTTCACACGAAGCGACGCTGCAGCGATAGCGACAACGATGCCGATCGCTGCAGCGTCGCTGTTTGATCGCTGGGGAGCTGTCACACAGACCGCTCTCCAGCGACCAACGATGCCGAGGTCCCCGGGTAACCAGGGTAAACATCGGGTTGCTAAGCGCAGGGCCGCGCTTAGTAACCCAATGTTTACCCTGGTTACCAGCGTAAAAGTAAAAAAAACAAACAGTACATGCTCACCTGCGCGTCCCCCAGCGTCTGCTTCCTGACACTGACTGAGCTCCGGCCCTAACAGCACAGCGGTGACGTCACCGCTGTGCTTTCACTTTCACTTTAGGGCCGGGCTCAGTCAGTGTCAGGAAGCAGACGCTGGGGGACGCGCAGGTGAGCATGTACTGTTTGTTTTTTTTACTTTTACGCTGGTAACCAGGGTAAACATCGGGTTACTAAGCGCGGCCCTGCGCTTGGTAACCCGATGTTTACCCTGGTTACCAGTGTAAAATATCGCTGGTATCGTTGCTTTTGCTTTCAAACACAACGATACACGGCGATCGGAAGACCAAATAAAGTTCTGGACTTTATTCAGCGACCAGCGACATCACAGCAGGATCCTGATCGCTGCTGCGTGTCAAACGAAACGATATCGCTAGCGAGGACGCTGCAACGTCACGGATCGCTAGCGATATCGTTACAAAGTCGTTTCGTGTGAAGGTACCTTTATGATTGTGCTATTAATCTTATCTTTAATATCAAATTGCCTAAAGCTCACTTGTATATTTTATTGGGTCTTGACCGTACCGCCATGAAAGAATACGTAAATGAAAGTTTATAGAAGGCTCATATCTGTCTTTCCTCCTTGCCTGTAGCTGCTGTTTTTTTCTTTTTTACAAAGAAAGCTGGGGGTCTCCATCCTTGCCTCGATTTCTGTGAAGTAAACAAATTTACGGTTAAGAATACTTACCCACTTCCACTCTTCCCTGACCGGATATAATTAGATTACTGGGGCTAAATGGTTTTCTAAACTTGATTTTACAGGGGCTTATAATTCGATACACATCTGGAAAAGTAATGAGTGGAAAACAACGTTTTCACATCTGAGGGTATATTTGAAAATCTTGTTATAATTTTTGTGGGTTAACCAATGCGCCAGTCTTATTTCAAAACTTTATGAGTTATATATTTTCTGATTGTATTGGCAAGTTTGTTGTGATATACCTTGATGACATTCTAATTTTTTAATCTGATCTGGATTAACAATATGAACATGTTTGTTTTGTCTTACATAAGTTTAGGGAAAAGTATTTGTTTGCTATTGTGGAGAAATGTACTTTTTGTATTCAAGAAATATCGTTCCTGAAGTTCAATGTATCTGCCGAAGGGATTAAGATGGATGCTGGGAAGGTGCAGGCTATAATTGATTGGGTTTAACCTCGTGACTAGTGTTGAGCTTTCCGATACCGCAAGTATCGGGTATCGGCCGATACTTAGCGGTATCGGAATTCCGATACCGAGATCCGATACTTGCCGCGTATCGGATACCGGAATCGGAAGTTCCCAGGATTCAAACTGCACAAATTTGTACGAAATCAGCCAATGAGAATGATTCCAAGTGTGGGCACATCCTGTTTAGCATGGAGGGCATGAAACTACTGACAAGGCTGTGATTGGCTGCTGAAATGATGTCATGATGCAGTTTAAAAGTCGCTGGCGCCATTTTGCGCTCACTCTGCTGTGAATTCAGTTAGTG
This sequence comes from Ranitomeya variabilis, assembly GCF_051348905.1. Taxonomy (NCBI): domain Eukaryota; kingdom Metazoa; phylum Chordata; class Amphibia; order Anura; family Dendrobatidae; genus Ranitomeya; species Ranitomeya variabilis. The sequence continues at coordinate 459,249,015 of NC_135237.1, read as the reverse complement.
ACAGGACGCTGTTTGCTGACTGAGGGCCAGTTTTGAGATAGCGATTTGCTTAATTGTTCTTTTCCAAGGCTAATTTAGCAACCGCTGTGTTCACCTGCTAATCACCTTGCTTTTGCCTTGTAGCGCTGTTTTGACAGCGATCTGCAAGGTCTCTGTGTGTGTGTGTGTGAGTGCAGCCCACTCTCTAGTCTGAGTGCAGCCATAGGCCATCCATAGCTGGTTGTATTAAGTTCAGGGAGGGTGGTTGATTGCCTCATACTGTTCTTTGTTTTTTTTTTGTTTTTTTTAAGTAGTGCAGTCTGCTGCACATTTTTTCAAATAATTCCTATTAGTGTCTTTCCACCCGTCTCCAGCTAACTTGTGGAAAAACACTACATAGGATAACGTAGAGGAGGGTTTTTGGGCCTTGCAGCGCCGTTTACGGCTGTCTGCACGGTCTCCGTGTGACTGCAGCTCGCCCTGTAGTCTGTGAGCAGCCATAGCCTGGTTGTCTCCAGCTCAGGGTTCTTCACTGCGTCATACCGTAAAATCAATTTTCCTTTTGTTTTAAGTAGTGCAGTCTGCTGCACATTTTTTCAAAAAATTCCTATTAGTGTCTTTCCACCCGTCTCCAGCTAACTTGTGGAAAAACACTACATAGGATAACGTAGAGGAGGGTTTTTGGGCCTTGCAGCGCCGTTTACGGCTGTCTGCACGGTCTCCGTGTGACTGCAGCTCACCCTGTAGTCTGTGAGCAGCCATAGCCTGGTTGTCTCCAGCTCAGGGTTCTTCACTGCGTCATACCGTAAAATCAATTTTCCTTTTGTTTTAATTAGTGCAGGCTGCTGCACATTTTTTCAAATAATTCCTATTAGTGACTTTCCACCCGTCTCCAGCTAACTTGTGGAAAAACACTACATAGGATAACGTAGAGGAGGGTTTTTGGGCTTTGCAGCGCCGTTTACGGCTGTCTGCACGGTCTCCGTGTGACTGCAGCTCTCTCTGTTGTCAGTTCAGCCCCCAAAAAATAAATAAATAATAAAGTTCACCAAACACACCAGTGACACCACTTTACATTTGTGTAGGCCACATTAGCTCATATTAAAGTCTAGTCCACACTTTAGAAAATTAGTGTTTCTTATACCTGTTAGGAGCTCTTCAGGAATAAGCACACAAAGCCGTTAGTACTTTTCTGCTTATCTTTATCAGTCAACCAAGATGAAGAAGGCAGTGAGTAAGGCACGTGGGCGTGGGCGCGGAGCAGGGAGAGGACGTGGGGATTCTGTGCCTGCTGTGGGCACCGGTTACTCATCAGCACCCACTTTCACCAGGGAACAGTCGTTCATGCGCAGCTTTGTCACAGAGCACCGTACACCGCTGCTGCGTGAAGACCAAATTGAATCCGTTGTCGGATGGATGGCAGCTAATGCATCGACTTCAATTAGTGCCACATCCTCTCAGACACAGAGCACTGGAGAGCAGCCATCTGTCTCTTCACCACCTGCCAAATTGCCCAGGCAGACAGAGATCCCAGGACAGGAGCCGTCTCTACTTCTGTTCTCTGAATCATCTCTTGGCTTGGAAACAGGGGGCCAGCCAAGCAGCATTGGAAAAATGGAAGAAGAGGCAGGGTGCAGTGATGCCCAACCGCTTTTTCTCTCTTCCTCTGAAGAGGCGGGTGGGCCAGTGCCTCTGGTCACCACATCGCAGGCCGCATCCGCTGATGACACTCAGGTGCCACTTTCTGGTGCGTGCTCTGCTGCTGAGACTACCCAGGAGGAGCAGTTGGGGGCAGAGGGTAGTGTAGATGATGAGGTCCTTGACCCATCTTGGCATGAGGGACAGGAAGGTGGTGGGAGCAGCTCTGAGGAAGAGATTCCCCGTACGGCCCAAAGAGGGATAGGGAGGGGGAAGACTGCGGATCCTGCAGCCTCCGCTTTGGCACCCGTTAGGAGCATGTCTCTTCCAAAAGCCAAAAAGGGCGCTCCCAAGACTTGCAGTGCCTGGTCCTTTTTTGACACAGTTGCAGATGACATTTGCTATGTCAAATGCAAGGTGTGTCATCACAAAGTCAAAAGAGGTCGAAATGTCTGCAACCTCAATACCTCCAACATGTGGAAACATGTGCGCACCAGGCACGCGGCGGAGTTAGAAAAACACACTGAAGAGCTAGGCCAACCAACAGCGGCAGCTACCACCTCTTCAGCTCGTGTTGCCTCTTCCTCCAGCTCACACGCAGCTGGTTCGGCTTCCTCCCAGGATCGCCGTGGAAGAACCTCTGGCCCTGTTGTCCAGAGACCCGCTGTAATTCCACCCGCAGCACCACTTTCCCAGTCATCCACACACTCCCAGCCCAGTATACAGCCATCGGTAGTACAGGCATGGGAGAAAAGGCGGCCTTTCTCGTCAAACCACCCACGAGCACAGGCTCTGACTGCAGGCATTGCCAAACTTCTGTCACTGGAAATGCTGTCATTCAGGCTGGTGGAGACTGACAGCTTCCGTGACTTGATGTCATTGGCAGTCCCCCAGTACAATGTGCCCAGCCGCTTTTACTTCAGCAGGCAAGCCGTCCCTGCCCTGCACAAGCATGTGGAGGGACACATAAAACACGCGCTACTGAATGCCGTCAGTAGCAAGGTCCACCTCACCACCGATGCCTGGACCAGTCAACATGGACAGGGGCGATACCTTTCCCTCACTGCCCATTGGGTTAATGTCGTTGAGCCGGGTACAGATCGTGCGAGTGGCGCAGGACGTGTCCTGCCCACTCCAAGGATTGCAGGAATCCATTCTGTACGCATTGACTCCTCCTCTTACACCAGTTCCTCAGAATCATCGCTGCAGGAGCCGTCACAGTCCACCTCCACATGGACCCGTGATGACCGTTTACCTGTTACGACCGACATGAGCACAGCCGTGGCCAAACGTCAACAGGCCGTCTTGAAATTAATTTTTTTGGGGAATCGAAGCCACACAGTGCAGGAGCTCTGGAATGCCATCAAGCAGGAGAGCGATGTGTGGTTTGTGCCAGCGAATCTCCAACCAGGCATGGTAGTGTGTGATAATGGCCGAAATCTGGTGGCAGCTCTGGGCCTCGGCAACCTCACTCACATCCCATGTCTGGCACATGTGCTCAATTTGGTCGTGCAGAGTTTTTTGAGGGACTATCCGGATCTTGATGCGCTGCTGCACAAGGTCCGCCTAGAGTGTGCTCACTTGCGGCGTTCCAGCACGGCAAAAGCACGCATTGCGGCTCTGCAGCGACGACACCACCTGCTGGAACATCGCATCATATGTGACCTACCTACCAGGTGGAATTCCACGTTACATATGTTGGAGCGGTTGTGTGAGCAGCAGCAAGCTGTAATGAAGTACCAGCTGCATCAGGCGCAAAGAAGTCGCACTCCGCACCGTACAGACTTCACAACCACAGAGTGGGCCACTATGAATGACGTCTGCCAGGTTTTGCGTCCCTTTGATTATTCCACGCGGATGGCGAGTGCAGATGATGCACTAGTCAGCATGACTGTCCCCCTTATCTGCCTGCTTGAAAAATCACTGCAAGCACTAAGGGATGATGTTGTGGAAGAGGTGGAGGATGAGGATTCATCATTTCCATCATTTTCTGGACAGTCAGCGCCACGTGCTTCCTCACAAACGCGTAGGCAGGGGACAGTTTGTGAGGAGGATGAGGAGTCAATGGAGGAGGAAGACATCCGTCCAGAGGAGGGAGTTACACAATTGTCCAGTACTCAGTGTGTACAGCGAGGGTGGGGTGATGACGAGCGGGCAGAGATCACGCCTCCAGCAGGGGACAGCGTTTCTTGGGCAGTTGGCAGTCTGCAGCACATGGTGGATTACATGCTGCAGTGCCTGAGAAACGACCGTCGCATCGCCCACATTCTCAACATGTCTGATTATTGGGTGTTCACCCTCCTCGATCCTCGCTACCGGGACAACGTAGAAAGCCTCATCACACCATTGAACCGGGAGCGAAAAATGCGGGAGTACCAAGACACACTGGTCAATTCCATCATCTGCTCCATTCCAACTGAGAGAAGTGCTGCTAGTGCATTACAAAGCAGCTCAGTGCGTCCAGGCAGTGGTGGAGGCTCTGCACAAAGAGGGAGCAGAAGCAGTGCCTCTGCCCAAGGCAAGACCAGTATGGCCCAACTGTGGCACAGTTTTCTGTGCCCGCCACAAAAGTCTACACCATCACAGACGGCTCCAGTCAGCAGGAGGCAACGGTTCCGTCAGATGGTGACAGACTAAATGTCTTGCCCTCTTGCTGTACTCCCAGACGGCTCTTCACCTTTCAAGTTTTGGGTCTCAAAGCTGGATACATGGCCAGAGCTAAGCCAGTATGCATTGGAGGTGCTGGCTTGCCCTGCAGCTAGTGTATTATCGGAACGCGTCTTTAGTGCTGCAGGTGGTGTACTAACTGACCGTCGCATGCGACTATCCTCCGATAACATTGACCGGCTTACTTTCCTGAAAATGAACAAGGCCTGGATCTCGAAGGAATTTGCCACTCCTCTTCCTGATTAAATAATTAGGTGACTGTCTACGTTATCCAGGTCTCCTGTTGTGTTCATCTTTCTACCACCTGAACTTAAATTCCTGGGCTCCAACACCGCCAGTTGAGGCTCAGAAGTGCCGTCTGCACAGTCAAAACATACGACCCAGTGTTATTGGGTTTCAGTAACGTCAGCTGATCCCCAGCTGTGTAGCCGGCAATGTGTCCTGCGACCGCCACGCTGACACAACAACTGAAATGTAAGGGAACCTGTCCCCCCCCCCCCCAAGGCGTTTGTTACTGAAAGAGCCACCTTGTGCAGCAGTAATGCTGCACAAGGAAAAGGTAGCTATTTTCATTATGCTCCTTGCACACGCAGAACTTAACACTTATAAAATGTGTCCACTGATACCGTAAAACCGTCCCGGAGGTGGGACTTTCCTTCGTAATATGACGCAGCACAGCTGTCATTCCTACCCCCTCGGCGCCGTGCCCCGGCTCCTCAGCGTTGTTTGATTCCGTCCCGGAGCCTGCGCTGTTATGTTATCCCTTGGCCAGGCACACTTAGCGCTGCCCATCTTCTGACATCATTTGGTGTCAGGCTGGCTGCGCCTGTGCGGCCGCGCTGGCCGAGAGCCCGCCTCGCATTGTCTTCTGATTTAATCCCACTGGGGGCCTGAGATCCATGGACATGCGCAGTGCATATCTGAACCTCCGCCTCTCACTCATCTCCCTACGCCTTCTTCAGACTGTGCGCCGTCAGCTGATCCCTAATAGCATGCCACGGCAGTGACGCCGCACAGTCTGAAGAAGCCGTAGGGAGGGGAGTGAGAGGCGAGGATATGCACTGTCCATGGCCACGGATCCCAGGCCCGCGGTGGGATTACATTAGATGACACTGCGAGGCGGGCTCTCGGCCAGCGCGGCCGCACAGGCGCAGCCAGCCTGACACCAAATGATGTCAGAAGATGGGCAGCGCTAAGTGTGCCTGGCCAAGGGATAACATAACAGCGCAGGCTCCGGGACGGAATCAAAGAACGCTGAGGAGCCGGGGCACGGCGCCAAGGGGTTAGGAATGACAGCTGTGCTGCGTCATATTACGAAGGAAAGTCCCACCTCCGGGACGGTCTCACGGTTTCAGGGGACACATTTTATAAGTATTTAGTTCTGTGTTTGCAAGGAGCATAATGAAAAGAGCCACCTTTTCCTTTTGCATCTTTTGTGCTGCACAAGCTGGCTCTTTCAGCTACAAACGCCTTGGGGGGGGGGGGTTAAAGGTTCCCTTTCGACTTTCTCCAATCAGGCTTCGGCCTACATTGTGTTCCTCTGCTTCTCCTGCTGTCCCTGGGCTCCAACACCGCTAGTTGTTGCCTGGTAGTGCTGTACGCACAGTCAACAGTCGCTCCTCTGTTATTGGGGTTCAGTAACGTCAGCTGTTTCCCAGCTGTGTGTGTGGCAATCCCTCCTATCTCCTCCACCTCCTCCTCCTCCTGTCCCTGGGCTCCAACACCGCTAGTTGTTGCCTGGTAGTGCTGTGCGCACACTCCCAACAGTCCCTCCTCTGTTATTGGGGTTCAGTAACGTCAGCTGTTCCCCAGCTGTGTGTGTGGCAATCCCTCCTATCTCCACCTCCACCTCCTCCTCCTCCTCCTGTCCCTGGGCTCCAACACCGCTAGTTGCTGTCCAGAAGTGCTGTACGCACAGTCAGCAGTCACTCCTCTGTTATTGGGGTTCAGTAACGTCAGCTGTTCCCCTGCTGTGTGTGTGGCAATCCCTCCTATCTCCTCCACCTCCTCCTCCTCCTCCTGTCCCTGGGCTCCAACACCGCTAGTTGTTGCCTGGTAGTGCTGTACGCACAGTCCCAACAGTCCCTCCTCTGTTATTGGGGTTCAGTAACGTCAGCTGTTCCCCAGCTGTGTGTGTGGCAATCCCTCCTATCTCCTCCACCTCCTCCTGTCCCTGGGCTCCAACACCGCTAGTTGCTGTCCAGAAGTGCTGTACGCACAGTCAACAGTCACTCCTCTGTTATTGGGGTTCAGTAACGTCAGCTGTTCCCCTGTTGTGTGTGTGGCAATCCCTCCTATCTCCTCCACCTCCTCCTCCTCCTGTCCCTGGGCTCCAACACCGCTAGTTGTTGCCTGGTAGTGCTGTACGCACAGTCCCAACAGTCCCTCCTCTGTTATTGGGGTTCAGTAACGTCAGCTGTTCCCCAGCTGTGTGTGTGGCAATCCCTCCTATCTCCTCCACCTCCTCCTCCTCCTCCTGTCCCTGGGCTCCAGCACCGCTAGTTGCTGTCCAGAAGTGCTGTACGCACAGTCAACAGTCACTCCTCTGTTATTGGGGTTCAGTAACGTCAGCTGTTCCCCTGCTGTGTGTGTGGCAATCCCTCCTATCTCCTCCACCTCCTCCTCCTGTCCCTGGGCTCCAACACCGCTAGTTGTTGCCTGGTAGTGCTGTACGCACAGTCCCAACAGTCCCTCCTCTGTTATTGGGGTTCAGTAACGTCAGCTGTTCCCCAGCTGTGTGTGTGGCAATCCCTCCTATCTCCTCCACCTCCTCCTCCTCCTCCTGTCCCTGGGCTCCAACACCGCTAGTTGCTGTCCAGAAGTGCTGTACGCACAGTCAACAGTCACTCCTCTGTTATTGGGGTTCAGTAACGTCAGCTGTTCCCCTGCTGTGTGTGTGGCAATCCCTCCTATCTCCTGCACCTCCTCCTCCTCCTGTCCCTGGGCTCCAACACCGCTAGTTGTTGCCTGGTAGTGCTGTACGCACAGTCCCAACAGTCCCTCCTCTGTTATTGGGGTTCAGTAACGTCAGCTGTTCCCCAGCTGTGTGTGTGGCAATCCCTCCTATCTCCTCCACCTCCTCCTCCTGTCCCTGGGCTCCAACACCGCTAGTTGCTGTCCAGAAGTGCTGTCCGCACAGAGCCAAACACCTCGCCAATGTGTTAGTGGGGTTCAGCACCGCCAGCTGTTCCCCTGCTGCGTATACGGCAACGTGTACTGCGACCGCCACGCAGGCACAACAAGTTAAATTTAAGGGAACCTGTCCCCCCCCCCAGGCGTTTGTTACTGAAGGTGCCACCTTGTGCAGCAGTAATGATGCAAAGGGAAAAAGTGCCTCTTTTCGTGGTGCTCTGTTGTGAAATTGGATTTTGGGCTCCCCCGGTGGCCACTGGTGGAATTGAACTGGTGTGCATCATCCCCTCAGTTCACCTGTTTCCATCAGGATGTGGGAGTCGCTATTTAACCTTGCTCCTCTGTCACTTCCATGCCGGTCAACATTGTAATCAGAAGCCTTTCTGTGCATGTTCCTGCTGCTAGACAACTCCCAGCTAAGTTGGACTTTAGTCCTCGTTTGTTTTTGCATTTTGTTCCAGTTCACAGCTGTAGTTTCGTTTCTGTGTCTGGAAAGCTCTTGTGATCTGAAATTGCCACTCTGATGTTATGAGTTAATACTAGAGTCTTAAAGTAATTTCAGGATGGTATTTTGATAGGGTTTTCAGCTGACCATGAAAGTGCCCTTTCTGTCTTCCTGCTATCTAGTAAGCGGACCTCAATTTTGCTAAACCTATTTTCATACTACGTTTGTCATTTCATCTTAAATCACCGCCAATATATGTGGGGGCCTCTGTCTGCCTATCGGGGAAATTTCTCTAGAGGTGAGCCAGGACTATATTTTCCTCTGCCAGGATTAGTTAGTCCTCCGGCCGGCGCTGGGCGTCTAGGGATAAAACGCAGGCTACGCTACCCGGCTACTGTTAGTTGTGCGGCAGGTTTAGTTCATGGTCAGTTTAGTTTCCATCCTTCCAAGAGCTAGTACTTATGTTTGCTGGGCTATGTTCTCTTGCCATTGAGAACCATAACAGTTTGACCGGCCAAAAAGGGTTAAATTAATTGACAGAGAAAGGAGAGATAAGAGAAGTCTGCTGAAGATTTTTTTTTTTTTTTTTTCTCAGTTCTGAGTGTGCTTGTAATTGAATCTCTTGCAAGTCTGCCTATATTGCAGCCTTTCTCTCTCTCTCTCTCTCTCCTTCTAATCCTGGAATGGCTCTGTGTTCACCTGTTTAAAATGGATATTCAGAGTTTAGCTGCAGGTTTGAATAATCTCACCACGAAAGTTCAAAATTTACAAGATTTTGTTGTTCATGTTCCTATATCTGAACCTAGAATTCCTTTGCCTGAATTTTTCTCGGGGAATAGATCTTGCTTTCAAAATTTCAAAAATAATTGCAAGTTGTTTTTGTCCTTGAAATCTCGCTCTGCTGGAGATCCTGCTCAGCAGGTCAGGATTGTGATTTCCTTGCTCCGGGGCGACCCTCAGGATTGGGCTTTTGCATTGGCTCCAGGGGATCCTGCGTTGCTCAATGTGGATGCGTTTTTTCTGGCCTTGGGGTTGCTTTATGAGGAACCTCAGTTAGAGCTTCAGGCGGAAAAGGCCTTGATGTCCCTATCTCAGGGGCAAGACGAAGCTGAAATATACTGCCAGAAATTCCGTAAATGGGCTGTGCTTACTCAGTGGAATGAGTGCGCCCTGGCGGCGAATTTCAGAGAGGGTCTCTCTGATGCCATTAAGGATGTTATGGTGGGGTTCCCTGTGCCTGCGGGTCTGAATGAGTCCATGACAATGGCTATCCAGATCGATAGGCGTCTGCGGGAGCGCAATCCTGTGCACCATTTGGCGGTGTCTACTGAGAAGACGCCAGAGAATATGCAATGTGATAGAATTCTGTCCAGAAGTGAACGGCAGAATTTAAGACGAAAAAATGGGTTGTGCTTCTATTGCGGTGATTCAACTCATGTTATATCAGCATGCTCTAAGCGTACTAAGAAGCTTGATAAGTCTGTTTCAATTGGCACTTTACAGTCTAAGTTTATTCTATCTGTGACCCTGATTTGTTCTTTATCATCTATTACCGCGGATGCCTATGTCGACTCTGGCGCCGCTTTGAGTCTTATGGATTGGTCCTTTGCCAAACGCTGTGGGTATGATTTGGAGCCTCTTGAAACTCCTATACCCCTGAAGGGGATTGACTCCACCCCATTGGCTAGTAATAAACCACAATACTGGACACAAGTAACTATGCGGATTAATCCGGATCATCAGGAGATTATTCGCTTTCTTGTGCTGTATAACCTACATGATGTGTTGGTGCTTGGATTGCCATGGCTGCAATCTCATAACCCAGTCCTTGACTGGAAAGCTATGTCTGTGTTAAGCTGGGGATGTAAGGGGACGCATGGGGACGTACCTGTGGTTTCCATTTCATCATCTATTCCCTCTGAGATTCCTGAATTCTTGACTGAATATCGTGACGTTTTTGAAGAACCTAAGCTTGGTTCATTACCTCCGCACCGGGAGTGCGATTGTGCCATAGATTTGATTCCGGGTAGTAAATACCCTAAGGGTCGTTTATTTAATCTGTCTGTGCCTGAACATGCTGCTATGCGAGAATATATAAAGGAGTCCTTGGAAAAGGGACATATTCGTCCTTCGTCATCTCCCTTAGGAGCCGGTTTTTTCTTTGTGGCTAAGAAAGATGGCTCTTTGAGACCGTGTATTGATTATCGGCTTTTGAATAAAATCACGGTTAAATATCAATATCCGTTGCCACTGCTGACTGATTTGTTTGCTCGCATAAAGGGGGCCAAGTGGTTCTCTAAGATAGATCTCCGTGGGGCGTATAATTTGGTGCGAATTAAGCAGGGGGATGAGTGGAAGACCGCATTTAATACGCCCGAGGGCCACTTTGAGTATTTGGTGATGCCTTTTGGTCTTTCAAATGCCCCTTCAGTCTTTCAGTCCTTTATGCATGACATTTTCCGTGATTATTTGGATAAATTTATGATTGTGTATCTGGATGATATTTTGATTTTTTCGGATGACTGGGACTCTCATGTCCAGCAGGTCAGGAGGGTTTTTCAGGTTTTGCGGTCTAATTCCTTGTGTGTGAAGGGTTCTAAGTGCGTTTTTGGGGTTCAGAAGATTTCCTTTTTGGGATATATTTTTTCCCCCTCTTCCATCGAGATGGATCCTGTCAAGGTTCAGGCTATTTGTGATTGGACGCAACCCTCTTCTCTTAAGAGTCTTCAGAAATTTTTGGGCTTTGCTAACTTTTATCGTCGATTTATTGCTGGTTTTTCTGATGTTGTTAAACCATTGACTGATTTGACTAAGAAGGGTGCTGATGTTGCTGATTGGTCCCCTGCTGCTGTGGAGGCCTTTCGGGAGCTTAAGCGCCGCTTTTCTTCCGCCCCTGTGTTGCGTCAGCCTGATGTTGCTCTTCCTTTTCAGGTTGAGGTCGACGCTTCTGAAATCGGAGCTGGGGCAGTTTTGTCGCAGAGAAGTTCCGATTGTTCCGTGATGAGACCTTGTGCCTTTTTCTCGCGTAAATTTTCGCCCGCCGAGCGGAATTATGATGTTGGGAATCGGGAGCTTTTGGCCATGAAGTGGGCTTTTGAGGAGTGGCGTCATTGGCTTGAGGGGGCTAGACATCAGGTGGTGGTATTGACTGACCACAAAAATCTAATTTATCTTGAGTCCGCCAGACGCCTGAATCCTAGACAGGCGCGCTGGTCGTTGTTTTTCTCTCGGTTTAATTTTGTGGTGTCCTACCTGCCGGGTTCTAAGAATGTTAAGGCGGATGCCCTTTCTAGGAGTTTTGAGCCTGACTCCCCTGGTAACTCTGAACCTACAGGTATCCTTAAGGATGGAGTGATATTGTCTGCCGTTTCTCCAGACCTGCGGCGGGCCTTGCAGGAGTTTCAGGCGGATAGACCTGATCGTTGCCCACCTGGTAGACTGTTTGTTCCTGATGATTGGACCAGTAAAGTCATTTCTGAGGTTCATTCTTCTGCGTTGACAGGTCATCCTGGAATCTTTGGTACCAGGGATTTGGTGGCAAGGTCCTTCTGGTGGCCTTCCCTGTCTCGAGATGTGCGAGGCTTTGTGCAGTCTTGTGACGTTTGTGCTCGGGCCAAGCCTTGTTGTTCTCGGGCTAGTGGATTGTTGTTGCCCTTGCCTATCCCGAAGAGGCCCTGGACGCACATCTCGATGGATTTTATTTCGGATCTTCCTGTTTCTCAGAAGATGTCTGTCATCTGGGTGGTGTGTGACCGTTTCTCTAAGATGGTCCATTTGGTTCCCCTGCCTAAGTTGCCTTCTTCTTCCGAGTTGGTTCCTCTGTTTTTTCAAAATGTGGTCCGTTTGCATGGTATTCCGGAGAATATCGTTTCTGACAGAGGAACCCAATTCGTGTCTAGATTTTGGCGAGCATTCTGTGCTAGGATGGGCATAGATTTGTCTTTCTCGTCTGCTTTCCATCCTCAGACTAATGGCCAGACCGAGCGGACGAATCAGACCTTGGAGACATATTTGAGGTGTTTTGTGTCTGCAGATCAGGATGATTGGGTTGCTTTTTTGCCTTTAGCGGAGTTTGCCCTCAATAATCGGGCCAGCTCTGCCACCTTGGTGTCTCCTTTTTTCTGTAATTCGGGGTTTCATCCTCGATTTTCTTCTGGTCAGGTGGAATCTTCGGATTGTCCTGGAGTGGATGCTGTGGTGGAGAGGTTGCATCAGATTTGGGGGCAGGTAGTGGACAATTTGAAGTTGTCCCAGGAGAAGACTCAGCTTTTTGCCAACCGCCGGCGTCGGGTTGGTCCTCGGCTTTGTGTTGGGGACTTGGTGTGGTTGTCTTCTCGTTTTGTCCCTATGAGGGTTTCTTCTCCTAAGTTTAAGCCTCGGTTCATCGGCCCGTACAAGATATTGGAGATTCTTAACCCTGTGTCCTTCCGTTTGGACCTCCCTGCATCTTTTTCTATTCATAATGTTTTTCATCGGTCATTGTTGCGCAGGTATGAGGTACCGGTTGTGCCTTCCGTTGAGCCTCCTGCTCCGGTGTTGGTTGAGGGCGAGTTGGAGTACGTTGTGGAAAAAATCTTGGACTCCCGTGTTTCCAGACGGAAACTCCAGTATCTGGTCAAATGGAAGGGATACGGTCAGGAGGATAATTCTTGGGTGACTGCCTCTGATGTTCATGCCTCCGATCTGGTCCGTGCCTTTCATAGGGCTCATCCTGATCGCCCTGGTGGTTCTGGTGAGGGTTCGGTGCCCCCTCCTTGAGGGGGGGGGTACTGTTGTGAAATTGGATTTTGGGCTCCCCCGGTGGCCACTGGTGGAATTGAACTGGTGTGCATCATCCCCTCAGTTCACCTGTTTCCATCAGGATGTGGGAGTCGCTATTTAACCTTGCTCCTCTGTCACTTCCATGCCGGTCAACATTGTAATCAGAAGCCTTTCTGTGCATGTTCCTGCTGCTAGACAACTCCCAGCTAAGTTGGACTTTAGTCCTCGTTTGTTTTTGCATTTTGTTCCAGTTCACAGCTGTAGTTTCGTTTCTGTGTCTGGAAAGCTCTTGTGATCTGAAATTGCCACTCTGATGTTATGAGTTAATACTAGAGTCTTAAAGTAATTTCAGGATGGTATTTTGATAGGGTTTTCAGCTGACCATGAAAGTGCCCTTTCTGTCTTCCTGCTATCTAGTAAGCGGACCTCAATTTTGCTAAACCTATTTTCATACTACGTTTGTCATTTCATCTTAAATCACCGCCAATATATGTGGGGGCCTCTGTCTGCCTATCGGGGAAATTTCTCTAGAGGTGAGCCAGGACTATATTTTCCTCTGCCAGGATTAGTTAGTCCTCCGGCCGGCGCTGGGCGTCTAGGGATAAAACGCAGGCTACGCTACCCGGCTACTGTTAGTTGTGCGGCAGGTTTAGTTCATGGTCAGTTTAGTTTCCATCCTTCCAAGAGCTAGTACTTATGTTTGCTGGGCTATGTTCTCTTGCCATTGAGAACCATAACAGTGCTCCTTGCACATGCTGAACCTAACACTTATGAAATGTGTCCCCTCCTACCGTGATACCGTCCGGTAGGTGGAACTTTCCTTTGTGATGTGACGCAGCACAGCCGTCATTCTTACCCCCTTGGCGCCGTGCGCCGCCTCCTCAGCGTTGTTTGAATCAGTCCCGGAGCCTGCGCTGTTAGGTTAGCCCTTGGCCATGCACACATTTTGCGCTGCCCGTCTTCTGACATCATTTGGTGTCAGGCTGGCTGAGCCTGTGCGGCCGCGCTGGACGAGATCCCGCCTCGTAGTGTCTTCTGATTTAATCCCACTGGGGGCCTGAGATCCATGGACATGCGCAGTGCATATCTGAACCTCCACCTCTCACTCATCTCCCTACGGCTTCTTCAGACTGTGCGGTGTCAGCTGATCCCTAATAGCATGCCACGGCCGTGACACCGCACAGTCTGAAGAAGCCGTAGGGAGGGGAGTGAGAGGTGAGGATATGCACTGCGCATGGACACGGATCCCAGGCCCGCGGTGGGATTACATTAGACGACACTGCGAGGCGGGATCTCGGCCAGCGCAGCCGCACAGGCGCAGCCAGTCTGACACCAAATGATGTCAGAAGACGGGCAGCGCAAAATGTGTGCATGGCCAAGGGCTAACCTAACAGCGCAGGCTCCGGGACTGATTCAAACAACGCTGAGGAGGCGGCGCACAGCGCCAAGGGGGTAAGAATGACGGCTGTGCTGCGTCACATCACAAAGGAAAGTTCCACCAACCGGACGGTATCACGGTAGGAGGGGACACTTTTCATAAGTGTTAGGTTCAGCATGTGCAAGGACCATAATTAAAAGAGCTAAGTTTACCTTTTCCAGCATTAGTGCTGTACACGATGGCTCTTTCAGCTACAAACGCCTGGGGGGGGTTAAAGGTTCCCTTTCAACTTGCTCCAGTGCAGGCTTCAGCCTACACTCTGCTCCCTCTCCTCCTCCTGCTGACCCTGGGCTCTAACACCGCCAGTTGGGGCCCAGATGTGCTAGCTGCACAGAGAAAAGCACCAGCCAATGTGTCAGTGGGATCCAGCACCGCCAGCTGTTCCCCTGCTGTGTAGCCGGCAACGTGTCCTGCGACCGCCACGCAGACACAAGAACTGAAATTGAAGGGAACCTGTCCCCCCTCCCCCAGGTGTTTCTATGTTTTACAGCCACCTTGTACAGCAGTAATGCTGCATGTGTGCAAGGTGGCTCAGAAACTTATTCTCCTTGCCCATGGGGAACTGAACACGTCTAAAATGTGTCCTCTGTGACCATTTAACCGTCCCGGAGGTGTGACTTTCCTTTGTAATGACACGCTGCAACCCCCTTGGTAGCGCTGCCCGTCTTCTGGCATCATTGTTTGGCTGGCTGCGCCTCTGCGGCCGCCCTGCCCCACACAACGCCCCTCGGTGTCTTATTTATTTGGACTGCGAGGGTGTGATTGACGGGCATGAGCAGTGCATATGTTCGCCTGTCCCTCATCTCCTTCCTCCTTCTTCAGACTGTGCGGCTTCATGGCCGTGGCATGCGATAAGGGATCAGCTGACGCCGCATAGTCTGAAGCAGGTGTAAGAACCCAAGCGAGAGGCGAACATATGTACTGCGCCAGGCCATGAATCCCAGCCCGGAAGTGTTTTAACTATGTAAAGACACTGCGGGGCTGGGATTCATGGTCATCGCGAAGCGCAACGGCCGACATTAAATGATGTCAGAAGATGGGCAGCGCTAACAGCGCAAGGCCAAGGGATAAAACGACAGCGCAGACTCCTGTACAGCAAATAACAACGCTCAGGAGGCTGCGCTCAGCACCAAGGTGGGATTCTTGACATCTGTGCTGCGTCCCATTACGAAGGGAACTCTCGCCTCCAACACAGTTTGTGTTGTGAATTTACCTTTTGGCTCCCTCTAGTGGCTACTAGTGATTTTACTCTGGGTATGTCTATCATCCCTTGTATGCTCACCTGGGTCGTTAGGTCAGGGGTGTTGCTATATAAGCTCCCTGGACCTTCAGTTCAATGCCTGGCAACGTTGATATCAGAGCTAATCTGTAGTGCTCTTGTCTACTGATCCTGGTTCCTGCGTGATTAAGCTAAGTCCGCTTTCTTGCTTTTTGCTATTTGTTTTTGTTTGCATTTTTGTCCAGCTTGTTCATTATCTGTATCCTTTCCTTGCTGGAAGCTCTAGGGAGGCTGGAGTTCTCCCCCCGGGCCGTTAGACGGTTCGGGGGTTCTTGAATCTCCAGTGTGGAATTTTGTTAGGGTTTTTGTTGACCATATAAGTTATCTTACTACATTCTGCTATTAGTAAGCGGGCCTCTCTTTGCTAAACCTAGTTCATCTCTGTGTTTGTCATTTCCTCTTACCTCACCGTTATTATTTGTGGGGGGCTTGTATCCTACTTTTGGGGTCTATTCTCTTGAGGCAAGAGAGGTCTTTGTTTTCCTCTTCTAGGGGTAGTTAGTCCTCCGGCTGGCGCGAGACATCTAGCGACCAACGTAGGCATGTTCCCCGGCTACTTCTAGTGTTGGCGTTAGGAGTAGATATATGGTCAACCCAGTTACCACTGCCCTATGAGCTGGATTTTTGCACTTCGCAGACTTGCTGATATCTCTGAGACCCTCGCCATTGGGGTCATAACAGTTTGCCAGGCCAATATTAAATGTTAAATGCATTGCAGAAGCGGGATTATAAGAAAGAAAGTTCTGAGTTTTTTTTTTTCTCTCTCTCATTTTTTTTTCTTTTCCCCTTTAACTCTGAGTGGCTTGTGTTTGCTGCAGACATGAATGTCCAGACCTTGATTACAAGTGTGGACCAGCTTGCTGCTCGTGTGCAGGGCATACAAGATTATGTTATCAGAAATCCTATGTCAGAACCTAAGATACCGATTCCTGAACCATTTTCCGGAGACCGATTTAAATTTAGAAATTTCAGGAATAATTGTAAATTGTTTTTGTCCCTGAGACCCTGTTCATCTGGAGACTCCGCTCAGCAAGTAAAAATTGTTATTTCTTTTTTACGGGGCGACCCTCAGGATTGGGCCTTCTCGCTGGCGCCAGGAGATCCGGCATTGGCTGACATTGATGCGTTTTTTCTGGCGCTCGGTTTGCTTTATGAGGAACCCAATCTTGAGATTCAGGCAGAAAAAGCCTTGCTGGCGATGTCTCAGGGCCAGGACGAGGCCGAAGTGTATTGCCAAAAATTTCGGAAATGGTCCGTGCTGACTGTTGTGAATTTGGATTCTGGGCTCCCCCGGTGGCCGCTTGTGGAATTGGACTTGTCATCCTCTTTCCTGTTTCACCTGATTCCATCAGTAGTGGGTGTCGCTATTTAAGCTCATTTCTCTGGTGGTTTCTTGCCGGTCAACAATGTTATCTGATGCCTCTCAGTGCTTGTTCCTGCTTCTAGACTACTACTAGATAAGTTGGACTTTTGTCCATGTTTTGTTTTGCCTATTTGTTCCAGTTCACAGCTGAGGTTTTGTTACTGTGTCTGGAAAGCTCTCGTTGATCAGGGATTGCTACTCTGGCGTTATGAGTTAATGCCAGAGTTTAAGGTAATCTCTGGATGGTGTTTTGTTAGTGTTTTTCTGCTGACCATGAAAGTATACTATCTGTCTTCTGCTATCTAGTAAGCGGACCTCAAATTTGCTAAGACTATTTTCCTGCTGCGTTTGTTGTTTCATCTGAACTCACCGTC
This sequence comes from Ranitomeya variabilis, assembly GCF_051348905.1. Classification (NCBI taxonomy): domain Eukaryota; kingdom Metazoa; phylum Chordata; class Amphibia; order Anura; family Dendrobatidae; genus Ranitomeya; species Ranitomeya variabilis. The sequence continues at coordinate 459,231,939 of NC_135237.1, read as the reverse complement.
ATTATATGTGGGGGGCTACTGTCTTCTTTGGAATATTTCTCTAGAGGTGAGCCAGGTCTTATATTTCCCTCTGCTAGCTATTTAGGTCTTAGGCCAGAGCTGGGCATCTAGCGATAAATAGGAAATGCTACCTGGCTATTTCTAGTTGCGCGGCAGGCTTAGTTCATGGTCAGTATAGTTCCATCTTCCGAGAGCTTGTCCCTCTATAGGCTTGCTATGATCTCTGCCTGCAGAGATCATGACAGTTTGACCGGCCAATAAAGTGTTAAAGACCCAGGTTGAGAAAGGAGAGTTATAAGAAGTCTGCTGAAATTTTTTTTTTTTTTTTTTCCTCCAGTCTGCCTTGCTGCAGTCTTTTCTCTCTCTCTCCTCCTAATCTCTGTATGCTCTGTGTGCACCTGACAATAATGGATCTCCAGAGTGTAACTGCGGGTTTGAATAATCTCATCACGAAAGTACAAAATTTACAAGATTTTGTGGTACATGCTCCGGTATCTGAGCCGAGAATTCCTTTGCCGGAGTTCTTCACAGGGAATAGAGCTAGCTTCCAGAATTTCCGAAATAATTGTAAGCTTTATTTGTCCCTGAAGTCTCGTTCAGCTGGAGACCCTGCTCAGCAGGTTAGGATTGTGATTTCCTTGCTCAGGGGTGACCCTCAAGATTGGGCCTTCTCATTGCCAGCAGGGGATCCTGCGTTACGCGATGTGGATGCGTTTTTTCTGGCCTTGGGCTTGCTTTATGAGGAACCTCATTTGGAACTTCAGGCAGAAAAAACTTTGATGGCACTATCTCAGGGGCAAGACGAAGCTGAAGTTTTCTGCCAAAAATTCCGTAAATGGTCTGTGCTTACTCAGTGGAATGAGTGCGCCTTGGCGGCAACTTTCAGAGAGGGTCTCTCTGATGCCGTTAAGGATGTTATGGTGGGGTTCCCTTTGCCTGCAGGTCTGAATGAGTCCATGACAATGGCTATTCAGATTGATAGGCGTCTGCGGGAGCGCAAACCGGTGCACCATCTGGCGGTGTCTATGGAAAAGACGCCAGAAAGTATGCAGTGTGATAGAATTCTGTCCAGGAGCGAGCGACAGAATTTTAGACGGAAGAATGGATTGTGTTTCTATTGTGGGGATTCTACTCATGTTATATCGGCATGCTCTAGGCGTACAAAGAAGCTTGATAAGTCTGTTTCCATTAGCACCATTCAGTCTAAGTTTATTTTGTCTGTAACCCTGATTTGCTCTTTGTCATCCATTGCCACGGACGCCTATGTTGACTCTGGCGCCGCTCTGAGTCTTATGGATTGGTCCTTTGCCAATCGTTGTGGTTTTGATTTAGAGCCTTTGGAGACTCTTATTCCTCTGAAGGGGATTGACTCCACCCCATTGGCTAATAATAAACCACAATACTGGACACAAGTAACCATGCGTATCAATCCGGATCACCAGGAGATTATTCGTTTCCTGGTGCTGTATAATTTACATGACGATTTGGTACTGGGATTGCCATGGTTGCAGTCTCACAACCCAGTCTTGGACTGGAGAGCAATGTCTGTGTTGAGCTGGGGATGTAAGGGTATTCATGGGGACGTACCTTTGGTTTCTATTTCGTCGTCCATTCCCTCTGAAGTCCCTGAGTTCCTCTCTGATTATCAAGACGTCTTTGACGAACCCAAGCTTGGGTCGTTACCTCCGCACCGTGAGTGCGATTGTGCCATAGATTTGATACCGGGTTGTAAATATCCAAAGGGTCGTTTGTTTAATTTGTCTGTGCCGGAACATGCTGCTATGCGGGAATATATAAAGGAGTCTTTGGAAAAGGGACATATTCGTCCATCTTCTTCTCCCTTGGGAGCTGGGTTTTTCTTTGTCTCAAAAAAAGACGGCTCTTTGAGACCATGTATTGATTATCGGCTTCTGAATAAGATCACTGTTAAGTATCAATACCCATTGCCATTGCTTACTGATTTGTTTGCTCGTATAGAGGGTGCTAAGTGGTTCTCTAAAATTGATCTTCGTGGGGCGTATAATTTGGTGCGGATCAGGCAGGGGGATGAGTGGAAGACCGCATTTAATACGCCCGAGGGCCACTTTGAGTATTTGGTCATGCCTTTTGGTCTTTCTAATGCCCCTTCAGTTTTCCAGTCTTTTATGCATGATATTTTCCGCGATTTTCTGGATAAATTTATGATAATATATCTGGATGATATTCTGATTTTTTCTGATGACTGGGACTCTCATGTCCAGCAGGTCAGGAGGGTTTTTCAGGTTCTGCGGTCTAATTCTTTATGTGTGAAGGGGTCTAAGTGCGTTTTTGGGGTCCAGAAAATTTCCTTTTTGGGGTATATTTTTTCTCCCTCTTCCATTGAGATGGATCCCGTCAAGGTGCAAGCTATTTGTGACTGGACTCAGCCCTCCTCTCTTAAGGGTCTTCAGAGATTTTTGGGCTTTGCCAACTTTTACCGCCGATTTATTGCTGGTTTTTCGGATGTCGTTAAACCACTGACTGATTTGACCAGACAAGGCGCTGATGTTGCTAATTGGTCCCCTCATGCTGTAGAGGCCTTTCAGGAGCTTAAGCGCCGTTTTGCCTCTGCCCCTGTGTTGCGTCAGCCTGATGTGAATCTGCCTTTTCAGGTTGAGGTTGACGCTTCGGAGATCGGAGCTGGGGCAGTGTTGTCGCAGAAAGGTTCCGACTGCTCCGTCATTAGGCCTTGTGCCTTCTTTTCTCGCAAATTTTCGCCCGCAGAGCGGAATTATGATGTTGGGAATCGGGAGCTTTTGGCCATGAAGTGGGCGTTTGAGGAGTGGCGCCATTGGCTCGAGGGGGCTAGACATCAGGTGGTGGTATTGACTGACCACAAAAATTTGATTTATCTTGAGACTGCCAGACGCCTGAATCCTAGACAGGCGCGCTGGTCTTTATTTTTTTCTCGCTTTAATTTTGTGGTGTCATACCTACCGGGTTCTAAGAATGTTAAGGCAGATGCCCTTTCTAGGAGTTTTGACCCGGACTCTCCTGGTAATTCTGAACCCACAGGTATCCTTAGGGAGGGAGTAATTTTGTCGGCCGTTTCTCCTGATCTGCGGCGGTCCTTGCAAGAGTTTCAGGCGGATAGACCGGATCGTTGTCCGCCTGATAGACTGTTTGTTCCGGATGATTGGACCAGCAGAGTCATCTCTGAGGTACATTCTTCTGCATTGGCAGGTCATCCCGGAATTTTTGGTACCAGGGATTTGGTGGCAAGATCCTTCTGGTGGCCTTCTCTGTCACGAGATGTGCGAGTCTTTGTGCAGTCATGTGACGTTTGTGCTCGGGCCAAGTCTTGTAGTTCTCGGGCTAGCGGACTGCTGTTGCCCTTGCCTATTCCTAAGAGGCCTTGGACACACATCTCGATGGATTTTATTTCAGATCTGCCTGTTTCCCAGAAGATGTCTGTCATCTGGGTGGTCTGTGACCGTTTCTCTAAAATGGTCCATTTGGTTCCTCTGCCCAAGTTGCCTTCTTCTTCTGAGTTGGTTCCTCTGTTTTTTCAGAATGTTGTCCGATTGCACGGTATTCCTGAGAATATTGTTTCTGACAGAGGTACCCAATTTGTGTCTAGATTTTGGCGGGCATTCTGTGCTAGGATGGGCATAGATTTGTCTTTTTCGTCTGCTTTTCACCCTCAGACTAATGGCCAGACCGAGCGGACTAATCAGACCCTTGAGACATATCTGAGGTGTTTTGTCTCTGCTGACCAGGATGATTGGGTTGCTTTTTTGCCATTGGCAGAGTTCGCCCTCAATAATCGGGCCAGTTCTTCCACCTTGGTGTCCCCGTTTTTCTGTAATTCGGGGTTTCACCCTCGATTTTCCTCCGGTCAGGTGGAATCCTCGGATTGTCCTGGAGTGGATGCGGTGGTGGAGAGATTGCATCACATTTGGGGGCAGGTTATGGACAATTTGAAGTTGTCCCAGGAGAAGACTCAGCGTTTTGCCAACCGTCATCGTCGTGTTGGTTCTCGGCTTTGTGTTGGAGATTTAGTGTGGTTGTCTTCTCGTTTTGTCCCTATGAGGGTCTCTTCTCCTAAGTTTAAACCTCGGTTCATCGGCCCTTATAGAATATTGGAGATTCTTAATCCTGTTTCTTTCCGTTTGGACCTCCCTGCGTCCTTTTCCATTCATAACGTTTTTCATCGGTCGTTATTGCGCAGGTATGAGGTACCTGTTGTACCTTCAGTTGAGCCTCCTGCTCCGGTGTTGGTTGAGGGTGAGTTGGAGTACGTTGTGGAGAAAATTTTGGACTCTCGTGTTTCCAGACGGAAACTCCAGTATCTGGTCAACTGGAAGGGTTACGGCCAGGAGGATAATTCTTGGGTCAATGCATCTGATGTTCATGCTTCTGATCTTGTTCGTGCCTTCCATAGGGCTCATCCTGGTCGCCCTGGTGGATCTGGTGAGGGTTCGGTGCCCCCTCCTTGAGGGGGGGGTACTGTTGTGAATTTGGATTCTGGGCTCCCCCGGTGGCCGCTTGTGGAATTGGACTTGTCATCCTCTTTCCTGTTTCACCTGATTCCATCAGTAGTGGGTGTCGCTATTTAAGCTCATTTCTCTGGTGGTTTCTTGCCGGTCAACAATGTTATCTGATGCCTCTCAGTGCTTGTTCCTGCTTCTAGACTACTACTAGATAAGTTGGACTTTTGTCCATGTTTTGTTTTGCCTATTTGTTCCAGTTCACAGCTGAGGTTTTGTTACTGTGTCTGGAAAGCTCTCGTTGATCAGGGATTGCTACTCTGGCGTTATGAGTTAATGCCAGAGTTTAAGGTAATCTCTGGATGGTGTTTTGTTAGTGTTTTTCTGCTGACCATGAAAGTATACTATCTGTCTTCTGCTATCTAGTAAGCGGACCTCAAATTTGCTAAGACTATTTTCCTGCTGCGTTTGTTGTTTCATCTGAACTCACCGTCATTATATGTGGGGGGCTACTGTCTTCTTTGGAATATTTCTCTAGAGGTGAGCCAGGTCTTATATTTCCCTCTGCTAGCTATTTAGGTCTTAGGCCAGAGCTGGGCATCTAGCGATAAATAGGAAATGCTACCTGGCTATTTCTAGTTGCGCGGCAGGCTTAGTTCATGGTCAGTATAGTTCCATCTTCCGAGAGCTTGTCCCTCTATAGGCTTGCTATGATCTCTGCCTGCAGAGATCATGACAGCTGACCCAGTGGAACGAGTGTGCATTGGCTGCAAATTTTAGAAATGGCCTTTCTGAAGCCATTAAGAATGTGATGGTGGGTTTTCCCATTCCCACAGGTCTGAATGATTCTATGGCCCTGGCTATTCAAATCGACCGGCGGTTGCGGGAGCGCAAAACCGCAAATCCTCTCATGGTGTTGTCTGAACAGGCACCTGATTTAATGCAATGTGATAGAATCCTGACTAGAAATGAGCGGAAAATTCATAGACGCCAGAATGGCTTGTGTTACTACTGTGGTGATTCTACACATGTTATCTCAGCATGCTCTAAACGTCTTACTAAGGTTGTTAGTCCGGTCGCCATTGGTAATTTGCAACCTAAATTTATTCTATCTGTAACTTTGATTTGCTCACTGTCATCGTATCCTGTCATGGCGTTTGTGGACTCAGGTGCTGCCCTGAGCCTTATGGATCTGTCATTTGCCAAGCGCTGCGGATTTGTGCTTGAGCCATTGGAAAATCCTATCCCTCTTAGGGGCATTGACTCTACGCCATTGGCAAAAAATAAACCGCAGTTTTGGACACAGGTTACCATGTGCATGACTCCCGAACATCGGGAGGTAATACGTTTTCTTGTTCTACATAAAATGCATGATTTGGTTGTTTTGGGTTTGCCATGGTTACAGACCCATAATCCAGTCTTGGACTGGAAGGCTATGTCAGTGTCAAGCTGGGGCTGCCATGGAATTCACGGAGATTCCCTGCCCTTGTCTATTGCATCTTCTACGCCTTCGGAAGTTCCGGCGTATTTGTCTGATTATCAGGATGTCTTCAGCGAGTCTAAGTCCAGTGCACTGCCTCCTCATAGGGAATGTGACTGTGCAATAGATTTGATTCCTGGCAGTAAGTTTCCTAAGGGGAGACTGTTTAATCTGTCGGTACCTGAACATACCGCGATGCGTTCATATATCAAGGAGTCTCTTGAGAAGGGGCATATCCGTCCTTCTTCTTCCCCTCTTGGTGCGGGGTTCTTTTTTGTGGCCAAAAAGGACGGATCTTTGAGGCCTTGTATTGACTATCGGCTTTTAAATAAGATCACTGTCAAATTTCAGTATCCTTTGCCGCTGTTGTCAGATTTGTTTGCCCGGATTAAAGGTGCCAAGTGGTTCACCAAGATAGACCTTCGTGGTGCGTACAACCTTGTGCGCATTAGGCAGGGCGATGAATGGAAAACCGCATTCAATACGCCCGAAGGTCATTTTGAGTACTTGGTGATGCCATTTGGGCTCTCTAATGCACCTTCAGTTTTTCAGTCCTTCATGCATGACATTTTCCGGAAGTATCTGGATAAATTTTTGATTGTTTATCTGGATGATATTCTGGTTTTTTCTGATGATTGGGACTCGCATGTGGAGCAGGTCAGGATGGTTTTTGAGATTCTGCGTGAAAATTCTTTGTTTGTAAAAGGCTCAAAGTGTCTCTTTGGTGTACAGAAGGTTCCCTTTTTGGGGTTCATTTTTTCCCCTTCTGCTGTGGAGATGGATCCAGTCAAGGTCCGAGCTATTCATGATTGGACTCAACCCTCGTCAGTTAAGAGTCTTCAGAAGTTCTTGGGTTTTGCTAACTTCTACCGTCGTTTTATCGCAAATTTCTCTAGCGTTGTTAAACCGCTGACGGATATGACCAAGAAAGGCTCTGATGTAGCTAACTGGGCTCCTGCTGCCGTGGAGGCTTTCCAGGAGTTGAAACGCCGGTTTACTTCGGCGCCTGTTTTGTGCCAGCCTGACGTCTCGCTTCCCTTTCAGGTTGAGGTGGATGCTTCGGAGATTGGGGCAGGGGCCGTTTTGTCGCAGAGAGGCCCTGGTTGCTCTACTATGAGACCTTGTGCCTTTTTCTCTAGGAAGTTTTCGCCGGCAGAGCGAAATTATGATGTGGGCAATCGGGAGTTGTTGGCCATGAAGTGGGCATTTGAGGAGTGGCGTCATTGGCTCGAGGGTGCTAAGCATCGTGTGGTGGTCTTGACTGATCACAAGAATTTGATGTATCTCGAGTCTGCTAAACGCCTGAATCCTAGACAGGCCCGCTGGTCATTGTTTTTCTCCCGTTTTGACTTTGTGGTCTCGTATTTACCAGGTTCTAAGAATGTGAAGGCCGATGCTCTGTCTAGGAGCTTTGTGCCTGATGCTCCTGGAGTCGCTGAACCTGAGGGTATTCTTAAGGAAGGAGTTATCTTGTCAGCTATTTCTCCAGATCTGCGACGTGTGTTGCAGAGATTTCAGGCTGGTAGGCCTGACTCTTGTCCACCTGACAGATTGTTTGTGCCTGCTAAATGGACCAGCAGAGTCATTTCCGAGGTTCATTCCTCAGTGTTGGCAGGGCACCCGGGAATTTTTGGCACCAGAGATCTGGTGGCCAGGTCCTTTTGGTGGCCTTCCTTGTCAAGGGATGTGCGGTCATTTGTTCAGTCCTGTGGTACTTGTGCTCGAGCTAAGCCTTGCTGTTCTCGTGCCAGCGGGTTGCTCTTGCCCTTGCCTGTCCCGAAGAGACCTTGGACACACATCTCTATGGATTTCATTTCGGATCTTCCGGTGTCTAAGGGCATGTCTGTCATCTGGGTGATATGTGATCGTTTCTCCAAGATGGTCCATCTGGTTCCTTTGCCTAAGCTGCCTTCCTCTTCTGATCTGGTTCCTGTGTTCTTCCAGAACGTGGTTCGTTTGCACGGCATTCCTGAGAATATTGTGTCGGACAGAGGATCCCAGTTTGTTTCCAGGTTCTGGCGATCCTTTTGTGGTAGGATGGGCATTGATTTGTCGTTTTCCTCCGCTTTTCATCCACAGACTAACGGACAAACGGAACGAACTAATCAGACTCTGGAGGCGTATTTGAGGTGTTTTGTCTCTTCTGATCAGGATGATTGGGTGACCTTCTTGCCGTTGGCTGAATTTGCCCTTAATAATCGGGCTAGTTCTGCCACCTTGGTTTCGCCATTTTTCTGCAACTCCGGTTTCCATCCTCGTTTTTCCTCGGGACATGTGGAGCCTTCTGACTGTCCTGGAGTGGATTCTGTGGTGGATAGGTTGCAGCGGATCTGGAATCATGTGGTGGACAACTTGAAGTTGTCACAGGAGAAGGCTCAGCGTTTTGCCAACCGCCGCCGCGGTGTGGGTCCCCGACTTCATGTTGGGGATTTGGTATGGCTGTCTTCTCGATTTGTTCCTATGAAGGTCTCCTCTCCCAAATTTAAGCCTCGATTCATTGGTCCTTACAGGATATTGGAGATCCTTAATCCTGTGTCCTTTCGCCTGGATCTTCCGGTGTCGTTTGCCATTCACAATGTATTTCATAGGTCCTTGTTGCGGCGGTACGTTGTGCCTGTGGTTCCTTCTGCTGAGCCTCCTGCTCCGGTGTTGGTTGAGGGCGAGTTGGAGTACGTGGTGGAGAAGATCTTAGATTCTCGTCTCTCCAGGCGGAGGCTTCAGTACCTGGTCAAGTGGAAGGGCTATGGTCAGGAGGATAATTCCTGGGTGGTCGCCTCTGATGTGCATGCGGCCGATTTAGTTCGTGCCTTTCACGCCGCTCATCCTGATCGCCCTGGTGGTCTTGGTGAGGGTTCGGTGACCCCTCACTAAGGGGGGGTACTGTTGTGAATTTACCTTTTGGCTCCCTCTAGTGGCTACTAGTGATTTTACTCTGGGTATGTCTATCATCCCTTGTATGCTCACCTGGGTCGTTAGGTCAGGGGTGTTGCTATATAAGCTCCCTGGACCTTCAGTTCAATGCCTGGCAACGTTGATATCAGAGCTAATCTGTAGTGCTCTTGTCTACTGATCCTGGTTCCTGCGTGATTAAGCTAAGTCCGCTTTCTTGCTTTTTGCTATTTGTTTTTGTTTGCATTTTTGTCCAGCTTGTTCATTATCTGTATCCTTTCCTTGCTGGAAGCTCTAGGGAGGCTGGAGTTCTCCCCCCGGGCCGTTAGACGGTTCGGGGGTTCTTGAATCTCCAGTGTGGAATTTTGTTAGGGTTTTTGTTGACCATATAAGTTATCTTACTACATTCTGCTATTAGTAAGCGGGCCTCTCTTTGCTAAACCTAGTTCATCTCTGTGTTTGTCATTTCCTCTTACCTCACCGTTATTATTTGTGGGGGGCTTGTATCCTACTTTTGGGGTCTATTCTCTTGAGGCAAGAGAGGTCTTTGTTTTCCTCTTCTAGGGGTAGTTAGTCCTCCGGCTGGCGCGAGACATCTAGCGACCAACGTAGGCATGTTTGTTGTGAAATTGGATTCTGGGCTCCCCCGGTGGCCACTTGTGGAATTGTACTTGTGTGCATCATCCCCTCTGTTCACCTGCTCCTATCAGGATGTGGGAGTCGCTATATAACCTTGCTCCTCTGTCAGTTTCATGCCGGTCATCAATGTAATCAGAAGCCTTTCTGTGCATGTTCCTGCTACTAGACAACTCCCAGCTAAGTTGGACTTTTGTCCTTGTGTGTTTTTGCATTTTGTTCCTGTTCACAGCTGCTGTTTCGTTACTGTGTCTGGAAAGCTCTTGTGAGCGGAAATTGCCACTCTGGTGTTATGAGTTAATGCTAGAGTCTTAAAGTAATTTCTGGATGGTGTTTTGATAGGGTTTTCTGCTGACCATGAAAGTGCCCTTTCTGTCTTCTTTCTATCTAGTAAGCGGACCTCGATTTTTGCTAAACCTATTTTCATACTACGTTTGTCATTTCATCTAAAATCACCGCCAATATATGTGGGGGCCTCTGTCTGCCTTTTGGGAAAATTTCTCTAGAGGTGAGCCAGGACTGTCTTTTCCTCTGCTAGGATTAGGTAGTTCTCCGGCTGGCGCTGGGCATCTAGGGATAAAAAAACGTAGGCATGCTACCCGGCCACTTCTAGTTGTGCGGCAGGTTTAGTTCATGGTCAGTATAGTTTCCATCTTCCAAGAGCTAGTTCTCATATATGCTGGGCTATGTTCTCTCGCCATTGAGAATCATGACAGTTTGACCGGCCAAAAAAAAGGGGTAAATTACTGGCTGAGAAAGGAGAGAAAAAAGAAGTCTGCTACAATTTTTTTTTTTTTTTTTTTCCTCTAGTTCTGAGTGTGCTCTTAATTGAATCACTTGCTAGTCTGCCTATACTGCAGCCTTCCTCTCTTTCTCTCCTTCTTATCCTTGAATGGCTCTGTGTTCACCTGTTTCAAATGGATCTTCAGAGTGTAGCTACAGGTTTGAATAATCTCGCCACAAAGGTACAAAATTTGCAAGATTTCGTTGTTCATGCACCTATGTCTGAGCCTAGAATTCCTTTGCCTGAATTCTTCTCGGGGAATAGATCTCACTTTCAAAATTTTAAAAATAATTGCAAATTGTTTTTGTCCCTGAAGTCTCGCTCTGCCGGAGACCCTGCACAGCAGGTCAGGATTGTAATTTCCTTGCTCCGGGGCGACCCTCAAGACTGGGCTTTTGCATTGGCACCAGGGGATCCTGCGTTGCTCAATGTGGATGCGTTTTTTCTGGCCTTGGGGTTGCTTTATGAGGAACCTCATTTAGAGCTTCAGGCGGAAAAGGCCTTGATGTCCTTGTCTCAGGGGCAAGATGAAGCTGAAATATACTGCCAAAAATTCCGCAAATGGTCTGTGCTTACTCAGTGGAATGAGTGCGCCCTGGCGGCGATTTTCAGAGAAGGTCTCTCTGATGCCATTAAGGATGTTATGGTGGGGTTCCCTGTGCCTGCGAGTCTGAATGAGTCCATGACGATGGCTATTCAGATCGATAGGCGTCTGCGGGAGCGCAAACCTGTGCACCATTTGGCGGTGTCTACTGAGAAAACGCCAGAAAATATGCAATGTGATAGAATTCTGTCCAGAAGCGAGCGGCAGAATTTTAGACGAAAAAATGGGTTGTGCTTCTATTGTGGTGATTCAACTCATGTTATATCAGCATGCTTTAAGCGTACTAAGAAGCCTGACAAGTCTGTTTCAATTAGCACTTTACAGTCTAAGTTTATTCTATCTGTGACCCTGATTTGTTCTTTGTCATCTATTACCGCGGACGCCTATGTCGACTCTGGCGCTGCTTTGAGTCTTATGGATTGGTCCTTTGCCAAACGCTGTGGGTATGATTTGGAGCCATTGGAGGCTCCGATACCTCTGAAAGGGATTGACTCCACCCCATTGGCTAGTAATAAACCACAATACTGGACACAAGTGACTATGCGTGTTAATCCGGATCACCAGGAGGTTATTCGCTTTCTGGTGCTGTATAATCTACATGATGTTTTGGTGCTGGGATTGCCATGGCTGCAATCTCATAACCCAGTCCTCGACTGGAGAGCTATGTCTGTGTTAAGCTGGGGATGTAAAGGAACTCATGGGGACGTACCTTTGGTTTCCATTTCATCATCTATTCCCTCTGAGATTCCTGAATTCTTGTCTGACTTTCGTGACGTTTTTGAAGAACCCAAGGTTGGTTCACTACCTCCGCACCGGGAGTGCGATTGTGCCATAGACTTGATCCCGGGTAGTAAATACCATAAGGGTCGTTTATTTAATCTGTCTGTGCCTGAACACGCGGCTATGCGAGAATATATAAAGGAGTCCTTGGAAAAGGGACATATTCGTCCTTCGTCATCTCCCTTAGGAGCCGGTTTTTTCTTTGTGTCTAAGAAAGACGGCTCTTTGAGGCCGTGTATTGATTATCGGCTTTTGAATAAAATCACGGTTAAATATCAATATCCGTTACCACTGCTTACTGATTTGTTTGCTCGTATAAAGGGGGCCAAGTGGTTCTCTAAGATTGATCTCCGTGGGGCGTATAATTTGGTGCGAATCAAGCAGGGGGATGAGTGGAAAACCGCATTTAATACGCCCGAGGGCCATTTTGAGTATTTGGTGATGCCTTTTGGTCTTTCGAATGCCCCTTCGGTCTTCCAGTCCTTTATGCATGACATTTTCCGCGATTATTTGGACAAATTTATGATTGTGTATCTGGATGATATTCTGATTTTTTCGGATGACTGGGACTCTCATGTCCAGCAGGTCAGGAGGGTTTTTCAGGTTTTGCGGTCTAATTCCTTGTGTGTGAAGGGTTCTAAGTGTGTTTTTGGGGTTCAAAAGATTTCCTTCTTGGGATACATTTTTTCCCCCTCTTCCATCGAGATGGATCCTGTCAAGGTTCAGGCTATTGGTGATTGGACGCAACCCTCTTCTCTTAAGAGTCTTCAGAAATTTTTGGGCTTTGCTAACTTTTATCGTCGATTTATTGCTGGTTTTTCTGATGTTGTAAAACCATTGACTGATTTGACTAAGAAGGGTGCTGATGTTGCTGATTGGTCCCCTGATGCTGTGGAGGCCTTTCGGGAGCTCAAGCGCCGCTTTTCTTCCGCCCCAGTGTTGCGTCAGCCTGATGTTGCTCTTCCTTTTCAGGTTGAGGTCGACGCTTCTGAAATCGGAGCTGGGGCGGTGTTGTCGCAGAGAAGTTCCGACTGCTCCGTGATGAGACCTTGTGCTTTTTTTTCCGTAAATTTTCGCCCGCTGAGCGGAATTATGATATTGGGAATCGGGAGCTTTTGGCCATGAAGTGGGCTTTTGAGGAGTGGCGTCACTGGCTTGAGGGGGCCAGACATCAGGTGGTGGTATTGACTGACCACAAAAATTTAATTTACCTTGAGTCTGCCAGGCGCCTGAATCCTAGACAGGCGCGCTGGTCGTTGTTTTTCTCTCGGTTTAATTTTGTGGTGTCTTACCTACCGGGTTCTAAGAATGTTAAGGCGGATGCCCTTTCTAGGAGTTTTGAGCCTGACTCCCCTGGTAATTCTGAGCCCACAGGTATCCTTAAAGATGGAGTGATATTGTCTGCCGTTTCTCCAGACCTGCGGCGGGCCTTGCAGGAGTTTCAGGCGGATAGACCTGATCGTTGCCCACCTGGTAGACTGTTTGTTCCTGATGATTGGACCAGTAGAGTCATCTCTGAGGTTCATTCTTCTGCGTTGGCAGGTCATCCTGGAATCTTTGGTACCAGGGATTTGGTGGCTAGGTCCTTCTGGTGGCCTTCCCTGTCACGAGATGTGCGAGGCTTTGTGCAGTCTTGTGACGTTTGTGCTCGGGCCAAGCCTTGTTGTTCTCGGGCCAGTGGATTGTTGTTACCCTTGCCTATCCCGAAGAGGCCTTGGACGCACATCTCGATGGATTTTATTTCGGATCTGCCTGTTTCTCATAAGATGTCTGTCATCTGGGTGGTGTGTGACCGTTTCTCTAAGATGGTCCATCTGGTTCCCTTGCCTAAGTTGCCTTCTTCTTCCGAGTTGGTTCCTCTGTTTTTTCAAGATGTTGTTCGTTTGCATGGTATTCCGGAGAATATCGTTTCTGACAGAGGGACCCAATTCGTGTCTAGATTTTGGCGGGCATTCTGTGCTAGGATGGGCATAGATTTGTCTTTTTCGTCTGCTTTCCATCCTCAGACTAATGGCCAGACCGAGCGGACTAATCAGACCTTGGAGACATATTTGAGGTGTTTTGTGTCTGCGGATCAGGATGATTGGGTTGCTTTTTTGCCTTTGGCGGAGTTCGCCCTCAATAATCGGGCCAGCTCTGCCACCTTGGTGTCCCCGTTTTTCTGTAATTCGGGGTTTCATCCTCGATTTTCCTCCGGTCAAGTGGAATCTTCGGATTGTCCTGGAGTGGATGCTGTGGTGGAGAGGTTGCATCAGATTTGGGGGCAGGTGGTGGACAATTTGAAGTTGTCCCAGGAGAAGACTCAGCTTTTTGCCAACCGCCGTCGTCGTGTTGGTCCTCGGCTTTGTGTTGGGGACTTGGTGTGGTTGTCTTCTCGTTTTGTCCCTATGAGGGTTTCTTCTCCTAAGTTTAAGCCTCGGTTCATCGGCCCGTACAAGATATTGGAGATTCTTAACCCTGTGTCCTTCCGTTTGGACCTCCCTGCATCCTTTTCGATTCATAATGTTTTTCATCGGTCATTGTTGCGCAGGTATGAGGTACCGGCTGTGCCTTCCGTTGAGCCTCCTGCTCCGGTGTTGGTTGAGGGTGAGTTGGAGTACGTTGTGGAAAAGATCTTGGACTCTCGTGTTTCCAGACGGAAACTCCAGTATCTGGTCAAATGGAAGGGATACAGGAGGATAATTCTTGGGTCACTGCCTCTGATGTTCATGCCTCCGATCTTGTCCGTGCCTTTCATAGGGCTCATCCTGATCGCCCTGGTGGTTCTGGTGAGGGTTCGGTGCCCCCTCCTTGAGGGGGGGGTACTGTTGTGAAATTGGATTCTGGGCTCCCCCGGTGGCCACTTGTGGAATTGTACTTGTGTGCATCATCCCCTCTGTTCACCTGCTCCTATCAGGATGTGGGAGTCGCTATATAACCTTGCTCCTCTGTCAGTTTCATGCCGGTCATCAATGTAATCAGAAGCCTTTCTGTGCATGTTCCTGCTACTAGACAACTCCCAGCTAAGTTGGACTTTTGTCCTTGTGTGTTTTTGCATTTTGTTCCTGTTCACAGCTGCTGTTTCGTTACTGTGTCTGGAAAGCTCTTGTGAGCGGAAATTGCCACTCTGGTGTTATGAGTTAATGCTAGAGTCTTAAAGTAATTTCTGGATGGTGTTTTGATAGGGTTTTCTGCTGACCATGAAAGTGCCCTTTCTGTCTTCTTTCTATCTAGTAAGCGGACCTCGATTTTTGCTAAACCTATTTTCATACTACGTTTGTCATTTCATCTAAAATCACCGCCAATATATGTGGGGGCCTCTGTCTGCCTTTTGGGAAAATTTCTCTAGAGGTGAGCCAGGACTGTCTTTTCCTCTGCTAGGATTAGGTAGTTCTCCGGCTGGCGCTGGGCATCTAGGGATAAAAAAACGTAGGCATGCTACCCGGCCACTTCTAGTTGTGCGGCAGGTTTAGTTCATGGTCAGTATAGTTTCCATCTTCCAAGAGCTAGTTCTCATATATGCTGGGCTATGTTCTCTCGCCATTGAGAATCATGACACATGTTCCCCGGCTACTTCTAGTGTTGGCGTTAGGAGTAGACATATGGTCAACCCAGTTACCACTGCCCTATGAGCTGGATTTTTGCACTTCGCAGACTTGCTGATATCTCTGAGACCCTCGCCATTGGGGTCATAACAAGTTTGACTGTATAAAGGGCTAAATGTTATACGTGTTTCATTCAGCGTGTGCAAGGAGAAAAATTAAAAGAGCAACCTTTGACTTGTGCAGCACTACTGCTGCATAAGCTGTGGCTCTTCTAGTTTGTAACACCTGAGGGGGGGTTAAAGGTTACCTTTGAAATTGGTTCAATTAGGCTTCGGCCTACACTCCGCTCCCTCTCCTCCTCCTGCTGACCCTGGGCTCTAACACCGCCAGTTGGGGCCCAGATGTGCTAGCTGCACAGAGAAAAACACCAGCCAATGTGTCAGTGGGGTCCAGCACCGCCAGCTGTTCCCCTGCTGTGTAGCCGGCAACGTGTCCTGCGACAGCCACGCAGACACAACAGACCCAAAGCTGCCGCCAGTGCAGGCTTCGGCCTACACTCCCCTCCCCCTCCTCCTCCTGCTGACCCTGGGCTCTAACACCGCCAGTTGGGGCCCAGATGTGCTAGCTGCACAGAGAAAAACACCAGCCAATGTGTCAGTGGGGTTCAGCACCGCCAGCTGTTCCCCTGCTGTGTAGCCGGCAACGTGTCCTGCGACAGCCACGCAGACACAACAGACCCAAAGCTGCCACCAGTGCAGGCTTCGGCCTACACTCCCCTCCCTCTCCTCCTTCTGCTGACCCTGGGCTCTAACACAGCCAGTTGGGGCTCTAGGAAGACAAGCTTGAATAGGTCCCCATCCTGGTTCCAGTACCGTCAGCTGGTTCCGGGCAGAGCCTTTGGCTTAGGTGCCTCCCTCTGGGTATCCGAGTTCCACCAACGTCAGGTGGTCCTTGGTAGTGCTTTCAGGCACGGGTACCTCCTGCTTAGTAACCGGGTTCCAGTAACGTCAGCTGGTCCACGGTAGTTCCATTGGCTCTTGGACCTTCGGGTAGCCATCCGAGTTCCAGTTCCATCAGCTGTTTCTCGGCATTTTCTCAGCCTTCTTGTATCTTCTGCTACATTTCCAAGTTCTAGACCCTAAAGACGATGACCCGGAAGACCATCCCTAAGATGATGACGACACCAGAGACGACAACCACCGAGATGACGACGACCCTGGAGACGATGACCCTGAAGACGACCCCGATGACGACGACCCCGGAGACGACGACCCTGGAGACAACGACGACAACCTGGAAGACCGAGAAGCAGAAGAACAAGAGGCTGCAGAACAAAGAGCAGAAGAATATTAAGCATAAGACTAAATATCAGAGCAAAAGATATTATCTAAATTATAAGCAGAAGAAGACTAAGCAGTGTATGGGGTTGAGTCTGTTCCTCCTCGTGGTGCCCCTGGATAAAGCCTGATGCTGCAGGCCAAACTGAACGCGGACAAATGTAACTCTTTTGTGACAGGCAGAACGGAAGGTGTAATCTTCAAACTTTTATAGATAACAACTACGGGAATGCCTGTCACAAATAAGAATATGATGAAGAAGTTGAATATGAAGAAGATAATAGTTAAATAAAAAGAATATGAACAATGTAACAAAAAAAAAAAATAGGTAGAAGATGAAGAAGAAGATGAATAAGGTGAAGAAGTTGATGTCAAAGAAGCTGATGATGAGGATAATGAAGAAGAAAGTGTCGGAGAAGTAAAAAAGAAGGTGAAGGGCGTGGAAGTAGTGAAACATCAATATCTGACAAAATAAGTAAAAAATTAACATAGTCAAAATCTTTCTAACGCCGAACGTCATAAAAAAAAATAAAAATCCTGCTATTCTATTTGATTGGGCTAAACCTCTGTGCCTTTAATGTCTCCGCCACCTCCCCCAATACATCCTACATTATTCTTAGTTGTTTTCCTTCATGTAGAATTAACCTACAAGGAAAGAAAGGGTTTAGTTTAATTCCGATATTTTCGTCCCATTGACTTGCATTGGGATCGGGTATCGGTATCGGATTAGATCTGATACTTTGACGGTATCGGCCGATACTTTCCGATACCGATACTTTCCGATATCGGAAGGTATCGCTCAACACTACTCGTGACCTTAAAGTATTGCAACATTTTCTAGGATTCACCAATTACTATAGAAAATTTATTAGGGATTTTTACAGATCGTTAAATCTCTTAATGATTTCACACGTAAAGGGGCAGATCTTAAATTTTGGTTGCCAGATGCTATTGGAGCCTTCAGAAAATTAAAAGAGTGTTTCATGTCCGCTCCTTTTTTAATCCAACACAATCTCCAGAAACCATTCACCGTAGAGGTTTATGCCTCTGAGACTGAGGTAGGGGCTGTTTTGTCTCAAGGTCCCAAAACTCTAACCAACTTGCAGCCATGTGCATTTTTCTCTATGAAATTTTCATCTGCTGAGAGAAATTATGACGTTGGCAATTGCGAGCTGCTCATTGTCAGATTAGCGTTTGAAGAATGGAGACTTTTTTTGAGGGGGCAGTTCATCAGGTCACTGTTGCAACAGATCATAAAAATTTAGCTTATATTGAATCTGCTAAATGGTTAACCCCAAACAAGCCAGATGGTCCTTGGTCCTTATTCTTTACTGTATTCAATTTTTCTGTCACATTCAAGCCGGGGTCCAAGAATGCTAGGTCTGACGTTTTTTCACGCAGCCTTGCTTCAGTTTCTCCCCCAGAACCTCCATCCTCCATTTTTCTTCAGGGTATTGTGGTTTCTATGGTTTTTCTTTCCTCGGAGTTTATAGCAGAGATCCATGAATTCTAGTTGTTGGCTCCTTCTGCTACTCCAGGATCCAAATTTTCTGTGCCTGTGTACCAAAGATTACGTTTGGTGCAGGAGTTTCATGATTCTGTCTTTAGTCGTGATCCTGGGGTCACAGCTACACAGAAAGCTATTGCTAAACTCTTTTCTCAGCCATCCATGCTTAATGATATTAAAGATTTCATATCTGCTTGTGATGTTTGCGTACACGCTAAAGTCTGTCATAACCAGCCGGGGAATTGTCTCCAGTGCCAGTTTCAGAAAGACCGTGGACTCATTCATCCATTAATTTTATTACGGATTTGACTTTGTCTGGAGGGAAGACTCTTATTTGAGTGGTAGTTGATCGATTCAGTAAACAGGCACATTTTGTTCCTTTATCAGGGTTACCAAATACTGAAACATTTTCTAGGTTGTTTATTAATTATGTGTTGAGAGTGCACAGTATTCCTTTGTACATTGCATCTGATAGGGCGGTGCAATTTGTCTCCAAGTTCTGGAGAGCGTTTTGTAAGAAATTGGGGATTAATTTGTCATTTTCCTTTGCTTTACACCCTGAAACTAATGGTCATACAGAAAGGATGAATGAGTTGTTGGAACAAATTTTAAGGCTTTTCTTGCAGCTCAGCAGGAGGTCTGGTCTTGCTGAGTTCGCCTTTAACAGTCGGTTTAATCCCTTACAGACCCTGCCCTTTTTCATTTTTGATTTCTGTTTCCCACTCCCCTCCTTCTCAGAGCCATAACTTTTTTATTTTTCCATCACTATGGCCATGTGAAGGCTTATTTTTTCAGGACAAGTTGGAATTTTGAATGATACCATTGGTTTTACCATATCGTGTACTCAAAAATGGGAAAAAAATTCCAAGTCACCGCAAAAAAAAGTGCAATTCCACAAAGTTTTTTTCAATATTTTTTTACCGTGTTCACTAAATGCTAAAACTGACCTGCCATTATGATTCTCCACATCTTTACGAGTTCATAAACACCAAACATGTATAGGTTCTGTTTTATTTAAGTGGTGAAAAAAGCCAAAGTTTGTTAAAAAAAAAATGCACCATTTTCCGAGACCCGTAGCATCTCCATTTTTCGTGATCCTGGGTTTATTGATACCATTTTGGTGCAGATACGATCTTTTGATCGCCCGTTATTGCATTTTAATGCAATGTTGCGGCAATCCAAAAAAGTAATTCTGGCGTTTTGACTTTTTTTCTCGCTGCGCTGTTTAGCGATCAGGTTAATCCCTTTTTTTATTGATAGATCAAGCGATTCTGAGCACAGCGATACCAAATATGTGTATGTTTGATTTTTTTTAATTGTTTTATTTTTAATGGGGTGAAAGGGGGGTTTTTTAAACTCAAATTTTTTTTTGTTTTTTTACATTTTTAAAAACATTGTTTTTTTACTTTTGGCATACTTCAATAGTCTCCATGGCAGACTAGAAGCTGCCATAACCTGATCGGCTCTGCTACATACAGGCGATGATCAGATTACCTGTATGTAACAGAATTGCTGACTAGCTATAAGCGCCAACCACCAGGTGGCGCTCATAGCAATCCGGCACCAACAACCATAGAGGTCTCCAGGAGACCTCTGGTTGTCATGCCAACCCACCAGTGACCTGCGATAACGTGACAGGGATTACCGGTGGACGGATTTCTGGCCCAATGGCCAGAAGTGCACATTAAATGCCACTGTCAGAGTTTGACAAAGGTATTTAGCGAGTTAACAGCCGCTGGTGGATCGTGATTCCACCCGCGGCTGATCCGGTCACATGTCAGCTGTTCAAAACAGCTGACATGTGCTGGGAATGATGTGGGCTCACCGCCGGAGCTCACATCAAAGGGAGGGAAGCGACCTCCGCAGTACTAGTACAGCGGAGGTCGTACAGGGCTTAGTCAGTCTACTGGAACCTTGCCGTTTTTGTAATTATGGTTTTCGTCCCCATTTTGGTGAATTCTCTAGGATGAGTTCTGGGTGTCTTGGAGTGGAAGTTGCTATACACAATAGGGAAGTCTGGAGGGAGGTTCAAAAGAATATTGAACAACAGGCAAGACTTGCGTGTCCTCACCAAGAGGATGACTGACCATGCTCTCCTCCTCATCCGTGTCCTCAGGCCATCCACGCAGAACAGACGGTATGACAGTTGTGCTTGTAGTAGGGTTTACAGCAGAGGTGTCAAACTGCATTCCTCGAGGGCCGCCAACAGGTCATGTTTTCAGGATTTCCTTGTATTGCACAGGTGATAATTTAATCACCTGCACAGAATGATTCCAGCACCTTGTGGAATGCTAAGGAAATCCTGAAAACATGACCTGTTGGTGGCCCTCGAAGAATGCAGTTTGACACCTCTGGTTTACAGTGCATGAAACTAGCTCCTGTTCTTCCTCCTCCTCTTCTTCCTCATTGTCACTCAATCCACGTTGGAATGAGATGAGGCTGGGCTGTGTACAATCATCCTGTATGGTTCCTTGCTCCATCTCATCGTGCTCCACCTGCAATGCATCCTCTTTGATTGTGAGGAGAGAGCATTTCAGAACACAGAGAAGCGGGATGGTGATGCTAATTATGGCATCATCGCTGCTAACCATCTTGGTGGAGTCCTCAAAGTTTTGGAGGATGGTACATATCTCTGACATCCATGTCCACTCCCGAGGTCTTATGTGTGGAGTCTGAACTTAATACTGATGGCTTTGTTGATGCTGGTAGTCAACAACTCTCCTCTTCTGCTCACAAATCCTTTCCAACATCTGCAGTGTAGAGTTCCAACATGTGGGAACATCACACAACAGTCGGTGAGACGGAAGCTGCAAATGCTGCTGAAACACGGCAAGGGTGGCGGAAGCTGTAGCTGACTTTATAAAATAGGTACTCAGGTGGCGTACTTTGACAAGCAGATCCAGAAGCTTCAGGTAGGTTTTGAGAAACCTTTGAACCATGAGGTTAAGCACATGGGCCAGGCATGGTACGTGTGTGAGGTCGCATCGCCTCAGAGCCACCACCAGGTTCCGGCCATTGTCACACAACCATGCCTGGCTATAGATTCAGCAGTGTCAGCCACAGATCTGCCTGCTTAATCAGAGCAGTCCACAACTCTTCAGCATTGTGCGGTTTGTCACCTAAACATATTAGCTTCAGCACAGCTTGTTGGTGCTTGGCTGAGGCAGTTCTGCAGTGCTTCCAGTTGGGACTGATGTGCTCATTTCGGGGATGAAGGCTGAAGAGGAGGAAGGGGAGGAGCTGTAAACTGTGGGGCCAAACCTGATTGACATAGGGCCCGCAATCCTCGGCATCGGGAGGATGTGTTCCATCCCAAGGTCCAACTGGATCCTGGCTTCCTCTATGTTAACCCAGTGTGCCGTCAGTGAGATGTACTGTCCCTTCCCACAAGCACTTGTCCACAAATCTGTGGTTAGGTGGGTTTTCCCAGTTTCTGCATTGTTGAGGGCAAAATCAACATGGGCTTACTAGGGACCGTTCCTGTTAGACTAATCTGATCAATTTCTATGAAGAGGTAAGTTCCGGACTGGACCAAGGGAACCCAGTGGACGTAGTGTATATGGACTTTTCAAAAGCTTTTGATATGATGCCACACAAAAGGTTGATACATAAAATGAGAATAATGGGGATAGGGGAAAATATGTGTAAGTGGGTTAAGAGCTGGCTAAGGGATAGGAAAGAAAGGGTGGTTATTAATGGAGCACACTCGGACTGGGTCGCGGTTAGCAGTGGGGTTCTACAGGGGTCAGTATTGGGTCCTCTTCTTTTTAACATATTTATTAATGACCTTGTAGGGGGCATACAGAGCAGAATTTCAATATTTGCAAATGACACCAAACTCTGCAGGGTAATCAATACAGAGGAGGACAATTTTATATTACAGGATGATTTATGTAAACTAGAAGCTTGGGCTGATAAATGGCAAATGAGCTTTAATGGGGATAAATGTAAGGTCATGCACTTGGGTAGAAGTAAGAAGATGTATAACTATGTGCTTAATTCTAAAACTCTGGGCAAAACCGTCAATGAAAAAGACCTGGGAGTATGGGTGGATGACAAACTCATATTCAGTGGCCAGTGTCAGGCAGCTGCTACAAAGGCAAATAAAATAATTGGAGCATTAAAAGAGGCATAGATGCTCATGAGGAGAACATAATTTTACCTCTATACAAGTCACTAGTTCGACCACACTTAGAATACTATGTTCAGTTCTTGTCTCCGGTGTATAAAAAAGACATAGCTGAACTAGAGCGGGTGCAGAGAAGAGTGACCAAGGTTATTAGAGGACTGGGGGGTCTGCAATACTAAGATAGATTATTACACTTGGGGCTATTTAGTTTGGAAAAACGAAGGCTAAGGGGTGATCTTATTTTAATGTATAAATATATGAGGGGAGAGTACAGACACCTTTCTGATGATCTTTTTAATCATAGACCTGAGACAGGGACAAGGGGGCATCCTCTACGTCTGGAGGAAAGGTTTCAGCAAAATCACAGACGCGGATACTTTACTGTAAGAGCAGTGAGACTATGGAACTCTCTACCGTATGATGTTGTAATGAGTGATTCATTACTTAAATTTAAGAGGGAACTGGATGCCTTTCTTGAAAATTATAATGTTACAGGTTATATATACTAGATTCCTTGATAGGGCGTTGATCCAGGGAACTAGTCTGATTGCCGTATATGGAGTCGGGAAGGAATTTTTTTTCCCCAATGTGGAGCTTACTCTTTGCCACATGGGATTTTTTAGCCTTCCTCTGGATCAACATGTTAGGGCATGTTAGGTTAGGCTATGGGTTAACTATGTTACTATGTTACATTTCGAGCGCAAGCAGTCAAGAAATGTGTGAATTTAGTAGTGTGACCTGTGGGGTGTTGGCTGCATATTTGCGCTTGTGTTCCAAGGACTGGGTTATGGACAACTAAACGTTGCGCTGGGACAAGGACATGGATGGTGCTAGTTGAACAGTGCAACGACAGGTGCAGGGCAGGAGGCATCTTTGCATGCACCATGGACAGAGGCTGGCTGGCACTTTTCAGCCTGGGGGGCAATCACAAGGCAATGGCCCTCGAGTTGTGGTGGCCCTCCTTTTTCCTGTTTAACTCTGGCCATTGCATTAAAGCAGCAGAGATAACAGGCTTTAAAAACAGACTGGTACATAGATATGGGATATACAATATGATGTCCCCACTGCCTCCTATATATAGTATGAGGCTTTACAGTTTTCTATATACCGTATACTACAGCTCCCCACAAATAGTATATCTCCAAAACGCCCTATATATAGTATGATGGTCCCCTACAGCTCTCTAAATGCGATATTATGTACCTCACAGCTTCCTATATATAGTATGATGATCCCGCATCCCCTCTATATATAGTATCATGTCCCTACAGCCCCCTATATGGATTATGGTGGCCCCACAGCCCCCATATGATGGTCCCCACAGTTTCTTTTATTTATATATATATAATATATAGAATGAAGGTATCCCACTGCCCCACAGATATAGTATGATGGTCCCCAAAGCCCCACATATATAGTATATATAGTGCGATGGCCCCAGTTCCCACCATAATTATAGTGCGATGGCACCAGTTGCCCATATATATAGTATGATGGCCTCAGTTCTCCCAACATATCTAGTATGATGGCCCCAGTTATCCCCATATATGTACTATGATGGCCCCAGTTCCCCCATATATATTATATATATATATACTGTATATATATATATATATACAGTATATACTGTAATACTGTATATATATATATATATAGAGAGAGAGAGAGAGAGAGAGAGAGAGAGAGAGAGAGAGAGAGAGAGAGAGAGAGCGAGAATGATGGCCCAAGCTCTCCATATTAATATAATGAAGTTTATACTCACCTCATTCTGATTCCCGACACTGCAGCCTCCATTTTCTTTCTGGTCCGGAGAGCGGCATGAGGCAATAATGTCATTGTGCTGCCTGCGTGAGCACACTGAAGTCTCAGGAAGCTGCGGTCTGTAGCTTATGAGACAGACCAGGGCTTCCACTAGAAGCTTCGGGGCCCCATACTGGCAAAATTTTTGGGTTCCCTTGAGACTCCTCCCAGGCTCCACACCAGCTGCGCCTCCACCGTCCCACCACCCACTCTTGGAAAAACTCAACTTCTCCACCACATCCTTACCAATCAGATATTAACAGTTCCCATCAAACACCAGATCACAATCATAACCAGCAGCTTTTGCTCTGGCCAAAAGAATTTTTAAGCCGCCACCACAACACGGTAGACTCTTTCAGCCGGGCCCTACTATAAACTTTTAAAAATAACTATATTTTTATATATTTTTCTTTAAGGGAATGAGTGACATACATTTAAATTTTTTTAAACAACCATTAATACCACATAATACAAGGGACAAATATCGTCACACCATGACCAGACCACATATTACCACCACATAGTGACTGAATAATACCACATACAAGGAACAAATACTGCCACATCATGGCCAGACCACATATTACCACCACATAGTGACTGAATAATACCACATACAAGGAACAAATACCGCCACACCATGACCAGACCACATATTACCATCACATAGTGATCGAATACTACAATACTGATCATTAATATAAAAAAACACACAATACTCTGTATTTACTGTCAGTGTACAGGTAATACAGTGATCACTGGTGACATCATACACAGGAGCTCTGTATAAAGTGTCAGTGTACAGGTAATATAGTGGTCACCACGGTCAGTTACATTATACACAGGAGCTCAGTATATAGTATACAGTGTATAGTGTCAGTGTACAGGTAATACAGGGATCACCGGTGACATTATACACAGGAGCTCTGTATATAGTGTCAGTGTACAGGTAATACAGTGATCTCTACTGTCAGTGACATTGTACACAGGAGCTCTTTATATAGTATACAGTGTCTGGTGTCAGTCTACAGGTAACACACTGACTCACCAGTGACATCTCTAGCTGAAGTCCTTCATCTTTGCTTTTCTTTTTCATCCAGCACAGACCACCATCACTTCTTCCAGACAGGACTCGTTTCTGCATAAAATAACACAGTTACCTAGAGCACCGCTTCCAGAGCACATTCCCCACTTTTTCCTTTTCTTCTACACTACACATCTGAATACAGAGGTGCACCCACAATCAATATATAATTGGTAATTATGCAACCTCATAGATTGTAAGCTTGCGAGGAGGGCCCTCATTCCTTTTGGTATCTGTTAATCTATGTGTTTATTGTTATGCTTAATGTCCATTGTCTGTACAAGTCCCCTCTAAAATGTAATTGTTGCAGAGTACGCTGGCACTATAGAAATAAAATTATTATTATTATTATTATTATTAACCCACCATTCCAAATATAGATTATAATCCACCACTGTGTACCCACTAACTATAAATAGCCACTTTCCCTGTTTAACATATAAATTAATTAGCACATGTACTCTTTCCCCCAATTTATTACCAGTCACTTCATCCTCAACGCCCCCCACTATGTACTTCCCGCTCTAACCCTAACCCTTATTCATTATATTTACATGCCACTCCCGCCCCAATTCATTTTTATGTCTTTCTCTCCCACCCTCTATTCATTATCAACTGCTCTACCCCACATTCAATACATCATTTACTCCCCACCCTCAAAATTCATTATTTGTTCTCCCCCTAGATCATCATTTGCTCTCCCCACCCCCCTTCAATTCATCATGTGCTCTCCCCACCTTCAATTGAATTGCTGTCACCATCCCTCACACTGAATTCTTTATTTGCAGTCCCCAGTCCTCTCCTCCTTCATCATGTGCAGCCCTACTCACCACCCACTCCATCATGTGCAGCCCCACTTACCCCCCACTCCATCATTTGCAGTCTCCTTTAACCCCCAAGCTCATTAATGTGCAGCCTCACTCCCCCTTCATAATGTGCAGCCCCACTTACCCCCCACTCCATCAAGTGCAGTCTCCTTTAACCCCAAAACTCCATCATGTATAGCCTCACTCCCCCTTCATCATGTGCAGCCCCACTTACCCCCCCACACCATCATATGCAGTCTCTTTTAACCCCCAAACTCCATCATGTGCAGCCCCACTCCCACTTCATCATGTGCAGTCCCACTTACCCCCCCAACTCCATCATGTGCAGTCTCCTTTAACCCCCCAAACTCCATCATGTGCAGCCCCACTCCCCCCACTCCCCCTTCATCATGTGCAGCCCCACTTACCCCCAGTCCATTATGTGCAGTCTCCTCTAACCCCCAAACTCCATCATGTGCAGTCCTCCTTAAACCCCCCACTTTATCACTTGCAGTTACCCCCACCCATTGAATTAATTTTATAAAAAAAGCAAAAAAGTTTTTCATACTTACCTCACTAGTCACTCGTGGGGCTGCTGGGTGAGGTGAGGACTTTCCCCTGACAGATAATGTGTAAGCATGTACTTTTGAAACCACTTTGGGGCACATTTGGTCTATAACTATTGATAAACTGTGAGTTTCTTTGACTGTTGAAAGCAGTGGGCTGCTTTATGGATTGCTTGTTATATACCTGCTTCCCTGGGATGTAATGTGTTGTCCACCCCTAGCCTGGCATATCATCAGATCTCCTTCGTTTAATCTCCTGATATACACTGTATATAGTATGTATATTTGAATCTTGAATATATTGTTTATGTGATTTTTTTCAATAAATGATTTTTTTATACACTCTTATGATGTTGTTTGGGACATTTTTGCTCTATTTTCTTTTGATTATATCTGCTTGGAGCGGTCCATTTGAATCTATATCCCTCAGTTATTTTGGGAGAGCTGGCAAATCTTGCTCTCAGCCTCAATGTATGTTAGTGCTTTATGATTATATTAAAGTAGAAGAAGCAGTGGTGTCACCCACAGACACTGTTCCTGGACCCTGGGGTTCGGCCCACAAAGTCGGGTGCTTTACAGCCATGTGCCTGATCATGCTGGTGGTGGTCAGGCTGGTAGTTTTACTACACCTGCTGATGCAGGCCTGGCAGGTGGTGCAAATGGCCTGTTTGGGGTTATTGGCAGAGTCTTTAAAAAACAACCAGACTTGGGAAGACCTAACAATTTTAATGGCAACTTCCGTCATGTTGGTGTAACGGGTAACGGTTGCCCACCTTCTGTCTGCGGCCACCACACTGCTTCTTCCTGCCTGTTGGGGTGCTACGCCTCCCTCCCACTGTGTCCTGCTGTCCTCGCTCTGCCTGTTCTCCTGCCAGCTTGGGTCAGTTACTATATCATTCACCACCTCGTCCTCCACTTCCGCACCCTGGACCTCCTTCTGACTTTCTGGCAATTGTGTTCGTCAACCTATTTGACACGTTCCCACTGTCGCCTTCGTGTGACCATGGCTGCTCAAATATTTGGGCATCGCTACTTGCAATCTCTTCTTGCCCCGCTTCAAGTGGACCGGTCGAGAGGCCCGAATCAATAAATGGAAAATTGAACAGCTCTTCAGAGTGTGGGATCTCTGGGCACTCTGCATGGTGAGTGGAAGAAGGATCAGGGTGAGGAATAAGCAGAGCAGACTCATGGCTACTCACACTTGACCGTGTGGAAGACAGGGTGGTGGTGGTGGTGGCAGTAAAGTGACTGGAAGCATTATCTGCTATACAACCAACAGCCTTTTGACACTGCTCCAAGTTGAATAGTGGTGTGCTGCTGCGGTCCACTAGTAATTGGGACAGGAAGGTTGGGCGAGAAGATGTGGGTGTTTGTTGTAGCACAATTTCAGCTTGCCCACGGCCTCGGCCTCTGCATGCACCATCATCATCACGTCCAGCTCCCCGTCACTTGACATGCGCCTTGCCCATTTTAAACAGAGTACAATATTTTCAACCTACTACAAATGGTTGAATTTGCAGCAAACTTATATGTGATCTGTGTGAGGGAAAACCCCAGTGTAAAATATCTGGCCTGTAGGTAAATATTATTTTTTTCAGCAAACTGGTGTCAATAACTTGCCTAAGACCCTGCAACAAATGGAGTACAATATTTTCAACTTTCACTACAAATGGCTGAATTTGGAGCAAACTTATATATGATCTGTGTGAGGGAAAACCCTAGTGTAAAATATCTGGCCTGAAGGTAAATTTTTTTCAGCAAACAGGTGTCAATAACTTGCCTGAGACACTGCAACAAAGTTTAAATTGAGGCCTGAAATGGCAACATTTTGACCGCACTGATAGGCGATCCATATGACGGCCAAATCCCTATTTAAAATAGCTGTCCTGTAGGTAACTACTTTTTTTTCAGCAAACTGGTGTCTTATCTAAGACACTACAACAAAATTTAAATTGAGGCCTGAAATGGCACAATTTTGATTGCACTGATAAGCAATCCGTGTGGCGGGCAAAACCCAATGTAAAATATGTGGCCTGTAGGTAAATTTTTTTTTCAGAAAACTGGTGTCAATAACTTGCCTAAGACACTGCAACAAAATTCAAATTGAGGCCTGAAATGGCAAAATTTTGACCGCACTGATAGGTTATCCGTGTGACGGCCAAACCCCTGTTTAAAATAGCTGTCCTGTAGGTAAATATTTTTTTTTCAGCAAACTTGGTTTCAATAACTTGCCTTAAGACACTGCAACAACATTTAAATTGAGGCCTGAAATGGCAAAATTTTGCCCGCACTGATAGGCGATCCGTGTGACAGCCAAATCCCTGTTTAAAATAGCTGTCCTGTAGGTAACTATTTTTTTTTCAGCAAACTGTGTCGTATCTAAGAAACTACAACAAAATTTAACAGTAGGTCACAAATGTTAGAATATTCAACACACTGAGATGTGATCAGTGTGACAGCCAAATCCCTGTTTAAAGTATGTGGCCTGTAGGTAAATATTTTTTTAAGCAAACTGGTGTCAATAACTCCTGTTTAAAACAGCTGGATTTTTACGCTGTAATATAGAAAGGATCTGGCTGTATTCTGCAGTGCCAACCAGCAAATGGAGCATAAAAACTGTGTGCTCTGGATTGCTTTTAAAGAAAATAATCAGGATTAAGATTCCCGAAAAATATTCCAGGCCTCTGATACCTGGGACTATGTATATAAATATCTGTAATAGGCAGCAGCAGCAGACAGAACTGGAATGGACCCTCTTGCTATATGCAATGAAGTCTGCCACATACACTGCCTGCATGCCTAGCAGTGATATCTATATACCCACATACACTGCCTGCCTGCCTTACACTGTTATCTATATAACCACATATACCACTGCTTGCCTGTCTAGCACTGATATCTATATACACCTTGATTAGTCCTCAGAAGGACTGTTGGTTGGAGATGGATTTGTGGAATACAGATTGTATACCCACACTAACTAATTGAAAATCTCTCCCTATCTCAGCAGCAACTCTCCCTACACTGCGTGAGTATGGAGCTGACTGTGACGAGCAGGGCAGTGCCAGATCTGATATAGACCTGATGACGCTGTGAAGCCAGCCAATCACTGTAATGCCACAACCAACATGGCTGCGGCATTACAGTGTGTGGCAGACAACTCCTGCATGTTGATTGGCGCTCTAAAGAGCACCAAACATGCAGGGCGGGGACCCGAGCTCCCACCGAGCAAAGCTGGAAATACTCGGCAAGCTCTTAGCATCGCGAGCACTGCGATGCTTGGGTGAGCACCGAGTAGTGGCGAGCAGGCACGCTCATCACTACTTATTTTACATTTATAGAACGTAAGCAATGGGAGATATGCAGTATACCTCACATAGGATACACTGAGACTGCTCTATACACTTCATATAGCATACACTGAAAGTGCTGTATACATATCATATAGCCTACACTGAGACTGCTGTAAACACATCACATAGGAGATGCTGAGAATGCTGTATACATAATACAAAAAAAACTGGGACTGCTATATACATCACATAGTAGACACTGAGACTGTTGTAAACACATCATAGAATATACCAAGACTGCTGTATACATCATGTAGGAAACACTGAGACTGCAATATACAGTTGTGCTCAAACGTTTACATACATGGAGTATTATGATTTAAAAAGAGAAAACGCAGTAGTTTGACACTAAATGGCTTCACCCAATCACTAACCATGACTAGAGAAAAAGTTTTGGTGTTATCATTCATATTCTCTGAAAAAAGGCCAAGAAAGCAAAAATTCTGCTGTGGTATGTAAACTTTCGAGCACAACTGTATACAATTAGTACAGTGTGTGTGCATCTTACTGTACATGTATTTCATTATTAAAAGATGATTTTCTGAAAAAAATGGTGTGGGCTCCCACGTAATTCTCTTCACCAGCAGAGGGAAAGCCGACGGCTGGGGGCAGATGTTTGTAGCCTGGAAACGGGGTAATACCCATAGAGCTTCCCAGGCTATTAGTATCAGCTCACAGCTGTATACTTAGCCATTACTGGCTAATAAATGGGGGATCCCCTAAAAAATAATGTAGGCTGCCCCTATAATTAGTAACCAGCAAAGGCTAGGTAGACAGCTGCAGGCTGATATTAATAGCTTTGGTAGATTGTCTCACTCAGCTGCACGCAGAGGTCGTCAGTGGAAAACTGTGCCTTTAAGGATGCACTTGGTTTATTAGTATAAACCAAGGTTTTAAGCACAGAAATATACATGGCCTTCTCGGCAAAACAACAAAACAAAACGGTAGCACTATGTGCAGACCTTGCACTAGTGGGGGACAGCCCGCTCAGGGTTAGCAATATCCTTGAATAAGCAGTCTTCTTCTCCAAGCCCTTGTAGACTTGCATAGATCAGGATGTCGCCACAGACAGGAAGCAGAACAAGAGTTAACAAATTTATTAACAGATGAGAACTCTACGCAGGGAGAAACTGGGTATGGGAGGCAAGGGATATAACGATATGGGCACTAGAGGGGAAAACGGGATAAACAGGTGTTAGGTGAATGTTCAAAAGGGGAAAAAGAAGAGTGCAACATATCAGTCTGTCGGCTTCTTGAATGCAGCGTCTCGGGTTCCAACGATGTCACTGACAACAGCGGCATGTGATGTCTTGGGGTGATTCTGGATAGACAGATGTTCAGCTCTTCGATGCAGATAGAGAGTCTTTGGTACACTAGGCGGGTTCCCGTACCCACGGTTTCCTCGTACTGGTCTCAGCTCTTCATACGATAGCATCGCAGCGTGAATTTGCACCGCAGTGCAGGTGGGGTAGAAGTCAGTACGTCCTGGCTCAGTCACCGGTACAAGGCTAGGCCACATGCATGTGGCAGTCACTGGTCTCTCGTGTGAGTAACCTCCCGGCACGGGGGACTTCAGGGGAGTCGCTGTCTGATGTCTGCAAGCAGTGGACACACTTACAGGAGTTACACTAGGTGGGCCTAACTTACCTAAGCTTACAAGGGGCGCCGCTATCAAGGCCTGCACCTCACCCTGCTGAGCGCTCTGTCTTCCCACCAGAACTCCTCTCTTTCTCCCATGTGCAGCCCTTTTTATCTCTGACCCGCCCCCTGCTGGCAAGTGAAGAAGTCTGTCTTAAGGTACCGTCACATTAAGCGACGCTGCAGCGATAGCGACAACGATGCCGATCGCTGCAGCGTCGCTGTTTGATCGCTGGAGAGCTGTCACACAGACCGCTCTCCAGCGACCAACGATGCCGATGTCCCCGGGTAACCAGGGTAAACATCCGGTTGCTAAGCGCAGGGCCGCGCTTAGTAACCCGATGTTTACCCTGGTTACCAGCGTAAAATGTAAAAAAAACAAACACTACATACTTACATTCACGTCCCCTGCCGTCCGCTTCCTGGACTGACTGAGCGCCGGCCCTAACAGCACAGCGGTGACGTCACCGCTGTGCTGTACTTTCACTTTCACTTTACGGCGCTCAGTCAGTGCAGGAAGCAGACGGCAGGGGACGTGAATGTAAGTATGTACTGTTTTTTTTTTTTTACATTTTACACTGGTAACCAGGGTAAACATCGGGTTACTAAGCGCGGCCCTGCACTTAGTAACCCAATGTTTACCCTGGTTACCAGTGTAAAACATCGCTGGTATCGTTGCTTTTGGTGTCAAACACGACGATATACGCCGGTCTGATGACCAAATAAAGTTCTGAACTTTGTTCAACGACCAGCGATATCACAGCAGGATCCTGATCGCTGCTGCGTGTCAAACTAAACGATATCGCTAGCCAGGACGCTGCAACGTCACGGATCGCTAGCGATATCGTTTAGTGTGACGGTACCTTTAGCCAGAAAGCTCTCCCCGTGCAACACTGGTGACAGTCCCGACAGTTCCAGAACCAGTGCAAGAAAGGTACCCCCGGTCTGGTACATCTTCTTACATTCCCCCTCTCTTTTTGCTCAGGCGAGAGTTTCTTTAGCTCACTTTGACACTCTTCTTGTCCTTGAACTATTTGCCACCAAACAAATTGATCTTGATTTTATCGATTAGGGGGTATGCCAGCTGTTTCTCGCTTGGAGTGCCGTAAGCCAGAAGGAGTAGTCGAGTCCATTTGTGTATTCGAATCAGGATGTACAGGTGAGGACGGGGATACAGCTATTTCCTCTGGGATAATGACTTCAGGCACCGCAAGCATTTGCCAATCTACTGGTTCTATCGGAGGTTGTCCAGGACCTTCTTCGTCTTCACAATCAGCTAGAACCTGTGGGGCCATTTTTGAGACATCTTGCACCTCTTCAACTGAGTCAGGGTCCTTGGAAAGGCAGGGCCATAACATATTTCTGTGAACTATTCAAGTGGGAGCGTTCTGATTTCCCCCAGGTTGAATCTCTTAGACGGGTCCTTTGGAGTTGACTCTCTGCTTCACCCGATATAGTCTATCATTAACATTTCCAGCAGAGCAGAAGTCACTATGGTCAGGGTGGGAGCCCTCTGTTCGGGCGGCTTGGCCAATTCACAGTTTCTACATAGCCGGCAGGTTTCTTCTACTGCAGCCTTCAATCGAGGATTGTAAACCAGCCTTTGCAGCCACTGAAACGTCTTTTCAGGACCGAAGTGAGCTCCTCTTTCATGTGTTTCTGTGGCCACCTTGGACAGCAATGCTTCAGGGATCAACATCTGCTATGTGACGCCCAGCTCCCACTGTAGTTAGACTCTCCGACACAATATTTCATCTCTCATCTGTAGTCTTTTCCATTGCCACAACATCTGTAAGACTCACGGGGACAGGGCGTCTCTCTCCTGTTGGCTGGGTAATTACTTTGTCGACATACATTGTCTCATTTGAGCAAGATCCTCATCTTCTTGTTGTATTTGGACCCACTCGTCACGAGATTGACCCAAACTGCACTCTTGAGGCACTATCTGCACCTTTCGCATTGTCGCTGCCACCATCCTGGCAGAGTCTCGAAACTCGAGGACATCTTCAGCCTCTAGCTCTTTGTTCCAGTTAGGCCCAGGCTTCCTATGAGACACTCGGGACAAGGCGTCAGACTGAGTATTCCCGGACTCTCTCTTATAGGTGATCTTATATTAAAACATCGCCATCCGAGCCACCCAGCGTTGTTCCAACTCCCCCAGTTTTGCCTTTTCCAGATGGGCCAAAGGATTGCTATCTGTGCATACCAGGACTTCGGAGCCAGAAAAATATTCGGCAAACTTCTCTATCATGGCCCACACTAACGCCAACAATTCCAGCTTAAAGGAACTGTAATTAAATGGGGGGGGTTTTGGAGCCATGGAGGGACTGACTCGCGTAGGCCATCACTCGTTCTCTACCACCCTGAATTTGCAACAGCACAGTTCCGAGTCCATGCAAGCTCCCATCAGTATGAAGGATAAACGGCTGGGAGAAGTCAAC
This sequence comes from Ranitomeya variabilis, assembly GCF_051348905.1. Taxonomy (NCBI): domain Eukaryota; kingdom Metazoa; phylum Chordata; class Amphibia; order Anura; family Dendrobatidae; genus Ranitomeya; species Ranitomeya variabilis. Next base: position 459,198,133 of record NC_135237.1, on the reverse strand, counting down.
ATAAGCCAGCACTGGTGCCTCGGTTAGAGCCAATTTCAGGGCTCGAAACACCTCTTCCTGATGCTCCCCCCATTGGATAGTCCTGTTCTTTGCACTGGATGGTACCCCCTTCAACAGTTCTAACAACGGGTTCACAATGCGAGTAAAGTCCTTCACGAATCATCTGAAATATCCAGTGAGTCCCAAGAAAGCCCGCACATCCTTCATAGTCTTTGGGGTGGGCCATTCTTGCACTGCCACAATTTTCTCGCTAGATGGTCTCACTCCTTCGCAGAGACTACATGTCCCAAGTATTCGATTTGGGTGTGGAACAGATGGCACTTCTGAGGTTTCACCTTTATGCTGTTGTAAGCAGCTCAAGATGTGTTCCAACCTTCGGAGATGTTCCTCACATGAAGCTGCATAAACGATGATATCATCCAAATAAATGAGAGTGGCCTCAATGTTCAGGTCGCCTAAACACCTCTCCATCAGATGTTGAAACGTACCCGGAGCATTAGCAAGGCTGAATGGCATTCGATTGAACTCATATAACCCCATGGGGAGTATAAAGGCTGTTTTTGCTCGATCCTGTTGGGACATTGGCACTTGCCAGTATCCACTGGCCAGATCTAACGTGGAGAAATATTTGGCGTTACCCAGGGTGGACAGGGACTCTTCAATCCCTGGTAGCGGGTAGGAATCCCATACAGTACAAGTGATGAGTTTACGGTAGTCCACACAAAAATGCAGCCTACCATTTTTCTTCTGCACCAGCACGATAGGGGCAGCCCATGGGCTCTGACTCTCTCGAATTACACCATTTTGCAGCATCTGGGACAGCATTCCTTTCACCTCCTGGTACATTTGCGGGGGAATTTGTCGGTATCACTCTCTTACAGGTGCGGTGTCAGTTGGAATTTTGTGCGTGATCGCTGTGGTGCAACCAAAATCGTCTTCATGACATGCAAATACAACCTGATATCGTAATAATAGAGCTTCCACTTGCTGGACCTGCTGTGGCGTAAGTTCAGTGAGTTCGGCCTGCATTTGTTCTAGAATTCGCTGCCCCTCTCGCAGGTGTTGAGATTCGGGCACCAGAGCAGTATCTACAGCTACTGTCCAATGATCTCCCTGTTTTACTGTCAATTGCACAGCCTGTGATGATATTAATTCTTCCGGCATACACATGACTTGGGTGAACTTCACTTCTGGGTGGGAGCGTGATGTCTCTTCTCCCTAAGTTGACACAGCGTACCAGGACCATGCCGTCATGCACAGTATATAGTGTATGTGCCACTAATAGTCCCAGAGGTAGTTGTTCCACAATGGCAGGCTCAATATGAACCTTGACTCCTTTCATAGGGGTGCAGGCCTGGACGGGCAGAGTAAGCATTGTTTGTCCTGGTGGCAGATCTCGATTGATTGAAGCTGGGGCAATTACCTTTCCCAGTGTCTTGCCACAGCTGGAGGTTTCTTGGGCTTGTGCCACCTAGATTAGCTGTTGAAAGACCCTCCTCTGTGGGGTGTGGGGGCTCCACTATTATAGAAACATGTTTGGAGACTCATTAATAAGAAGACTCCCGAATTCTTTTAACACGTTCATTCCTAACGTAACAGTGTGTCCCTTATTCGCATCTTCAGCTGTCAGTATCACTCCTTTTCACCCTAGATCTTTACTGAAGACTGTAATGTGCATCCAGACCACCCCTGCGAACAGGATGGGCAGGTGATTGGCAGCCATCAATTTGATCACTGGGCCCCATTCAAGCCGCATTGCCTCTGTGAAATGTCGGCGAAAGTATGCTTCGGGCATCGTAGTCACCTGTGAACCTGTGTCAACCAGACAGCGTACTGCCCAGCCATCTATTTCAGCCCAGACGAGAGAACACACGGAAACAAGATTTGTGGGAGACTTCTTGTACCCCTCCTTGACTGTTCAGGCTCTGAGTGGCGTTCCCCAGGCTCGGAGTCCCCTAGTTTAATGGACGGCATTACAGAGGACTACTCCGCCGGGTGCAGCCCCGACCTATGTGTCCGGTTTCTCCACAGTTGCAACATGTGGGAGGTCCTTCTCGATGAGGCACCTTCACTTCACGGCAAGGGGGCCGGCTCACTCCTGTACCCCGGTAAACTTGGTATGACGGGGGCATTTTTTTTTAATCAGCCAACTCTTCATGTATGTGCTGGATTTCTTTTCTTAATTCTTCCACCCATTGGGGTGTAGTAGCCATCACTGCAGATACCTCTCCGCTCTGGACCTTCACCGCTGGAACTGTCACCCCCTGCTCTTGTTCTCGCGTGCATGCTTCACTCCCTTGCTTCCCCTTCTAAAGCCATCATGGCAACCTCCGCCTCCAGTGCTTGGGTCATAGGGTGCATCCTCATCATTCCCCTGACCTGTTCAGTCCAGCTCCACAGCATAGTATTCTTTCCAGCAAACTTCGAGAGGTTGTTTAGCATGGCCCCCAGGGATATACTGGACCTAGCCCCTCAACAGCTTGATCTGCCACCTCTGTGCGGTTGAATGACATCCTGCCGACTCGCCAAATGTAGACTTACAGAGATCGTGATGTCATCACGGACAGGAAGCAGAACAAGAGTTAACAAATTTATTAACAGAAGAAACTCCACGCAGGGAGGAAATGGGTATGGGAGGCAAGGAATATAGCAATATGGGCACAGGAGGGGAGAATTGGGCTAAATAGGTGTTAGGTAAATGTTCAAAAGGGGAAAAGGAAGAGTACAACTTATCAGTCTGTCGGCTTCTTGATTGCAGCATCTCGGGTTCCAATGATGGCACCGACAACAGCAGCACGTGATGTCTAGGGGTGATCCTGGATAGATGGGTGTCCAGCTCCTCGATGCAGATAGAGAGTCTTTGCCACACTAGGCGGGTTCCCGTACCCGTGGATTCCTCGTAGGGGTACTCAGTTCTTCATATGATAGCACCGGAGCGTGACTTTGCTCCACAGTGCAGGTGGGGTAGAAGTCAGTACGTTCTGGCTCAGTCACTGGTTTAAGGCTAGGCTGCACGCACGCAGAAGTCACTGGTCTCTAGTGTGAGTAACCTCCTGGCATGGGGGACATCAGGGGAGTTGCTATCTGATGTCTGCAAGCAGTGGACACACTTACAGGGGTTACACTAGGTGGGCCTAACCTTACAAGGGACTCCGCTATCAAGGCCTGCACCTCACCCTGATGTGCGCTCCGTCTTCCCGTCAGAACGCCTCTCTTTCTCCCGCATGCAGCCCTTTTTTTTTATCTCTGACCCGTCCCCTGCTGGCAAGTGTTAAGGTCGGTCCAGGCCAGAAAGCTCTTCCCCGTGCAACATTGGTGACAGTCACGACAGTTCCGGAACTGGTGCAAGAAAGGTACCCCCGGTCCGGTACATCTTCTTACCCCCTCAACAGCCCAGACTAACCCTGGATTTCAGCTATTTAAGCCAAGACCATGTGACTCCTCAACCACGTGACTGATCACATGACTGTAACATCACCAAGGTCCTGTCAGCACACAACGGTGCTGGCTCTGTTGTAGGTGGAGATATGGGGGGACATTCTCCCACCCACTCTAAGAATGTCTCCCTGAAAACCAGCCATAACATAAGTTAACTTAATCCTCGCAACACTTACTGTATTGGAGGAAATAAAACTGTGGATTTTATATCACTTACACCATTAGGCGTAGTGAAACATATCTTCCCTCTATTACATTACCAGTGACTTTGTCACATAGCCTAGGAAAGGGCAATGGATATCATATATAAGGTCCAGGGTCCGCCGGAGGGGTGAGTATATCCATATTTTTTATTTTAATTCTTTATTTTTTACATGAATATGGATCCCAGGGCCTGAAGGAGAGTTTCCTCTCCTTCAGACCCTGGGAACCATCCAGGATAGCTTCCGATACTTGTGTCCCATTGACTTGTATTGGTATCGGGTATCGGTATTGGCGATATCCGATATTTTTCGGGTATCGGCCGATACTATCCGATACCGATACTTTCAAGTATCGGAAGGTATCGCTCAACACTTATTGTCAGGTGACATCAAGCCCAGAGGTTAGTAATGGAGAGGTGTCAATAAGTAACACCAGCGTTTGTACTGTGTATGCGTTTGTTTATGCCTCCCATTGACTCCAATGGTGTTCGGCTATATTCAGCAATTAAATCGACGATTAAATTGGCGAATATTGCCAATTCAGCGATCGTTATACGAACCGAATATTGAAATATTCACTCATCTCTATTGAAGAGTTCAGGAATTAGTGGAAGGGGTGCTGGTTACAGCAATACGATTAAGCTCCCGATAATCAATACAAGGGTGCAAACCCCCATTCTTTTTTGGAAACAAAAACAAACCCCGCTCCTACAGGGGATTTGCAGGGGCGAATAAACACATTAGCCAAATTCTCCTTATTACAATCTCGCATGGCGAGTCTCTCAGGTTCTGACAAATTAAAAATTCTACCCTTAGGTAATTTCGCCCCCTTATTAAGTTGGATGGAGCATAAGTTCTATGTGGAGGCAGCTTCTGTGTGACCTCCTCAGAAAACGTGTGGAAACTCCGTCAAGTACCAATGGACTCACGAGGCGGAGCCCACCACCCAGGACAGCATGAGAGCACAGTGAGACCTACACCAGGAGGATCACCTGACAATATCCCCTTCCTCCCAGTCAAGAATTGTGAGCACAAAGCAACGGAAGACTCAAAAAGCACTGCCGCAGGGAGGTCCTGTAGCATCTAAAAGGATACCTCATCCCTGTGAAAACAACCAGTAGTGAGGGACACAGGCTCCGTTGTACGGAACCCAACAATCTGATTAAGAGGAGAATTATCCAAGGAGGATAGCTTTATAGAAACATTTAAGGAGATTAGGGGAACCTCCAGTTTCTAAGCTACAGCGGTATCCAAAAAACTTATCTCAGCTCCACAATCCACAAAAGAATAATCCTCAAGATGTTTATCAGAAAAAGAAACAACCATTCTCAGTAGTATTTTTTTCATATCTAGAGGTACAAGAGCGACTAGCTGGGTAACCCCTGTCCCGACTAGGCGCAGTCATTTCCCGCCGACTCTAGGTGTGGACACTCACGGACCAGATGTCGTGGAGAGCAGCAGAGAAGACACTGCCGCTGACACCATCTATGTTGTTTCAACTTTCGAGAGGCACCCACTCCATTAATCTGCATATGGTACATCCCATCCAAAGGATAACATTTTTCCAGAAGCCGTTTTCGTCTTCTGTTCAGACGGACCGCTAAAGTCATGGTGGCTTTAAGAGATCCTGAGGGAGTAATTGACCAGCATACCTTTAACTTGTATTGTGAAGAGAGGCATAATTCCACCTGGTTTCAATAAACCATCTCCAAAATTGAGAGTACTAATCTTCCGCAGTGAGGTCTCGCTGGTATAGAGTCATGAGGTTGGACTCAGCTAAAGCTGCACAGTCTTGTTCATCATATGTCTGCCCCAAGGCCTCAAAAAATTAATTAACCGATGAATGAGAGAGTGAGTCTTGTGGTAATGAAAAGACTCACAACTGAGGGTCCCCTCTGAGGAGAATCTATGAGGCCAACCCAAGTTTTTTCATCCCCAGAGGACACTGGATGGAGTTATAAATTGAGTTGCAACTCTCCTTGAAATGAGTAAATTGCTGATGATCCCCCCCAAAAAAATCAGGGGTGCCCCCTATGGTAGAAATAGAATCGGGAATCAGAATCAGGTCCGTGGGGACTCCGTGAGCAAGGGTCTGACTATGCTGACCAACTGTATCTGGTAGATTTTAGTACAATCCCAAGAGACCATTCAATTTGTCAGCAAGCTGCTTGACTGGTCCTTTTTTTCTTAAAGGCCATTTATTATGTTATGTTCAGAAATAACTACTCTGTATCAACTCGCTTCGGTTCGGCAAAAGCCCAGTCACATACGCACTTTTCGCAAGTCACCACTTCCAGGCAAGTCATCAATGGCCAAGATATTCTTCATCCACTCCCGAATGGGAGTGGGACTTTACATGTGATCTGGGCGATGTAGTCAGGTAACAAGAGTAAATCCAAAGCTAGCAGCATAAAGCCCAAATGTAAACCAAATGAAAACCCTTGTACAAGAGCTAATGAAGAAGAACCAGTAAAGACCAATAGCATCTGCTGAGAAGAAACCAGTACCCAACCAGGAACCACTTACCATACCACTACGCAAGGGAACTGAATAAGCAGCACTTGACTGGATTACAAGGAGGCCTTAAATAGCCAGCCCAATCTAAAAATATCAGTCAGGTGAAGTATGCCAGCCAGTCATGTCCAGGGAGCCACTTCCTGATCACCTGTACAACAGGGTGCACACATGCCCACCATAGGCTAATGCCAGGTAAGGCAGCATCTTGTTTTGCCTGGAAACCAGGAGACATAGCATTCCACGTTTCCCGGGCTGCAAAACAAAAGGGAAGCACAGTGTCCTGAGTTCCCACATCACTTCCCATTTCCACATATGAGGCACCACCATGTGTAAGCCTGTGACAGTACCCCCCTTCTACGCAGGACCTCCGGAACCTCAGAATCGGGTTTATCAAGGTGTGCCACGTGAAAACACCAGATTAGTATGGCTGCATGGACGTCAGATGCTGTTATCCAAATCCTCTCTTCAGCAACCAATGAACTAAGCAAGAATCCATGATTTTTGTTATCTGAAATTCTAAGTTGTTATCCACAATGACAGGAAATGGTGGTAGCAGTGATGGTACAGAGGACGCAACATATTTTTTGAGGAGAGATGGATGAAACACATTGTGGATCCTAAAGGTAGGTGGCAAAGCAAGGCGGATTGCTATGGGATTGACAACATCTATGATGTTATAAGGACCCAGTTTCCAAGTTGGAACCTTCAATTTAATATTCCTATGCAGACACAACCATGTTAATTTCGCCCAGGTGAATCTCAGCTGGCAGAAAAAATTGTGTCCTAGCCATGGAAGTGATAAGTACACCTAGGTTGCTAACCTCCCCGCAACACGGGCTTCTTAGTTTTCTGGCTGCTGTTTACTGTGAGATTGGGAAGGACACGTGGCCACGAAATGACCATTTTTGCCACAGTAAAAACACACTTTGCGCTGAACTACACACTGCTTTCCAGGATGAGATGCCACACCCATCTGCATGGGTTCCTCAGATGACTCAGACCTGATTTCTCTTGGCCCCGGACCTCTCGCACATTGGGGTGTCTCCCTATGTCTCTGGCGAAGACGGCGATCAACCCGGATAGCCAGATACAAAGTCGCCTCAAGGGAAACTGGAGTCTCATACAGTGCTAAGTCATCCTTCACCCTTACTGATATTTCTCCACAGAACTGGCTATGGAGTGTGGGGTCATTCCACTTAGTGTCTGTGGACCACCTCCAATGCTTAGAGCAATAATCCTCCGCCGACTGGTCTTCCTGCTGAAGCTGATGCAGTGTGGACTCAGCCAAGGAGACGCAGACCCAGAGCCAGAAATAATTCCTCCACCATCTGAAGTGACTGGGAGTCGTATGGGAGAGACAATGCCCATGCTTGTGGGTCTCCCTGAAGGAGTGAGATTATTGTCCCCACACATTGCTCATCTAATCCTGAGGAACCAGGATATAACCTAAAGTACAGTTTACAGGCTTCCCTGAAAGCAACAAACTTCTCACGCCCCCCCCCCCAAAGACCCTGTCAGGCAAAGCGATCTTGGGCTCCGCTAAGGGTTTCTTGGGAGTCATGATTTCCACACCTGATGTGTTACGGTGCTGCAAAATGACAGTATGCAAATCTGCCACCTCCAGGCTGAGCTGTTGCAGTTGCCCTGTGAGAGCAGTAATAGGATCCATAATGGATCAAAAAACGGTTTCGGTCACAGCTATTGTCACGACTCTATTATTGGGTGAACTGGGACCAGCGGCTCCTTCCCTGTAGCTAACGCTAGTAGGTGCCCTAGCTCGCCCTGTTCCCTGGGTTACTTCTCAAGGTGAAGATGCTGGGGCCATGTACCTTACCTTATCTCCTGAATCCGCCCTCTGTCTGTACCCTTCCCCCACCCAGGGAAGAGGGGAATAGTTGTGCATTGTAGTACACCAACCAGACGAACAAAGGGAAACAGAAAATACCAGGCATACAAATATTCACTCACATATAACAGAGAAACGCATCGGAGAGTAGAGGATGGGGTAAGACCAAAGTAGGAGAAGGAAAAGGAATTATCACACTTTCTAAATCAAGCAACATATATTAGAGCAACCCGAGGCAAAAAAGGTATCCAATGCCAAAAATGTTATTTAAACAACCAGTCATACAACACCAACGTTTCGGCCATGAGGCCTTTGTCAAGGTAATTATCTGCAAAATATAATGTATCATAATAAGAAAATAGAGTACAAAACATAATCGTAATCAATAGCTGGTCAAGTATTGAAAAAGAAACAAAATTCCATAGAAATATAAGAGATATATGTATATATATATACATACATATATATATATATATATATATATATATATATATATGTGATATATATATATATATATATATCATACGAATCTTCACCATATATCAAAAGCAAATAGTGAACTGTAGAAGTAAATAATGATTGCTACATAAGGTCAATACGTCATATTGAATAATCTAAGTATAGAGCATATGTAAGTAAGAGGCCAATATAGTAATAGAAGCTTATCGTACAATACCCATATATATAGGGAAGAGAATAGGGTCATAATTACCTGTATGATGGTATATAGATATATGCTGTAAAGAGTAAAAAGGACCGCAATTAAAACACCAAAACAGTGCTTAAATGACAAAAGCCCAAAAGTGAAGTGAAACTGTACCTGACAATAAGGCCAACAGGGAGCAGGGATGAACCGCTGTAGTGTTGAGGTGCAACGAATGATAGTTAGGTGCAACTTTATAGTGTCAGCTTGCTCCTTGGTCCTTGTGGACAGACTAACAACAACATTTAGGCCATGTGCACACGTTCAGGATTTTTTGCGTTTTTTTTGCGTTTTTTCGCTATAAAAACGTGATAAAACGCGAAAAAAACGCTTACATATGCCTCCTATTATTTACACGGTATTCCACATTTTTTGTGCAAATGTTGCGATTTTTTCCGTGAAAAAATCGCATCGCGGAAAAAAAAGCAACATGTTCATTAAAGATGCGGAATTGCGGGGATTCCGCACACCTAGGAGTCCATTGATCTGCTTACTTCCCGCACGGGGCTGTGCACACCATGCGGGAAGTAAGCAGATCATGTGCGGTTGGTACCCAGGGTGGAGGAGAGGAGACTCTCCTCCACGGACTGGGCACCATTTAATTGGTCAAAAAAAAAAAAATAGTCCTATACTCACCCTCTGATGGCCCCCGAAGTGTTACCGCCTCTCCGGTGCATGCTCTCTCTTCGGTTCCTATAGATGGTGTGGTTCAGGACCTGTGATGACGTCACTGTCTTGTGATTGGTCGCGTGACCGCTCATGTGACTCACGCGACCAATCACAAGCCGCGACGTCATCACAGGTCCTGAACCACACCGGCATCTATAGGAACGGACGCCGCTGAGGAGATCGTCTGGGTGAGTATAACCATTTTTTATTTTTTTTATTATTTTTAAACATTCTATCTTTTACTATAGATGCTGCATAAGCACGTCATGACATTTCACTCTTGATGGTTGTCTGAAGAATTTATATTTCAATTTCCATTTCCTTGAGTGCGTTAGAGTTCATCTCTTTAAGACGTGTCATAAACCCACTTGAGCATTTATTTGCACATTCCTCCCACCTATTCCAAAATTCAATATCACCAATGAGAAGAATGGAAATACCTGCACCCTTAACCCCCCAGGGATTAACCCCTTTTGAAGATATTTATCTAAAAATGCGTGATTCCACCAAACACGAGTCCTTTTTCTCTAAAGATCCTTAAATTTCACAATTGTTTCTTGCAGCCCCTTATTATTTCCTTCCATGCTTAAATCACTGGTGTCTTTAAACGCATCATCTATTTGTGAGAGTCATGCGCCGTCACGGGCTCTAAAGTCCATATTAATGCTGGGAAAGACTAAAAAACACAGAAACAATAGTCATTAAACAAAAGCCCTGTCTCATGATAACTAGTAAGCAAAAGTACAAACCACACACTTTGCTCCAACTATAACTATGTAGTTTATCCACTTTCCAACATCGGGAGAAGTAGTACGCTGATGTCGTAGTCCCTCCCTTTGATGTGGGCTCCGGCGGTAAGCCAACATCTTTCCGGGGACATGTCAGCTGTTTTGAACAGCTAGAGGTGATCGAAAGGATATCCAAACTATCAGATTCATAATGGGATATTTAGAACAATGTTCCTTGATAAAATATATACTAAACAAAAAAACAAAAAAAAACAAAACACAAAAACATAGTTAAAATAAAATATTAAAACCATGATCATTAATCATAGACGATTCAGATCTGATCAGAGATGAATGGCACACTATAAGAATAATAATAATCTTTATTTTTATTTAGCGCTAACATATTCTGCAGCGTTTTACACACATTATCATCACTGTCCCCGATGGGGCTCACAATCTAAATTCCCTATCAGTATGTCTTTGGAATGTGGGAGGAAACCGGAGTACCCGGAGGAAACCCACGCAAATATAGGGAGAACATACAAACTCCTTGCAGATGTTGTCCAAGGTGGGATTTGCAGTGCTATCCACTGAGCCACCGTGCTGCCCTCAAGAATATATATATATATATATATAAATATACTACATGTGTCGTAGTACATGTGATATAATCCCTAATATCAAAGGTCTTCAGGCCGTCCGATGACGCGAAGTATGTGGATCTTTTATGATTTTTACAAGCCAGGCAGTTGCCACACGGAAAGAATCTTTTCCTTTTCTCATTACTCTTAAAAAAGGAGAGAGATTTTGAAACATAATGACTAGACACCAAAGTGTCTTTCAAATTTCTGCCTCTGTGTGCCGTCATCAAAATGTTTTTTGACAGTGGTTCGCATCATTTCCCACTGCTGATTGTATATGGAGATAAAGCATGTACCTTCATTTTTTTCTTTATATTTGCTTCTTTGTGGGGCCAGGAGATCCAATTTTGATGTTTTCTTAGCTCTTAAATAGCCTTTTTTAATACTCCTGTTCAGGCCCGGATTAAGGAGGGGGGGGGGGGGCCCAAGGGGTCCTGGCCCTAGGCCACCCACCAAGCGGGGGCCTCCCACCAATATAGGGATAAATATCTCAAAATATGTAAAATACACGTCTCTTTGCTGTGATCCATTTCTAATGATAAGGAACATTTAACAAAAGAGAAACTATTGAAAGTGTAGGGACCTGGCTACGGTCCTACATCTCAGTGGCTGGCGCAGAGCGGCAGAGTCATGGCACCTGACCTGCGTCAGCATCCTCTGACCTGGCTAGCCTAGCCAGACTTCCTTAGTACCCTCCCTGTACCCAATGCATAGCTTATGGCATGCGGCAGCCTTCTGCGATCCCAACAGAAGCTTCTAGACTCTACCTATTCAGCTATATGATCGCTCCCTCGGGTTAGATCAGATGAAAGTATGACCAGCTACCTTCGAGGAAGGAGGTGGAGCCAAAATGTTGGCGCGAGAAGAGGATTCTCCACCATGAAGAATGGCAGGACTTCACTCTGGATCTTCAGTCACTGAAGATCCAGAGGTGAAGTGGTTCAGACTTCACAGTGTCGCGGTGGGTGAGTATGATCTCTGTCTGTCTGTGTGTGTGTCTGTGTGTGTGTCTGTGTGTGTGTCTGTGTGTGTGTGTGTGTCTGTGTGTGTCTGTCTGTGTGTGTATATTTCTTGCAGCTCCTGTCCTACACAGTACCATACTGTATATACAAGTCCCCACTATATCCTGCATTACAGTGTGTCTGTGTGTACTGTATGTATATAGTGTGGACCTGTTTACAGTATAGTGCTGTGCATACACTTTATACAGCCCCTCAGCCTCTATTCTATATACAGCCAGCACAGCAACAGCCTCTGATATATACAGGCAAACAACCTATAATAGATACAGCCCGGCAGCAGCCCCTCATATATATATATATATACAGCCCAGCAGCAGCTTCTAATATATACAGCCCAGCAGCAGCCCCTCATACAGTTGTGGCCAAAAGTATTGACACCCCTGCAATTCTGTCAGATAATACTCAGTTTCTTCCTGAAAATGATTGTAAACACAAATTCTTTGTTATTATTATCTTCATTTAATTTGTCTTAAATGAAAAAACACAAAAAGAATTGTCCTAAAGCCAAATTGGATATAATTCCACACTACACATAAAAAAGGGGGTGGACAAAAGTGTTGTCACTGTTGGAAAAATCATGCGATGCTTCTCTAATTTGTGTAATTAACAACACCTGTAACTTACCTGTGGCACCTAACAGGTGTTGGCAATAACTAAATCACACTTGCAGCCAGTTGACATGGATTAAAGTTGACTCAACCTCTGTCCTGTGTCCTTGTGTGTACCACATTGAGCATGGAGAAAAGAAAGAAGACTAAACAACTGTCTGAGGACTTGAGAAACCAAATTGTGAGGAAGCATGAGCAATCTCAAGGCTACAAGTCCATCTCCAAAGACCTGAATGTTCCTGTGTTTACCGTGCGCAGTGTCATCAAGAAGTTTAAAGCCCATGGCACTGTGGCTAACCTCCCTAGATGTGGACGGAAAAGAAAAATTGACAAGAGATTTCAACGCAAGATTGTGCGGATGTTTGATAAAGAACCTCGACTAACATCCAAACAAGTTCAAGCTGCCCTGCAGTCCGAGGGTACAACAGTGTCAACCCGTACTATCCGTCGGCGTCTGAATGAAAAGGGACTGTATGGTAGGAGACGCAGGAAGACCCCACTTCTTACCCCGAGACATTAAAAAGCCAGGCTGGAGTTTGCCAAAACTTACCTGAAAAAGCCTAAAACGTTTTGGAAGAATGTTCTCTGGTCAGATGAGACAAAAGTAGAGCTTTTTGGGCAAAGGCATCAACATAGAGTTTATAGGAGAAAAAAAAGAGGCATTCAAAGAAAAGAACACGGTCCCTACAGTCAAACATGGCAGAGGTTCCCTGATGTTTTGGGGTTGCTTTGCTGCCTCTGGCACTGGACTGTTTGACCATGTGCATGGCATTATGAAGTCTGAAGACTACCAACAAATTTTGCAGCATGATGTAGGGCCCAGTGTGAGAAAGCTGGGTCTCCCTCAGAGGTCATGGGTCTTCCAGCAGGACAATGACCCAAAACACACTTCAAAAAGCACTAGAAAATGGTTTGAGAGAAAGCACTGGAGACTTCTAAGGTGGCCAGCAATGAGTCCAGACCTGAATCCCATAGAACACCTGTGGAGAGATCTAAAAATGGCAGTTTGGAGAAGGCACCCTTCAAATATCAGGGACCTGGAGCAGTTTGCCAAAGAAGAATGGTCTAAAATTCCAGCAGAGCATTGTAATACATAAAATGAGAATAATGGGGATAGGGGAAAATATGTGTAAGTGGATTGAGAGCTGGCTCAGGGATAGGAAACAAAGGGTGGTTATTAATGGAGCACACTCAGACTGGGTCGCGGTTAGCAGTGGGGTACCACAGGGGTCAGTATTGGGCCCTCTTCTTTTTAACATATTTATTAATGACCTTGTAGAGGGCATTCAGAGTAGAATTTCAATATTTGCAGATGACACTAAACTCTGCAGGGTAATCAATACAGGGGAAGACAATTTTATATTACAGGATGATTTATGTAAACTAGAAGTTTGGGCTGATAAATGGCAAATGAGCTTTAATGGGGATAAATGTAAGGTCATGCACTTGGGTAGAAGTAATAAGATGTATAACTATGTGCTTAATTCTAAAACTCTGGGCAAAACCGTCAATGAAAAAGACCTGGGAGTATGGGTGGATGACAAACTCATATTCAGTGGCCAGTGTCAGGCAGCTGCTACAAAGGCAAATAAAATAATGGGATGTATTAAAAGAGGCATAGATGTTCATGAGAAGAACATAATTTTACCTCTATACAAGTCACTAGTTCGACCACACTTAGAATACTGTGCACAGTTCTGGTCTCCGGTGTATAAGAAAGACATAGCTGAACTAGAGCGGGTGCAGAGAAGAGCGACCAAGGTTATTAGAGGACTGGGGGGTCTGCAATACCAAGATAGGTTATTACACTTGGGGCTATTTAGTTTGGAAAAACAAAGACTAAGGGGTGATCTTATTTTAATGTATAAATATATGAGGGGACAGTAAAAAGACCTTTCTGATGATCTTTTTAATAATAGACCTGAGACAGGGACAAGGGGGCATCCTCTACATCTGGAGGAAAGAAGGTTTAAGCATAATAACAGATGCGGATTCTTTACTGTAAGAGCAGTGAGACTATGGAACTCTCTGCCGTATGATGTTGTAATGAGTGATTCATTACTTAAATTTAAGAGGGGACTGGATGCCTTTCTGGAAAAGTATAATGTTACAGGGTATATACACTAGATTCCTTGATAGGGCGTTGATCCAGGGAACTAGTCAGAATGTGGAGTCGGGAAGGAATTTTTTTCCCCAATGTGGAGCTTACTCTTTGCCACATGGGTTTTTTTTGCCTTCTTCTGGATCAACATGTTAGGGCATGTTAGGTTAGGCTATGGGTTGAACTAGATGGACTTAAAGTCTTCCTTCAACCTTAATAACTATGTAACTATATGTAAGAAACTCATTAATGGTTACCGGAAGCGGTTGGTCGCAGTTATTTTGGCTAAAGGTTGTGCAACCAAGTATTAAGCTGAGGGTGCCAATACTTTTGTCTGGCCCATTTTTGGAGTTTTGTGTGAAATGATCAATGTTTTGCTTTTTGCTTCATTCTCTTTTGTGTTTTTTCTTTTAAGACAAATTAAATGAAGATAATAATACCAAAGAATTTGTGATTGCAATCATTTTCAGGAAGAAACTGAGTATCTGACAGAATTGCAGGGGTGTCAATACTTTTGGCCACAACTGTATATACATCCCAGCAGCAGCCCCTCATATATATATACAGCCCACTAAAGTCCAATTCACGCAGTATATCTGACTCAGATATACTGCGTGAATTGAACTTTAGTAACATCATTAGTGATTTTGCAGCATGAAAATCAAGGAAAGTGCCTGGATTGTAAAAAATGAATGATTTTACCTGAATTACTCGGTGTAAATGATTTTTGTAAATAAACTTGCGTTCGTTTCATTTTGTGTTTTTGCATTACATATTGCAACACCTTGAAAAATGGGCCTCCCTCCAAAATGGGCCCGGGCCACACACCTCTTAAATCCGGCCCTGCTCCTGTTGCTGTATCCCTGAATCTCTGCCCAAGGTCTCTAGCCTGTCCCTCAAACACAGCGTCTGAAGAGCAAATTCTCCGAGCCCGAAAAAATTGGCCAGTAGGAATAGCATTGATTTTGGAGACCAGATGTGCAGAAGATACATGTAAAAGTGAATTGACAGATTTTAATTACGATACATATTAGTATACTGTATACTGAACCATCATCCTGCACTCTGAGCTCCACATCAAGGAAAGAAATTACCCTTCGATCATAGTGGTAGGTGAGTCTGATGTTGGACTCGTTGTGATTCAAACCCATCATAAAGGTATCTAAATCCATGGCAGAGCCCTGCCAAATAAACAAAATATCATCTATAAATCGAAGCCACCCAAGGATCAGCTGAGCGGCGTATGCACCATCCATCAACAAACTCCTCTCCCAAAATCCAAGAAAGAGGTTTGCATAGGAGGGCACATTCGCCGCTCACATTGCTGTACCACGCCTCTGTAAGAAAAACTGATCCTTGAATGTAAAAAAAATTGTGTGTAAGTATGAATCGCAACAAGTCCAAAACCAGCTCACGAATATCTGCATCCAGATTACTGGCTTCCAAGTAAAATTGTGAAGCCTCAAGACCGTCTTTTTTTATTTATTGACAAGCATGGGAGCAGACACAGGATAGGCATAGAGTCCACATGAAAGGATTGGTCAGGAAGAGGTTAATGATATTCACTTAGCGGAAATGAAGGCCTGGATACATGGAGAATGAAGCGTATGGGTCGGGTAGTAGTGCAAAATATGTGTTTCACGGATGATGTTACAGTTCCTAGTGGAAAAGAAAGTGTGTCCAACTTGCCCTTATTCCTTGGAAAAGAAAATATTCTATACATAACACTAAGTATGATCACCTGTGCACACCGGTCCGATGTTTAAACAAACAATTCTTGTGGTTTATTTGCAAACTGATACAGATTTGTTCGACATTATATCACTATATGTATTTATTCTCATGTTTTCACTTGTGGTTTTTATTGCTGTTATTTTTTAAATATATAAATTGCACTTGATTGATTGAACATTGTGGGATGACATTCCAAATGAACACACCTATATACATGTGTTGGCTGCACTCTGAACTGACCGAAGCTTGGCAAATATATATACAGAACAGAGCAAAAGTTTGGACACACCTTCTCATTTAAAGATTTTTCTGTATTTTCATGACTATGAAAATTGTACATTCACACTGAAGGCATGCTTGCCTTATAAATGGGGTTGGGACCATCAGTTGTGTTGAGCAGAAGTTTGGGGTACTGTATTTTCATTACTGTATTTTCATTTTTATATTTGAAAATTTGTACTAGGTTTTGAGGAATGTAACTCGGGTACAGGAAGGTGCTTCATTACATTGTATGTATGCATTGTGCATTGTGTGTATTGTATCCATTACATAATGTTCCACTTACTAAGTTAACCAGTTAAGGTTGGATAGGTGATGGGTGATGGTTTGGGGATATGTACGCAGGAGCCATTGTATATCACTGAAGCTGGTTGGTGGCTTTATCGGGTAGTGGTGGAAAATAATCTTGCATGTATCTGTACAACTAGTCAGTATAAGTAGAAATGTACACCGGATTTTTAAGATTTTGGCATTTCATGATGAAGCCATCATTGCCAAGAACTCTGACTACAGGGTAGTTTATACTTTTCTTTTTAATAATTCTTATATTCACCATGTTGAATCAATCATCATTCAATAAAGCTATAATCAGACAGCCTTCCAATTAAGAAGCTGTGTGTAGTATAGTGTTATTATTATAGGGGGGTGACTAGGAGGGTTTTTATTAACTCCTTAAATATCAGCCCTTATAATTTCTTGTGCATCCTCCACCGTTGTGACACTTTATGTAATCATCCAATATCCTTTCCAGCATCCTATGTTTGTCATCATTAATGATGTCATAGATAGATGATGTCACAATCACTTAGAACCTTCAGCTCTATTTTCCAATCACTTGTGCAGTTGGTTCCATTACGGTGAAGCATGAAGATGTGCAAGAGGTGACTCTGGACAGGTAATTACTATAATTAATTAGAATTATCAGAATACATGCTAATTATAGGACAACAAGTTAAACTAATGTAATTAAAAACTTATAACCCCAAATACAAAAGGACCTTGGATCGGATTGCATGCAAATATCATCATTATTTTCTAGCATAGGATAGGTGATGACTTTCTGATTGGTGGAGATTCAACCGATCACTGATCTCAAGAAAGCAGGTTGGAGGTGCAGCATATAAATCTCTGCTCCATTCATTCTCTATTGAACTACCTGAGATATCGCTGTATTCGGTCCAGGGGCGGACTGGGCCAGGTGGCAGGAGTGCATATGCCCCCCGGGCCGGTGCCTGAGCAGCTGCACAGGGCCGCTGGAGGACCGGCAGCGATTTTAATACATAGCGCGCCGCATCCCTCCAGCCGGCCCTTTAAAACTAAGCCAGGTCCTTGTGTGCGCGCGTTGCCCGCGCTGATAAGTGCCGCGGCGGCCCACGCTAGTGCGCGAGCACGGCCGCGGTCCTAGTTCCTGCGCGTGCTCGTCTGCTGCCCGTGTCAGCACGGGCAAGCAGGAGACCACGCGCGCACATTTGAAAAGGCCGGCGCGCATAGGACGCCTCCACCTGACTGTGTCTGACGCTGGCCGGCCTGTACCAGCGTCAGAGAAGACTGCTCACCAATGCCTGGGATCCTCTTCACTGCCGACGCTGGAGAGGACCCGACACACCTCAGCCCTTCATCCTCCCGACCTCCCCCCCAATCTCAGGGACCTGGGTGAGTCCCAAGATGATTTTTTAATGTATATACAGCAGTTGCACCTATATAATGTGTATAGACTGCTATATATACGTTATGTAGGTGATACTGCTGTATATAATCACTATACCACTAAAATGTATGTATAGCAGCCTATATCTTATATAGGTGACACTGCTACTGATGCGTATATACCTTATATAGGTGACACTGCAGTGTGTGTGTATACATACTGTATATACAGTATACTGTACACACACATGTATGTATACACATATATGTACATGTATACACAGCAGTACCACCTATATAAAGTATATACACATAAGTAGCAGTGTTACCTATATAAGATGTAGACTGCTATACATACATTATATAGGTAGTATAGTGATTATATACATCAGTATCACCTATATAATGTATATTTAGTAGTCTATACACATTATATAGGCAATACCGCTACTGATGTGTATATAGGTGATACTGCTGTGTATATATGCCGTTATATAGGCAATACTGGTGTGTGTGTGTATACACACACATGTACATATATACACAACAGTATCACCTATATATAACATATCTACACATCAGTATCAGTATTGCCTATATAATGTATATAGACTGCTGTATACATGATATATAGGTGATACTATCATTATATACAGCAGTAGCAGTATCGCCTATATATCGTGTATCCAACATTTGCAGTATCACCTGTATAATGTATATACTACTGCATATACGGTGTATAGGTGATACTGCTGTGTATAGCAGCACTATCTATCTGTGTCTAATATATATATATATATATATATATATATATATATATATATATATATATTTTTTTATCAGTTTCATCTATATAATGTGTGTACACCAGTCACAGTATCACATACAATATATAGGTGATACTACAACTATACACATCAGTCGCAGTGTCAACTATATATTGTATATACAGTAGCTTCAATGTGATATATATTCAGCAGTCGCGGTGTCTCCTATGTACATCAGCCTCTGTGTCTCCTACGTGATGTATGCATCATAACATAGTATAATTCTGTCCTAATTACCGTATATTGTAGAGATGTGTGTGTGTGTATATATTTTTTGAATATATATATATATATACAGTATATATATATATATATATATATATATATATATATTACATAGAGAGAGAGAGTGTAGAGATGTTTGTATAGTATGGCGCTATGTATATGTATATACAATATATAGTTGACACTGCGACTGATGTGTATAGTTGTAGTATCACCTATATATTGTATGTGATACTGTGACTGGTGTACACACACTATATATACACTGCTGCCACATCTCTACACTATCTACTATATAATTGTCTAAGGGTCACTTCCGTCTGTCTGTCACGGATATTCATTGGTTGCGGCCTCTGTCTGTCATGGAATCCAAGTCGCTGACTGGTCTCGCCAGCTGCCTGTCATGGCTGCCGCGACCAATCAGCGACGGGCACAGTCCGATTAGTCCCTCCCTACTCCCCTGCAGTCAATGCCCAGCGCCCACTCCATATTCCCCGCAGTCACCGCACACAGGGTTAATGCCAGCGGTAACTGAGCGCGTTATGCCGCGGGTAACTCACTCCGCTACCGCCGCTATTAACCCTGTGTGACCAAGTTTTTACTATTGATGCTGCCTATGCAACGTCAATAGTAGAAAGATCTAATGTTAAAAATAATTTAAAAAAAATAAAAAATCATTATATACTCACCTTCTGCCGCCTTTCCCACTCCTCGCGATGCTCCGGTGACCGGTCCATGCAAGCGGCAGGTTCCGTTGGCAAGGATGGTCTGCGAAAAGGACCTGCCGTGATGTCACGGTCATGTGACCACGACGTCATCACGGGTCCTGAGCGCCTGCGCGAGAAGGACCTGCGATGATGTCACGGTCAAGTGACTGCGACGTCATCACACCCTGGGACCGGAAGCTGCCGCCTGCACGGCACACAGGCGACAGAACTACAAGGGACCCCTCGGAAGGTGAGTATATGTTTATTTTTTATTTTTTAACCTGTGACATACATGGCTGGGCAATATACTACGTAGCTGGGCAATATACTACATGGCTCTGTGGTGTATACTACGTCGCTGTGCAATATACTACGTGGCTCTGTGCTGAATACTATGTCACTGGGCAATATACTACGTCACTGGGCAATATACTACGTCACTGGGCAATATACTACGTGGCTGGGCAATATGCTACGTGGCTGGGCAATATGCTACATGGCTGGGCAATATGCTACGTGGCTGGGCAATATGCTACGTGGCTGGGCAATATGCTACGTGGCTGGGCAATATGCTACGTGGCTGGGCAATATGCTACGTGGCTGGGCAATATGCTACGTGGCTGGGCAATATGCTACGTGGCTGGGCAATATACTACGTGGCTGGGCAATATACTACGTGGCTCTGTGCTGTATACTACATAACTGGGCAATATACTACGTGGCTCTGTGCTGTATACTACATAACTGGGCAATATACTATGTGGCTGGGCAATATACTACGTGGCTCTGCTGTATACTACATTGCTGTGCAATATACTATGTGGCTCTGCTGTATACTACATCGCTGTGCAATATACTACGTGGCTCTGTGCTGTATACTACGTGGCTGGGCAATATACTACGTGGCTGGGCAATATACTACGTGGCTGGGCAATATACTACGTGGCTGGGCAATATACTACGTGGCTGGGCAATATACTACGTGGCTGGGCAATATACTATGTGGCTGGGCAATATACTACGTGGCTGGGCAATATACTACGTGGCTGGGCAATATACTACGTGGCTGGGCAATATACTACGTCACTGGGCAATATACTACGTGGCTGGGCAATATACTACGTGGACATGCATATTCTAGAATACCCGATGCGTTAGAATCGGGTCACCATCTAATATAATATATACACCGCTCTATATTCCTTAACACGGTATATAATATGCCTCTGTGTATATAATAGATTGTAGTATACCGTATAAACTCATGTATAAGCCGAGTTTTTCAGCATATTTTTTTTTGTCCTGAAAACACCCCCCTCGGCTTATACACGAGTCATTGTCCCAGAAAAACGGAGGGGGAGCAGCGAGTCACAGAATATTCCAGTGCCGTGAATATTCATTTCTCTTATAGGGTTCACAGCCACAGCCGCCGGCTTCCAGCACACATCCTACTTACCTTCCCTGCGCTCCCTCGCTGCATCTTGTTCTGGCGCCAGCAGCTCTTCAGACCGAGCGATCATGTGTCTGCCTCTCGTTAAGGTAATGAGTATTCACCCCTCTCCACTCCCATAGGCGTGGGTAAAGGCCGGAGACACACTGGTGCGAGATACGGCCGAGTCTCGCTGGTTAAAAGCAAGCTGTGGCACCTGCACTCCGGAGCGGAGCGTGCGGCTCCATGTATTGCTATGCAGCTGCACGCTCCGCTCCGGAGTGCAGGTGCCACAGCTTGCTTTTAACCAGCGAGACTCGGCCGTATCTCGCAGCAGTGTGTCTCCGGCCTAAATATTCATTATCTTAACGAGTGGGTGACACGTGATCACCCAGCCACAGGAGCTGCTGGCACCAAAACGAGATGCTGCGAGGGCATGCAGGGAAGGTAAGTAGGATGTGTTTTTTTTTTTTTTTTTTATCGGAACCATGCATACATGAACAAGGACGGAGCCATGCATAAAAGGACGGGGATAAGGAGCCATGCATACAAGGACGAGGATAAGGAGCCATGCATACAAAAATGGGAATAAGAGGCCCATGCATACAAGGACGGGGATAAGGAGTCATGCATACAAGGATGGGGATAAGGAGCTAAGGAGCCCATGCAGACAAGGATGGGGATAAGGAGCCATGCATACAAAGACGGGGATGAGGAGCCATGCATACAAGGACGGGGATAAGGAGCCATGCATACAAGGACTGGGATAAGGAGCTCATGCAGACAAGTATGGGGATAAGGAGCCATGCATACAAAGATGGGGATGAGGAGCCATGTGGACGGGGACGGGGGAGCCATGCAGACAAGGATGGGGATGAGGAGCCATGCATACAAGGACTGGGATAAGGAGCAATGCATACAAGGACAGGGATGGGGGGACCATGCATACAAGGACAGGGATGAGGAGCTATGCATACAAGGACGGGGATAAGGAGCCATGCATACAGGGACAGGGGATCCATGCATACAAGGACGGGGATGTGGGGACAATGCATACCTGGCTTATACTCGACTCAATAAGCTCTCCCAGTTTTTTTCTGGCAAAATTAGGTGCCTCGGCATATACTTGGGTCGACATATGCTCAAGTATATACGGTATATTGTGGAGCTGTGTATACTTCTACTGTCCTGCATAAATGGTATAATTCTCAGTATCTATTCTTATTATGTATGTGTGTGTATCTGTCTATCTATCACTCTGATTAATTGTGAGAAAAGTAGCGTACTCCTTATTGGCCCATGTGGCAATGTTTCGGATCCATAACTGCACATTTCTCTGATATGGAAGTGAAATGTTGCCACATGGACTAATATAGTGTATAAAAAAAAATCGGTTCCATTTTCTTCCACAAAAGTGGTACGATTCTCTTCTCACTTGCTGTCCGTGTGCAGTCGGTTTTTTTTTTCTCAGCAGATGTTGCAGTCTGATACACGGCGAGTCAGACCATTGAGAAGATGGAGAAATTAATTTCTCCGTCTCCTCCACACTTGTGCTGCGAGCGCATTGGAGCACGGACACTCGGATCATGCTCACAGCAGAGCAAGAGCCAAGTATCATTGGCAGATCACATCCAATGCCATATGCTAGTGTTATTCCACCCTAATGAGCACCTGTATTAAAGGGAACCTGTCACCCCCCCCCCCGGCGTTTTTAACTAAAAAAGCCACCTTGTGCAGCTGTAATGCTGCATTCTGTGAAGGTGGCTCTTTTAGTTCTGGTCCCTTCCAACGCTGAAGTAATCGTTTTTAGAATTTGCCTGTCATACCTGTAGTTTGTCAGGGGGGCATGTCTTTTCCCCCCTGACACAAACGCCTCCCTCAGTACTCTGTGTGCCAGGCGCCACCTCCTCTTCCTTCATTAGCGTCTCCAGCGCCTGCGCTGTAAGTTTTTTTTCGGGCTTGCGCAGCTTGCGCTGCCCTTCCAACTTACAACGCAGGCGCCGGGGCACTAATGAAGGAGAGGAGGAGGCGCCCGGCTCCAGAGCAGAGACTGCTGGGCGGCAGGAGGAGCGCTGGTCCCCTGTGAGGGAGATGGCACCTCTGCTGTGAGTCCTCTGCAGAGCGGTCACTGGGCGCTGTCCTCCTCAGTCCTCTGCCATCCTCTGGGCTCTCCTCATCCCCAGGGTGTCCCTGATGCCTGCCTGCGGTGTAAAGAGCACCATGTAAATGGACCTGTGTTCGATCATGCGCACTGCGGCGCCATTCACATGTGGCTCTTCAAATAACGCCTTTAAGAGAAGTGTTGAAGGGCAGGACAAAGTATAGCAAAATTCACTGATCGGGATGGGAAGTGTTATAGTATGTGGGCTGGTGGGGTTTGTGTGGCAGGGCTGTTTTTTTTTGTCCCAGTCCGGCCCTGTGTGTGTGATTATACAGTGAGGCTGTGTGTGAGATTGTACAGTGGGGCTGTGTGTGAGATTGTACAGTGGGGCTGTGTGTGAGATTATACAGTGGGGCTGTGTGTGAGATTATACAGTGAGGCTGTGCCTGTCATTATACAGTGGGCCTGTGCGTGTCATTATACAGTGGGGCTGTGCCTGTCATTATACAGTGGGGCTGTGCCTGTCATTATACAGTGGGGCTGTGCCTGTCATTATACAGTGGGGCTGTGCCTGTCATTATACAGTGGGGCTGTGCCTGTCATTATACAGTGGGGCTGTGCCTGTCATTATACAGTGGGGCTGTGCTGCGTGTCATTATATAGTGGGGCTGTGCCTGTCATTATACAGTGGGGCTGTGCCTGTCATTATACAGTGGGGCTGTGCCTGTCATTATACAGTGGGGCTGTGCCTGTCATTATACAGTGGGGCTGTGCCTGTCATTATACAGTGGGGCTGTGTGTGTGTGTCATTAATTATACAGTAGGGTTGTGTGTGTGTGTGTCATTATACAGTGAGGCTGTGCTTGTCATTATACAGTGGGGTTGTGTGTGTGACTGTCACTGTATACAGTAGGACTGTGTGTTATATATATATATATATAATATATAATATATATTCATTCGCATGCTTGCAGTCACAAGACCACCTGTTCCCGGCACCAGAGAATCCTCACAGTGTGCACGATATGGGGATTCACACACAGTGACTTTAGACATGTAGCTTAAGATCCGACAACCCCTTTAAGGATGGGCCGCGACTCATGGGCCACTGCTGTGTGGTTGCCCCCCAGGCTAAAATTTGCCAGCCAGCCCCTGATTCGGTCCCATAGAGAATGAATCAGTCTGCAGAGCTGTTTGTTTGTTGTAGACATGTGTCATACATGGCTTTATTCTGTGTTTTTCAGCAATTTGCACTGTACTTTATATCAAAGGTAAAGACTTTCATAACTTGGTGACTGTGTGTGTTCCCTTAGCTCCTCTAACACCTCCTGCTCTTCCTGGAATTATGGTGGTTACACTAGGCCCTATTACAGCCAGTCACATATTTTACCAGTGACAATAACATTAAAGCTAAAATCTGAATGTTTGCATTGATGAGCAATATTTCTGCAAAAATACTGCCACACCTTACGATGAAGGGAGCAAATTTAGCTTTTTTCAAACATTTTTAAAAATTGATAAATCTTTTTTTATTTGATAAAAATGTGCTTTTAAATCAGATCCATGTTACTCTACTGCAAACTGAAATTTAGAGATGTACAGAGCATTTGTAAATTGCTGGTAAGGCACCCACAGGACAACATCGTCCCCAGGTTCCTTTGCTTCTCTTCTTTTATGATGTCATAAAGGCTTAATAACATAATGTTAGAACTCGGTGCTGTGGAGTTACAGGCCAGGTCGGAGTCATCACAGGGGTGCACACAAACAGCAGGGGAGAAAGAGGACTAGATGACACAGGAGAGGTAAGGAAATCCGAATTATTGAGCAGAAAAGATTTTTGTTCAGGTATCCATGTTCTGTAAAAGCTTTCTATTATACTGTATACAGTAAGATGGAGGTGGGGGACATTTGTCATATTTCTTACATGTAATCCCTAACTACTAGACTGGGGTTTTAGTAGCAGATAAGGGGGGACATTTGTCTCTTACATATTGGCCTTCATATTGATAATGACATAAATAATATTTAGCAGAACAAAAACAATATCGATGAGAAAAAAAGTGTTGGCTGATATCAAGCAATTATTTTCCCTGTAAGTGGGCATAATTTTTGCAGAATGGGACAAACTTTATATTGGCATAATATGATATCATATGAAGCAGGAAACGTAATCGGCTTAGGCAGGAGTAATTAACTTTTGTGACGATTCATGATGGTTGAGGTCTTCCAATATAAAGTTGTACTTGGCATGTCAACGTCAGTATTGGAAACTTGGATATTGTATAAGCCGAGATTTTCAGCCCACTTTTTGGGGCTGAAATTGCCCCCTCGGCTTATACTCGAGTCATACCCGGGGGTCGGCAGGGGAGGGGGAGCGGGGGCTGTCTAATTATACTCACCTAGTCCAGGCGCGGTCCCTGCAGGTCCCTGGTGTTGTGAAATTGGATTCTGGGCTCCCCCGGTGGCCACTTGTGGAATTGTACTTGTGTGCATCATCCCCTCTGTTCACCTGCTCCTATCATATGTGGGAGTCGCTATATAACCTTTCTCCTCTGTCAGTTTCATGCCGGTCATCAATGTAATCAGAAGCCTTTCTGTGCATGTTCCTGCTACTAGACAACTCCCAGCTAAGTTGGACTTTTGTCCTTGTGTGTTTTTGCATTTTGTTCCTGTTCACAGCTGCTGTTTCGTTACTGTGTCTGGAAAGCTCTTGTGAGCGGAAATTGCCACTCTGGTGTTATGAGTTAATGCTAGAGTCTTAAAGTAATTTCTGGATGGTGTTTTGATAGGGTTTTCTGCTGACCATGAAAGTGCCCTTTCTGTCTTCTTGCTATCTAGTAAGCAGACCTCGATTTTTGCTAAACCTATTTTCATACTACGTTTGTCATTTCATCTAAAATCACCGCCAATATATGTGGGGGCCTCTGTCTGCCTTTTGGGAAAATTTCTCTAGAGGTGAGCCAGGACTGTCTTTTCCTCTGCTAGGATTAGGTAGTTCTCCGGCTGGCGCTGGGCATCTAGGGATAAAAAAACGTAGGCATGCTACCCGGCCACTTCTAGTTGTGCGGCAGGTTTAGTTCATGGTCAGTATAGTTTCCATCTTCCAAGAGCTAGTTCTCATATATGCTGGGCTATGTTCTCTCGCCATTGAGAATCATGACAGTTTGACCGGCCAAAAAAAAGGGTTAAATTACTGGCTGAGAAAGGAGAGAAAAAAGAAGTCTGCTACAATTTTTTTTTTCCTCTAGTTCTGAGTGTGCTCTTAATTGAATCACTTGCTAGTCTGCCTATACTGCAGCCTTCCTCTCTTTCTCTCCTTCTAATCCTTGAATGGCTCTGTGTTCACCTGTTTCAAATGGATCTTCAGAGTGTAGCTACAGGTTTGAATAATCTCGCCACAAAGGTACAAAATTTGCAAGATTTTGTTGTTCATGCACCTATGTCTGAGCCTAGAATTCCTTTGCCTGAATTCTTCTCGGGGAATAGATCTCACTTTCAAAATTTTAAAAATAATTGCAAATTGTTTTTGTCCCTGAAGTCTCGCTCTGCCGGAGACCCTGCACAGCAGGTCAGGATTGTAATTTCCTTGCTCCGGGGCGACCCTCAAGACTGGGCTTTTGCATTGGCACCAGGGGATCCTGCGTTGCTCAATGTGGATGCGTTTTTTCTGGCCTTGGGGTTGCTTTATGAGGAACCTCATTTAGAGCTTCAGGCGGAAAAGGCCTTGATGTCCTTGTCTCAGGGGCAAGATGAAGCTGAAATATACTGCCAAAAATTCCGCAAATGGTCTGTGCTTACTCAGTGGAATGAGTGCGCCCTGGCGGCGATTTTCAGAGAAGGTCTCTCTGATGCCATTAAGGATGTTATGGTGGGGTTCCCTGTGCCTGCGAGTCTGAATGAGTCCATGACGATGGCTATTCAGATCGATAGGCGTCTGCGGGAGCGCAAACCTGTGCACCATTTGGCGGTGTCTACTGAGAAAACGCCAGAAAATATGCAATGTGATAGAATTCTGTCCAGAAGCGAGCGGCAGAATTTTAGACGAAAAAATGGGTTGTGCTTCTATTGTGGTGATTCAACTCATGTTATATCAGCATGCTTTAAGCGTACTAAGAAGCCTGACAAGTCTGTTTCAATTAGCACTTTACAGTCTAAGTTTATTCTATCTGTGACCCTGATTTGTTCTTTGTCATCTATTACCGCGGACGCCTATGTCGACTCTGGCGCTGCTTTGAGTCTTATGGATTGGTCCTTTGCCAAACGCTGTGGGTATGATTTGGAGCCATTGGAGGCTCCGATACCTCTGAAAGGGATTGACTCCACCCCATTGGCTAGTAATAAACCACAATACTGGACACAAGTGACTATGCGTGTTAATCCGGATCACCAGGAGGTTATTCGCTTTCTGGTGCTGTATAATCTACATGATGTTTTGGTGCTGGGATTGCCATGGCTGCAATCTCATAACCCAGTCCTCGACTGGAGAGCTATGTCTGTGTTAAGCTGGGGATGTAAAGGAACTCATGGGGACGTACCTTTGGTTTCCATTTCATCATCTATTCCCTCTGAGATTCCTGAATTCTTGTCTGACTTTCGTGACGTTTTTGAAGAACCCAAGGTTGGTTCACTACCTCCGCACCGGGAGTGCGATTGTGCCATAGACTTGATCCCGGGTAGTAAATACCCTAAGGGTCGTTTATTTAATCTGTCTGTGCCTGAACACGCGGCTATGCGAGAATATATAAAGGAGTCCTTGGAAAAGGGACATATTCGTCCTTCGTCATCTCCCTTAGGAGCCGGTTTTTTCTTTGTGTCTAAGAAAGACGGCTCTTTGAGGCCGTGTATTGATTATCGACTTTTGAATAAAATCACGGTTAAATATCAATATCCGTTACCACAGCTTACTGATTTGTTTGCTCGTATAAAGGGGGCCAAGTGGTTCTCTAAGATTGATCTCCGTGGGGCGTATAATTTGGTGCGAATCAAGCAGGGGGATGAGTGGAAAACCGCATTTAATACGCCCGAGGGCCATTTTGAGTATTTGGTGATGCCTTTTGGTCTTTCAAATGCCCCTTCAGTCTTCCAGTCCTTTATGCATGACATTTTCCGCGATTATTTGGATAAATTTATGATTGTGTATCTGGATGATATTCTGATTTTTTCGGATGACTGGGACTCTCATGTCCAGCAGGTCAGGAGGGTTTTTCAGGTTTTGCGGTCTAATTCCTTGTGTGTGAAGGGTTCTAAGTGTGTTTTTGGGGTTCAAAAGATTTCCTTCTTGGGATACATTTTTTCCCCCTCTTCCATCGAGATGGATCCTGTCAAGGTTCAGGCTATTGGTGATTGGACGCAACCCTCTTCTCTTAAGAGTCTTCAGAAATTTTTGGGCTTTGCTAACTTTTATCGTCGATTTATTGCTGGTTTTTCTGATGTTGTAAAACCATTGACTGATTTGACTAAGAAGGGTGCTGATGTCGCTGATTGGTCCCCTGATGCTGTGGAGGCCTTTCGGGAGCTCAAGCGCCGCTTTTCTTCCGCCCCAGTGTTGCGTCAGCCTGATGTTGCTCTTCCTTTTCAGGTTGAGGTCGACGCTTCTGAAATCGGAGCTGGGGCGGTGTTGTCGCAGAGAAGTTCCGACTGCTCCGTGATGAGACCTTGTGCTTTTTTTTCCCGTAAATTTTCGCCCGCCGAGCGGAATTATGATATTGGGAATCGGGAGCTTTTGGCCATGAAGTGGGCTTTTGAGGAGTGGCGTCACTGGCTTGAGGGGGCCAGACATCAGGTGGTGGTATTGACTGACCACAAAAATTTAATTTACCTTGAGTCTGCCAGGCGCCTGAATCCTAGACAGGCGCGCTGGTCGTTGTTTTTCTCTCGGTTTAATTTTGTGGTGTCTTACCTACCGGGTTCTAAGAATGTTAAGGCGGATGCCCTTTCTAGGAGTTTTGAGCCTGACTCCCCTGGTAATTCTGAGCCCACAGGTATCCTTAAAGATGGAGTGATATTGTCTGCCGTTTCTCCAGACCTGCGGCGGGCCTTGCAGGAGTTTCAGGCGGATAGACCTGATCGTTGCCCACCAGGTAGACTGTTTGTTCCTGATGATTGGACCAGTAGAGTCATCTCTGAGGTTCATTCTTCTGCGTTGGCAGGTCATCCTGGAATCTTTGGTACCAGGGATTTGGTGGCAAGGTCCTTCTGGTGGCCTTCCCTGTCACGAGATGTGCGAGGCTTTGTGCAGTCTTGTGACGTTTGTGCTCGGGCCAAGCCTTGTTGTTCTCGGGCTAGTGGATTGTTGTTACCCTTGCCTATCCCGAAGAGGCCTTGGACGCACATCTCGATGGATTTTATTTCGGATCTGCCTGTTTCTCATAAGATGTCTGTCATCTGGGTAGTGTGTGACCGTTTCTCTAAGATGGTCCATCTGGTTCCCTTGCCTAAGTTGCCTTCTTCTTCCGAGTTGGTTCCTCTGTTTTTTCAAAATGTTGTTCGTTTGCATGGTATTCCGGAGAATATCGTTTCTGACAGAGGGACCCAATTCGTGTCTAGATTTTGGCGGGCATTCTGTGCTAGGATGGGCATAGATTTGTCTTTTTCGTCTGCTTTCCATCCTCAGACTAATGGCCAGACCGAGCGGACTAATCAGACCTTGGAGACATATTTGAGGTGTTTTGTGTCTGCGGATCAGGATGATTGGGTTGCTTTTTTGCCTTTGGCGGAGTTCGCCCTCAATAATCGGGCCAGCTCTGCCACCTTGGTGTCCCCGTTTTTCTGTAATTCGGGGTTTCATCCTCGATTTTCCTCCGGTCAAGTGGAATCTTCGGATTGTCCTGGAGTGGATGCTGTGGTGGAGAGGTTGCATCAGATTTGGGGGCAGGTGGTGGACAATTTGAAGTTGTCCCAGGAGAAGACTCAGCTTTTTGCCAACCGCCGTCGTCGTGTTGGTCCTCGGCTTTGTGTTGGGGACTTGGTGTGGTTGTCTTCTCGTTTTGTCCCTATGAGGGTTTCTTCTCCTAAGTTTAAGCCTCGGTTCATCGGCCCGTACAAGATATTGGAGATTCTTAACCCTGTGTCCTTCCGTTTGGACCTCCCTGCATCCTTTTCGATTCATAATGTTTTTCATCGGTCATTGTTGCGCAGGTATGAGGTACCGGCTGTGCCTTCCGTTGAGCCTCCTGCTCCGGTGTTGGTTGAGGGTGAGTTGGAGTATGTTGTGGAAAAGATCTTGGACTCTCGTGTTTCCAGACGGAAACTCCAGTATCTGGTCAAATGGAAGGGATACGGTCAGGAGGATAATTCTTGGGTCACTGCCTCTGATGTTCATGCCTCCGATCTTGTCCGTGCCTTTCATAGGGCTCATCCTGATCGCCCTGGTGGTTCTGGTGAGGGTTCGGTGCCCCCTCCTTGAGGGGGGGGGTACTGTTGTGAAATTGGATTCTGGGCTCCCCCGGTGGCCACTTGTGGAATTGTACTTGTGTGCATCATCCCCTCTGTTCACCTGCTCCTATCATATGTGGGAGTCGCTATATAACCTTGCTCCTCTGTCAGTTTCATGCCGGTCATCAATGTAATCAGAAGCCTTTCTGTGCATGTTCCTGCTACTAGACAACTCCCAGCTAAGTTGGACTTTTGTCCTTGTGTGTTTTTGCATTTTGTTCCTGTTCACAGCTGCTGTTTCGTTACTGTGTCTGGAAAGCTCTTGTGAGCGGAAATTGCCACTCTGGTGTTATGAGTTAATGCTAGAGTCTTAAAGTAATTTCTGGATGGTGTTTTGATAGGGTTTTCTGCTGACCATGAAAGTGCCCTTTCTGTCTTCTTGCTATCTAGTAAGCGGACCTCGATTTTTGCTAAACCTATTTTCATACTACGTTTGTCATTTCATCTAAAATCACCGCCAATATATGTGGGGGCCTCTGTCTGCCTTTTGGGAAAATTTCTCTAGAGGTGAGCCAGGACTGTCTTTTCCTCTGCTAGGATTAGGTAGTTCTCCGGCTGGCGCTGGGCATCTAGGGATAAAAAAACGTAGGCATGCTACCCGGCCACTTCTAGTTGTGCGGCAGGTTTAGTTCATGGTCAGTATAGTTTCCATCTTCCAAGAGCTAGTTCTCATATATGCTGGGCTATGTTCTCTCGCCATTGAGAATCATGACACCCTGGCTTCCCCGGCGCCTGCAGCAGCAGCTTCAGCTTCTTCCTGTACTGAGCGGTCACATGGTCCCGCTCATTACAGTAAATGAATATTCGGCTCCACCTCCCATAGTAATATTCATTACTGTAATCAGCGGTACCGTGTGACCGCTGAGTACAGGATGAAGCGCTGCGGCGTCGGGGAAGCAGGGTCTACACAGCGCCAGGACCAGGTGAGTATACGGGGAGCGCAGCGCTGCGCGATAGTCACCTGCTCCTCGTTCCGGGTGCCGATCTGTCTCCAGCACTGACGCTGAGGTCAGAGGGCGCGGTGACGTGGTCAGTGCGCGCCCTCTGCTGAATGTCAGTGCTGGAGACAGATCGGCGCCCGGAACGAGGAGCAGGTGACTATTGAAAGTGCCGAGGACCTGAGCGACGGAGAGGTGAGTATGTGATTTTTATTTTTATTGCAGCAAATGGGGCAAGTGTCTGTATGTAGCATCTATGGGGCCATAATGTTTCTGCAGCACTATATGGGGGCCATAACATTTGTGTAGCTCTATATGGGGGCCATAATGTTTCCTCAGCACTATATGCGGGCCATAACATTTGTGCAGCATTATATGGGGCCATAATGTTTCAGCAATACTATATGGGGCCATAACATTTGTGCAGCACTATATGGGGCCATAACATTTGTGCAGCACTATATGGGGCCATAATGTTTCTGCAGCACTATATGGGGGCCATAATGTTTCTGCAGCACTATATGGGGCCATAACGTTTCTGCAGCACTATATGGGGCAAGTGTCTGTATGGGGCCATAATTAACGTTTGTAGGGCACTACGGTATATGGGGCAAGTGTGTATATGGAGCATCTTATAGGGCCATAACGTTTGTGCAGCACTATATGGGGCAAATATCTTTATAGAGCATCTTATGGGGCCATAATCAGCATTTGTGCAGCATTATATTGGGCAAGTGTGTCTATGGAACATCTTATGGGGCCTTTATTAACCTTTATGCAGGATTATATGGGGCATATTTTAATATGGAGCATCTTATGGGGCCATCATAAACTGCATGGAGCATTATATGGGGCTCCTGATTCAATATGGATATTCAAAAACACTTAACCTACTGATGTCTCAATTAATTTTTCTTTTATTGGTATCTATTTTTACTTTTGACATTTTCCACCCTAGGCTTATACTCGAGTCAATAAGTTTTCCCAGTTTTTTGTGGCAAAATTAGGGGGGTTGGCTTATACTCAGGCCGGCTTATACTCGAGTATATACGGTAATATTCCCAACATGAATGAGCTGAAATTGTAACCAATATGTCCTTTGGTGTGAACTGTACATGCTGCATGTGGCTAAGAAAGATCAATAGGGCAAAGGGTACCCTTTACTCCGATATGGCATAATTCCCTTTCACTGGAGTTAATGAAATTGGGAGAATTTTAAACCTGGAGAAATAAAGGGATTGCCTATTTGATTAACGTTATAAAACAGAGAAAACGGATTCCTTTTTCAGATTTACATTTAAATTCAATGTAACGGATGAATTCCTGACCACATTTCCAGTAAAGTTTGCAATGCCTGACTATAACATTTACCCTAGTCTAAGGACTGACTGACCACAGCATTTATGCTAGGTGTGGAATTTCTGACCACATTTCCAGTAGACCAGAAGACTATGGACTGAATGAACACAACATTTACACTAGAATGTGGACTAATAGACCAATCTTACAATGGACTGCGGATTGGTGGACCAAAATCTTTTACACTAGTTTATGGACTGACTGATCATAGCATTTACGCTAGGTTTGCATTGTCTGACCACATTTCCAGTAGACTCTAGTCTGACTATAACATTTATAGAATACTGTAGAATGACTGAACATATTATATACAGTAAACTATCAAATGACTGACTACAGGATTCACAATAAACTGACCCCAGTCCTTATACCTGAAATAAGTAATTTTGTCCCTAGTGTGTTATATTTTTCTTTGTGTATAGCATGTAGCAGGAACATATTATCACACCTTTGACTTATTACAGGTGACTGACGCCCAGTGAGATGGTGGAACGTGAAATTTTTCCAAGTGGATTTCAAGAAGAGAATTAGAAAAATCTCCTAACAGGTAATTAATATTAATATTAATTACTGATAATTGTAGGTTTAGGCATAAGTTCTAGGCCTGCCGGGGTGTAAGAACACCTTCCTGGTACATGAGAATATATTGTTTGTGTTTTTCACATGTATATCTTCTATACACAACTCCGAGTATAATACAACCATATTTCAGGTACAGATGTAAGGAACATTTCTTCTCCTTATCCTCTGTCTTCTAAAATAAGAAAACATTCTTATGTTTCATAGAATAGGCTTCTTATCAGCGGTGTAACTTTCAGTGCCTCGATTACAAGAGACTGATATCATCATTTACGCTAGGCTGTGGAGCAACTGACCGCAGCATTTCCACTAGACTGTGCACAGACTAACAACATTTACTCTAGACTGTTGACTGACTGACCACAGCATTTCCTCTAGACTGTGGATCGGATAACAACAACATTTACAATAGACTGTAAACCAACTGAACAAAGAATTTACAGTAGACTGTGGACTGATGGACCACAGCATTTAAACTAGATAGTAGACCCACTGACAACATCATTTACACCAGACTGTGGACTGAAATGCCACATTTACATCAGACTGTGGCCTGACGGACAAAGCGTTTTACACTAGTCCAT
This sequence comes from Ranitomeya variabilis, assembly GCF_051348905.1. Classification (NCBI taxonomy): domain Eukaryota; kingdom Metazoa; phylum Chordata; class Amphibia; order Anura; family Dendrobatidae; genus Ranitomeya; species Ranitomeya variabilis. The sequence continues at coordinate 459,163,811 of NC_135237.1, read as the reverse complement.
GGGCTAACTGATCCAAGCATTTACAGGAGTCTAAGGACTGACTGAGCATAGCAGTTATGCTAGGTGTGGAATTCTTGACCACATTTCCAGTAGACCAAAAGACTATGGACTGAATGACCATAACATTTACAATAGACTGTGGACTGACTGACCACAGCATTTATGCTAGGTGTGGAATTTCTGACCATATTTCCTGTGGACTAGAAGACTATGGACTGAATGAACGCAACATTTACACTAGAATGTGGACTGACAGACCACTTTTACATTCGACTCTGGACTGGTGGACCAAAAGTTTTACACTAGTCTATGGACTGACTTACCATAGCATTTAGCTAGGTGTGAAATTTCTGACCACATTTCCAGTAGACCAAAATACTATGTGTGATGCGAGACACTATAGTAAATGTTAGATCCAGAAGTGGAGAGAAAGACTACAATAACAGAAAGAAAAAATATACACTACTTACTGAATAAGTAAAAGGAGGTCAAACAATCCGAGGTCAGATCCAGGAAATGGTGCAGTACAACAAGGGGAAGTCAGAGACTTAAACCAATTTACTAGCCGAGGTCAGGAATACCAGAAAGACAAGACAGTTTACAGGGAGCAGGCACAAGAGAAGTCAGGTCACAATCAAAGAGTCTAAGTCCTGGAAGGGAATAAAGTCAGGCTGGGGCAGGCACAGAGCACAGAGGGATCAGTCTTACACAGGCAGCAGCAAATGTGTTATGACCTGGTGGTTAAGGAGCAACATGGGACAAGCTCTTAGGAGGTGGTATCTGTACTGACCGCAGTTCCTGATCCTACCACAAACACTACAAGTAGCCGTGGGATGTTCCTGTCACTCCCTAGACACCTCGTCACAGCCGGAGAACTAACTAGATAGACAGAACAGGAAAGAATACTGTGCGGTCAGTATTAAAAGCTAGAAAAATCCACACAGAGTTTACAAAAGATCTTCACATCGAACTAACGGTGTGGAGGGCAAATCTGCTTCCCCAGAGCTTCCAGCTAAGCTGAATATATCATACTGACAAGCTGGACTAGAGAAAACATAACATGAGCTGAACGATTTAGCCCACAGCAAGTGGACAACAAAAGAACAAGCAAGGACTTATCTTTGCTGAAATGGACAGGCCATCAGAGAAATCCAAGGAGAGATCTGAATCCAACCAAGAAACATTGACAGCTGGCACTGGCTGAAGACTAGAGCCAGACTAAATAGCAGAGCCAGGAGAGACGATCAGTGGAAGCAGCTGCTAATGCTAAACCCAAGGAGCAGCAGTTCCACTTAAAACCACCGGAGGGAGCCCAAGGGCAGAATTCACAAAAGTGCCATTTACAACCACCGGAGGGAGCCCAAGAACGGAATTCATAACAGTACCCCCCCTTGAGGAGAGGTGACCGAACCCTCATCAGAGCCCCCAGGCCGATCAGGACGAGCCAAGTGAAAAGCACGAACCAAATCGGCAGCATAGACATCGGAGGCAACAACCCAAGAATTATCCTCCTGGCCATAACCCTTCCACTTGACAAGATACTGAAGCTTTTGCCTCGAAAAACGAGAATCCAAAATCTTCTCCACCACATATTCCAACTCCCCCTCAACCAACACCGGAGCAAGAGGATCAACAGAGGGAACAACGGGCACCACATATCTTCGCAACAAAGATCTATGGAAAACATTATGGATGGAAAAAGAAGCTGGAAGGGCCAAACGAAAAGATACCGGATTGATAATCTCAGAAATCTTATAAGGACCAATAAAGCGAGGCTTGAACTTAGGGGAAGAAACCTTCATAGGAACATGACGAGAAGATAACCAGACTAAATCCCCAACACGAAGCCAGGGACCAACACACCGACGACGGTTAGCAAAACGTTGAGCCTTTTCCTGAGACAATGTCAAATTGTCCACCACATGAGTCCAAATCTGCTGTAACCTGTCCACTACAGAATCCACACCAGGACAGTCAGAAGGCTCAACCTACCCTGAAGAAAAACGAGGATGAAAACCAAAATTACAAAAGAAAGGCGAAACCAAAGTAGCCAAACTAGCCCGATTATTAAGGGCAATTTCGGCCAACGGTAAGAAGGTCACCCAATCATCCTGATCAGCAGACACAAAGCATCTCAAATAGGTTTCCAAGGTCTGATTGGTTCGCTCAGTTTGGCCATTTGTCTGAGGATGAAACGCTGAAGAAAAAGATAAATCAATGCCCATCCTAGCACAAAAGGACCGCCAAAACCTAGAAACAAACTGGGAACCTCTGTCAGACACAATATTCTCCGGAATGCCATGCAAACGAACCACATGCTGAAAAAACAATGGAACCAAATCAGAGGAGGAAGGCAACTTAGGCAAAGGTACCAAATGGACCATCTTAGAAAACCGGTCACAAACCACCCAGATAACAGACATCTTCTTGGAAACAGGAAGATCCAAAATAAAATCCATGGAAATATGTGTTCAGGGCCTCTCAGGGACCGGCAAAGGCAAAAGCAACCCACTAGTGCGGGAACCACAAGGCTTGGCCCGGGCACAAGTCCCACAGGACTGCACAAAAGAACGCACATCCCGCGACAAGGAAGGCCACCAAAAGGACCTAGCAACCAAATCTCTGGTACCAAAAATCCCAGGATGACCAGCCAACACCGAACAATGAACCTCAGAAATTACCTTACTAGTCCATCTATCAGGAACAAACAGTTTCCCCACTGGGCAGCGGTCAGGTTTATCAGCCTGAAATTCCCGAAGCGCCCGCCATAAATCAGGGGAGATGGCAGAAAGAATCACCCCCTCCTTGAGAATACCAACCGGCTCAAGGACTCCCGGAGAATCAGGCAAAAAACTCCTAGAGAGGGCATCAGCCTTCACATTCTTAGATCCCGGAAGATACAAGACCACAAAATCAAAACGGGAGAAAAACAGGGACCATCGAGCTTGTCTAGGATTCAACCGCTTGGCAGACTCGAGGTAAATCAGATTCTTATGATCGGTCAAGACCACAACGCGGTGCTTGGCTCCCTCAAGCCAATGTCGCCACTCCTCAAATGCCCACTTCATAGCCAACAACTCCTGATTGCCGACATCATAATTACACTCCGCAGGCGAAAACTTTCTGGAGAAGAAAGCACACGGTTTCATCAAAGAACCATCAGAACTTCTCTGAGACAAAACGGCCCCTGCCCCAATCTCAGAAGCATCAACCTCAACCTGAAAAGGAAGAGAAACATCCGGCTGACGCAACACAGGGGCAGAAGTAAATCGACGTTTAAGCTCCTGAAAGGCCTCAACAGCTGCAGAGGACCAATTCATCACATCAGCGCCTTTCTTCGTCAAATCGGTCAGGGGCTTAACCACACTGGAAAAGTTAGCAATGAAACGGCGATAAAAATTAGCAAAGCCCAAAAATTTCTGAAGGCTCTTCACAGATGTGGGTTGAATCCAATCATGAATGGCCTGGACCTTAACAGGATCCATTTCTATAGCCGAGGGAGAAAAAATGAATCCCAAAAAAGAAACCTTCTGAACTCCAAAAAGGCACTTAGACCCCTTCACAAATAAAGTATTAGCACGAAGGATCTGAAATACCATCCTGACCTGTTTCACATGAGACTCCCAATCATCGGAAAAAATCAAAATATCATCCAAATATACAATCATGAATTTATCAAGATAATTCCGGAAGATATCATGCATAAAGGACTGAAACACAGATGGAGCATTAGAGAGCCCGAATGGCATCACAAGGTATTCAAAATGGCCTTCGGGCGTATTAAATGCTGTTTTCCATTCGTCACCCTGTTTAATATGAACAAGATTATACGCCCCTCGAAGGTCAATCTTAGTAAACCAACTAGCCCCCTTAATCCGAGCAAACAAATCAGAAAGCAAAGGTAAAGGGTATTGGAATTTGACCGTAATCTTATTAAGAAGGCGATAATCAATACAGGGTCTCAAGGAGCCATCCTTCTTGGCAACAAAAAAGAATCCCGCTCCCAAAGGTGACGAGGACGGCCGAATATGCCCCTTCTCCAAAGACTCCTTAACATAACTCCGCATGGTGGCATGCTCTGGCACAGATAGATTGAAAAGTTGGCCCTTAGGGAACTTACAGCCAGGAATCAAGTTAATTTCACAATCGCAGTCCCTGTGAGGAGGAAGGGAACTGGACCTGGGCTCATCAAATACATCCTGGAAATCCAACAAAAACTCAGGAACTTCAGAAGAGGGGGAAGAGGAAATTGACATTAAAGGAACATAACTATGTATCCCTTGACAACCCCAACTAGTCACAGACATAGATTTCCAATCCAGCACCGGATTATGTACCTGTAACCATGGAAAACCCAGCACAACATCATGCAAATTATGCAACACCAGAAAACGGCAATCTTCCTGATGTGCTTGGAGCCATGCACATGGTCAACTGTGTCCAGTACTGGGGTTTATTCTTGGCCAATGGTGTAGCATCAATCCCCCTCAAGGGAATAGGGCTCTGCAAAGGCTGCAAAGAAAAACCACAGCGTCTGGCGAACTCTAAGTCCATTAAGTTCAGGGCAGCGCCTGAATCCACAAATGCCATAACAGAAAAGGACGATAATGAGCAAATCAGGGTAACAGACAAGAGAAATTTAGGCTGTACAGTACTAATGGTGACAGACCTAGCGACCCTCTTAGTACGCTTAGGGCAATCAGAAATAACATGAGCAGAATCACCACAGTAAAAACACAGCTAATTCTGACGTCTGAATTCCAGCCGTTCTGCTCTAGTCAAAATCCTATCTCATTGCATAGGCTCAGGACTCTGCTCAGAGGACACTGCCATATGGTGCACAACCTTGTGCGCGCGCAGGCGCCGATCAATCTGAATGGCTAGAGACATTGATTCGCTCAAACCAGCAGGCGTGGGGAACCCCACCATAACATCTTTAAGGGCTTCAGAAAGACCCTTTCTGAAAATTGCTGCCAGGGCATACTCATTCCATTTAGTGAGCACAGACCACTTTCTAAATTTCTGGCAGTATACTTCTGCCGCTTCCTGACCCTGACACAGAGCCAGCAAGGTTTTTTCTGCCTGATCCACAGAATTAGGTTCCTCATACAGCAATCCGAGCGCTTGAAAAAATGCGTCTACATTAAGCAATGCAGGATCCCCTGACTCAAGGGAGAATGCCCAATCCTGAGGGTCTCCACGCAGCAGAGAAATGACAATCTTCACCTGCTGAATGGGGTCACCAGAGGAACGGGGTCTCAAAGCAAAAAACTATCTGCAGTTATTTTTAAAGTTCAAAAACTTGGATCTATCCCCAAAAAACAAATCAGGAGTAGGAATTCTAGGCTCTAAAGCCGGAGTCTGAACAACATAATCTTGGATACTCTGTTGTCATGGTTCCCAATGGCAAGGGAACGTAAGAAACATATAAGTAACGAACGAGCTCTCGGGTGATGGAAACTCGAGTTGACCGTGAGCTAAATCTACCACACAACTAACAGTAGCCAGGGAGCATACCTACGGCTTCCTATATGCCACGCGCCAGCCGGAGGACTAACTACGCCTGGTAGAGGAAGAAACAGACCTGGCTTACCTCTAGGGAAATACCCCAAAAGATGATAGCAGCCCCCCACATGTAATAACGGTGAATTAAGAGGAAAAGACATACACAGTATGAAAGTAGATTTAGCAAAGAGAGGTCCACTTACTAGATAGCAGAAGGATACAAAAGAGGACTTCACGGTCAACTGAAAACCCTTTCAAAAACCATCCTGAAATTACTTTAAGACTCCTGTGTCAACTCATGACACAGGAGTGGCAATTTCAGCCCGCAAGAGCTTCCAGCTACAGAGAATTACAAAAACTGCAAACTGGACAAAAGGTACAAAACAAAAGGACAAAGTCCACTTAGCTGATCAGCAGACTAGTAGCAGGAACATGCAACCGAAGGCTCTGGTTACAATGATGACCGGCAAGGAAATGACTGGAGAGCAAGGCTAAATAGGAAACTCCCAAACACTGATGGAAGCAGGTGAACAGAAGAAGCAAAGTGCAAACAAGTCACCAGTACCACCAGCAACCACCAGGGGAGCCCAAAAAGCGGATACACAACAGTACCCTCCCCTTAAGGAGGGGGCACCAAACCCTCACAAGAACCGCCAGGGCGATCTGGATGAGCCCTATGAAAGGCACGAACCAAATCCGAGGCATGAACATCAGAGGCAGTTACCCAAGAATTATCTTCCTGACCATAGCCTTTCCATTTAACCAGATATTGAAGTCTCCGTCTGGAAATACGGGAGTCCAAGATCTTCTCTACGACGTACTCCAATTCACCCTCCACCAGCACAGGAGCAGGAGGTTCAGTAGAAGGAACCACCGGTACCTCATATCTCCGCAACAACGACCGATGGAACACATTATGGATAGCGAAATATGCCGGGAGGTCCAAACGAAAGGAAACAGGGTTAAGAATCTCCAAAATCCTATAAGGACCGATGAACCGAGGCTTAAACTTGGGAGAAGAAACCCTCATAGGGACAAAACGGGAAGACAACCACACCAAGTCCCCAACGCGAAGGTGGGGACCAACACGACGACGACGGTTAGCAAACTGCTGAGTCCTCTCCTGGGACAATTCCAAATTATCCAAGTACACAATCATAAATTTATCCAAATATTCACGGAAAATATCATGCATTAAGGACTGAAAGACAGAAGGTGCATTAGAAAGGCCGAAAGGCATTACCAAATACTCAAAATGGCCCTCAGGCGTATTAAATGCGGTCTTCCACTCATCCCCCTGCTTAATTCGCACCAAATTATACGCCCCACGAAGATCAATCTTAGAGAACCACTTAGCCCCCCTTATGCGAGCAAACAAATCAGTCAGCAAAGGCAACGGATACTGATATTTGACTGTAATTTTATTCAGGAGACGATAATCAATACAAGGCCTCAGAGAGCCATCCTTTTTAGAGACAAAGAAAAAGCCGGCTCCTAAAGGTGATGAAGAAGGACGAATATGTCCCTTTTCCAGGGACTCCTTAATATACTCGCGCATAGCAGCATGTTCAGGTACAGATAGGTTAAACAAACGACCCTTTGGAAATTTACTGCCAGGAATCAGATCTATGGCGCAATCACAATCCCTGTGAGGAGGGAGTGAACCAATCTTAGGCTCTTCAAAAATATCACGATAATCAGACAAAAATGCCGGAATCTCAGATGGAATAGATGACGAAATGGACACCATAGGAGTGTCCCCATGAGCCCCCCGACATCCCCAGCTTAACACAGACATAGCCTTCCAGTCAAGGACTGGGTTATGAGACTGTAACCATGGTAATCCAAGCACCAAAACATCATGTAAATTGTACAACACAAGGAAGCGAATCACCTCCTGATGGTCTGGAGTCATACGCATAGTCACTTGCGTCCAGAACTGTGGTTTATTACAAGCCAAAGGTGTAGAATCAATACCCTTCAGAGGTATAGGGACTTCCAGAGGCTCTAAATCAAACCCACAGCGCCTGGCAAAGGACCAGTCCATAAGACTCAGAGCGGCGCCAGAGTCCACATAGGCATCCACGGTAATAACTGATAATGAACAAATCAAGGTTACAGACAAAATAAATTTGGACTGTAAAGTGCCAATTGAAATGGACTTGTCAACCTTCCTAGTACGCTTAGAGCATGCCGATATAACATGAGCAGAATCACCACAATAGAAGCACAACCCATTTTTACGCCTATAATTCTGCCGCTCGCTTCTGGACATAACTCTGTCACATTGCATTTTCTCTGGCGTCTCTTCAGAAGATACCGCCAAATGGTGCACGGGTTTGCGCTCCCGCAAACGCCGATCAATCTGAATTGCCATTGTCATGGACTCATTCAGACCTGTAGGCGCAGGGAACCCGACCATAACATCTTTAATGGCATCAGAAAGGCCGTCTCTGAAATTTGCCGCTAAGGCGCACTCATTCCACTGAGTAAGCACAGACCACCTACGAAATTTTTGGCAGTATATCTCCGCTTCATCTTGCCCTTGAGATAGGGCTATCAAAGCTTTTTCAGCTTGAATCTCCAAATTAGGTTCCTCATAAAGCAACCCTAAAGCCAGGAAAAACGCATCCACATTGAGCAACGCAGGATCCCCTGGTGCCAATGAAAATGCCCAATTTTGAGGGTCACCTCGCAGCAAAGAGATTACAATCTTAACCTGCTGGACAGGATCTCCTGAGGAGTGAGGTCTGAGAGAAAGGAATAATTTACAATTATATTTGAAATTCAAAAACCGAGATCTATCTCCGGAAAACACCTCTGGTGTAGGGATTTTAGGTTCAGAAATAGGAGCATGTATAACAAAATCATGTAAATTTTGAACCTTCGTAGCAAGATTATTTAAACCTGCAGCCAAACTCTGAGGATCCATCTTTAAACAGGTGAGCTCAGAGCCATTCAAGGATTATAAGGAGAGAAAGGCAAAGGCTGTAATTAAAGCTGAAATACAACAGATCCAACTATGGAGCAAGCATAGAGGAAAAAGGGAAAAAAAAATAAAAATTTACAGACTTCTTTTTTCTCTCCTTTCTTCTGCCAATAAGTTTAACACTGGCCGGTCATACTGTCATGGTTCCCAATGGCAAGGGAACGTAAGAAACATATAAGTAATGAACGAGCTCTCGGGTGATGGAAACTCGAGTTGACCGTGAGCTAAATCTACCACACAACTAACAGTAGCCAGGGAGCATGCCTACGGCTTCCTATGTTGTGAATTTGCTTTTTGCTCCCTCTAGTGGTTACTAGTTTTTTGACTCTGGTTTTTCTGTCATTCCTTTTATCCGCACCTGGGTCGTTAGTTAGGGGTGTTGCTATATAAGCTCCCTGGACCTTCAGTTCAATGCCTGGCAACGTAGTTATCAGAGCTAGTCTGCTGTGCTCTTGTCTACTGATCCTGGTTCCAGTTATATCAGCTAAGTCTGCCTTTTGCTTTTTGCTATTTGTTTTGGTTTTGTATTTTTGTCCAGCTTGTTCCAAATATATATCCTGACCTTTGCTGGAAGCTCTAGGGGGCTGGTGTTCTCCCCCCGGACCGTTAGACGGTTCGGGGGTTCTTGAATTTCCAGTGTGGATTTTGATAGGGTTTTTGTTGACCATATAAGTTACCTTTCTTATTCTGCTATCAGTAAGCGGGCCTCTCTGTGCTAAACCTGGTTCATTTCTGTGTTTGTCATTTCCTCTTACCTCACCGTCATTATTTGTGGGGGGCTTCTATCCAGCTTTGGGGTCCCCTTCTCTGGAGGCAAGAAAGGTCTTTGTTTTCCTCTACTAGGGGTAGCTAGATTCTCCGGCTGGCGCGTGTCATCTAGAATCAACGTAGGAATGATCCCCGGCTACTTCTAGTGTTGGCGTTAGGAGTAGATATATGGTCAACCCAGTTACCACTGCCCTATGAGCTGGATTTTTGTATTCTGCAGACTTCCACGTTCCTCTGAGACCCTCGCCATTGGGGTCATAACAGTTTGCCAGGCCAGTATTAAATGTTTAATGCATTGCAGAAGAGGGATTATAAGAAAGAAGATTCTGAGTTTTTTTTTTTTTTTTTCTTCTTCCCCTTTACCTCAGAGTGGCTATGCTTGCTGCAGACATGAATGTCCAGACCTTGATTACAAGTGTGGACCAGCTGGCTACTCGTGTGCAGGGCATACAAGACTATGTTATCAGAAATCCTAGGTCAGAACCTAAAATACCGATTCCTGAACTGTTTTCCGGAGACAGGTTTAAGTTTAGGAATTTCGTGAATAATTGTAAATTGTTTTTGTCCCTGAGACCCTGTTCATCTGGAGATTCTGCTCAGCAAGTAAAAATTGTTATTTCGTTCTTACGGGGCGACCCTCAGGATTGGGCTTTTTCGCTGGCGCCAGGAGATCCGGCATTGGCTGATCTTGATGCGTTTTTTCTGGCGCTCGGTTTACTTTATGAGGAACCCAATCTTGAGATTCAGGCAGAAAAGGCCTTGCTGGCTATGTCTCAGGGGCAGGACGAGGCTGAAGTGTATTGCCAAAAATTTCGGAAATGGTCCGTGCTGACACATTGGAACGAGTGTGCACTGGCCGCTAATTTTAGAAATGGCCTTTCTGAAGCCATTAAGAATGTTATGGTGGGTTTTCCCATTCCCACAGGTCTGAATGATACTATGGCACTGGCTATTCAAATTGACCGGCGGTTGCGGGAGCGCAAAACCGCAAATTCCCTCATGGTGTTGTCTGAACAGACACCTAATTCGGTGCAATGTGATAGAAAAACCGCAAATTCCCTCATGGTGTTGTCTGAACAGACACCTGATTTAATGCAATGTGATAGAATCCTGACTAGAAATGAGCGGAAAATTCATAGACGCCGGAATGGCTTGTGCTACTACTGTGGTGATTCTACACATGTTATCTCAGCATGCTCTAAACGTATAGCTAAGGTTGTTAGTCCTGTCACCGTTGGTAATTTGCAACCTAAATTTATTCTGTCTGTAACTTTGATTTGCTCACTGTCATCTTATCCTGTCATGGCGTTTGTAGATTCAGGTGCTGCCCTGAGTCTCATGGATCTCTCATTTGCTAAGCGCTGTGGTTTTACTCTTGAACCATTAGAAAATCCTATTCCTCTTAGGGGTATTGATGCTACACCATTGGCAGCAAATAAACCGCAGTATTGGACACAGGTTACCATGTGCATGACTCCTGAACACCGCGAGGTGATACGTTTCCTGGTTTTACATAAAATGCATGATTTGGTTGTTTTAGGGCTGCCATGGTTACAGACCCATAATCCAGTCCTGGACTGGAAGGCTATGTCAGTCTCAAGTTGGGGCTGTCGTGGTATTCATGGGGATTCCCTGCCTGTGTCTATTGCTTCTTCTACGCCTTCGGAAGTTCCGGAGTATTTGTCTGATTATCAGGATGTCTTCAGTGAGTCTGAGTCCAGTGCACTGCCTCCTCATAGGGACTGTGACTGTGCTATAGATTTGATCCCAGGCAGTAAATTTCCTAAGGGAAGACTGTTTAATCTGTCGGTACCTGAACATACCGCTATGCGTTCATATATCAAGGAGTCTCTGGAGAAAGGACATATTCGTCCGTCTTCTTCCCCTCTTGGTGCGGGATTCTTTTTTGTGGCAAAAAAGGACGGATCTTTGAGACCTTGTATTGATTATCGGCTTTTAAATAAGATCACTGTCAAATTTCAGTATCCTTTACCGCTGTTGTCTGACTTGTTTGCCCGGATTAAGGGTGCCAAGTGGTTCACCAAGATAGACCTTCGTGGTGCGTACAACCTTGTGCGCATTAAGCAAGGTGATGAATGGAAAACCGCATTCAATACGCCCGAAGGTCATTTTGAGTACTTGGTGATGCCTTTTGGGCTCTCCAATGCGCCTTCAGTTTTTCAGTCCTTTATGCATGACATTTTCCGGAAGTATCTGGATAAATTTTTGATTGTTTATCTGGATGATATTTTGGTTTTTTCTGATAATTGGGATTCGCATGTGGAGCAGGTCAGGTTGGTCTTTAAAATTTTGCGTGAAAATTCTTTGTTTGTCAAGGGCTCAAAGTGTCTCTTTGGTGTACAGAAGGTCCCCTTTTTGGGGTTCATTTTTTCCCCTTCTGCTGTGGAGATGGACCCAGTCAAGGTCCGAGCTATTCTTGATTGGACTCAGCCCTCGTCAGTTAAGAGTCTTCAGAAGTTCTTGGGCTTCGCTAACTTCTACCGTCGTTTTATCGCTAATTTTTCTAGCATTGTGAAACCTTTGACGGATATGACCAAGAAGGGCTCCGATGTAGCTAACTGGGCTCCTGCTGCCGTGGAGGCTTTCCAGGAGTTGAAACGCCGGTTTACTTCGGCGCCTGTTTTGTGCCAGCCTGACGTCTCACTTCCCTTTCAGGTTGAGGTGGATGCTTCGGAGATTGGGGCAGGGGCCGTTTTGTCGCAGAGAGGCCCTGGTTGCTCTGTTATGAAACCTTGTGCCTTTTTCTCTAGGAAGTTTTCGCCTGCCGAGCGAAATTATGATGTGGGCAATCGGGAGTTGTTGGCCATGAAATGGGCATTTGAGGAGTGGCGTCATTGGCTCGAGGGTGCTAAGCATCGTGTGGTGGTCGTGGTGAGGGTTCGGTGACCCCTCACTAAGGGGGGGGTACTGTTGTGAATTTGCTTTTTGCTCCCTCTAGTGGTTACTAGTTTTTTGACTCTGGTTTTTCTGTCATTCCTTTTATCCGCACCTGGGTCGTTAGTTAGGGGTGTTGCTATATAAGCTCCCTGGACCTTCAGTTCAATGCCTGGCAACGTAGTTATCAGAGCTAGTCTGCTGTGCTCTTGTCTACTGATCCTGGTTCCAGTTATATCAGCTAAGTCTGCCTTTTGCTTTTTGCTATTTGTTTTGGTTTTGTATTTTTGTCCAGCTTGTTCCAAATATATATCCTGACCTTTGCTGGAAGCTCTAGGGGGCTGGTGTTCTCCCCCCGGACCGTTAGACGGTTCGGGGGTTCTTGAATTTCCAGTGTGGATTTTGATAGGGTTTTTGTTGACCATATAAGTTACCTTTCTTATTCTGCTATCAGTAAGCGGGCCTCTCTGTGCTAAACCTGGTTCATTTCTGTGTTTGTCATTTCCTCTTACCTCACCGTCATTATTTGTGGGGGGCTTCTATCCAGCTTTGGGGTCCCCTTCTCTGGAGGCAAGAAAGGTCTTTGTTTTCCTCTACTAGGGGTAGCTAGATTCTCCGGCTGGCGCGTGTCATCTAGAATCAACGTAGGAATGATCCCCGGCTACTTCTAGTGTTGGCGTTAGGAGTAGATATATGGTCAACCCAGTTACCACTGCCCTATGAGCTGGATTTTTGTATTCTGCAGACTTCCACGTTCCTCTGAGACCCTCGCCATTGGGGTCATAACATTCCTATATGCCACGCGCCAGCCGGAGGACTAACTATGCCTGGTAGAGGAAGAAACAGACCTGGCTTACCTCTAGGGAAAAACCCCAAAAGATGATAGCAGCCCCCCACATGTAATAACGGTGAATTAAGAGGAAAAGACATACACAGTATGAAAGTAGATTTAGCAAAGAGAGGTCCACTTACTAGATAGCAGAAGGATACAAAAGAGGACTTCACGGTCAACTGAAAACCCTTTCAAAAACCATCCTGAAACTCATGACACAGGAGTGGCAATTTCAGCCCGCAAGAGCTTCCAGCTACAGAGAATTACAAAAACTGCAAACTGGACAAAAGGTACAAAACAAAAGGACAAAGTCCACTTAGCTGATCAGCAGACTAGTAGCAGGAACATGCAACCGAAGGCTCTGGTTACAATGATGACCGGCAAGGAAATGACTGGAGAGCAAGGCTAAATAGGAAACTCCCAAACACTGATGGAAGCAGGTGAACAGAAGCAGCAAAGTGCAAACAAGTCACCAGTACCACCAGCAACCACCAGGGGAGCCCAAAAAGCGGATACACAACACTCTGTACCCTTGCAGCGAGTTGATCGACACGAGAGAACAAACCCTGAACATCCATGTCAGCGCCAAAATCCTGAACCACCCAGAGATTAAGGGGAAAAAAAAGACAAAACACGCTGCAGAAAAAAAAAAATGTCTCAGAACTTTTTTTTCCCCTCTTTTGAGATGCATTCAACACATTGCTGGCCAGCTGTACTGTTATGACCTGGTGGTTAAGGAGCAACATGGGACGAGCTCTGAGGAGGTGGTATCTGTACTGACCGCAGTTCCTGATCCTACCACAAACACTAGAAGTAGCCGTGGGATGTTCCTGTCACTCCCTAGACACCTCGTCACAGCCGGAGAACTAACTAGATAGACAGAACAGGAAAGAATACTGTGCGGTCAGTATTAAAAGCTAGAAAAATCCACACAGAGTTTACAAAAGATTTCCACACTGAACTAACGGTGTGGAGGGCAAATCTGCTTCCCTAGAGCTTCCAGCTAAGCTGAATATATCATACTGACAAGCTGGACAAGAGAAAACATAACATGAGCTGAACGATTTAGCCCACAGCAAGTGGACAACAAAAGAACAAGCAAGGACTTATCTTTGCTGAAATGGACAGGCCATCAGAGAAATCCAAGGAGAGATCTGAATCCAACCAAGAAACATTGACAGCTGGCACTGGCTGAAGACTAGAGCCAGACTAAATAGCAGAGCCAGGAGAGACGATCAGTGGAAGCAGCTGCTAATGCTAAACCCATGGAGCAGCAGTTCCACTTAAAACCACCGGAGGGAGCCCAAGGGCAGAATTCACAAAAGTGCCATTTACAACCACCGGAGGGAGCCCAAGAACGGAATTCACAACACAAATGTACGATTGACACTGGATGGAGGAGCCAGCATGCTTAAGTAGAGGACTACTCAAGGAAAGTGAACACAGATGATTGCAGCACAGACCCAGCACGGATCAGTCTGACACAGGCAGCAGCAAGTGTACAATTCACACTGGATGGAGGAGCCAGCATGCTTAAGTAGAGGACTACTCAAGGAAAGTGAACACAGATGATTGCAGCACAGACCCAGCACGGATCAGTCTTACACAGGCAGCACCAAGTGTACGATTGTTATTGGATTGAGGAGCCAACATGGAAAGTGAACACTGATGATTGCAGCACAGAACCAGTACGGATCAGTCTGACACAGGCAGCAGCAAGTGTACGATTGACACTGGATGGAGGAGCTAGCATGCTTAAGTAGAGGACTAATCAAGGAAAGTGAACACAGATGACTGCAGCTCAGACCCAGCACAACCAAAACAGACTGACAGCTTCTACACAAAGTAACTTAGCAGACAGGAACAGAATGGAGATCGTGACACTATAGTCTGAATGAGCATTTCATTTAGACTAGACTGTGGACTGACTGACCACAGCATTTATACTAGATTGTGGACTGATTGGCCACATCTACAGTAGACCTTGGACTGACAGATCAAAACTTTTAATCTAGTCTTTGGATTAATGATCACAGCATTTATATTAGTTTGAATACTGACTGACCAAAGCATTTGCACTTGTTTAAGGTCTTACTGACCTCGTCATTTTCACCAGATTTTGAATGCCTGACCACATTTCCAGTAAAGTTTGCAATGCCTGACTATAATATTTACACTAGTTTAAGGACTGACTGACCACAGCATTTATGCTAGGTGTGCAAATTCTGAACACATTTCCAGTAGACCAGAAGACTATGGACTGATTCAACACATTTACACTAGAATGTGGACTAATAGACCACTTTTACAGTGGACTGTGGACTGACGGACCAAAACTTTTACACTAGTTTATGGACTGACTGATCATAGCATTTACGCTAGGTTTGCATTGTCTGACCACATTTCCAGTAAACTATCAAATGACTGACTACAGGATTCACAATAAACTGACCCCAGTCCTTATACCTGACATAAGTAATTTTGTCTCTAGGGTGTTATATTTTTCTTTGTGTATAGCATGTAGCAGGAACATATTATCACACCTTTGACTTTTTACAGGTGACTGACGCCCAGTGAGATGGTGGAACGTGAAATTTTTCCATGTGGATTTCAAGAAGACAATTAGAAAAATCTCCTAACAGGTAATTAATATTAATATTAATTACTGATAATTGTAGGTTTAGGCATAGGTTCTAGGCCTGCCGGGGTGTAATAACACCTTCCTGGTACATGAGAATATATTCTTTGTGTTTTTCACATGTATATCTTCTATACACAACTCCGAGTATAATACAACCATATTTCAGGTACAGATGTAAGGAACATTTCTTCTCCTTATCCTCTGTCTTCTAAAATAAGAAAACATTCTTATATTTCATAGAATAGGCTTCTTATCAGCGGTGTAACATTCAATGCCTCGATTACAAGAGACTGATATCATTTACGCTAGGCTGTGGAGCAACTGACCGCTGCATTTCCACTAGACTGTGGACAGACTAACAACATTTACTCTACACTGTTGACTGACTGACCACAGCATTTCCTCTAGACTTTGGATCGGATAACAACAACATTTACAATAGACTGTAAACTAACTGAACAAAGAATTTCCAGTAGACTGTGGACTGATGGACCACAGCATTTAAACTAGATAGTAGACCCACTGACAACATCATTTACACCAGACTGTGGACTGAAATGCCACATTTACATCAGACTGTGGCCTGACGGACAAATCGTTTTACACTAGTCCATGGGCTAACTGATCCAAACATTTACAGGAGTCTAAGGACTGACTGAGCATAGCAGTTATGCTAGATGTGGAATTCTTGACCACATTTCCAGTAGACCAAAAGACTATGGACTGAATGACCATAACATTTACAATAGACTGTGGACTGACTGACCACAGCATTTATGCTAGGTGTGGAATTTCTGACCACATTTCCTGTGAACTAGAAGACTATGGACTGAATGAACGCAACATTTACACTAGAATGTGGACTGACAGAACACTTTTACATTCGACTGTGGACTGGTGGACCAAAAGTTTTACACTAGTCTATGGACTGACTTGCCATAGCATTTAGCTAGGTGTGAAATTTCTGACCACATTTCCAGTAGACCAAAATACTATGTGTGATGCGAGTCACTATAGTAAATGTTAGCTCCAGAAGTGGAGAGAAAGACTACAATAACAGAAAGAAAAAATATACACTACTTACTGAATAAGTAAAAGGAGCTCAAACAATCCGAGGTCAGATCCAGGAAATGGTGCAGTACAACAAGGGGAAGTCAGAGACTCAAACCAATTTACTGGCCGAGGTCAGGAATACCAGAAAGACAAGACAGTTTACAGGGAGCAGGCACAAGAGAAGACAGGTTACAAGCAAAGAGTCCAAGTCCTGGAAGGGAATAAAGTCAGGCTGGGGCAGGCACAGAGCACAGAGGGATCAGTCTTACACAGGCAGCATCAAATGTACGATTGACACTGGATGGAGGAGCCAGCATGCTTAAGTAGAGGACTACTCAAGGAAAGTGAGCACAGATGATTGCAGAACCGATCAGTCTTACACAGGCAGCAGCAAATGTACGATTGACACTGGATGGAGGAGCCAGCATGCTTAAGTACAGGACTACTCAAGGAAAGTGAACACAGATGATTGCAGCACAGATCAGTCTTACACAGGCAGCAGCAAATGTACGATTGACACTGGTTGCAGAACAGACCCAGCATGGATCAGTCTTACACAGGCAGCAGCAAGTGTATGATTGACACTGGATGGAGGAGCCAGCATGCTTAAGTAGAGGACTACTCTAGGAAAGTGAACACAGATGATTGCAGCACAGACCCAGCACGGATCAGACTTACACAGGCAGCAGCAAGTGTACAATTGACACTGGATGGAGGAGCCAGCATGCTTAAGTAAAGGACTACTCTCGGAAAGTGAACACTGATGATTGCAGCACAGACCCAGTATAGATCAGCCTGACACAGGCAGCAGCAAGTGTACGATTGACACTGGATGAAGGAGCTAGCATGCTTAAGTAGAGGACTAATCAAGGAAAGTGAACACAGATGGCTGCAGCTCAGACTGTTATGACCCCAATGGCGAGGGTCTCAGAGGAACAAGTAAGTCTGCAAAGTACAAAAATCCAGCTCATAGGGCAGTGGTAACTGGGTTGACCATATATCTACTCCTAACGCCAACACTAGAAGTAGCCGGGGAACATGCCTACGTTGGTCGCTAGATGTCTCGCGCCAGCCGGAGGACTAACTACCCCTAGAAGAGGAAAACAAAGACCTCTCTAGCCTCCAGAGAATAGACCCCAAAAGTTGGATACAAGCCCCCCACAAATAATAACGGTGAGGTAAGAGGAAATGACAAACACAGAGATGAACTAGGTTTAGCAAAGAGAGGCCCACTTACTAATAGCAGAATGTAGTAAGATAACTTATATGGTCAACAAAAACCCTATCAAAAATCCACACTGGAAATTCAAGAACCCCCGAACCGTCTAACGGCCCGGGGGGAGAACTCCAGCCTCCCTAGAGCTTCCAGCAAGGTTAGGATACAGATTATGTACAAGCTGGACAAAAATGCAAACAAAAACAAATAGCAAAAAGCAAGAAAGCAGACTTAGCTTAATCTAGCAGGAACCAGGATCAGTAGACAAGAGCACAACAGATTAGCTCTGATTACAACGTTGCCAGGCATTGAACTGAAGGTCCAGGGAGCTTATATAGCAACACCCCTGACCTAACGACCCAGGTGAGCATACAAGGGATGGCAGACATTCCCAGAGTCAAATCACTAGTAACCACTAGAGGGAGCCAAAAAGGTAAATTCACAACATCAGACCCAGCACAACCAAAACAGACTGACAGCTTCTACACAAAGTAACTTAGCAGACAGGAACAGAATGAAGATCGTGACACTATGGTGTGAATGAGCATTTCATTTAGACTAGACTGTGGACTGACTGACCACAGCATTTATACTTGATTGTGGACTGATTGGCCACATCTACAGTAGACCTTGGACTGACAAATCAAAACTTTTAATCTAGTCTTTGGATGAATGATCACAGCATTTATATTAGTTTGAATGCTGCTAGTGTTGAGCATTCCGATACCGCAAGTATCGGGTATCGGCTGATACTTGCGGTATCGGAATTCCGATACCGAGATCCGATACTTTTGTGGTATCGGGAATCGGAATCGAAAGTTTATTAATGTGTAAAATAAAGAATTAAAATAAAAAATAGGGATATACTCACCTCTCCGACGCAGCCTGGACCTTAGCGCTGTATCCGGCATCTTCCGTTCCTAAAAATGGTGCTTGAAAGACCGTTTGATGACGTCACGGCTTGTGATTGGTCGCTGAGCGGTCACGTGACCGCACGCGACCAATCACAAGCCGTGACGTCATCTAAGGTCTTTCAAGCGCTTGAAAGACCTTTCGATGACATCACGGCTTGTGATTGGTCGCTGAGCGGTCACGTGACCGCTCAGCGACCAATCACAAGCCGGGACGTCATCGAAAGGTCTTTCAAGCGCCATTCTTAGGAACGGAAGATGCCGATTACTACCAGGGCGCGTCAGAGGGTGAGTATATCAATATTTTTTATTTTAATTCTTTATTTTACACATTAATGTGGATCCCAGGGCCTGAAGGGGAGTTTCCTCTCCTTCAGACTCTGGGAACCATCAGGATACCGTCCGATACTTGGTGTCCCATTGACTTGCATTGGTATCGGGTATCGGAATCGGCGAGATCCGATACTTTGCCGGTATCAGCCGATACTTTCCGATACCGATACTTTCAATTATCGGACGGTATCGCTCAACACTAATACTGACTGACCACAGCATTTGCACTTGTTTAAGGCTTTACTGACCTCGTCATTTTCACCAGATTTCGAATGGCTGACCACATTTCCAGTAAAGTTTGCACTACCTAACTATAATATTTACACTAGTATAAGGACTGACTGACCACAGCATTTATGCTAGGTGTCTAAATTCTGAACACATTTCCAGTAGACCAGAAGACTATGGACTGACTGAACACAACATTTACACTAGAATGTGGACTAATAGACCAATTTTGCAGTGGACTGTGGACTGGCGGACCAAAACTTTTACACTGGTTTATGGACTGACTGATCATAGCATTTTTTGCGCTAGGTTTGCATTCTGACCACATTTCCAGTAAACTATCAAATGACTGACTACAGGATTCACAATAAACTGACCCCAGTCCTTATAACTGAAATAAGTAATTTTGTCCCTAGTGTGTTATATTTTTCTTTGTGTATAGCATGTAGTAGGAACATATTATCACACCTTTGACTTTTTGCAGGTGACTGACGCCCAGTGAGATGGTGGAACGTGAAATTTTT
This sequence comes from Ranitomeya variabilis, assembly GCF_051348905.1. Lineage (NCBI taxonomy): Eukaryota > Metazoa > Chordata > Amphibia > Anura > Dendrobatidae > Ranitomeya > Ranitomeya variabilis. Next base: position 459,143,916 of record NC_135237.1, on the reverse strand, counting down.
CCATGTGGATTTCAAGAAGAGAATTAGAAAAATCTCCTAACAGGTAATTAACATTAATATTAATTACTGATAATTGTAGGTTTAGGCATAAGTTCTAGACCTGCCGGGGTGTAATAACACCTTCCTGGTACATGAGAATATATTGTGTGTGTTTTTCACATGTATATCTTCTATACACAACTCCCGAGTATAATACAACCATATTTCAGGTACAGATGTAAGGAACATTTCTTCTCCTTATCCTCTGTCTTCTAAAATAAGAAAACATTCTTATGTTTCATAGAATAGGCTTCTTATCAGCGGTGTAACATTCAATGCCTCGATTACAAGAGACTGATATCATTTACGCTAGGCTGTGGAGCAACTGACCGCAGCATTTCCACTAGACTGTGGACAGACTAACAACATTTACTCTACACTGTTGACTGACTGACCACAGCATTTCCTCTAGACTTTGGATCGGATAACAACAACATTTACAATAGACTGTAAACCATCTGAACAAAGAATTTACATTAGACTGTGGACTGATGGACCACAGCATTTAAACTAGATAGTAGACCCACTCACGACATCATTCTCACTAGACTGTGGACTGACTGGCCACTTTGCATTAGTTCATGGGCTGACTGTTCCAAGCATTTACAGTAGTTAAGGAATGACAGCATTTCTAATAGACAGTGGACAGACTTACTACAACTTTTAGACTAGACAGTGGACCGAATAACAACATTTACACTAGTCTGTGAACCAACTGAACACAGAATTCACAATATACTGTGGACTGATTGACGACATCATTTACACTAGACTATGGACTATCTAGTCTCATTTACAGCAGTCTGTGGACTAACGGACAAAAACTTTTTACACTAAGGACTGACTGAGCACATAATTTATGCTATGTGTGGAATTCCTGACCACATTTCTAGTAGACCAGAAGACTATAGACTGAATGACCATAACATTTACATTAGACAGTGGACCACCTGACCACAGCTTTTATACTAGGCTGTGGACCGACTCAACAACATTACAACTTATAACCACCGGAGGGAGCCCAAGAGCAGAATTCACAACAGACTAGACTGTGGACTGACTGACCACAGCATTTATACTAAAGTGTGGATTGAATGGCCACATTTACAGTAGACCTTGGACAGACTGATCAAAACTTTTACTTTATTCTGCGGATGAATGGATCAAATCATTTACATTAGTTTGATGACTGACTGGCCACAGCATTTACTCTAGTTTAAACTGCCTGGCCACATTGCCAGAAGACTTTGGGCTGACTGGCCACAGCATTTGCATTTGTGAAGGGACGTACTGACAGCGTAATTTTCACTAGATTTGGAGTGCCTGACCACAGTTCCAGTAAAGTTTGCACTGACTGACTATAACATTTACAGTCTAAGGACTGACTGACCACAGCATTTATGCTAGGTGTGGAATTTCTGACCGCATTTCCAGTAGACCAGAAGACTATGGTCTGAATGAACCCAACATTTACACTTGAATGTGGACTGACAGACCACTTTTATAGTGAATTGTGGACTGACGGATCAAAACGTTTACACTAGCTTATGGACTGAATGACCATAGCATTTAAGCTACTTGTGGATTGTCTGACCATATTTCCAGTAGACTGTAGTCTATCACATATATAGAAGACTGTAGAATGACTGAACAAAACATCTCAGAACAGAAGAGGCGCCATATTGGAGTTTAGATTTTGCTGGAATGATTTGAGGGTGCCATGTCACATTGGTAGAACCCCGGAGGTAACAGATCAACAGAAACCCCTATATGTTAAAGGGCCACTGTCACCCCCCTCCAGCCGTTATAAACTAAAAGAGCCACCTTGTGCAGCAGTAATGCTGCAGTCTAACAAGGTGGCTCTTTTAGTTTTTGATTCATTTATTACCTCAAAAAGCGTTTTAAAAATTGGCCACAAATACCAGATATTGTACCTGGAGGCGGTCCGAATCGTCCTCTATGAATCTCCCAACTGCCGTCACTCTTCTCTTCAGGGGCGATGGTCGCCGCCCCCTTCGCGCTGTTGCTTCTTAAATCCTGCACTGTGCGTGCCTGCCTGGGGCAGGCGCAGTCTTCATTGTCAGTCACAGCTCAGACGCAGGGTGCCTGACTACGCCTGTGCGGGCATTACTGCTGCACAAGGTGGCTCTTTTAGTTTATAACGGCTGGAGGAGGGTGACAGTGGCCCTTTAACTCATTTTACAAACTACACTCCCCTTGAATTCATCTAGGGATCCAGTGATCATATTAACACCACATGTGTCTCACAGAATTTTATACCACTGAGCAGTGAAGAAATAATAAAATACATTTTTACCATTAAAATGTTGTTTTTAGCCCCAAGTTTTTAATTTTTCTAAGGGCTAATAGGACATTTTTTTTTTTTTTTTACAACAAACTGAGGTCCATTTTTTCCTACATGCATTCAGGAAATATTTTTCAGGCACAGTGCAAAGCTCAGCTCAGAGTTTACTGTTATGGTTTGCAGGTGCTATGACCCACTGGGAGAGCCCATGAGGTGCCAGAACAGCAGAACCCCCATAAGTGACCCCATTTTCCATACTACACCTCTCAATGAATTCATCTAGGTGTGCAGTGATCATATTACCACCATGGGTGTGTCACAGAATTTTATACCATTGGGCAGTGAACAGAAAACAACTACATTTTTACCACCAAAATTTTATTTAGCCAAAGATTTTACATTTTCACACAAGAAGTTGGCAAAAATGGCACCAAAATTTGTCCCACAATTTCTACTGAACGTGGCAATTCCTCATATGTGGCTATACAATACTACTTAGCCATACGGAGACACTCGGGAGGAAAGGAGCGCTATTTGCCTATTCAAGTGAATGGGTTTGTGCACATGTCAGTGGGTGTCCATGGACCATGTGTCCGTGGGCAAAATACGCTGACGTGTCCATTTTAAATATCAGCATGGGCCACAAAATGTCCCGCACACGTGCATATGCATAACACATATAGATGTCATCCAGGTGACGTGCATCAGCGCTGGGGAAGAAGCATTACAGTAAGTGCTGTTCCCTGGCACCGGGTGCTGAACAGGGCTCTCATCATTCTCCCCTGCTTTGCCGGCGATAGGTTGTCAGAATCAGCTGCCACCCGGCGGCGATCGCCCGCGCACCCCCGTGAGTGCGGGTGATCGTGATGACGTAATATTTTGTCCATGGTCAAATTGGCCCCGGTCACATGAACGGAATATTCTGATGTCAGAAAGGTGTTAATTTGTGAAACGCCTCCCGCTCATATGTTGCTGCCAGATCACAATGTTCCACCCGTTGTCTGCTGCCTTAAGACAACATCCTTAAGGTATTGTAATTGACCAATAGCTTCTCTTTCTTTAAACGTTAAATTATCAAGTTGCCGTTTTAAATCTTCCGCCACCAGCTTGGTGATGATCTCCACTGCAGGGCTAAGGGACAAGAGGGTAACCTTGTTAATCTGGGTAAAAGAGTTGAAGGAAACCCACCTTCTCGTGTAGGTGTTTGTTCTTCGAGCAAGTCCAAAGAAGAGCCCGAAGAGCCTCTCTCTCAGTCCCACTTAACCCATTACTTGCCAAATTAGAAATGTTCATTTTACAGATTTTTCAGAAAAGGGCGTCCCAATATTCAATTAAAAATGACAATGACATGATTTCCTATTTTGAAAACATTCATTTTACAAACACAACACAAAAAATTGGACCTAATTATAAAAAATTATAAAATCTTAGTTGCTAGAAGCAAAAGATTAGGCGTCCCAAAAAAAGGACATTGGTAGATAATGGGTTCATCCTGTCCGTGTTCACCCTTGAATTGCAGTTTCTTTAAAATAAGTTTGCGTGAAAAAAGATGGAGGTTTTTAACGCTGCAAAATAATCAAAGGCATTAGTTGGAGAAAACGTTAGGCCTCTACTTAATACATTCAATTGAACTGTAGAGAGGGCATGATCCAATAAATTACCTGTATCTCCCCTTGGGACCTGGTGTCCGGCTGTATACCCACAAGCCCTTTCTTAGCATTTTGTCTCAAGTTTATTTTCTTGTTAGATTGAGTTTCCTAACTCTCTGTTTCAGGGCAGCCCTTTTTACCAGTATGATGATCTTCAAAAGGTGTGGTGGATCAAATGGATGTTGAACGAGATCGTGAGAATGATCCGTTCCTATAAAAAGGACATGATCGCTCAGATTTCTCCATTTATATGACCTATTGAACTGTTTATCTACTATATAATTGTCTAAGGGTCACTTCCGTCTTTCTGTCTGTCTTTCTGTCTGTCACAGAAATCCCAAGTCGCTGATTGGTTACGGCAAAACGGCCACGACCAATCAGCGACGGGCACAGTCCGGCAGCAAAATGGCCGCTCCTTACTCCCCACAGTCAGTGCCCGCTCCATACTCCCCTCCAGTCAGTGCTCACACAGGGTTAATGGCAGCGTTAACAGACCACGTTATGCCGCTGTGTAACGCAGTCAGTTAACGCTGCTATTAACCCTGTGTGACCAACTTTTACTATTGATGCTGCATAGGCAGCATCAATAGTAAAAAGATCTAATGTTAAAAAAGTAAAAGAAATAAAAAATCATTATATACTCACCTTCCAGATCCAGTCCAGGCATTTCCTGCTCCTCGCGAAGCTCCGGTGACCGGTCCATGCATTGTGGTCTCGCGAGATGATGACGTAGCGGACTCGCAAGACCTCACATCATCATCTCGCGAGACCGCAATGCACTCTTGGGAACGGAGCGTCGCAAGGAGCATCGGTCAACGCCTGGGCTGGATCTGGGGGGCCGACGAAGGGTGAGTATATAACTATTTTTTATTTTAATTCTGTTTTTAACAGGGATATGGTGCCCACATTACTATATACTACGTGGGCTGTGTTAGATACTGCGTGGGCTATGTTATATACTACATCTCTGTGCTATATACTATGTGGGCTGTGCTATATACTACGTGGCTGTGGTATATATTACGTGGCTGGGCAATATACTACGTGTCTGTGATACATACTACGTGTCTGTGCTATATACTGTGTATCTGTGCTATATACTACGTGGCTGTGCAATATATTATGTGGCTGGGCAATATACTACGTGGCTGGGCAATATACTATGTGGCTGGGCAATATACTATGTGGCTGAGCAATATACTATGTGGCAGAGCAATATACTACATGGCTGGGCAATATACTACATGTCTGTGCTATTTACTATGTGGGCTGTGCTATATACTACGTGGCTGGGCAATATACTATGTGGCTGTGTTATATACTACATGGCTGTGCTATATACTATGTGGGCTGTGTTATATACTATGTGGGCAGTGTTATATACTATGTGGCTGGGCAATATACTACGTGGGCTGTGTTATATACTACAGCCCTGTGTTATCTACTACGTGCGCTGAGATATACGCTACTTGGCTGTGCTATATTTCTCTGCTGTATCTGTGCATCATGAATCGTGCTATGTGTTAAAGAGGGGGGCCCACTGAGACTCTTTCGCCCGGGGCCCTCAAAAACCTGGAGCCGGCCCTGGCTTCACTGATTGTTCGAGGCTGGGCGTGACCAATCAGCAAACGGAGCAGTCTGCCCGCGAATTGGCACGGAATTTGAACCACGCTTCGCTAATTGGTCGCGGCTGGCCGAATCCTGTGTATAAATTGCATTATTCTGAAAACTTCATAAGTAAACTACACACATATTCTAGAATACCCGATGCATTAGAATCGGGCCACCATCTAGTCATTTATATTTCGTTGGAATTTTTTTGCCTTTGTTTGCTGGATCTCCTCAGCCCATTTTTGCACTTCCACATCTATATCGTTATTACATTTTTTTAGTGCTTCTCCTGACATTTCACTGAAGATGGTTGTCTGAAGAATTTATATTTCAATTTCCATTTCCTTGAGTGTGTTAAAGTTCATCTCTTTAAGACGTGTCATAAACCCACTTGAGCATTTATTTGCACATTCCAAGGTGGGATTTGCAGTGCTATCCACTGAGCCACCATGCTGCCCTCAAGAAGAAGGAGGAGAAGCTGAGTTGCTCATTTAATCACAATCCACCTACATTCTTTTTGCGTAAGTATGCGTGAGCTATCACCACCTCGAATTCCCATATGTACATAATCAATGCCCCACATTTTCGAATTCCCTGAGTTACATTTATGTTTTAATTTAAAGTGTCTGGGTATTGTTTTGAAAGAGTCCATGTCATCCACGTCACGGGCGGCCTCAATATCCCTAACGTGTTCACAGGTTCTCACACACAACCCACGTGATGTTAACCCAATGTAAATTAGGTTACAACTGCATATAGCATAATATACTACATGTGTGGTAGTACATGTGATATAATCCCTAATATCAAAGGTCTTCAGGCCGTCCGATGACGCGAAGTATGTGGATCTTTTATGATTTTTACAAGCCAGGCAGTTGCCACACGGAAAGAATCCTTCCTTTTCTCATTACTCTTAAAAAAGGAGGGAGATTTTGAAACATAAACCAAAGTGTCTTTCAAATTTCTGCCTCTGCGTGCCGTCATCAAAATGTTTTTTGACAGTGGTTCGCATCATTTCCCACTGCTGATTGTATGTGGAGATAAAGCATGTACCTTCATTTTTTTCTTTATATTTGCTTCTTTGTGGGGCCAAGAGATCCAATTTTGATGCTTTCTTAGCTCTTAAATAGCCTTTTTTAATACTCCTGTTCAGGCCCGGATTAAGGGGGGGGGCCCAAGGGGTCCTGGCCCAGGGCCACCCACCAAGCGGGTGCCTCCCACCAATATAGGGATAAATATCTCAAAATATGTAAAATACACATCTCTTTGCTGTGATCCATTTCTAATGATAAGGAACATTTAACAAAAGAGAAACTATTGAAAGTGTAGGGACCTGGCTACGGTCCTACATCTCAGTGGCTGGCGCAGAGCGGCAGAGTCATGGCACCTGACCTGCGTCATCATCCTCTGACCTGGCTAGCCTAGCCAGACTTCCTTAGTACCCTCCCTGTACCCAATGCATAGCTTATGGCATGCAGCAGCCTTCTCTGATCCTAACAGAAGCTTCTAGACTCTACCTATTCAGCTCCCTTGGGTTAGTTCAGATGAAAGTATGACCAGCTACCTTCGAGGAAGGAGGCGGAGCCACAATGTTGGCGCGAGAAGAGGATTCTCCACCGCGGAGAATGGCAGGAATTCACTCTGGATCTTCAGTCACTGAAGATCCAGAGGTGAAGTGGTTCAGTCTTCACAGTGTCGCGGTGGGTGAGTATGATCTCTGTCTGTCTGTGTGTGTGTGTGTCTGTGTGTGTGTCTGTCTGTCTGTCTGTGTGTATCTTTCTTGCAGCTCCTGTCCTACACAGTACCTTACTGTATATACAAGTCTACACTATATCCTGCATTACAGTGTGTCTGTGTATACTGTATGTATATAGTGTGGACCTGTTTACAGTATAGTGCTGGGCATAAACTTTATACAGCCCCTCAGCCTCTATTCTATATACAGCCAGCACAGCAACAGCCTCTGATGTATACAGGTAAACAGCCTATAATATACACAGACTGGCAGCAGCCCCTCATATACAGGTCCTTCTCAAAAAATTAGCATATAGTGTTAAATTTCATTATTTACCATAATGTAATGATTACAATTAAACTTTCATATATTATAGATTCATTATCCACCAACTGAAATTTGTCAGGTCTTTTATTGTTTTAATACTGATGATTTTGGCATACAACTCCTGATAACCCAAAAAACCTGTCTCAATAAATTAGCATATTTCACCCGTCCAATCAAATAAAAGTGTTTTTTAATAACAAACAAAAAAACCATCAAATAATAATGTTCAGTTATGCACTCAATACTTGGTCGGGAATCCTTTGGCAGAAATGACTGCTTCAATGCGGCGTGGCATGGAGGCAATCAGCCTGTGACACTGCTGAGATGTTATGGAGGCCCAGGATGCTTCAATAGCGGCCTTAAGCTCATCCAGAGTGTTGGGTCTTGCGTCTCTCAACTTTCTCTTCACAATATCCCACAGATTCTCTATGGGGTTCAGGTCAGGAGAGTTGGCAGGCCAATTGAGCACAGTAATACCATGGTCAGTAAACCATTTACCAGTGGTTTTGGCACTGTGAGCAGGTGCCAGGAAGCATGAAGTGCTCCAAAATCTCCTGATAGCTAGCTGCATTGACCCTGCCCTTGATGAAACACAGTGGACCAACACCAGCAGCTGACATGGCACCCCACGCCACTGACTGTGGGTACTTGACACTGGACTTCAGGCATTTTGGCATTTCCTTCTCCCCAGTCTTCCTCCAGACTCTGGCACCTTGATTTCCGAATGACATGCAAAATTTGCTTTCATCAGAAAAAAGTACTTGGGACCACTTAGCAACAGTCCAGTGCTGCTTCTCTGTAGCCCAGGTCAGGCGCTTCTGCCGCTGTTTATGGTTCAAAAGTGGCTTTACCTGGGGAATGCGGCACCTGTAGCCCATTTCCTGCACACGCCTGTGCACGGTGGCTCTGGATGTTTCCACACCAGACTCAGTCCACTGCTTCCTCAGGTTCCCCAAGGTCTGGAATCGGTCCTTCTCCACAATCTTCCTCAGGGTCCGGTCACCTCTTCTCGTTGTACAGCGTTTTCTGCCACATTGTTTCCTTGCAACAGACTTACCATTGAGGTGCCTTGATACAGCACTCTGGGAACAGCCTATTTGTTGAGAAATTTCTTTCTGGGTCTTACCCTCTTGCTTGAGGGTGTCAATGATGGCCTTCTTGACATCTGTCAGGTCGCTAGTCTTACCCATGATGGGGGTTTTGAGTAATGAACCAGGCAGGGAGTTTTTAAAAGCCTCAGGTATCTTTTGCATGTGTTTAGAGTTAATTAGTTGATTCAGAAGATTAGGGTAATAGGTCGTTTAGAGAACCTTTTCTTGATATGCTAATTTATTGAGACAGGTTTTTTGGGTTATCAGGAGTTGTAGGCCAAAATCATCAGTATTAAAACAATAAAAGACCTGACAAATTTCAGTTGGTGGATAATGAATCTATAATATATGAAAGTTTAATTGTAATCATTACATTATGGTAAATAATGAAATTTAACACTATATGCTAATTTTTTGAGAAGGACCTGTATATATATACAGCCCAGCAGCTTCTAATATATACAGCCCAGCAGCAGCCCTATAGATAGATAGATAGATAGATAGATAGATAGATAGATAGATAGATAGATAGATAGATAGAGAGGTAGATAGATATGGATACAGTTGTGGCCAAAAGTATTGACACCCCTGCAATTCTGTCAGATAATACTGTTTCTGCCTGAAAATGATTGTAAACACAAATTCTTTGGTATTATTATCTTCATTTAATTTGTCTTAAATGAAAAAACACAAAAAGAATTGTCCTAAAGCCAAATTAGATATAATTCCACACCATACATAAAAAAGGGGGTGGACAAAAGTATTGGCACTGTTGGAAAAATCATGCGATGCTTCTCTAATTTGTGTAATTAACAGCACCTGTAACTTACCTGTGGCACCTAACAGGTGTTGGCAATAACTAAATCACACTTGCAGCCAGTTGACATGGATTAAAGTTGACTCAACCTCTGTCCTGTGTCCTTGTGTGTACCACATTGAGCATGGAGAAAAGAAAGAAGACTAAACAACTGTCTGAGGACTTGAGAAACCAAATTGTGAGGAAGCATGAGCAATCTCAAGGCTAAAAGTCCATCTCCAAAAACCTGACTATTCCTGTGCCTACCGTGCGCAGTGTCATCAGGAAGTTTAAAGCCCATGGCACTGTGGCTAACCTCCCTAGATGTGGACGGAAAAGAAAAATTGACAAGAGATTTCAACGCAAGATTGTGCGGATGTTTGATAAAGAACCTCGACTAACATCCAAACAAGTTCAAGCTGCCCTGCAGTCCGAGGGTACAACAGTGTCAACCCGTACTATCCGTCGGCGTCTGAATGAAAAGGGACTGTATGGTAGGAGACCCAGGAAAACCCCACTTCTTACCCCGAGACATTAAAAAGCCTGGCTGGAGTTTGCCAAAACTTACCTGAAAAAGCCTAAAACGTTTTGGAAGAATGTTCTCTGGTCAGATGAGACAAAAGTAGAGCTTTTTGGGCAAAGGCATCAACATAGAGTTTATAGGAGAAAACAAGAGGCATTCAAAGAAAAGAACATGGTCCCTACAGTCAAACATGGCGGAGGTTTCCTGATGTTTTGGGGTTGCTTTGCTGCCTCTGGCACTGGACTGCTTGACCGTGTGCATGGCATTATGAAGTCTGAAGTCTACCAATAAATTTTGCAGCATGATGTAGGGCCCAGTGTGAGAAAGCTGGGTCTCCCTCAGAGGTGATGGGTCTTCCAGCAGGACAATGACCCAAAACACACTTCAAAAAGCACTAGAAAATGGTTTGAGAGAAAGCACTGGAGACTTCTAAGGTGGCCAGCAATGAGTCCAGACCTGAATCCCATAGAACACCTGTGGAGAGATCTAAAAATGGCAGTTTGGAGAAGACACCCTTCAAATATCAGGGACCTGGAGCAGTTTGCCAAAGAAGAATAGTCTAAAATTCCAGCAGAGCATTGTAAGAAACTCATTGATGGTTACCGGAAGTGGTTGGTCGCAGTTATTTTGGCTAAAGGTTGTGCAACCAAGTATTAGGCTGAGGGTGCCAATACTTTTGTCTGGCCCATTTTTGGAGTTTTGTGTGAAATGATCAATGTTTTGCTTTTTGCTTCATTCTCTTTTGTGTTTTTTCATTTAAGACAAAATAAATGAAGATAATAATACCAAAGAATTTATGATTGCAATCATTTTCAGGAAGAAACTGAGTATTATCTGACAGAATTGCAGGGGTGTCAATGCTTTTGGCCACAACTGTATATACAACCCAGCAGCAGCCCCTCATATATATACAGCCCACTAAAGTCCAATTCACGCAGTATATCTGACTCAGATATACTGCGTGAATTGAACTTTAGTAACATCATTAGTGATTTTGCAGCACGAAAATCAAGGAAAGTGCCTGGATTGTAAAAAATGAATGATTTTACCTGAATTACTCGGTGTAAATGATTTTTGTAAATAAACTTGCGTTCGTTTCATTTTGTGTTTTTGCATTACATATTGCAACACCTTGAAAAATGGGCCTCCCTCCAAAATGGGCCTGGGCCACACACCTCTTAAATCCGGCCCTGCTCCTGTTGCTGTATCCCTGAATCTCTGCCCAAGGTCTCTAGCCTGTCCCTCAAACACAGCGTCTGAAGAGCAAATTCTCCGAGCCTGAAAAAATTGGCCAGTAGGAATAGCATTGATTTTGGAGACCAGATGTGCAGAAGATACATGTAAAAGTGAATTGACAGATTTTAATTACGATACATATTAGTATACTGTATACTGAACCATCATCCTGCACTCTGAGCTCCACATCAAGGAAAGAAATTACCCTTCGATCATAGTGGTAGGTGAGTCTGATGTTGGACTCGTTGTGATTCAAACCCATCATAAAGGTATCTAAATCCATGGCAGAGCCCTGCCAAATAAACAAAATATCATCTATAAATCGAAGCCACCCAAGGATCTGCGGAGCGGCGTATGCACCATCCATCAACAAACTCCTCTCCCAAAATCCAAGAAAGAGGTTTGCATAGGAGGGCACATTCGCCGCTCACATTGCTGTACCACGCCTCTGTAAGAAAAACTGATCCTTGAATGTAAAAAAAATTGTGTGTAAGTATGAATCGCAACAAGTCCAAAACCAGCTCACGATATCTGCATCCAGATTACTGGCTTCCAAGTAAAATTGTGAAGCCTCAAGACCGTCTTTTTTTTTTTTATTGATAAGCATGGTAGCAGACACAGGATAGGCATAGAGTCCACATGAAAGGATTGGTCAGGAAGAGGTTAATGATATTCACTTAGCGGAAATGAAGGCCTGGATACATGGAGAATGAAGCGTATGGGTCGGGTAGTAGTGCAAAATATGTGTTTCACGGATGATGTTACAGTTCCTAGTGGAAAAGAAAGTGAGTCCAACTTGCCCTTATTCCTTGGAAAAGAAAATATTCTATACATAACACTAAGTATGATCACCTGTGCACACCGGTCCGATGTTTAAACAAACAATTCTTGTGGTTTATTTGCAAACTGATACAGATTTGTTCGACATTATATCACTATATGTATTTATTCTCATGTTTTCACTTGTGGTTTTTATTGCTGTTATTTTTTAAATATATAAATTGCACTTGATTGATTGAACATTGTGGGATGACATTCCAAATGAACACACCTATATACATGTGTTGGCTGCACTCTGAACTGACCGAGGCTTGGCAAATATATATACAGAACAGAGCAAAAGTTTGGACACACCTTCTCATTTAAAGATTTTTCTGTATTTTCATGACTATGAAAATTGTACATTCACACTGAAGGCATTCTTGCCTTATAAATGGGGTTGGGACCATCAGTTGTGTTGAGCAGAAGTTTGGGGTACTGTATTTTCATTACTGTATTTTCATTTTTATATTTGAAAATTTGTACTAGGTTTTGAGGAATGTAACTCGGGTACAGGAAGGTGCTTCATTACATTGTATGTATGCATTGTGCATTGTGTGTATTGTATCCATTACATAATGTTCCACTTACTAAGTTAACCAGTTAAGGTTGGATAGGTGATGGGTGATGGTTTGGGGATATGTACGCAGGAGCCATTGTATATCACTGAAGCTGGTTGGTGGCTTTATCGGGTAGTGGTGGAAAATAATCTTGCATGTATCTGTACAACTAGTCAGTATAAGTAGAAATGTACACCGGATTTTTAAGATTTTGGCATTTCATGATGAAGCCATCATTGCCAAGAACTCTGACTACAGGGTAGTTTATACTTTTCTTTATAATAATTCTTATATTCACTATGTTGAATCAATCATCATTCAATAAAGCTATAATCAGACAGCCTTCCAATTAAGAAGCTGTGTGTAGTATAGTGTTATTAATATAGGGGGGTGACTAGGAGGGTTTTTATTAACTCCTTAAATATCAGCCCTTATAATTTCTTGTGCATCCTCCACCGTTGTGACACTTTATGTAATCATCCAATATCCTTTCCAGCATCCTATGTTTGTCATCATTGATGATGTCATAGACAGTTGATGTCACAATCACTTAGAACCTTCAGCTCTATTTTCCAATCACTTGTGCAGTTGGTTCGATTGCGGTGAAGCATGAAGATGTGCAAGAGGTGACTCTGGACAGGTAATTACTATAATTAATTAGAATTATCAGAATACATGCTAATTATAGGACAACAAGTTAAGCTAATGTAATTAAGGACTTATATCCCCAAATATAAAAGGACCTTGGATCGGATTGCATGCAAATATCATCATTATTTTCTAGCATAGGATAGGTGATGACTTTCTGATTGGTGGAGATTCAACCGATCACTGATCTCAAGAAAGCAGGTTGGAGGTGCAGCATATAAATCTCTGCTCCATTCATTCTCTATTGAACTACCTGAGATAGCGCTGTATTTGGTCCCATAGAGAATGAATCAGTCTGCAGAGCTGTTTGTTGTAGTCATGTGTCATACATGGCTTTATTCTGTGTTTTTCAGCAATTTACACTGTACTTTATATCAAAGGTAAAGACTTTCATAACTTGGTGACTGTGTGTGTTCCCTTAGCTCCTCTAACACCTCCTGCTCTTCCTGGAATTATGGTGGTTACACTAGGCCCTATTACAGCCAGTCACATATTTTACCAGTGACAATAACATTAAAGCTAAAATCTGAATGTTTGCATTGATGAGCAATATTTCTGCAAAAATACTGCCACAACCTTACGATGAAGGGAGCAAATTTAGCTTTTTTCAAACATTTTTAAAAATTGATAAATCTTTTTTTATTTGATAAAAATATGCTTTTAAATCAGATCCATGTTACTCTACTGCAAACTGAAATTTAGAGATGTACAGAGCATTTGTAAATTGCTGGTAAGGCACCCACAGGACAACATCGTCCCCAGGTTCCTTTGCTTCTCTTCTTTTATGATGTCATAAAGGCTTAATAACATAATGTTAGAACTCGGTGCTGTGGAGTTACAGGCCAGGTCGGAGTCATCACAGGGGTGCACACAAACAGCAGGGGAGAAAGAGGACTAGATGACACAGGAGAGGTAAGGAAATCCGAATTATTGAGCAGAAAAGATTTTTGTTCAGGTCTCCATGTTCTGTAAAAGCTTTCTATTATACTGTATACAGTAAGATGGAGGTGGGGGACATTTGTCATATTTCTTACATGTAATCCCTAACTACTAGACTGGGGTTTTAGTAGCAGATAAGGGGGGACATTTGTCTCTTACATATCAGCCTTCATATTGATAATGACATACCGTATATACTCGAGTATAAGCCGACCCCCCTAATTTTGCCACAAAAAACTGGGAAAACTTATTGACTCGAGTATAAGCCTAGGGTGGAAAATGCAGCAGCTACCGGTGAATTTCAAAAATAAAAATAGATGCTCCATACCGTTCATTATGGCCCCATAGCTGTGCCATATAGTGCTCTGCACCGTTCATTATGGCCCCATAGCTGTGCCATATAGTGCTCTGCACCGTTCATAATTGCCCCATAGCTGTGCCATATAGTGCTCTGCACCATTATTGCCCCATGGCTGTGCCATACAGTGCTCTGCACCATTATTGCCCCATAGCTGTGCCATATAGTGCTCTGCACCGTCCATTATTGCCCCATAGCTGTGCCATACAGTGCTCTGCACCATTATTGCCCCATAGCTGTGCCATACAGTGCTCTGCACCATTATTGCCCCATAGCTGTGCTGCTGCTGCAATAAAAATAATAAAACACATACTCACCTGTCTTGCTTGCAGCTCCTCGGCGCCATCTTCCCGGCATCTCTCCGCACTGACTGATCAGGCAGAGGGCGGCGCGCACACTATATGCGTCATCGCGCCCTCTGACCTGCACAGTCAGTGCAGAGAGACGCCGGGAAGATGGAGACAGCGCCCGGCGTGTGGAACGAGGACAGGTGAATATGCGATACTTACCTGCTCCCGGCGTCCCTGGCTCCTTCTCCCGGACAGCTGGTCTCCGGGTGCCGCAGCCTCTTCCTCTGTCAGCGGTCACCGGCACCGCTGATTAGAGAAATGAATTATGCGGCTCCGCCCCTATGGGAGGTGGAGCAGCCTATTCATTTCTCTAATGAGCGGTCCCACGTGACCGCTGAACAGGGGAAGAGCTGCTGCACCGGAGACCGTGGGACGGTTAGGGGGAGCGTCAGGATCGCCGGGACTAGGTAAGTATGCCTCAGCGCCCTCTCCCCCTCACCCACCGACCCCACCGCCGACCGTGACTCGAGTATAAGCCGAGGGGGCACTTTCAGCCCAAAAATTTGGGCTGAAAATCTCGGCTTATACTCGAGTATATACGGTAAATAATATTTAGCAGAATAAAAACAATATAGATGAAAAAAAAAGTGCTGGCTGATATCAAGCAATTATTTTCCCTGTAAGTGGGCATAATTTTTGCAGAATGGGACAAACTTTATATTAGCATAATATGATGTGATATGAAGCAGGAAACGTAATCGGCTTAGGCAGGAGTAATTAACTTTTGTGACGATTCATGATGGTTGAGGTCTTCCAATATAAAGTTGTACTTGGCATGTCAACGTCAGTAATGTAAACTTGGATATTTATGACGTTAGAGACTTTCAAACTAATATGCTAAGAAAAATACACTTGTCTTTTATCAATGTTGGAATCTAGAACTGAAATTGTAACCAATATGTCCTTTGGTGTGAACTGTACATGCTGCATGTGGCTAAGAAAGATCAATAGGGCAAAGGGTATCGTACCCTTTACTCCGATATGGCATAATTCGATTTCACTGGAGTTAATGAAATTGGGAGAATTGTAAACCTGGAGAAATAAAGGGATTGCCTATTTGATTAACGTTATAAAACAGAGAAAACTGATTCCCTTTTCAGATTTACATTTAAATTCAATGTAACGGATGAATTCCTGACCACATTTCCAGTAAAGTTTGCACTGCCTGACTATAATATTTACACTAGTATAAGGACTCACTGACCACAGCATTTATGCTAGGTGTGTAAATTCTGAACACATTTCCAGTAGACCAGAAGACTATGGACTGAATGAACACAGCATTTACACTAGAATGTGGACTAATAGACCACTCTTACAATGGACTGTGGACTGGCGGACCAAAATCTTTTACACTAGTTTATGGACTGACTGATCATAGCATTTACGCTAGGTTTGCATTGTCTGACCACATTTCCAGTAGACTCTAGTCTGACTATAACATTTATAGAATACTGTAGAATGACTGAACATATTATATACAGTAAACCATCAAATGACTGACTACAGGATTCACAATAAACTGACCACAGTCATTATAACTGAAATAAAGCTAACCAGAGAAAAAAAGAGGAGTATAAGTCCCATTTAGTAAACCAGATAAAAAATACGTTTTTATTTTTAGAAAAATACATTACAACACATAATCACAAAAAGTAATGAGACAGCAAGGGAACATTACAGAAACACTGAAAACCATAACAACAGCGACTCCCCCAATGGCACTGACACCATATTCATTGTAAAGTGCTAGTAGTGCATATTCAGCGGTAAGAACCAGCCTGAACCAGATAGCTAAACAGTCTAAATTAGTCCAGCCCTCAGTGGGAACATATTCTAGCGTAAACAGCGTACATTCAACTGAAAACGGTTCAATAGATCTTACCCATGGGGTCAGGTACCGGGGGGATCACCGCCGCAGTACCTGACCCCATGCCTAAGATCTATTGAACCGTTTTCAGTTGAATGTACGCTGTTTACGCTAGAATAAGTTCCCACTGAGGGCTGGACTGATTTAGACTGTTTAGCTATCTGGTTCAGGCTGGTTCTTACCGCTGAATATGCACTACTAGCACTTTACAATGAAAATGGTGTCAGTGCCATTGGGGGAGTCGCTGTTGTTATGGTTTTCAGTGTTTCTGTAATGTTCCCTTGCTGTCTCATTACTTTTTGTGATTATGTGTTGTAATGTATTTTTCTAAAAATAAAAACGTATTTTTTATCTGGTTTACTAAATGGGACTTATACTCCTCTTTTTTTCTCTGGTTAGCTGTATGTGCTCTGGGAGTGTCCTTGATTGGCCTAATTGACCTTATATGTGGCCATCTCTCTGTTAGCATATGACGAGTATGTGGGAGAGATGAATAGCATTCGTGTCCATTGTGGGATGTCTTTATTATACCTGAAATAAGTAATTTTGTCCCTAGTGTGTTATATTTTTCTTTGTGTACAGCACGGAACATATTATCACACCTTTTACTATTTACAGGTGACTGATGCCCAGTGAGATGGTGGAACATGAAATTATTCCTCGTGGGTTTCAAGAAGAGAATTAGAAAAATCTCCTAACAGGTAACTAATATTAATATTAATTACTGATAATTGTAGGTTTAGGCATAAGTTCTAGGCCTGCCGGGGTGTAATAACACCTTCCTGGTACATGAGAATATATTGTTTGTGTTTTTCACATGTATATCTTCTATACACAACTCCGAGTATAATACAACCATATTTCAGGTACAGATGTAAGGAACATTTCTTCTCCTTATCCTCTGTCTTCTAAAATAAGAAAACATTCTTATGTTTCATAGAATAGGCTTCTTATCAGCGGTGTAACATTCAATGCCTCGATTACAAGAGACTGATATCATCATTTACGCTAGGCTGTGGAGCAACTGACCGCAGCATTTCCACTAGACTGTGGACAGACTAACAACATTTACTCTAGACTGTTGACTGACTGACCACAGCATTTCCTCTAGACTTTGGATCGGATAACAACAACATTTACAATAGACTGTAAACCAACTGAACAAAGAATTTACAGTAGACTGTGGACTGATGGACCACAGCATTTAAACTAGATAGTAGACCCACTGACAACATCATTTACACCCGACTGTGGACTGAAATGACACATTTACATCAGACTGTGGCCTGACGGACAAAGCGTTTTACACTAGTCCATGGGCTAACTGATCCAAGCATTTACAGGAGTCTAAGGACTGACTGAGCATAGCAGTTATGCTAGGTGTGGAATTCTTGACCACATTTCTAGTAGACCAAAAGACTATGGACTGAATGACCATAACATTTACAATAGACTGTGGACTGACTGACCACAGCATTTATGCTAGGTGTGGAATTTCTGACCACATTTCCTGTGGACTAGAAGACTATGGACTGAATGAACGCAACATTTACACTAGAATGTGGACTGACAGACCACTTTTACATTCGACTGTGGACTGGTGGACCAAAAGGTTTACACTAGTCTATGGACTGACTTACCATAGCATTTAGCTAGGTGTGAAATTTCTGACCACATTTCCATTAGACCAAAATACTATGTGTGATGCGAGTCACTATAGTAAATGTTAGCTCCAGAAGTGGAGAGAAAGACTACAATAACAGAAAGAAAAAATATATCCTACTTACTGAATAAGTAAAAGGAGGTCAAACAATCCGAGGTCAGATCCAGGAAATGGTGCAGTACAACAAGGGGAAGTCAGAGACTTAAACCAATTTACTAGCCGAGGTCAGGAATACCAGAAAGACAAGACAGTTTACAGGGAGCAGGCACAAGAGAAGTCAGGTCACAAGCAAAGAGTCTAAGTCCTGGAAGAGAATAAAGTCAGGCTGGGGCAGGCACAGAGCACAGAGGGATCAGTCTTACACAGGCAGCAGCAAATGTACGATTGACACTGGATGGAGGAGTCAGCATGCTTATGTAGAGGACTACTCAAGGAAAGTGAACACAGATGATTGCAGCACAGATCAGTCTTACACAGGCAGCAGCAAATGTACGATTGACACTGGTTGCAGCACAGACCCAGCACGGATCAGTCTTACACAGGCAGCAGCAAGTGTACAATTGACACTGGATGGAGGAGCCAGCATGCTTAAGTAGAGGACTACTCAAGGAAAGTGAACACAGATGATTGCAGCACAGACCCAGCACGGATCAGTCTTACACAGGCAGCAGCAAGTGTACGATTGACGCTGGATGGAGGAGCCAACATGGAAAGTGAACACTGATGATTGCAGCACAGACCCAGTACGGATCAGTCTGACACAGGCAGCAGCAAGTGTACGATTGACACTGGATGGAGGAGCTAGCATGCTTAAGTAGAGGTCTAATCAAGGAAAGTAAACACAGATGACTGCAGCTCAGACCCAACACAACAAAAATAGACTGACAGCTTCTACACAAAGTAACTTAGCAGACAGGAACAGGATGGAGATCGTGACACTATGGTCTGAATGAGCATTTCATTTAGTGTTATGATCTGGTGGCATAGGAGCAGCATGAGACGAGCTCTGGAGAAGGTGGTACCTGTACTGACCGCAGACCCTGAACTTAACACAACAACTAGAAGTAGCCGTGGGATGTACCTAACATGGCCTAGACACCTCGACACAGCCCGAGGACTAGATACCCCTAAAGATAGAAACAGGAAAGTTATCTTGCCTCAGAGAAAATCCCCAAATGATAGACAGCCCCCCACAAATATTGACTGTGAGAGGAGAGGGAAATAACATACGTAGCATGAAACCAGGATTTAGCAAAGGAGGCCACTCTAGCTAAATAAAAAGGACAGGACAGAATACTGTGCGGTCAGTATCAAAATACTAGAAAATATCCACCACAGATATACAAAAATCTCCACACCTAACTAAAGGTATGGATGGTAAATCTGTTTCCCTTGAGGAGGGGTCACCGAACCCTCACAAGAGCCCCCAGGCCGATCAGGACGAGCCAAATGAAAAGCACGAACCAAATCGGCCGCATGAACATCGGAGGCAACAACCCAAGAATTATCCTCCTGGCCATAACCCTTCCATTTGACAAGATACTGAAGCCTCCGTCTCGAAAAACGAGAATCCAAAATCTTCTCAACCACATATTCCAACTCCCCATCAACCAACACCGGGGCAGGAGGATCAACAGAGGGAACAACGGGCACCACATATCTCCGCAACAAAGATCTATGGAAAACATTATGGATGGCAAAAGAGGCTGGAAGGGCCAAATGAAAAGACACAGGATTAATAATCTAAGAAATCTTATAAGGACCAATAAACCGAGGCTTGAACTTAGGGGAAGAAACCTTCATAGGAACATGACGGGAAGACAACCAGACTAAATCCCCAACCCGAAGCTGGGGACCAACACACCGACGACGGTTAGCAAAACGTTGAGCCTTCTCCTGAGACAACGTCAAATTGTCTACCACATGAGTCCAAATCTGCTGTAACCTGTCCACCACAGAATCCACACCAGGACAATCAGAAGGCTCAACCTGCCCCGAAGAAAAACAAGGATGAAAACCAAAATTACAAAAGAAGGGCGAAACCAAAGTAGCCGAACTAGCCCGATTATTAAGGGCAAACTCGGCCAACGGCTGGAAAGCCACCCAATCATCCTGATCAGCAGACACAAAGCATCTCAAATAAGTTTCCAAAGTCTGATTAGTTCGCTCAGTTTGGCCATTTGTCTGAGGATGAAATGCTGAAGAAAAAGACAAATCAATGCCCATCCTAGCACAAAAGGCCCGCCAAAACCTAGAAACAAACTGGGAACCTCTGTCAGACACAATATTCTCCGGAATGCCATGCAAACGAACCACATGCTGAAAAAACAACGGAACCAAATCAGAGGAGGAAGGCAATTTAGGCAAAGGTACCAAATGAACCATCTTAGAAAACCGATCACAAACCACCCAGATAACAGACATCTTCTGGGAAACAGGAAGATCTGAAATAAAATCCATAGAAATATGCGTCCAAGGCCTCTCAGGGACCGGCAAAGGCAAAAGCAACCCACTAGCGCGGGAACAACAAGGCTTGGCCCGTGCACAATTCCCACAGGACTGCACAAAAGAATGCACATCCCGCAACAAGGAAGGCCACCATAAGGACCTACCAACCAAATCTCTGGTACCAAAAATCACAGGATGGCCAGCCAACACAGAACAATGAACCTCAGAAGTCACCTTACTAGTCCATCTATCAGGAACAAACAGTTTCCCCACTGGACAGCGGTCAGGTCTATCAGCCTGAAACTCCTGAAGAACCCGTCGCAAATCAGGAGAGATGGCAGAAAGAATCACCCCTTTCTTTGAGAATGCCAACCGGCTCAAGGACTCCAGGAGAATCAGGCAAAAAGCTCCTAGAGAGGGCATCAGCCTTAACATTCTTAGAACCCGGAAGATACGAGACCACAAAATCAAAACGGGAGAAAAACAGGGACCATCGAGCCTGTCTAGGATTCAGCCGCTTGGCAGACTCGAGGTAAATCAAATTCTTATGATCGGTCAAGACCACAACACGGTGCTTGGCTCCCTCAAGCCAATGTCGCCACTCCTCAAATGCCCACTTCATAGCCAACAACTCCCGATTGCCGACATCATAATTGCGTTCGGCAGGCGAAAACTTTCGAGAAAAGAAGGCACACGGTTTCATCAAGGAACCATCAGAATTCCTCTGAGACAAAACGGCCCCTGCCCCAATCTCAGGAGCGTCAACCTCAACCTGAAAAGGAAGAGAAACATCCAGCTGACGCAACACAGGGGCAGAAGTAAATCGGCGTTTAAGCTCCTGAAAGGCAGCCACAGCCGCAGAGGACCAATTCGTCACATCAGCGCCTTTCTTCGTCAAATCGGTCAGGGGTTTAACCACACTGGAAAAGTTGGCAATGAAACGGCGATAAAAATTCGCAAAGCCCAAAAATTTCTGAAGGCTCTTCACAGATGTGGGTTGAATCCAATCATGAATGGCCTGGACCTTAACAGGATCCATTTCTATAGACGAGGGAGAAAAAATGAAACCCAAAAAAGAAACCTTCTGAACTCCAAAGAGGCACTTAGACCCCTTTATAAATAAAGCATTATCACGAAGGATCTGAAATACCATCCTGACCTGCTTCACATGAGACTCCCAATCATCGGAAAAAATCAAAATATCATCCAAATATACAATCATGAATTTATCAAGATAATTGCGGAAAATATCATGCATGAAGGACTGAAATACAGATGGAGCATTAGAAAGCCCGAAAGGCATCACAAGGTATTCAAAATGGCCTTCGGGCGTATTAAACGCAGTTTTCCATTCGTCACCCTGTTTAATACGAACAAGATTATACGCCCCTCGAAGGTCAATCTTAGTAAACCAACTAGCCCCCTTAATCCTAGCAAACAAAACAGAAAGCAAAGGCAAAGGGTATTGAAATTTGACCGTGATCTTATTCAGAAGGCGATAATCAATACAGGGTCTCAAGGAGCCATCCTTCTTGGCAACAAAAAAGAATCCCGCTCCCAATGGTGACGAAGATGGCTGAATATGCCCTTTCTCCAAAGACTCCTTAACATAACTCCGCATGGTGGTATGTTCTGGCACAGACAGGTTGAAAAGTCGGCCCTTAGGGAACTTACAGCCAGGAATCAAGTCAATAGCACAATCACAGTCTCTATGCGGAGGAAGGGAACTGGACTTGGGCTCATCAAATACATCCTGGAAATCTGACAAAAACTCAGGAATTTCAGAAGAGGGGGAAGAGGAAATTGACATCAAAGGAACGTCATTATGAACCCCCTGACAACCCCAACTAGTCACAGACATAGATTTCCAATCCAGCACAGGATTATGTACCTGTAACCATGGAAAACCCAGTACAATAACATCATGCAAATTATGCAACACCAGAAAACGACAATCTTCCTGATGTGCTGGTGCCATGCACATGGTCAGCTGTGTCCAAAACTGAGGTTTATCTTTAGCCAAAGGTGTAGCATCAATGCCCCTCAAAGGAATAGGGTTCTGCAAAGGCTGCAAGGAGAAACCACAACGCTTGGCGAATTCTAAGTCCATTAAGTTCAAAGCGGCGCCTGAATCCACAAACGCCATGACAGAAAATGACGACAATGAGCAGATCAAGGTCACAGATAAGAGAAATTTAGGCTGTACAGTACTGATGGTAACAGACCTAGCGACTCTCTTAGTACGCTTAGGGCAATCAGAAATAACATGAGCAGAATCGCCGCAGTAAAAACACAACCTATTCTGACGTCTGAATTCTTGCCGTTCAGCTCTAGTCAAAATCCTATCACACTGCATAGGCTCAGGACTCCGCTCAGAGGACAATGCCATCGTGTGCACAACTCTGCGCTCGCGCAAGCGCCGATCAATCTGAATGGCCAGAGACATAGAATCATTCAGACCAGCAGGCGTGGGGAACCCCACCATAACGTCCTTAACAGATTCAGAAAGACCCTTTCTGAAAATTGCTGCCAAAGCACCTTCATTCCATTTAGTGAGCACAGACCATTTTCTAAATTTCTGGCAGTATGATTCTGCCGCTTCCTGACCCTGACACAGGGTCAACAAGGTCTTTTCTGCATGATCCACTGAATTAGGTTCGTCATACAATAATCCTAGCGCCTGAAAAAAGGTGTCTACATTAAGCAAGGCCAGATTCCCTGATTCAAGGGAAAATGCCCAGTCCTGAGGATCACCACGCAGCAGAGAGATGACAATTTTAACTTGCTGAATGGGATCACCAGAGGAACGGGGTTTCAAAGCAAAAAAAAGTTTGCAGTTATTTTTAAAGCTCAAAAACTTGGACCTGTCCCCAAAAAACAAATCAGGAGTTGGAATTCTAGGCTCTAAAGCTGGAGTCTGAACAACATAATCAAAAATACCCTGTACTCTTGCAGCAAGTTGATCCACACAAGAAGCCAAATCCTGAACATCCATGCCAACGCCAAACTCCTGAACCACCCAGAGATTAAGAGGGAGGAGAAGGCAAAGTAGACTACAGAAAAAAAATGGCTCAGCACTTTTCTTCCCTTCTTTTGAGATGCATTTAACTCATTGGGGCCAGTTGTACTGTTATGATCTGGTGGCTTAGGAGCAGCATGAGACGAGCTCTGGAGAAGGTGGTACCTGTACTGACCGCAGACCCTAAACTTAACACAACAACTAGAAGTAGCCGTGGGATGTACCTAACATGGCCTAGACACCTCGACACAGCCGGAGGACTAGATACCTTTAAAGATAGAAACAGGAAAGCTATCTTGCCTCAGAGAAAATCCCCAAAGGATAGACAGCCCCCCACAAATATTGACTGTGAGAGGAGAGGGAAATAACATACGTAGCATGAAACCAGGATTTAGCAAAGGAGGCCACTCTAGCTAAATAGAAAGGACAGGACAGAGTACTGTGCGGTCAGTATCAAAATACTAGAAAATATCCACCACAGATATACAAAAATCTCCACACCTAACTAAAGGTATGGAGGGTAAATCTGTTTCCCAGAGCTTCCAGCTTGACTGAATAAATCCACACTGACAAAGCTGGACAAAAAAAAACCATAGAAATGCAGTGAGCTATAAAGTCCACAGCATGTGGACAGCAAAAACAAAGCCAGGACTTATCTTTGATGATTTGGACAGAATAGCAGGAGAATCCAGGCAAAGATGTGAATCCACCAAGAAACAATGGACAACTGCCACTAAGTAAAGGATCCAGCCAAACTAAATAGCCCAGTCAGAATTGTTAATAAGTGGAAGCACCTGATTACTGCTGAAATCCAAAGGAGCAGCAGTGTTATGATCCTAGTGGCTGAGGATCACAAAACGGACTAGCTAAGTTTATGAACATAGACACGAGCTCTAGGGAGGTGGTAACTGAACTGACCGCAAACCTGATCCTAACCAACACACTAAAGGTAGCTGGTGAACGTGCCTAAAATCCTGGACGTCTCGACGCAGCCTAAGAAACTATCTACTCCTGGAGGGAAAGTAAGACCTCACTTGCCTCAAGAGAAATCACCCCAAAGACATAGGAAGCCCCCAACAAATAATAACGGTGAGGTAAGGGGAAAACACAAACGTAGAAATGAAAACAGATTCAGCAAATGAGGCCCGCTAATACTAGATAGCAGAAGACAGATAGTGAACTGTGCGGTCAGTAAAAAACCCTATGCAAAATATCCACGCTGAGAATACAAGAACCCCCACACCAACTAACGGTGTTAGAGGAGAAACTCAGCCCCCTAGAGCTACCAGCAAGCAAGGAAATCACATATTAGCAAGCTGGACAGGAAAACAAAAATAAACCACGAAACATATGACCACTGATGGTCAAAAAAATGAATCAAGCAAAACTTAGCTTCTCTTCAAGAGACTGATAACGAAGGACTGCAGGAGAGCTCCAAAATAGCACTGAAGACATTGACAGCAGGCAACAACTGAGAGTCCAGGTGAACTAAATAGGAAACCAGCTAACAGATAACGAGACAGCTGATCAGCCTCAGACCTGCAGAATGACACAAAGAACCACCAGAGGGAGCCCAAAGACAGCACTACACAGTACCAGTTGTGACCACAAGAGGGAGCCCAAAAACAGAGTTCACAACACAGCAGTACCACTTATAACCACCGGAGGGAGCCCAGAATCAGAGTTCACAACATTACAACTTATAACCACCGGAGGGAGCCCAAGAGCAGAATTCACAACAGACTAGACTGTGGACTGACTGACCACAGCATTTATACTAGATTGTGGAGTGATTGGCCACATCTACAGTAGACCTTGGACTGACGGATCAAAACTTTTAATCTAGTCTTTGGATGAATGATCACAGCATTTATATTAGTTTGAATACTGACTGACCACGGCATTTGCAATTGTTTAAGGCCTTACTGACCTCATCATTTTCACCAGATTTCGAATGCCTGATCACATTTCCAGTAAAGTTTGCACTGCCTGACTATAATATTTACACTAGTATAAGGACTGACTAACCACAGCATTTATGCTAGGTGTGTAAATTCTGAACACATTTCCAGTAGACCAGAAGACTATGGACTGATTGAACACAACATTTACACTAGAATGTGGACTAATAGACCACTTTTGCAGTGGACTGTGGACTGGCGGACCAAAACTTTTACACTAGTTTATGGACTGACTGATCATAGCATTTACGCTAGGTTTGCATTGTCTGACCACATTTCCAGTAAACTATCAAATGACTGACTACAGGATTCACAATAAAGAGACCCCAGTCCTTATACCTGAAATAAGTAATTTTGTCCCTAGTGTGTTATATTTTTCTTTGTGTATAGCATGTAGCAGGAACATATTATCACACCTTTGACTTTTTACAGGTGACTGACGCCCAGTGAGATGGTGGAACGTGACATTTTTCCATGTGGATTTCAAGAAGAGAATTAGAAAAATCTCCTAACAGGTAATTAATATTAATATTAATTACTGATAATTGTAGGTTTAGGCATAAGTTCTAGGCCTGCCGGGGTGTAATAACACCTTCCTGGTACATGAGAATATATTGTTTGTGTTTTTCACATGTATATCTTCTATGCACAACTCCGAGTATAATACAACCATATTTCAGGCAGAGATGTAAGGAACATTTCTTCTCCTTATCCACTGTCTTCTAAAATAAGAAAACATTCTTATGTTTCATAGAATAGGCTTCTTATCAGCGGTGTAACATTCAATGCCTCGATTACAAGAGACTGATATCATCATTTACGCTAGGCTGTGGAGCAACTGACCGCAGCATTTCCACTAGACTGTGGACAGACTAACAACATTTACTCTAGACTGTTGACTGACTGACCACAGCATTTCCTCTAGACTTTGGATCGGATAACAACAACATTTACAATAGACTGTAAACCAACTGAACAAAGAATTTACAGTAGACTGTGGACTGATGGACCACAGCATTTAAACTAGATAGTAGACCCACTGACAACATAATTTACACCAGACTGTGGACTGAAATGCCACATTTACATCAGACTGTGGCCTGACGGACAAAGCGTTTTACACTAGTGCATGGGCTAACTGATCCAAGCATTTACAGGAGTCTAAGGACTGACTGAGCATAACAGTTATGCTAGGTGTGGAATTCTTGACCACATTTCCAGTAGACCAAAAGACTATGGACTGAATGACCATAACATTTACAATAGACTGTGGACTGACTGACCACAGCATTTATGCTAGGTGTGGAATTTCTGACCACATTTCCTGTGGACTAGAAGACTATGGACTGAATGAACGCAACATTTACACTAGAATGTGGACTGACAGACCACTTTTACATTCGACTGTGGACTGATGGACCAAAAGTTTTACACTAGTCTATGGACTGACTTGCCATAGCATTTAGCTAGGTGTGAAATTTCTGACCACATTTCCAGTAGACCAAAATACTATGTGTGATGCGAGTCACTATAGTAAATGTTAGCTCCAGAAGTGGAGAGAAAGACTACAATAACAGAAAGAAAAAATATACACTATTTACTGAATAAGTAAAAGGAGGTCAAACAATCCGAGGTCAGATCCAGGAAATGGTGCAGTACAACAAGGGGAAGTCAGAGACTTAAACCAATTTACTAGCCGACGTCAGGAATACCAGAAAGACAAGACAGTTTACAGGCAGCAGGCACAAGAGAAGTCAGGTCACAAGCAAAGAGTCTAAGTCCTGGAAGGGAATAAAGTCAGGCTGGGGCAGGCACAGAGCACAGAGGGATCAGTCTTACACAGGCAGCAGCAAATGTACGATTGACACTGGATGGAGGAGCCAGCATGCTTATGTAGAGGACTACTCAAGGAAAGTGAGCACAGATGATTGCAGCACAGATCAGTCTTGCACAAGCAGCAGCAAATGTACGATTGACACTGGTTGCAGTACAGACCCAGCACGGATCAGTCTTACACAGGCAGCAGCAAGTGTATGATTGAAACTGGATGGAGGAGCCAGCATGCTTAAGTAGAGGACTACTCTAGGAAAGTGAACACAGATGATTGCAGCACAGACCCAGCATGGATCAGTCTTACACAGGCAGCAGCAAGTGTTCGATTGACACTGGATGGAGGAGCCAGCATGCTTAAGTAGAGGACTACTCAAGGAAAGTGAACACAGATGATTGCAGCACAGACCCAGCACGGATCAGTCTTACACAGGCAGCAGCAAGTGTACGATTGACACTGGATGGAGGACCCAACATGGAAAGTGAACACTGATGATTGCAGCACAGACCCAGTACGGATCAGTCTGACACAGGCAGCAGCAAGTGTACGATTAACACTGGATGGAGGAACTAGATTGCCTAAGTAGAGGTCTAATCAAGAAAAGTGAACACAGATGACTGCAGCTCAGACCCAGCACAACCAAAACAGACTGACAGCTTCTACACAAAGTAACTTAGCAGACAGGAACAGAATGGAGATCGTGACACTATGGTCTGAACGAGCATTTCATTTAGACTAGACTGTGGGCTGACTGACCACAGCATTTATACTAGATTGTGGAGTGATTGGCCACATCTACAGTAGACCTTGGACTGACCGATCAAAACATTTAATCTAGTCTTTGGATGAATGATCACAGCATTTATATTCGTTTGAATACTGACTGACCACGGCATTTGCAATTGTTTAAGGCCTTACTGACCTCATCATTTTCACCAGATTTCGAATGCCTGATCACATTTCCAGTAAAGATTGCACTGCCTGAATATAATATTTACACTAGTATAAGGACTGACTGACCACAGCATTTGTGCTAGGTGTGTAAATTCTGAGCACATTTCCAGTAGACCAGAAGACTATGGACTGATTGAACACAACATTTACACTAGAATGTGGACTAATAGACCACTTTTGCAGTGGACTGTGGACTGGCGGACCAAAACTTTTACACTAGTTTATGGACTGACTGATCATAGCATTTACCCTAGGTTTGCATTGTCTGACTGCATTTCCAGTAAACTATCAAACGACTGACTACAGGATTCACAATAAACTGACCCCAGTCCTTATACCTGAAATAAGTAATTTTGTCCCTAGTGTGTTATATTTTTCTTTGTGTATAGCATGTAGCAGGAACATATTATCACACCTTTGACTTTTTACAGGTGACTGACGCCCAATGAGATGGTGGAACGTGAAATTTTTCCATGTGGATTTCAAGAAGAGAATTAGAAAAATCTCCTAACAGGTAATTAATATTAATATTAATTACTGATAATTGTAGGTTTAGGCATAAGATCTAGGCCTGCCGGGGTGTAATAACACCTTCCTGGTACATGAGAATATATTGTTTGTGTTTTTCAAATGTATATCTTCTATACACAACTCCCGAGTATAATACAACCATATTTCAGGTACAGATGTAAGGAATATTTATTCTCCTTATGCTCTGTCTTCTAAAATAAGAAAACATTCTTATGTTTCATAGAATAGGCTTGTTATCAGCGGTGTAACATTCAATGCCTCGATTACAAGAGACTGATATCATCATTTACGCTAGGCTGTGGAGCAACTGACCGCAGCATTTCCACTAGACTGTGGACAGACTAACAACATTTACTCTAGACTGTTGACTGACTGACCACAGCATTTCCTCTAGACTTTGGATCAGATAACAACAACATTTACAATAGACTGTAAACCAACTGAACAAAGAATTTACAGTAGACTGTGGACTGATGGACCACAGCATTTAAACTAGATAGTAGACCCACTGACAACATCATTTACACCAGACTGTGGACTGAAATGCCACATTTACATCAGACTGTGGCCTGACGGACAAAGCGTTTTACACTATTGCATGGGCTAACTGATCCAAGCATCTACAGGAGTCTAGGGACTGACTGAGCATAGCAGTTATGCTAGGTGTGGAATTCTTGACCACATTTCCAGTAGACCAAAAGACTATGGACTGAATGACCATAACATTTACAATAGACTGTGGACTGACTGACCACAGCATTTATGCTAGGTGTGGAATTTCTGACCACATTTCCTGTGGACTAGAAGACTATGGACTGAATGAACGCAACATTTACACTAGAATGTGGACTGACAGACCACTTTTACATTCGACTGTGGACTGATGGACCAAAAGTTTTACACTAGTCTATGGACTGACTTGCCATAGCATTTAGCTAGGTGTGAAATTTCTGACCACATTTCCATTAGACCAAAATCTTATGTGTGATGCGAGTCACTATAGTAAATGTTAGCTCCAGAAGTGGGGTGAAAGACTACAATAACAGAAAGAAAAAATATATACTACTTACTGAATAAGTAAAAGGAGGTCAAACAATCCGAGGTCAGATCCAGGAAATGGTGCAGTACAACAAGGGGAAGTCAGAGACTTAAACCAATTTACTAGCCGAGGTCAGGAATACCAGAAAGACAAGACAGTTTACAGGGAGCAGGCACAAGAGAAGTCAGGTCACAAGCAAATAGTTTAAGTCCTGGAAGGGAATAAAGTCAGGCTGGGGCAGGCACAGAGCACAGAGGGATCAGTCTTACACAGGCAGCAGCAAATGTACAATTGACACTGGTTGCAGCACAGACCCAGCACGGATCAGTCTTACACAGCCAGCAGCAAGTGTATGATTGACACTGGATGGAGGAGCCAGCATGCTTAAGTAGAGAACTACTCAAGGAAAGTGAACACAGATATTTGCAGCACAGACCCAGTATGGATCAGTCTGACACAGGCAGCAGCAAGTGTACGATTGACACTGGATGGAGGAGCTAGCATGCTTAAGTAGAGGACTAATCAAGGAAAGTGAACACAGATGACTGCAGCTCAGACCCAGCACAACCAAAACAGACTGACAGCTTCTACACAAAGTAACTTAGCAGACAGGAACAGAATGGAGATCGTGACACTATGGTCTGAATGAGCATTTCATTTAGACTAGACTGTGGACTGACTGACCACAGCATTTATACTAGATTGTGGATTGATTGGCCACATCTACAGTAGACCTTGGATTGACGGATCAAAACTTTTAATCTAGTCTTTGGATGAATGATCACAGCATTTATATTAGTTTGAATACTGACTGACCACAGCATTTCATTTGTTTAAGGCCTTACTGACCTCGTCATTTTCACCAGATTTCGAATCCCTGACCATATTTACAGTAAAGTTTGCACTGCCTGACTATTATTTACACTAGTTTAAGGACTGAATGACCACAGCATGATTATGTTATGAACTGGTGGTCTAGGAGCAACATGGGACGAGCTCTGGAGGAGGTGGTACCTGTACTGACCGCAGTTCCTGAGCTTAACACAACACTAGAAGTAGCCGAGGGATGTTCCTGTCACTCCCTAGACACCTCGTTACAGCCGGAGGACTAACTACCCCTAAAGATAGAAACATGAAAGCTATCTTGCCTCAGAGAAAATCCCCAAAGGATAGACAGCCCCCCACAAATATTGACTGTGAGTGGAGAGGGAAATGACATACGCAGAATGAAACCAGGATGTAGCAAAAGGAGGCCACTCTGGCTAGATAGATAGAACAGGACAGAGTACTGTGCGGTCAGTATTAAAAACTAGAAAAATCCACCACAGAGTTTACAAAAATCTCCACACCTGACTAAAGGTGTGGAGGGTAAACCTGCTTCCCAGAGCTTCCAGCATAACTGAATAATTCCATACTGACGAGCTAGACCAGAAAAAACATAGAATGTGCTGAACAATTAAGTCCACAACAAGTGGACTGCAAAAGAACCAAGCAAGGACTTATCTTTGCTGAACTGGTCAGAATATCAGGGAAATCCAAGCAGAGATGTGAATCCAACCAGGAACCATTGACAACTGGCACTGGCTGAAGGAAAGAACCAGGCTAAATAGCTGAGCCAGAATAGACAATCAGTGGAAGCAGCTGCTGACTGCTAAATCCAAGGAGCAGCCGTACCACTTAAAACCACCGGAGGGAGCCCAAGAGCAGAACTCACAAAAGTGCCACTTACAACCACCGGAGGGAGCCCAAGAGCGGAATTCACAACAGTACCCCCCCTTGAGGAGGGGTCACCGAACCCTCACCAGAGCCCCCAGGCCGATCAGGACGAGCCAAGTGAAAAGCACGAACCAAATCGGCGGCATGGACATCGGAGGCAACAACCCAAGAATTATCCTCCTGGCCATAACCCTTCCACTTGACAAGATACTGAAGCCTCCGCTTCGAAAAATGAGAATCCAAAATTTTCTCCACCACATATTCCAACTCCCCTTCAACCAACACCGGGGCAGGAGGATCAACAGAGGGAACAACGGGCACCACATATCTCCGCAACAAAGATCTATGGAAAACATTATGGATGGCAAAAGAGGCTGGAAGGGCCACACGAAAAGATACCGGATTGATAATCTCAGAAATCTTATAAGGACCAATAAACCGAGGCTTAAACTTAGGGGAAGAAACCTTCATAGGAACATGACGAGAAGATAACCAGACTAAATCCCCCACCCGAAGCCGGGGACCAACACACCGACGGCGGTTAGCAAAACGTTGAGCCTTTTCCTGAGACAATGTCAAATTGTCTACCACATGAGTCCAAATCTGCTGTAACCTGTCCATCACAGAATCCACACCAGGACAATCAGAAGGCTCAACCTGCCCCGAAGAAAAACGAGGATGAAAACCAAAATTACAAAAGAAAGGCGAAACCAAAGTAGCCGAACTAGCCCGATTATTAAGGGCAAACTTGGCCAACGGCAAGAAAGCCACCCAATCATCCTGGTCAGCAGACACAAAGCATCTCAAATAGGTTTCCAAGGTCTGATTAGTTCACTCAGTTTGGCCATTTGTCTGAGGATGAAACGCCGAAGAAAAAGAAAAATCAATGCCCATCCTAGCACAAAAGACCCGCCAAAACCTAGAAACAAACTGGGAACCTCTGTCAGACACAATATTCCCCGGAATGCCATGCAAACGAACCACATGCTGAAAAAAAACAATGGAACCAAATCAGAGGAGGAAGGCAATTTAGGCAAAGGTACCATTTTAGACAACCGGTCACAAACCACCCAGATAACAAACATCTTCTGGGAAACGGGAAGATCCGAAATAAAATCCATGGAAATATGCGTCCAGGGCCTCTCAGGGACCAGCAAAGGCAAAAGCAACCCACTAGCGCGGGAACAGCAAGGCTTGGCCCGGGCACAAGTCCCACAGGACTGCACAAAAGAACGCACATCCCGCGACAAGGAAGGCCACCAAAAGGACCTAGCAACCAAATCTCTGGTACCAAAATCCCAGGATGACCAGCCAACACCGAACAATGAACCTCAGAAATTACCTTACTTGTCCATCTATCAGGAACAAACAGCAGCTTCCCCACTGGACAGCTGTCAGGTTTATCAGCCTGAAATTCCTGAAGCACCCGCCGTAAATCAGGGGAGATGGCAGAAAGAATCATCCCTTCCTTAAGAATGCCAACCGGCTCAAGGACTCCAGGAGAATCAGGCAAAAAACTCCTAGAGAGGGCATCAGCCTTAACATTCTTAGATCCCGGAAGATACAAGACCAAAAAATCAAAACGGGAGAAAAACAGGGACCATCGAGCCTGTCTAGGGTTCAGCCGCTTGGCCGACTCGAGGTAAATCAGATTCTTATGATCGGTCAAGACCACAACACGGTGCTTGGCTCCCTCAAGCCAATGTCGCCACTCCTCAAATGCCCACTTCATAGCCAACAACTCCCGATTGCCGACATCATAATTGCGCTCCCCAGGCGAAAACTTTCTGGAAAAAAAACACACGGTTTCATCAAAGAACCATCAGAACTCCTCTGAGACAAAACGGCCCCTGCCCAATCTCAGAAGCGTCAACCTCAACCTGAAAAGGAAGAGAAACATCCAGCTGACGCAACACAGGGTCAGAAGTAAATCGGCGTTTAAGCTCCTGAAAGGCCTCAACAGCCGCAGAGGACCAATTCATCACATCAGCGCCTTTCTTCGTCAAATCGGTCAGGGGCTTAACCACACTGGAAAAGTTGGCAATGAAACGACGATAAAAATTAGCAAAGCCCAAAAATTTCTGAAGGCTCTTCACAGATGTGGGTTGAATCCAGTCATGAATGGCTTGGACCTTAACAGGATCCATTTCTATAGACGAGGGAGAAAAAAATAAAACCCAAAAAAGAGACCTTCTGAACTCCAAATAGGCACTTAGACCCCTTTACAAATAAAGCATTATCACGAAGGATCTGGAATACCATCCTGACCTGCTTCACATGAGACTCCCAATCATCGGAAAAAATCAAAATATCATCCAAATACACAATCATGAATTTATCAAGATAATTGCGGAAAATATCATGCATGAAGGACTGAAATACAGAAGGAGCATTAGAGAGCCCGAAAGGCATCACAAGGTATTCAAAATGGCCTTCGGGCGTATTAAATGCAGTTTTCCATTCGTCACCCTGTTTAATACGAACAAGATTATATGCCCCTCGAAGGTCAATCAAATCAGAAAGCAAAGGTAAAGGGTATTGGAATTTGACCGTGATCTTATTAAGAAGGCGATAATCAATACAGGGTCTCAAGGAGCCATCCTTCTTGGCA
The DNA here is from genome assembly GCF_051348905.1 of Ranitomeya variabilis. Lineage (NCBI taxonomy): Eukaryota > Metazoa > Chordata > Amphibia > Anura > Dendrobatidae > Ranitomeya > Ranitomeya variabilis. The sequence continues at coordinate 459,109,287 of NC_135237.1, read as the reverse complement.
ACAAAAAAGAATCCCGCTCCCAATGGTGATGAAGACGGACGAATATGCCCCTTCTCCAAAGACTCCTTAACATAACTCCGCATGGCGGCATGCTCTGGCACAGACAGATTGAAAAGTCGGCCCTTAGGGAACTTACAGCCAGGAATCAAGTTAATAGCACAATCACAGTCCCTATGTGGAGGAAGGGAACTGGACTTGGGCTCATCAAATACATCCTGAAAATCCGATAAAAACTCAGGAACTTCAGAAGAGGGGGAAGAGGAAATTGACATCAACGGAATGTCACTATGTACCCCTTGACAACCCCAACTAGTCACAGACATAGATTTCCAATCCAGCACCGGATTATGTACCTGTAACCATGGAAAACCCAGTACAACAACATCATGCAAATTATGCAACACCAGAAAACGGCAATCTTCCTGATGTGCTGGAGCCATGCACATAGTCAGCTGAGTCCAATACTGAGGTTTATCCTTGGCCAGCGGCGTAGCATCAATGCCCCTCAAAGGAATAGGGCTCTGCAAAGACTGCAAGGAAAAACCACAGCGCCTGGCGAATTCCAAGTCCATTAAGTTCAGCGCAGCGCCTGAATCCACAAATGCCATGACAGAAAAGGACGATAATGAGCAAATCAGGGTCACAGATAAGAGAAATTTAGGCTGTACAGTACTGATGGTAACAGACCTAGCGACCCTCTTAGTACGCTTAGGGCAATCAGAAATAACATGAGCAGAATCACCACAGTAAAAACACAGCCTATTCTGATGTCTGAATCCCTGCTGTTCTGCTCTAGTCAAAATCCTATCACATTGCATAGTCTCAGGACTCTGCTCAGAGGACACTGCCATATGGTGCACAACTTTGCGCTCGCGCAGGCGCCGATCAATCTGAATGGCTAGAGACATAGATTCGCTCAAACCAGCAGGCGTGGGGAACCCCACCATAACATCTTTAAGGGCTTCAGAAAGACCCTTTCTGAAAATTGCTGCCAGAGCCTCCTCATTCCATTTAGTGAGCACAGACCATTTTCTAAATTTCTGGCAGTATAATTCTGCCGCTTCCTGACCCTGACACAGGGCCAGCAAGGTTTTTTCTGCGTGATCCACAGAATTAGGTTCGTCATACAATAATCCGAGCGCTTGAAAAAATGCGTCTACATTAAGCAATGCCGGATCCCCTGATTCAAGGGAGAATGCCCAGTCATGAGGGTCACCACGCAGCAGAGAGATGACAATTTTAACCTGCTGAATGGGATCACCAGAGGAACGGGGTTACAAAGCAAAAAACAATTTGCAGTTATTTTTAAAGTTCAAAAACTTGGATCTGTCCCCAAAAAACAAATCAGGAGCTGGAACTCTAGGCTCCAAAGCCGGAGTCTGGACAACATAATCTTGGATACTCTGTACTCTTGCAGCAAGTTGATCCACACGAGAAAACAAACCCTGAACATCCATGCCAGCGCCAAAATCCTGAACCACCCAGAGATTAAGAGGAAAAAAAAGACAAAACAGACTGCAGAAAAAAAAATGGCTCAGAACTTTTTTTTTTCCTTCTTTTGAGATGCATTTAATTCATTTTTGGCCAGTTGTACTGTTATGAACTGGTGGTCTAGGAGCAACATGGGACGAGCTCTGGAGGAGGTGGTACCTGTACTGACCGCAGTTCCTGAGCTTAACACAACACTAGAAGTAGCCGTGGGATGTTCCTGTCACTCCCTAGACACCTCGTCACAGCCGGAGGACTAACCTTGGATTGACGGATCAAAACTTTTAATCTAGTCTTTGGATGAATGATCACAGCATTTATATTAGTTTGAATACTGACTGACCACAGCATTTCATTTGTTTAAGGCCTTACTGACCTCGTCATTTTCACCAGATTTCGAATCCCTGACCACATTTACAGTAAAGTTTGCACTGCCTGACTATTATTTACACTAGTTTAAGGACTGAATGACCACAGCATGATTATGTTATGAACTGGTGGTCTAGGAGCAACATGGGACGAGCTCTGGAGGAGGTGGTACCTGTACTGACCGCAGTTCCTGAGCTTAACACAACAATAGAAGTAGCCGAGGGATGTTCCTGTCACTCCCTAGACACCTCGTTACAGCCGGAGGACTAACTACCCCTAAAGATAGAAACATGAAAGCTATCTTGCCTCAGAGAAAATCCCCAAAGGATAGACAGCCCCCCACAAATATTGACTGTGAGTGGAGAGGGAAATGACATACGCAGAATGAAACCAGGATGTAGCAAAAGGAGGCCACTCTGGCTAGATAGATAGAACAGGACAGAGTACTGTGCGGTCAGTATTAAAAACTAGAAAAATCCACCACAGAGTTTACAAAAATCTCCACACCTGACTAAAGGTGTGGAGGGTAAACCTGCTTCCCAGAGCTTCCAGCATAACTGAATAATTCCATACTGACAAGCTGGACCAGAAAAAACATAGAATGTGCTAAACAATTAAGTCCACAACAAGTGGACTGCAAAAGAACCAAGCAAGGACTTATCTTTGCTGAACTGGTCAGAATATCAGGGAAATCCAAGCAGAGATGTGAATCCAACCAGGAACCATTGACAACTGGCACTGGCTGAAGGAAAGAACCAGGCTAAATAGCTGAGTCAGAATAGACAATCAATGGAAGCAGCTGCTGACTGCTAAATCCAAGGAGCAGCCGTATCACTTAAAACCACCGGAGGGAGCCCAAGAGCAGTACTCACAAAAGTGCCACTTACAACCACCGGAGGGAGCCCAAGAGCGGAATTCACAACAAGCATTTATGCTAGGTGTGCAAATTCTGAACACATTTCCAGTAGACCAGAAGACTGTGGACTGATTGAACACAACATATACACTAGAATGTGGACTAATAGACCACTTTTACAGTGGACTGTGGACTGGCGGACCAAAAGTATTACACTAGTCTATGGACTGACTTGCCATAGCATTTAGCTAGGTGTGAAATTTCTGACCACATTTGCAGTAGACCAAAATACTATGTGTGATGCGAGTCACTATAGTAAATGTTAGCTCCAGAAGTGGAGAGAAAGACTACAATAACAGAAAGAAAAAATATACACTACTTACTTAATAAGTAAAAGGAGGTCAAACAATCCGAGGTCAGATCCAGGAAATGGTGTGGTACAACAAGGGGAAGTCAGAGATTTAAACCAATTTACTAGCCGAGGTCAGGAATACCAAAAAGACAAGACAGTTTACAGGGAGCAGGCACAAGAGAAGTCAGGTCACAAGCAAAGAGTCTAAGTCCTGGAAGGGAATAAAGTCAGGCTGGGGCAGGCACAGAGTACAGAGGGATCAGTCTTACACAGGCAGCAGCAAGTGTATGATTGACACTGGATGGAGGAGCCAGCATGCTTAAGTAGAGGACTACTCAAGGAAAGTGAACACAGATGATTGCAGCACAGACCCAGCACGGATCAGACTTACACAGGCAGCAGCAAGTGTATGATTGACACTGGATGGAGGAGCTAGCATGCTTCAGTAGAGGACTAATCAAGGAAAGTGAACACAGATGACTGCAGCTCAGACCCAGCACAACCAAAACAGACTGACAGCTTCTACACAAAGTAACTTAGCAGACAGGAACAGAATGGAGATCATGACACTATAGTCTGAATGAGCATTTCATTTAGAGGATTAGACTGTGGACTGACTGACCACAGCATTTATACTAGATTGTGGACTGATTAGCCACATCTACAGTAGACCTTGGACTGACGGATCAAAACCTTTAATCTAGTCTTTGGATGAATGATCACAGCATTTATATTAGTTTGAATAATGACTGACCACAGCATTTTCATTTGTTTAAGGCCTTACTGACCTCATCATTTTCACCAGATTTCAAATCCCTGACCACATTTACAGTAAATTTTGCACTGCATGACTATAATATTTACACTAGTATAAGGACTGACCGACCACAGCATTTATGCTAGGTGTGTAAATTCTGAACACATTTCCAGTAGACCAGAAGACTATGGACTGATTGAACACAACATTTACACTAGAATGTGGACTAATAGACCACTTTTATAGTGGACTGCGGACTGGCGGACCAAAACTTTTACACTGGTTTATGGACTGACTGATCATAGCATTTACGCTAGGTTTGCATTGTCTGACCACATTTCCAGTAAACTATCAAATGACTGACTACAGGATTCACAATAAACTGACCCCAGTCCTTATACCTGAAATAAGTAATTTTGTCCCTAGTGTGTTATATTTTTCTTTGTGTATAGCATGTAGCTGGAACATATTATCACACCTTTGACTTTTTACAGGTGACTGACGCCCAGTGAGATGGTGGAACGTGAAATTTTTCCATGTGGATTTCAAGAAGAAAATTAGAAAAATCTCCTAACAGGTAATTAGACTGTGGACAGACTAACAACATTTACTCTAGACTGTTGACTGACTGACCACAGCATTTCCTCTAGACGTTGGATTGGATAACAACATTTACAATAGACTGTAAACCAACTGAACAAAGAATTTACAGTAGACTGTGGACTGATGGACCACAGCATTTAAACTAGATAGTAGACCCACTGACAACATCATTTACACCAGACTGTGGACTGAAATGCCACATTTACATCAGACTGTGGCCTGACGGACAAAGCGTTTTACACTAGTGCATGGGCTAACTGATCCAAGCATTTACAGGAGTCTAAGGACTGACTGAGCATAGCAGTTATGCTAGGTGTGGAATTCTTGACCACATTTCCAGTAAACCAAAAGACTATGGACTGAATGACCATAACATTTACAATAGACTGTGGACTGACTGACCACAGCATTTATGCTAGGTGTGGAATTTCTGACCACATTTCCTGTGGACTAGAAGACTATGGACTGAATGAACGCAACATTTACACTAGAATGTGGACTGACAGACCACTTTTACATTCGACTGTGGACTGATGGACCAAAAGTTTTACACTAGTCTATGGACTGACTTGCCATAGCATTTAGCTAGGTGTGAAATTTCTGACCACATTTCCAGTAGACCAAAATACTATGTGTGATGCGAGTCACTATAGTAAATGTTAGCACCAGAAGAGGAGAGAAAGACTACAATAACAGAAAGAAAAAATATACACTACTTACTGAATAAGTAAAAGGAGGTCAAACAATCCGAGGTCAGATCCAGGAAATGGTGCAGTACAACAAGGGGAAGTCAGAGACTTAAACCAATTTACTAGCCGAGGTCAGGAATACCGGAAAGACAAGACAGTTTACAGGCAGCAGGCACAAGAGAAGTTAGGTCACAAGCAAAGAGTCTAAGTCCTGGAAGGGAATAAAGTCAGGCTGGGGCAGGCACAGAGCACAGAGGGATCAGTCTTACACAGGCAGCAGCAAATGTACGATTGACACTGGATGGAGGAGCCAGCATGCTTATGTAGCGGACTACTCAAGGAAAGTGAGCACAGATGATTGCAGCACAGATCAGTCTTGCACAAGCAGCAGCAAATGTACGATTGACACTGGTTGCAGCACAGACCCAGCACGGATCAGTCTTACACAGGCAGCAGCAAGTGTACGATTGACACTGGATGGAGGACCCAACATGGAAAGTGAACACTGATGATTGCAGCACAGAACCAGTACGGATCAGTCTGACACAGGCAGCAGCAAGTGTACGATTGACACTGGATGGAGGAGCTAGCATGTTTAAGTAGAGGTCTAATCAAGGAAAGTGAACACAGATGACTGCAGCTCAGACCCAGCACAACCAAAACAGACTGACAGCTTCTACACAAAGTAACTTAGCAGACAGGAACAGAATGGAGATCGTGACACTATGGTCTGAATGAGCATTTCATTTAGACTAGACTGTTGACTGACTGACCACAGCATTTATACTAGATTGTGGAGTGATTGGCCACATCTACAGTAGACCTTGGACTGACAGATCAAAACTTTTAATCTAGTCTTTGGATGAATGATCACAGCATTTATATTAGTTTGAATACTGACTGACCACGGCATTTGCAATTGTTTAAGGCCTTACTGACCTCATCATTTTCACCAGATTTCGAATGCCTGATCACATTTCCAGTAAAGTTTGCACTGCCTGAATATAATATTTACACTAGTATAAGGACTGACTGACCACAGCATTTATGCTAGGTGTGTAAATTCTGAACACATTTCCAGTAGACCAGAAGACTATGGACTGATTGAACACAACATTTACACTAGAATGTGGACTAATAGACCACTTTTGCAGTGGACTGTGGACTGGCGGACCAAAACTTTTACACTAGTTTATGGACTGACTGATCATAGCATTTACGCTAGGTTTGCATTGTCTGACCACATTTCCAGTAAACTATCAAATGACTGACTACAGGATTCACAATAAACTGACCCCAGTTCTTATACCTGAAATAAGTAATTTTGTCCCTAGTGTGTTATATTTTTCTTTGTGTATAGCATGTAGCAGGAACATATTAACACACCTTTGACTTTTTACAGGTGACTGACGCCCAGTGAGATGGTGGAACGTGAAATTTTTCCATGTGGATTTCAAGAAGAGAATTAGAAAAATCTCCTAACAGGTAATTAATATTAATATTAATTACTGATAATTCTAGGTTTAGGCAATAGGTTCTAGGCCTGCCGGGGTGTAATAACACCTTCCTGGTACATGAGAATATATTGTTTGTGTTTTTCACATGTATATCTTCTATACACAACTCCGAGTATAATACAACCATATTTCAGGTACAGATGTAAGCAACATTTCTTCTCCTTATCCACTGTCTTCTAAAATAAGAAAACATTCTTATGTTTCATAGAATAGGCTTCTTATCAGCGGTGTAACATTCAATGCCTCGATTACAAGAGACTGATATCATCATTTACGCTAGGCTGTGGAGCAACTGAACGCAGCATTTCCACTAGACTGTGGACAGACTAACAACATTTACTCTAGACTGTTGACTGACTGACCACAGCATTTCCTCTAGACTTTGGATCGGATAACAACAACATTTACAATAGACTGTAAACCAACTGAACAAAAAATTTACAGTAGACTGTGGACTGATGGACCACAGCATTTAAACTAGATAGTAGACTGTTGTGAACTCTATTTTTAGGCTCCCTCTAGTGGTCACAAGCGGTACTGTGTAGTGTTGTCTTTCTGCAGGTTGGCTGCATCAGCTGGTTCGTTATCTTTGGTTGGTTTCCTATTTAACTCACCTGGATACTCAGTTCCTTGCCTGCTATCAATGTATTCAGTGCTCTTCAGATTCCTTGTGATTACCTTGCTCCCAGCGTCTCCTAGACAAGCTAAGTTTTTGTTCGTTCATTTTTTGATTATCAGCATTCATCATGTTTCTTGTCCAGCTTGCTAAGATTTGATCTCCTCGCTTGCTGGTTGCTCTAGGGGACTGAGTTTCTCCCCCCACACCGTTAGTTGGTTCGGGGGTTCTTGAAATCTCAGTGTGGATATTTTGTAAGGGTTTTTTACTGACCGCACAGGCCCCTTACTATTTTCTGCTATCTAGTATTAGTGGGCCTCTTTTGCTGAATCTGTTTTCACCCCTGTGTATGTGCCTTCCTCTTACCTCACCGTTATTATTTGTTGGGGGCTTCTATATCTTTGGGGACTATTTCTCTGGAGGCAAGAGAGGTCTTTCTTTCTCTCTAGGGGTAGTTAGTTCCTCAGGCTGGCTCGAGACATCTAGGATTTTTAGGCACGTTCACCGGCTACTTCTAGTGTGTTTGGATAGGTTCAGATTTGCGGTCAGTCCAGCTTGCCACCTCCCTAGAGCTTGTCCTATGTTTGTTACTTAGCTGGAGTAATTCGTGATCCTCAACCACTAAGGATCATAACAGTATAGCAGGCCAAAAAAGTGTTTAATGCATCGCAGAAGTGGGACAAAAAGAAGACCTGAGTACATTTTTTTTTTCCTCCCGCTTTTCCTTTGCTGCAGTCTGCTTAGCTTCTTTCATCCCCTTGAACTCTGGGTGGTTTTTGAGCTCAGCTGCAGACATGAATATTCAGACTCTGACTTCTAGTGTGGATCATCTTACTGCACGGGTGCAAAGTATTCAGGATTTTGTTATTCATAGCCCTATGTCAGAACCAAAGATACCCATTCCTGAGTTGTTTTCTGGAGATAGATCTAGGTTTCAGAATTTTAAGAATAATTGTAAGTTATTGCTGTCTCTGAGACCTCGTTCCTCTGGTGATTCCGCTCAGCAAGTTAAAATTGTTATCTCCTTGTTGCGTGGTGACCCTCAAGATTGGGCCTTCTCTCTGGTGCCAGGAGATCCTGCATTGCTTAATGTAGATGCATTTTTTCTGGCTCTTGGACTGCTTTATGAGGAGCCTAATCTTGAGAATCAGGCAGAAAAAGCGTTGCTGGCTATCTCTCAAGGTCTGGATGAAGCAGAGGTGTATTGTCAAAAATTTCGGAAATGGTCGGTGCTGACTCAATGGAATGAGTGTGCCCTGGCTGCAAATTTCAGAGAAGGTCTTTCTGAGGCCGTTAAGAATGTTATGGTGGGGTTTCCCACCCCTACAAGTCTGAGTGATTCTATGGCTTTAGCCATTCAGGTTGATCGGCGTTTGCGGTAGCGCAAATCTGCTCATCCTTTGGCGGTATTTTCTGAACAGAGACCTGAGTCTATGCAATGTGACCGAACTCTGACCAGAATTGAGCGACAAAGTCATAGACGTCAAAATGGGTTGTGCTTTTACTGTGGTGATTCTACTCATGTTATCTCAGCATGCTCTAAACGTTTAAAAAAAAAATCGCTAAACCTGTCACCATTGGTACGATACAGCCTAAATTTATTTTGTCTGTTACTTTGATTTGTTCTTTGTCGTCCTACCCGGTTATGGCTTTTGTGGAATCGGGTGCTGCCCTGAATCTGATGGATTTGTCGTTTGCCAGGCGCTGTGGTTTTGTCCTGGAGCCTTTGGAATTTCCTATTCCTCTGAGGGGAATTGATGCTACGCCATTGACTGAGAATAAGCCTCAGTATTGGACGCAAATGACCATGTGCATGACTCCCGTACATCAGGAGATGATTCGCTTTCTCGTTGTGCATAATTTGCATGATGTTGTCGTTTTGGGTCTGCCATGGCTGCAGGCTCATAATCCAGTTTTAGATTGGAAAGCTATGTCTGTGTCAAGTTGGGGTTGTCAAGAAATTCATGGCGATACTCCGTTGGTGTCTATTGCTTCTTCCACTCCTTCTGAGGTCCCTGAGTTTTTGTCTGACTACCAGGATGTATTTGATGAGCCCAGGTCCAGTGCCCTGCCCCCTCATAGGGATTGTGACTGTGCTATAAATTTAATTCCTGGTAGTAAATTCCCTAAGGGACGACTTTTTAATTTGTCTATACCAGAGCATGCCGCGATGCGGAGTTATATAAAGGAGTCTTTGGAGAAGGGACATATTCGCCCATCCTCTTCCCCTCTTGGTGCAGGATTTTTTTTTGTGGCCAAGAAGGACGGTTCTTTGAGACCTTGTATAGATTATCATCTTCTGAATAAAATCACAGTCAAATTTCAGTATCCTTTGCCACTATTGTCTGATTTGTTTGCTCGGATTAAGGGGGCCAGTTGGTTCACTAAGATAGATCTCCGTGGTGCGTATAACCTTGTGCGCATTAAGCAGGGAGATTAATGGAAAACAGCATTTAATACGCCCGAAGGCCATTTTGAGTACTTAGTGATGCCTTTTGGACTCTCTAATGCTCCTTCTGTGTTTCAGTCCTTCATGCATGACATCTTCCGAGAATATCTGGATAAATTTATGATTGTTTATCTGGATGACATTTTGGTCTTTTCTGATGATTGGGAGTCCCATGTGAAGCAGGTCAGGATGGTGTTTCAGGTCCTGCGTGCTAATGCTTTATTTGTGAAGGGCTCAAAATGCCTCTTTGGAGTACAGAAGGTCTCCTTTTTGAGTTTTATTTTTTCTCCTTCTACTGTGGAGATGGACCCAGTCAAAGTCCAGGCTATTCCTGACTGGACTCAGCCTACGTCTGTTAAGAGTCTTCAGAAGTTCTTGGGTTTTGCTAATTTTTACCGTCGTTTCATCGCTAATTTTTCTAGCGTGGTTAAACCTTTGACGGATTTGACCAAGAAGGGTTCTGATGTGACTAATTGGTCTCCTGTGGCCGTGGAGGCCTTTCGGGAACTGAAGCACCAGTTTTCTTCAGCTACAGTCTTATGTCAATCAGATGTCTCTCTCCCCTTCCAGGTCGAGGTTGATGCTTCTGAGATTGGAGCAGGGGCTGTTTTGTCGCAGAGAAGCTCTGATGGCTCTGTGATGAAGCCATGTGCTTTCTTTTCAAGAAAGTTTTCGCCTGCCGAGCGGAATTATGATGTTGGTAATCGTGAGTTGTTGGCTATGAAGTGGGCATTTGAGGAGTGGCGACATTGGCTCGAAGGAGCTAAACATCGTGTGGTGGTCTTGACTGATCACAAAAACCTGATTTACCTCGAATCTGCCAAGCGCCTGAATCCTAGACAGGCTCGTTGGTCGCTGTTTTTCTCCCGTTTCAACTTTGTGGTCTCATATCTGCCTGGTTCGAAGAACGTGAAGGCTGATGCACTTTCTAGGAGTTTTGTGCCTGACTCTCCGGGAGTTTCTAAGCCGGCTGGTATTCTCAGAGAGGGAGTGATTTTGTCTGCCATTTCCCCAGATTTGCGACGAGTGCTGCAGAAATTTCAGGCGGATAGACCTGACCGTTGTCCACCAGAGAGACTGTTTGTCCCAGATAGATGGACCAGCAGAGTTATTTCCAAGGTTCATTCTTCGGTGTTGGCGGGTCATCCTGGGATTTTTGGTACCAGAGATGTGGTGGCTAGGTCCTTCTGGTGGCCTTCCTTGTCGCGGGATGTGCGTTCCTTTGTGCAGTCTTGTGGAATTTGTGCTCGGGCTAAGCCTTGCTGTTCTCGTGCAAGCGGTTTGCTTTTGCCTTTGCCTGTCCTGAAAAGGCCTTGGACGCACATTTCCATGGATTTTATTTCGGATCTTCCAGTATCTCAGAAAATGTCTGTCATCTGGGTGGTGTGTGATCGTTTTTCCAAGATGGTCCATTTGGTGCCCTTGCCTAAGTTGCCTTCCTCCTCCGATTTGGTTCCTCTATTTTTTCAGAATGTGGTTCGCTTGCACGGCATTCCTGAAAATATTGTGTCTGATAGAGGATCCCAGTTTGTGTCCAGGTTTTGGCGGACTTTTTGTGCTAAGATGGGCATTGATTTATCTTTTTCGTCGGCCTTCCATCCTCAGACTAATGGCCAAACCGAGCGAACTAATCAGACGTTGGAAACTTATTTGAGATGTTTTGTTTCTGCTGATCAGGATGATTGGGTGACTTTTTTGCCATTGGCCGAGTTTGCCCTTAATAATCGGGCTAGTTCTGCTACTTTGGTTTCGCCTTTTTTCTGCAATTCTGGTTTCCATCCTCGTTTTTCCTTGGGTCAGGTTGAGTCTTCTGACTGTCCTGGGGTGGATTCTGTGGTGGATAGGTTGCAGCAGATTTGGAACCATGTGGTGGACAATTTGAGGTTGTCACAGGAGAAGGCTCAGCGCTTTGCCAACCGCCGCCGCGGTGTGGGTCCCCGACTTCGTGTTGGGGATTTGGTGTGGCTGTCTTCTCGGTATGTTCCTACGAAGGTCTCCTCTCCTAAATTCAAGCCTCGCTTCATCGGTCCTTATAAGATCTTGGAAATCCTTAACCCGGTGTCTTTTCGTTTGGATCTCCCAGCATCGTTTGCCATTCATAATGTGTTCCATAGGTCTTTGTTGCGGAGGTATGTGGTACCTGTGGTTCCTTCTGTTGAGCCTCCTGCTCCGGTGCTGGTCGAGGGAGAATTGGAGTACCTGGTGGAGAAGATTTTGGATTCTCGTATCTCTAGACGGAGGCTTCAGTATTTGGTGAAGTGGAAGGGCTATGGTCAGGAGGATAATTCCTGGGTTGTCGCCTCTGATGTTCATGCGGCCGATTTGGTTCGTGCCTTCCACGCTGCTCATCCTGATCGCCCTGGGGGTCTTGATGAGGGTTCGGTGACCCCTCCTCAAGGGGGGGGTACTGTTGTGAACTCTATTTTTAGGCTCCCTCTAGTGGTCACAAGCGGTACTGTGTAGTGTTGTCTTTCTGCAGGTTGGCTGCATCAGCTGGTTCGTTATCCTTGGTTGGTTTCCTATTTAACTCACCTGGATACTCAGTTCCTTGCCTGCTATCAATGTATTCAGTGCTCTTCAGATTCCTTGTGATTACCTTGCTCCCAGCCTCTCCTAGACAAGCTAAGTTTTTGTTCGTTCATTTTTTGATTATCAGCATTCATCATGTTTCTTGTCCAGCTTGCTAAGATTTGATCTCCTCACTTGCTGGTTGCTCTAGGGGACTGAGTTTCTCCCCCCACACCGTTACTTGAAATCTCAGTGTGGATATTTTGTAAGGGTTTTTTACTAACCGCACAGACCCCTTTACTATTTTCTGCTATCTAGTATTAGTGGGCCTCTTTTGCTGAATCTGTTTTCACCCCTGTGTATGTGCCTTCCTCTTACCTCACCGTTATTATTTGTTGGGGGCTTCTATATCTTTGGGGATTATTTCTCTGGAGGCAAGAGAGGTCTTTCTTTCTCTCTAGGGGTAGTTAGTTCCTCAGGCTGGCTCGAGACGTCTAGGATTTTTAGGCACGTTCACCGGCTACTTCTAGTGTGTTTGGATAGGTTCAGATTTGCGGTCAGTCCAGTTTGCCACCTCCCTAGAGCTTGTCCTATGTTTGTTACTTAGCTGGAGTAATTCGTGATCCTCAACCACTAAGGATCATAACAGTAGACCCACTGACAACATCATTTACACCAGACTGTGGACTGAAATGCTACATTTACATCAGACTGTGGCCTGACGGACAAAGTGTTTTACACTAGTGCATGGGCTAACTGATCCAAGCATTTACAGGAGTCTAAGGATTGACTGAGCATAGCAGTTATGCTAGGTGTGGAATTATTGACCACATTTCCAGTAGACTAAAAGACTATGGACTGAATGACCATAAAATTTACAATAGACTGTGGACTGACTGACCACAGCATTTATGCTAGGTGTGGAATTTCTGACCACATTTCCTGTGGACTAGAAGACTATGGACTGAATGAACGCAACATTTACACTAGAATGTGGACTGACAGACCACTTTTACATTCGACTGTGGACTGATGGACCAAAAGTTTTACACTAGTCTATGGACTGACTTGCCATAGCATTTAGCTAGGTGTGAAATTTCTGACCACATTTCCAGTAGACCAAAATACTATGTGTGATGCGAGTCACTATAGTAAATGTTAGCTCCAGAAGTGGAAAGACTACAATAACAGAAAGAAAAAATATACACTACTTACTGAATAAGTAAAAGGAGGTCAAACAATCCGAGGTCAGATCCAGGAAATGGTGCAGTACAACAAGGGGAAGTCAGAGACTTAAACCAATTTACTAGCCGAGGTCAGGAATACCAGAAAGACAAGACAGTTTACAGGCAGCAGGCACAAGAGAAGTCAGGTGACAAGCAAAGAGTCTAAGTCCTGGAAGGGAATAAAGTCAGGCTGGGGCAGGCACAGAGCACAAAGGTATCAGTCTTACACAGGCAGCAGCAAATGTAGGATTGACACTGGATGGAGCCAGCATGCTTATGTAGAGGACTACTCAAGGAAAGTGAGCACAGATGATTGCAGCACAGATCAGTCTTGCACAAGCAGCAGCAAATGTACGATTGAAACTGGTTGCAGTACAGACCCAGCACGGATCAGTCTTACACAGGCAGCAGCAAGTGTATGATTGACACTGGATGGAGGAGCCAGCATGCTTAAGTAGAGGACTACTCTAGGAAAGTGAACACAGATGATTGCAGCACAGACCCAGCACGGATCAGTCTTACACAGGCAGCAGCAAGTGTACAATTGACACTGGATGGAGGAGCCAGCATGCTTAAGTAGAGGACTACTCAAGGAAAGTGAACACAAATGATTGCAGCACAGACCCAGCACGGATCAGTCTTACACAGGCAGCAGCAAGTGTACGATTGACACTGGATGGAGGACCCAACATGGAAAGTGAACACTGATGATTGCAGCACAGACCCAGTACGGATCAGTCTGACACAGGCAGCAGCAAGTGTACGATTGACACTGGACGGAGGAGCTAGCATGCTTAAGTAGAGGTCTAATCAAGGAAAGTGAACACAGATGACTGCAGCTCAGACCCAGCACAACCAAAACAGACTGACAGCTTCTACACAAAGTAACTTAGCAGACAGGAACAGAATGGAGATCGTGACACTATGGTCTGAACGAGCATTTCATTTAGACTAGACTGTGGACTGACTGACCACAGCATTTATATAGATTGTGGAGTGATTGGCCACATCTACAGTAGACCTTGGACTGACGGATCAAAACATTTAATCTAGTCTTTGGATGAATGATCACAGCATTTATATTCGTTTGAATACTGACTGACCACGGCATTTGCAATTGTTTAAGGCCTTACTGACCTCATCATTTTCACCAGATTTCGAATGCCTGATCACATTTCCAGTAAAGTGTGCACTGCCTGAATATAATATTTACACTAGTATAAGGACTGACTGACCACAGCATTTATGCTAGGTGTGTAAATTCTGAACACATTTCCAGTAGACCAGAAGACTATGGACTGATAGAACACAACATTTACACTAGAATGTGGACTAATAGACCACTTTTGCAGTGGACTGTGGACTGGCGGACCAAAACTTTTACACTAGTTTATGGACTGACTGATCATAGCATTTACGCTAGGTTTGCATTGTCTGACCACATTTCCAGTAAACTATCAAATGACTGACTATAGGATTCACAATAAACTGACTCCAGTCCTTATACCTGAAATAAGTAATTTTCTCCCTAGTGTGTTATATTTTTCTTTGTGTATAGCATGTAGCAGGAACATATTATCACATCTTTGACTTTTTACAGGTGACTGACGCCCAGTGAGATGGTGGAACGTGAAATTTTTCCATGTGCATTTCAAGAAGAGAATTAGAAAAATCTCCTAACAGGTAATTAATATTAATATTAATTACTGATAATTGTAAGTTTAGGCATAAGATCTAGGCCTGCCGGGGTGTAATAACACCTTCCTGGTACATGAGAATATATTGTTTGTGTTTTTCAAATGTATATCTTCTATACACAACTCCCGAGTATAATACAACCATATTTCAGGCACAGATGTAAGGAACATTTCTTCTCCTTATCCTCTGTCTTCTAAAATAAGAAAACATTCTTATATTTCATAGAATAGGCTTGTTATCAGCGGTGTAACATTCAATGCCTCGATTACAAGAGACTGATATCATCATTTACGCTAGGCTGTGGAGCAACTGACCGCAGCATTTCCACTGGACTGTGGACAGACTAACAACATTTACTCTAGACTGTTGACTGACTGACCACAGCATTTCCTCTAGACTTTGGATCGGATAACAACAACATTTACAATAGACTGTAAACCAACTGAACAAAGAATTTACAGTAGACTGTGGACTGATGGACCACAGCATTTAAACTAGATAGTAGACCCACTGACAACATCATTTACACAAGACTGTGGACTGAAATGCCACATTTACATCAGACTGTGGCCTGAGGGACAAAGCGTTTTACACTAGTGCATGGGCTCACTGATCCAAGCATTTACAGGAGTTTCAGGACTGACTGAGCATAGCAGTTATGCTAGGTGTGGAATTCTTGACCACATTTCCAGTAGACCAAAAGACTATGGACTGAATGACCATAACATTTACAATAGACTGTGGACTGACTGACCACAGCATTTATGCTAGGTGTGGAATTTCTGACCACATTTCCTGTGGACTAGAAGACTATGGACTGAATGAACGCAACATTTACACTACAATGTGGACTGACAGACCACTTTTACATTCGACTGTGGACTGATGGACCAAAAGTTTTCCACTAGTCTATGGACTGACTTGCCATAGCATTTAGCTAGGTGTGAAATTTCTGACCACATTTCCAGTAGACCAAAATACTATGTGTGATGCGAGTCACTATAGTAAATGTTAGCTCCAGAAGTGGAGAGAAAGACTACAATAACAGAAAGAAAAAATATACACTACTTACTGAAATAAGTAAAAGGAGTTCAAACAATCCGAGGTCAGATCCAGGAAATGGTGCAGTACAACAAGGGGAAGTCAGAGACTTAAACCAATTTACTAGCCGAGGTCAGGAATACCAGAAAGACAAGACAGTTTACAGGCAGCAGGCACAAGAGAAGTCAGGTCACAAGCAAAGAGTCTAAGTCCTGGAAGGGAATAAAGTCAGGCTGGGGCAGGCATACAGCACAGAGGGATCAGTCTTACACAGGCAGCAGCAAATGTACGATTGACACTGGATGGAGGAGCCAGCATGCTTATGTAGAGGACTACTCAAGGAAAGTGAACACAGATGATTGCAGCACAGATCAGTCTTACACAGGCAGCAGCAAATGTACGATTGACACTGGTTGCAGCACAGACCCAGCACGGATCAGTCTTACATAAACAGCAGCAAGTGTACAATTGACACTGAATGGAGGAGCCAGCATGCTTAAGTAGAGGACTACTCAAGGAAAGTGAACACAGATGATTGCAGCACAGACCCAGCACGGATCAGTCTTACACAGGCAGCAAGTGTACGATTGATGCTGGATGGAGGAGCCAACATGGAAAGTGAACACGGATGATTGCAGCACAGACCCAGTACGGATCAGTCTGACACAGGCAGCAGCAAGTGTACGATTGACACTGGATGGAGGAGCTAGCATGCTTAAGTAGAGGTCTAATCAAGGAAAGTAAAAACAGATGACTGCAGCTCAGACCCAGCACAACAAAAATAGACTGACAGCTTCTACACAAAGTAACTTAGCAGACAGGAACAGGATGGAGATCGTGACACTATGGTCTGAATGAGCATTTCATTTAGTGTTATGATCTGGTGGCATAGGAGCAGCATGAGACGAGCTCTGGAGAAGGTGGTACCTGTACTGACCGCAGACCCTGATCTTAACACAACAACTAGAAGTAGCCGTGGGATGTACCTAACATGGCCTAGACACCTCGACACAGCCGGAGGACTAGATACCCCTAAAGATAGAAACAGGAAAGTTATCTTGCCTCAGAGAAAATCCCCAAATGATAGACAGCCCCCCACAAATATTGACTGTGAGAGGAGAGGGAAATAACATACGTAGCATGAAACCTGGATTTAGCAAAGGAGGCCACTCTAGCTAAATAGAAAGGACAGGACAGAATACTGTGCGGTCAGTATCAAAATACTAGAAAATATCCACCACAGATATACAAAAATCTCCACACCTAACTAAAGGTATGGAGGGTAAATCTGTTTCCCTTGAGGAGGGGTCACCGATTCCTCACCAGAGCCCCCAGGCCGATCAGGACGAGCCAAATGAAAAGCACGAACCAAATCGGCCGCATGAACATCGGAGGCAACAACCCAAGAATTATCCTCCTGGCCATAACCCTTCCATTTGACAAGATACTGAAGCCTCCGTCTCGAAAAACGAGAATCCAAAATCTTCTCAACCACATATTCCAACTCCCCATCAACCAACACCGGGGCAGGAGGATCAACAGAGGGAACAACGGGCACCACATATCTCCGCAACAAAGATGTATGGAAAACATTATGGATGGCAAAAGAGGCTGGAAGGGCCAAACGAAAAAACACAGGATTAATAATCTCAGAAATCTTATAAGAACCAATAAACCGAGGCTTGAACTTAGGGGAAGAAACCTTCATAGGAACATGACGGGAAGACAACCAGACTAAATCCCCAACCCGAAGCTGGGGACCAACACACCGACGACGGTTAGCAAAACGTTGAGCCTTCTCCTGAGACAACGTCAAATTGTCTACCACATGAGTCCAAATCTGCTGTAACCTGTCCACCACAGAATCCACACCAGGACAATCAGAAGGCTCAACCTGCCCCGAAGAAAAACGAGGATGAAAACCAAAATTGCAAAAGAAGGGCGAAGCCAAAGTAGCCGAACTAGCCCAATTATTAAGGGCAAACTCGGCCAACGGCTGGAAAGCCACCCAATCATCCTGATCAGCAGACACAAAGCATCTCAAATAAGTTTCCAAAGTCTGATTAGTTCGCTCAGTTTGGCCATTTGTCTGAGGATGAAATGCTGAAGAAAAAGACAAATCAATGCCCATCCTAGCACAAAAGGCCCGCCAAAACCTAGAAACAAACTGGGAACCTCTGTCAGACACAATATTCTCCGGAATGCCATGCAAACGAACCACATGCTGAAAAAACAACGGAACCAAATCAGAGGAGGAAGGCAATTTAGGCAAAGGTACCAAATGAACCATCTTAGAAAACCGATCACAAACCACCCAGATAACAGACATCTTCTGGGAAACAGGAAGATCTGAAATAAAATCCATAGAAATATGCGTCCAAGGCCTCTCAGGGACCGGCAAAGGCAAAAGCAACCCACTAGCGTGGGAACAACAAGGCTTGGCCCGTGCACAATTCCCACAGGACTGCACAAAAGAATGCACATCCCGCAACAAGGAAGGCCACCATAAGGACCTACCAACCAAATCTCTGGTACCAAAAATCCCAGGATGGCCAGCCAACACAGAACAATGAACCTCAGAAGTCACCTTACTAGTCCATCTATCAGGAACAAACAGTTTCCCCACTGGACAGCGGTCAGGTCTATCAGCCTGAAACTCCTGAAGAACCCGTCACAAATCAGGGGAGATGGCAGAAAGAATCACCCCTTCCTTGAGAATGCCAACCGGCTCAAGGACTCCAGGAGAATCAGGCAAAAAGCTCCTAGAGAGGGCATCAGCCTTAACATTCTTAGAACCCGGAAGATACGAGACCACAAAATCAAAACGGGAGAAAAACAGGGACCATCGAGCCTGTCTATGATTCAGTTGCTTCGCAGACTCGAGGTAAATCAAATTCTTATGATCGGTCAAGACCACAACACGGTGCTTGGCTCCCTCAAGCCAATGTCGCCACTCCTCAAATGCCCACTTCATAGCCAACAACTCCCGATTGCCGACATCATAATTGCGTTCGGCAGGCGAAAACTTTCGAGAAAAGAAGGCACACGGTTTCATCAAGGAACCATCAGAATTCCTCTGAGACAAAACGGCCCCTGCCCCAATCTCAGGAGCGTCAACCTCAACCTGAAAAGGAAGAGAAACATCCGGCTGACGCAACACAGGGGCAGAAGTAAATCGGCGTTTAAGCTCCTGAAAGGCAGCCACAGCCGCAGAGGACCAATTCGTCACATCAGCGCCTTTCTTCGTCAAATCGGTCAGGGGTTTAACCACACTGGAAAAGTTGGCAATGAAACGGCGATAAAAATTCGCAAAGCCCAAAAATTTCTGAAGGCTCTTCACAGATGTGGGTTGAATCCAATCATGAATGGCCTGGACCTTAACAGGATCCATTTCTATAGACGAGGGAGAAAAAATGAAACCCAAAAAAGAAACCTTCTGAACTCCAAAGAGGCACTTAGACCCCTTTATAAATAAAGCATTATCACGAAGGATCTGAAATACCATCCTGACCTGCTTCACATGAGACTCCCAATCATCAGAAAAAATCAAAATATCATCCAAATATACAATCATGAATTTATCAAGATAATTGCAGAAAATATCATGCATGAAGGACTGAAATACAGATGGAGCATTAGAAAGCCCGAAAGGCATCACAAGGTATTCAAAATGGCCTTCGGGCGTATTAAACGCAGTTTTCCATTCGTCACCCTGTTTAATACGAACAAGATTATACGCCCCTCGAAGGTCAATCTTAGTGAACCAACTAGCCCCCTTAATCCTAGCAAACAAAACAGAAAGCAAAGGCAAAGGGTATTGAAATTTGACCGTGATCTTATTCAGAAGGCGATAATCAATACAGGGTCTCAAGGAGCCATCCTTCTTGGCAACAAAAAAGAATCCCGCTCCCAATGGTGACGAAGATGGCCGAATATGCCCTTTCTCCAAAGACTCCTTAACATAACTCCGCATGGCGGTATGTTCTGGCACAGACAGGTTGAAAAGTCGGCCCTTAGGGAACTTACAGCCAGGAATCAAGTCAATAGCACAATCACAGTCTCTATGCGGAGATAGGGAACTGGACTTGGGCTCATCAAATACATCCTGGAAATCTGACAAAAACTCAGGAACTTCAGAAGAGGGGGAAGAGGAAATTGACATCAGAGGAACGTCATTATGAACCCCCTGACAACCCCAACTAGTCACAGACATAAATTTCCAATCCAGCACAGGATTATGTACCTGTAACCATGGAAAACCCAGTACAATAACATCATGCAAATTATGCAACACCAGAAAACGACAGTCTTCCTGATGTGCTGGCGCCATGCACATGGTCAGCTGTGTCCAAAACAGAGGTTTATCTTTAGCCAAAGGTGTAGCATCAATGCCCCTCAAAGGAATAGGGTTCTGCAAAGGCTGCAAGGAGAAACCACAACGCTTGGCGAATTCTAAGTCCATTAAGTTCAAAGCGGCGCCTGAATCCACAAACGCCATGACAGAAAATGATGACAATGAGCAGATCAAGGTCACAGATAAGAGAAATTTAGGCTGTACAGTACTGATGGTAACAGACCTAGCGACTCTCTTAGTACGCTTAGGGCAATCAGAAATAACATGAGCAGAATCGCCGCAGTAAAAACACAACCTATTCTGACATCTGAATCCTTGCCGTTCAGCTCTAGTCAAAATCCTATCACACTGCATAGGCTCAGGACTCCGCTCAGAGGACAACACCATCGTGTGCACAACTCTGCGCTCGCGCAAGCGCCGATCAATCTGAATGGCCAGAGACATAGAATCATTCAGACCAGCAGGCGTGGGGAACCCCACCATAACGTCCTTAACAGATTCAGAAAGACCCTTTCTGAAAATTGCTGCTAAAGCATCTTCATTCCATTTAGTGAGCACAGACCATTTTCTAAATTTCTGGCAGTATGATTCTGCCGCTTCCTGACCCTGACACAGGGTCAACAAGGTCTTTCCTGCATGATCCACTGAATTAGGTTCGTCATACAATAATCCTAGCGCCTGAAAAAAGGTGTCTACATTAAGCAAGGCCGGATTCCCTGATTCAAGGGAAAATGCCCAGTCCTGAGGATCACCACGCAGCAGAGAGATGACAATTTTAACTTGCTGAATGGGATCACCAGAGGAACGGGGTTTCAAAGCAAAAAAAAGTTTGCAGTTATTTTTAAAGCTCAAAAACTTGGACCTGTCCCCAAAAAACAAATCAGGAGTTGGAATTCTAGGCTCTAAAGCTGGAGTCTGAACAACATAATCAAAAATACCCTGTACTCTTGCAGCAAGTTGATCCACACAAGAAGCCAAATCCTGAACATCCATGCCAACGCCAAACTCCTGAACCACCCAAAGATTAAGAGGGAGGAGAAGGCAAAGTAGACTACAGAAAAAAAAATGGCTCAGCACTTTTCTTCCCTTCTTTTGAGATGCATTTAACTCATTGGGGCCAGTTGTACTGTTATGATCTGGTGGCTTAGGAGCAGCATGAGACGAGCTATGGAGAAGGTGTTACCTGTATTGACCGCAGACCTTAAACTTAACACAACAACTAGAAGTAGCCATGGGATGTACCTAACATGGCCTAGACACCTCGACACAGCCGGAGGACTAGATACCCTTAAAGATAGAAACAGGAAAGCTATCTTGCCTCAGAGAAAATCCCCAAAGGATAGACAGCCCCCCACAAATATTGACTGTGAGAGGAGAGGGAAATAACATATGTAGCATGAAACCAGGATTTAGCAAAGGAGGCCACTCTAGCTAAATAGAAAGGACAGGACAGAGTACTGTGCGGTCAGTATCAAAATACTAGAAAATATCCACCACAGATATACAAAAATCTCCACACCTAACTAAAGGTATGGAGGGTAAATCTGTTTCCCAGAGCTTCCAGCTTGACTGAATAAATCCACACTGACAAAGCTGGACAAGAAAAAACATAGAAATGCAGTGAGCTATAAAGTCCACAGCATGTGGACAGCAAAAACAAAGCCAGGACTTATCTTTGATGATTTGGACAGAATAGCAGGAGAATCCAGGCAAAGATGTGAATTCACCAAGAAACAATGGACAACTGCCACTAAGTAAAGGATCCAGCCAAACTAAATAGCCCAGTCAGAATTGTTAATAAGTGGAAGCACCTGATTACTGCTGAAATCCAAAGGAGCAGCAGTGTTATGATCCTAGTGGCTGAGGATCACAAAATGGACTAGCTAAGTTTATGAACATAGACACGAGCTCTAGGGAGGTGTTAACTGAACTGACCGCAAACCTGATCCTAACCAACACACTAAAGGTAGCTGGTGAACGTGCCTAAAATCCTGGACGTCTCGACGCAGCCTGAGAAACTATCTACTCCTGGAGGGAAAGTAAGACCTCACTTGCCTCAAGAGAAATCACCCCAAAGATATAGGAAGCCCCCAACAAATAATAACAGTGAGGTAAGGGGAAAACACAAACGTAGAAATGAAAACAGATTCAGCAAATGAGGCCCGCTAATACTAGATAGCAGAAAACAGATAGTGAACTGTGCGGTCAGTAAAAAACCCTACGCAAAATATCCACGCTGAGAATACAAGAACCCCCACACCAACTAACGGTGTGAGGGGAGAAACTCAGCCCCCTAGAGCTACCAGCAAGCAAGGAAATCACATATTAGCAAGCTGGACAAGAAAACAAAAATAAACCAAGAAACATATGACCACTGATGGTCAAAAAAATGAATCAAGCAAAACTTAGCTTCTCTTGAAGAGACTGATAACGAAGGACTGCAGGAGAGCTCCAAAATAGCACTGAAGACATTGACAGCAGGCAACAACTGAGAGTCCAGGTGAACTAAATAGGAAACCAGCTAACAGATAACGAGACAGCTGATCAGCCTCAGACCTGCAGAATGACACAAAGAACCACCAGAGGGAGCCCAAAGACAGCACTACACAGTACCAGTTGTGACCACAAGAGGGAGCCCAAAAACAGAGTTCACAACACAGCAGTACCACTTATAACCACCGGAGGGAGCCCAAAATCAGAGCTCACAACATTACCACTTATAACCACCGGAGGGAGCCCAAGAGCAGAATTCACAACAGACTAGACTGTGGACTGACTGACCACAGCATTTATACTAGATTGTGGAGTGATTGGCCACATCTACAGTAGACCTTGGACTGACGGATCAAAACTTTTAATCTAGTCTTTGGATGAATGATCACAGCATTTATATTAGTTTGAATACTGACTGACCACAGCATTTGCAATTGTTTAAGGCCTTACTGACCTCATCATTTTCACCAGATTTCGAATGCCTGACCACATTTCCAGTAAAGTTTGCACTGCCTGAATATAATATTTACACTAGTATAAGGACTGACTGACCACAGCATTTATGCTAGGTGTGTAAATTCTGAACACATTTCCAGTAGACCAGAAGACTATGGACTGATTGAACACAACATTTACACTAGAATGTGGACTAATAGACCACTTTTACAGTGGACTGCGGACTGGCGGACCAAAACTTTTACACTAGTTTATGGACTGACTGATCATAGCATTTACGCTAGGTTTGCATTGTCTGACCACATTTCCAGTAAACTATCAAATGACCGACTACAGGATTCACAATAAACTGACCCCAGTCCTTATACCTGAAATAAGTAATTTTGTCCCTAGTGTGTTATATTTTTCTTTGTGTATAGCATGTAGCAGGAACATATTATCACACCTTTGACTTTTTACAGGTGACTGACGCCCAGTGAGATGGTGGAACGTGAAATTTTTCCATGTGGATTTCAAGAAGAGAATTAGAAAAATCTCCTAACAGGTAATTAATATTAATATTAATTACTGATAATTGTAGGTTTAGGCATAAGTTCTAGGCCTGCCGGGCTGTAATAACACCTTCCTGGTACATGAGAATGTATTGTTTGTGTTTTTCACATGTATATCTTCTATACACAACTCCGAGTATAATACAACCATATTTCAGGTACAGATGTAAGGAACATTTCTTCTCCTTATCCTCTGTCTTCTAAAATAAGAAAACATTCTTATGTTTCATAGAATAGGCTTCTTATCAGCGATGTAACATTCAATGCCTCGATTACAAGAGACTGATATCATCATTTACGCTAGGCTGTGGAGCAACTGACCGCAGCATTTCCACTGGACTGTGGACAGACTAACAACATTTACTCTAGACTGTTGACTGACTGACCACAGCATTTCCTCTAGACTTTGGATCGGATAACAACAACATTTACAATAGACTGTAAACCAACTGAACAAAGAATTTACAGTAGACTGTGGACTGATGGACCACAGCATTTAAACTAGATAGTAGACCCACTGACAACATCATTTACACCAGACTGTGGACTGAAATGCCACATTTACATCAGACTGTGGCCTGAGGGACAAAGCGTTTTACACTAGTGCATGGGCTAACTGATCCAAGCATTTACAGGAGTCTAAGGACTGACTGAGCATAGCAGTTATGCTAGGTGTGGAATTCTTGACCACATTTCCAGTAAACCAAAAGACTATGGACTGAATGACCATAACATTTACAATAGACTGTGGACTGACTGACCACAGCATTTATGCTAGGTGTGGAATTTCTGATCACATTTCCTGTGGACTAGAAGACTATGGACTGAATGAACGCAACATTTACACTAGAATGTGGACTGACAGACCACTTTTACATTCGACTGTGGACTGATGGACCAAAAGTTTTACACTAGTCTATGGACTGACTTGCCATAGCATTTAGCTAGGTGTGAAATTTCTGACCACATTTCCAGTAGACCAAAATACTATGTGTGATGCGAGTCACTATAGTAAATGTTAGCACCAGAAGTGGAGAGAAAGACTACAATAACAGAAAGAAAAAATATACACTACTTACTGAATAAGTAAAAGGAGGTCAAACAATCCGAGGTCAGATCCAGGAAATGGTGCAGTACAACAAGGGGAAGTCAGAGACTTAAACCAATTTACTAGCCGAGGTCAGGAATACCAGAAAGACAAGACAGTTTACAGGCAGCAGGCACAAGAGAAGTCAGGTCACAAGCAAAGAGTCTAAGTCCTGGAAGGGAATAAAGTCAGGCTGGGGCAGGCACAGAGCACAGAGGGATCAGTCTTACACAGGCAGCAGCAAATGTACGATTGACACTGGATGGAGGAGCCAGCATGCTTATGTAGAGGACTAAGCAAAAAAACTAAATAGAATAGTCAACTAAGGTCCAAAAACTAAGCAAAATCAAAAGAAACCTTGTATGTTCAGATACTGGATAAAACCAATTTTTATTTGAGTCTCTAAAAACTTAGAACATCAACAATCAACATACAAGCAACCGTGCCAGACTAAACTGCCCCTTGCACTATATAACCTACATTGCCCTACCTTCAGCGGAGGTTGGCACCCTAAACATATAATCGAGATAGGCGCCCCCGCTCAACGTCGACTATCCGTTATTACTCCTATCTGGCAGCTACACAATGTGATGCATTTATGCCAACATACTGACAGAGATAGACAGAGGAAAGTCTTGCCGACTAGTATTTCAGGGCAATAATGGCAGTAGGTCACCCATGTGATAGATGGCAAAACACCATACCCTAAAGTGCAAAAAGTGCAAAAACCAGTGCTAGACATACACCAAGTACCTCGCTCTAACTGCTCCCTGCCAAACTTACTCCTGCCTGGCAGTGGGGGTTGGCACCCTACTGTGAAGCGGATATGGTGCCCCCACTCCGCGTCGGCTGGCCCTAAGAGCTAGCCCTACATGTGCTACTTAACAATGAAAGGATATTTTGTGCACAATGTGGCCCCACCAAATTGTTATGGCCAAGGCACTAAAATTTCAGGCAGGAGATATGGGTACAGTATTGATGTATAACTGTAACCCCATTCTATGATAAACATATATAGCAGTTATGATAGCCAGGTACTTATCATTTCTGATGTATACGAACGCCTCGACGCGTTTCACCAATATGGCTCATCAGGAGGCTGAGATAGATAGATGCTGCATGTTGACTGCCCACGTTCCTCATATATATAGACTATTAGAAATGGGCACCACCCCCATCACATCCTTTCGACGGTAGAGGTGCATGTTAAGCTATAACTCCGTGGGCCCAATGTGTGTGTTCACAGTGTATTACTCGATTAGTTACTCACTCTATAGCCGATGATCATACCGCCATCATGCGATCCTGTGGTAAACTGATAGTGCCACGAGGACCGGCGTCTCTAAAGTGCATTGTTCTGGCGTGTGCGTGCTCCTTCTGCGCATGACCGGAAATGTAGCGGCTTCCATATTATTGAAGACCAGCTACTGTTGAAGAACAGCTACTATGCGCTACGGAAGTTATTAACCTCCATTTTTAGGAGGACTTGACCATGAACTTGAAACACTTCTGCGCAAGTACGGAGACGCCCTGTTATTAATGATCAGATCCTAGGAGCTACTCCACGCCAATGCGGAAGTCTCCCGTTTGCCATTCTGCCTGGGATTTCACCCTGGATCAGGATGCCCAACGGATATATACACATTGCCTAGTGCTAAGCGCTAGATGCTCATGCGCATGTCCATATGTTGTGTAGCACAAGTGGCTATAATAATCCAAGATTGCATAACAACGCTTGTATTATGGCGGCTATGATAATTATGTGGCCTAAGTGAAGCCAATATTTTTTGTATATATGTTTAATTAAAAATTAGCAATCATGAGATTTTACGCGTATACATACACTCTCCATAGAACAGCAATGTGAGGTATGGATTCCAGGCATAAAACATCCCGTTCTATCTCACAGCTATGTCTGTCATACTATAATACAGATTGCATTAATGATAAAACATAATTAAAGTATTTTAGATGATATAGAGTTATTGGATATTCACACATTAATAGTCTAAGGGAACAGTAGGTATTAAATTGATAATAATTAAATACATATATAATAGATATACAGTGATACTCCATTACGATTAATGGATCCCATTAAAAAAGATGGGCACAAACTGCCCGGCACGGCAAGTAAAATTATAATGATCAAATGGTGGCCCCTACAGCATGGACAAATGGCTCAATAATGTCTTTATTAAACTCATATGGACCAAAGAGCAGGAAGATGCACTATAGAAAGCAGTCATAAGACATATTCTCATTCAAGCCTCTTGGGGTAATGCAGTTGAAATGATAGATCCAAGCACACTCTTTTTGAAGCAGCAATCTGTCAAAATTTCCCCCCCAGGGGTTTAAGGTGAACGACTCAATGACACTGAATGAAATTTCATTCACATTGCCCTGATGGACCTCATTCATATGCCTAGCAATTGGAGAGTCACGTTTATGCCTGATATCTCCGATATGCTCGCCCACCCTTCTTCTGAACTCTCTCCGTGTCTTCCCCACATAATTTTTGGGGCATCCACATGTGGCTACATATATTACGCCACTAGTTTTGCAGTTTGAGAAATCTCTAAGATAGTATTCCCTCCCATCATATGCACTAATAATTGATTTACAGGGTCGCATGAATTTACAATTGACGCAGTCACCACATTTGGAAAAACCGCATGTTCTGCGTTCAAGCCACGTGCCCGTCGGGGCCGATCTCTTGAAGTGACTGTGTACCAGCCTATCTCTCAGGGAACGACCCCTCTTGTAGGTTATCTGTGGACGAGGTCCTACAAAGTCAGCTAAGTCAGGGTCGGCTGTAAGGATATCCTAGTATTTATACAGGATTGACATTACCCTGTCATGTTGGCAATCGTAAGTACCAATAATCCTAGTTTTAGTTAGGGCTGCGTTCTCATTGCGGCCTCGAGTCTGACCTTGTAGCAGGGAATCCCTATCCTGCTGAAGAGCATGATTGAATGCTGTTTCAATGATACCTCTCGGATAACCCCTCTCTGAGAACCTTCTCTTCATGTCCACAGCTTGTTTAAGGAGGGCATCCATGTCCGAACAAACGTGGGCGTAATATATGTAGCCACATGTGGATGCCCCAAAAATTATGTGGGGAAGACACGGAGAGAGTTCAGAAGAAGGGTGGGCGAGCATATCGGAGATATCAGGCATAAACGTGACTCTCCAATTGCTAGGCATATGAATGAGGTCCATCAGGGCAATGTGAATGAAATTTCATTCAGTGTCATTGAGTCGTTCACCTTAAACCCCCGGGGGGGAAATTTTGACAGATTGCTGCTTCAAAAAGAGTGTGCTTGGATCTATCATTTCAACTGCATTACCCCAAGAGGCTTGAATGAGAATATGTCTTATGCCTGCTTTCTATAGTGCATCTTCCTGCTCTTTGGTCCATATGAGTTTAATAAAGATATTATTGAGCCATTTGTCCATGCTGTAGGGGCCACCATTTGATCATTATAATTTTACTTGCCGTGCCGGGCAGTTTGTGCCCATCTTTTTTAATGGGATCCATTAATCGTAATGGAGTATCACTGTATATCTATTATATATGTATTTAATTATTATCAATTTAATACCTACTGTTCCCTTAGACTATTAATGTGTGAATATCCAATAACTCTATATCATCTAAAATACTTTAATTATGTTTTATCATTTATGCAATCTGTATCATAGTATGACAGACATAGCTGTGAGATAGAACGGGATGTTTTATGCCTGGAATCCATACCTCACATTGCTGTTCTATGGAGAGTGTATGTATACGCGTAAAATCTCATGATTGCTAATTTTTAATTAAATATATATACAAAAAATATTGGCTTCAATTAGGCCACATAATTATCATAGCCGCCATAATACAAGCGTTGTTATGCAATCTTGGATTATTATAGCCACTTGTGCTACACAACATATGGATATGCGCATGAGCATCTAGCGCTTAGCACTAGGCAATGTGTATATATCCGTTGGGCATCCTGATCCAGGGTGAAATCCTAGGCAGAATGGCAAATGGGAGACTTCCGCATTGGCGTGGAGTAGCTCCTAGGATCTGATCATTAATAACAGGGCGTCTCCGTACTTGCGCAGAAGTGTTTCAAGTTCATGGTCAAGTCCTCCTAAAAATGGAGGTTAATAACTTCCGTAGCGCATAGTAGCTGTTCTTCAACAGTAGCTGGTCTTCAATAATATGGAAGCCGCTACATTTCCGGTCATGCGCAGAAGGAGCACGCACACGCCAGAACAATGCACTTTAGAGACGCCGGTCCTCGTGGCACTATCAGTTTACCACAGGATCGCATGATGGCGGTATGATCATCGGCTATAGAGTGAGTAACTAATCGAGTAATACACTGTGAACACACACATTGGGCCCACGGAGTTATAGCTTAACACGCACCTCTACCGTCGAAAGGATGTGATGGGGGTGGTGCCCATTTCTAATAGTCTATATATATGAGGAACGAGGGCAGTCAACATGCAGCATGTATCTATCTCAGCCTCCTGATGAGCCATATTGGTTAAACGCGTCGAGGCATTCGTATACATCAGAAATGATAAGTACCTGGCTATCATAACTGCTATATATGTTTATCATAGAATGGGGTTACAGTTATACATCAATACTGTACCCATATCTCCTGCCTGAAATTTTAGTGCCTTGGCCATAACAATTTGGTGGGGCCACATTGTGCACAAAATATCCTTTCATTGTTAAGTAGCACATGTAGGGCTAGCTCTTAGGGCCAGCCGACGCGGAGTGGGGGCACCATATCCGCTTCACAGTAGGGTGCCAACCCCCACTGCCAGGCTGGAGTCAGTTTGGCAGGGAGCAGTTAGAGCAAGGTACTTGGTGTATGTCTAGCACTGGTTTTTGCACTTTTTGCACTTCAGGGTATGGTGTTTTGCACCTCTATCACATGGGTGACCTACTGCCATTATTGCCCTGAAATACTAGTCGGCAAGACTTTCCTCTGTCTATCTCTGTCAGTATGTTGGCATAAATGCATCACATTGTGTAGCTGGCAGATAGGAGTAATAGCGGATAGTCGACGTTGAGCGGGGGCGCCTATCTCGATTATATGTTTAGGGTGCCAACCTCCGCTGCAAGGTAGGGCAATTTACCGTATATACTCGAGTATAAGCCGACCCGAGTATAAGCCGACCCCCCTAATTTTGCCACAAAAAACTGGGAAAACTTATTGACTCGAGTATAAGCCTAGGGGGAAAAATGCAGCAGGTACCGGTGAATTTCAAAATTAAAAATAGATGCTCCATACCGTTCATTATGGCCCCATAGATGCTCCACATAAAGCTGTGCCACATATAATGCTCTGCACCGTTCATTATGGCCCCATAGATGCTCCACATAAAGCTGTGCCATATATACAATGCTCTGCACCGTTGCCCCATAGCTGTGCCACATATATAATGCTCTGCACCGTTGCCCCATAGCTGTGCCATATATATAATGCTCTGCACCATTGCCCCATAGCTGTGCCATATAGTGCTCTGCCCCATTGCTGTGCCATATAGTGCTCTGCCCCATAGCTGTGCCATATAGTGCTCTGCCCCATAGCTGTGCCATATAGTGCTCTGCCCCATAGCTGTGCCATATAGTGCTCTGCCCCATAGCTGTGCCATATAGTGCTCTGCCCCATAGCTGTGCCATATAGTGCTCTGCCCCATAGCTGTGCCATATAGTGCTCTGCCCCATAGCTGTGCCATATAGTGCTCTGCCCCATAGCTGTGCCATATAGTGCTCTGCCCCATAGCTGTGCCATATAGTGCTCTGCCCCATAGCTGTGCCATATAGTGCTCTGCCCCATAGCTGTACCATACAGTGCTCTGCCCCATAGCTGTACCATACAGTGCTCTGCACCGTCCATTATTGCCCCATAGCTGCTGCTGCAATAAAAAAAAATAAAACACATACTCACCTGTCTTGCAGCTCCTCGGCGCCATCTTCCCGGCGTCTCCCTGCACTGACTGATCAGGCAGAGGGCGGCGCGCACACTATATGCGTCATCGCGCCCTCTGCCTGAACAGTCAGAGCGGAGAGAGAGACGCCGGGAAGATGGCGCGACGCCCGGCGTGTGGAACCAGGATAGGTGAATATGCGATACTTACCTGCTCCCGGCGTCCCGCTCCTTCCCCCTGCCTGTCTTCGGTGCCGCAGCCTCTTCCTCTATCAGCGGTCACCGGCACCGCTGATTAGAGAAATGAATTATGCGGCTCCGCCCCTATGGGAGGTGGAGCAGCCTATTCATTTCTCTAATGAGCGGTCCCACGTGACCGCTCAGGGGAAGAGGCTGCTGCACCCGGAGACCGTGTAACAGGCAGGGGGAGCGCCAGGATCGCCGGGACTAGGTAAGTATATGACAGTGCTCACCCGCCGACCCCACCACCGATCATGACTCGAGTATAAGCCGAGGGGGCACTTTCAGCCCAAAAATTTGGGCTGAAAATCTCGGCTTATACTCGAGTATATACGGTAGGTTATATAGTGCAAGGGGCAGTTTAGTCTGGCACGGTTGCTTGTATGTTGATTGTTGATGTTCTAAGTTTTTAGAGACTCAAATAAAAATTGGTTTTATCCAGTATCTGAACATACAAGTTTCTTTTGATTTTGTTTTGTTTATGTAGAGGACTACTCTAGGAAAGTGAACACAGATGATTGCAGCACAGACCCAGCACGGATCAGTCTTACACAGGCAGCAGCATGTGTACGATTGACACTGGATGGAGGAGCCAACATGGAAATTGAACATTGATGATTGCAGCACAGAACCAGTACGGATCAGTCTGACACAGGCAGCAGCAAGTGTACGATTGACACTGGATGGAGGAGCTAGCATGCTTAAGTAGAGGTCTAATCAAGGAATGTGAACACAGATGACTGCAGCTCAGACCCAGCACAACCAAAACAGACTGACAGCTTCTACACAAAGTAACTTAGCAGACAGGAACAGAATGGAGAACGTGACACTATGGTCTGAATGAGCATTTCATTTAGACTAGACTGTGGACTGACTGACCACAGCATTTATACTAGATTGTGGAGTGATTGGCCACATCTACAGTAGACCTTGGACAGACGGATCAAAACTTTTAATATAGTCTTTGGATGAATGATCACTGTTTGAATACTGACTGACCACAGCATTTGCAATTGTTTAAGGCCTTACTGACCTCATCATTTTCACCAGATTTCGAATGCCTGATCACATTTCCAGTAAAGTTTGCACTGCCTGAATATAATATTTACACTAGTATAAGGACTGACTGACCACAGCATTTATGCTAGGTGTGTAAATTCTGAACACATTTCCAGTAGACCAGAAGACTATGGACTGATTGAACACAACATTTACACTAGAATGTGGACTAATAGACCACTTTTGCAGTGGACTGCGGACTGGCGGACCAAAACTTTTACACTAGTTTATGGACTGACTGATCATAGCATTTACGCTAGGTTTGCATTGTCTGACCACATTTCCAGTAAACTATCAAATGACTGACTACAGGATTCACAATAAACTGACCCCAGTCCTTATACCTGAAATAAGTAATTTTGTCCCTAGTGTGTTATATCTTTCTTTGTGTATAGCATGTAGCAGGAACATATTATCACACCTTTGACTTTTTACAGGTGACTGACGCCCAGTGAGATGGTGGAACGTGAAATTTTTCCATGTGGATTTCAAGAAGAAAATTAGAAAAATCTCCTAACAGGTAATTAATATTACTATTAATTACTGATAATTGTAGGTTTAGGCATGAGTTCTAGGCCTGCCGGGGTGTAATAACACCTTCCTGGTACATGAGAATATATTGTTTGTGTTTTTCACATGTATATCTTCTATACACAACTCCAAGTATAATACAACCATATTTCAGGTACAGATGTAAGGAACATTTCTTCTCCTTATCCTCTGTCTTCTAAAATAAGAAAACATTCTTATGTTTCATAGAATAGGCTTCTTATCAGCGGTGTAACATTCAATGCCTCGATTACAAGAGACTGATATCATCATTTACGCTAGGCTGTGGAGCAACTGACCGCAGCATTTCCACTGGACTGTGGACAGACTAACAACATTTACTCTAGACTGTTGACTGACTGACCACAGCATTTCCTCTAGACTTTGGATCGGATAACAACAACATTTACAATAGACTGTAAACCAACTGAACAAAGAATTTACAGTAGACTGTGGACTGATGGACCACAGCATTTAAACTAGATAGTAGACCCACTGACAACATCATTTACACCAGACTGTGGACTGAAATGCCACATTTACATCAGACTGTGGCCTGACGGACAAAGCATTTTACACTAGTGCATGGGCTAACTGATCCAAGCATTTACAGGAGTCTAAGGACTGACTGAGCATAGCAGTTATGCTAGGTGTGGAATTTCTGACCACATTTCCTGTGGACTAGAAGACTATGGACTGAATGAACGCAACATTTACACTAGAATGTGGACTGACAGAACACTTTTACATTCGACTGTGGACTGACAATCCGAGGTCAGATCCAGGAAATGGTGCAGTACAACAAGGGGAAGTCAGACTTAAACCAATTTACTAGCCGAGGTCAGGAATACCAGAAAGACAAGACAGTTTACAGGCAGCAGGCACAAGAGAAGTCAGGTCACAAGCAAAGAGTCTAAGTCCTGGAAGGGAATAAAGTCAGGCTGGGGCAGGCACAGAGCACAGAGGGATCAGTCTTACACAGGCAGCAGCAAATGTACGATTGACACTGGATGGAGGAGCCAGCATGCTTATGTAGAGGACTACTCAAGGAAAGTGAGCACAGATGATTGCAGCACAGATCAGTCTTGCACAAGCAGCAGCAAATGTACGATTGACACTGGTTGCAGTACAGACCTAGCACGGATCAGTCTTACACAGGCAGCAGCAAGTGTACGATTGACACTGGATGGAGGAGCCAGCATGCTTAAGTAGAGGACTACTCTAGGAAAGTGAACACAGAAGATTGCAGCACAGACCCAGCATGAATCAGTCTTACACAGGCAGCAGCAAGTGTACGATTGACACTGGATGGAGGAGCCAGCATGCTTAAGTAGAGCACTACTCAAGGAAAGTGAACACAGATGATTGCAGCACAGACCCAGCACTGATCAGTCTTACACAGGCAGCAGAAAGTGTACGATTGACACTGGATGGAGGAGCCAGTGGAGTGGCCCCCAAACGCAGGGCAGCGGGGTACTCGGTACCGGGTCCCTCGGTCTCAGTTCTAGGTGTGTTACGGTGGCCCGACCCAGTCCGTGGCCCTTCTAAGGGGCGCCCAAATAAAGATGTAGGTGAGAGTTTGTCAAGTGTTCATGACGCCACCTGTGGTATTCGGTCAGGGTGACCGACGCTGCTAGGGGTCCACTGGGGTGATGGAATGGCAGCTAGATGTTGTAACTTCCCACAGGTGAAGTATGTCCCCAGGGCTTCCCTTGATGAGTAGATGGTAATGGTGTAGGTCGCAGTAAATGACGAGGACACAGGGTTGCAGTCTCTTTACCTCTTTACTGAAGGCTTCGGCATCTGCAATCCAGAGCACTGCTAACAGGGCTGGCTGAGACCGGCTGGTCCGAAGGCACATCCAGAGTTCCCTTTGCAGGTGGAAATCAGTAGCCTTCCTACTAGCGTCTGTGTGTTGTAGTACCTCCCTGCTGAGCACCGCGGGATAGTCCTCACAACTGTCGTGTATGTTTCTGTTCTTTCTCTCCGTCCCCCAGATGGTTTCGATAGGATGCACCCGTATGACGGGGTAGGCCTTGAGTTATTTTATAGGGACCCTAGAGACTCCCCTCTCCCACAATTGCCTCCGTTGTCTTCGTTATTTGTAAAGGTGAGACAGCCAACCTAGAGTTAACTGCCCTGCCGTAGTTCAAAGTAATGTGTAGAGTCTATTACTTCCTCGGCGTTCCGGCCGCCGGCTACGCGCCTCAGAAGGATGTTGCCGATCTTGGGGCACGACTCCTCCTGGTTCTACCTCCTTTGTGCTGTGATCTCGTTTCTCAATTTTCCACAATATATTTCGCTTCGTGTCCTTTCTTAGGATGCCACCGCAATGAGGTGCAGGCACGGCTCTGTAACGATCTGTCTCGTGCTAGGCCACTGTCAGCATCCCACCCCTGACAGGGACCTCCCTGAGTCTTCCCAAGCAACCCTCTCTCTCACTAGATTTTACCTGGGCAAAACCCAGTCAGCTTCTCTCTAACTTCCTATCCGACTCCCAGTTTTACCAGAGTGTGAGGAGTGGCCTAATACATAGAACCTTTTGCTCCCTCTGGTGGCCGGAGTGTGAAGTGTAATGTGTGACTGTGATACCTGGTCAGGTGAACTCCTTTAGTGCCATCAGACGTACCATCACTCCCCCTTGTGGCAGAGCGACAATACTGCAACGACCAGGACTCTGGGGCGCTGCACTCCCCCC
Source organism: Ranitomeya variabilis (assembly GCF_051348905.1). Taxonomy (NCBI): domain Eukaryota; kingdom Metazoa; phylum Chordata; class Amphibia; order Anura; family Dendrobatidae; genus Ranitomeya; species Ranitomeya variabilis. Next base: position 459,073,683 of record NC_135237.1, on the reverse strand, counting down.
CGTTAAATCCAGTACTCCCGGACTGGGAAAGAAGAACAACAATACATGTTAGCAAAAGACATACAACATTTTTAGAATGCTGTAAACAAGTAAATGTAACAGTGCTTCCTTTTATGGGAGACGAGGACACTTGAACATTACAAACAGAAACATATTTACATTGTGTTGAAGATTTTAAATAACACTTATTAAATAACTAGTGTAGCGTGGCTAAAGGTTGGATAGTAGATGGGAGGTATGTATCACAGAGAAGGCTTGTCGCTGTGATGTAGCCCGAAGTGTTTTCTTTAATCACATAAAGCAATAAGGAATTGTTTGGTATATTTGGGTCCAAGTTACGGGTAGCTATGAGAGATGGGAGGGTCTGGCTACCCATATACCTCACCCCTGGGTAAGGGGCATAACCATGCCTATCTATGTGTGTTTCAGGACCTGTGGTGATGTCACACTCACCTGACTGGCCATGTGACAGGTACCTGGGTGTGGTTTCAGGCTACATAATGGAGGTGTGTTTGGCACATGGCTGTGAGTGTTTTGGGAGTCTGTGAGTGTGCACAGAGTTCCCTGTGTCCAGGCGGGACACTACAGACAGGAGTCTGTGTGTGTGGAGGAGAAAGCCTCCACAGTGTGTTAAGGCTCCAGGACTGGGCCTGCGTGCTGGACATTGCACAGCTTGTGTGCCGTCAGGCCTGAGAAGAGCAGAGCTCTTCTATGGACTTTTATGCTATGTCGGCCTGATATACAGACTGTTTTCCTTTTTGTTGCTGCCTTGCTGGTTTATGGAGCAAATAAACCCACTTGGACATTAAAGAGAATGTGCCTCCTGTTTCCTCCAACGCACCTGAGCGAGTGAATACCTACAATTGGTGGAGAATGCGGGCATCGGTCCAAGGAACACAGGTTGCAGCGCTGGCTGGACTGAGCCAGAGGAGTGGACGGTCTTGACAACCGTGAGTAATACAGTACTGACCGGGGTCAGTGAGAAACTGCTGTTTTGGGATACCTCTGAGGAGAAGAGGGATCCGGGAACCTGTGTGGCCGGCACCCACAGGTAACAGACAGGTGTCCGTGTGTACTGACTGGGATCAGAGTGGAAGAAAACAGAGACAGTGCGTCTGGGCATCTCTGAGGCTGAGGGGTGTCCAGAAACTCGTGAAGTTGCCAACGGGTGACGGTCTGAAAACCGTGTATTGTACTGACCGGGGTCAGTGGAAAACTATGTTTGGGCTGTGTGTAAAGCCGGGTGCGTAACAGACCGGAGTCTGTGGTGTTCTGACCGGGGTCAGTGAGAGACTGTGTTTTTTTTTTCTATAAGCACGTGTGAAAGTGCTTGCTGTGGCTCGGCGGGGCCACGAAGACTGAAGGCCTCTGCCGGTAACTCCGCGGGTCCACGAAGGTGACAAGCGGCTTGCTGTGGATCGGCGGGTCCACTAAGGTGACAAGCGGCTTGCTGTGGATCGGCGGGTCCACAAAGTCTGCGGTTGAGCTGTGCAGCGCGGTTGCAGCAAAGAGAGAAAAGAAAAAAAAAAAGACATTGCTGGGTTAGAGTGTGCGGACTCTTAAAGGGCCTGAGAGTGCTGTGGGAAGTCCACAGGGTGTACCCCAGAGTGGGGTGGTGTCCCTAAAAGGGGGTGGAGTCCCAAAGAACGGAGCAGTGCCCAAATAATTATGGTTGGCCAAAAAGGGGCTGCGTCTCAAAAGGGGGTAGTTGCCCAAAAGGGGGTGGAGTCCCTAAAAGGGGTGGTCGCCCTAAAGGAGAACATGGTCCACAAGGGGGCAATAACCCAAAAGGGGGTGGAGTCCAAAAAGGGGGCGGCAACCCAAATAGGGATGGTGGCCCAAAAAGGGGTGGCGGTGAATGCGCTGATGGACTGTTGCCGGGTTCAGTGTTCAAACAGCGCATGTTCAGAATGTTGTACTGACTTTTCATCTGTCAAGATGACACAGAGCTGTTCTGTAGAAATCAATGGAGTGTGCGTGACTGGATCTCTGGACTCAGGGTGCCTGGTGACGCTGGTGAGCGCCACACTCCCTGTCTATTTGATTCCCGGAAGGAAGATGGAAGTCCACTGCGTTCATGGGGTCGCTAGGGATTATCCGGTGTCCAGGGTAATCATTGAGACGCCCACTATTATTGCCAGCCATGATGTACCTGTAGTCTCAGATTTGCCATTCCCTGTTGTAATAGGCCAGGACTTTGAAAGGTTTTGGGACTTGTGGGAGGAAAGGGGAGTGTCTGATTGCTCAGAACGGACTCAGAATGACCCTAAGGGAGCCCCACCACAACAGGCGGCTGTAGTGATTCCGAGTGGTGTGATGTGTGAAAAGGAGATAGCGACACCTAAGGTCGATAATCCAGAGTTCTGGGTGACTGGAAGAAAGTGTGGATTTGACACTTGTGTAAATGGGGAATTGCTGTTCCAGGATGACAGAGTGAGAGGGGGTGACTCCTATCCAGACTGTGACTTGAGCGCAAAAGGAAAAGAGTGCAGTAAGGAGGAGCCGAGTAAAAATCACAGATCTTCATCTCGTCGCGGGGGCCGCAGAAAGGCGGGACAGGTTACACCCTCTGAGAAGAGAGATGATGAGGAAGAGACAGGGTCAGGTACAGATCAGGTTACTGTCCTTGATAAGGAGGTCACTTTACCTCTGACAAATCCCAGCACAGAGGTAGGGCTGGAATTAAAACAGACCTGTGGTAGTCCCATATCTGCAATGCCCGGAAAGGGTGAAGTGGCTCAGTATGAAGGCTCAAGAGTACCTGATGCTGAAGAGATGGAGAACTCTGAAGTTACCAAGAGCCCAGAAGAGACCATAGAGGTGGATGCAGAAACAGGTGGAACTCTGAAGAGGCAGAGTGTGGGTGGGCAAGAGCCCCCATCTGAAAGTTTAATTAAGGAACTGGTGGTGCAACATGTGCTAGCCAAAAGAGAGCAGGACCATAACATATAGCTGCTTAAAGAAACTGTTGAACAAGACAGGGTCCTGAGGCAAGCAATTGAGCACAAAGTGGGTGACCTAGAGAAGGAGGTTTTTGAACTCAGATGTCACCTGTCGGTGTGTCAGGCCGTGAATAGGGCCATATTGAAAGATATGGACGTGCTCAGAATGGCTCAAGAAAAGCATCAGCAGGAGCTTCTCCAGAGAGAGGAGGAACATCGCTGCCTGGCAGAGGAGTTGCCAATCCCCATCTTGGCGAAGGCTAAAGCAGAAGACAAGACAGAGGAAGAGTTTGTGCTAAAAGAGGAACAAGACAGTCATCCGGTCGTGACAGACGTCTTGGTGGAAAGGTCAGAGGCAAAAAGGGAGCCGTCTGTCTATGAAGAGAGTGAGACCCCGCTCTTCAAGACCATGATTGATGTACCCGAAGAGGTGCAAGAAGCCTGTACCAGTGAAGGTCGGCATGAGGCCTTCAGAAAAGCAGTGGAAGCATGTAGTGTGCACTGGGCACCAGAGACTAAACAGTTGGTGATACTGTCGACTATGGAAGTCACAGTGAAGCGGGTGGCTATCCTGAGGGATATGCACCTACACTGCCTCCGTACAAAACAGAGGATCATTTTGAAGAATGATGAAGCCGTTCGACGTTTGGAGCGTGAAAGGAAAGCTCTTAGTCGGCTTGGCTTAGTAGAAGACACAGTCCAATGTTGTGAAATTTGATTTTGGGCTCCCCCGGTGGCCACTGGTGGAATTGAACTGGTGTGCATCATCCTCTCTGTTCACCTGTTTCCATCAGGATGTGGGAGTCGCTATTTAGCCTTGCTCCTCTGTCACTTCCATGCCGGTCAACATTGTAATCAGAAGCCTTTCTGTGCATGTTCCTGCTGCTAGACAACTCCCAGCTAAGTTGGACTTTAGTCCTTGTTTGTTTTTGCATTTTGTTCCAGTTCACAGCTGTAGTTTCGTTTCTGTGTCTGGAAAGCTCTTGTGATCTGAAATTGCCACTCTGATGTTATGAGTTAATACTAGAGTCTTAAAGTAATTTCAGGATGGTGTTTTGATAGGGTTTTCAGCTGACCATGAAAGTGCCCTTTCTGTCTTCCTGCTATCTAGTAAGCGGACCTCAATTTTGCTAAACCTATTTTCATACTACGTTTGTCATTTCATCTAAAATCACCGCCAATATTTGTGGGGGCCTCTGTCTGCCTTTCGGGGAAATTTCTCTAGAGGTGAGCCAGGACTATATTTTCCTCTGTCAGGATTAGTTAGTCCTCCGGCCGGCGCTGGGCGTCTAGGGATAAAACGCAGGCCACGCTACCCGGCTACTGTTAGTTGTGCGGCAGGTTTAGTTCATGGTCAGTTTAGTTTCCATCCTTCCAAGAGCTAGTTCTTATGTTTGCTGGGCTATGTTCTCTTGCCATTGAGAACCATAACAGTTTGACCGGCCAAAAAGGGTTAAATTAATTGACAGAGAAAGGAGAGAAAAGAGAAGTCTGCTGAAGATTTTTTTTTTTTTTTTTTTTTTCAGTTCTGAGTGTGCTTGTAATTGAATCTCTTGCAAGTCTGCCTATATTGCAGCCTTTCTCTCTCTCTCTCCTTCTAATCCTGGAATGGCTCTGTGTTCACCTGTTTAAAATGGATATTCAGAGTTTAGCTGCAGGTTTGAATAATCTCACCACGAAAGTTCAAAATTTACAAGATTTTGTTGTTCATGTTCCTATATCTGAACCTAGAATTCCTTTGCCTGAATTTTTCTCGGGGAATAGATCTTGCTTTCAAAATTTCAAAAATAATTGCAAGTTGTTTTTGTCCCTGAAATCTCGCTCTGCTGGAGATCCTGCTCAGCAGGTCAGGATTGTGATTTCCTTGCTCCGGGGCGACCCTCAGGATTGGGCTTTTGCATTGGCTCCAGGGGATCCTGCGTTGCTCAATGTGGATGCGTTTTTTCTGGCCTTGGGGTTGCTTTATGAGGAACCTCAGTTAGAACTTCAGGCGGAAAAGGCCTTGATGTCCCTATCTCAGGGGCAAGACGAAGCTGAAATATACTGCCAGAAATTCCGTAAATGGGCTGTGCTTACTCAGTGGAATGAGTGCGCCCTGGCGGCGAATTTCAGAGAGGGTCTCTCTGATGCCATTAAGGATGTTATGGTGGGGTTCCCTGTGCCTGCGGGTCTGAATGAGTCCATGACAATGGCTATCCAGATCGATAGGCGTCTGCGGGAGCGCAAACCTGTGCACCATTTGGCGGTGTCTACTGAGAAGACGCCAGAGAATATGCAATGTGATAGAATTCTGTCCAGAAGTGAACGGCAGAATTTTAGACGAAAAAATGGGTTGTGCTTCTATTGCGGTGATTCAACTCATGTTATATCAGCATGCTCTAAGCGTACTAAGAAGCTTGATAAGTCTGTTTCAATTGGCACTTTACAGTCTAAGTTTATTCTATCTGTGACCCTGATTTGTTCTTTATCATCTATTACCGCGGATGCCTATGTCGACTCTGGCGCCGCTTTGAGTCTTATGGATTGGTCCTTTGCCAAACGCTGTGGGTATGATTTGGAGCCTCTTGAAACTCCTATACCCCTGAAGGGGATTGACTCCACCCCATTGGCTAGCAATAAACCACAATACTGGACACAAGTAACTATGCGGATTAATCCGGATCACCAGGAGATTATTCGCTTTCTTGTGCTGTATAACCTACATGATGTGTTGGTGCTTGGATTGCCATGGCTGCAATCTCATAACCCAGTCCTTGACTGGAAAGCTATGTCTGTGTTAAGCTGGGGATGTAAGGGGACGCATGGGGACGTACCTGTGGTTTCCATTTCATCATCTATTCCCTCTGAGATTCCTGAATTCTTGACTGAATATCGTGACGTTTTTGAAGAACCTAAGCTTGGTTCATTACCTCCGCACCGGGAGTGCGATTGTGCCATAGATTTGATTCCGGGTAGTAAATACCCTAAGGGTCGTTTATTTAATCTGTCTGTGCCTGAACATGCTGCTATGCGAGAATATATAAAGGAGTCCTTGGAAAAGGGACATATTCGTCCTTCGTCATCTCCCTTAGGAGCCGTTTTTTTCTTTGTGGCTAAGAAAGATGGCTCTTTGAGGCCGTGCATTGATTATCGGCTTTTGAATAAAATCACGGTTAAATATCAATATCCGTTGCCACTGCTGACTGATTTGTTTGCTCGCATAAAGGGGGCCAAGTGGTTCTCTAAGATAGATCTCCGTGGGGCGTATAATTTGGTGCGAATTAAGCAGGGGGATGAGTGGAAAACCGCATTTAATACGCCCGAGGGCCACTTTGAGTATTTGGTGATGCCTTTTGGTCTTTCAAATGCCCCTTCAGTCTTTCAGTCCTTTATGCATGACATTTTCCGTGATTATTTGGATAAATTTATGATTGTGTATCTGGATGATATTTTGATTTTTTCGGATGACTGGGACTCTCATGTCCAGCAGGTCAGGAGGGTTTTTCAGGTTTTGCGGTCTAATTCCTTGTGTGTGAAGGGTTCTAAGTGCGTTTTTGGGGTTCAAAAGATTTCCTTTTTGGGATATATTTTTTCCCCCTCTTCCATCGAGATGGATCCTGTCAAGGTTCAGGCTATTTGTGATTGGACGCAACCCTCTTCTCTTAAGAGTCTTCAGAAATTTTTGGGCTTTGCTAACTTTTATCGTCGATTTATTGCTGGTTTTTCTGATGTTGTTAAACCATTGACTGATTTGACTAAGAAGGGTGCTGATGTTGCTGATTGGTCCCCTGCTGCTGTGGAGGCCTTTCGGGAGCTTAAGCGCCGCTTTTCTTCCGCCCCTGTGTTGCGTCAGCCTGATGTTGCTCTTCCTTTTCAGGTTGAGGTCGACGCTTCTGAAATCGGAGCTGGGGCGGTTTTGTCGCAGAGAAGTTCCGATTGCTCCGTGATGAGACCTTGTGCTTTTTTCTCGCGTAAATTTTCGCCCGCCGAGCGGAATTATGATGGTGGGAATCGGGAGCTTTTGGCCATGAAGTGGGCTTTTGAGGAGTGGCGTCATTGGCTTGAGGGGGCTAGACATCAGGTGGTGGTATTGACTGACCACAAAAATCTAATTTATCTTGAGTCCGCCAGACGCCTGAATCCTAGACAGGCGCGCTGGTCGTTGTTTTTCTCTCGGTTTAATTTTGTGGTGTCCTACCTGCCGGGTTCTAAGAATGTTAAGGCGGATGCCCTTTCTAGGAGTTTTGAGCCTGACTCCCCTGGTAATTCTGAACCTACAGGTATCCTTAAGGATGGAGTGATATTGTCTGCCGTTTCTCCAGACCTGCGGCGGGCCTTGCAGGAGTTTCAGGCGGATAGACCTGATCGTTGCCCACCTGGTAGACTGTTTGTTCCTGATGATTGGACCAGTAAAGTCATTTCTGAGGTTCATTCTTCTGCGTTGGCAGGTCATCCTGGAATCTTTGGTACCAGGGATTTGGTGGCAAGGTCCTTCTGGTGGCCTTCCCTGTCTCGAGATGTGCGAGGCTTCGTGCAGTCTTGTGACGTTTGTGCTCGGGCCAAGCCTTGTTGTTCTCGGGCTAGTGGATTGTTGTTGCCCTTGCCTATCCCGAAGAGGCCCTGGACGCACATCTCGATGGATTTTATTTCGGATCTTCCTGTTTCTCAGAAGATGTCTGTCATCTGGGTGGTGTGTGATCGTTTCTCTAAGATGGTCCATTTGGTTCCCCTGCCTAAGTTGCCTTCTTCTTCCGAGTTGGTTCCTCTGTTTTTTCAAAATGTGGTCCGTTTGCATGGTATTCCGGAGAATATCGTTTCTGACAGAGGTACCCAATTCGTGTCTAGATTTTGGCGAGCATTCTGTGCTAGGATGGGCATAGATTTGTCTTTCTCGTCTGCTTTCCATCCTCAGACTAATGGCCAGACCGAGCGGACTAATCAGACCTTGGAGACATATTTGAGGTGTTTTGTGTCTGCAGATCAGGATGATTGGGTTGCTTTTTTGCCTTTAGCGGAGTTTGCCCTCAATAATCGGGCCAGCTCTGCCACCTTGGTGTCTCCCTTTTTCTGTAATTCGGGGTTTCATCCTCGATTTTCTTCTGGTCAGGTGGAATCTTCGGATTGTCCTGGAGTGGATGCTGTGGTGGAGAGGTTGCATCAGATTTGGGGCCAGGTAGTGGACAATTTGAAGTTGTCCCAGGAGAAGACTCAGCTTTTTGCCAACCGCCGGCGTCGGGTTGGTCCTCGGCTTTGTGTTGGGGACTTGGTGTGGTTGTCTTCTCGTTTTGTCCCTATGAGGGTTTCTTCTCCCAAGTTTAAGCCTCGGTTCATCGGCCCGTACAGGATATTGGAGATTCTTAACCCTGTGTCCTTCCGTTTGGACCTCCCTGCATCTTTTTCTATTCATAATGTTTTTCATCGGTCATTATTGCGCAGGTATGAGGTACCGGTTGTGCCTTCCGTTGAGCCTCCTGCTCCGGTGTTGGTTGAGGGCGAGTTGGAGTACGTTGTGGAAAAAATCTTGGACTCCCGTGTTTCCAGACGGAAACTCCAGTATCTGGTCAAATGGAAGGGATACGGTCAGGAGGATAATTCTTGGGTGACTGCCTCTGATGTTCATGCCTCCGATTTGGTCCGTGCCTTTCATAGGGCTCATCCTGATCGCCCTGGTGGTTCTGGTGAGGGTTCGGTGCCCCCTCCTTGAGGGGGGGGTACTGTTGTGAAATTTGATTTTGGGCTCCCCCGGTGGCCACTGGTGGAATTGAACTGGTGTGCATCATCCTCTCTGTTCACCTGTTTCCATCAGGATGTGGGAGTCGCTATTTAGCCTTGCTCCTCTGTCACTTCCATGCCGGTCAACATTGTAATCAGAAGCCTTTCTGTGCATGTTCCTGCTGCTAGACAACTCCCAGCTAAGTTGGACTTTAGTCCTTGTTTGTTTTTGCATTTTGTTCCAGTTCACAGCTGTAGTTTCGTTTCTGTGTCTGGAAAGCGCTTGTGATCTGAAATTGCCACTCTGATGTTATGAGTTAATACTAGAGTCTTAAAGTAATTTCAGGATGGTGTTTTGATAGGGTTTTCAGCTGACCATGAAAGTGCCCTTTCTGTCTTCCTGCTATCTAGTAAGCGGACCTCAATTTTGCTAAACCTATTTTCATACTACGTTTGTCATTTCATCTAAAATCACCGCCAATATTTGTGGGGGCCTCTGTCTGCCTTTCGGGGAAATTTCTCTAGAGGTGAGCCAGGACTATATTTTCCTCTGCCAGGATTAGTTAGTCCTCCGGCCGGCGCTGGGCGTCTAGGGATAAAACGCAGGCCACGCTACCCGGCTACTGTTAGTTGTGCGGCAGGTTTAGTTCATGGTCAGTTTAGTTTCCATCCTTCCAAGAGCTAGTTCTTATGTTTGCTGGGCTATGTTCTCTTGCCATTGAGAACCATAACAGTCCAAGTACCCAAAGGTCTGGTGGCGAAAGTCATTGGGAAACTTGGGAGAGTGATGCAGGAGATGGTGGATAAATCCGGTCTGAAGAGACTGAGGATACCGGCTGATGAAGAGGTCCAGGTCATGGGTGAAGATGGGATGGTTCCCTTCCTGGTTGTCGGATCCAGAGAGAGTCTTAGGAATATCTGCATGCTCCTGGAATATCGCATGGCATACCTAAGGGAGGTAGAACAGCTGAGACTTGAGAGACTGCAAGTTAATAAACAGCTGCCAGAGAGGCGAAGAGGTGCTTTAAAACCTGGAAGTCCTCAAGCTGAAGTTAACAGAGAATATAGACGTAAAGAGAAGAGCTGTTCTCCGAAGAAAGACAATAGGAGAGATCAACAACCGAGAGAGAACCGAAGGTGGTCAGTTGGAAGAGCTAGAAATAGTGACTCCTCAGTTAGCTCAGGGCTCAGTGACTTAAGCGGGAGATCCTGTAGCAGACGAGATGACAAGGGGTCATCGTTATCAAAGGATGTGACGGAAAGGGATGACAAATGCCGACAAAAGGGTTCAATAACAGTCCCTGACTTAGACAGATGGTGTATATAGAAAAACTGACTGAACAGCCATCTAGTCTGAACTGGTGCATAACCAAAAAGTCTTACATAGCAAATAGATAATGGCTGCACTCAAGTTTATTGTGCTAAAGCAAGGAAATGTGCAATACATGAAATGTGAACAGCATAATGGCTTGTGAAATTTATGAAAAAACACATGAGATTTTTAGCACAAAATTTGGCCAAATATTGTGAGCCCATTCACCAAACGTCAAGGTAATCTCAGATCGAATGGGTAACTAACCTGTCTGCCTAGTGTGAACACTTACCTATGGCTAATAAAATGGTAAAGCCTGTATTTATAGAGGAGGTTAGAACCAACTGTGTTTGGATGTAGTTAAAATCACAGCATGGTGAAGGGCGGGGCGTTCAAGTCAGAAAAAGCAATACATAGTAAATATAGAAAAACTGACTGAACAGCCATCTAGTCTGAACTGGTGCATAACCAAAAAGTCTTACATAGCAAATAGATAATGGCTGCACTCAAGTTTATTGTGCTAAAGCAAGGAAATGTGCAATACATGAAATGTGAACAGCATAATGGCTTGTGAAATTTATGAAAAAACACATGAGATTTTTAGCACAAAATTTGGCCAAATATTGTGAGCCCATTCACCAAACGTCAAGGTAATCTCAGATCGAATGGGTAACTAACCTGTCTGCCTAGTGTGAACACTTACCTATGGCTAATAAAATGGTAAAGCCTGTATTTATAGAGGAGGTTAGAACCAACTGTGTTTGGATGTAGTTAAAATCACAGCATGGTGAAGGGCGGGGCGTTCAAGTCAGAAAAAGCAATACATAGTAAATATAGAAAAACTGACTGAACAGCCATCTAGTCTGAACTGGTGCATAACCAAAAAGTCTTACATAGCAAATAGATAATGGCTGCACTCAAGTTTATTGTGCTAAAGCAAGGAAATGTGCAATACATGAAATGTGAACAGCATAATGGCTTGTGAAATTTATGAAAAAACACATGAGATTTTTAGCACAAAATTTGGCCAAATATTGTGAGCCCATTCACCAAACGTCAAGGTAATCTCAGATCGAATGGGTAACTAACCTGTCTGCCTAGTGTGAACACTTACCTATGGCTAATAAAATGGTAAAGCCTGTATTTATAGAGGAGGTTAGAACCAACTGTGTTTGGATGTAGTTAAAATCACAGCATGGTGAAGGGCGGGGCGTTCAAGTCAGAAAAAGCAATACATAGTAAATATAGAAAAACTGACTGAACAGCCATCTAGTCTGAACTGGTGCATAACCAAAAAGTCTTACATAGCAAATAGATAATGGCTGTAAGTGTTCACACTAGGCAGACAGGTTAGTTACCCATTCGATCTGAGATTACCTTGACGTTTGGTGAATGGGCTCACAATATTTGGCCAAATTTTGTGCTAAAAATCTCATGTGTTTTTTCATAAATTTCACAAGCCATTATGCTGTTCACATTTCATGTATTGCACATTTCCTTGCTTTAGCACAATAAACTTGAGTGCAGCCATTATCTATTTGCTATGTTAGACAGATGGTGTGGCTGTCAGGGACGACTGAGAGGGGTCTCTAGTCGGTTTAGGACAAGTGCCAAGCCCCACAGCTTTAGGCAGAGGGGGAGGTATGTAGCGTGGCTAAAGTTTGGATAGTCGATGGGAGGTATGGATCACAGAGAAGGCTTGTCGCTGTGATGTAGCCCGGAGTGTTTTCTGTAATCACATAAAGCAATAAGGAATTGTTTGGTCAATTTGGGTCCGGGTTACGGGTAGCTATGAGAGATGGGAGGGTCTGGCTACCCTTATACCTCACCCCTGGGTAAGGGGCATAACCATGCCTATCTATGTGTTTCAGGACCTGTGGTGATGTCACACTCACCTGACTGGCCATGTGACAGGTACCTGGGTGTGGTTTCAGGCTACATAATGGAGGTGTGTTTGGCACATGGCTGTGAGTGTTTGGGGAGTCTGTGAGTGTGGACAGAGTTCCCTGTGTCCAGGCGGGACACTACAGACAGGAGTCTGTGTGTGGAGGAGAAAGCCTCCACAGTGTGTTAAGGCTCCAGAACTGGGCCTGCGTGCTGGACATTACACAGCTTGTGTGCCGTCAGGCCTGAGAAGAGCAGAGCTCTTCTATGGACTTTTATGCTATGTCGGCCTGATTATGCAGACTGTTTTCCTTTTTGTTGCTGCCTTGCTGGTTTATGGAGCAAATAAACCCACTTGGACATTAAAGAGAATGTGCCTCCTGTTTCCTCCAACGCACCTGAGCGAGTGAATCCCTACACTAGCTATAAATAACTATCATTACCCAGCCGGGCATACTATCTACTATCTACTAAGTGCAAACTTTTCCTGAACAATAATTTAACTTTTTCTTTAAAGGCGTAAGGGCAGGTACCCACTAAAGGTATATTATAAGACTAAAAGTGCAAATCAACGTTTTTCTTTAGTTCTCTTCCTCATATGCAGGACTCTCTTGTCTACCCCCACGGGCCTACTGCATCTTTCCTTGGCTTTCTATCATCAGTTCTAGTAATCACTTTAACTTCAGTTTTATTCAAACAACATTATCAACATTTCTATTCCTTATCACTATCTTTCTAGCAACATACTACTACTATGTAAAACATTATTACTGTCTAACTATTTAAGGCACATTATGATTTAAGCTAAGTGCAACAACTAGACATTCCCTTTAAGAGGGAAACTAAGTCTCTTCTGAGGTAGTGCAAAGTCTCACGTTGCAAGTCTGTTTGATGCAAGAACTTCTGCGCTGTAATCAGGAACAGTCTCTTCAAAAAGCTCTTCTTTTTGTAAAACCAGTAGGGGGCACCCTTAAAAAGGTGCAAACTATATACAGCAACAGTTTGTGAATCATTAACCGTTCATGATTCGGCAGTCTTTTAGAACAATGATGAACTTGTGTAAAAACATAAAACAATAGGGATCCCGGGTCAACAAAGGGATCCCTTTAAGAACTAACCCTGGTCGGGTTCAAAGCAGCAGGAAAACACACAGTTAACTATTTACATACTCGTGGTTCCGAGGTTTATTCTTGTCTGGCGGCCGTAGCTCTGCAGGTAGCAATGGGCGAGGCCATCCGCCCGGATACCTGCGGCCACCAGGTGTCGTACTAGGAACTCCCTCACTTTAGACGGGGGTCTGGGTACCCACAGTTCTTTGTCCTGAGATGGCTGGGGCACTAGCCATCCTGGAGGTCAACTCTTTTGCCACAACAGTGGTAGTAGTGGTGACGGTACAGGTCGTGGTTTTAATGATGGTGCACATCGGGGTAACCACGGTAGTCTTTGTAGTGATGGTAGCCTGACCACGAGGGGGCACCCCTGCCACGGGAGACAATTTTACTGGCACTTTGGTTGGAGGTGCTACAAGGTCTTGCTTTTTGTGTACGTTCAGGGCAAACCAGCCCTTTTCCCCGAAGTGCCTAGTATAGGTGACCACATCTCCCAGGTAAAGGTCTCGATCTGGGTGACCTTCTCTGAGGTGGGACTCCACATCTCTCTGATTTACAAAGACCTCTGCATACAGGCCTGGCTCCTTAATGAAGCCCCAACCCCCACAGAGTCTGAAGGCTATGACGGTGCCTTGCCTACGCGGAGCCTGGTGGGTGGTGCGGTCCTTTCGGGCTTGGGCCTTGACCGCTAGGTCCCGCTGGTGATGGGCCTCATGCTGAGCCTGGTATCTCTCATCCGCCTCCTTCCACTGTTGGTCAAGCTGGGTCTGGTACTCTTCCCAGCTAAGGGTCTCCACCATCTCCCCTTCATGAGACTTCACCCCAGGGAACCCCATGAAGTCCGACCCTGGGTTCACCCAGCGGCATAAGTCCGCTCTGCATAGACCTCACCTGGCAAGGTGGTTGGTGAAATCGGGGCCTTTAAGAACGACTCCATACCCGTGGCCTGGTCCCAGGTTGCAAGGCGCTGGAATCTGTGGGTCCCTGGGGAAGGTGGCGCTGTGACGGGGCCTATCAGCAGGTCCTCTGCTGGCAGGGCAGGGTCGGCATGCTTACCGGCCGGCGCGGTGTCCTCCTCAGCGACTGGCTCTGCTGGCGGCAGCATCGGTGGGAATATCGGTAGCAGCTCTGGTAGCAGTGCAGGGACCGATGTCGGGGGATCCTCCGCCGGCGCCACCTGGTACAGGTCCTTGGCCCTCACCCGTAGTTGCAGGAGCTGATTGATCAAGTCCTCCATCTCAATCTGCAGGAGGTCGGTGCCGACCGTGGAGATTTGGCTGCTGTGCTCTTCCGGGTAGCTGGGGGAGTTCTCTGCTTCAACCCCGCATTCTGGTTCTGAGCGGCTGGCCATGGCATCCTCCACGTGGCTCGCTTCCTGGTCCTTTTCCCGCTCTCTCCTTCGTGGGCGGTTTCGCTTTCTTTGCCTCCGCCCTTCATTGAGAATCAGGAGGCGGATCTCAGCTGCTGACGGACACGTCCTCAAGATACAGAAATACTTAGACTGGGCGGCCATTGTTCTTCGCACTCTTCAGTTTGTCCACGCCCACAAATCCACGCCCTTCTTCTTCTCCTGCGCTCCTCGTGGCGCTGTAATGGCGGCGGTTTTGACGGGAATTTTTGTCGGCAAATAGTAATACACAGTCTTTGCAATAAATCACGATTCGAGCACAATTCAGTCACAGTTCCAAGGCACACATGACCTGATTCTCAGGCTTAAGTAGATCCTGTTCATGACGCCAAGTTTTGGAGCGGCCCCCAAACGCAGGGCAGCAGGGTACTCTGTACCAGGTCCCTCAGTCTCAGTTCTAGGGGTGTCACGGTGGCCCGACCCGGTCCGTGGCCCTGCTAAGGGGCGCCCAAATAAAGATGTAGGTGAGAGTTTGTCAAGTGTTCGTGACACCACCTGTGGTATTCGGTCAGAGTGACTGACGCTGCTAGGGGTCCACTGGGGTGATGGAATGGCAGCTAGATGTTGTAACTTCCCACAGGTGAAGTATGTCCCCAGGGCTTCCCTTGATGAGTACATGGTAATGGTGTAGGTCGCAGTAAATGACGAGGACACAAGGTTGCAGTCTCTTTACCTCTTTACTGAAGGCTTCGGCATCCGCAATCCAGAGCACTGCTAACAGGGCTGGCTGAGACCTGCCGGTCCGAAGGCACATCCAGAGTTCCCTTTGCAGGTGGAAATCAATAGCCTTCCTACTAGCGTCTGTGTGTTGTAGTACCTCCCTGCTGAGCACCACGGGATAGTCCTCACAACTGTCGTGTATGTTTCTGTTCTTTCTCTCCGTCCCCCAGATGGTTTGGATAGGACGCACCCGTATGATAGGGTAGGCCTGGAGTTATTTTATAGGGACTCTAGAGACGCCCCTCTCCCACAATTGCCTCCGTTGTCTTCATTAGGTGTAAAGGTGAGACAGCCAACCTAGAGTTAACTGCCCTGCCGTAGTTCAAAGTAATGCGTAGAGTCTATTACTTCCTCGGCGTTCCGGATGCCGGCTACGCGCCTCAGAATGATGTTGCCGATCTTGGGGCACGACTCCTCCTGGTTCTATCTCCTTTGTGCTGTGATCTCGTTTCTCACTTCTCCACAATATACTTTGCTTCGTGTCCTTTCTTAGGATGCCGCCGCAATGAGGTGCAGGCACGGCTCTGTAACGATCTGTCTCATGCTAGGCCATTGTCAGGATCCCACCCCTGACAGGGACCTCCCTGAGTCTTCCCAAGCAACCCTCTCTCTCACTAGATGTTGCCTGGGCAAAACCCAGTCAGCTTCTCTCTAACTTCCTATCCGACTCCCAGTTTTACCAGAGTGTGAGGAGTGGCCTAATACATAAAACCTTTTGCTCCCCCTGGTGGCCGGAGTGTGAAGTGTAATGTGTGACTGTGATACCTGGTCAGGTGAACTCCTTTAGTGCCATCAGACGTACCATCACTCCCCCTTGTGGCAGAGCGACAATACTGCAACGACCAGGAATCTGGGGTGCTGCACTAGCATATTGACACAGACCAAGGAGCCGGAAATGGGGCGTAATGTGCACAGTGTGTATATGTCACTGCGCATGTGCTCGCTTGCATACTATAGGAAAGGAGTCAGAAATGGGGCCATATAAAGAAGATATAATAACATCTCTGCAATTAGGGATTATGTATATGTGAGTAAAAATGATGAAATAGATCCACTATTCGCCCACCCTGAATAAATATAAAATGAAATAAAAAAGGGAAATAAAAAAGAGAAGAGCCAACAAGTATAGAAAAAACAGACAAGATGAACAAACCTGCACCCGAAAAGTGTGGGACCTCATTACTTAAATCTAAAATAGAAAAAGAAACAGATTATGGTGACTTAATTGACCTTATCGCGCAATTAATAAGTATGATAAATGCTCACATCAGAGTAGCGCATATGTACAGACACATGCCTTCCCATATTCACATGCATATATACATATGTATAAGTACTAAAATATAATCACATCATCATGATAAAAGAGAAGAACGCACCACAAACTAACAATTAGGCAACATGGGGGAAAAATATAACGGAAGTTCGATGGACAATTCAATAAAAAAAACCTCAGGTTTGGAGGGTATAAATCCATTGAGCCTCCCTTTCTTTTAATTTCAGAATTCTATTCCCACCTGTCCTAGCTAAGGGTATACTCTCAATTATCTGATATCTGAACTGTGAGATGTTATGGTTGTGTGCAATAAAATGTGCAGGTATCGGTAGCATCATCCTCTTACAACGAATCGTAGACTTATGTTGTGCTATACGGTCTCGGATATGTTGGGTAGTCTCGCCAACCTATCTGAGACCGCACGGACACTTAAACAGATATATAACACTAGATGGCAGCCCGATTCTAAAGAATCGGGAGTCTAGAATCCATATATACTTTATTTATTCAAATGTAAGAATAATACAATTAATAAATAATAGTAAGAAAGAACAAAAAATGGCTGCACTCACCAGCTCTTGACAATTCTTGACAGTACGGCACATTTCTGATTGGTCGCTCGCGGCAGGCGGCAACCAATCAGAAAAGTGCCGCGCACCACGAAGGCATATATCTTTGTCCACCCTGAGCGGGTGTAGGACGCGGGTGACGTCACTTATCTCCGGACATTATCTCCGGACAAAGCCACGGAAGTTGGCACAAATTGCCGGAAGTAGTATTCTAGGCAATTATATATTAGATTTTAATGTTATCAGTGTTTACCTTTGAACGTTTATATTGTATTGTCCTGTCACCAGCCATGTGTACGATTATCGGCCGAAAGCCTCTCTGGAACCAATAATCACCCCATGTAAAGGTATCTTTATAAGTTAAAGATTCAGAATGCTATGACTTTTATCATATCCTGAACAGTCAAGTTTTTTATGAACCGTTAAGGTTTTCTGGTTGAAGTAAAAAAAACTCTGAGTGTTTACAGTTTGAAACCATAAAATGTTGAAAAATTATGTCATTCTTGAGTATATCACTCAATGGTGCTCATAAACGTGTCAAATTTGATCTATAATATACTTTAATATACGTTACTTTAATCTTTAATATACTTAACAACAGGGCCCCAGACATCACACAGGGGGTCTGAAACACCGCACAGTGGTCCAAAATATCGCTGTGCTCTGCCTGGGGCCCCATATGCTGCCTGGGGCCCCTGTGCTCTGCCTGGGGCCCCATATGCTGCCTGGGGCCCCTGTGCTCTGCCTGGGGCCCCTGTGCTCTGCCTGGGGCCCCATGTTCTGCCTGGGGCCCCTGTGCTCTGCCTGGGGCCACTGTGCTCTGCCTGGGGCCCCTGTGCTCTGCCTGGGGCCCCTGTGCTCTGCCTGGGGCCCCATATGCTGCCTGGGGCCCCTGTGCTCTGCCTGGGGCCCCATAGGCTGCCTGGGGCCCCTGTGCTCTACCTGGGACCACTGTGCTCTGCCTGGGGCCCCATATGCTGCCTGGGGCCCCTGTGCTCTGCCTGGGGCCCCTGTGCTCTGCCTGGGGCCCCATGTTCTGCCTGGGGCCACTGTGCTCTGCCTGGGGCCCCATAGGCTGCCTGGGGCCCCTGTGCTCTGCCTGGGACCACTGTGCTCTGCCTCGGGCCCCATATGCTGCCTGGGGCCCCTGTGCTCTGCCTGGGGCCACTGTGCCCTGCCTGGGGCCCCAAATGCTGCCTGGGGCCCCTGTGCTCTGCCTGGGGCCCCATATGCTGCCTGGGGCCCCTGTGCTCTGCCTGGGGCCCCTGTGCTCTGCCTGGGGTCCCATGTTCTGCCTGGGGCCCCTGTGCTCTGCCTGGGGCCACTGTGCTCTGCCTGGGGCCCCATGTTCTGCCTGGGGCCACTGTGCTCTGCCTGGGGCCCCATAAGCTGCCTGGGGCCCCTGTGCTCTGCCTGGGACCACTGTGCTCTGCCTGGGGCCCCATATGCTGCCTGGGGCCCCTGTGCTCTGCCTGGGGCCACTGTGCTCTGCCTGGGGCCCCATATGCTGCCTGGGGCCACTGTGCTCTGCCTGGGGCCCCATATGCTGCCTGGGGCCCCTGTGCTCTGCCTGGGGCCCCATATGCTGCCTGGGGCCCCTGTGCTCTGCCTGGGGCCCCTGTGCTCTGCCTGGGGCCCCATGTTCTGCCTGGGGCCCCTGTGCTCTGCCTGGGGCCCCATATGCTGCCTGGGGCCCCTGTGCTCTGCCTGGGGCCCCATATGCTGCCTGGGGCCCCTGTGCTCTGCCTGGGGCCCCATAGGCTGCCTGGGGCCCCTGTGCTCTACCTGGGACCACTGTGCTCTGCCTGGGGCCCCATATGCTGCCTGGGGCCCCTGTGCTCTGCCTGGGGCCCCTGTGCTCTGCCTGGGGCCCCATGTTCTGCCTGGGGCCACTGTGCTCTGCCTGGGGCCCCATAGGCTGCCTGGGGCCCCTGTGCTCTGCCTGGGACCACTGTGCTCTGCCTGGGGCCCCATATGCTGCCTGGGGCCCCTGTGCTCTGCCTGGGGCCACTGTGCCCTGCCTGGGGCCCCAAATGCTGCCTGGGGCCCCTGTGCTCTGCCTGGGGCCCCATATGCTGCCTGGGGCCCCTGTGCTCTGCCTGGGGCCACTGTGCTCTGCCTGGGGCCCCATGTTCTGCCTGGGGCCACTGTGCTCTGCCTGGGGCCCCATAAGCTGCCTGGGGCCCCTGTGCTCTGCCTGGGACAACTGTGCTCTGCCTGGGGCCCCATAAGCTGCCTGGGGCCCCTGTGCTCTGCCTGGGACCACTGTGCTCTGCCTGGGGCCCCATATGCTGCCTGGGGCCACTGTGCTCTGCCTGGGGCCCCATATGCTGCCTGGGGCCCCTGTGCTCTGCCTGGGGCCCCATATGCTGCCTGGGGCCCCTGTGCTCTGCCTGGGGCCCCTGTGCTCTGCCTGGGGCCCCATGTTCTGCCTGGGGCCCCTGTGCTCTGCCTGGGGCCCCATATGCTGCCTGGGGCCCCTGTGCTCTGCCTGGGGCCCCATATGCTGCCTGGGGCCCCTGTGCTCTGCCTGGGGCCACTGTGCTCCGCCTGGGGCCCCATAGGCTGCCTGGGGCCCCTGTGCTCTGCCTGGGACCACTGTGCTCTGCCTGGGGCCCCATATGCTGCCTGGGGCCCCTGTGCTCTGCCTGGGGCCACTGTGCTCTGCCTGGGGCCCCATATGCTGTCTGGGGCCCCTGTGCTCTGCCTGGGTGTAGGACACTGGTGACGTCACTTATCTCCGGACATTAGCTCCGGACATTAGCTCCGGACATTATCTCCGGACATTAGCTCCGGACATTAGCTCCGGACAAAGCCACGGAAGTTGGCACAAATTGCAGGAAGTAGTATTCTAGGCAATTATATATGGTGCTTGAACAGCGCTACCAGCTTTACAGCAGCACTTTTCACACACGGGACTGGGGGGCGCGCTTACTTTTGCACCCGGGGCCGGGGGCGCGCTTACTTTTGCACCCGGGGGCGCACTTACTTTTGCACCCGGAGGCGCACTTACTTTTGCACCCGGGGGCGCACTTACTTTTGCACCCGGGGGCGCACTTACTTTTGCACCCGGGGGCGCACTTACTTTTGCACCCGGGGGCGCACTTACTTTTGCACCCGGGGGCGCACTTACTTTTGCACCCGGGGGCGCACTTATTTTTGCACCCGGGGCGCACTTACTTTTGCACCCGGGGGCGCACTTACTTTTGCACCCGGGGCGCACTTACTTTTGGGGCCGCACTTACTTTTGGTGGGCGGGGCTCCTCGGCCTCCGATTTGGTTGGTGGGGCCCCTCGTCCTCCGATTTGGTGGGTGGGGACCCTCGGCCTCCGATTTGGTGGGCGGGGACCGGCCTCCGATTTGGTGGGCGGGGCCCCTCGGCCTCCGATTTGGTGGGCGGGGACCCTCGACCTCCGATTTGGTGGGCGGGGCCCCTCGGCCTCCGATTTGGTGGGCGGGGACTCTCGGCCTCCGATTTGGTGGGCGGGGCTCCTCGGCCTCCGATTTGGTTGGCGGGGCCCCTCGGCCTCCGATTTGGTTGGCGGGGCCCCTTATCCTCCGATTTGGTGGGCGGGGACTCTCGGCCTCCGATTTGGTGGGCGGGGACCCTCGGCCTCCGATTTGGTGGGCGGGGCCCCTCGGCCTCCGATTTGGTTGGCGGGGCCCCTCGGCCTCCGATTTGGTGGGCGGGGACCCTCGGCCTCCGATTTGGTGGGCGGGGCCCCTCGGCCTCCGATTTGGTGGGCGGGGACCCTCGGCCTCCGATTTGGTGGGCGGGGACCCTCGGCCTCCGATTTGGTGGGCGGGGACCCTCGGACTCCGCTTTGGTGGGCGGGGCCGCTCGGCCTTCGATTTGGTGGGCGGGGCTCCTCAGCCTCCGATTTGGTTGGTGGGGCTCCTCGGCCTCCGATTTGGTTGGTGGGGCCCCTCGGCCTCCGATTTGGTGGGCGGGGCCCCTTATCCTCCGATTTGGTGGGCGGGGACCCTCGGCCTCCGATTTGGTGGGCGGGGCCCCTCGGCCTCCGATGTGGTGGTCGGGGCCCCTCGGCCTCCGCTTTGGTGGGCGGGGCCGGGCCCCTCGGCCTCCGCTTTGGTGGGCGGGGCCGCTCGGCCTTCGATTTGGTGGGCGGGGCTCCTCGGCCTCCGATTTGGTTGGCGGGGCCCCTCGGCCTCCGATTTGGTTGGCGGGGCCCCTCGGCCTCCGATTTGGTGTGTGCTCTGCCTGGGGCCACTGTGCTCTGCCTGGGGCCCCATATGCTGCCTGGGGCCCCTGTGCTCTGCCTGGGGCCCCATATGCTGCCTGGGGCCCCTGTGCTCTGCCTGGGGCCCCTGTGCTCTGCCTGGGGCCCCATGTTCTGCCTGGGGCCCCTGTGCTCTGCCTGGGGCCACTGTGCTCTGCCTGGGTGTAGGACACTGGTGACGTCACTTATCTCCGGACATTAGCTCCGGACATTAGCTCCGGACATTATCTCCGGACATTAGCTCCGGACAAAGCCACGGAAGTTGGCACAAATTGCAGGAAGTAGTATTCTAGGCAATTATATATTAGATAAGAAGAGTCACAACTATAAAAACCGCGAATAGGAAAACGTTTACCAGATCTGGGGTGTGTAAATGTATCACCTTTCATAATGTTAGAGCACTGAAGACAGTGCAAACATGGGAATGTACCTTTATGTGAAGAAGTGAGAAATGTTTGTTTCGCACTGACACGTGAGCTACCAATGTCCACTTGGACCAAAAGACTATGTAAACTCGGTGTTTTTTTATGACAAATAAGTGGAGGAATCTGAAATTCGGGAATATCCGGAGAAGAATCACCTAGGAGAGAAAAATGCTTGTGGATAATTTTATGGAAAATCCTCATAAAGGGGTGGTGTTAACAAAAGCCATTTTCCGAGAATTGGAACGTGGTAAAGTAGGTAATGAAATAACGGACGAAGATGCAAGATATGAGTCTGGATATCCACGGTTGCAAAATTTGGAAGCCATGTCTTCCAAACGCATAGTACATTGAGAAATATCTGATACAATACGATTAATCCTATAGTATTGGGATTTAGGAAGAGATTTTTTGATATGTTGCGGGTGGCAACTGGAGACATGCAGCAGGCTATTCCTGTCGGTAGGTTTCACATTAAGGTCCGTAGATATTGATCTATTCTCATTAATGATAACTTGAGTGTCCAAAAAGGGAATAGACCTCTGATCGTATTGTATGGAGAAGGTCAGTTTCTCCAAACTTTGGTTGATTCCCTGGTGAAAAATGAAGAGAATCGATATCCCCACACCAGATCAGGAAGATATTGTCTATGTATCTCTTCCAGAGTAGACAATGTTGCTGGAAGAGAGGGTGAGTATAGACGAATCTCAATTCAAATTGTGCCATGAAAATATTCGCATATGGGGCGCCACGTTACTACCCATTGCAGTACCATTCAATTGCATAAAGTACTGATCTTCAAACAGAAAAAAGTTTTTAGTGAGTTTCAATGTGAGCAACGAGATACAGAAAACTTTGAGATGATTAAATTGTGTCACATTATCCAGGAAATCTTGAACTGCCTGAATTCCTTTCTGATAATTAATATTCGTGTACAAACTATTTACGTTAAGAGTAACTAAATAGCAATAGAATTCTGAAATTAAAAGAAAGGGAGGCTCATTGGATTTATATCTTTCAAACCTTAGAGCCTTATGGCCTGAACAGGGAATATGAGTTTTTTTATTGAATTGTCCATCGAATTTCCATTATATTTTTATCCCATGCTGCCTAATTGTTAGTTTGTGGTTCGTTCTTCTCTTTTATCATGATGATGTGATTATATTTTAGTACTTGCTTATACATATGTATATATGCATGTGAATATAGGCAGGCATGTGTCCCTACATATGTCTGATGTGGACATTTATCATACCTACTAATTTCTCGATAAGGTAAATTTAGTCACAATAATCTGTTTCCTTTTCTCTTTTAGATCTAAGTAATGAGGTTCCACACTTTTCAGGTGCAGGTTTGTTCTTCTTGTCTGTTTTCTCTATACTTGTTGGCTCTTCTCTTCTTTATTTCCCTTTTTTATTTCATTTTATATTTATTCAGGGTGGGCAAATAGTGGATCTATTTCATCATTTTTACTCACCTATACATAATCCCTAATTGCGGCGATGTTATTATATCTTCTTTATTTGGCCCCATTTCTGAATCCTTTCCTATAGTACGCAAGCGCCACACTGCAAGCGAGTACATGCGGAGTGACATATACACACTGTGCACATTATGCCCCATTTCCGGCTCCTTTTCTATGGTACGCAAGCGTCGCTCTGCAACCGGGCGCGTGCGCAGTAACGTTCACACACCACGCACGCTATGCCCCACTTCCGACCTTCGGCGTCGGTCTGACACTATAAATTGCGCCTTACCATCATTCATTGCACCTCAACACTACAGCGGTTCATCTCTGCTCCCTGTCTGCCTTTTTGTCAGGTACGGTTTCACTTCTTTTGGGCTTTTGTCATTTAAGCACTGTTTCGGTGTTTTAATTGCGGTCGTTTTTACTCTTTACAGCATATATCTATATACCGTCATACAGGTAATTATGACCCTATTCTCTTCCCTATATATATGGGTATTGCACTATAGTCTTCTATTACTATATTGGCCTCTTACTTACATATGCTCTATACTTAGATTATTCAATATGACGTATTGACCTTATGTAGTAATCATTATTCTTTACTTCTACAGTTCACCATTTGCTTTTGATATATATTGAAGATTCCATTCAATGATGTCCATGTGTCTAATTTGTATGATACATATATATATTTCTTATATTTCTATGGAATTTTGTTGCTTTGTTAATACTTGACCAGCTATTGATTACAATTATGTCTTGTACTCTACTTTTCTTATTATGATACATTATATTTTGTAGATAATTACCTTGACAAAGGCCTCACGGCTGAAACGTGGGTGTTGTATGACTTGTTGTTTAAATAACCTTTTTTGCCTTGGGTTGCGCTAATATATTGTATCTTTTTCCTGAGGACAACCTTAGATAAGACTGCGATCCCCTTGATCATATTCTTAAACCAAGCAACAGTCACCGATAAACCCACCAAACACCTTCTCATATAACCACCAACTGCTATTATCCCAGCCATGCAGCAAAAGCTAGAGTGTGGTATGTCAGTCAGGACCCAGATTATATAGGGGATAGGAGTGGCTAACAGTGCTCAGCTGAGAGCCCTAGCTCCCAGAGCTCTCAACATGGCCAATTTACCGCTGTACTGCTAAAAGAAATTTAGACCATTTAAAAAGAAGGTGAAGTACTTCTTTTCAGCCCAAGAGTAAGAGCAATCAGATGCTGCGGTCTTCTGGCTCCTCTCTGTCCTCTCTGTCGTGGTAGCCCCATGACACCAATAGAAAATGATTACTCTCACCAATAAAGCTCTCCACAGTTCTGCACCACCCTACATCTGCTACCTAATCTTTGTCTATCTATCTATCTATCTATCTATCTAAAATTCAAAAGAAGAGGCAGCACTCCATTGTTTCAGTGGTTTCAGTGAGATAATGTGCAGGATTTTAATCAACCCACATGTCTGGGCGACGTTTCGGCTACAAATGAGCCTTTCGCAAGCGCTTGATTTGTAGCCGAAACATCGCCCAGACATGTGGGTTGATTAAAATCCTGCACATTATCTCACTGAAACAATGGAGTGCTGCCTCTTCTTTTGAATTTTATGAACTGTGGACAATCACTGGACAGATTGCCTGGGGGCATTGCACCCAAAGATAAGTATCATATTGTGCTGTTCCTTTTTTGTTTCTATATCTATCTATCCATGCTCTCCATTCTGCCAATGACCTAAGACTAACATCCTCAATAATCTGAACCTCCCATTCCCGTCTCCAAGAGTTCTCATTGGCTGCACTACTTCTTTGGCATGCACTACCCAGGACAATTCGATTAATTCCCAATACCCACAGTTTTAAGCGTGCCATAAAAACTGACTTTTTAGGCTGGCCTATCAACTTATGTAACTATTCCAGTTTTGCCCTTCCAAAATTTTCTTCTAAATCTGGTCTCTCATAGCATCTGTTTATCCACTCTTAATGCACTTAATAGTGATGTCTGTACTGTACATATATTGTCTGATGACCGGATCATGCAGCAATATGCAAATACCCTATTTATTATATTGTTGCTGGACGTGTCTCCTATTTTCTCATAATTTGTTAATTTGGTATCTGTTGAATTATGTCTTCACTCTGTTATTTCACTATGATGTTTTTATTGGTTCAACAAACAGGAAAATAGGATGATCAATAGGCCAAACATTATGTAAAACCGTAGAAAAACTTTATTAGAATTCAATACAAAAAACAGATAGAGCGGTGGATACACCCACAGTGCATATATACAACTAGGTGGTGGCCCGATTCTAAAGCATTGGGTATTCTAGAATATGCATGTCCACGTATTATATTGCCCAGCCACGTAGTATATTGCCCAGTCATGTAGTATATTGCCCAGCCACGTAGTATTTAGTATATTGCCCAGCCACGTAGTATATTGTCCAGGCACGTAGTATATTGCCAAGTCACGTAGTATATTGCCCAGCGACGTAGTATATTGCCCAGTCACGTAGTATATTGCCCAGCCACGTAGTATATTGTCCAGGCACGTAGTATATTGCCAAGTCACGTAGTATATTGCCAAGTCACGTAGTATATTGCCCAGTCACGTAGTATATTGCCCAGCGACGTAGTATATTGCCCAGCGACGTAGTATATTGCCCAGCGACGTAGTATATTGCTCAGCGCCGTAGTATACAGCACAGAGCCACGTAGTATATTGGCCAGTCACGTAGTATATTGCCCAGCCACGTTTGTCACAGGTTAAAAAATAAAAAATAAACATATACTCACCTTTCTGAGGGCCCCTTGTAGTCCACGGCAGCTTCCGGTCCCAGGGTTGGTCTGAGCGCAGGACCTGTGATGACGTCGCGGTCACATGACAGTGTAGTGGTCACATGACCGTGACGTCAGGTCCTTACCGCGCAGGCGCACAGGACTTGTGATGACGTCGCGGTCACATGACAGTGACGTCATGGCAGGTCCTTCTGCCATACCATCTTTACCACCGCAACCTGTAACGGACAATGGTGGGCGGCTCGAGCGGCTCAGCGGACTACAGAGGGTGAGTATAGCAGGTTTTTTTTTTTTATTTATTATTTTTAACATTACATTTTGTACTATTGATGCCGCATAGGCAGCGTCAATAGTACAAAGTTGGGGACACACAGGGTTAATAGCGGCGGTAACGGAGTGCGTTACCCATGGCATAACGCGGTCCGTTACCACCGGCATTAATCCTGTGTGAGCGGTGACCGGAGGGGTGTATGCGGGCGCCGGGCAGTGAGTGCGGGGAGTAAGGAGTGGCCATTTTTTTCTGGACAGTGCGCGTCGCTGATTGGTCGCGGCAGCCATGACAGGCAGCTGGCGAGACCAATCAGCGAACGAATAACTGCGACAGACAGAAGGACAGACAGAAAGACGGAGCAACGTGTGAAACGCGCGTTGGAGTGCGGGGTAGCAGTAACACCACGTGGGAAATGAATCCTGGTTAGTATATGGAGGTTTTATTATGTGTTAGTCACTCTCCTATTAGGGATTATTATATGTGATTTGATTTTGTGCACCTTATGAATATATTTTGGAGTTATATATACCTTATTAATTATACACGTTATACTATACTACTTGGACTTAGTTATATACTTATAAGCACTTTATTTATTTATTAATATTTATGGAATTAAGTATATATAATATATGTTTCCCTATTTATCGCAGTTGAATTTGTATAATACCGTATGCTATTGTTATGAAATAACCAGACTATGGGTGGTGCTCTGCTCCCTTTGGTTTTTAGATTTGTTGTATATGTTTTTTTAATCATATTTTTGTGTCAGATTGGATTGGCGTCCTTAATAAAATAATTTATATTTTTGAATATTATTGTTTTTGGATTTATTTATTTAGATTTTTATATATATTCTTTTTCAAGTGGTTCTTTTTTCCATAAGAAAGACGGAAGTACCCTTAGACAATTATATAGTAGATTAACAAACGTGGGACGTGGAGACCCTGGCTAATACAATCAGAATAATATGGTTTCCATTGTTTAGAATAAGAAACCATCTATAAATATAAAATATAAAATGTATCTATATAACCCCCTAGAGGGTATGTATAGATCCTTTATCATAGGTGAGTCACACAGATACCTAATTGGCAATCAGTTATAGGCGCTATACATATGGAGCCACAGTATTGAAAAGATCATTTTAGATCATTTAGATCATACCCAAATCAATGTCCAGTGTGCCACCAATGAAACAGAAGGGGGAGTGCCAGTAGTCCCCACATCACCACAACGCGCGTTTTGGCGGAGCCTTCATTAGGGGGCATAGATAGAGTCAAAGTGCGCTGCTTTAAAACTAAACCAGAACCAATCGGTGTGCACCCGGAAGTAGTATTCCGCTGTCAGGGCAACGGACCGCACCATCTATTGTCACCTCATCAACCTAAGCCGCGCCGGTAGATATCTACACAGCGCCAGCATCAGGGATGAGGGAGTCATGTCTTTATTGGTTGTACAAGACCCCACTATAATGTAAAGTGCTACAGAATATGTTGGTGCTATATAAATAAACATTATTATTATAATATATTCATAGCTTTTTCACATAATTTCTAGTTTTCCTACAGGAAAATTACTGAATAGGATAAGCAGCTGTGTACAGTCTATATTGGTTTTATTGCCCAATAATGCACGTAAGCAGTGGAGTTTGAGTTCATAGGTTTCTGTGAATGGTCAAGGACACATGTTATCTAGTTCAGCTTACTAGTGTTCCTAGTATTTCTTCTTATCTGATAACTTATATTCATCTCAGGTCCATTTATAAATCTGGGCTTTAGCATTATTCAGTGTAGACTAATTTACACAAATTGAAGCATTGTACCTGTACAGTATAACGTTAGGTTTGCACAACTTCTGACAATATTGCAGAATTGTATTGTGGTGTTTACTTCATTAATATACAGCTCTGGCAAAAATTAAGAGACAACTTCAAAATGTCCAGTTTGTCTGATTTTTCTCTTTATAGGTATATTTTTAAGTAAAATGTAAATTGTTCTTTTATTCTATAAACTTCTGACAACATGTCTCCGAATTTCCAAGCAATACATTTTGTATTTTTTTTCTGACAAAGAAAAATGGTCAAAAGAAAAAGAAAAAACAGTGCTTTTAGAACTCAAATAATGCAAAGAAAACAAGTTCATAATCATTTAGAAACAACAATGCTAATGTTTTAACCCCTTCATGACCGTGGGATTTTTCGTTTTTCCGTGTTCGTTTTTCGCTCCCCTCCTTCCCAGAGCCATAACTTTTTTATTTTTCCGTCAATTTGGCCATGTGAAAGCTTATTTTTTGCGGGACGAGATGTACTTTTGAACGACATCATTGGTTTTACCATGTCGTGTACTAGAAAACGGGAAAAAAATTCCAAGTGCGGTGAAATTGCAAAAAAAGTGCAGTCCCACACTTGTTTTTTGCTTGGCTTTCTTTGCTAGGTTCAATAAATGCTAAAACTGACCTGCCATTATGACTCTCCAAGTCATTACGAGTTCATAGACACCTAACATGGCTAGGTTATGTTTTACCTAAGTGGTGAAAAAAAATTCCAAACATTGCTAAAAAAAAATAAAAAATTGCGCCATTTTCCGATACTCGTAGCGTCTCCATTTTTCATGATCTGGGGTCGGTTAAGGGCTTATTTTTTGCGTGCCAAGCTGGCGTTTTTAATTATACCATTTCGGTGCAGATACATTCTTTTGATCGCAAGTTATTGCATTTTAATGCAATGTCACGGCGACCAAAAAAAACGTAATTCTGGCGTTTCGATTTTCTTTCTCGTTATGCCATTTAGCGATCAGGTTAATGCTCTTTTTTATTGATAGATCGGGCGATTCTGAACGTGGCGATACCACATATGTGTAGATTTGATTTTTTTTTTTATTGATTTATTTTGAGGTGGCGCTCACAGCTACCGGCGATCAGTAACCATAGAGGTCTCAAGGACCTCTATGGTTACCATTCTAAAGCATCGCCGACCTCCGATCATGTGACTGGGGTCGGCGATTACGTCATTTCCGGCCGCCCGGCCGGATGCGGTAGTTAAATGCCGCTGTCTGCGTTTGACAGCGGCATTTAACTAGTTAATAGCGGCGGGTGAATCGCGATTTCACCCGCCGCTATTGCGGGCACATGTCAGCTGTTCAAAACAGCTGACATGTCCCGGCTTTGATGCGGGCTCACCGCGGAGCCCTGCATCAAAGCAGGGGAGCTGACATCGGACGGGATAGTACGTCCGATGTCGGTAAGGGGTTAACTCAGTAAGAGTTCAGAAATCAATATTTCGTGGAATAACCATGATTTTTAATCACAGCTTTCATACGTCTTGGCATGCTTTCACTAGTCTTTCACACTGCTTCTGGAGCAAAAATGTAAACAGTTGTTTATTTGATGGCTTGTGACTATCCATCATCCTCTTGATTACATTCCAGATGTTTTCAATGGGCTTCAGGTCTGGAGATTGGACTGCCCATTACAGGGTTTTGACGTGGTGGTCTCCTAATTTTTGTCAGAGCTGTATATATAATCTGGGCCATTGACAAACTGGTGACTTAGCTGTATAATTACAGTATATTCCTTTATAAACGTTATAAGAATGAAGCTATCAGGATAGGGTCAGCATTTTTTATACAAATTTTCAGCTGCGTTTTACAGTACCAGCTATGTCTATGAGATTTCAAAAATCTCATCCACACACCTTGGTTTTTTGTCCTCAGTATTTTGTGCCTTGCATGTTTTCTTGCACAATAGAGCATGTCACTTTCATGTTTTTTTCAGTGTTCTCACCCATTGACATGAATGGGTGGTGAAAAAAAGCTGAAAATCCACAGCAAAAACACAGGTATCAGATTCTGCTGCGTTTTTGTGCCAAAATCTGATTCTGTAGAATAGGCCTTTTATTCCTTAAGGTACCGTTACACTAAACGATTTACCAACGATCACGACCAGCGATACGACCTGGCCGTGATCGTTGGTAAGTCGTTGTGTGGTCGCTGGAGAGCTGTCACACAGACAGCTCTCCAGCGACCAACGATGCCGAAGTCCCCGGGTAACCAGGGTAAACATCAGGTTACTAAGCGCAGGGCCGCGCTTAGTAACCCGATGTTTACCCTGGTTACCATTGTAAATGTAAAAAAAAAAAAAACACTACATACTTACCGTATTTTTCGGACTATAGGACGCACCGGACTATAAGGCGCACCCAGGTTTTAGAGGTGGAAAATAGGGAAAAAAATATTTGAAGCAAAAAAATATGGTAAAATATTTAATAAATAACATACTATTATATGTGGTGTTATTATATATAATAGTATGTTGTTATGTTGGAAGCTGCAGGACCAGTGTGGTGTCTGTACAGTACTATATGAAGATGCTGGAGGGTGAGTATAAGAATAAGGGCACAGGGTTTACATTGAAAGCACCACTCCAGCACTGCAAAATAACACTGGAGTGCTGCTTTAAAATCCCATGGGAGAACTATAACTCCCAGCATGTCCAGCAGATCCTATGACATGCTGGGAGTTATAGTTCACTAAAGGAGTGGCAGAGTGCTTTATTGTGTTTTGTAAAGACTAACCTCTTAATTGTGGCAGCCAGCCACACTGTGGTGAGGTAAAAGCATCCCATGGCCGCACACACACAGAGTCCTCCCTCTTGTTGCCTTTCCACAGCACAGGTAATGAGGAAGCCTGCAGATTCTAGTGGGAAGCCTGAAGGACCTGTGATTATGTCAGGAAGAGGGAGGGCTCTGTGCTGCCATGTGATGCTCCAGCCCGCCCACTTCTGACATCATCACAGGTCCTGTTTGTGCACAACACTCGGCATCCAGGCATGGCAGGCAGGTATGCAGCGATCTCCTGGCCCCTGCTGCTGGTGCTGCCTCCTCCTCCCCAGGACACACAAATATCCCCAGCTGCTGAAGGAATCAGCGCTGAGGAAACCATGTGTGTCCTTGCTTAAGTGCAGCATTCATGTGCTGCTCCCAGCTCACCGCTCAGCTGATCGGTGGGCGGGGAGCCGCTAATGAATATTCACTGCACTTAATCATCGGGACCACATGGTTTCCCAGCAGCTGATTCTGGGCAGCGGGGACATCCTGAAGTGGGATAACAGTGCGATCCCACTCACTGCTGCCCCCCTCCCCACATGCTACATCCGGACCATAAGACGCACCCACACTTTCCTGCCAAATTTGGAGGAAAAAAAGTGCGTCTTATGGTCCGAAAAATACGGTACATTCCGGTGTCTGTCACGTCCCTCGCCGTCAGCTTCCCGCACTGACTGTGTCAGTGCCAGCCGTAAAGCACAGCACAGCGGTGACGTCACCGCTGTGCTCTGATTTTACTTTACGGCCGGCACACACAGGCCCTGCGCTTAGTAACCCGATATTTACCCTGGTTACAAGCGAACACATCGCTGGATCGGTGTCACACACACACACCGATCCAGCGATGACAGCGGGTGATCCAGCGACGAAATAAAGTTCTGGCCTTCTAGCTCCGACCAGCAATGTCACAGCAGGATCCTGATCGCTGCTGCATGTCAAACACAACGAGATCGCTATCCAGGACGCTGCAACGTCACGGATCGCTGTCGTTCTCGTTGGAAAGTTGCTCAGTGTGACGGTACCTTTACACTAAACTTTATCAGCAAGTACGAGACAAATGTACCATGTAAAAAATACAGTTCTCCCATACTTTTTCCGTATGCAGTGAATGCAAGGCCTGGCCAAAATGTAGTCACACCCCCAGGGGTGAACCTAGCCTCTATGCTGCCTGAGGCGAACTGCAAAACGGCGCCCCCCCCCATAGTAAAATCAGTATAAATAAATCTGGTTTACTCTTTACTTACTTTCAATTTACATTACATTTACTCTTTACATGCATTCAGTAGTTTGAAGTCACATAGAGTGCAGAAATATGTCTACAGCCCTGAACACTCCTTTAATTGCTACGTACTGTAGATCTGTATTCAGATGTACGATAAATAATAATGATTGCAGGGGCCTTCACCATTTGACCCCCACTAATCACAGGCTGCAGTGGTCGTACTATTATGTACAGCAAATGACTGTGAGGTCAGTGATTGGCTGCAGCGGTAATGTAAATAATGCACAGGTCGACATCACTTTTGGTACCAGGGGGGAACACCGACACGAATGAGAATCACTAAGTAATGTAATAGGGGGTTTTCAATTTTATTTTTTAAGACCATCCCTTACTCTTTTGAAAATTTGGCAAAATAAGAGAAAATTAAAGCCCACAACTGTCAGGTGACTGGCACAGGCCCCCCTTCAGAGAAACGTCTAAGGCTATGTGCACACATTGCGGATCCGCCGCTGTGGGTCCACAGCGGTTTCTCATGCGTTTACAGTACAATGTAAACCTATGGAAAACGGAATCCGCAGTGCACATGCAGCGGAAAAATCGTTTCGAAACGCTGCGGTTTACGTTTCACAGCATGTCAATTCTTTGTGCGGTTTCTGCAGCGGTTTACACCTGCTCCATAATGGGAATCTGCAGGTGTAAAAAAAAAACGCAGGTGAAATCTGCACAAAACACGCAAAAAAAAAAAACACAGTAAATCGGCGGTAAAACGCAGTGCCTTTTACCTGCGGATTTCTAAAATCCTCTGCGGAAAAATCCGCAGCCCTCAAAAATATGTGTGCACGTAGCCTCACAGTCACCTGACCGCTGCAGTTAATCACAGGTTTTATCTGTTCTGTGACATCCAGATGGTGCAGTCATCACTTCCAGAACCGCTGTCGACCACCAGAGAGGTCTGTGGCTGAATTACCGGGGGTGACAGGAGGGCAATATCTCTCTGTGTAGGATTTATTTTAAATAAACTAGTATGTATATACTGTATATTTTCCCCCATCTCAGATAACCCCTTTAATGCCAGGCAGGACACAATACAAACATAACACATCCTCTTCTATTTACCTTCATGGTCACACAGTCTCCTGCTGCCTGTGGCTCCTGTGCTTACCTGGTGTATACCAAAGAGGGCACACAGCAGGCAGCCAGGGGGACTGGTACCATTGACATATTAAGGAAGCAATTTATGACGTGGGATTTACCCTGCTGGCATCACTGCTATATTCTAGTGACAGTGACAAGCGCTTAATACCGGGGGCATAGGAGAACAGAGGGGGGGGGGCACGAGAGAACAGAGGGGGGGGGGGGGGCACGAGAGAATTACAGTGACGGTTGCGCACTCTAATTGTGAATATAGGGGAACCTCAGAATATGACTGCTCTGTTATTGAAAATAAATCTATATACAAAAACGAACATTGATTTTACCACCATATTGTGACAATATGCAACTTTGATGGTCGCAATACTCTTGAGTGCCCTTATAACAATACAATAATGCTGAAGTGCCCACTTTACATTTAATAATGTCCCCTAAGTTCCCCCATGTACTGCTCCATTATACACAGTATGGTGAGCTCAAAGCTTCCCTATACACAGTCTAAGGCCCCCACAGCTCCCCTATACACAGTATGATGATTCTATAACTTCCTTATACACTGTATGATGTTCTCACTGCTCCCTTTACACAGTATAATGCTGACAGATCTCCACTATAGAAAGTATAATGCCCCCCCCAGAGCTCCCCTATATACAGTATAATGGGCCAACAGCTCCCATATGCACAATATGCCTTCACAATTCCCTATACACAGTATGATGGGTCCACAGCTCCCTTCTAAACAGTATGATGGGCCCGCAGCTTCCGTCAAACAGTATGATGTCCCTCACAGTACTCCTGTACACAGTATGATGTGGCTACAGCTTCCTTATACACAGTATGATGGGGCCACAGCTTCCTTATACACAGTATGATGGGGCCACAGCCCCTCTATATACAGTATGATGGACCCACAGCTCCCTTATACACAGTATGATGGGCCCACAGCTTCCTTATACACAGTATGATGGGCCCGCAGCTCCCTTATACACAGTATGATGGGACCACAGCTTCTTTATACACAAGATGATGGGCCCGCAGCTCCCTTATACACAAGATGATGGGCCCGCAGCTCCCTTATACACAAGATGATGGGCCCGCAGCTCCCTTATACACAAGATGATGGGCCCGCAGCTCCCTTATACACAAGATGATAGGCCCGCAGCTCCCTTATACACAGTATGATGGGCACACAGCTCCTCTATATACAATATGATGGGCCCACAGCTCCCTTATACACAGTATGATGGGCCCACAGCTTCCTTATACACAGTATGATGGGCCCGCAGCTCCCTTATACACAGTATGATGGGCCCGCAGCTCCCTTATACACAGTATGATGGGACCACAGCTTCTTTATACACAGTATGATGGGGCCACAGCTCCCTTATACACAGTATGATGGACACACAGCTCCTCTATATAGTATGATGGGCCCACATCTCCCTTATACACAGTATGATGGGCCCACAGTTTCCTTATACACCGTATGATGGGCCCACAGCTCCCTTATACACAGTATGATGGGACCACAGCTTCTTTATACACAGTATGATGGGGCCACAGTTCCCTTATACACAGTATGATGGGCCCGCAGCTCCCTTATACACAAGATGATGGGCCCGCAGCTCCCTTATACACAAGATGATGGGCCCGCAGCTCCCTTATACACAAGATGATGGGCCCGCAGCTCCCTTATACACAAGATGATGGGCCCGCAGCTCCCTTATACACAAGATGATGGGCCCGCAGCTCCCTTATACACAGTATGATGGGCACACAGCTCCTCTATATACAGTATGATGGGCCCACAGCTCCCTTATACACAGTATGATGGGCCCACAGCTTCCTTATACACAGTATGATGGGCCCGCAGCTCCCTTATACACAGTATGATGGGACCACAGCTTCTTTATACACAGTATGATGGGGCCACAGTTCCCTTATACACAGTATAATGGGCCCCCAGCTCCCTTATACACAAGATGATGGGCCCGCAGCTCCCTTATACACAAGATGATGGGCCCGCAGCTCCCTTATACACAAGATGATGGGCCCGCAGCTCCCTTATACACAAGATGATGGGCCCGCAGCTCCCTTATACACAAGATGATGGGCCCGCAGCTCCCTTATACACAAGATGATGGGCCCGCAGCTCCCTTATACACAAGATGATGGGCCCGCAGCTCCCTTATACACAGTATGATGGGCCCGCAGCTTCCTTATACACAAAATGATGGGCCCACAGCTCCCTTATACACAAGATGATGGGCCCGCCGCTCCCTTATACACAAGATGATGGGCCCGCAGCTCCCTTATACACAGTATGATGGGCACACAGCTCCTCTATATACAGTATGATGGGCCCACAGCTCCCTTATACACAAGATGATGGGCCCACAGCTCCCTTATACACAGTATGATGGGCACACAGCTTCCTTATACACAGTATGATGGGCCCGCAGCTCCCTTATACACAGTATGATGGGCCCGCAGCTCCCTTATACACAAGATGATGGGCACACAGCTCCTCTATATACAGTATGATGGGCCCACAGCTCCCTTATACACAGTATGATGGGCCCACAGCTTACTTATACACAGTATGATGGGCCCGCAGCTCCCTTATACACAAGATGATGGGCCCGCAGCTCCCTTATACACAAGATGATGGGCTCGCAGCTCCCTTATACACAAGATGATGGGCCCGCAGCTCCCTTATACACAAGATGATGGGCCCGCAGCTCCCTTGTACACAAGATGATGGGCCCGCAGCTCCCTTATACACAAGATGATGGGCCCGCAGCTCCCTTATACACAGTATGATGGGCCCGCAGCTTCCTTATACACAAGATGATGGGCCCACAGCTCCCTTATATACAGTATGATGAGCCCGCAGCTCCTTTATACACAGTATGATGGGCCCGCAGCTTCCTTATATACAGTATGATGAGCCTGCAGCTCTCTTATACACAGTATGATGGGCCCGCAGCTCCCTTATACACAGTATGATGGGCCCGCAGCTTCCCTATACACAAGATGATGGGCCCACAGCTCCCTTATACACAGTATGATGGGCCCACAGCTCCCTTGCACACAGTATGATGGGCCCGCAGCTCCCTTATACACAAGATGATGGGCCCACAGCTCCCTTATATACAGTATGATGAGCCTGCAGCTCTCTTATACACAGTATGATGAGCCTGCAGCTCCCTTATACACAGTATGATGGGCCCGCAGCTTCCTTATATACAGTATGATGAGCCTGCAGCTCTCTTATACACAGTATGATGGGCCCGCAGCTCCCTTATACACAGTATGATGGGCCCGCAGCTTCCTTATACACAAGATGATGGGCCCACAGCTCCCTTATACACAGTATGATGGGCCCACAGCTCCCTTGTACACAGTATGATGGGCCCGCAGCTCCCTTATACACAAGATGATGGGCCCACAGCTCCTTTATACACAGTATGATGGGCCCACAGCTCCCTTATACACAGTATGATGGGCCCGCAGCTCCCTTATACACAAGATGATGGGCCCACAGCTCCTTTATACACAGTATGATGGGCCCACAGCTCCCTTATACACAGTATGATGGGCCCGCAGCTCCCTTATACACAGTATGATGGGCCCGCAGCTCCCTTATACACAAGATGATAGGCCCACAGCTTCTTTATACACAGTATGATGGGCCCACAGCCCCTTTATACACAGTATGATGGGCCCACAGCTCCCTTATACACAGTATGATGGGCCCGCAGCTCCCTTATACACAGTATGATGGGCCCACAGCTCCCTTATACACAGTATGATGGGACCACAGCTCCCTTATACACAGTATGATGGGCCCGCAGCTCCCTTATACACAGTATGATGGGCCCGCAGCTCCCTTATACACAGTATGATGGGCCCGCAGCTCCCTTATACACAGTATGATGGGCCTGCAGCTCCCTTATACACAGTATGATGGGCCCGCAGCTCCCTTATACACAGTATGATGGGGCCACAGTTCCCTTATACACAGTATAATGGGCCCCCAGCTCCCTTATACACAAGATGATGGGCCCGCAGCTCCCTTATACACAAGATGATGGGCCCGCAGCTCCCTTATACACAAGATGATGGGCCCGCAGCTCCCTTATACACAAGATGATGGGCCCGCAGCTCCCTTATACACAAGATGATGGGCCCGCAGCTCCCTTATACACAAGATGATGGGCCCGCAGCTCCCTTATACACAAGATGATGGGCCCGCAGCTCCCTTATACACAGTATGATGGGCCCGCAGCTTCCTTATACACAAAATGATGGGCCCACAGCTCCCTTATACACAAGATGATGGGCCCGCAGCTCCCTTATACACAGTATGATGGGCACACAGCTCCTCTATATACAGTATGATGGGCCCACAGCTCCCTTATACACAAGATGATGGGCCCACAGCTCCCTTATACACAGTATGATGGGCACACAGCTCCTCTATATACAGTATGATGGGCCCACAGCTCCCTTATACACAGTATGATGGGCCCACAGCTTCCTTATACACAGTATGATGGGCCCGCAGCTCCCTTATACACAGTATGATGGGCCCGCAGCTCCCTTATACACAAGATGATGGGCACACAGCTCCTCTATATACAGTATGATGGGCCCACAGCTCCCTTATACACAGTATGATGGGCCCACAGCTTACTTATACACAGTATGATGGGCCCGCAGCTCCCTTATACACAAGATGATGGGCCCGCAGCTCCCTTATACACAAGATGATGGGCCCGCAGCTCCCTTATACACAAGATGATGGGCCCGCAGCTCCCTTATACACAAGATGATGGGCCCGCAGCTCCCTTGTACACAAGATGATGGGCCCGCAGCTCCCTTATACACAAGATGATGGGCCCGCAGCTCCCTTATACACAGTATGATGGGCCCGCAGCTTCCTTATACACAAGATGATGGGCCCACAGCTCCCTTATATACAGTATGATGAGCCCGCAGCTCCTTTATACACAGTATGATGGGCCCGCAGCTTCCTTATATACAGTATGATGAGCCTGCAGCTCTCTTATACACAGCATGATGGGCCCGCAGCTCCCTTATACACAGTATGATGGGCCCGCAGCTTCCCTATACACAAGATGATGGGCCCACAGCTCCCTTATACACAGTATGATGGGCCCACAGCTCCCTTGCACACAGTATGATGGGCCCGCAGCTCCCTTATACACAAGATGATGGGCCCACAGCTCCCTTATATACAGTATGATGAGCCTGCAGCTCTCTTATACACAGTATGATGAGCCTGCAGCTCCCTTATACACAGTATGATGGGCCCGCAGCTTCCTTATATACAGTATGATGAGCCTGCAGCTCTCTTATACACAGTATGATGGGCCCGCAGCTCCCTTATACACAGTATGATGGGCCCGCAGCTTCCTTATACACAAGATGATGGGCCCACAGCTCCCTTATACACAGTATGATGGGCCCACAGCTCCCTTGTACACAGTATGATGGGCCCGCAGCTCCCTTATACACAAGATGATGGGCCCACAGCTCCTTTATACACAGTATGATGGGCCCACAGCTCCCTTATACACAGTATGATGGGCCCGCAGCTCCCTTATACACAAGATAATGGGCCCACAGCTCCTTTATACACAGTATGATGGGCCCACAGCTCCCTTATACACAGTATGATGGGCCCGCAGCTCCCTTATACACAGTATGATGGGCCCGCAGCTCCCTTATACACAAGATGATAGGCCCACAGCTTCTTTATACACAGTATGATGGGCCCACAGCCCCTTTATACACAGTATGATGGGCCCACAGCTCCCTTATACACAGTATGATGGGCCCGCAGCTCCCTTATACACAGTATGATGGGCCCACAGCTCCCTTATACACAGTATGATGGGCCCGCAGCTCCCTTATACACAGTATGATGGGCCCGCAGCTCCCTTATACACAGTATGATGGGCCCGCAGCTCCCTTATACACAGTATGATGGGCCTGCAGCTCCCTTATACACAGTATGATGGGCCCGCAGCTCCCTTATACACAGTATGATGGGCCCGCAGCTCCCTTATACACAGTATGATGGGCCCACAGCTCTCTTATACACAGTATGATGGGCCCGCAGCTCCCTTATACACAGTATGATGGGCCCGCAGCTCCCTTATACACAGTATGATGAGCACACAGCTCCCTTATACACAGTATGATGGGCCCGCAGCTCCCTTATACACAGTATGATGGGCCCGCAGCTCCCTGTCATGATTTGGCAGTCTGCAGTCACATAAAGTGACTGCAGACATTTATTCCAAGCCTTTATCAACTTTATAATATTAAATTGCTTATTATTAAATTATTAAAGCATCACTCTAGCAGGGTTTTTTTTTCCACCGCTGGAATGGTGCTTTAAGCGCAGGTCCCCGTTCCCAGTCATTTACTCATCCTCCGGCGTATTCACTATTTTGTGGCACTGCTGCAGTCCCGCGGCTCAAACTTGTGAGTGCAGCTTCTGACTGGCCAGAAGTGAGAAGCTATGTCACAAGCGCTCAATGTAAGACTATGAGGCTATGTGCACACGTTGCGGATTCGTATGCGGATTTTTCCCGCACCGTTTTTGCAAAATCCACAGGTAAAATGTGCTGTGTTTTACATGTGTATTTACCGCGGATTTCCTGCTTTTTTGTGAGGATTTCGCCTGCGTTTTTACACCTGCGGATTCCTATACAGGAGCAGGTGTAAAATGCTGCAGAATCCGCACAAAGAATTGACATGCTGCAGAAAATACAACGC
Organism: Ranitomeya variabilis; assembly: GCF_051348905.1. Lineage (NCBI taxonomy): Eukaryota > Metazoa > Chordata > Amphibia > Anura > Dendrobatidae > Ranitomeya > Ranitomeya variabilis. Next base: position 459,033,773 of record NC_135237.1, on the reverse strand, counting down.
AGCGTTTCTGTGTGGTATTTTCAAAACCATGTGCACTGCGGATTTGATTTTCCATAAGATTACATGGTACTGTACAACGCATGGAAAACTGCTGCGGATCCGCAGCCGAATCCGCACCGTGTGCACATAACCTGAGAGTGAGAGAGAGGCCAGAACGAGGCTCCCACAGACTCACATTGATTAGTGACCTCTGCGCTGCTCCATAAAACACTGGAACCTTGGACAGATCACAAACTGCAGGAGACGGAGCCGAGCGGAGACTAAAACAGATGAAAGCGCCAGAAGGTGAGTATCAGACAGGGAGCAGGGGACGTGGATTTTCAGCACCGCTCCAGCAGTGAAATAAAAAAAATGCCGGAGTGGTGCTGTAAATGTGATGCAGCTCTTGGTTACTATATGGGGGCTTCGTATACTAATACTCATAAAAGACCCAGGTGGTACGTATCAAAAGCCCCCGACCCCCCATCTCCAGCCTCCCCAGACAGCAAATATTATGTGATGGATCACATATAATATCAGAACTAAACATTATAATATTCAGCCCCAATACCCCCATCATCTCACATCCACCCCTCAGTACCCTGTCCCCTTCACCCACTTTCAGCGCCCACAACACCCCCATGCTCTCACATCCACCCCTTCAGTACCCTGTCCCCCCTCACCCACAATACCCCAATGGTCTCACATTCACATCACAGTGACATACCTGAATTTATTAAGCCTAAAATGTTCCATCCCCAGCACATACTGATAAAGTTTGCAGGCAGGACCAGGAAGTGTCTTGGTGAAATGCAACATGTGGGCACTAGGACCCAGCGTGCCTGAGCCAATCCCAGCGTGCACAGAGGGAAGAACTGCAGCCGGGGAAAAGCTTCATGATAAGGTCAGAACGAAGGGGCGAAACCATTCACTGCAGGGGGGAGACTGCAGCCGGCCACTGTGCTAGCAGCCTGCAGAGTCTCCGTCAGATGGGAGCAGAGCAGACATCATACTGCTCTGCTCTTATGCTGTGTTCTGTATGTCACAGAAGTGGCCCTGGCTCCCGGTGGGCCCCTTTAAGTGACAGGGCCCGGGGCGATGGCCCCCTCTGCCCCCTCCAGTCGCTACTGTAGCAGGCAAGCAGCCACAGTCCCCGCCCACAGGCTGTGCTTAGTTCGTTCAATCACAAGTAGCTCGTCTTCCTTCCCCATCCCGTCCCTCAGTACTTAACTTATAACCGGACAAGTTTGTGTGAGGAGGCAGCACCGCGCCCGGCATCCCTGCCGCCTCCTGCTGGTGACACAGCCTCATGCTTATGGCTAGTACCCGGCACATCTGATCTGACTGCAGGGGGCGGCCCTGCGCTGCCGCCCCCCTGTTTTGAGGGACTGGATGCCGCTAGAGGCGAAGTGCTCAACTCACCTCATTATAGCGGCGCCCCTGCACACCCCAATATCCCTTTGAATAGACGTACAAAAGGGCCTCCTGAAAACAATGTTCCCATTATCAGGAAGTGGGTCTCCCATACTGTTTACCTATGCAGTGAATGCAAGGGCTGGGAAAAAATTTGTAGGCACTCAAATGCCCCTTGGAAGAGACATGGAGGAGGGCCTCATAAAAAAAACGTTCCCATTAGAAAGGAGCTTGTCTCCTATACTTGTAATGCCCATGCAATAAGTGTATGGGCTGACAAACATGTACCCTGGGGGGTATACAAGAACATACTCTATAACCATTTTTTTGAACGGGCATCATAAACACCCTTTAAAAAAATGATGCCGGTGTTGCATCACGGACCACGGTCACTCTGGTGATCTGGTGGTGAAGGATGAGGAGAAGGAGAAGGGGGAGGACAACAGCAAATAGCCAAAATCAGGAAGCATATACCCATGTGTGGGTGTGAAGAAATGCATGGGAATAGACCTCCCAAAAAAAGACACTGGATTTGAGATTATGTTACGCTGCTATCATTTGGTGGTGTTGAGAAGTCTGGCCCAATCCAGCACTTGTTGATTTTGTGATGTAGTAACCCATGTTACAGCCAGGGGGCACTGTGTGTGCGCTTCAGGATGCGCTTGAAGGCATAATTATGATGGTGAATTAGGGACTGGCATTATTGTAAATGGCTGATATGTTTCACAGAGGTGCTTTGCGCTGTAAGCCCAGAATGATATGGTTATGCTGGGACTTACAGTTCCACAAGTGTTTGTTGTGTTTATTTATAAGGGGGGCTTATAGGGCTAGTTTGAGAGCTGGGTGAGTCGAAGTAGCCACACACACCTCCCACCTATGGAAGTGGTTACAACTATGTAATGTGACCAGGGTGTGGGTCACATGGTTCAGAGTGTGAGTTCCTGTATAGCCTGTGTGTTGGAATGCCCTAGGATGGACTGGATTCCTGGAAGCACATGGTGAGGCCATGGACTGAATGGTCAGTGTGTTGGAATGTCCTGGGATGGACTGGATTCCTGGAAGCACACAGTGAGAACATGGACTGAAGGCTTGTGTGTTGGATTCAGGACTTCCTGAATAGCGCACAGAGAGGCCGTATCTGCAGAGCCTGTGACGGCTACTGTGTTGGTAGAAGCTACAGTTCCTACTGCGGGTCTGGACTATCTGAGGTGCCCTGGTCACAAGGACGGTGACCCCAGTGAGGCAGATTCCCCTGGAAACCAGCACTGACAGGAGTCAGTGTGTGGAGCCGGAGCTCCTGTAAGGTAACTCCAGATAACGGGGGGTTATGGGCAGTGAAGTATCTGCCATTGGAACAGACTGTCGGTGGTTAATGTGTTCCATTGATGTGTATAATGAACTGTTTGTGACACGGTTTATGAGTCTTAGTAAACCGTAATGACTGTTTATGTGGACAAATCGTGCCTGAGTGCTTTAATCCTGTTGCCAAGCGAGTTTCCCCAACTCACTCTGGTAGCATTATCTCACAATTTTTATGAGTCAGCCTGTCAGCGTTTTCAGTTAGCAGGCAGATTCGCTTATCAGTTATAATTCCACTAGCAGCACTAAAAACCAGCTCTAACAAAATGCTAGCGGCAGGGCAGGCCAGGACCTCCAAAGCGTGGAGAGCCAGTTCATGCCGCCACGTGACAATCATGGAGGTACTCCCTCAGCATCTTCCAAAACTTTGCATACCTTGTGAGAGTGCCCCGCACCTCAGTGCCTGTGCAATGGGAGGGTCTGAGAAATCTCTCCCAGAACTTTCTCAGTGTTCTCCTGCCTCTGCTGGATTAGAGTTGTGTCTCTCTCGCCTGTACTCCTTGGTTGTCCAATGAACTGTGACCTCCTCTGCTGCCAGTGTTTTCAGATGGGAATTTTTTTAATAATTCCGCAACAAGGGCCCTCTGGTACTGCCCCAGTTTAGTGAACCTGTCCGCCTCGGGAATAAGAGATAGAAAGTTCTCGTTGTCGCGTGGGTCTAAAAGTGTCACCAACCAGTAATTACTGTCACCCAAAATTTTGAAAACGTGAGAGTCACAGGAAAGGCAGCGTAACATAAACTCAGCCATGCATGCCAGACTGCTAACAGGCAAGACATCCGTGTCCTCACCAAGAGGACGACTGACCATGCTCTCCTCCTCCCTGTCCTCAGGCCATCCACGCAGAACAGATGGTATGACAGTTGTGCAGGTATTACCTTTTATAGTGCATGAAGCTAGCTTCTGTTTTCCTCCTCCTCCTCTTCCTCATTGTCACCCAATCCATGTTGGGATGAGATGAGGCTGGGCTGTGTGTAATCAACCTGTATGGCTCCTTGCTCCATCTCATCGTGCTCCGACTTCAATGCATCCTCTCTGATTGTGAGCAGAGAGCATTTCAGAACATAGAGAAGTGGCATGGTGATGCTAATTATGACATCATTACCGCCCACCATCTTGGTGGAGTCCTCAAAGTTTTGGAGGATGGTACATATGTACATATGTCTGACATCCATGTCCACTCCTGAGGTCTTATGTGTGGAGTCTGAGCTGAATACCGACAGGCTTGTTGATGCTGGTAATCAACAACTGCCCTCTTCTTCTCACAAATCCTATCCAACATCTGCAGTGTAGAGTTCCAACACATGGGGACATCATACAACAGTCGGTGAGCCGGAAGCTGCAAATGCTGCTGAATCATGGCAAGGGCGGTGGAAGCTGTAGCTGACTTTCTAAAATGGGCACACAGGCGGCGTACTTTGACAAGCAGATCCGGCAGCTCCAGGTATGTTTTGAGAAACCTTTGAACCACGAGGTTAAGCACATGGGCCAGGCATGGTACGTGTGTGAGCTCGCCTCACCTCAGAGCTGCCACCAGGTTCCGGCCATTGTCATACACGACCATGCCTGGCTGCAGGTTCAGCGGTGTCAGCCACAGATCTGCCTGCTCTTTCAGAGCTGTCCACAACTCTTCAGCATTGTGCGATTTGTCACCTAAGGATATTAGCTTCAGCATAGCCTGTTGCCGCTTGGCCAAGGCAGTGCTTCCAGCTTATGACTGATGTGGTCATTTCGAAGATGGAGGGTGAAGAGGAGGAAGAGCTGTAGACTGTGGGGCAACCCTGATTGATGTAGGGCCTGCAATCCTCGGCGATGGGAGGATGTGTTTCATCCCAAGGTCCAACTGGGTCCCGGCTTCCACTATTTTAAACCATGTCCGTGGTTAGGTGGACTTTCCCAGTAAATGCATTATTGAAGGCACTGCTAATGTTGTGGGACATGTGCTTGTATAATGCGGGAATGACACACCAGGAGAAATAGTGGTGGCTGGGGACTGAGTACCGAGGGATGGCTGCTGCCATCAGGTTGTGGAAAGCTTCCATCTCCACAAGCATAAAAGGCAACATTTTGAGCGCAAGCCGTGGCGAAATGTATGAATTGAGTAGTATGCCTGTGGGGCATTGGCTGCGTATTTGCACATGCAAAAACCATCAAGCGCTTCAAAGAAACATGCTCACATGAGGACCGCCCCAGGAAAGGAAGACCAAGAGTCACCTCTGCTTCTGAGGATAAGTTTATCCAAGTCACCAGCCTCAGAAATCGCAGGTTAACAGCAGCTCAGATTAGAGACCAGGTCAATGCCACACAGATTTCTAGCAGCAGACACAGCTCTACAACAACTGTTAAGAGGAGACTTTGTGCAGCAGGCCTTCATGGTAAAATAGTTGCTAGGAAACCACTGCTAAGGTCAGGCAACAAGCAGAAGAGATTTGTTTGGGCTAAAGAACACAAGGAATGGACATTAGACCAGTGGAAATCTATGCTTTGGTCTGATGAGTCCAAATTTGAGATCTTTGGTTCCAACCACCGGGTCTCTGTGCGACGCAGAAAAGGGAACGGATGGACTCTACATGCCTGGTTCCCACCGTGAAGCATGGAGGAGGAGGTGTGATGGTGTGGGGGTGCTTTGCTGGTGACACTGTTTGGGATTTATTCAAAATTGAAGGCATACTGAACCAGCAAGGCTAACAAAGCATCTTGCAGCGGCATGCTATTCCATCCGGTTTGAATTTAGTTGGACCATCATTTATTTTTCAACAGGACAATGACCCCAAACACACCTCCAGGCTGTGTAAGGGCTGTTTGACCAAGAAGGCGAGTGATGGGGTGCTACACCAGATGACCTGGCCTCTACAGTCACCAGACCTGAACCCAATCAAGATGGTTTGGGGTGAGCTGGACCACAGAGTGAAGGCAAAAGGGCCAACAAGTGCTAAGCATCTCTGGGAACTCCTTCAAGATTGTTGGAAGACCATTCCCGGTGACTACCTCTTGAAGCTCATCAAGAGAATGACAAGAGTGTGCAAAGCAGTCATCAAAGCAAAAGGTGGCTACTTTGAAGAACCTAGAATATAAGACATATTTTCAGTTGTTTCACACTTTTTTGTTAAGTATATAATTCCACATGTGTTAATTCATAGTTTTGATGCCTTCAGTGTGAATATACAATTTTCATTGTCATGAAAATACAGAAAAATCTTTAAATGACAAGGTGTGTCCAAACTTTTGGTCTGTACTGTATAATTATGAAAGACTATTCAAATACTCCTCTAGGGTAAATCTGATGATCAGTGATTCCGTCTTACAGCTGTTGGTTAATAAGTTTCTAAATACACTGTACGCTATAGATAAGGTAATTTATAAAGAGTATGTACATTTTACATTTTTCTAACTGTTTACATAGTGGATAACAGTCAGAAAAGAAATATTGACAATCAAAGCAATCAGTACCTATGGGCTGACTCAATGATACAAGACCTTGGGTTCTCCAAATAAATATGTATTAAACTCGCTTAAGTCACCTCTTGGTGTACAAATCATCATAACATTTTTCCATCATAACAGCACATTTTGCAGTAAAAAATTTTAAAGAGCTCTCTTTCTTTACTTTTTTGGAGCATCCTCAAAATCAAATTATTTACTTCTGTGACACCAATCAGGTCTGAATAATGGCAAGCATCAAATTATTTTTCTTAATCAATTTGGGTGATCAACTTAAAATATTATCAGGGTCTCACATTTCTCACATTTATGCTACTACAGATTTCACTCAACACGGTTAAAGGGAATCAGTCAGCATTTTTTTGCTATGTAATCTGAGGACAATATGAGGTAGTTCCTGAGGCACTGATTCCAGGGATGTGTCACTTATTAAAGTATTGAGAATATTTGCGCTAAAAATTCAGTAAAAACATAAATATAAATGTGAATATAACACCGTGTTAGGATAGTGTGGTTCTGTGTGCGCCCTGTAGCCGGTCACATGATCTATCACGTGTTAGTGACGTCACGCAAGGTCCTGCAGCCACGCTGCGCCTTGCCGGCTCCATCCTAGGATTGAGCCCCTACAGCCAGTGCACGGCAGACGTGTTTTTTCCGGGAGGCACGCCTGTCACCGGCCGGGATGGCGGTCTCCGGATAATTGTTGTTCCTCAACATATCACCCACCACTTTCCGGCAATTGGTACAAGTGGGACATAAGAAACCGAGCCAACGCCATCCGAAAGGACCTTCCAGGACGCAGGAGGGATTATCTAAATACAGTCTACAGTATCGAGGTAATCACCCACTCGCCCCAGCTTATAATCAATAAAGGGTTAACACGGTGTTTTATTCACATTTATATTTATGTTTTTACTGAATTTTTAGCGCAACTATTCTCAATACTTTTATATTGTTTATTTTTTGGACGAACAGAGTGGTTTTTCGTTTTTATATTTGCTGCAATTCATTCAGGTATTAGTGCAGCACCCTCTGGTTAATTGTTTATCTGTTGCATGTGTCACTTATTAGGCTGTGTGCTGTTGTTTCCATGCAATGACTGTTTTATAACCAGGAAATTATCATTGCCCAGACTACCTACCTTATGCCAAGTAATCTGACCACCCCTCTCCTTTGATAAGCAGCTCACTGTCAACATACAGTGTACACATAAAGCTGTGGTGTGGGCGGTGGCAGCTTTCTGAGTTCTGCAACATGCCACATTTAAAAACTCTGATTGTGTCAGAACTGCAAGAATAGCAAACAGCATCCTAAACAGTCTTTACTTGGCCATGATGTAGTCTGGATTTGCAGACAAGCAGACTATTCTGACCCTTTAAAGGGAAGGTGCCACCAGTTTTCTTGTAGTTTGTTTTTTTGTGAAATTAAGCTTAAAATAGTAAATAAAATGTTCTAATGCAATGTTTGCACTGTTTGCAAACATTTCTATATGAAAAATATTATATATTTTCTTACAAATATATATATTGACCACTAGGGGGAGCATTTTCCGTTTTAGACCTCAAGCAGCTATAGTGAGACTTACCAGCTTTACTGTTAGCTGGAAAATTGGGGCAGTAACTGCTGACATCACCATTTCCCTCCCCTTTTGGGTGGTCTAATATCCCTGGGGCAGAATGAAGAGCAGCATCACAGGGCAGAGCCATTTTGTGTGTGTGACTGCCCTGTGATCTGCTATTGGAGTGCCCCCACACCGCCGCAGGGCCGAGAGGTACCCGGAGCCGGGCCTCTGAGTCTCAGTCCTGGGGTTGTCACGGTGGCTAGACCCGGTCCGTGGCCCTGTCTGTCAGTGGGGGACGTCCGGTGCAATAAGTGGTGTTGTAACGGTGCAGTTGTGGGGTGCAGGTCGCGATAAATAATGAGGACACCAGGTTGCAGTCTCTTTACCTCTTTACTGAAGATCTCTGGGTCCTCAATCCAGAATACGGCCCACCAGGCTGCGCAAGTCCGGCCGGTCCAATGACACTTCCAGAGTTCTCTTCACAGGAGGAAATCTGTGCCTTCCCCCTAGCGCTATGTGTTGTAGTCCTTCCCTGCTGTGCTTACGGAAAGTACCGCACAACTGTTGTGTCTGTTTCTGATGTTCCCTCACAACTCGACTAGATGATGTTCTGCTAATCCTCCGTCCCTCCCTGAGGTTCGGGTAGGAACGGCACCCGTTTGACGGGTAGGCCTGGAGTTCTTCCGGGACCCTAGAGACGCCCCTCTCCCACAATTGCCTCCCAAGACTTCATAGGTGATTTGAGTTAGACAGCCCGCCTGAGACTGACTGTCCTGCCGCTGTTTGGAGTATTGCTTGAAGCTGAATGTTGTTCTACTCCCTCGGCGTTCCGGCCACTGGTATTGCGCCTCAGTAGGATGTTGCTTCGGTCTTACAGCACGACTCCTACTGGTATTTCTCCTTTGCGTGATCCCGTTTCTCACTCAGCACAATCTATCTCTCTTCTAATCCTTTCTTGGGCACCGCCGCTACCCGGAGCAGGCACGGTCCCGTTACGTTCGTTCTCGTTGCCAAGCCTCTGTCAGGATCCCACCCCTGACAGAGACCCTACTGTATCTTCCCCTACAACACCCTCTGCCACAAGGTGTTGCCTGGTTCCAACCCAGTCAGCTTTCTGATCTAACTTCCTGCCTGACCCCCAGTTTACCCACTATGGTGGGGAGTGGCCTAATGAATAGCACCCTTAGCTCCCCCCGGAGGCCCGGCTGTGAAATGTATTGGTGTCTGTGATACCTGATCAGATGAACTCCTTCAGTGCCATCGGACGCACCATAGCTCCCCATAGTGGTGGAGCCACAGTACTGCAACGACCAGGACTCTGGGGCGCTGCACTCCCCCCTGGTTAAACACAGTACTCCGGGACTGGGAAGAAAACAACAATACAAGTTTAGCAAAAAGACATACAATTTTTGTTGAGGGCAAATAACAATACGTATACTTGAACAAGCTTCCCTTTATGGGAGGTGAGGACACTTGAACGTTACAAAACATGGTTAACATTAAACATTATAAATTACAGGCTATAAATAACTCCTGTTACCCAACCGGGTATTCTACTAAGTGCAAAAATTGCTGAACAATACTTTAACATTGCCTTTAAGGACATACACTCTGTATCCATTAAAGACCTTCTTATAATCACATTATAAGGTAAGTTAACTTTTTCATTCTCCTTCTTTGAATCTGCAGGACCGCCTGTCCTATCGGCACCAGACCTACTGCCTCTCCTTTCTGTTACAGGACCGCCCCGTTCAACCAGGGCCTACTGCCTTTTCAACTTCTATACACAGTATAGATCATAACATTACTTTCAGTTTTAGAAGCACTGAGCCATCTACGTATGGCTCCTAGGAGGACTCACTACCTAACCCCTACGGGTTCACTTTCTGTCCTCTGTAACACATTATTAACTCTTTCTTTACAATAACTAACTTACTATGGAGGACTCAGGGTTTACCTTCTATCCCCAGTTTCTTATCAACATTATCAACTATCCCCTTATAACATCAATCCTCATTACGACTTTCTTTCTGGAAACATCATCTGCATTTCTTTACATTTAACCAATCAAATACATATAACTTTTACATGTAAGAATTATCATCACTTTCGCTCATCAAGACATTATTGCTATCCATCAATCTTAAAGCAATACGGTTCTTCAAATATACACGTGGATGTCCCCTTTAAGAAGGGACCAAGTCTTTAGGGGGTAGCATTTGTTCTCTAGCTACCAGTCCATACTCAGCAAAGGCTCCGGTGCGGTATCTTCGCAAAGAGTCTCTTTCTAAGTAAAACCAGTAGGAAGCGCCTTTAATAAGGTGCGAACTATTTACAAGAAAGAGTTTGTATCATGCACGGTCCATGATTACTGCAGTTCTGTAAACTTTTGTGCAAACTTGAGAACATAAACAAAACAACAAGGATCCCGGGTCAGCAGAGGGATCCATAAGGAATTAACCCTGGACGGGTTTAGCAGCAACAGTAAACAAACAGTTAAAAGGAAGAACTATTTACATTTCCAAAGCATTCATGCTTACTCATTTTCAGAATCCTCCACGAGGCGCCACCTGGCGGGTGAACCCCTGCAGTCCAGGTTCCAGGTCCACTCCCGCTGCCAGGTACACCCCATGGTTAATAGAAGAGAACAAAGGAAGCTTTCTCAAATATATAAAAGCGATAAATTTATTAGTTACAAAAAACACTCATACAAAAAAGACCAATAAAATAGATATGATACAAAAACACATGAACACGTTATCTGTAAATACCCGTGTACAGAACACAAGAGTGTAAAGAAAGACACCAGGATTAATAGAGGAGCGTACCACATAAACCATTAGCTGTACATGTTCTTAATGTGGACCATAACTAAGGTGCTACCAAGCCAAAATCTCCATGTGTAACTATGAATAAAATACTATGTCTATCACCCTCTGTGTGTCCTATGCCATATGGACACGAGTGGTGAAAGAGCTATAGACCATGCGTTATGTGCACCCTAAGGTCCTAGACACAAAAACCTTGTGGACCCTGGAAACGCTAGTGGTCCTGAAAAAACGGTTATCATATTGAACACATGGGAGGCTGGTCTCACCTGGTATGCGGACGCTCCAGCACGCACCCCGACGCACGTTTCGCTACCTGTAAGTACTTGCTTTATCAAGGGGAATAGTGTGGATTGAGAATGGTTTTCAGGACCTTATATCGTCCTGACAACGGTCATGTGACCATCATGTGATGGTAACCACCCCCTGGCCGTGTTGGACGGCGCACGCCCACATCACTGCAGTCATCTCCCCGCCCCCGCCCGGACCTGCCCAGCCACACATAGGAGCAGGCACCGATAGGTCCCGATCCCATGCGCAGATGGGCGCCGCCGGACGAGAGCGGGTGACCGACCCCAGTAACACTGTTAGTGCGCACCACGGCCAGGGTGTATATAAGGTGACCATATGCTAGATAAAAACTAAAAAATACATGTGTGACACATAAATAAACGATAGAGGTTCTCCCATATAGCAGGGGGTCCAAACTTTTGCAAAAATTCTCCCAATATATTGGTATTGTCCGATCTTGTGTTCCAAATAACCATATAGATCTTTTGCTGCTTGTAGCATATACGGGACTAAGTCATATTGCAGTATTCACTGCTCACTATGGAAGACACCTGCATCATGTAGAACTAGAAAATGTATCCATGTGTGGCACATAAGTATACGGTGGAGGCTCTCCCATGTGACAGGGGGTCCAGACTTTTGCAATTGTTCTCCAATATGATGGTATTGTCCAATCTTATGTTCTCAAGTGACCATATAGATCTTATGCTGCTTGTAGCATATGCGGAACTTAATCATATTGCTATATTCACTGCTCACTATGGAAAAACCTGCATCATGTGAAACAACAACAAATAAAAAAAGTGTGATTAAAACCAGACACAAAAACACATACAAATAAAATACAGGATGGTAAAGGGGAAAAACAATAATATATTGGATGGGGAGATAATTCTACAAAAATGCAGCGAAATTCAGGGATTCATTTAGCCCAGCCGGTTTCATAGTTCCCAATGTTACAATCCATCGCAATTCACGTTGCGCTAACAGCTTTTTAACATCCCCCCCTCTAATGCCAGTGTGTATGACATCTATACCTCTTACAAAAAAATTTTTTGGATTGCAATTATGTACCATACGGAAGTGCCTCGGTATTGTTTTGAGGGATGACACATCTTCTACTGTTGCCGCAGCCTCAATGTCACGCACGTGCTCTCTAATGCGTACTCTTAACTCCCTAGATGTTAACCCGATATATATAAGAGGGCAACCACAAGTAGCGTAGTAAATTACATTCTGTGTACCACACGAGATATACTCCCCTATTTTGTACTCTTTATGATCCACTGACGCAAAAGATGACGTTTGGCATGTATTACTGCATGCCAGACAGTGACCACATTTGAAAATGGGTTCGGGTCTGTTGCACAACCAGGTCGTGTGCGGTAATAAAGGTCTGTGTCCCCACTTCCCTCTGTGCGGGCACAGCAGGAACACCGGTCACTCGAGGAGGCGCCTCCTTGGCCACTAAAGTGGTGGTGGTGGCAATACTGCAGGTCATGGTCTTCACTAGTGTACCGGTGGGGGTGACCACGGTGGTCTGGGTAGTGGTCACGGGTCGGCCACAAGGCGGCACTTTGGCTACAGGGGACGGTTTCTCCTTGTGGACGTTCAAAGCAAACCACCCCTTCTCCCCAAAATGCCTGGTATAGGTGACGCTGTCCCCCGGGTAGAGGTCTCGATCGGGGTGACCCTCTCTGAGGTGCGACTCCACGTCCCGGCGGTTAACAAAGACCTCCGCGTATAGCCCCGGTTCTTTAATAAAGCCCCAGCCTCCTCGGAGCTTAAAGGTGGTGACGATGCCCTGCCTGCGCGGGGCCTGGTGAGCGGTGGGGTCCTTGCGGGCCCGGTCCTTAACTGCTAGGTCTTTCTGATGGTACGCCTCCATCCCGGCCTGGTGCTCCTCCTTCCACCGCTGCTCCAGCTGGGCCTAATATGCCTCCCAGCTCAGGGCCTGCACCATCTCCCCTTCTCGTGTCTGCACCCCGGGGAATCCCATGAGGTCAGACCCTGGGTTCACCCAGCGGTATACCGTGCGCTCCGCACGGGCCTCGCAGGACAGGGTGATTGGTGTGATCAGGGCCTTCATTGTTGTGAATTTGCTTTTTGCTCCCTCTAGTGGTTACTAGTTTTTTGACTCTGGTTTTTCTGTCATTCCTTTTATCCGCACCTGGGTCGTTAGTTAGGGGTGTTGCTATATAAGCTCCCTGGACCTTCAGTTCCATGCCTGGCAACGTAGTTATCAGAGCTAGTCTGCTGTGCTCTTGTCTACTGATCCTGGTTCCAGTTATATCAGCTAAGTCTGCCTTTTGCTTTTTGCTATTTGTTTTGGTTTTGTATTTTTGTCCAGCTTGTTCCAAATCTATATCCTGACCTTTGCTGGAAGCTCTAGGGGGCTGGTGTTCTCCCCCCGGACCGTTAGACGGTTCGGGGGTTCTTGAATTTCCAGTGTGGATTTTGATAGGGTTTTTGTTGACCATATAAGTTACCTTTCTTTATTCTGCTATCAGTAAGCGGGCCTCTCTGTGCTAAACCTGGTTCATTTCTGTGTTTGTCATTTCCTCTTACCTCACCGTCATTATTTGTGGGGGGCTTCTATCCAGCTTTGGGGTCCCCTTCTCTGGAGGCAAGAAAGGTCTTTGTTTTCCTCTACTAGGGGTAGCTAGATTCTCCGGCTGGCGCGTGTCATCTAGAATCAACGTAGGAATGATCCCCGGCTACTTCTAGTGTTGGCGTTAGGAGTAGATATATGGTCAACCCAGTTACCACTGCCCTATGAGCTGGATTTTTGTATTCTGCAGACTTCCACGTTCCTCTGAGACCCTCGCCATTGGGGTCATAACAGTTTGCCAGGCCAGTATTAACTGTTTAATGCATTGCAGAAGAGGGATTATAAGAAAGAAGATTCTGAGTTTTTTTTTTTTTCTCCTTCCCCTTTACCTCAGAGTGGCTATGCTTGCTGCAGACATGAATGTCCAGACCTTGATTACAAGTGTGGACCAGCTGGCTACTCGTGTGCAGGGCATACAAGACTATGTTATCAGAAATCCTAGGTCAGAACCTAAAATACCGATTCCTGAACTGTTTTCTGGAGACAGGTTTAAGTTTAGGAATTTCGTGAATAATTGTAAATTGTTTTTGTCCCTGAGACCCTGTTCATCAGGAGATTCTGCTCAGCAAGTAAAAATTGTTATTTCGTTCTTACGGGGCGACCCTCAGGATTGGGCTTTTTCGCTGGCGCCAGGAGATCCGGCATTGGCTGATCTTGATGCGTTTTTTCTGGCGCTCGGTTTACTTTATGAGGAACCCAATCTTGAGATTCAGGCAGAAAAGGCCTTGCTGTCTATGTCTCAGGGGCAGGACGAGGCTGAAGTGTATTGCCAAAAATTTCGGAAATGGTCCGTGCTGACACATTGGAACGAGTGTGCACTGGCCGCTAATTTTAGAAATGGCCTTTCTGAAGCCATTAAGAATGTTATGGTGGGTTTTCCCATTCCCACAGGTCTGAATGATACTATGGCACTGGCTATTCAAATTGACCGGCGGTTGCGGGAGCGCAAAACCGCAAATTCCCTCATGGTGTTGTCTGAACAGACACCTGATTTAATGCAATGTGATAGAATCCTGACTAGAAATGAGCGGAAAATTCATAGACGCCGGAATGGCTTGTGCTACTACTGTGGTGATTCTACACATGTTATCTCAGCATGCTCTAAACGTATAGCTAAGGTTGTTAGTCCTGTCACCGTTGGTAATTTGCAACCTAAATTTATTCTGTCTGTAACTTTGATTTGCTCACTGTCATCTTATCCTGTCATGGCGTTTGTAGATTCAGGTGCTGCCCTGAGTCTCATGGATCTCTCATTTGCTAAGCGCTGTGGATTTACTCTTGAACCATTAGAAAATCCTATTCCTCTTAGGGGTATTGATGCTACACCATTGGCAGCAAATAAACCGCAGTATTGGACTCAGGTTACCATGTGCATGACTCCTGAACACCGCGAGGTGATACGTTTCCTGGTTTTACATAAAATGCATGATTTGGTCGTTTTAGGGCTGCCATGGTTACAGACCCATAATCCAGTCCTGGACTGGAAGGCTATGTCAGTCTCAAGTTGGGGCTGTCGTGGTATTCATGAGGATTCCCTGCCTGTGTCTATTGCTTCTTCTACGCCTTCGGAAGTTCCGGAGTATTTGTCTGATTATCAGGATGTCTTCAGTGAGTCTGAGTCCAGTGCACTGCCTCCTCATAGGGACTGTGACTGTGCTATAGATTTGATCCCAGGCAGTAAATTTCCTAAGGGAAGACTGTTTAATCTGTCGGTACCTGAACATACCGCAAAGCGTTCATATATCAAGGAGTCTCTGGAAAAAGGACATATTCGTCCGTCTTCTTCCCCTCTTGGTGCGGGATTCTTTTTTGTGGCAAAAAAGGACGGATCTTTGAGACCTTGTATTGATTATCGGCTTTTAAATAAGATCACTGTCAAATTTCAGTATCCTTTACCGCTGTTGTCTGACTTGTTTGCCCGGATTAAGGGTGCCAAGTGGTTCACCAAGATAGACCTTCGTGGTGCGTACAACCTTGTGCGCATTAAGCAAGGTGATGAATGGAAAACCGCATTCAATACGCCCGAAGGTCATTTTGAGTACTTGGTGATGCCTTTTGGGCTCTCCAATGCGCCTTCAGTTTTTCAGTCCTTTATGCATGACATTTTCCGGAAGTATCTGGATAAATTTTTGATTGTTTATCTGGATGATATTTTGTTTTTTTCTGATAATTGGGATTCGCATGTGGAGCAGGTCAGGTTGGTCTTTAAAATTTTGCGTGAAAATTCTTTGTTTGTCAAGGGCTCAAAGTGTCTCTTTGGTGTACAGAAGGTTCCCTTTTTGGGGTTCATTTTTTCCCCTTCTGCTGTGGAGATGGACCCAGTCAAGGTCCGAGCTATTCTTGATTGGACTCAGCCCTCGTCAGTTAAGAGTCTTCAGAAGTTCTTGGGCTTCGCTAACTTCTACCGTCGTTTTATCGCTAATTTTTCTAGCATTGTGAAACCTTTGACGGATATGACCAAGAAGGGCTCCGATGTAGCTAACTGGGCTCCTGCTGCCGTGGAGGCTTTCCAGGAGTTGAAACGCCGGTTTACTTCGGCGCCTGTTTTGTGCCAGCCTGACGTCTCACTTCCCTTTCAGGTTGAGGTGGATGCTTCGGAGATTGGGGCAGGGGCCGTTTTGTCGCAGAGAGGCCCTGGTTGCTCTGTTATGAAACCTTGTGCCTTTTTCTCTAGGAAGTTTTCGCCTGCCGAGCGAAATTATGATGTGGGCAATCGGGAGTTGTTGGCCATGAAATGGGCATTTGAGGAGTGGCGTCATTGGCTCGAGGGTGCTAAGCATCGTGTGGTGGTCTTGACTGATCACAAAAATCTGATGTATCTCGAGTCTGCTAAACGCCTTAATCCGAGACAGGCCCGCTGGTCATTGTTTTTCTCCCGCTTTGATTTTGTTGTCTCGTATTTACCAGGTTCAAAGAATGTGAAGGCCGATGCTCTTTCTAGGAGCTTTGTGCCTGATGCTCCTGGAGTCGCTGATCCTGTTGGTATTCTTAAAGATGGAGTTATCTTGTCAGCTATTTCTCCGGATCTGCGACGTGTGTTGCAGAGATTTCAGGCTGATAGGCCTGAGTCTTGTCCACCTGACAGACTGTTTGTCCCGGATAAGTGGACCAGCAGAGTCATTTCCGAGGTTCATTCCTCGGTGTTGGCAGGTCACCCGGGAATTTTTGGCACCAGAGATCTGGTGGCCAGGTCCTTTTGGTGGCCTTCCTTGTCAAGGGATGTGCGGTCATTTGTGCAGTCCTGTGGGACTTGTGCTCGAGCTAAGCCTTGCTGTTCTCGTGCCAGCGGTTTGCTCTTGCCCTTGCCTGTCCCGAAGAGACCTTGGACACCTATCTCCATGGATTTCATTTCTGATCTTCCGCTATCTCAGGGCATGTCCGTTATCTGGGTGATATGTGATCGCTTCTCCAAGATGGTCCATTTGGTTCCTTTGCCTAAGCTGCCTTCCTCTTCCGATCTGGTTCCTGTGTTTTTCCAGAACGTGGTTCGTTTGCACGGCATCCCTGAGAATATTGTGTCAGACAGAGGATCCCAGTTCGTTTCCAGGTTCTGGCGATCCTTTTGTAGTAGGATGGGCATTGATTTGTCGTTTTCGTCTGCTTTCCATCCTCAGACTAATGGACAGACGGAGCGAACCAATCAGACTTTGGAGGCTTATTTGAGGTGTTTTGTCTCTGCTGATCAGGACGATTGGGTGACATTCTTGCCGTTGGCTGAGTTTGCCCTTAATAATCGGGCTAGTTCCGCCACCTTGGTTTCGCCTTTTTTCTGCAACTCTGGTTTCCATCCTCGCTTTTCTTCGGGTCATGTGGAGCCTTCTGACTGTCCTGGGGTGGATTCTGTGGTGGATAGGTTGCAGCAGATCTGGAATCATGTGGTGGACAACTTGAAGTTGTCACAGGAGAAGGCTCAGCGCTTTGCCAACCGCCGCCGCGGTGTGGGTCCCCGACTTCGCGTTGGGGATTTGGTGTGGCTTTCTTCCCGCTTTGTTCCTATGAAGGTCTCCTCTCCCAAATTTAAACCTCGTTTTATTGGGCCTTACAAGATATTGGAAATCCTTAATCCTGTATCTTTTCGTCTGGATCTTCCTGTGTCGTTTGCTATTCACAATGTATTTCATAGGTCCTTGTTGCGGCGGTACATTGTGCCTGTAGTTCCTTCTGCTGAGCCTCCTGCTCCGGTGTTGGTTGAGGGCGAGTTGGAGTACGTGGTGGAGAAGATCTTGGATTCTCGCCTCTCCAGGCGGAGGCTTCAGTACCTGGTCAAGTGGAAGGGCTATGGTCAGGAGGATAATTCCTGGGTGGTCGCCTCTGATGTTCATGCGGCCGATTTAGTTCGTGCCTTTCATGCCGCTCATCCTGATCGCCCTGGTGGTCGTGGTGAGGGTTCGGTGACCCCTCACTAAGGGGGGGTACTGTTGTGAATTTGCTTTTTGCTCCCTCTAGTGGTTACTAGTTTTTTGACTCTGGTTTTTCTGTCATTCCTTTTATCCGCACCTGGGTCGTTAGTTAGGGGTGTTGCTATATAAGCTCCCTGGACCTTCAGTTCCATGCCTGGCAACGTAGTTATCAGAGCTAGTCTGCTGTGCTCTTGTCTACTGATCCTGGTTCCAGTTATATCAGCTAAGTCTGCCTTTTGCTTTTTGCTATTTGTTTTGGTTTTGTATTTTTGTCCAGCTTGTTCCAAATCTATATCCTGACCTTTGCTGGAAGCTCTAGGGGGCTGGTGTTCTCGAATTTCCAGTGTGGATTTTGATAGGGTTTTTGTTGACCATATAAGTTACCTTTCTTTATTCTGCTATCAGTAAGCGGGCCTCTCTGTGCTAAACCTGGTTCATTTCTGTGTTTGTCATTTCCTCTTACCTCACCGTCATTATTTGTGGGGGGCTTCTATCCAGCTTTGGGGTCCCCTTCTCTGGAGGCAAGAAAGGTCTTTGTTTTCCTCTACTAGGGGTAGCTAGAATCTCCGGCTGGCGCGTGTCATCTAGAATCAACGTAGGAATGATCCCCGGCTACTTCTAGTGTTGGCGTTAGGAGTAGATATATGGTCAACCCAGTTACCACTGCCCTATGAGCTGGATTTTTGTATTCTGCAGACTTCCACGTTCCTCTGAGACCCTCGCCATTGGGGTCATAACACTTCATACGATGTTCCATGCCCGTAGCTTCCTCCCAGGGCAACAGACGTTGGAGCTTATGAGTCCCAGGGGAAGGGGGCGCTGCAACGGGGCCCACTAACACACCCTCTGCTAGCGGGGCAGGATCGGCGGACTCACCAACCGGTGCCAGTTCACTTTCCGCGACAGGTCCCGCTGGTTCCTCCGGTGAGGTCTCCGATGTCTGGGAACTCTCTGCCGGTACCACTAAGCGCGGAGCCTGGACCCCCACATTCAGTTGGAGAAGTTGGTTGAATAAGTCCTCCATCTTGGCCCTCAGGAATCTGGTGTTGTCCACGGAAGACGGGCTGCTGTGCTCATCCGGGTAGTCGGGGGAGATTTCCACTTCAACCCCACTGTCGGGTTCAGAGCTGCTGGCCATGGCGTCCTCCACGTGGGTCGCTTCCGGGTCTCTTTCCCACTCTCTCCTTCGTGGGCGGTGTCGTTTTCTCGGTCTTCGCCCTCCATTGAGGATTAGGAGGCGGATCTCTGCCGCTGACGGACACGTCCTCACCGTGCAGAAATATTTAGACTGGGCGGCCATTGTCCTTCGCGCTCTCCAGTTTGTCTACGCCCACTCCACGCCCCTCTTCTTCTCCTGCGCCTCTCCTCAGCGCTGCAATGGCGGCGGTTTTGGCGGCAAGTGGCGCAGCACACAGTCTTTGCAATAAAGTACAGTCCAAGCACAGTAAATCACAGTTCCAAGGCACACATGACCTGATTCTTCAGGCTTAAGTAGATCCTGTTCGTGACGCCAAGTTGGAGCGCCCCCACACCGCCGCAGGGCCGAGGGGTACCCGGAGCCGGGCCTCTGAGTCTCAGTCCTGGGGTTGTCACGGTGGCTAGACCCGGTCCGTGGCCCTGTCTGTCAGTGGGGGACGTCCGGTGCAATAAGTGGTGTTGTAACGGTGCAGTTGTGGGGTGCAGGTCGCGATAAATAATGAGGACACCAGGTTGCAGTCTCTTTACCTCTTTACTGAAGATCTCTGGGTCCTCAATCCAGAATACGGCCCACCAGGCTGCGCAAGTCCGGCCGGTCCAATGACACTTCCAGAGTTCTCTTCACAGGAGGAAATCTGTGCCTTCCCCCTAGCGCTATGTGTTGTAGTCCTTCCCTGCTGTGCTTACGGAAAGTACCCCACAACTGTTGTGTCTGTTTCTGATGTTCCCTCACAACTCGACTAGATGATGTTCTGCTAATCCTCCGTCCCTCCCTGAGGTTCGGGTAGGAACGGCACCCGTTTGACGGGTAGGCCTGGAGTTCTTCCGGGACCCTAGAGACGCCCCTCTCCCACAATTGCCTCCCAAGACTTCATAGGTGATTTGAGTTAGACAGCCCGCCTGAGACTGACTGTCCTGCCGCTGTTTGGAGTATTGCTTGAAGCTGAATGTTGTTCTACTCCCTCGGCGTTCCGGCCACCGGTATTGCGCCTCAGTAGGATGTTGCTTCGGTCTTACAGCACGACTCCTACTGGTATTTCTCCTTTGCGTGATCCCGTTTCTCACTCAGCACAATCTATCTCTCTTCTAATCCTTTCTTGGGCACCGCCGCTACCCGGAGCAGGCACGGTCCCATTACGTTCGTTCTCGTTGCCAAGCCTCTGTCAGGATCCCACCCCTGACAGAGACCCTACTGTATCTTCCCCTACAACACCCTCTGCCACAAGGTGTTGCCTGGTTCCAACCCAGTCAGCTTTCTGATCTAACTTCCTGCCTGACCCCCAGTTTACCCACTATGGTGGGGAGTGGCCTAATGAATAGCACCCTTAGCTCCCCCCGGAGGCCCGGCTGTGAAATGTATTGGTGTCTGTGATACCTGATCAGATGAACTCCTTCAGTGCCATCGGACGCACCATAGCTCCCCATAGTGGCGGAGCCACAGTACTGCAACGACCAGGACTCTGGGGCGCTGCACTATCACCAGCAGTTACTGCATCAGAAACACAGCTATAGAGTTTACAGAGGAGCAGAAGAGAGTGGGCTCAGCAGCATGGTGGACTGGAGGAAGAGTGAAGTGGTGTGTGTGTTAGTGATGTGTTGTTCGTGAACGAGCCGATACAAAGAGCCAGCTCCCTGCTGTGAATGAAAGGAGTCAGCTCTGCAGCATGAGTGAGCCTTGTCTGGGCCTGGCAGCTTCTCAGATTCAGCCAGAGAAGTGTGACTGTGACTCATGTGGGAGGAGCAGACAGCAGAGAGGTAGAGTGGAGTCTGTGGACTGTAAATAAATGCATGTGAGTTACCATGTGACCCAAATAAAGGGGCAATATTACACTGGCTTGAGTGGCTTCCTCCCTGGTATGTGACTGTGTAGGAGGAATGACAAATTGTATGTTCATCATCATCATCATCATCTGCAATGACCTGTGAGTTACCTTTTGTCCCAAATAAAGATACACTTTACTGTGGCCTCATCCATGGCATATATACATATACGGTACTAGATGGTGGCCCGATTCTAACGCATCGGGTATTCTAGAATATGCATGTCCACGTAGAATATTGCCCAGTCACGTAGTATATTGCCCAGCCATGTAGTATATTGCCCAGCCCACGTAGTATATTGCCCAGCGACGTAGTATATTGCCCAGCGACGTAGTATATTGCCCAGCGACGTAGTATATTGCCCAGCCACGTAGTACATTGCCCAGTCACGTAGTATATTGCCCAGCCACGCAGTATATTGCCCAGTCACGTAGTATATTGCACAGCTCACATAGTATATTGCCCAGCCACGTAGTATATTGCCCAGACACGTATGTAACAGGTTAAAAAAGAGTTAAAATAAAAATAAACATATACTCACCTTCCAAGGGAGCCCTTGTAGTCCTGTCGCCTGTGTGCGGTGCACGCGGCAGCTTCCTGTCCCAGGGCTGGATGCGCGCAGGACCTGTGATGACGTCGCGGTCACATGACTGTGACGTCATGGAAGGTCCTTCTCGCATACCATCCTTGGCACTGGAGCCTGCCGCCTGCACTGCCAAGGAGAGGACGCGACGACGGAGGGTGAGCATAGCAGGTTTTTTTTATTATTTTTAACATTACATTTTTTTTACTATTGATGTCGCATAGGAAGCATCAATAGTAAAAAGTTGGGGACACACAGGGTTAATAGCAGCGGTTACGGAGTCTGGGGTCTGTACAGCCTGCTGGGGGTCTTTGTGTCTGTGCAGGCTACACTGACAGTGATTGACACATTAGCCAATGATGGGACAGTAGTAGTCCCATCATCCGGCTAATGTGTTGAATATAAAAAAAAATACTCCATACATACTACATACATGCTACATACATGCTACATACATACTACATACATACATACTACATTCATACTCCATACATACTACAGACATTTGTCCATCGCGTCCGCCATTTTCTACCGCGCATGCGCTGCCAAAACTCCGCCCCCTCCTTCCAGACTTCAGAATGGGCAACGGATGTGTTGAAAAACTGCATCCGCTGCCCATGTTGTGCACAAATTTCACAACGTGATAGCGACGGACCCGTACCGATGCAAGTGTGAAAGAGGCCTTTATGAGTGTTGAATTTGAAAAAAAAAGAAAAAAACGGCGTGGGCTCCCGTGCAATTTTCTGCGCCAGAGGGGGAAAGCCGATGGCCGGGGGCCAATATTTGTAGCCTGCTATGAATATCAGCCCGCAGCTGTCTGCGTAGCCTTTACTGGCTATTAAAATAGGGGGACCCCCCCAAAAAAATAATTACGTGGGGTCCCCCTATATTTTATAGCCAGAAAGGCTATGCAGACAGCTGCGGGCTGATATTCATAGCCTAGAGGGGGGCCATGGATATTGGTCCCCCCCCGGCTACAAATACCAGTCCACAGCCGCCCCAGAAATGGCGCATCTGTAAGATGCACCAATTCCGGCACTTAGCCCCTCTCTTCCCACTCCCGTGTAGCGGTGGGATATGGGGTAATAAGGGGTTAATGTCACCTTGCTATTGTAAGGTGACATTAAGCCGGGTTAATAATGGAGAGGCGTCAATAAGACGCCTATCCGTTATTAATCCAATACTAATAAAGGGTTAATAAAACACGCACACATTAGGAAAAAGTATTTTAATATTCTTCATTTAACCATACTTACCATACTTCAGCGCCTGCGTAAAATAATAAATCGTATACTACCTGTCCGCCGTAGTCCAATTAATAACGAGTGTCCCACAACGATCTTTCCTATAGAACAGTGAAATCGGGTGATGTCACTGCTCTATAGGACCCTCAGTGACACACTGACAGGAGACAATGGCTCCTGCAGTGCATCACTGAGAGGTTACTATAGTTCACTGGTCTCACTTTATGGCAAAAAGCCGCGTGGGAACTTTCTCATACAGCAATGCCATAAAGTGAGACTAGGGACTATTTTCTCATAGGGGCGTAGGAATACATTGTGGAAGGATACCTTCCTCCCCTCATTGTGTTCGTGGAGGCCCTGGAGAGTGGTCGCATCAGCTGATGCTCCTGCTCTCCACGGGAGATCGTCGAGGGACACTCGTTTTAATTGGATTTCTACGGATCAGGGAGTATATTGGTTGTTTATTATTTTAATATTTTTTACAGATGACAATGGCTTCGGGGATCAAAGTGACAAGTGATGGTGAGTATGTACTCTATGTTATATGTACTGTATGTATGTACTGTATGTATGTACTGTATGCGGCATGTCGCATGATGTCACATGTTGCATGTCGTCGCATGTCGTCGCATGGTGCATGTTGTCGCATGCTGCATGTCGTCGCATGGCGCATGGCGTCACATGGCGCATGTTGTCGCATGGCGCATGCTGTCACATGCTGCATGTCGTGACATGGCGCATGTCGTCGCATGGCGCATGTCGTCGCATGGTGCATGTCGAGGCATGCTGCATGTCGTCGCATGGCGCATGTCGTCGCATGCTGCATGTCGTCGCATGGCGCATGTCGTCGCATGCTGCATGTCGTCGCATGCTGCATGTCGAGGCATGCTGCATGTCGAGGCATGCTGCATGTCGAGGCATGCTGCATGTCGTCGCATGGCGCATGTCGTCACATGGCGCATTTCGGCGCATGTCGTTGCATGGTGCATGTCGTCGCATGGCGCATGTTTTGTACGTCTGTATATGTGTTTTTTTTTTTGTTTTTTTTTTACATTCAACACATTAGCCGGATGATGGGACTACTACTGTCCCTTCATTGGCTAATGTGTCAATCACTGTCACTGTAGTAGGCATAGCCGGATGGGACTTGTAGTCCCATCGGACGATGCCTGCACAGAGACACACATACACGCACACACACCCCAAAGACCTCCCCCGCAGCAGACCCCAGCACATGCCGGCACGCAGAGCCCCGGTATGTGCAGGCGGTGCCGGTATGTGCGGGCCCTGGCTCTGCGTGCCGGCATGTGATGGCCGGCGCCGCCCGCACACACCGGCACCGCCCGCATATACCGGTACGCAGAGCCACGCACATCACAGCGAGGATTCCCTGCCTAGCCCCGCCCCCAGCACATGCACAGCCCCGCCCGCCCCCAGCACAGCCCCGCAGGCAGCAGGGCCGGGGCTCTGCATGCCGGCGCCAATATGTGCGGGCGGCGCCAGTATGTGCGGGCCGGGGCTCTGCGTGCCGGCATGTGATGGCCGGCGCCGCCCGCACATACCGGCACGCAGAGCCCCGCACATCACATCGTGGATTCCCTGCCTAGCCCCGCCCCCAGCAAGTCCCGCCCGCCCCCAGCACAGCCCCGCAGGCAGCCACCAGTCCCGTCCACAGCCCAGTCACTCTTGATGAGTGACTGCTGGCTGTGAGGCTGGCTCACGCCTGCTGCTGACGTCACGTCAATTTCCAGAGTCTGGAAATTGACGTGACGTCGGCGGAAATAAGCGGCGGCTGCAGGCTGGGGGTCACGTGACCCAGACTCAGCTGCCGGAATAGTGCCGCTCACAGGCGAAAACGGCAACGGAAGGTAATTACACAATTCATCAGGGGCCCCGGGGGGATACATTGGGGGGATAACTGAAAGTAGTGGACAACCCCTTTAATGATTCAGCATATAAGATATTTTTGACAATAGTAGCTCCCACCTTTGAAGGAACAGTTTGAATAAGGCCCTTTTTAATCCTCTATGACTGTCCCACTGCACAGAGCAAAAACTATAAACGTATGTTTGGGTGAATTTGGTGTGTAAGAGCTTGGCTGGCTGTACAAGCCCTGGCCTGAGCTTCATCAATGTGCTTTGGATGAACCCTAGAAAAGAGATTGTGATCCATTTCCTCTTGCCAACATCAGTGTCTGATCTCATAAATGATTTTCTGAAAGAATGGACAAAAATTCCCACAGACACCTGCAAAATTGTATAAAAAATCTTCCAGATGAGTGGAAGCCGTTATAGTTGCAAATTGGCAAATGAAATGACTCCATATTAATGCCCATGGATTTAGAATGGGATGCCATAAAAGATCCTGTAGGTACAGTATAATGTGTAGGTAAAGACATAGATAATCAGTATAGGGAGATGAGGGTTACATACCCCATTTCTTAATACCGTGTATTGCCCTGTCTAACATCAATGACAGCTTGAAGTCTTTTGTGGTAGTTGTGGATGATGTTCTTTATTTTATCAGATGGTAAAGCTGCCCACTCTTCTTGGCAAAAAGCCTCCATTTCCTGTAAGTTCCTAGGCTGTCTAGCATGAACTGCGCACTTGAGTCCTCCCCAGAGTGCCTCAATGATATTGAGGTCAGGAGACTGAGATGGCACTCGAGAACCTTAACTTTGTTCTGCTGTAGCCAATGACAGGTCAACTTGGCCTTGTGTTTTGGATCGTTGTCATGTTGGAACGTTCAAGTACATCCCATGCGCAGCTTCCAGACTGATGATTCAAAATTTGCCTCCAGTATTTGCTAATAACGAGTTGCATTCATCTTTCCTTCAACTTTGACCAAGTTTTCTGTGCCTTTGTAGCTCACACATCCCCAAAACATATGCGATCTACCTCTGTGCTTTACAGTAGGAATGGTGTTCCTTTCATCATAGACCTTGTTGACCGCTCTCCAAATGTAACGTTTATGGTTGTGACCAAGAAGTAAAATTTTGGTCTCATCACTCCAAATTACCTTGTTCCAGAAGTTTTGAGGCTTGTCTTTGTGCTGTTTTGCATATTATAGGCAAGATACTTTGTGGCATTTGCGCAGTAATGGATTTCTTCTGGAGACTGGACCATGCCCATTTTTCATCAAGTGCCTCTTTATTGTGCATCTTGAAACAGCCACACCGCTAGTTTTCAGAGAGTCATGTATTTTTGCTGATGTTGCGGGTTTTTCTTTGCATCCCGAACAATTTTTCTGATAGTTGTAGATGACATTTTTGTTGGTTTACCTGACCGTGGTTTTGTTTTTACAGAGCCCCTGATTTTCCATTTGTTAATCACAGTTTGAATGGTGCTGACTGGCATTATCAATTCTTTGGCTATCTTTTTGTATCCCTTTCCTGTTTTTTACAGTTCAACTACCTTTTCCCGTAGATCCATTGACAATTCTTTTGCTTTCCTCATGACTCACAATCCAGAAATATCAGTGGCTGGATGAAAGATGCAAGAGTCTTTTATGCACA
Source organism: Ranitomeya variabilis (assembly GCF_051348905.1). Lineage (NCBI taxonomy): Eukaryota > Metazoa > Chordata > Amphibia > Anura > Dendrobatidae > Ranitomeya > Ranitomeya variabilis. The sequence continues at coordinate 459,007,532 of NC_135237.1, read as the reverse complement.
CACCCCGATTACAAGCAAACAGGTCACAGGTGAGGATGTTACCTTTAGTAGCCATTCAAACCCATTTGTGTCAACTTCTGTGCATGTTATCAGGCCAAAATCACCAGGGTATGTGAACTTTTGATCAGGGTCATTTGGATGTTTTGGGTTCTCATTATGATTTAAAAAGAGAAAACACAGTATTTTGACAATAAATGGCTTCCCACAACCACTAACCATGAGTGGAGAAAAAGTTTTGGTGTTATTATCATTCTTATTCTCTGAAAAAAGGCCAAGAAAGCAGAAATTCTGCCGGGGTATGTAAACTTTTGAGCACAACTGTATATGAGAGCTTGTTTTTTGCAGGACGAGTTAATTTTTTTTTTTTTGGTACCATGTTTGGGCACATGACTTATTTTGATCACTTTCTATTACGATTTTTAGGAGGCAGCATGAACAAAACCAGGAATTCGGGAATAGAAATTTTTTGTATGCCATTCTGCGTGTGGTAAAATTGATAAAGCATCTTTATTCTTTGGGTGTGTACGATTACAGTGATACCACATTTATGTCATTTTTTAGGTTTTGCCACTTTTACACAATAAAAACTTTTGTACAAAAAATAATTATTTTTGCTTTCCTGTATTCTGAGAGCTATAACCTTTTAATTTTTTGACTGACGGATCTGTATGGCTGCTTCTTTTTGTGGGTCAAGATGATGTTTTCAGCGATATCATTTTTATTTACATTCATCTTTTTTATCGTGTTTTATTCCACTTTGTTTTCCAGCGGTATGATGAAAAACCATAGTTTACCATTTTTTTTTTGTAAGGCATTCACTGAACGGGTTAACTAGTATGACAGTTTTTTTAGATTGGGTTGTTACAGAAGCAGCAATAACAAATGTGCACTTTTTTTGTTTTCTTTTTATTTAAAAATGTGTATTTGTGTCATATTTCTTTGTAATTTTTTTTAAATATATTTAAAAAAAATGTTTTTTAATTTTTTAACTTGTTTACTTATTCCTCTGTGGGATTTTCACTTTTTTCACAGATGTAATGCATTATATGTAAGGTAGTCTAACATTTATATTTATGTGTTAGAGGGCCCAATACCACAAATAGGCTAACATTATATAACATGTAGAAGATCAGATTCTTGTACAATGACCATTGATCATCCATGCCCCTAATTGTGATCAGAGCAGATCTCTGTAACCCATTTTCTCTATTTTATGTCCTTGCATCAGGCATAATGTATTAATTTGTACCGGCATCTCTTTTGATACAACTTTATTTCGGCATTTGTCTTGACATGCTTTCAAAACTGTATATATGTAAATTTTGGTCTGTATATAGTTATTTATTGTTTCTTGTTTTGTTTGTTTCAGCGATATTGTGATCAAGGCCACAGGTTGGCCGAAACATTTTTTGCCTATCGTGTTGTGAATTCTGCTTTTGGGCTCCCTTCGGTGGTTGTAGGTGGTAATGCAGTTGTCCCTGAGTTGCAGTCCTGGTCAGGTGTTTCTGCTGATTGCAGTTCTGACTGGGGTATTTAGGCGTGCAGGATTCATTAGTCCTTGCCAGTTGTCCATGGTTGTTGGGAGGTGTTGGTCCTTGTTTGGTCCCTTCTGCCTTGCTACCAAACCAGCAAAGATAAGTGTCTGGTTTTGTTTCTGTTAAAATACAAAACCCGGCACTCAACTTAATGGTGTGAAGAAACAATAGATTTATTGCGTCCCAAATCCAACAAAACGTTTCGGTCTCGTAACGGGACCTTCATCAGTAACTGAAACAAGTGTATATGTACAATAAAACATTGGGAAAATACAAAACATGTAAATAACAACAAAACCAAAGTATATACAACATATGCAAAGCACATGATTATGGCAGTTTATAGTAGTGCATAGGATCTGTGTGTCTGGAAGAGTGACCTATAGCATGGCACAGTGGTGATCCAGTGATAAAGAAGTACATACCGTAATTTGGGATAATATCAGAGGAAGGTGACTATATGACCTGTCTGGGAGTAGATGAGGACCAAAGTAAGTGGATATCACAAAAAGTATCCCACAGGGGGGTAAGAACATGTACTGGTACCTACCAGGAAAGTGAGTCGATATAGCACGGACTCCCCAATAATGGGAGAAAGATATTAAGCCTAGACAAGGTGAGAAAGGGGAAAAAATGAGAAAGGAAACTCATAGTACTGACCTTAAAAAGTCGGTCTGAAGTGGAGGAAGGTATACATAATTACCTGTATGTGGGCTTATCGTCGCGGCATCCACCGCTGTATGTGGTGTGAAGGGGAGGGCTAAGGGGCTCTATTTATAGCAGCTGCGCCAGGAGGGCGTGGAATAGGGGACTGTAGGAGCGCAATACCGCTCTGCATGCGAGTGGGGATGGGCGGAAATGACGAACCGGAAGTACCCGGTCACATGAATGGTGGCTTGGAATCGCCATCTTGGAGGTGGAGGGGTAGTGTTAGATGTTGTATTGCGCATATGCGCAAGTATAGGAGCCGATTGTTTATATTGAGAAGGGGGCCCAAGGTCTCTGTTTGTGATAAATGCGCCAGGGGAGACATAGAGGAAGGGGGCTGAAATGTCACAATACCGCTCTGAGAGTGGGCAAAGAGGGGCGGAAGTGACATACCGGAAGTAGCCAGTATCATAGGTGGTTATCAGTAATCGCCATATTGGAGGTGGAGAAGTGGTGATAAGCATACTACTGCGCATGTCACTAGGCGCAAGTGTGTATGCTGGATACATAGACTGAGAGCACATATACAGTTTGACCATGGTATATTAGACTATAGTGATACTATAGTATGGATAGATGTAATGTGTACAAGGGAAACCCTATATGTTAAAAAAGAGAGGAATAATGTATATGCTAACCAGACAAAGACATCCCGAGGGAAAATGGTAAAAAGATTGCCCCATATGAGTAGATAAGGTGCGCATAACAATGAAAAAGAGCCCCAGACAGGTCCGTGACACATGGTATGATAGATGTGAATGATTTTATTATTATATCAACAGAATATAGCAATTAGTGCTGTGATATATAAGTATTGAACAGATGGAGTTAGGTGTCATGATCTCTGCAGGCAGAGATCATAGCAAGCCTATAGAGGGACAAGCTCTCGGAAGATGGAACTATACTGACCATGAACTAAGCCTGCCGCGCAACTAGAAATAGCCAGGTAGCATTTCCTATTTATCGCTAGATGCCCAGCTCTGGCCTAAGACCTAAATAGCTAGCAGAGGGAAATATAAGACCTGGCTCACCTCTAGAGAAATATTCCAAAGAAGACAGTAGCCCCCCACATATAATGACGGTGAGTTCAGATGAAACAACAAACGCAGCAGGAAAATAGTCTTAGCAAATTTGAGGTCCGCTTTCTAGATAGCAGAAGACAGATAGTATACTTTCATGGTCAGCAGAAAAATACTAACAAAACACCATCCAGAGATTACCTTAAACTCTGGCATTAACTCATAACGCCAGAGTAGCAATCCCTGATCGACGAGAGCTTTCCAGACACAGTAACAAAACTTTAGCTGCGAACTGGAACAAATAGGCAAAACAAAACATGGACAAAAGTCCAACTTATCAGTAGTTGTCTAGAAGCAGGAACAAGCACTGAGAGGCATCAGATAACATTGTTGACCGGCAAGAAACCACCAGAGAAATGAGCTTAAATAGCAACACCCACTACTGATGGAATCAGGTGAAACAGGAAAGAGGATGACAAGTCCAATTCCACAAGCGGCCACCGGGGGAGCCCAGAATCCAAATTCACAACAGTACCCCCCCCTCAAGGAGGGGGCACCGAACCCTCACCAGATCCACCAGGGCGACCAGGATGAGCCCTATGGAAGGCACGAACAAGATCAGAAGCATGAACATCAGATGCATTGACCCAAGAATTATCCTCCTGGCCGTAACCCTTCCAGTTGACCAGATACTGGAGTTTCCGTCTGGAAACACGAGAGTCCAAAATTTTCTCCACAACGTACTCCAACTCACCCTCAACCAACACCGGAGCAGGAGGCTCAACAGAAGGTACAACAGGTACCTCATACCTGCGCAATAACGACCGATGAAAAACGTTATGAATGGAAAAGGACGCAGGGAGGTCCAAACGGAAAGAAACAGGATTAAGAATCTCCAATATTCTATAAGGGCCGATGAACCGAGGTTTAAACTTAGGAGAAGAGACCCTCATAGGGACAAAACGAGAAGACAACCACACTAAATCTCCAACACAAAGCCGAGAACCAACACGACGATGACGGTTGGCAAAACGCTGAGTCTTCTCCTGGGACAACTTCAAATTGTCCATAACCTGCCCCCAGATGTGATGCAATCTCTCCACCACCGCATCCACTCCAGGACAATCCGAGGATTCCACCTGACCGGAGGAAAATCGAGGGTGAAACCCCGAATTACAGAAAAACGGGGACACCAAGGTGGAAGAACTGGCCCGATTATTGAGGGCGAACTCTGCCAATGGCAAAAAAGCAACCCAATCATCCTGGTCAGCAGAGACAAAACACCTCAGATATGTCTCAAGGGTCTGATTAGTCCGCTCGGTCTGGCCATTAGTCTGAGGGTGAAAAGCAGATGAAAAAGACAAATCTATGCCCATCCTAGCACAGAATGCCCGCCAAAATCTAGACACAAATTGGGTACCTCTGTCAGAAACAATATTCTCAGGAATACCGTGCAATCGGACAACATTCTGAAAAAACAGAGGAACCAACTCAGAAGAAGAAGGCAACTTGGGCAGAGGAACCAAATGGACCATTTTAGAGAAACGGTCACAGACCACCCAGATGACAGACATCTTCTGGGAAACAGGCAGATCTGAAATAAAATCCATCAAGATGTGTGTCCAAGGCCTCTTAGGAATAGGCAAGGGCAACAGCAGTCCGCTAGCCCGAGAACTACAAGACTTGGCCCGAGCACAAACGTCACATGACTGCACAAAGACTCGCACATCTCGTGACAGAGAAGGCCACCAGAAGGATCTTGCCACCAAATCCCTGGTACCAAAAATTCCGGGATGACCTGCCAATGCAGAAGAATGTACCTCAGAGATGACTCTGCTGGTCCAATCATCCGGAACAAACAGTCTATCAGGCGGACAACGATCCGGTCTATCCGCCTGAAACTCTTGCAAGGACCGCCGCAGATCAGGAGAAACGGCCGACAAAATTACTCCCTCCCTAAGGATACCTGTGGGTTCAGAATTACCAGGAGAGTCCGGGTCAAAACTCCTAGAAAGGGCATCTGCCTTAACATTCTTAGAACCCGGTAGGTATGACACCACAAAATTAAAGCGAGAAAAAAATAAAGACCAGCGCGCCTGTCTAGGATTCAGGCGTCTGGCAGTCTCAAGATAAATCAAATTTTTGTGGTCAGTCAATACCACCACCTGATGCCTAGCCCCCTCGAGCCAATGGCGCCACTCCTCAAACGCCCACTTCATGGCCAAAAGCTCCCGATTCCCAACATCATAATTCCGCTCTGCGGGCGAAAATTTGCGAGAAAAGAAGGCACAAGGCCTAATGACGGAGCAGTCGGAACCTTTCTGCGACAACACTGCCCCAGCTCCGATCTCCGAAGCGTCAACCTCAACCTGAAAAGGCAGATTCACATCAGGCTGACGCAACACAGGGGCAGAGGCAAAACGGCGCTTAAGCTCCTGAAAGGCCTCTACAGCATGAGGGGACCAATTAGCAACATCAGCGCCTTGTCTGGTCAAATCAGTCAGTGGTTTAACGACATCCGAAAAACCAGCAATAAATCGGCGGTAAAAGTTGGCAAAGCCCAAAAATCTCTGAAGACCCTTAAGAGAGGAGGGCTGAGTCCAGTCACAAATAGCTTGCACCTTGACGGGATCCATCTCAATGGAAGAGGGAGAAAAAATATACCCCAAAAAGGAAATTTTCTGGACCCCAAAAACGCACTTAGACCCCTTCACACATAAAGAATTAGACCGCAGAACCTGAAAAACTCTCCTGACCTGCTGGACATGAGAGTCCCAGTCATCAGAAAAAATCAGAATATCATCCAGATATATTATCATAAATTTATCCAGAAAATCGCGGAAAATATCATGCATAAAAGACTGGAAAACTGAAGGGGCATTAGAAAGACCAAAAGGCATGACCAAATACTCAAAGTGGCCCTCGGGCGTATTAAATGCGGTCTTCCACTCATCCCCCTGCCTGATCCGCACCAAATTATACGCCCCACGAAGATCAATTTTAGAGAACCACTTAGCACCCTCTATACGAGCAAACAAATCAGTAAGCAATGGCAATGGGTATTGATACTTAACAGTGATCTTATTCAGAAGCCGATAATCAATACATGGTCTCAAAGAGCCGTCTTTTTTTGAGACAAAGAAAAACCCAGCTCCCAAGGGAGAAGAAGATGGACGAATAAGTCCCTTTTCCAAAGACTCCTTTATATATTCCCGCATAGCAGCATGTTCCGGCACAGACAAATTAAACAAACGACCCTTTGGATATTTACAACCCGGTATCAAATCTATGGCACAATCGCACTCACGGTGCGGAGGTAACGACCCAAGCTTGGGTTCGTCAAAGACGTCTTGATAATCAGAGAGGAACTCAGGGACTTCAGAGGGAATGGACGACGAAATAGAAACCAAAGGTACGTCCCCATGAATACCCTTACATCCCCAGCTCAACACAGACATAGCTCTCCAGTCCAAGACTGGGTTGTGAGACTGCAACCATGGCAATCCCAGTACCAAATCGTCATGTAAATTATACAGCACCAGGAAACGAATAATCTCCTGGTGATCCGGATTGATACGCATGGTTACTTGTGTCCAGTATTGTGGTTTATTATTAGCCAATGGGGTGGAGTCAATCCCCTTCAGAGGAATAAGAGTCTCCAAAGGCTCTAAATCAAAACCACAACGATTGGCAAAGGACCAATCCATAAGACTCAGAGCGGCGCCAGAGTCAACATAGGCGTCCGTGGCAATGGATGACAAAGAGCAAATCAGGGTTACAGACAAAATAAACTTAGACTGAATGGTGCCAATGGAAACAGACTTATCAAGCTTCTTTGTACGCCTAGAGCATGCCGATATAACATGAGTAGAATCCCCACAATAGAAACACAATCCATTCTTCCGTCTAAAATTCTGTCGCTCGCTCCTGGACAGAATTCTATCACACTGCATACTTTCTGGCGTCTTTTCCATAGACACCGCCAGATGGTGCATCGGTTTGCGCTCCCGCAGACGCCTATCAATCTGAATAGCCATTGTCATGGACTCATTCAGACCTGCAGGCAAAGGGAACCCCACCATAACATCCTTAACGGCATCAGAGAGACCTTCTCTGAAAGTTGCCGCCAAGGCGCACTCATTCCACTGAGTAAGCACAGACCATTTACGGAATTTTTGGCAGAAAACTTCAGCTTCGTCTTGCCCCTGAGATAGTGCCATCAAAGTTTTTTCTGCCTGAAGTTCCAAATGAGGTTCCTCATAAAGCAAGCCCAAGGCCAGAAAAAACGCATCCACATCGCGTAACGCAGGATCCCCTGCTAGCAATGAGAAGGCCCAATCTTGAGGGTCACCCCTGAGCAAGGAAATCACAATCCTAACCTGCTGAGCAGGGTCTCCAGCTGAACGAGACTTAAGGGACAAATAAAGCTTACAATTATTTCGGAAATTCTGGAAGCTAGCTCTATTCCCTGTGAAGAACTCCGGCAAAGGAATTCTCGGCTCAGATACCGGAGCATGTACCACAAAATCTTGTAAATTTTGTACTTTCGTGATGAGATTATTCAAACCCGCAGTTACACTCTGGAGATCCATTATTGTCAGGTGCACACAGAGCATACAGAGATTAGGAGGAGAGAGAGAAAAAAGACTGCAGCAAGGCAGACTGGAGGAAAAAAAAAAAAAAAAAAAAAATTCCAGCAGACTTCTTATAACTCTCCTTTCTCAACCTGGGTCTTTAACACTTTACGGGCCGGTCAAACTGTCATGATCTCTGCAGGCAGAGATCATAGCAAGCCTATAGAGGGACAAGCTCTCGGAAGATGGAACTATACTGACCATGAACTAAGCCTGCCGCGCAACTAGAAATAGCCAGGTAGCATTTCCTATTTATCGCTAGATGCCCAGCTCTGGCCTAAGACCTAAATAGCTAGCAGAGGGAAATATAAGACCTGGCTCACCTCTAGAGAAATATTCCAAAGAAGACAGTAGCCCCCCACATATAATGACGGTGAGTTCAGATGAAACAACAAACGCAGCAGGAAAATAGTCTTAGCAAATTTGAGGTCCGCTTTCTAGATAGCAGAAGACAGATAGTATACTTTCATGGTCAGCAGAAAAATACTAACAAAACACCATCCAGAGATTACCTTAAACTCTGGCATTAACTCATAACGCCAGAGTAGCAATCCCTGATCGACGAGAGCTTTCCAGACACAGTAACAAAACTTTAGCTGCGAACTGGAACAAATAGGCAAAACAAAACATGGACAAAAGTCCAACTTATCAGTAGTTGTCTAGAAGCAGGAACAAGCACTGAGAGGCATCAGATAACATTGTTGACCGGCAAGAAACCACCAGAGAAATGAGCTTAAATAGCAACACCCACTACTGATGGAATCAGGTGAAACAGGAAAGAGGATGACAAGTCCAATTCCACAAGCGGCCACCGGGGGAGCCCAGAATCCAAATTCACAACAGTTAGGTATAACAAAAAACGGAGGGACGTGACGATCCAGAGCGAAGTGATGGCAAGTGAATGGAACAGTGCCCGTGATCCATAGTAGTGGTAATTTCAATAGAGGCGGCTCTGAAGGGATAAAGAAGAGCAAATTAATAACAATGCATGTTTATGAAGACATCACTTATACAAATGCCATGAGCTCATAATCACGGTTCAGGCCTCTGGGAGAGAGGGTTTCCAGTGTATGTATCCAGTAGGCCTCTTTCTTTTTAAGTAGAGTGACTCTGTCTCCACCTCGTCTAGGAGGTGGTACGTGGTCTATGACTTGGTATTTTAGTTGTGAAACAGTATGTCCCTGCGTATGGAAATGGTATGGAATAGGGAGGAGTAGGTTATTGGTGCGGATAGTACTCTTGTGCTTCGAGATCCTATCTCTAACCGATTGTGTGGTTTCACCAATGTAGAGTAGTCCACACGGGCACTTGATGAGATATATGACGTAGGACGACTCACAGGTGAAAAAATGCCTAATGTGGAATGTTTTACCAGATCTGGGATGTTGAAAGCTGTTACCTTTTTGAATGTTGTTGCATTGTGCGCAATGTAGGCATGGGTAGGTGCCGGTTTTTGGTCGTGAGAGGAAGGTCTGTCTATGTGGATGTTTAGACCCAATATCGGCTCTAACCAGGTTGTCTCTCAGGTTCGGAGGTCTCCTAAAGCATGGTAGAAAGGGTTCTCTGAACTCTGGTATGTCAGGATGGGCTGTGGACAGGAGATGCCAGTGTCTCCTGATGGTTTTATGGAGAATGAAAGAAAACGGGTGGTATGAATGGACAAAGGGGATACGTTTGTCAGGGGTCCTCCTAGCCGGTCGAGGAGGGGGATTTTTTGATTCTGTCAAGAGGGTGGGGGGATAGCCCCTACTCCGAAATTTAGTAGTCATGTCTTGTAAGCGTTTTTCACAGAGTGTTGCGTTTGGGACTATACGTCTGACTCTTTGATATTGTGACAGGGGGATGGAACGTTTGGTAGAAGGTGGGTGAAAACTTTGGTAGTGCAGCAGGCTGTTTCGATCGGTCGGTTTCGTATAGAGATCGGTGGTTAATAAGCCTGTTGGGTCCTTAAGCACCACTGTGTCCAGAAAGTTAATGGCACTCTGATCATGGCTAATGGTAAACTTGATGCCTGGCCAGGCATCATTGAGGAACAAGAAGAATTCTTGCAAGGACTCCAATGTGCCCCCCCACATGCAAAAAATATCATCTATGTAACGTTTCCTTTCTCATTTTTTCCCCTTTCTCACCTTGTCTAGGCTTAATATCTTTCTCCCATTATTGGGGAGTCCGTGCTATATCGACTCACTTTCCTGGTAGGTACCAGTACATGTTCTTACCCCCCTGTGGGATACTTTTTTGGGGATATCCACTTACTTTGGTCCTCATCTACTCCCAGACAGGTCATATAGTCACCTTCCTCTGATATTATCCCAAATTACGGTATGTACTTCTTTATCACTGGATCACCACTGTGCCATGCTATAGGTCACTCTTCCAGACACACAGATCCTATGCACTACTATAAACTGCCATAATCATGTGCTTTGCATATGTTGTATATACTTTGGTTTTGTTGTTATTTACATGTTTTGTATTTTCCCAATGTTTTATTGTACATATACACTTGTTTCAGTTACTGATGAAGGTCCCGTTACGAGACCGAAACGTTTTGTTGGATTTGGGACGCAATAAATCTATTGTTTCTTCACACCATTAAGTTGAGTGCCGGGTTTTGTATTTTAATTGATTACGGTTTGGGAACCTACCCGTGCACCATATTCGGTTGTGCACACGGTTATCTAACCATATGGTTTTGTTTCTGTGGCACACATGCTGTGTGCTCAATAATTCAGTGCTATTCATTTTTTTGTCCAGCTTAGATTGTGTCAGTATTTTCTCAGTCTTGTTGGATTCTCAGGAGTTGCAGATATACATTCCATGTCTTTAGTTAGATTGTGGAACTTTTTGTATTATCTGCTGTGGATATTTTTGGTTTTAATACTGACCGCTTAGTATTCTGTCCTATCTTTCCCTATTTAGCTAGAGTGGCCTCTTTTGCTAAATTCTGTTTTCTGCCTGCGTGTGTCTTTCCTCTCCTATTCACAGTCAATATTCGTGGGGGGCTGCCTATCCTTTGGGGTTCTGCTCTGAGGCTAGATAGTATTCCTATTTCCATCTATAGGGGTATTTAGTTCTCCGGCTGTGTCGAGGTGTCTAGGGTTTGTTAGGCACACCCCACGGCTACTTCTAGTTGCGGTGTTAGTTCTGGGTTTGCGGTCAGTACAGTTTCCACCTACTCCAGAGAAAGTTTCATGCGGCTCCAAAGTCACCGGATCATAACACTATCGCTCCACCACAACACTGTTCCAATAAACTTTTTCACTTGAAATAAGCATCTTCCATAGTACGAGTGCAGTGATTATACAGCTTTACAATGTCAGATATATACGTCATTGGACGTTAAAGGGTTAAAGTCATGAAGGACATAGCAAGTCATGAAGGAAGTGACGACCGCTCATGACATGCTATGCCCGTCACTGGTCGTAAAGGGGCTAATCCAATATCAAAAGGCATTTTATGTAGTAAATAAACTTGGGTCCTGTTGGAAATGTCTGAGCTTCATTGGAAATAACTGGTAGTGATTGATAAGTATTTTACAATGACAACTCCCTCAATCAGAATACTGTGATTATAACTGGCTCCCGCAGCAAATCATGTCACTCTCCAGGAACATTATAATAAATATGTGTGGGTGATATCCGCGCTGCAATGATAGAACGAATCCAGATATGGTTGTAATACACTTTGGTGGTATTACACCAAAATCCTATTATTCTACTAGCACTTCACCGGCAGTATCGTTGAGGATCTCCTGATTTTCAAAATTCAGTAGCAGCAGAGGGTCTGTTCCTATCTTTCTTGGAATTCAACATGGAAAAGAATAAACCACCAAACTGTATTACAACTATATCTGGATTTGTTCTATCACAGCAGTGCGGATATCACCCACACATATTTATTATAATGTTTCTGAGAAGTTGGTTTGCCGACCGGTGGATCTGCAGCAGCTGACATCTACATCCTCTTACTCTGCACCATCAGGTGAGCAGTTCTCTAACACTGATTGGAGTAATCCGTGGGATAAGACCCTATTTGCGATTTTTTGCTTTTTATTATTCTACTAACTCTCCAGGAACAGTGCCATCACTGGAACAAGAGGTGAGTAGATACTGTTCATTTTTAATTAGGGTCCTGATTGATTAAGATGGGGTTGTTCAGTCATGGACTACCCCTTTAATCCAATGTCAATTTTAACCCCTTTACCCCCAAGGGTGGTTTGCACGTTAATGACCAGGCCAATTTTTACAATTCTGACCAGTGTCCCTTTATGAGGTTATAACTCTGGAACGCTTCAACGGATCCCGGTGATTCTGACACTGTTTTCTCGTGAGATATTGTACTTCATGATAGTGGTAAAATTTCTTTGATATTACCTGCGTTTATTTGTGAAAAAAACGGAAATTTGGCAAAAATTTGGAAAATTTTGCAATTTTCCAACTTTGAATTTTTATGCAATTAAATCACAGAGATATGTCATACAAAATACTTAAAAAGTAACATTTCCCACATGTCTACTTTACATCAGCACAATTTTGGAACCAAAATTTTTTTTTGTTAGGGAGTTATAAGGGTTAAAAATTGACCAGCAAGTTCTCATTTTTACAACACTATTTTTTTTAGGGACCACATCTCATTTGAAGTCATTTTGAGGGGTCTATATGATAGAAAATACCCAAGTGTGACACCATTCTAAAAACTGCACCCCTCAAGGTGCTCAAAACCACATTCAAGAAGTTTATTAACCCTTCAGGTGTTTCCTTGGAATTTTTGGAATGTTTAAATAAAAATGAACATTTAACTTTTTTTCACAAAAAATTTACTTCAGCTCCAATTTGTTTTATTTTACCAAGGGTAACAGGAGAAAATGGACCCCAAAAGATGTTGTACAATTTGTCCTGAGTACGCCGATACCCCATATGTGGGGGTAAACCACTGTTTGGGCGCATGGCAGAGCTCGGAAGCGAAGGAGCGCCATTTGACTTTTCAATGGAAAATTGACAGGAATTGAGATGGCACGCCATGTTGCGTTTGGAGACCCACTGATGTGCCTAAACATTGAAACCCCCCCAAGTGACACCATTTTGGAAAGTACACCCCCTAAGGAAATTATCTAGATGTGTGGTGAGCACTTTGACACACCAAGTGCTTCACAGAAGTTCATAATGCAGAGCCGAAAAATAAAAAAATCATATTTTTTCACAAAAATGATGTTTTCGCCCCGAATTTTTTATTTTCCCAAGGGTAAGAGAAGAAATTGGACCCCAAAAGTTGTTGTACAATTTGTTCTGAGTACACTGATCCCCCATATGTGGGGGTAAACTACTGTTTGGGCGCATGGGAGAGTTCGGAAGGGAAGGAGCGCCATTTGACTTTGCAATGCAAAATTGACAGGAATTGAGATGGGATGCCATGTTGCGTTTGGAGAGCTCCTGATGTGCCTAAGCATTGAAACCCCCCACAAGTGACTCCATTTTGGAAAGTAGACCCCTTAAGGAACTCATCTAGATGTGTTGTGAGAGCTTTGAACCCCCAAGTGTTTCACTACAGTTTATAATGCAGAAACGTGAAAATAAAAACAACATTTTTCCACAAAAATTATTTTTTAGCCCCCAATTTTGTATTTTTCCAAGGGTAACAGGAGAAATTGGACCCCAAATATTGTTGTCCAATGTGTCCTGAGTACGCTGATACCCCATATGTTGGGGTAAACCCGTTTGGGCACACGGCAGAGCTCGGAAGGGAAGGAGCACTGTTTTACTTTTTCAATGCAGAATTGGCTGGAATTGAGATTGGACGCCATGTCGCGTTTGGAGAGCCCCTGATAGTACTAAAGATTGACAGCTGGCGCACTACTAGGTAGATATCAATACTGCTTGAATGGGGGTGCTGACATTAGTGGCTAGAATGAGTACTGGAACAAAAAGGAAAAGAAGCCACTAAATGATTGTAAGCACACCACCTATTGCGTATCAAAAAGGAACAGCTTTAATAGGTAACACATAACAATAAAACCATTTAAAAACAATACAACACAACTCCCCCCGTCAGGCCCATATAGCTCATCAATATATATATAACCATACTGCATGAAACCGGCTGTGTTAACAAATAAAGAACCTTAAATTGTCCCTGGAAACCATATAGAACTGGGCATGCATTGGATCTGATTACCCATGCCCGCCAGAGGACTCAGAGGGGAGAGGGAGAAGGAGAGCAATGTGCCCAAAACCCTCAACTAATATCCCCTGAAGAGTTAATATCCCTGTGGATTCCTGTGTGTGAGAGAGCCCGAGGTATATGATAATACCTTGCCAAAGTAGTCTGGGCACACTCTGCAGGAAACCCAAGAGCAGATGAATCTGGAACAACAACAGCCGTATAGTCACCTTGAATAAAATCACAAAAGAGCCGGACCGACACAAGGGAGGACCCAACGCGTGTCGCGGTTACTCGGACCGCTTCGTCAGGGGAAAGTGCTTACCTTCTAAAGTGTATGTCCCATATATAGTTACTAGTCGGTGGTCCGAACACGCCGCACGTGTGCGCCGTAATGAGCCGGAGGTGACGCGTCCGGAAGTGAGATACCGCCCGCGCCTGCGCAGTGAGTGGTGGTGGTTGTGGAAGGGCAGACGTCTCTGCCCTCTTAGTCACTATGCGCACGCGCTGGATAGAGTCCAGCGGTACGTAACATGACTCCAACCAATTGCACCTGGTATATGCAGACCAAAAATCAATGCGTGATTATGTAAGTGGAGGGGTGTACCGTAAATGAAATGTGAATTATAAATTGCTCAAAGCCCCGAGTGAGACGGGCGTATAATAGCACACCGTATGTTACTGCTGCGCTGTAGGGAAGTAATCATATAGTTAAATGTCAGACATAAATAATAATTCAAGAAAAGAACCAAAATGTTATTCTGCGTACAGTTCATAGCGCCCTGGCAAAAATATTGCGATCCACAGACGCAACTGTGAGACCCATCAATAGTAATTAGGCACTGGTCCGTGGCCAAATCCCGGGACATAAAGTTTTGGATGGAGAATGCAGGTCCTCGACAGGTCCTCGACTGGGTCTAGCCCTTTCAACAGCTATAGAAACATATTCAGCCCAATTAGGCAGTCCAATATAGACACTGCTGAAACATCGAATCAGCCCCCTAAAAGTCCATAATCCGAGTGATCCACTCAGCCCAAGAAGCCCGTGAAATGCAGGTCCTCATTGATGCCTCATTGAGTTCAAACGCCCTGTCAAGTAATGTTCTCAACTTGACAGAAAACACCCCAGTAGGGTCTGAGGGCAATTTGCGGTAAAAGAGGGAATTGTCTAACTGCCTATACGCCTCTTCCAAATACATATGGTGGGGCCACAAAACAATGTTGCCCCCCTTGTCTGCCTCCCTGATGAGAAACTCATCGTTGTTACTGAGGCCCAACAGGACCTTACGTTCCTGGTTGGTCAAGTTGGCTGCCCCCCCAGATCCATCAGATAGACCCTCTATATCCTGCTTAACCAATTCAAAAAAATTTTTTACTGCCGGAATGGTGGAGAGAGAGGGACAGACCGTGGACCTGTTTCTATGGGGAAAACGTGGCCTACCTCTGAGCGGTTCACCTTCATCCAACAGGTCAAGGAGGTCCTGAAACACCTCATGTTCAATGCGATCTGGACCAGACACAAAATTCGGCTGAATATGTAGAACCTGCAAAATAATTTTCCTACAAAAAAGAAAAAGATCCTTAATCAAAATAAATTTGTCCATCCTCTGTGATGGTGAAAACGTCAAACCCCTTTTGAGAACCGACAACTCCATAGTACTGAGAGAATGACTAGATAAATTGATAACCTGGAGAGAATCCTCAATGGTTGAGCAATCATACTCACGGGCTTCGTTAGTGGGCTGTGTAGTCATTAGTGATTCTTCCTCCGTTGGTTGTAGGACATTGGCCTGCGGTTCCTGTTTCTGGTGATCTGCGTAAACAGGCCGACGTCTCCTCCGCCCGCGCCTGACCCTGAACCTGTGTCGGGTTCGCTTTCCGCGGACGATAAAAAATCACTAGACAAATGACCATCAGGTGATGAAGAGTTCAGTACGGAACCACTAACATTAGCTTTGAAGTTCCTATCGCGTCGTTGGTTGCCCTGATGTCTCCAACGAAAAACCGCCTTGCGGTCAAAGTCAGATTTGTCCCTTAAAAATTTAGATCTTTTCTTGTCCATAATTTCTCTGTCGAATTTATCAAGGACTTCTTTGAGTTTAACACGAAAGGGTTGAATTTGAGACACCTCGTCAAACTTGCTGAGGTCAGCCTCCAACCTTTTAATCTCCAACTTGACCTGACTAAGAAGATCTCTATCATGTGTAATCAGGAGGTTAATCAGAATCTGTGAGCATCGTAGAAGGCCCCCCTCCCAAGTGGCTCGAAAATTGTCCGAGGGTTCCCAGGCGGGAAAGATGGAGACTCTCAAACCCCTAGGGACCAAATTCAATTTAAGGTATTCCTCCAAACATCTAACATTCCATAATAATTTGATCCCCTGTTTTTGAGCGGCCATGAGCTGAGTAGTGACCCTTGTGAAATCAGATTCTGGACCACTCGAAGCCTGATCAGTGAATGCAGCAGAAGCAGCAACCCTCCACGCCGCCTCTCTTGCATCCCAATCCATCATGCGTCACTGGAATGAGTCCACCTGACCACCGGAATAAAAAATGTAAGCAATCAATAAAGAAACGATCAAAGTCACAATAAACCGTGTGCTGCCTAGCTAAAGAAAGACATAAACCACTGCCTGCAAACCAAATAGTACTAAAGATTGACAGCTGGCGCACTACTAGGTAGATATCAATACTGCTTGAATGGGGGTGCTGACATTAGTGGCTAGAATGAGTACTGGAACAAAAAGGAAAAGAAGCCACTAAATGATTGTAAGCACACCACCTATTGCGTATCAAAAAGGAACAGCTTTAATAGGTAACACATAACAATAAAACCATTTAAAAACAATACAACACAACTCCCCCCATCAGGCCCATATAGCTCATCAATATATATATAACCATACTGCGTGAAACCGGCTGTGTTAACAAATAAAGAACCTTAAATTGTCACCTCCGGCTCATTACGGCGCACACGTGCGGCGTGTTCGGACCACCGACTAGTAACTATATATGGGACATACACTTTAGAAGGTAAGCACTTTCCCCTGACGAAGCGGTCCGAGTAACCGCGACACGCGTTGGGTCCTCCCCCGTGTCGGTCCGGCTCTTTTGTGATTTTATTCAAGGTGACTATACGGCTGTTGTTGTTCCAGATTCATCTGCTCTTGGGTTTCCTGCAGAGTGTGCCCAGACTACTTTGGCAAGGTATTATCATATACCTCGGGCTCTCTCACACACAGGAATCCACAGGGATATTAACTCTTCAGGGGATATTAGTTGAGGGTTTTGGGCACATTGCTCTCCTTCTCCCTCTCCCCTCTGAGTCCTCTGGCGGGCATGGGTAATCAGATCCAATGCATGCCCAGTTCTATATGGTTTCCAGGGACAATTTAAGGTTCTTTATTTGTTAACACAGCCGGTTTCACGCAGTATGGTTATATATATATTGATGAGCTATATGGGCCTGACGGGGGGAGTTGTGTTGTATTGTTTTTAAATGGTTTTATTGTTATGTGTTACCTATTAAAGCTGTTCCTTTTTGATACGCATTAGGTGGTGTGCTTACAATCATTTAGTGGCTTCTTTTCCTTTTTGTTCCAGTACTCATTCTAGCCACTAATGTCAGCACCCCCATTCAAGCAGTATTGATATCTACCTAGTAGTGCGCCAGCTGTCAATCTTTAGTACTATTTGGTTTGCAGGCAGTGGTTTATGTCTTTCTTTAGCTAGGCAGCACACGGTTTATTGTGACTTTGATCGTTTCTTTATTGATTGCTTACATTTTTTATTCCGGTGGTCAGGTGGACTCATTCCAGTGATGCATGATGGATTGGGATGCCAGAGAGGCGGCGTGGAGGGTTGCTGCTTCTGCTGCATTCACTGATCAGGCTTCGAGTGGTCCAGAATCTGATTTCACAAGGGTCACTACTCAGCTCATGGCCGCTCAAAAACAGGGGATCAAATTATTATGGAATGTTAGATGTTTGGAGGAATACCTTAAATTGAATTTGGTCCCTAGGGGTTTGAGAGTCTCCATCTTTCCCGCCTGGGAACCCTCGGACAATTTTCGAGCCACTTGGGAGGGGGGCCTTCTACGATGCTCACAGATTCTGATTAACCTCCTGATTACACATGATAGAGATCTTCTTAGTCAGGTCAAGTTGGAGATTAAAAGGTTGGAGGCTGACCTCAGCAAGTTTGACGAGGTGTCTCAAACTCAACCCTTTCGTGTTAAACTCAAAGAAGTCCTTGATAAATTCGACAGAGAAATTATGGACAAGAAAAGATCTAAATTTTTAAGGGACAAATCTGACTTTGACCGCAAGAAGGTTTTTCGTTGGAGACATCAGGGCAACCAACGACGCGATAGGAACTTCAAAGCTAATGTTAGTGGTTCCGTACTGAACTCTTCATCACCTGATGGTCATTTGTCTAGTGATTTTTTATCGTCCGCGGAAAGCGAACCCGACACAGGTTCAGGGTCAGGCGCGGGCGGAGGAGACGTCGGCCTGTTTACGCGGATCACCAGAAACAGGAACCGCAGGCCAATGTCCTACAACCAACGGAGGAAGAATCACTAATGACTACACAGCCCACTAACGAAGCCCGTGAGTATGATTGCTCAACCATTGAGGATTCTCTCCAGGTTATCAATTTATCTAGACATTCTCTCAGTACTATGGAGTTGTCGGTTCTCAAAAGGGGTTTGACGTTTTCACCATCACAGAGGATGGACAAATTTATTTTGATTAAGGATCTTTTTCTTTTTTGTAGGAAAATTATTTTGCAGGTTCTACATATTCAGCCGAATTTTGTGTCTGGTCCAGATCGCATTGAACATGAGGTGTTTCAGGACCTCCTTGACCTGTTGGACGAAGGTGAACCGCTCAGAGGTAGGCCACGTTTTCCCCATAGAAACAGGTCCACGGTCTGTCCCTCTCTCTCCACCATTCCGGCAGTAAAAAATTTTTTTGAATTGGTTAAGCAGGATATAGAGGGTCTATCTGATGGATCTGGGGGGGCAGCCAACTTGACCAACCAGGAACGTAAGGTCCTGTTGGGCCTCAGTAACAACGATGAGTTTCTCATCAGGGAGGCAGACAAGGGGGGCAACATTGTTTTGTGGCCCCACCATATGTATTTGGAAGAGGCGTATAGGCAGATAGACAATTCCCTCTTTTACCGCAAATTGCCCTCAGACCCTACTGGGGTGTTTTCTGTCAAGTTGAGAACATTACTTGACAGGGCGTTTGAACTCGGTATTATTAACATACAAGAGAGGGATTTTATCTGGGTGGATCAACCTATTACACCCACGTTCTACATGGTCCCCAAGGTCCACAAGTGCACCACCAAACCCCCGGGTCGCCCGATAGTTTCTAGCAGGGGCAGTCTGTGTGAGAGGGCGTGTGGATATATTGATTTCTTTTTACAACCCTTGGTGACAGCGCTCCCATCTCACATAAGGGATTCTTCGCACTTCATCAGTGTTCACAAAGGGGTGGCACTGGCTCCTGGCGATCTCATGGTTACCTGCGACGTTGAGTCGCTGTATTCTAACATTAACCACGATGACGGTATGCGGGCCGTCCTATTCTACATTGACCAACGGGTAGATTTGGACCGACTACACGATTCCTTTATCATTGATTTGTTGGATTTTGCGTTGAGACACAACTTTTTCTTATTTGACCGGGTGTTTTATTTACAGACCTCGGGAGTGGCCATGGGGGCTCGTTGTGCCCCCTCGTTCGCAAATCTTTTTTTGGGGTGGTGGGAGTCTAGGTTTGTGTACACTTCTGATTTCTTCAAGACCAGAGTGCGACAATGGTCGCGGTTCATTGATGATGTGTTTTTCATATGGTCTGGTTCTTCTGAGGAACTCTCTCAATTTATGGGGTTCCTCAATAACAACTCCTGCAATATTTTTTTTACTTACCAGTTTTCTTCCATTTCAGTGAATTTTTTGGACTTGGAGGTTAGTGGCCGTGAGGGGTTGATTTCCACACGTCTGTATCGCAAGCCTACAGCGGTCACTGGATTCTTGGACTATCGGAGCTTTCATCCTAAACACACTAGGGAGGGGGTCCCGACTGGCCAATTCCTTAGGGCCAGGCGCAACTGCACTGAGGACTCCGACTTCAGGATGGAAGCTAAGGAGCTGACGGCAAAATTTAAGTCCAGGTATTATCCCAATAAGTGCATTTCACGAGCCTATCGGAGGGCCAATGGGCAGTCACAAGACTCTCTATTGGTGGCCAATAAGAGAATACCGGATAAGTTTGTGCGGTTTATTACGGGGTATCATACCCACTGGCCTGAGATGAGTAGGATTATTAACAACCATTGGAGGATCTTGGCCACAGACCCACTTACTACCCAGGTTATTAGCGCACGGCCTCTCATTACGGCTAAAAGGGCCCCTAATTTTAAGGACCTATTGACTCAAAATCATTATAGGAGACCCACCAAGCGGCTTAATCGGGGCATAGTTCTGAAGGGATCATTCCCGTGCGGTGACTGCAGCGTCTGTCCCTACATGCGTCCTGTTCGGGACATGTTCTGCAATCCTGTGGATCGCAAAGAGCACAAATTAAAGGCTTACATTAACTGCAAATCAACTCATGTGGTATATGCTCTGATTTGTCCGTGTCCTTGCATTTATGTAGGTCAAACCTCGCAGGAGCTGAGACGAAGGATGCAGAGTCATTTATCTACCATTAACACAGCATCGGTGGATAGCAGGAAAGGCAAGACGCTGAGCACGGTAGCCGCACATTTTCTGCTCCATCATGGGGGCAGTTGCGCTAACATTAGGATGGTAGGCCTGGAACGAATCAGGCCCTCAGGTAGAGGGGGGCCGTTACACAAGAGGCTTCTTCAAGTGGAGTCACAATGGATCTATCTACTCAACTCCACAACACCCCAGGGCATCAATGAGGACCTGCATTTCACGGGCTTCTTGGGCTGAGTGGATCACTCGGATTATGGACTTTTAGGGGGCTGATTCGATGTTTCAGCAGTGTCTATATTGGACTGCCTAATTGGGCTGAATATGTTTCTATAGCTGTTGACAGGGCTAGACCCAGTCGAGGACCTGCATTCTCCATCCAAAACTTTATGTCCCGGGATTTGGCCACGGACCAGTGCCTAATTACTATTGATGGGTCTCACAGTTGCGTCTGTGGATCGCAATATTTTTGCCAGGGCGCTATGAACTGTACGCAGAATAACATTTTGGTTCTTTTCTTGAATTATTATTTATGTCTGACATTTAACTATATGATTACTTCCCTACAGCGCAGCAGCAACATACGGTGTGCTATTATAGGCCCGTCTCACTCGGGGCTTTGAGCAATTTATAATTCACATTTCATTTACGGTACACCCCTCCACTTACATAATCACGCATTGATTTTTGGTCTGCATATACCAGGTGCAATTGGTTGGAGTCATGTTACGTACCGCTGGACTCTATCCAGCGCGTGCGCATAGTGACTAAGAGGGCAGAGACGTCTGCCCTTCAACAACCACCACCACTCACTGCGCAGGCGCGGGCGGTATCTCACTTCCGGACGCGTCACCTCCGGCTCATTACGGCGCACACGTGCGGCGTGTTCGGACCACCGACTAGTAACTATATATGGGACATACACTTTAGAAGGTAAGCACTTTCCCCTGACGAAGCGGTCCGAGTAACCGCGACACGCGTTGGGTCCTCCCCCGTGTCGGTCCGGCTCTTTTGTGATTTTATTCAAGGTGACTATACGGCTGTTGTTGTTCCAGATTCATCTGCTCTTGGGTTTCCTGCAGAGTGTGCCCAGACTACTTTGGCAAGGTATTATCATATACCTCGGGCTCTCTCACACACAGGAATCCACAGGGATATTAACTCTTCAGGGGATGTTAGTTGAGGGTTTTGGGCACATTGCTCTCCTTCTCCCTCTCCCCTCTGAGTCCTCTGGCGGGCATGGGTAATCAGATCCAATGCATGCCCAGTTCTATATGGTTTCCAGGGACAATTTAAGGTTCTTTATTTGTTAACACAGCCGGTTTCACGCAGTATGGTTATATATATATTGATGAGCTATATGGGCCTGACGGGGGGAGTTGTGTTGTATTGTTTTTAAATGGTTTCATTGTTATGTGTTACCTATTAAAGCTGTTCCTTTTTGATACGCAATAGGTGGTGTGCTTACAATCATTTAGTGGCTTCTTTTCCTTTTTGTTGGAGAGCCCCTGATGTGCCTAAACAGTGGAAACCCCCCAATTATAACTGAAACCCTAATCCAAACACATATGTAACCCTAATCCCAATGGTAACCCTAACCACACCTCTACCCTGACACACCCCTAACCCTAATCCCAACCGTAAATGTAATCCAAACCCTAACTCTAAGGGTACCGTCACACAGTACCATTTTGATCGCTACGACGGTACGATTCGTGACGTTCTAGCGATATCGTTACGATATCGCAGTGTCTGACACGCAGCAGCGATCAGGGATCCTGCTGAGAATCGTACGTCGTAGCAGATCGTATGGAACTTTCTTTCGTCGCTTGATCACCCGCTGACATCGCTGGATCGTTGTGTGTGACAGCGATCCAGCGATGTGTTCGCTTGTAACCAGGGTAAACATCGGGTAACTAAGCGCAGGGCCGCGCTTAGTAACCCGATGTTTACCGTGGTTACCAGCGTAAACGTAAAAAAAACAAACAGTACATACTCACATTCCGGTGTCTGTCCTCCGGCGTCTCAGCTTCTCTGCAGTGTGAGCGCCGGCCGGAAAGCGAGCACAGCGGTGACGTCTGACGTCACCGCTCTGCTTTCCGGCTATGGCGCTTACACAGTGGAGAGAAGCAGAACGCCGGGGACAGACACCAGAATGTAAGTATGTACTGTTTGTTTTTTTTACGTTTACGCTGGTAACCAGGGTAAACATCGGGTTACTAAGCGCGGCCCTGCGCTTAGTTACCCGATGTTTACCCTGGTTACCGGGGACTTCGGCATTGCTCCAGCGCCGTGATTGCAACGTGTGACCGCAGTCTACGACGCTGGAGCGATATTCATACGATCGCTGCGACGTCACGGATCGTGCCGTCGTAGCGATTAAAATGGTACTGTGTGACGGTACCCTAACTTTAGCCCCAACCCTAACCCTAACTTTAGCCCCAACCCTAACTGTAGCCTTAACTCTAGCCCCAACCCTAACCCTTGCCCTAACCCTTGCCCTAACCCTAACCCTAATGGGAAAATGGAAATAAATACATTTTTTTTATTTTTTAATTTTTCGCTAACTAAGGGGGTGATGAAGGGGGGTTTGATTTACGTTTAGAGCGGGTTTTTTTAGTGGATTTCTATGATTGGCAGCTGTCACACACTGAAGGACGCTTTTTATTGCAAAAAATATTTTTTGCGTTACCACATTTTGAGAGCTATAATTTTTCCATATTTTGGTCCACAGAGTCATGTGAGGTCTTGTTTTTTGCGGGACAAATTGATGTTTTTATTGGTGACATTTTCAGGCATGTGACATTTTTTGATCACTTTTTATTCTGATTTTTGTGAGGCAGGATGACCAAAAACCAGCTATTCATGAATTTCTTTTGGGGGAGGCGTTTATACCGTTCCGCGTTTGGTAAAATGGATAAAGCAGTTTTATTTGTCGGGTCAGTACGATTACAGCGATACCTCATTTATATCATTTTTTTATGTTTTGCCGCTTTTATACGATAAAAACTATTTTAAAGAAAAAATAATTATTTTTGCATCGCTTTATTCTGAGGACTATTACTTTTTTATTTTTTCTTTGATGATGCTGTTTTGTGGCTCATTTTTTGCGGGACAAGATGATGTTTTCAGCGGCACCATGGTTATTTATATTCGTCTTTTTGATCGCATGTTATTCCACTTTTTGTTTGGCGGTATGATAATAAAGCGTTGGTTTTTGCCTTTTTTTTTATTACGGTGTTCACTGAAGGGGTTAACTAGCGGGACAGTTTTATAGGTCGGGTCGTTACGGACGTGGCGATACTAAATATGTCTATGCAGCGCCCCAGAGTCCTGGTCGTTGCAGTGCTGTGGCTTCGCCGCTAAGGGGAGCCATGGTACGTTCGATGGCACCGAAGGAGTTCCTCCAATCAGGTATCACAGACACCAATATGTTTCACAGCAGGGCCTCCGGGGGGAGCTAAGGGTGCTATTCATTAGGCCACTCCCCACCATAGTGGGTAAACTGGGGGTCAGGCAGGAAGTTAGAGAGAACGCTGACGGGATTGAACGGAGCAACACCCTGTGGCAGGGGGTGTTGTGAAGGGAGAGACTGTAGGGTCTCTGCCAGGGGTGGGATCCTGGCAGAGGCTTGGCATTGAAAGAACGTAACGGGTCCGCGCAGGCTCCTGGAAGCGGCGGGACTCAAGAAAGGACTAGAAGCGAGACAGATTGTGCTGAGTGAGAAACGAGATCAAGCAGAAGGAGAATACCAGCAGGGGTTGTGCTGAAAGAGGCAGCACCTTGCTGAGGCGCAATACCGGTGGCCGGAACGCCGAGGGAGTGGATTAGAATACAGCTTCAAGCCATACTCCAAACAGCGGCAGGACAGTCGGTCTCAGGCGGGCTGTCTACCACATATCACCTATGAAGTCTTGGGGGGCAATTGCGGGAGAGGGGCGTCTCTAGGGTCCCGGAAGAACTCCAGGCCTACCTGACAAACGGGTGCCATTCCAACCTGAATACAGGGAAGGAGTGGATTACAGAGGAACATCAAATCGAGTTGTGAGGGAACTTAAGAAACAGACACAACCGTTGTGGGGTCACTTTCCGTGAGCACAGCAGGGAAGGACTACAACACATAGCGCTAAGAAGGAAGGCACAGATTTCCACCTGAGAGGAGAACTCTGGAGGTGCCATTGGACCGGCCGGACTTGCGTAGCCTGGTGAACCGTATTCCGGACTGAGGACTCAGAGATCTCCAGTAAAGAGGTAAAGAGACTGCAACCTGGTGTCCTCGTTATTTACCGCAACTTACACCCCACAACTGCACCGCTACATCGCTACCATTACTACCACCTATTGCACCGGACGTCCCCCACTGACGGACAGGGCCACGGACCGGGTCTAGCCACCGTGACAACCCCGAGACTGAGAACTAGAGGCCCGGTTCCGGGTACCCCTCGGCCCTGCGGCGGTGTGGGGGCGCTCCAACTTGGCGTCACGAACATGATTTACTTAAGCCTGAAGAATCAGGTCATGTGTGCCTAGAGACTGTGATTTACTGTGCTTGGACTGTACTTTATTGCAAGACTGTGTGCTGTGCCAGTTGCCGCCAAAATCCGCCGCCATTGCAGCGCTGAGGAGAGCGCAGGAAGAGAAGAGGGGCGTGGAGTGGGCGTAGACGAGCTGGAGAGCGCGAAGAATAATGGCCGCCCAGTCTAAATATTTCTGTGCAGTGAGGACGTGTCCGTCAGCAGCAGAAATCCGCCTCCTAATCCTTAATGGGGGGCGGAGGCAGAGAAAACGAAACTGCTCACGCAGGAGAGAGCGGGAAAAAGACCAGGAAGCGACCCACGTGGAGGACGCTATGGCCAGCAGCTCCGAACCCGACAGCGGGGTTGAAGTGGAAGTCTCCCCTGACTACCCGGATGAGCCCAGCAGCCTGTCCTCCGTGGATAACACCAAATTCCTGAGAGCCGAGATGGAGGATTTATATAACCAGCTCCTCCAACTGCATGTAAGAGTCCAGGCCCCGCATCAGGTGGGACCGGCAGTGGATTCCCGGACATCGGAAGAACCAGCGGGACCTGCTGTGGAAAGTGGGATCGTACCAGTGGGTGAGTCCGCCGATCCTGCCCCACTAGCAGAGGGTGTGTTAGTGGGTCCCGTAGCAGCACCACCTCTCCCGGGGACCCATAGACTTCAGCGCCTGTTACCATGGGAGGAAGCCACGGGCATGGAACACCGTATGCGAGCCCCTATCACCCCTACTCCCTTGCCGTGTGAGGTCAGCGCGGAGCGCACGGTGTGCCGCTGGGTGAACCCTGGATCCAATCTCATGGGGTTCCCAGGGGTGGAGACCCAGAAGGGAGAAATGGTACAGGCCCTAAGCTGGGAAGAATATCAGACCCAGCTGGAACAGCGGTGGCGAGAGGAAGAGAAAGCACATCAGGCTAAACGGGAGGCCTACCATCAAAAAGATTTGGCGGTCAAGGACCGGGCCCGTAAGGACCCCACCACTCACCAGGCCCCGCGCAGGCAGGGCATCGTCACTGTCTTTAAACTCCAAGGAGGCTGGGGCTTCATTAAAGAACCGGGGCTATACGCGGAGGTCTTTGTTAACCGACGGGATGTCGAGTCACACCTTAGAGAGGGTCACCCCGATCGAGACCTCTATCCGGGAGACAGTGTTACTTACACCCGGCATTTTGGGGAAAAAGGGTGGTTCGCCCTGAACATCTACAAGAAAGAGAAACCAGCCCCTGTAGCCAAAGTGCCACCGTGTGACCGACCTGTAACCACCCTGGTCGCCTCCACCTGCCCAACCACAGAACTAGCGATCTGCCGCCCGATCGCCGCAACCACCGTAGTGGCTAAAGAAGTTCCTCTGCGGGTGATCAATGTCCCTGATGTACCAGCACAAAGAGAAGTGGGGACACAGATCTTTATCGCCGCGCACGACCTGGTCGTGCAACAGACCCGAACCCATGGGGTGTATCTGGCTGCGGGAGTGGACCTGAAACCTGAATTGCAGGGGTCCGCCCACCAGGTAGCGCTTCATGGAAATTTCTGAAAGAAGAATAAACCTCGATACCATGAAAATGTAAATAGTTTTCCTTTAACTGTTCCTGTTTGCTGCTAAAACCCGTCCAGGGTTAATGGATCCCTTTGTTGACCCGGGATCCCTGTGTTTGTTCTGAGTTTTCCTAAAATTTTGCACAAGTTTAAAGAACTGCAGAAATCATGGACTGTGCATGATTCGAACTTCCTTTGTAAATAGTTTGCACCTTCTTAAAGGTGCTCCCTACTGGTTTTAGCCAAAGACACTTTGCGAAGATATTTGCCCTATTGGTTTGAGCCAAAGACACTTTGTGAAGATACCTTTTCTACTGGTTCTAGTTAAAGACACTTTGCGAAGATACCATACCAGGACCTTTGCATGGACTGGTAGGCTGAGGAGACGAACTACCTCAGAAAGACTTGGTCCCCTCTTAAAGGGGATGTGAAGAATTGAACTTGAGAAAGATACTGTTGCAGAACAGTAATGCCATGATGATGCTTTGAAAAGAAATGTAACTGTTTTACATGAAAAGTTATATGTGTTGAATTTGTTTGAATTGTGAAATCTAAAAATAATGTTTTGCAGAAAGAAAAGATGCAGAGAGCCCGTAGGGGTAGAGATAGAGATCTGCATAGCTGAAAGTAAGGAAGTAATGATGAAGGTGAGGATAGAAGGTCAACCCTGCGTCCCCATAGAAAGTTACTTTGTTACTAAGGACAGAAGGCGAACCCGTAGGGGTTAGAGAGTGAGTCCTTAAAGGAGCCGAGTAGAGCTGGCTCAGAGTTCTCTAAAAAGAAAGGAATGTTATGTCTATACTATGTATAGTAGCGAAAGGCAGTAGGCCCTGGCTGAACGGGGCGGTCCTGTAAAAGAAAGGAGAGGCAGTAGGTCTGGTGCCATAGGGACAGGCGGTCCTGCAGGTTCAAAGTAGGAGAATGTGAAGTTACCTTACCCTGTAATGTGATTATAGGAAGGCCTTTGGTAAACTAAGAGTGTATGTTTCTTAAAGGCAATGTTAATTTATTGTTCCAGAATTTGCACTAAGTAGAATACCCGGTTGGGTAACAGGAGTTATGTATAGCCTGTAATTTATAAAGTTGACTATGTTTGTAACGTTAAAAGTGTCCTCACCTCCCATAAAGGGAAGCCTGTTCAAGTATACTTATTGTTTTACACTCAACAAAATTGTATGTCTTTTTGCTAATCTGTATTGTTGTTTTTCTTCCCAGTCCCGGAGTACTGTGTTTAACCAGGGGGGAGTGCAGCGCCCCAGAGTCCTGGTCGTTGCAGTGCTGTGGCTTCGCCGCTAAGGGGAGCCATGGTACGTTCGATGGCACCGAAGGAGTTCCTCCAATCAGGTATCACAGACACCAATATGTTTCACAGCAGGGCCTCCGGGGGGAGCTAAGGGTGCTATTCATTAGGCCACTCCCCACCATAGTGGGTAAACTGGGGGTCAGGCAGGAAGTTAGAGAGAACGCTGACGGGATTGAACGGAGCAACACCCTGTGGCAGGGGGTGTTGTGAAGGGAGAGACTGTAGGGTCTCTGCCAGGGGTGGGATCCTGGCAGAGGCTTGGCATTGAAAGAACGTAACGGGTCCGCGCAGGCTCATGGAAGCGGCGGGACTCAAGAAAGGACTAGAAGCGAGACAGATTGTGCTGAGTGAGAAACGAGATCAAGCAGAAGGAGAATACCAGCAGGGGTTGTGCTGAAAGAGGCAGCACCTTGCTGAGGCGCAATACCGGTGGCCGGAACGCCGAGGGAGTGGATTAGAATACAGCTTCAAGCCATACTCCAAACAGCGGCAGGACAGTCGGTCTCAGGCGGGCTGTCTACCACATATCACCTATGAAGTCTTGGGGGGCAATTGCGGGAGAGGGGCGTCTCTAGGGTCCCGGAAGAACTCCAGGCCTACCTGACAAACGGGTGCCATTCCAACCTGAATACAGGGAAGGGGTGGATTACAGAGGAACATCAAATCGAGTTGTGAGGGAACTTAAGAAACAGACACAACCGTTGTGGGGTCACTTTCCGTGAGCACAGCAGGGAAGGACTACAACACATAGCGCTAAGAAGGAAGGCACAGATTTCCACCTGAGAGGAGAACTCTGGAGGTGCCATTGGACCGGCCGGACTTGCGTAGCCTGGTGAACCGTATTCCGGACTGAGGACTCAGAGATCTCCAGTAAAGAGGTAAAGAGACTGCAACCTGGTGTCCTCGTTATTTACCGCAACTTACACCCCACAACTGCACCGCTACATCGCTACCATTACTACCACCTATTGCACCGGACGTCCCCCACTGACGGACAGGGCCACGGACCGGGTCTAGCCACCGTGACAACCCCGAGACTGAGAACTAGAGGCCCGGTTCCGGGTACCCCTCGGCCCTGCGGCGGTGTGGGGGCGCTCCATCTACTTTTATTGTTTTTTTTTATTTAGATAAAGAAATGTATTTTAAGGGACAATATATATATATATATTTGAATTTTTGGGGGGATTTTTTTTTTTTTTACACATGTGAATATTTTTTTTTTTACACTATAACATTGCCCCAGGGTGGGGCATCATGTTATAGTATAAGATCGCCGATCTGACACTTTGCTGTGCACTGTGTCAGATCGGCGATCTGACATGCACAGCTCCTGGAGGCTTCCCGGCGCCTGTTCAGAACAGGCGCAGTGAAGCCAACTCCCTGCAGGACCCAGATGCCGTGGCCATCTTGGATCCGCCTTCTGCAGGGAGGAGGAGGTAAGAGACCCTCGGAGCAACGCGATCACATCGCGTTGCTCCGGGGGTCTCAGGGAAGCACGCAGGGAGCCCCCTCCCTACTCGATGCTTCCCTATACAGCCGGAACACTGCGATCATGTTTGATCGCAGTGTCCCGGGGGTTAATGTGCCGGGGGCGGTCCGTGACCGCTCCTGGCATATAGTGCCGGATGTCAGATGCGATAGTCAGCTGACACCTGGCCTCGATCGGCCGCGCTCCCCCCGTGAGCGTGGCTGATCGGTGATGACGTACTATCCCGTTGGTGGTCATACGGGCCCACCCCACCTCGACGGGATAGTACGTCTAATGTCAGAAAGGGGTTAATCTCCAAATCTGATACATTCTCTTTAATAATAGTCTAATGAGGGAGGTTTTAAATCACATGACATGCAGCATTAGAGCTGAATTATTATTAGCGGTTACTAAGCCTTTATGTTATAAGCCATTATGTCTTTGAGTAAAATATTTGCTCAATAGTAGAGATAAGAGAATCAATTCAATCCTAATCAAATTTATGTTGCATTTTAAGGAATTCACCGAACCCAACAAACACCGAACAGTTTGAGATTTGACTTGCGCAAATCGCTTAAAATGTCTGCCAACGTTTTACTCATTGCAGAAGGTTGCATCAGCCAATGAAGGTGTACCCGATCTCAAACATGGTTGTACGGTCATCCCAATAATGCCTTACAGCTATCACATCACGTGACAAGGCACAGCCAATCACGAGAGACTATAAAAGCCTTTTTAAAAGTAGAGGCAGGGAATGCAGCAGCCATGTTGCAGTGAATCTGGATAGTGAAAGGACACCCGAGCTCACAGCTTAGTCACAGAGATAAGGAGATAAAACTATAACACACTGAATAAACATTACAGCTAACATTACAGTTATCATTTGTTTCCTATAGCCATATATGTTGAGGACATTTTGACATTACCAAGACTGTATTTTTTATAAATAACTTGAAATGAATTGGATGCAGTCCTAGGAGACCTCATACTGTTATATATGTCTTTTCAAAGGAATGGAAGTACTTTCAACTAGTTGTCAATCTAATTTTTGGAAATATTCGGAGAAATTGGCAACTTTGGTTTTCAAAAGATTCTCTACTCAATACACTACTCCAATATTTTAAACAAACATTAATCTAACCTCTTACTATCTCTTGGAGCTGTTCCAAAAATTGCTCATTGTTTCATCATTCAACTGAAGTAGACATCATACGAGCTGCGTACATAGGAATTCTTATTAGTAATGTCAAAATTCCACTTAAAGCATATACCGTATATACTCGAGTATAAGCCGACCCGAGTATAAGCCGACCCCCCTAATTTTGCCACAAAAAACTGGGAAAACTTATTGACTCGAGTATAAGCCTAGGGTGGAAAATGCAGCAGCTACCGGTGAATTTCAAAATTAAAAATAGATGCTCCATACCGTTCATTATGGCCCCATAGATGCTCCACATAAAGCTGTGCCACATGTAATGCTCTGCACCGTTCATTATGGCCCCATAGATGCTCCACATAAAGCTGTGTCATATATAATGCTCTGCACAGTTCATTATGGCCCCATAGATGCTCCATAGAAAGCTGTGCCATATACAATGCTCTGCACCTTTGATTATGGCCCCATAGATAGCTGTGCCATATACAATGCTCTGCACCTTTGATTATGGCCCCATAGATAGCTGTGCCATATATAATGCTCTGCACCTTTGACCTTTGATTATGGCCCCATAGATGCTCCACATAAAGCTGTGCCTTATATATAGTGCTCTGCACCGTTGCCCCATAGATGCTCCACATAAAGCTGTGCCTTATATATAATGCTCTGCACCGTTGCCCCATAGATACTCCACATAAATCTGTGCCATTGCTGCTGCTGCTGCTGCAATAAAAAAAAAAACACATACTCACCTTTCTTGCTTGCAGTTCCTCAGCGTCCCGTCCCGGCGTCTCTCCGCACTGACTGATCAGGCAGAGGGCGGCGCGCACACTATATGCCTCATTGCGCCCTCTGACCTGAACAGTCAGAACAAGAGGACGCGGAGACAGAGCGGCGCCCGGCGGGTGGAACGCGGACAGGTGAATATGACATACTTACCTGCTCCTGGCGTCCCGCTCCTTCCCCCGGACAGCTGGTCTCTGGGTGCCGCAGCCTCTTCCTCTGTCAGCGGTCACCGGCACCGCTGATTAGAGAAATGAATTATGCGGCTCCACCCCTATGGGAGGTGGAGCAGCCTATTCATTTCTCTAATGAGCGGTCCCATGTGACCGCTGAACAGGGGAAGAGCTGCAGCACCGAAGACTGTGGGACAGGCAGGGGGAGCGCCAGGAGCGCCGGGACTAGGTGAGTATGCCTCAGCGCCCTCTCCCCCTCACCCGCCGACCGTGACTCGAGTATAAGCCGAGGGGGCACTTTCAGCCCAAAAATTTGGGCTGAAAATCTCGGCTTATACTCGAGTATATACAGTATGTAATTTTTGATTATTATTTCTGAATTGAGAGAAGTTTCTCAAAACAAAATGCCCATCTGCTCTATGAGACATGAACTGTCTTTCAAAAGTTGTTATATGAAACAAAGGACATATTCATATTCTTACTTTCAACACAAGCACCAATATGGCCATTTGGGCAGGTGGTACATACACAAAGGAGCGAATGCCCCATTTTAATCTTACCTTCATTGCCTTTATTATACTAATGCAGGGTAAGGCTGAATTCAGACTTCTGTTTTTCTTGTATTGGTTGCCAGTACACAGATCCAAACTCAACAGTCTCTACATAGACATACGGTCATTGCCGAAAGTGTTAGCACCCTTGAAATTGTTAAAGGAAATGAAGTATTTCTCCCAGAAAATTATTGCAATTACACGTTTTGTTATTTATTCATATGTTTATTTCCTTTGTGTATATTAATAATAATAATCTTTATTTTTACATAGCGCTAACATATTCCGCAGTGCTTTACAGTTTGCATACATTGTCATCGCTGTCCCCGATGGGGCTCACAATCTAGAATCCCTATCAGTATGTCTTTGGAATGTGGGAGGAAACCGGAAAACAAGGAAGAAACCCACCCAATCACGGAGAGAACATACAAACTCCTTGCAGATATTGTCCTTGGTGGGATTTGAACCCAAGCAGAGCCACCGTGCTGCCCATTGGAACACCACAAAAAAAAAAAATTGAAAAAAGACAAATTGGACATAATTTCACACAAAACCCACAAAATGGGCTGGCCAAAATTGTTGATACCCTCAACTTAATATTTGGTCGTACACCGTTTGGAATAAACAACAGCAAAACACCCCTAAGGGTATGTTTCCACGTTCAGGATTGCATCAGGATTTGGTCAGGATTTTCCATCAGTATTTGTAAGCCAAAACCAGGAGTGGAACAATTAGAGGAAAAGTATAATAGAAACATATGCACCACTTAAGCATTTATCACCCACTCCTGGTTTTGGCTTACAAATACTGATGGAAAATCCTGACCAAATCCTGATGCAATCCTGAACGTGGACACATAGCCTAAAACATCTTTGATCTTCCACCATATTGACTGTAGGTACTGTTTTTTCTTTGTAGGCCTCATTCTGTTTTCGATAATCAGTAGAATGTTGTGCTTTACAAAAACGTTCCATCTTGGTCTCATCTGTCCACAAGACACTTTCCTAAAAGGATTTTGGCATGCTACAAACTGCAGTCTAGCTTTTTTTATGTTTCTGTGTAAGCTGTAAGGTTCTTCTGGGTCTCTTGCCATATAGTGTTTCATTTAATTCAAATGTCTATGAATAGTTCACGCTGACACTGATGCATCCTGAGCCTAATAGACAGCTTGAATTTCTTTGGAATTTGATTGGGGCTGCTTATCCACCATCCAGACTATTCTGCATTGCAACCTTTCATCAATTTTTCTCTGCCGTCCACGTCCATGGAGATTAGCTGCAATGCCATCTGTTATAAACTTCTGGATTATGTTGTACATCATGGATAAAGGAACATCAAAATCTCTGGAGATGGACTTGTAGCCTTGAGATTGTTGATATTATTCAACAGTTTTGTTTCTCAAGTCCTCAAACAGTTCTCTTCTCCTCTTTCTGTTCTCCATGCTTATTGTGGCAAACACAAATACACAATGCAAAGATTGAGTCAACTTCTCCCCCTTTAATATGGTTTCAGGTGTGATTTTATAATGCCCACACTTGTTACTCGCCAAATGTTAGTTTCAATGAGCATCACGTGCTTGAAACAAGGTCATTTACCAACAATCTTGGAAAGGTTCCAACAATTTTGTCCTCCCCATTTTTAGGGTTCTCTGAAATTTTGTCCAATTTGCCTTGTTTTGCTGTTATTTTTGTGTTTTTCCAATACAAAGAAAATATACATGTGTATAACTAAACGTGTAATTGCAATAATTTTCTGGGAGATATACTTCATGTTCTGGAAGAATTTTAAGGGTGCCAACACTTTTGGCCATGACTGTATATGAGGCTTTAAAGTTTGGATCCCGAGACCTGCTGCCTGTCCAGAAATTGACCTTGATGAAAATGATGATATATCCAGCACCCATGATCCAAATAAAGTAATCAAAGGCTTAACAGATTAATCCACAAAAAATATGAACAAGACCAAGAGTGTAAATGTGCTGCACATTTCAGATCATTTATGATCATTCTTCATGGCAATGAAGCTGGATATTTCTTTGTTTTCCTCTCATTACAGACCGTGTGATCCGTGCACCTGGTGGAGTGTAGACACACTCTAAAAAATCTTCCCAGAAAAGTGGAAGCTGCTATAGCTGCAAAGGGTTGACAAACTAAATACTAATACCTATAGATTTGGAATGAGATGTCATTGAAGTTCCTTTAGGTGTAATATTTAGGTGTCCCAATTCTGTGTTATCGAAGAACATCACATATTGTACCGCACCCTGTGTGTTACAAAGGTAAAGGAAACCGATAAGGTACTTGCACATACCTATAGACAATTCCCACTAATAGTACATTTTCATTAATCCATTATCACAAGATATTGTCATGATTGTGTTGAAACTATGGGCATTAACCAGGTCCCTAGAACTAGGGACGCTGTAGTCTATCCCTGTACCCCGGATTACTAATGAAGGTGGAGACACCGGGTTCACATGTCTTCCTATGCTCCTATATCAACCCCTATCTTTCCCCTCCTTCATCCAGGGTAGTGGGAAGCTGAAGTGTATAGAAACACACTAACCAGACAAACAAGGGAAGACAGACAGAGATAAATACCAACCATACAAAATTCACACATCAAACAACAGAGAGTGGGACACAAAGGAGTTTAATGTAGGATAAACCAAATAGGAGAGAAAAAGGATATGCACACTGCAAGCAACAATCTTCTGAACAATCTCCAGATGCACACTCCAACCACAAACTAGACCTCCAACTCCAGAACCAGGCAGTAAGAACTAACACTGGCAATCCCTAAGTGCCAGAGGCGAGCATATAGCAGAGGGGAGTGGCCAACACTAAACAGCTGAGACAATCCAGGTAGGAAAGCTCCAGGAGCTTCAACTGAACAGATTCATTGCACTGCTAAATTAGATAAAACCTGCACAGTTTAATATGATGGTGAAGTTCGCCTCACCCGTGCAGGATTTCGTGAAACCAGACACTGTGGTCTTCTGGACCCTCTCTGTCACGGTATCCCGGTGACAGATATTTTATGCAGTAAGTAAACTGGGGTACTGCTAAAAATTTCCAAGACTCAATGTAAATAATTGGTAGATTTGTCATTCCAAATGATTCATAAGTTCATAAGCAGAAGTCATAATGAGATTATATTAAGTGGCATTGTTTTTTTTAAATACAGCCCTAATCCACCATTACTTTTTCATCTCCAAAACTAATAGGTTCTCTTTTAATAATGGTCACCTTGATGTGGACAGGTTTATATAGTATGACAGTGTTAGAAATAAAGTATGGTTAGGGGTTAATAAGCCTTGACATTATGTCTTTGAGTAAAGTATTTGTTCAACACTCTATACTGACATTTTAAACAAACCTTAATCTAACCTCTGACTATCTCTTGGAGATGTTCCAAAAATTGATCATCATTTCATCATTCAACTCAAACAGACATCATGCGAGCTGCGTATGTAACAATTATAATTAGCAATAACAAAATTCTATTAAAGTGCATAACGATCAGGAATAGTAGTGGAGCGCCCCCATGGGGCCGTGGGGTACTCGGTACCGGGTCCTGCGGTTCACAGGGGATGTCACGGTGGTTGACCCGGCCCATGGCCATGGGACGTCTGTGTAAAAAGGAAAGGTCTTTAAAGGGATAAAGTTTGTGTTCGTGACGCCACTTGTGGTATTCGGTCAGTGTGACCGACACTGCTTTAAGGGGTCCGCTGGGGTGATGTTATGGCAGCTAGATGGTATACCTTCCCACAGGTGAAGTATGTCCCCAGGGCTTCCTGGTGTGTAGTTGGTGGATGGTGAGAGGCGCAAAGAAGAACGAGGACACAAGATTGCAGTCTCTTTACCTTTACTGAAAACTTCAGCATCCACAGTCCAGGGCACCAGATCACAGGGCAGGCAGAGTCCAGCCAGTTTGGAGGCAAGTTCAGAGTTCCCTTGTCCGGGTGAAAATCTATAGCCTTCCCTTGCACTGCGGTGTAGTCCTTTACTGCCTATGGATTCACATAAGGGTCTCACAGATGTGGTGTCTCTCTCTGTCCCCCGTAGTCAGATAGGAAGAAAAAACCCATATGACTGGTGGCTTGAGGCCGTTTATAGGGACTCTAGCACGCCCGGCCTCTGAGGGCTGCCACCATGCCTCCTGGGTGTAGGTGCGGACAGGTAACCTGCAATTAGCTGTCCTGCCAGTCTCTGGAGTAAAGCATAAAGTCCTTACTCCCTCGGTATTCCGGCTACCAGGATTCTGCACCTCAGAAGGAGGCAGCCTGTGCAGGGCTGGTCCCCTTCTGGTATCCTCTCCTTTGCTTTGCTTTCCTTGCACACTCACTGCAATACAGTTCTGCCTTCTGAATGTCTCTTCCCAGGAGCTGTAGCACTTCAGGCTACACGGCTCCTCTGCTTCCTTTCCCTCTGTCTCCCTGACAGGAACTGACCCCTTTTCCTCTAGATCAGGATGTTCTTATAGGGGAGTTCACCTAAAACAGGCTTAGAGCTCCCACTTCTGGTCTGAAGTGTGAACATGTTGCATGCATTGTGTTACCTGGATGCAGTTATCTTTCATTGCCTCCAAACGTAGCATCACTCTCCCTGAGAGGAGCCTGGGGCGCCGCAGTAGCTTTGGAAGCAGCACAATTTAGCTGCATCCGAAATGCTGTGTTCTACATTATAAGCGCAGAGGATTTATAGAAATCCCATGCCCACTGTGCTCCTTTTAAAGGCTGCATAAACTTACCTGCAGTGCGGGTTTCCAAGCCTCAGATTGTTAATTTCTGTAGCGAAGACACTTGTCTCCTCTGTGCACTTTCCCTGAATACACTATCATTAGATGCAGTAAATCCGCATAGTTCAAAAAGACAAGTGCGTATGTAGAACACAACGTTATGGACGCAGCGAAAATACACTGCGTCCAAAACGCTACTATTCCTGATCGTGAGCATGTAGCCTAATTATTATTTCTGAATTTATTTTAAACAAAGGAACTATTAGGGTAAGTTCACACAGGGCGTTTTTGCTGCTTTTTTTTCTGCAGCAAAACCTGATCATCTTGGCAGGAAAGAAGCTGCGTCAAAAATGCAGGTTTAGGTGCGTTTTTCTTGCGTATTTTTTTCTCTTTGTCCATGCTAATGTCCTTGGATTTTCAGAAGCAAAAACGCAGCAAATAATGATACCTGCATTTTTTATGCGTTTTTCTCAACACCCATTCAAGTGCTCCCGGCACTTTAACCCCCTGGAACACTGCGATCAAACATGATTGCAGCGTTCC
This sequence comes from Ranitomeya variabilis, assembly GCF_051348905.1. Taxonomy (NCBI): domain Eukaryota; kingdom Metazoa; phylum Chordata; class Amphibia; order Anura; family Dendrobatidae; genus Ranitomeya; species Ranitomeya variabilis. Next base: position 458,969,971 of record NC_135237.1, on the reverse strand, counting down.
GATGCCAGCAGAGGCATAGAGAAGCATCACGCAGGGAGGGGGATCCCTGCATGCTTCCCTCAAAACAACGCAATGTGATCGCGCTGTCCTGAGGGTCTCCTTTCAGACCCCCTGGCTCAAAGATGGCCGCGGGGTCCTTCCGGCTCCAGCAGGGAGGTGGCTTTAAAGTGCCTGCTGAGAGCAGGTGCCGGCAAGCCTCCTTCACTACCTGTCAGATAGCTGATCTGATGCAGTGCAGTGCAAAGTGTCAGATCAGCGATCTGACTTTATATAGTGATGATGTCCCATCCTGGGCCAATGTAAAAAAGTAAAAAATATTAGCATTTGTAAAAATATAATTTTTGAAATTCCTAAATAAAGGAAAAATATATATTCTTTCAATAAATACATTTCTTTATGTAAATAAACAAAACAATAAAAGTACACATATTTACTATTGTGGCGTCCGTAACGACCCAACCTATAAAACTGTCCCACTAGTTACCCCTTTAGGGAACCCCATAAAAAAACAAGGCAAAATGATTGGTTGGGATTAGGGTTAGGGCTGGAATTATGGTTAAGGGTGTGTCAGGGTTAGGTGTGTGGTTAGAGTTATGATTGGGATTAAGGGTGTGTTGGGGTTAGGGTTGGAGTTAGAATTGGGGGTTTCCACTGTTTAGGCACACCAGGGGCTCTCCAAACGCGACATGGCATCCGATCTCAATTCCAGCCAATTTCTGCGTTGCTCCTTCACTTCCGAGCTTTGCTGTGTGCCCAAACAGTGGTTTACCCCCACATATGGGGTATCAGCGTACTCAGGACAAATTGGACAACTTTTGCAGTCCAATTTCTCCTATTACAAAGTGAAAATAGAAATTTGTTGGCTAAAAAAATCATTTTTGTGGGAAAAATTTTTTTTTTATTTTCACGGCTCTGCGTTATAAACTTTAGTGAAACACTTGGGGGTTCAAAGTTCTCACAACACATCTAGATAAGTTCCTTAGGGGGGTCTAGTTTTCAAAATGGCATCACTTGTAGGGGGTTTCTACTGTTTGGGCACATCAGTGGCTCTGCCAACGCAACATGATACCTGCAGACCATTCCATCAAAGTCTGCATTCCAAAATGTCACTACTTCCCTTCTGAGCCCCGACATGTGTCCATAAAGAAATTTTCTCCCACATATGGGGTGCCAGCTTACTCAGGACAAATTGGACAACAACTTTTGGGGTCCAATTTCTCCTCTTACCCTTGTGAAAATACAAAATTGGGGCTAAAAATTCTTTTTTGTGGAAAAAAAAATATTTTTATTTTCACGGCTCTGCATTATAAACTTTAGTGAAACACTTGGGGATTAAAAGTTCTCACAACACATCTAAATAAATTCCTTGGGGGGTCTAGCTTCCAATATGGGGTCACTTGTGGGAGGTTCCTTGGGGGGGTCTAGTTTCCAATATGGGGTCACTTGTGGTAGGTTTCTACTGTTTACAGTACATCAGGGCCTCCGCAAATGCAACTTGAGTGACCCCTGCAGACCATTCCATCAAATTCTGGATTCCAAAACGGCGCTCCTTCCCTTCCGAGCTATGCCATGCACCCAAACAGTGGTTTACTCCCACATATGGGGTATCAGCGTACTCAGGACAAATTGCACAACAACTTTTCCAATTTCTCCTGTTACCCTCGCGAAAATAAAAAATTGGGGGCAAAAAGATAATTTTTGTGAAAAAAATATGATTTTTTAATTTTACAGCTCTACATTATATACTTCTGTGAAGCACTTAGGGGTTTAAAGTGCTCACCACACACCTATATAAGTTCCTTAGGGTGTCTACTTTCCAAAATGGTGTCACTTGTGGGGGGGTTTCCACTGTTTACGCACATCAGGGGCTCTCCAAAAGCGACATGGTGTCCGATCTCAATTCTAGCCAATTTGCATTGAAAAGTCAAACGGCGCTCCTTCCCTTCCGAGCTCTGCCATTCGCCCAAATAGTGGTTTACCCCCACATATGGGGTATCGGCGTACTCAGGACAAATTGTACAACTTGTATGGTTCAATTTCTCCTGTTACCCTTAGGTAAAATAAAACAAATTGGATATGAAGTACATTTTTTGTGAAAAAAAAGTTAAATGTTGATTTTTTTTTAAACAGTCCAAAAATTCTTGTGAAGCACCTGAAGGGTTAATAAACTTTGTTAAATGTGGATTTGAGCACCTTGAGGGGTGCAGTTTTTAGAATGGTGTCACTTTTGGGTATTTTCTATCATATAGACCCCTCAAAGTGACTTGAAATGTGAGGTGTTCCTAAAAAAAATGGTGTTGTAAAAATGAGAAATTGTTGGTCAACTTTTAACCCTTATAACTTCCTTTTTTCACAAATAAATGCAAGTCATATCAAATAATTGTTACCACTATCTTGAAGTACAATATGTCACGAGAAAACAATGTCCGAATCAGCGGGATCCATGGAAGCGTTCCAGAGTTATTACCTCATAAAGGGACAGTAGTCAGAATTGTAAAAATTGGTTGGACATTAACATGCAAACCACCCTTGGGGGTAAAGGGTGTCATGATCTCCATGGCCAGAGAACTAGCATAAGCCTCTATAGGAACAAGCTCTTGGAAGATGTAACTGTACTGACCATGAACTAAACCTACCGCATCATCTAGAAGTAGCCAGGTAGCATGTCCTACTTTTTATCCCTATATGCCCAGCGCCGGCCGGAGAACTAAATAATGCTAGCAGAGGGAAATATAAGACCTGACTCACCTCTAGAGAAATGCCCAAAAGGAGACAGAAGCCCCCCACATATATTGGCGGTGATATGAGATGAAACAACAAACGCAGCAGGAAAATAGTTTTAGCAAATTTGAGGTCCGCTTTCTAGATAGCAGAAGACAGAAAGCATACTTTCATGGTCAGTAGAAAACCCTAACAAAACACATCCAGAAATAACTTTAGGACTCTGGCATTAACTCATAATACCAGAGTGGCAATTCCTGATCAACAAGAGCTTTCCAGACACAGTAACGAAACTGCAGCTGTGAACTGGAACCAAAATACAAAAACAAAACATGGACGAATGTCCAACTTATCTAATAGATGTCTGGGAGCAGGAACAAGCACAGAGAGGCTTCTGATAACATTGTTGACCGGCAAGCATCTAACAGAGAAGCCAGGTTATATAGCGACACCCAGATCTAATCAGAACAGGTGAACAGGGAAGATGATGTCACAAGTTCAATTCCACCAGTAGCCACCGGGGGAGCCCAGAATCCAAATTCACAACAGTACCCCCCCCTCAAGGAGGGGGCACCGAACCCTCACCAGAACCACCAGGGCGATCAGGATGGGCCCTATGAAAGGCACGAACCAGATCAGAGGCATGAACATCAGATGCAGTGACCCAAGAATTATCCTCCTGGCCGTATCCCTTCCACTTGACCAGATACTGGAGTCTCCGTCTGGAAACACGGGAGTCTAGGATTTTTTCCACAACGTACTCCAACTCACCCTCAACCAACACCGGAGCAGGAGGCTCAACGGAAGGCACAACCGGTGCCTCATACCTGCGCAATAACGACCGATGAAAAACGTTATGAATAGAAAAGGATGCAGGGAGGTCCAAACGGAAGGAAACAGGGTTAAGAATCTCCAATATTTTATACGGACCGATGAACCGAGGCTTAAACTTAGGAGATGAGACCCTCATAGGGACAAAACGAGAAGACAACCACACCAAATCTCCAACACAAAGCCGAGGACCAACACGACGGTGACGGTTGGCAAAAAGCTGAGTCCTCTCCTGGGACAACTCTAAATTGTCCATCACCTGCCCCCAGATATGATGCAATCTCTCCACCACCGCATCCACTCCAGGACAATCCGAGGATTCCATCTGACCGGAGGAAAATCGAGGATGGAACCCCGAATTACAGAAAAACGGGGAAACCAAGGTGGCAGAGCTGGCCCGATTATTGAGGGCGAACTCCGCCAATGGCAAAAAAGCAACCCAATCATCCTGGTCAGCAGACACAAAACACCTCAGATATGTCTCCAGGGTCTGATTAGTCCGCTCGGTCTGGCCATTAGTCTGAGGGTGAAAAGCAGACGAAAAAGACAAATCTATGCCCATCCTAGCACAAAATGCCCGCCAAAATCTAGACACAAATTGGGTTCCTCTGTCAGAAACGATATTCTCAGGAATACCATGCAAACGAACAACATTTTGAAAAAACAGGGGCACCAACTCGGAAGAAGAAGGCAATTTGGGCAGGGGAACCAAATGAACCATCTTAGAAAAACGGTCACACACCACCCAGATGACAGACATCTTCTGAGAAACAGGCAGATCTGAAATAAAATCCATCGAGATGTGTGTCCAAGGCCTCTTAGGAATAGGCAAGGGCAACAATAATCCACTAGCCCGAGAACAACAAGGCTTGGCCCGAGCACAAACGTCACAAGACTGCACAAAGCCTCGCACATCTCGTGACAGGGAAGGCCACCAGAAGGATCCTGCCACCAAATCCCTGGTACCAAAAATTCCAGGATGACCTGCCAACGCAGAAGAATGCACCTCAGAGATGACTTTACTGGTCCAATCATCAGGAACAAACAGCCTATCAGGCGGACAACGATCCGGTCTATCCGCCTGAAACTCCTGCAAGGCCCGCCGCAGGTCCGGAGAAACAGCTGACAAGATAACTCCCTCCTTAAGAATACCTGTGGGGTCAGAGTTGCCAGGTGAATCAGGCTCAAAACTCCTAGAAAGGGCATCCGCCCTAACATTCTTAGAACCTGGTAGGTACGATACCACAAAATTAAACCGAGAAAAAAATAATGACCAGCGCGCCTGTCTAGGATTCAGGCGCCTGGCGGTCTCAAGATAAATCAAATTTTTGTGGTCAGTCAACACCACCACCTGATGTCTGGCCCCCTCGAGCCAATGGCGCCACTCCTCAAACGCCCACTTCATGGCCAAAAGCTCCCGATTCCCAACATCATAATTCCGCTCAGCGGGCGAAAATTTACGGGAAAAGAAGGCACAAGGCCTCATCACGGCGCAGTCAGAACTTTTCTGCGACAACACTGCCCCAGCTCCGATCTCAGAAGCGTCGACCTCAACCTGAAAAGGAAGAGTCACATCAGGCTGACGCAACACAGGGGCAGAAGAAAAACGGCGCTTAAGCTCCTGAAAGGCCTCCACAGCATCAGGGGACCAATTAGCAACATCAGCACCCTGTCTAGTCAAATCGGTCAATGGCTTAACGACATCCGAAAAACCAGAAATAAATCGACGATAAAAGTTGGCAAAGCCCAAAAATTTCTGAAGACTTTTCAGAGAAGAGGGCTGCGTCCAACCACAAACAGCTTGAACCTTGACAGGATCCATCTCAATGGAAGAGGGAGAAAAAATATATCCCAAAAAGGAAATTCTCTGAACCCCAAAAACGCACTTAGAACCCTTGACACACAGAGAATTAGACCGCAAAACCTGAAAAACCCTCTTAACTTGCCGGACATGAGAGTCCCAGTCATCCGAAAAAATCAGAATATCATCCAGATACACTATCATAAATTTATCCAAAAAATCGCGGAAAATATCATGCATAAAGGACTGGAAGACTGAAGGGGCATTAGAAAGACCAAAAGGCATCACCAAATACTCAAAGTGGCCCTCGGGCGTATTAAATGCGGTTTTCCACTCATCCCCCTGCCTGATCCGCACCAAATTATACGCCCCACGGAGATCAATCTTAGAGAACCACTTGGCCCCCTTTATGCGAGCAAACAAATCAGTCAGCAACGGCAATGGGTATTGATATTTAACCGTGATTTTATTCAAAAGCCGATAATCAATACATGGTCTCAAAGAGCCGTCTTTTTTTGACACAAAGAAAAAAACGGCTCCTAAGGGAGATGACGATGGACGAATATGTCCCTTTTCCAAGGACTCCTTTATATATTCTCGCATAGCAGTATGTTCAGGCACAGACAGATTAAATAAACGACCCTTTGGGTATTTACTACCCGGAATTAAATCTATAGCACAATCGCACTCACGGTGCGGAGGTAGTGAACCCAGCTTGGGTTCTTCAAAGACGTCACGATAATCAGACAGGAACTCAGGGATTTCAGAGGGAATAGATGATGAAATGGACACCAAAGGTACGTCCCCATGAGTCCCCTTACATCCCCAGCTCAACACAGACATAGCTCTCCAGTCAAGGACTGGGTTGTGAGACTGCAGCCATGGCAATCCCAGCACCAAATCCTCATGTAGATTATACAGCACTAGAAAACGAATAGTCTCCTGGTGATCCGGATTAATACACATAGTCACTTGTGTCCAGTATTGTGGTTTATTATTAGCCAATGGGGTGGAGTCAATCCCCTTCAGAGGAATAAGAGTTTCCAAAGGCTCTAAATCATACCCACAACGATTGGCAAAGGACCAATCCATAAGACTCAAAGCGGCGCCAGAGTCGATATAGGCGTCAGTAGTAATAGATGACAAAGAGCAAATCAGGGTCACAGACAAAATAAATTTAGACTGCAAAGTGCCAATGGAAACAGATTTATCAAGCTTTTTAGTACGCTTAGAGCACGCTGATATAACATGAGTAGAATCCCCACAATAGAAACACAACCCATTTTTCCGTCTAAAATTCTGCCGCTCGCTTCTGGACAGAATTCTATCACACTGCATGCTTTCTGGCGTCTTCTCAGTGGACACCGCCAGATGGTGCACAGGTTTGCGCTCCCGCAGACGCCTATCGATCTGAATGGCCATTGTCATGGACTCATTCAGACCCGCAGGCACAGGGAACCCCACCATAACATCCTTAATGGCATCAGAGAGACCCTCTCTGAAAGTAGCCGCCAAGGCACACTCATTCCACTGAGTAAGCACAGACCATTTACGGAATCTTTGGCAGTAAATTTCAGCTTCATCTTGCCCCTGCGATAGGGACATCAAAGTTTTTTCTGCCTGAAGTTCCAAATGAGGTTCCTCATACAGCAAGCCCAAGGCCAAAAAAAACGCATCCACATTGCGCAACGCAGGATCCCCTGGTGCCAATGCAAAAGCCCAGTCTTGAGGGTCGCCGCGGAGCAAGGAAATCACAATCCCAACCTGCTGTGCAGAGTCTCCAGCAGAACGAGATTTCAGGGACAAAAATAGCTTACAATTATTTCTAAAATTCTGAAAGCTAGATCTATTCCCTGAGAAGAATTCCGGCAAAGGAATTCTCGGCTCAGATACCGGAGCATGAATAATAAAATCTTGCAAATTTTGTACTTTCGTGGTGAGATTATTCAAACCTGCAGTTACACTCTGAAGATCCATTATTAACAGGTGAACACAAAGCCATTCAAAGATTATAAGGAGAGAGAAAAAAAAGAAAGACTGCAGCATAGACAGACTGGCAAGTGATCCAATTAAGAGCACAGAGGAAAAAAAAAAAAAAAAACTCTCAGCAGACTTCTTATTTCTCTCCTTTCTCAGCCAAGGATTTTAACCCTTTAGCGGGCCGGTCAAACTGTCATGATCTCCATGGCCAGAGAACTAGCATAAGCCTCTATAGGAACAAGCTCTTGGAAGATGTAACTGTACTGACCATGAACTAAACCTACCGCATCATCTAGAAGTAGCCAGGTAGCATGTCCTACTTTTTATCCCTATATGCCCAGCGCCGGCCGGAGAACTAAATAATGCTAGCAGAGGGAAATATAAGACCTGACTCACCTCTAGAGAAATGCCCAAAAGGAGACAGAAGCCCCCCACATATATTGGCGGTGATATGAGATGAAACAACAAACGCAGCAGGAAAATAGTTTTAGCAAATTTGAGGTCCGCTTTCTAGATAGCAGAAGACAGAAAGCATACTTTCATGGTCAGTAGAAAACCCTAACAAAACACATCCAGAAATAACTTTAGGACTCTGGCATTAACTCATAATACCAGAGTGGCAATTCCTGATCAACAAGAGCTTTCCAGACACAGTAACGAAACTGCAGCTGTGAACTGGAACCAAAATACAAAAACAAAACATGGACGAATGTCCAACTTATCTAATAGATGTCTGGGAGCAGGAACAAGCACAGAGAGGCTTCTGATAACATTGTTGACCGGCAAGCATCTAACAGAGAAGCCAGGTTATATAGCGACACCCAGATCTAATCAGAACAGGTGAACAGGGAAGATGATGTCACAAGTTCAATTCCACCAGTAGCCACCGGGGGAGCCCAGAATCCAAATTCACAACAAAAGGGCTTACCAGTGGTTTTGACCAGGGGTGCACAAACTTTTACATGCCACTTGATATCGGAATCACACACATTATGGTGACTGTAAAAGTATTGACCTCCATTACTAATAAGCAGAATACAAAAACTGTTATCTCCACTGCCCTCTAGTTCCTGGGCCAAATCTGGACTTAAACTACTGTGTAAAGAAAGAGAGTAAAGTTGAAGAATATATTTTACGACCTGATAAAACACAGCAGTAAAAATAATTTATATCTATAGAGTAAGACTCTTATCTGACAATAAATCATTGCTTTTGCAGTGCAGCTAAATTACTCTCTATTCACCTGTAACAAAAACATACATTCATAACTGAATTCTGAATTACCAGGCTAGAAAGCGAAGCAAGAAGCAGCACAATTGATAGGCCATCAAGAGTGGCTCATCAGATATACTGTTCCGAATATAAGCACTCCTGATATTTCTAGTGTCAGTGCCAGACCCCAAAGCCTAGACAATGTATTTAGTGACTCTGTGGGCACCAGCAAAAATTCAGTCTCTTGTACAGGGTTTTCCAGATACAAAATAATTATATTTAGATTTGTTAGCACTTACATTATCACAGATTGCCTAATCTTTATATATCAGGTCCCGGCCGATCTGGTTCGGCTTGGGCTCAATATAGGAATTTCCTGTAGTGTTTATTAAGACTATTATTGCACATAAGTCTTGAGGAACAGACTTGTTGGAGTACAAAATTGTTATACTACGCCTTCAGAATCTCTGTTTGCCCCCAATAAAATAATAACACTTATACTCACCTTCTGTGCTGACGCCACTCCAGCAGTGTCAGCACTGATTCTCTTGGGGGTTATGTGCCATTGTTATGTCACGCGATCCCTGCAGCAAATCAGCGCTGCATTCATTCTCCTCTCTTTAGTGCAAATCAAGACATCCAGAGGAAGTTAGAGTTGTGGCTGCTCTCTCACCCCCTCCAGATGTCAATTATGTCCGTAGGAGAGTATAGTGATGCCAGAGCTGATAGACCGCAGGGATTCTATGAGATAAAAATGTCACGTGAGCCCCAAGTCCTCGCACTCACTTCCTCTGGATGTCTTGATTTGTCCTAAAGAGAATGGAGTGAAGGCAAGTGCTAAATAAGCCACAAGAGTCATGTGAGATAAAACTGTCACCCAAGCCCTGGGAAAGTCAGTGCCGCCCCTGTTGGAATGGCGCCGGCACCAGAGTTGAGCCTAAGTGTCATTATTTTACTGGAGAAAAAAATAGGGATTCAGAGCAGTCAGACTGTGAAATGCATGACCAAAAGAGGTAGTAATGGGAGACACTAAAACATCATTTAAAGAAGGGCTGGATGCTTTCCTCAGTACACATAATATTGTGGAATATAGATAATGTAGGACATATTGTGTGAAAAAGTGTTTGCCCCCTTCACGATTTCATATTCTTTTGCATATTTGTCACACAACCCCAGACCATCACATTACCACCATCACATTTTACTGTTGGTATGATGTTTCTTTTCTGAAATTCTGTGTTTCTGTTACGCCAGATGTAATGGCACATACACCATCCAAAAAGTTGTCTTTGTCTTATCAGTCTACAGAGTATTCTTCCAAAAGTCTTGGGGATCATCAAGATGTTTTCTGGCAAAATTTAGACGAGCCTTTATGTTTTTATTGCTCAACAGTGGTTTTCATCTTGGAACTCTGCCAAGGAGGCCATTTTTGCTCAGTCTCTTTCTTATGGTGGAGTTATTAACACTGACCCTAACTGAGGCAAGTGAGGCTTGCAGTTCTTTGGCTGTTGTTGTGGGGTCTTTTATGATCTCTTGGATGAGTCATCCCTGCGCTCTTGGGATAATTTCGGCTGGCCGGCCACTTCTGGGAAGGTATTTGTTTGATGATCTGGAACATTTAAATGTGACAAACATGCAAAAGAATAGGAAATCAGGAAGGGGGCAAATACTTTTTCCCACAACTGTATACGGTACCATTTTGGTGTACATACAGCTTTTTGTTTTCTTTTGTGCACTTTTTTTCTTGGTCTTTTTTGACATATTAACAAGAGTATCCGGGACTTTACAAAACAAAAAAATGTACCATGAGGCAAGTAATGTCAACGTACCTGCCTACTGTGCACGGCACACTTCTTCCCCGGCACAGAGCTGTCACAGATTGCTCCGTGGGGACTCCACTGTATCTGCTGACCCGCTGAGGCAGGACTTCTGAGGTCATTCTGATTGACAGCTGGCTCCCCCAGTTAGGCAACAGGGATCTGGATGTCAATCAGAATGACCTCGGAATTCCCGCCCCATTTACAGAGCGGACCAGAAAAGAAGACTCCGCTATATAGAGGCATCTGAATCCCCAGCAGGAGCGGCCTGTGACCACTCTGTGCCGGGGAAGAATGGCGCCAGACACAACAGGCAGGTAAGTAGCAACTACCTGCCTGATAGTGCTTAGATAAATTTTTAGTTTCTTGTAAAGTGCCGGATATATCCTTTTAAGCATATTTAATGGAGAACAAGAAGCGTTTTCAGATTATTTTTTAATATTTGTAAACCATTATGAAAACTTTTAGTCCCACTATTGGGACCTGACCATGCAATCTTCTGATCGCTTATAATATACTACAATACTTCTGTATTATGCTTGTTTGTGTAACATTAATAGGCATCCTATTAAACCATACCAATGGCAGATTTTAATAGGTGAATTAAGATGCCAGCCCATGAGGCCATTTTTAGACTCCAAGTCTAGTAACCTATCGGTACCCCACAGTTGTAACATTCTGTAGAATGTAAGTCCGCAAGGACAGGGTCCTCTCCCCTCTGTACCAGTCTGTAATCGTAAATTTTTGTACTGTAAATGATATCTATAACTCTGTATCTAACAACTTTCTCATGTACAGCACCATGGAATTAATGGTGCTATATAAATAAATAATAATAATAATAACATGGGAGAGCAATAGGGTGGCTGGCAGAGGTAGTGTCCTCTCTTTGCCTAGTAACATAGATTATCAGTTGTTATTTACCACAGCAAATATCATGTTAAGCAGCCTATGCAGCAGCGTCAGCTGTCATAAACTGCTTATATTTGCTCCCGAGCTTCCAGCAGCAACTGCTGTTTATTACGTGGCGACAGAACTGTATAATTGTATAAAAACGACATTTGCTGTTACAGCAGAATTAAAGACAACAGCCTATTCCTCAGTTGTAATACAATAACACAGAACATATTCATGTAATTATTTTAATCAATAAAATCATAAATGCAAAGTCCTCTATAATATAATATCTGTAAAACCTTGAGATAAAAGGGAATTCCCACATTATCTTTTTTAAGTATGCAATAAAATTTATTGACGGCCTTCAACCAGCACCTTTGTCCTTTGGAAGCTGGCCTCATGTACTCAACTTCTAACTGTATTAGACACAATATAAGCACTGCGTTGGTTAATAAAATAATTCCCTTGGTTTAATTAAAATCAGCTATAGACATTAGAAAGCAGAAGATCATTTTACCTGGCTTAGTCAATAGTTGTGCAGGATCATTGCACGAAGAATTGTTACCTGTGACACACAGCAGATACTTGCTTAGTAGTCAGTCATGTTGGAATTATTTGTACCTTCTTCGTCTGCTCTGTGGATAGCTTTTTTGGCCAACAATTGGGCTACAAAAATAGCATATATACATTACTGTTCAAAAGTTTAGGGTCACTTAGAAATTTCCTTATTTTTGAAAGAAAAGCACAGTTCTTTCCAATGAAGCTAACATTAAATGATTCAGAAACACACTCTATACATTGTTAATGTGGTAAATGACTATTCTAGCTGCAAACGTCTGATTTGTAATGCAATATCTTCATAGGTGTATAGAAGCCCATTTCCAACAACCATCACTCCAGTGTTCTTATGGTACTTTGTGTTTGCTAACTATGTAAGAAGGCTAAAGGATGGTTAGAATACCCTTGCAAACCCTGGTGCAAGTATGTTAGCACAGCTAAAAACAGTTTGGCTGATTAGAGAACCTATAAACCTGACCTTCTTTTCAGCTAGTTGAGAATCTGGAGCAGTACATTTGTTGGTTCCATTAAACTCTCAAAATGGCTAGAAAAAAAGAACTTTCATGTGAAACTCGACAGTCTATTCTTTTTCTTAGAAATGAAGGCCATTCATGCGAGAACTTGCCAAGAAACTGAAGATTTCCTACAATGGTGTGTACTACTCCCTTCAGGGAGAACAAACAGGCTCTAACCAGAGTAGAAAGAGAAGTGGAAGGTCCCGCTGCACAACTGAGCAACAAGACAAGTACATTAGAGTCTGTAGTTTGAGAAACCGACGCCTCACAGGTCCTCAACTGGCAACTTCATTACATAGTACACACAAAATGCCAGTGTCGACATCTACAGTGAAGAGGCGACTCTGGGATGCTGGCCTTCAGGGCAGAGTGGCAAAGAAAAAGCCATATCTGAGACTGGCTAATAAAAGGAAAAAATAGAACGAGAAGAAACAAGGTCCTCAGACACCAATAACTTTCAATACAAAAAGATTTTTATTCAAATACACAAATAATTTTTGTTAAAAAAAACAATTAAAAGATAAGAGATGCAGGTAGCCCATGCAAGTGATGGAAAAACGCAAATGCTGGACAAAAAATCAAATTATGCTAAAAATAAAGCAATACATATATATGTATAAGGTATGCCATAGATATGAATACCATGAATATTAGCGTTTATGTGCAAAATATAAAGTGCATAGTGCAAAGATAATTGAGTCAATTAATATAATTACAATAACTCTAAGGGCATAAGATGACACACACTAGGCCAATAGTATTGGAGTAAAAAATAAGGCTACATAGCCAAAAGTACCAATGTGCACATCATAACCTAGAAAAAACAAAGTATAAGAATGCAGATAGAGAGAAAAATATACAAAGTTATTGTTAATACCTTACACAAAATATAGGTGCAGCGTGCCCCTTGACGTACATTTCGATCTCACATCTTCCTCAGAAGGGGTGCATAAGCATAGGCAGCTGGCATTCTATCTGTAATGGAGTAGCCAGCGCAGTCACAGGATCTCAACCCCATTGAGCTGTTGTGGGAGCAGCTTGACCGTATGGTACGCAAAAAGTGCCCATCAAGCCAAACCAACTTATGGGAGGGGCTTCTGGAAGCATGGGGTGACATTTCTCCAGATTACCTCGGCAAATTAACTGCTAGAATGCCAACGGTCTGCAATGCTGTAATTGCTGCAAAGGGAGCTTTCTTTGGCGAAAGCAAAGTTTGAAGGAGAAAATTATTATTTCAAATGAAAATCTTTTTTTCGAATCTTCTCAATGTCTTGACTAGATTTTAAATTCATTTGGCAACTCATTTGATTAATAAAAGTATGAGTTATCATGGAAAACACAAAATTGTCTGGGTGACCCTAAACTTTTGAACGGTAGTGTATGTCCATAAAACATAATACAGTTATATAATTCTTTAGTATGTCTTTTACATATCACAGCTCTAGCATCAGGACTTACATTTCTTCTGTTCTTGTGCGTAAATGCATCTCTGCAAGCAAGTTACCAGATTGCAGCTAAAAATACTGTTCTCATGTGTATCTGCACACCTGGCTCTGCTGCTTCTGGTGCTTCCTGCTTCGCTTTCCTGTCTGCATTCCTGCATACCCTGCTGTCCTGGTCCTTGCTAATCCACGTGCTGTCCTGCAAGACCCACCCCGGCATATTAATAAGCTCACAACAAATGTTAAAATGCAAGATTTATTCATACACCTAAAGCCTCTAACTGTAGAAAAACAAAGTCAGACTGCAAAAATATATATATATTAAAGGGAACACCTTGGAAGTTTTTTGCCCCTCAATGCGAGGCCACTACCCTGCTGCACTGATTTACGGTGACCTCCACTTTACCCACACTCCTTGCTCTGGCAACAGACATGGCGGAGGAGTGGCTTTCTTCCTTTCTAAAAACTGCTACTTCAACCCTATCCATCCCCCACCCTCCCTTATCCTCCGTATCTACTCTCCCTCTAATCTCCAAATGGCTGTCATATACCGACCACCGGGCTCAGCCACTGCCCTCATTGCCCAATTCTCCACCTGGCTTCTTCACTTTCTGTCTGCTGACATCCACACCACCATAATGGGTGACTTTAATATCCCTACTGACACCTGCCAGCCAGCAGCCTCCAAGCTCCTGGCCCTTACCTCATCCTTTGGACTTAATCAGTGGTCCTCCACAGACACCCACGCAGACAGACATACACTACACCTCATCTTCACCCGCCTCTGTTCCTTATCTAATCTCACAACCTCTCCCTTCCCCCTATCTGATCACCATCTACTCACCTTCTCATCCTTGTCCTTCTCACCTGCCCCCCTTGTCCAGCCACTACCACATCCTCGCAGAAACCTTGCACACCTAGACATTCACAGACTCTCAGACTCTCTTCTACCCATCCTCCATGTCTTCACTCCACGACACGGACAGCGCCACCGCTTTCTATAACTCCACCCTCACATCAGCCATAGACTCAGCCGCCCCTTTCATGCATGGCAAAGTGCGACAAATCAATAGGCAACTCTGGCATAACAACCTCACCAAAAAACTCCAACAAGCATCCAGGATTGCGGAGCAGCATTGGAAAAAAACACGCCTGCCAGACGACTTCACTGCTTTCAAACCAGCTACACTTACCTTCAAATTAGCCCTCACTTCTGCTAAACAGACTTATTTCACTAACCTTGTATCTTAATTATCATACAACCCAAAACAACTGTTCAGCACATTTAACTCTCTCCTCCGCCCACCACTGCCACCTCCAACTTCCCTCATCTCTTCTGAGGACTTTGCCACCTACTTCAAAAACAAGATGGACTAAACAAGGCAAACCTTTACTGTTCCACCATCCCAACCACTCCATATACCAGACCTCTGCCCTTCCCTAATAACTTCCATTTCAAACATCACTGAAGGAGAACTTACTCACCTCCTTTCCAAATCACACCTCACCACCTGCGCACTTGACCTCATCCCTTCCCACCTGCTCCCCAACCTCACTAACATGCTCATTCCAGCACTAACCTATCTCTTCAACCTATCACTATCTTCTGGTACCTTCCCCTGTGCCTTCAAATATGCCAGCATCACACCCATTCTCAAAAAAGCTAACCTTGACCCAACTGCTATGCCCAGCTATCGCCCCATATCACTGCTCCCGCTTCCAAACTCCTTGAGCAGCATGTCCATGCTCAACTTTCCTCCCACCTCTCATCTCTCTCCTTGACAACCTCCAATCTGGCTTCTGCCCTCACCACTCCACCGAAACTGCTCTGACCAAAATTACTAATGACTTACAGCTAAAGCTAACAGACAGTTCTCCATCCTCCTACTTCTCAACCTGTCCTCTGCTTTCGACACAATCGACCACTGCCTACTGCTACAGATTCTTTCTTCCCTTGGCATCAAAGGCCTTGCCCTGTCCTGGATTGCCTCTTACCTTTGCGACCGCACATTTAGCGTTTCCCACTCCCACACTACCTCCTCATCCCGCCTTCTCTCTGTTGGAGTTCCTGAAGGCTCTGTCCTAGGGCCCCTACTTTTTTCCATCAATACCATTGGCCTGCGACAACTCATAAAGTCCCATGGCTTCCAGTACCACCTGTATGCGAACGACACTCAGATCTACCTCTCTGTCCCAGATGTCACCTCTCTGCTGTCCAGAATCCCGGAGTGTATCAGCCATATCCTCCTTCTTCAACTCTCGCTTCCTAAAACTCAATGTAGGCAAAACCGAACTCATCATCTTTTCCCCTTCTCACGTATCCCCCCTACCTGATCTATCTATTACGGTAAACGGCATCACGCTCTCTCCCGCACCTGAAATCCGCTGCCTTGGGGTAACTCTCGACTCTGCCCTGTCCTTCAAACCGCATGTCCAAACTCTTGCCAGCTCTTGTCGCCTCCAACTCAAAAATATTGCCAGAATCCATCCCTTCCTCAGCCCACAATCTACTAAAACTCTTGTGCATGACCTCATCATCTCCCGTCTCGATTACTGCAACACCCTCCTCTGTGGCCTCCCCGCTAACTCTCTTGCACCACTCCAGTCTGTCCTCAACTCTGCTGCCCAGCTAATCCAACTCTCTCCTCCCCTGGTTCTCCCCTCTGCAAATTCCTCCACTGACTCCCAATTCCCCAACAAATCCAGTTCAAACTACTAACACTGATCTACAAAGCCATGCACAACCTGTCCCCTCCCTATATCTCTGAATTATCTCCCACTATCTTCCCTCATGTAATCTTCGATCCTCCGAAGACCTCCTATTCTCCTCCACACTTATTCATTCCTCACACAACCGCCTCCAAGATTTCTCCCAAATATCACCCAACCTCTGGAATTCCACGCCTCAACACATCCGATTATCCACCACCCTCGGATCCTTCAGACGGATTCTGAAAACCCATCTCTTCAGGAAAGCCTACAGCCTGCAATAACCATTCTGCCACCTCACTAACCACCCGAGCTGCCGCGTCACCAACCACCCGAGCTGCCGCATCACCACCGCCAGAACTGCTGCATCACCACCACCAGAGATGCCGGCTCACCACCACTAGAGCCGACGCTCCCCCGACCTGCTGTCTGTTTCCATTATCCCGTAGAATGTAAGTCCGCAAGGTCAGGGTCCTCTCCCCTCTGTACAAGTCTGTCATTGTAAAATTGTTTACTGTAAACGATATCTATAACCCTGTACGTAACCCCTTTTCTCATGTACAGCACCATGGAATTAATGGTGCTTTATAACTAAATAATAATAGTATTAACAATAAGTAAAATAATGTGGTTCTGACAAACACCATAAATAACTTGTTATGCCTCTGTTGTGTGGTCGCTTTCCCATTCTGCTGAGCTACAGCCTGTTTTTTCTGTGTCCAACCAACTGTTGATGGTTCTTTTGTCTTTTCTTTGGTTTGCCTCTACCAAGGAGTCTCTCACTTCCCCATTTGTTTCTGTCCCATCACTTCTTGGGAGGAGCTTATACTCACCTTGCATCTGCCTTCTTTGCTGGCTATACTTCAAGGTTGATGGTGTTTGGAGATCCAACTCCTTAGGTACAGATTATTTTGTTTTAATAATCTCAGTTGTATTCCTATGGTCGGTTTGTGTCTTCCTCCCTCGCACCCTTTCCCTTCATTTTGGGATCCGGAAGCCTTCCAAGTCTTTTGCTGCCTGTGTGATCGTGAATACGTTCATAGGCCTGCGCCTCATCCTGTAAATTATGTGTATTTCTTTCTATAGTTATTACTTTGGTGTTGCACATTGTCTATAGTAAGGGTGCAGTAAGGACATTTAGGGTCAGTTAATGTTGCGTGGAGGCACAATTTCATAATCTTGCATTAATAAATGAAGGAAAAAGGAGAGAGGGGGTCAGCTCACTGCAGACGTGATAACAGGATACAGCTCGTAGTCTCGTACAGATAAGCCTGGGTCCAGGCTGAAACATCTCAAATGAAGGAAAAGGATTCCAGCGAGGTAGCAGGTGAGGTAGAATAAAATTCATGATTTATTGAAAATTCGGTTAAAAGGACGATGGCAGTACATCCAGTGGCAAAGGAAAACCAATGAGTTTCAGCTATGAGCAAGCTTTACTCATTTTCACTCTTTTTATTCATCCTAAAATCTTGTTTGCTTTTGCAGCTGCTGCTTGACATTGAGTACTGTTGCTCAGCTTATTTGTAACCAGAACACCCAAGTCCTTTTTCTGTTACTGTAGTTCCGATTATACTCACACTTAATGTATATGTAGCAGTAGGATTACTTCGTCCTAGATGTTTGTTCTTCCCAGATATGGTACATTACATGACCAGGGCATTTCTACATGTGCAGAGAAAGTCCAACCAACCAGCTACGGATTTGTTAGTTCTGTGCGGTATTCATATTCTAGTGACTAGTTAGTGACAAAAATAGAACTAAAAATCTAAATGAAATTTGCAAGGAAGTTTTCCTTTTGTTTAATAGCCTTATTAGCATTAGTATCTTACTACATATCATGTGCTTTCTGAGAAGAGCAAAAACAGGTACAGGTTTTTATAATATAGGAAGCTATAGACTATGTATTCCAGGACAGTAAGCAGTTCTCATGGAATGAAAGGACATGTAGTGCAGTCCATAGATAAAATTGCATAAGATTAAGTTCATAGCTGCCTAACAGACCCACTGACTCAGTCTGTTGGGTTCCACCAGTGTTTCTCCTTTTCGCAGATTCTGCAATGGAGGCTCCAGAGAGAATATGTGACACAGATGTGACTATAGCCTTAGGCATACATGTTCCTATTATATTCCTTTACAGAATTGTTCATTAGCTTATTACATCTATTTAAAAAAAATGAAAATAGTTACAGTAACTAAATATACGTACACCGTTGCACAGAATATTGTTCATTTGCTTCCTAAATGCAACGTTTAGCGACATTCTGACTTGTCTTCAATAAAAAAATTCTCCTAATGACCCTTTTTTGCTCCCCCCTCAGTGTTATTGATATCAGTACAGCGGGTTTTTTTTTTTTTACAGAGATCTATAGCAGGAAGAAAGTATTTTAAAGGCAAAGAAAACAGGCTATGGATAAAAAGGTAAACTCGTGGAAAGAAAACACAAAGAGCTCATATCCCAGCCTATATTACTGAGAGAGACACTCCCACAAGAGAAAAATCTGAAACTTGAATCAAGCTGCAAACTGCCTATGAGGGGGTCTAAAAAATGAATGAAATGTGTAGATTTAAGACTGACAGTTAATGCAATGGTATCATCTTTAGGTATCCACCAACATGTAAAAATGATTTATTTCATGTCAAAATTGTTCACAGCCTTTGTTCAAGGTAGATTTGAAGCGTCTATAGCTACAAGCAAAACTGCACTCAGGTATTTCTCTGCCGTTTCATAGTTTTAAGGTTGAAGGTAGAGTTAAAGAAGTTGGACAACTTCTTATCATACCCCTCGCTTGGCCTGCATAAAATAATAAATAATATACTCACCTCCCGTGCTGACACCTTTCACGCGGTTTAGGCACTCGCTCTTCCGGTGCTCTCAGGATGTTGTTGTGATACGTGCGCCGGCACCCAGTCAGCGTCATGAAAAGTAAACAGATCACTAGAAAGATCTCTACTGACCCCTCATATATTTGAACATTATAATAAGATTGCCCCTAAGCCTTCATTGTTCCAAAGAAAAAAAAAACAAGTTTGATATATCTTGGTATTGCAGTCCACTCATTCCCTTAATAACCTTGGTCACCGGAGAACAAAATTGTCCACAGTATTCTAAGTGTGACTGCACTAGTGGCTTGTATAGGGGCAAAACTATGTTCATGACATGAGCATCTATGCCCCTTTTAATGCATCCCATGATTTTATGAACCTTGTCAGCAGCTGCCTGGCACTGGTCACTGAAGTTGAGTTTGCAGACCACCCATACACCCACGTATTTTTAAGTGACAGATTTACCCAGTGATTTATCATTTAGTACATAATTAAACATTTTATTTCCTCTGCCCAAGTGCATAACCTTACACCTTACATTTATCTACATTAAACTTCAGTTGAAATTTCTCAGTCAATCATCAAGCTTATATAAATCCCTGTGCAACATTACATTGTCCTCTGTATTGATTACTCAGCAGAGTTTAGTGTCATCTGCAAATATGGAAATTCTACTCTGCATGCCCCCTACAAGATCATTAATAAATGTTAAAAGAGGACCCAATACTGACCCTTGTGGTACCCCACTGTGAAATGTGACCCAATCCGAGTGCATTCCGTTAATAACCATACTTTGTTTTCTATCACTGAGCCAGTTGTTAACCCAGTTAGAGAGATTTTCCCAAGTTCCATTACACTAATTTTATGTACCAACCTTTTGTATGGCACCATATCAAATGCCTTTGACCCCTTTCTGCCATCGGACAGAATAGTACGTCCGATGGAAGAACCCCCGCTTTGATGCAGGCTCCGGCGGTGAGCCCACATCAAAGCCGGGACATGTCAGCTGTTTTGAACTAGTGAACCTGATTGCTAAATGGTGTAGCGAGAAAAAAAGTCAAAACGACAGAATTAAAATGCAATAACTATTAAAAAGAACATATCTGCACCAAAATGGCATCATGAAAAACATCACCTCGACACGCAAAAAATAAGTTCTCACCCAACCCCAGATCACAGAAAATGGAGACACTACGGGTATCGGAAAATGTAGCTTTTTTTCCGCAAAGTTTGGAATTTTTTTTCATTACTTAGATAAAAAAGAACCTAGACATGTTTGGTGTCTATGAACTCGTAATGACCTGGAGAATCATAATGGAGATCAGTTTTACCATTTAGTGAACCTAGCAAAAAAAGCCAAACAAAAAACCAGTGTGGGATTGCACTGTTTTTGCAATTTTATCGCACTTGGAATTTTTTTCCCCATTTTCTAGTACATGACATGGTAAAACCAATGGTGTTGTTCAAAAGTACAACTTGTCCCGCAAAAAATAAGCCATCACATGGCCATATTGACAGAAAAATAAAAGTTATGGCTCTAGGAAGGAGGGGAGTGAAAAACGAAAATGCAAAAAACAAAATAAGCTCCGGGGGATAAAAAGTCCATATAGACAACAGCCACTGTTTCCATGGTCCAGTCTGGAACTTACCTCCTCATGGAAGCTAGATTAGATTATCTTGACTGGACTGATCCCTCATATACCCATGCTGTTACTGGGTCATGAAGCTATTCTTATTGAGATTAGAGATGAGCTAACTTGCTCGGGTCCCTGCTTATTCGGCAAGCTATAGAGCTTACCCAATAAGCTGTAGAGGAAACCCGACATCCTGGATCTCTCCGGCTGATCAGCTGTTCGGCTCCGCAGCTGCATGTGTTGCGGCTGTGTAACATTCACGGAAAGCCCAACAAACAAACATAAGCAGATTGTCTCCTCAGAGAGGACTGGAACTTGAGTGCCGCCTATTGGAAGTAGAAATTCTAAAAGTCAACGTCGACCCTTCAACGAGTCTTGCCACCTGACTTTTGGCATGAGCCTTGTCATGTGACAAGGCTCGTTAAAGGGTCGACGTTGACTTTTAGGTGGCACTACAGCTCTAATTTTCACCCTCTCTAAAGAGACAATTTGTATAGTTTATTCTTTACACAGGCGGAGTGGCTTGTCCATACAAGCCTGGTAATACAGCTGCAATGATTCAGACAATTTTCATATTTAATTTCCCAGAGAAGAATTACAAGGCTTAAAAGTCTCCTCACCTTAGAATGCCAGGCTTGACATGTTACTCTCTGCAAAGAGAAACGTTCGTTACCCCTTAGATCCCAAGAATAAATTAGACAATCTGCATGTAGAATAGCCCAAGTCCTTCATTGTTATACTCAGTCGGGTTCCCACAGATTGGATCTCACAGATTAAATATTGAAGGTTCATCCTATTATAATGCTAAAAATGAAAATAAACTGCAGAATATTTTAAAACAGGGTTATTTTTAAGCAGCATAGTTTGTGAACAAATATATTACTATGTACAGTACAGACCAAAATTTTGGACACACCTTCTCATTTAAAGATTTTTCTGTATTTTCATGACTATGAAAATTGTACATTCACACTGAAGGCATCAAAACTATGAATTAGCACATGTGGAATTATATACTTAACATAATGTGAAACAACTGAAATTATGCCTTATATTCTAGGTTCTTCAAAGTAGCCACCTTTTGCTTTGATGACTGCTTTGCACACTCTTGGCATTCTCTTGATTTACTTCAAGAGGTAGTCACTGGGAATGGTCTTCCAACAATCTTGAAGGAGTTCCCAGAGATGCTTAGCACTTGTTGGCCCTTTTGCCTTCACTCTGCGGTCCAGTTCACCCCAAACCATCTCAAATGGGTTCAGGTCTGGTGACTGTGGAGGCCAGATCATCTGGCGTAGCACCCCATCACTCTCCTTGGTCAAATAGCCCTTACATAGCCTGGAGGTGTGTTTGGGGTCATTGTCCTGTTGAAAAATAAATGATGGTCCAACTAAACGCAAACTGGATGGAATAGCATGCCGCTGCAAGATGCTGTGGTAGCCATGCTGGTTCAGTATGCCTTGAATTTTGAATAAATCCCCAAACAGTGTCACCAGCAAAGCACCTCCACACCTCCTCCTCCATGCTTCACGGTGGCAACCAGGCATGTAGAGTCCATCCGTTCACCTTTTCTGCATCGCACAAAGACACGGTGGTTGGAACCAAAGATCTCAAATTTGTACTTATCAGACCAAAGCACAGATTTCCACTGGTCTAATGTCCATTCCTTGTGTTCTTTAGCCCAAACAAGTCTCTTCTGCTTGTTGCCTGTCCTTAGCAGTGGTTTCCTAGCAGCTATTTTACCATGAAGTCCTGCTGCACAAAGTCTCCTCTTAACAGTTGTTGTAGAGATGTGTCTGCTGCTAGAACTCTTTGTGGCATTGACCTGGTCTCTAATCTGAGCTGCTGTTAACCTGCGATTTCTGAGGCTGGTGACTTAGATAAACTTATCCTCAGAAGCAGAGGTGACTCTTGGTCTTCCTTTCCTGGGGCGGTTCTCATGTGAGAGTTTCTTTGTAGCGCTTGATGGTTTTTGCCACTGCACTTGGGGACACTTTCAAAGTTTTCCCAATTTTTCGGACTGACTGACCTTCATTTCTTACAGTAATGATGGCCACTCGTTTTTCTTACTTCGCTGCTTTTTTCTTGCCATAATACAAATTCTAACAATCTATTCTGTAGGACTATCAGCTGTGTATCCATCAGACTTCTGCACAACACAACTGATGGTCCCAACACCATCTATAAGGCAAGAAATCCCACTTATTAAACTTGACAGGGCCACCTGTGAAGTGAAAACCATTCCCGGTGACTACCTCTTGAAGCTCATTAAGAGAATGCCAAGAGTGTGCAAAGCCGCAAATCAAAGCAAAAGGTGGCTACTTTGAAGAACCTAGAATATAAGACATAATTTCAGTTGTTTCACACTTTTTTGTTAAGTATATAATTCCACATGTGTTAATTCATAGTTTTGATGCCTTCAGTGTGAATGTACAATTTTCATAGTCATGAAAATACAGAAAAATCTTTAAATGAGAAGGTGTGTCCAAACTTTTGGTCTGTACTGTATGTACAATAGGGAATGCCATAATACAATGATGAATATGCAAAAAGACACATGGACTTGTATTTAGTACAATCCAACAAATAACAAATGTAAAAATCAGACTGCACAATCGTGTCCATGCTAAGCAACTTTAATATAAATCTGTGATTAATATCTAATTATTGTATTATCTATTTATTAAGTGCAACAAGTTCATTTCTTTTTGACAGCACATGTGTATTAATAAAAAAATAAACTAAACAAACATATGCATGAAAATGAGCGCAAAGAAAGAGTCTGTATCTAAATCAACTTACACAATGCTTTATTTTAAAAAATGCTAGCTTTACTCTTACTGGTGCTACAAGGGTATCCTCCATGTTTTGGTTGCACATGTTTTTGTCCATGACAGGTGACGACCATCACAAGGAAAATAGTCTTGAGCATATTTCATGAACGTATTTATAACGTGGTGTGTGCCTTTCATTGAAAGTACACAGTATTTAAAGGGAAACTGTCAGCAGGTTTTTGTTCTGTTATCTGAGAATAGTATGGTGTAGGAGCTGAGACCCTGATTCCGGTGATGTGTCACTTACTGGGCTGTGTCTCTGTTTCATTAAATTCAGTGTTTAAATAAGCAGGAGATTATCAGTATCTGACTAGCTGCCTTGTGCCTGCTGGTCCTACCCTGCCCCCAGCACTGATTAGCATCTCTCAGCTGCCAATCAGTGGGGGTCCTCAACATACCAAACTCTGCTAAATCTGCAGCAGTAAACACTGTGATCCTGTTATAACTGCTAAGTGATACACCGCTGGAATCAGGGTCTCTGTCTCTACATTATTCTGCTGTCAGATTACATAGCAAAATCTGCTGACAGATTCCCTTTAATAATAAAGTGCGTCTTAGGCTACGTTCACATTTGCGTTGTTGGGCGCAGCGTCGTCGACGCATACCGACGCATGCGTCATGCGCCCCTATCTTTAACATGGGGGGCGCATGGACATGCGCCGGTATGCGTTGTACTGCGTTTTACGACGCATGCGTCATATAGACGCACAAGACAGGGCGCAGGGGACGCTTCTTGTAGCGTTTTCCCTGCGCCGAAAGTCCCGATCTGTAGGATCTTATGACAACGCATACGTCGCAAAACACTGCGTTGTGTACATGCGTTGTAGGTTGCGTCGCGTCGCCGACGCTGCGCCCAACAACGCAAATGTGAACGTAGCCTTATAATCAAAGATGAAAACATGTTAATAAGGAGTAGGACCAATCTGGAAATGTAGGAATAACCTCATGACTGAAAAATGTCAGTAGGTGCATGATCCTATCACTGCTGACTGACTGGAGACCTACTGTATCTACTACCATGTGTCATGGTTACACCTAGATGCCACTTTATTCATATATTTCCAGGTAGAATAAGACAGGGATGGCACAATGGAGGGCTCTGAGAAAGTATTTGTTGAGCAATTACGTATGTATTTACAAGGAGCTCATAGGCCTCCTTTACTTCATTTACTATAGTACATTAATATCTAAGGTTAAAACTATCCCAATATGTTGTAAAATTATCGCTTTCCAACTACAACTCCTAGTTTAAACAATATGAAAACTATTCATACGGAGAAGTCATTATGAGCTACAATTAAAATGCAAATAAATCCACAGTTAAGAGCATTTATATGTGTGACAACCAATAATGCTATAGGCAAATGCCATCTCATGCCTGGCTTACAGTGGTCTCACCAGTGCATCTCTATCATCAGTGGTATAAATCTAACATCTAAATCTGTAATTTACAGAAAAATCTTTGGCTTCCTGCTAAAGAAATATCATGGGAGTCTTGGAAGAATAACTGCTTATGTTACAGCTCCAAGCATTGCTGGGCACGGCTTACCTGGATGTTCTTCTCTGCTGTGCATTCAGACACACACACACACACACGGACACACACACAGGCAGACAGACACACAAACAGACACACACACGGACACACCTACAGACACACAGACTGACACACCTACAGACACACAGACGGACACACCTACAGACACAGAAGGACACACCTACAGACACACAGAAACACACACACAGGCAGACAGACACACAGACAGACACACACACACACAGAAACACACACACACACACATGGGCACACACAGAAACACAGACACGGACACACCTACAGACACACAGAAACACACGGACACACACACGCAGATACACACACACACGGACACACCTACAAACACACAGAAACACACAGTCATGGACACACACACACGGACACACAGAAACACACACGGACGCACACAAGCAGGCTCGGACTGGCCCATGGGGTAACAGGCCCCACTGTATGGGCAATACTTGGCATAATCCACTTGATTCACTCTGTACAAAACAAGCAGCATCTGATCATTCATTAACCAAACTACCCAGTTTATTATTATATACTGTAGAGATATAGGTAAATTTGTGAACGAGGGTAGTGTAATATTTGTATGCAGGTGAAAAGTGGGCCCTTGGTACCCCAGTCCGACACTGCACACAAGGACACACGGATACACACACACAGACATACAGAGACACACAGAAACACACACACACGGACACTCCTACAGAAACACACACAAAGACACAGACACACACAGAAACACACACACATGGACACAGAAACACACACACACACACACACACACACACACACACACACATGGACACAGACACAGACATGTGGATCGAAACACGTGAGCACTGCTGTGGTGGTGCACAGGTAGATTCCCAAACCGTATATATGTGATTATAAAGAACCTGGCACTCAACTTGGATTTTGAGATTTTTTATTCTGTAGTACGATCAAAAACGTTTCGGCCTGGTATGGCCACCAGGGCATATCGCCGACAGCGGTGGACACCGCATCAAGACCCGCACTACAACAGCACACAGACGTGCTCATTGCCTGCTTCCTAAAGCATATCCAGATAAACCACAGAACCATCATATTTACTGAGTGGATACTCAGTTACTCCACTGTACGTAACTGACGAAGGCCATACCAGGCCGAAACGTTTTTGATCGTACTACAGAATAAAAAATCTCAAAATCCAAGTTGAGTGCCAGGTTCTTTATAATCACAGACACAGACATGGACACACACACAGGGACACACAGAAACACATACATGGACACACACCTACAGACACACAAACACACACGGATACACAGACACACACAGAAACACACACACAAGATGAGTTCACTGTACCCTTTTGTAGGTGTCTATATTAACATGTAGAAACACTAATTTATGAAGAAAGACCCATCTAGACAGGATGGAAATCACTTTAATGAATGAATAACACGTTTAATCAGATCTCATGATTTTTAAGCCAGCTTAAAAATAATCATTTTTGGCAGTAAATCGCCCTGTGTAAACAGGATAAAAGCAGCTAGTAATGCGATATTCTAAGAGCACAGAACAATCGTATTAACAATTGTTCTGTGTGCATAGAGCACTCCTTGGCAGGTGTAAACTGGCCAGTAAACAGCCGCCAATTGGACTGTATATGGCTAATCCGCGGTAATGTAATAATCGCAGATGGCATGTACTGATAATGTAGTGAAATTGTGTAGTGACAAATGAAATAAACACGTAGAAATATAAAGTTGGGCACATCTGTGCACTACTTAGCAGTAAACATTAAAACACCCATTCCTACCACTGTGTATGCTCCCTTGGTGCCACCAAAACAGGTGTGAGCCTATATCTAGACCTTTCGACTCCTGAATGTTGTGAGGCTTGTAGTCAACACAAAGATCCTCCAACCATTCATTGAAACAATTTTACAATGTGAGAAATATTACCATGCTCAAAGGGGCCAATGCCATTGGGGCATACAGTTACCAGGAAGGGATGTACTTGATCTGTGACAATGTTTAGATAATTTGTACATCATCTCAAAATAATATCCATACACAGCAGGTGAAATAAGTAACGTAACCAATTTTCCAAGTAAATATATTTCTAAAGGTGCTATTGACATGAAATTCCCACCAGATGCTGGTAACAACCCATCCTATCCACACAGGCAAAGAAATCAAACCATACAAGTCCATAAATTAAGTTATGTGTAATAATGAGAAATTACACAGGGAAAAAATATTGAACACTTGTCTTTAATACTTCATACAAAAGCCTTTGTTGGTGATGACAGCTTCAAGATGCCTCCTGTATGGAGAAACTAGTCACCTGCATTGCTCAGGTGAGATTTTGGCCCAATTTTTCACACAAACATTTTTTAAATCCTGAAGGTTCAGAGGGCTCCTTCTATGAACTCTGAGCTTTAGTTCCTTCCATAAATTTTCTATTGGATTCAGGTCCGGTGATTGGCTGGGTCACTCTAGCAGCTTTATTTTTGTTCTCTGAAACCAATTGAGAGTTTCCTTGGCTGTGTGTTTGGGATCATTGTCTTTCTGAAATGTCCATCCTCATCTTCATCAC
This sequence comes from Ranitomeya variabilis, assembly GCF_051348905.1. Taxonomy (NCBI): domain Eukaryota; kingdom Metazoa; phylum Chordata; class Amphibia; order Anura; family Dendrobatidae; genus Ranitomeya; species Ranitomeya variabilis. Next base: position 458,942,047 of record NC_135237.1, on the reverse strand, counting down.
CCTGGTAGATGATAGCAGATTTTCATCAAGAGTGTCTTGGTCCATTCATACTTCCTTCAATTATTTGAAGTTTGTCAGTGTCGTATGCTGAAAAACAGCCCAACAACATGATGTTCCCACCTCCAAACTTCACTGTTGGTATGCTTGTTTGGGAGTGATATGCAGTGCCTTTTGGCCTCCAAACCTGGTGTGTATTAGAGCATCCAAAGAGTCCAATTTTGGTCTCATCTGACCAGATATTATTCTCCCAGTACTTCACAGGCTTGTCTAAATGTTGCTGAGCAAACTTTAAACATGCTTTTTGTTCAGCAATGTAGTTTTTCTTGATGAGTGTGCATACAGGTCATGGAGCATGAGTGCATCACTTCCAGATCTTTCTGTAGCTCTCCACAGAGGGTCCTTGGCTCTTGGATAACTCTACTGATAATTATTTTCACTCTTGTCTGAAATCTTGCGGCGAGCACCTGGTCATGGCTGGTTTATGGTGAAATTATGTTCTTTTCACTTTCGGATTAGTGCCCCAGCAGTGCTCACTGGAGCATTCAGTAGTTTGGATATTCTTCTGCAACCAATGCCATCAGCATGTTTTGCAACAATAAGGTTACAAAGGTCTTGAGACTGGTTTTACCCATCATGAGATGTTTCTTTGGTGGCATCTTGGCAATGACACACATTTTTGTAGGCCATCAATTGAAGCAGCTGATATTTTTTACTAAGTGGCAGGATTGCTTTCTAATTACTGATAGATTTCAGCTGGTGTCTTGACTTTCCATGGCGTTTTGCACTTTTCTTTTTTCATGTGTTCAATACGTTTACCCAGTGTCATTTTTCATTATTACACATAACTTAATTTTATGGACATCTGCAGTGAATTGCCAAAGTATGCACCCCCTTGGCTTTTTACCTATTTTGTTACATTACAACCGGTGTTGAAATATTTTCTAATCCGATTTTGGTGTGATGCACCAGCACTAAATAGTCTAGGTTGGTGAAGTGAATTATGAAAAATAAAGGCATAAATTAAATTTATGGGATCAAATACCTAGAAATTGTCATGCGCATATGTTTTCACCCCATTTGCTATGAAGCCTCTAAAAAATTCTGGTTCAAGCAATTACCTTCATAAGTCACTTGCTTAGTGAAAGGAGTCCACCTGTGTGCAATCTAAGTGTCAAATGGGCTGTCAGTATATACACACTTGTTCTGAAAGGCCACAGAGGCTGCAACATCACATTCATGACCAGAGCTTTTTTCGGTTTCGCATTTTCGTTTTTTGCTCCCCTCCTTCCCAGAGCCATAACTTTTTTATTTTTCCGTCATATGGCCATGTGAGGACTTATTTTTTGCGGGACAAGTTGTACTTTTGAACAACACCATTGGTTTGACCATGTTGTGTACTAGAAAATGGGGAAAAAAATTCCAAGTGCGGTGATATTGCAAAAAAAGTGCAATCCCACATTTGTTTTTTGTTTGACTTTTTTGCTAGGTTCACTAAATTATGATTCTCCAGGTCATTACGAGTTCATAGACACCAAACATGTCTAGGTTCTTTTTTATCTAAGTGGTGAAAAAAAATTCCAAACTTTGCTAAAAATAAAACAAAATTGCGCAATATTCCAATACCCGTAGCGTCAGTCTCCATTTTTCGTGATCTCGGACTGGGTGAGGGCCTATTTTTTGCGTGCTGAGCTGACGTTTTTAATTATACCATTTTGGTGCAGATACGTTCTTTTGATTGCCCGTTATTGCATTTTAATGCAATGTCGCGGTGACCAAAAAATGTAATTCTGTAGTTTTTACTTTTTTTTCTCGTTATGCTGTTTAGCGACCACGTTAATCCTTTTCTATTTGATAGATCAGGCGATTCTGAACGCGGCAATACCAAATATGTGTAGGTTTTTTTTTTATTTTGAATGGGGCAAAAGGGGGGTGATTTAAACACCACATTATATATATACCGTATATATATATATATATATATATATATATATATATATATATATATATATATATATATATATATTATAAAAAAAAATATTTTAACTTTTGCCATGCTTCAATAGTTTCCACAGGAGACTAGAAGCTGGCACGACTTGATCGGCTCAGCTACATAGAGGCGATGCTCAGATCGCCTCTATGTAGCTGAATTGCTGAGTTCCTATGAGAGTCGACCACTGAGTGGCGCTCATAGCAATCCGGCACTGACAACCATAGATTCAAGGAGACCTCTGGTTGTCAGGCTGACGAACCGATGACCGCCGATCATGTGGGGGTCACTGCAGCGCGTATTTCCTACCCGATGGCCGGAAGCGCAATTTAAATGATGCTGTCAGAGTTTGACAGTGGCATTTAACTAGTTAATAGGCATGGGTGGACTGCAATACCACCCGCGCCTATAGCGGGCACATGTCAGCTGTTCAAAACAGCTGACATGTCCCGGAAAAGATGTGGGCACTCGGCCGGAGCCCACATAAAGGGGGGGAGGGATATTGACATTGGCGTACTAATACGTTTGATGTCAGTAAGGGATTAGGCAAGAGGCAAACCAAACAACATCATGAAGACCAAGGAGATCTCCAAACAAGTCAGGGATAAAGTTGTTGAGAAGTACAATTCAGGGTTGGGTTCTAAAAACATATCCCAATCTCTAATGATCCCCTGGAGTACACCAGCAAATCCATTATCATCTATTGTAAAATACATGGTATTACATCAAACCTGCCAAGAGAGGTACGCTCACCAAAACTCTCTGTCCATTTAGGAGGGCATTAATCAGGAAGGCAGCACGGAGACCAAAGGTAAACCTGAAGGAGCAGCAGAGTTCCCAAGCAGAGACTGGAGTATCTGTCCATACGACCACAATAAGCCGTACACTCCATAGAGGTGGCCTTTATGGAAGAGTGGGCAGAAGAAAGCCTTTACTTACACACAAAAATTGTAAGGATCGTTTTTAGTTTTCCAAAAGACATTTGGGAGACTTCCCAAATGTATGGAGTAAGGTGCTGTGGGCAGATAAGACCAAAATGTAACCTTTTGGCCACCAAAGTGAAAGCTACAGTGCCTACAAGTAGTATTCAACCCCCTGCAGATTTAGCAGGTTTAATAAGATGCAAATAAGTTAGAGCCTTCAAACTTCAAACAAGAGCAGGATTTATTAACAGATGCATAAATCTTACAAACCAAAACGTTTTGTTGCTCAGTTAAATTTTTATAAATTTTAAACATAAAAGTGTGGGTCAATTATTATTCAACCCTTAGGTTTAATATTTTGTGGAATAACCTTTGTTTGCAATTACAGCTAATAATCGTCTTTTATAAGACCTGATCAGGCCGGCACAGGTCTCTGGAGTTATCTTGGCCCACTCCTCCATGCAGATCTTCTCCAAGTTATCTAGGTTCTTTGGGTGTCTCATGTGGACTTTAATCTTGAGCTCCTTCCACAAGTTTTCAATTGGGTTAAGGTCAGGAGACTGACTAGGCCACTGCAACACCTTGATTTTTTGCCTCTTGAACCAGGCCTTGGTTTTCTTGGCTGTGTGCTTTGGGTCGTTGTCTTGTTGGAAGATGAAATGATGACCCATCTTAAGATCCTTGATGGAGGAGCGGAGGTTCTTGGCCAAAATCTCCAGGTAGGCCGTGCTATCCATCTTCCCATGGATGCAGACCAGATGGCCAGGCCCCTTGGCTGAGAAACAGCCCCACAGCATGATGCTGCCACCACCATGCTTGACTGTAGGGATGGTATTCTTGGGGTCGTGTGCAGTGCCATCCAGTCTCCAAATGTCACGTGTGTGGTTGGCACCAAAGATCTCGATCTTGGTCTCATCAGACCAGAGAACCTTGAACCAGTCAGTCTCAGAGTCCTCCAAGTGATCATGAGCAAACTGTAGACGAGCCTTGACATGACGCTTTGAAAGTAAAGGTACCTTACGGGCTCGTCTGGAACGGAGACCATTGCGGTGGAGTATGTTACTTATGGTATTGACTGAAACCAATGTCCCCACTGCCATGAGATCTTCCCGGAGCTCCTTCCTTTTTGTCGTTGGGTTAGCCTTGCCTTTTCGGACAAGCCTGGCCTCGGCACGAGAGGAAACTTTCAAAGGCTGTCCAGGCCGTGGAAGGCTAACAGTAGTTCCATAAGCCTTCCACTTCCGGATCATGCTCCCAACAGTGGAGACAGGTAGGCCCAACTCCTTGGAAAGGGTTTTGTACCCCTTGCCAGCCTTGTGACCCTCCACGATCTTGTCTCTGATGGCCTTTGAATGCTCCTTTGTCTTTCTCATGTTGACCATTATGAGTGCTGTTCACAAGTTTGGGGAGGGTCTTAAATAGTCAGAAAAGGCTGGAAAAAGAGATAATTAATTCAAACATGTGAAGCTCATTGTTCTTTGTGCCTGAACTACTTCTTAATACTTTAGGGGAACCAAACAGAATTCTGGTGGGTTGAGGGGTTGAATAATAAATGACCCTCTGAAACAACTTTTCACAATTTTTTAAAAAAATAAGCAAAGAAATAACGTTCTTTTTTGCTGCAGTGCATTTCACACTTCTAGGCTGATCTACAGTCCAAATGTCACAATGCCAAGTTAATTCCAAATGTGTAAACCTGCTAAATCTGCAGGGGGTTGAATACTACTTGTAGGCACTGTATGTATGGCGCCAAACAACAAAGCTCATCACAGCAAGAACACCATCCCAACAGAGAAACATGGTGGTGGCTGCATCATGCTGTGGGGATGTTTTTCGGCAGCAGGGACAGGGAAAATGGTCTGAGTCAAGGGGAAGATGGATGGTGAGAAATACAGGGTTATTCATGAACAAAACCTGTCAGTGATTTGAGACTGGGACAGAAGTTCACCTTCCAACAAGAAAATGACCTAAACATACTGCTAAAGCAACACTCGAGTGGTTTAAGGAGAATCGTGTAAATGTTTTGGAGTGGCCTAGTCAAAGACCAAACCTTAATCCAACTGAGAATTTGTGGTCAGACTTGAAGATTGCTGTTCACCAAAGGAAACGCTGGAGCAGTTTTGCATTGAGGAATGGGCAAAAATTCCAGTGGCAAGATGGGGAAAGCTCATAGAGACTTATCCAAAGCGACTTGCAGCTGTAATGACGTAAAAGGAGGCTCTAAAAAGTACCCACTTTAGGGGGGTGAATAGTTATGCACAGTGAAGTTTTCAGCTATTTTGTCCCTTCTGTGGTTTGCTTCACAATAAAAAGAAAACCAAATGTTCACAGTAGTAGACATGTTCTTTTTACATGAACTGCTGCAAAGCCTAAAAGAAATGTGAAATTCCAGGTTGTGAAGTAGCAAAACACAAAAAATGCCAAGGGGGTGGATACTTTCACAACCCATTGCTTGGTTTGATTGGATGGATTGTTATCGACGTCTGATGAGAATTTCATGTCAATAGCACATTTAGAAATATATTTATTTAGAAAATTGGTGACGTTCAATACTTATTTCACCCGCTGTAAATACCCAGATCCAAGGTTTCACAGCAGAACATTACATTACACTGCCTCTGTTGTCTTTCATTCACACACACACGTGACGTGAAATAATACATGATCCAACAGAAGAGACCTACCCCCTTTCATTGCTTCATGGTCCAATTCAGATGTGCACATACCCCACTGAAGGCACTTTCAGCACTTGATAGGGTTAGCATAGGAGCTCTGTGTTCTGACAGCTTATAATCATAGTAGTCCATGAGCCGGGCCAGATATCGGTACCACCCGGAGTGACTAATTTTCTTTGGTATTTTTAGGTAGATGCATGTCTGTAGTTTATTTTTTGATATGATAGCCCTTACATATACGTAGCTTATTAACCCCTTCAGCCCTAGGCCTATTTGTACCCAAGTGCCTAAGCCAATCTGACCTGTGCCACTTCATGGGCTAATAACTTTGGAACGCTTTCACCTATCCAAGCCATTCTGAGATTGTTTTCTCGTGACATATTGTACTTCACGTCAGTGCTAAATGGGAGTCAATATATTTTACCTTTCTATATAAAAAAATGCTAAATATTCGGAAATTTTGGAAAAATCGGCAATTTTTTAACTTTGAAATTCTCTGCTTTTTACAAAAATACTGATACCCCCCATAATAGTTATTAATTTACACTCCCCACATGTTTACTTCATATTGGCATCATTTTGAAAATGAAACCTTATTGTTTTACGACGTAATAGGGCTTATAGTTTTATGCGCAATTTTTCACATTTACAGCAAAACCCACTTTTCAAAGGACCAAGTCACTTCTGAAGTCACTTTAAGGGGCTTACATAACAGAAACCACCCATAAATTACCCCATTTTGCAAACTACACCCCTCAAGCTGTTCAAAACTCATTTTTAAAAACTGTTAACCCTTTAGGTGTTCCACAGGAATTTTAGCAGAATGAAGGCGAAATTTCAAAATTTCATTTTTTTTCCAGATATTACATTGTAATCCAATTTTACCTGCAACCTAGCAAGGGTTAACGGCAAACCCAAACTTGGTTACCCTAATTCTGCAGTTTATAGAAACACCCCACATGTACTCGTAAACTAAAGTATGGGCACACAGCACAGCTCAACACGGAAGGAGCGCTATGTGGTTTTTGGGTGGCGGATTCACTGGAAGAAATCTAGGGGGCCATGTCACATTTGAAGGCTGCCTGAGGTACCCCCACAGTGGAAACCCCAAAAAGTGACCCTATTTTGGAAACTACACCCCCAAGGAATCTTTTAGGGGGTATAGTGACCACTTTGACCCAACCAGTGTTTCACAGTAGTTGGAAACACTTGGTTGAGAAAATGGAAAAAGTGCATTTTTTACATGAAGGTGTCATTTTAGGCTTCCACACAATCTGTAATCTCCTCTCTATCATAGGGAACAGATTTCAGGATGCAGGCCTTAGAGATCTGTGTGTTGAATCCGGTGTAATCGCTGAAGGATCAGTGTCTGGAGTGATGGACGGCCGGAGGTACAACAGAGCAGTGAGACTACACAAGCTGGTCTATGAAGCACTTATGAGGCTTGCATGGAAAAACTTCCTTCCATGGCTAGAAGAAAACCATGCAAGGGACCTTCACCATCTGGATGAAACACTGAAGAACATCACAAACTTTCGCATCAGTGTGTCGCAGGGATCCTTCGAAAAGCTCTTGGATAATGAATCTTGCACACTTACCCTGAAGCTCTTTCAAGTTTATCTTGAGACCCTCAGAAATGAACAACTCTCAGCATTCTGGATGTCATACTTGGACATGGTCGAGACCATGCTGGCCCTGGTTCGAGCTTCAAGAGAAGGCAACTGGATGCTTCACCTAGGAGCAATCCGACAGATGATACCATGGTGTTTTGCCTATGACAAGGTCAACTATGCCCGATACCTAACCTATTACTATGCCACAATGTCTCGGCTGCCCATAGAACACCCAGAGGTCCATGAATACTTCATGCAAGGTGGCTTTTCGGTCCAGATCGGTAGCAAGAATCCTTTTGGACGAATTCCTGTGGACCAGACCATTGAAGAGACAATCAACAAAGACACCCAGACACCAGGGGGCACAAAAGGCTTCAGCCTCAAAGTTGGAGCTGTTTCCAGGTTCTACCTGACATCAGAGTACCGCAGTATGTACTTGAGGCAGCTGAGGGCCCTGGTAGGCCAACAATATACTGACTTCAGCCATTCAGACCTACAGGTGTCTAGGATTAGAAGAGATGAAGCCGATGTCCAATCTTTCGTTCAACTGCTGGAGACAGGTTGGGTGAACCCCTTCAACAAAGAGCATAATGGTGAACTTATCAGTTTGTCAACAGCGACTGTAGCACCACCAGATGTAGCCAAAGACCTTCAAGGGGCATACAGTATAGGAGAGGATGCATATCAAACATTCAAGGATGAGCGTTTGGGTACCGATAAGCCAACTACATTGTTTCATGACAAGATGACGAAGAACAAACTTAAAACGTTCTCTAACATCCAAATGAAGACACGCAGACAAGGTCTTGGCAAGGAGGTAATTTTGAAGGCTGACAGAAACCTATTTGGCCAGATGATACTTGTAGCTGAGAACAGAAAGCTACAAATGAGTGATGTCTTGACTCATCCCCTGGGTCCATTGCCATGGGCACTTGCCAATGGTGATGGGTCTATCCGCAAGACCAACAAGGCTGCCCTCGCAAGGGAGTTGGAGAGGAATGCTCGTCCTGCAGAAGTGATCCCCGAGCCCTCTGCAACCATCATTGATGGGATGAGCCTGGTTCAGAAACTGAAGGGAAACAATGCAACATTTGGCCAGCTAGCAGGCACAGCAATGAGTCGCGCTATCCATGAGGGTGCTAAGAGCAAGCGCATTGATATTGTCTTTGACGTCTACAAGGAGACATCCATCAAAGATACAGAAAGAGTCAACAGATATGAAGGCACAGGGATCCATTTCAAGAACATTCAACATGGGCACAACATCCAGCAGTGGAAAAAGCTTCTAAGTAGTTCCTCCAACAAGGCAAGTCTCATAAAGTTTCTGGTAGAAGAATGGAAGGCGAAACACCACAGGGAGAAGCTTGAGGAGAAGGAGCTGTATGTCACATGTGAGCAGCTCTGCTTTAAGATCACCAAAGAACAGTGGGAAGAGGCTGCTGACCTTAAGTCAAATCAAGAAGAAGCAGACACACGCCTCCTTCTCCATGCTCTTCATGCAGCAGAATCTGGTTACAAGTCGGTCATCATCACTTCGGAGGATACTGATGTCATGGTCCTGTGTCTGGGCATGTGCCACAAAATCCCATCCCACCTGTTCCAGAAATGCGGTACACAGAACCGGACAAGATTCCTGGATATCACCACTCTGAGCCGAACATTGGGAGGCAGCGTATGTGATTCATTGATTGGTATGCATGCATTTACAGGCTGTGACACCGTCAGTGCATTCGCTGGCCGTGGGAAGATGACGACACTCAAGCAGTTGAAGATGAACAAGACATACCAGGATGCCTTTCAGGAAGTTGGTCGTTCATGGGAAGTGTCTACCGAACTTTTTGAGAAGTTACAGGAAATCACCTGCCACATGTACCTGCCAACTACCCAAACAACTGAGGTAAACAGGCTCCGTTATCAGCTGTTCTGTGCCAGACGTGGAGTGGTAGAGTCAAGTCAACTCCCTCCTTGCCAGGACTGCCTTTTCATGCATGCACTGCGTGCAAACTACCAGGCTGCGATCTGGAGGAGAAGTCTGCAGAGCCAGCCATGGGTTGCAAACCCAACAGACTGCGGTTGGATGATAGATAACGACGGAAAGCTTGTTGTCAAGTGGATGCAAGGGGCACCAGCACCAGAAGCTATTATACAGCTACTGTCCTGCAAGTGTGTGCGGTCATGTGAACTTCCTCAGTGTACTTGCCTCAGCAATGGCCTGAAGTGCACAGACATGTGCAGATTACAGACATGCCAGAACAAGGGTACTGAAGACGAGCCAGTAGAACAACAGTCAGATTCAGAGTCCGATGTTGAAGATATTATGGAGTAACATATATATATATATATATATATATATATATATATATATATATATATATATATGCACATGACATGTTCAGTGTGTATTTACATAACTTGGATTAAATTTTGTTACAAATACTACATCTAGTCACTCCGGGTGGTACCGATATCGTCATATTTGGTTCTTGGCTCATGCTAAAATTCCTGTGGAACACCTAAAGGGTTAACAGTTTTTAAAAATGAGTTTTGAACAGCTTGAGGGGTGTAGTTTGCAAAATGGGGTAATTTATGGGTGGTTTCTGTTATGTAAGCCCCTTAAAGTGACTTCAGAAGTGACTTGGTCCTTTGAAAAGTGGGTTTTGCTGTAAATGTGAAAAATTGCGCATAAAACTATAAGCCCTATTACGTCGTAAAACAATAAGGTTTCATTTTCAAAATGATGCCAATATGAAGTAAACATGTGGGGAGTGTAAATTAATAACTATTATGGGGGGTATCAGTATTTTTGTAAAAAGCAGAGAATTTCAAAGTTAAAAAATTGCCGATTTTTCCAAAATTTCCGAATATTTAGCATTTTTTTATATAGAAAGGTAAAATATATTGACTCCCATTTAGCACTGACGTGAAGTACAATATGTCACGAGAAAACAATCTCAGAATGGCTTGGATAGGTGAAAGCGTTCCAAAGTTATTAGCCCATGAAGTGGCACAGGTCAGATTGGCTTAGGCACTTGGGTACAAATAGGCCTAGGGCTGAAGGGGTTAATAAGCTACGTATATGTAAGGGCTATCATATCAAAAAATAAACTACAGACATGCATCTACCTAAAAATACCAAAGAGAATTAGTCACTCCGCTTGGTACCGATATCGTCAAATTTGGTTCTTGGCTCATGGACTATAGCCAGAGTTACATTTTCTAGTAACTTGTGTTACAGTTATCTTGGGCACCCTTGACCCTATCACTTTTTTTAACCCCCTGCCTATGTAGGACGTACATGCATGCCCTATGCAAGATGCAGGTTCCTGAGCATGCTCCATACAGGGCATCCACCGAGGCTATCTCCAATTGCTGCTGTTTAGCCATTTAGATGCATTTGTCAAACTCAGAGGGAGACAGAGGAATTTAAATAGTTTTGATATGCTTGCACACCATTGTGAGGGGCCAACAGGAGGCCATGGTAGCCGGGGCCTACTGAAGACCCTGTTGCTGCCATGTCTGTATTCTCTTGAAACCTGCCTGGGGTTGATCGTCACTTTAACTATGTACTGCAATTCTGAAGTATCAAACAATTTCAGGTGCAACTTCCCTCATCATCTCACATGCTAAAAAAAAAAGTGGAATATAATTGGCGCAACATGTTGGACAAACCACAAAATGGTACTAACAAAAACCACAGGTCGGCTCACAAAAAAAATGCCCTTTTTTCAGCTCTATGGAAAAAATAATAAGTAAACTCTCACAAAATAGGAATACAATCCTATATTTTTTTACAAAGTTCTGACTAAAAGAAGATATTAACGCCACAAAACTAAAACCCCAAAGATATTGGTGGTATTATATATTTTTCTTTACCAATTTTCACCCTTCTTGCATATTATGAAGACCCTTTATAAAATGTACTGCTTTGGAGATTCTGTGACCTGGTTGGCTACCCAATTTAGCCATTGGCAGAGTTACTCATATCCTCTATTTTTCCTTAATATCTCTAACCTTTAACAGATGCTATTGTTACTAGTGGTATTGATAGAGCTGACCAATATAACTATAATACCTAGATATGTATACACACATACATTGTGTACTGAAAACAGAACAGGAATATGCAACCATTTTTCCGAGTGAGGTCTCGAGGAGGCAGGCGAAGTACTGTACATGTTGTCCACACATGTAGTATATAGTAATATCTTGGCTATTGTACTACTAAAGTCCTGATCTGCTGTATGACATCCTACTTTCATTGATTTGAGAACTTTTTCAAACTGAATGTAAATAAGGAATCTCCCATCTATACCCATAATCTATATGATCAGCTCTACATTAAGAAAATATATTATACTAAAATATATTAGGAAATATTGAACATAATGCATCTTCATTATTGTATCTTCATACATTTCCTCTAACTTCACAGTTACCTTTTATCCATATACCATGCTTGGTAATATAAAATAGGACGGTCTGTAAAAACTATATCATTGGCTCCAGGAAAAAAAAATGCATAAAAAACTAATCATCAGCTGACACTGATGGATATATGATAAATGCATAATCACAATAATACAGTATAAAAGCCCTAATGTCTGGAGGCAGAAAATGGCACTTATATATTTGTTCAGCCATAGGAAGTGTGAGGGCAGAATTACTTCATTCTCTGAAGAATCACAGTGTTGAGTATGTCGGCTTCTTCCAGTGTCTGGTCTTCGTCTGTAAGTTCTGTGTTTGGAAATGTGGTCACCAAAACAAAATCAGTCTGTGCAAAGTCTGAGCGAGACTGAATGATAAAGTGTCGTACATCCACAATTCTGAAAGGGAAGAAAAAGAGAATATATATATATACAAGGAAAAGAACTGTGTCCAAACTGTTTACCAATTATATACAGTGCTCAGCATAAATAAGTTCACCCCAACAGATTTGTCAGAAAACCTTTAGTTTGCTTTCAGAATCGAGATTTTCTATGGGATACCATACTACAAAGTGCTCTCATAAATATGGGTCATTGAAAGAAAGAGGGCCCCCCGAGGAAGCAAGTGTGCGAAACGCATGTTGGGGTTCTCTTCCCACGATCAGGAGCAGGTCGGTTCATTTATGTAATATCATTTCACTTTTACTCCACTTGGTCTTACCTCTTTCTTTCAATTATAGGGTCGCCCAGTAATTTTCCCAATTATTGTTATAGCTATTGTGGCTCTATTTAGGTGGGGATTATATCCTATGTATTGTTAGCACTATGCACTTTGCCTTTGCAGTCGCCCAGTAATTTTCTCAATTATTGTTATCGCCATTGTGGCTCTATTTAGGTGGGGACTATATCCTATATACTATTGGCACTTTGCACTTTTCCATTATTTGGCTAATTTACCGTATATACTCGAGTATAAGCCGACCCGAGTATAAGCCAACCCCCCTAATTTTGCCACAAAAAACTGGGAAAACTTATTGACTCGAGTATAAGCCTAGGGGGGAAAATGCAGCAGCTACCGGTAAATGTCAAAAGTAATAATAGATACCAATAAAAGTAAAATTAATTGAGACATCAGTAGGTTAAGTGTCTTTGAATATCCATATTGAATCAGGAGCCCCATATAATGCTCCATACTGTTCATTATGGCCCCATAAGATGCTCCATATTAAAATATGCCCCATATAATCCTGCATAAAGGTTAATAAAGGCCCCATAAGATGCTCCATAGACACATTTGCCCACTATAATGCTGCACAAATGCTGATTATGGCCCCATAAGATGCTCTATAAAGATATTTGCCCCAGATAATGCTGCACAAACGTTATGGCCCTATAAGATGCTCCATACAGACACTTGCCCCATATGCTGTAGTGCCCTACAAACGTTATTTATGGCCCCATACAGACACTTGCCCCATATAGTGCTGCACAAACATTATGCCCCTATATAGTGCTGCAGAAACGTTATGGCCCCATATAGTGCTGCAGAAACGTTATGGCCCCATATAGTGCTGCAGAAACGTTATGGCCCCATATAGTGCTGCAGAAACATTATGGCCCCATATAGTGCTGCAGGAATGTTGTGGCCCCATATAGTGCAGCAGGAATGTTATGGCCCCATATAGTGCCGCAGGAATGTTATGGCCCCATATAGTGCCGCAGGAATGTTATGGCCCCATATAGTGCTGCAGGAACGTTATGGCACCATAGATGCTCCATACAGACACTTGCCCCATTTGCTGCGATAAAAAAAAAAATCACATACTCACCTCTCCGTCGCTCAGGCCCCCGCACTTTCAATAGTCACCTGCTCCTCGTTCCGGGCGCCAATCTGTCTCCAGCACTGACGTTCAGCAGAGGGCGCGCACTGACCACGTCACCGCGCCCTCTGACCTCAGCGTCACTGCTGGAGACAGATCGGCGCCCGGAACGAGGAGCAGGTGACTATCGCGCAGCGAAGCGCTCCCCTCCCCGTATACTCACCTGGTCCTGCCGCTGTGTAGATCCTGCTTCCCCGACGCCGCAGCGCTTCATCCTGTACTCAGCGGTCACATGGTACCGCTGATTACAGTAATGAATATGGGAGGTGGAGCCGCATATTCATTTACTGTAATCAGCGGGACCATGTGACCGCTGAGTACAGGTAGAAGCTGAAGCTGCTGCTGCCGGCGCCGGGGAAGACAGGGACCTGCAGGGACCGCGCCTGGACTAGGTGAGTATTTTTAGACAGCCCCCGCTCCCCCTCCCCTGCCGACCCCCGGGTATGACTCGAGTATAAGCCGAGAGGGGCAATTTCAGCCCAAAAAAGTGGGCTGAAAATCTCGGCTTATACTCGAGTATATACGGTATATGAATTTGATATGACATTTTGAACCGTTGGTCTATATACATAGCTCTGTGAGTTACCACTAAAATCCTATAGAGAGAGATCTAGAGATTGGCTATTATATTGTGTAGTTCATTTAATACAAAGTGGCTATGTTGATTATTCCTGTTATACTCTTTCCCTGTACGTGGTACTAGTGTGTTGCCTTCTCCTTCTCAGTTGTGTTTGCAAATATACTTATAATGATTATGTCTTAACAACAAAAAAACTTTTAAAAATATATTTTCAATAAATCTTCTAGTATTTTAATCAGCTCTAATGTCCATTTTTTCTTAGGTTTTCTAAAAATTTAACAAAGATGGAAATGCAACCGTCTCACAGAGAAGTACAGGTCAACCACCAACCAACCAAGTTTACACCTAAAGAAGAGAGTCCTCTGATAAGCAAGATTCAACAAAAAAGACATGCAAGTTCACTGCACATAGCTAAAGAAGTAGAAATCTAAAGTGGGGTGAGTGTTTCCTGAGACACAATACAGAGTACACTTCAGAGGAATCATCATCTCACGCCTCGACTACTGCAACATCCTTTTTTTGTGGCCTTCCTGCTAACACTCTCGCACCTCTCCAGTCCATCCTTAACTCTGCTGCCCGACTAATTGAACTCTCTCCTCGCTATTCCTCCGCTTCTCCCCTCTGCAAATCTCTTCACTGGCTCCCATTCCCTCAGCATATCCAGTTCAAATTACTAATACTGACCTGCAAAGCCATCCATAACCTGTCTCCTACATAGATCTCTGAACTAATCTCCCGATATCTTCCCTCACGAATTCTCCGGTCCTCCCAAGACCTCCTTCTCTCCTCCACACTTATTCGCTCCTCACCCAACCGCCTCCAAAACTTCTCCTGAATATCTGAATATCCCACATCCTCTGGAAATCTGTGTCCCAACACGTCCGACTATCAACCGCATCCTTCAGACAGAACTTGAAAATCAATCTCTTCAGGAAAGCCTACAGCCTACACTGACCCCGCTGTCTCCTCATCACTACTGGCGCTACCGCCTCAACAACCCCCCAACCTACTGTCTCCTTCCCCACCATCCTGCAGAATGTAAGCCCGCAAGGGCAGGGTCCTCGCCCCTCTGTATCAGTCTGTCATTGTTAGTTTGCTTACTGTAAGAGATATCTGTAATTTATATGTAACCGCTTCTCATGTACAGCACCATGGAATCAATGGTGCTATATAAATAAATAGTAATAATACTATTACTGAAAAAAAGTACTCGGAAAAATGCTTAAAAGACTCCCCCTATTCATTTTGATTGAAAAATGACGTTGCTGTGTTTTTTGAACATCTTTTCCA
This sequence comes from Ranitomeya variabilis, assembly GCF_051348905.1. Lineage (NCBI taxonomy): Eukaryota > Metazoa > Chordata > Amphibia > Anura > Dendrobatidae > Ranitomeya > Ranitomeya variabilis. The sequence continues at coordinate 458,926,675 of NC_135237.1, read as the reverse complement.
AAACAGCAGTCAAACAGTTAAAAGAAATAATCGGACAATTCTTTGGATTTTCCGCTGTGAAGACACAACATACTTTACAGTACAAGTCAATGGAAAGGCTAAAAATGCCTTAAAGACACCTTGGCGTCTTTTTGAGAGTTTTGTCAATTTTTTCTCCTAAAAAAAGCCAGCATTTTCTTGATTCCTGAAAAATGCTGAAAAAAGGATAACAGAAAACTCCAAAGAAAAACATCAACAAAAAGTTAACAAAAAGTCAAGCGTTTCCTGAAGCCTAAAAAAACTTGACGTTTTTGCCCATCTGAAAAAGATGTTTAAACATACCCTTATACAGAACCATTGCATAAGCAATGTGGGTTCCATAACTTCCTCTCTGGTATAGATCTATGTCCTAAAATGCATGAGTAAAGTCATTACCTATGACTGAGGTTGAATCTTTGGATGAGGCGACTTCCATCAGCTAGTCTAATCTGAATTTTTGTTGTTGGGACATGCTCATCAAGTTCTACCTCAGCATTTACAAATGGTTTGTGTTCCTCTTCAGGGGACGATGGTGTACTGATTATTTCCGGAGTCAAGCTGTATGACAGAAGGAAAAAAAACGATGCATATATCAATAAATTAACATTGTCAATCAGCATTGGTGCATGCGATTACTTATGTAGAAGGCCCCAGAAAAGTGAGACCATGCAAATAAGCACCGGAAGTGTCATTGAGCTGCAGATCCTCCCCATGTCACCACGTAGCGCCTATGTCTGGCAATATATTCTGCTTTAGAAGTAATAGCTATTTACAAACTTCTGAGGTTCAGGTTGAAAAAAAAAACCTATTTAGCATAAAGGTCTTAGGATAATATCAAACCTACTGATATCACTGACTGGGCTCTCCTCTCACTGCAGCCTTCATAGTGATTCTATCTTTTCCTTCCAGGAAGGTAATAGATGAAAGGAGATGAATTGTATCCTGGAGCAGCAATGACCAGTAAACTAGCTGAAATGAAGAATGAAATATGAATAATATTGAAAAATGAAATATGAACAGAATATTGGATCGCACTCGGACCAATGTTATTCTATGGGGCCGTGCATGTCCGATATTCTCCTCGGACAGAGCAAGTCCAAGGAAAAAAATTGCAGCATATCCGAATAGGATCCGATATCCAACTCGGATACCCATGCAAGTCAATGAGTCTGTGGAAAACATCGGACTTCACACGGATGACATCTGAGTGCAGTCCGCTTTACACGGACTGACAGAATGGAGAATATGGAGAATTGGGTCAGAGTTTGATCAGAGTGTGATTCGCATAAATGACCAGATTCTCTAGGAGGAGAGAATATACGCTCCTGTGACCCTAGCTTTAGGCTCAACTATCTAGGAAGGCTGGCAAGCAAATCTGCTTCCGATTCTCAGAAAAACCTGCTTCCAAATAATGTGCAGCCAAAAAGAGAGCAGAATAGCTTCACTAAGTGATGAACAGAAAATCATACATATAGCACAATCAAAGTGGACAAAGACTCAGATGATGTGTGAAAAAATGTTACAAGCACACGGTATAATACACAATCCCAATGGACTAAGCAGCTACCACTAGCTATGAGCCGGCAGCTAGTAGACGAGACACGGGGAAGACCCCACAAGTTACCTCTGAGTGTCTTTTTCTCCTACCCCCTCCTATTTAAATTCCTAGTATTTTAAGTTCTTTAATTGTATTAATGACTTGTTCTAAAGCCTCCTTCACACCTCCGTTTTTTGTGTGCGTATGTGGTCGTTTTTTTAAGGACCACAAATACGGACACACACCCATTGCATTCAATAGTGATGCACACCATCACAGACCAGGCGACAATGATGAGAGATGTATTCCGCACCCGCTGTGTACATCCTGTGTAAAATTAGGAATTAAAGAAAAAAATGGCGTGGGCTCCCACGTAATTTTTATAACCAGCAGAGGGAAAGCCCAGTAATGTTGTCTGTGTCTATGTGGTCCTGTACAATAAATGACTTTTTTTACTATACAGTGTGCCATTTTACATTTTTTCACACACTGAGGGGGACATTTATCATTGTAGTAACATCTAAATTATTACACATTTTTTTGAATAAGTTAAAACCAAATTTATCAATTTTTTACTCCATTTATTGCCAAATTTTTAGTACCTGTACCAAAACTTAAAAGATGACGAGAAAGGTGTGGATGGCCTTTTAAGCATAAAGTACAACACACTTACAATTACACTGCTATAGAAAAATTGCCAAAAAGTCACATATTTAAGACAATCCACAACTGTCTCATAAAAGGTGGGAAATAAATAAGTTTGTGCTGCATTTTTAAAAGGGAATCTGTCAGTAGGATCAGCACTTCTAATCAGTTTATAAGGACATGCAAGTTCTAAAAAGCTGAATACAATGACACCTTAAAATATGCGATCTGATATTTTATTCTAGAGAAATCCACATTTTTCTTATATGTAAATGAGCTGTTCAGCTCTATGGGCCGGATGCTGATCTAACTGAGAATCTGCCCCCAGAGCTAATTTTCATTAAAGGGGGGCATTCCTAGTGTGAGACACTACATCAGGAGAGCAGACTGTCAGTCATTACATGGCTCACACTGGTAACTCACTCTTTCACTTAAAACAGGCTCTGGAGGCAGATTCTCAGGGAGATCTATGTCCGGCCCATAGATCTTAGCAGCTCATTTGCATACAAGAAAAATGTGCATTTCTCTGGAATAGGACATCAGTTCGCAGATATCACTTTATTCAGCTTCCAATGACCTATATGCCCATATAGGCAGCTTAGAGGGTTGATTCTACCAACAGATACCTTTTACCATGCAAGCCACATTTTTTGCAACATGCTATATTAACAAGCAGCATTTCACATATTGATCTACTGTAATTATGTACAATCATGAAGTCTACCACATAACAAGCTTAAAAAGTTGTGACACATTGGTTTCAGACCCTTATCTAAAATTGGGAAGTAAATTACAATGTTTAAAGGGGTTGTCCAGTACTTTTTTTTATTGAGGGCCTATCCTTAGAATTAGTCATCAACATCAGATCACTGCGGGACACCCAGCATCCTCGCCAATCAGCTATTTCTGGGGCACTATATACAGCTCTGTCAACTGCTTAGTGGCTGTGGCCATGTAGTACGTTCAACGAATATGGGTGGATGTACAGCTCCCAACTGCGGCCACTATACATTGGATGGAGATGTGCTGTTATGCTCCAAAAGTGATCACAGCCGGCCTCTATCAGCACCAGGAACAGTTGATCGTGGGGGTGCCGGGTGTCTGACCCACACCAATCTGTTGATGACATACTCTAAGGATAAGCCCTCAAAAGAAAAGTACTGGACAAACCCTTTAAAAAGTAGTACTTATATAATTGGTATTAAATTTATCATAATGTGCAAAACTTGTTAAATATTGAGGGGCGCAATAACATTGATAAATGTGGGTCAGCGTGTTTCCTTGTGGTTCCACTGCAGATAATGTCTAATGTCTAAATACAGTTTTGTTATGCCTCATAACTAACATTTTCATTAATCCAAGTGAATTGAAGCAATGGAAAAAAAACAACATCTGAAATTAAATAAATTACACTTATACCTTCCAAGTTTTTTGCCCTCACCACTAAAGGCCTTGAATTTTAGCCTTGGTTTAACATATTCTTGGTCTTGATGGTCTTCCATATCTAAGCGGACTTGACCGCCATGTACCATTCGCTGCAGCTCTAAAGGAATTTCCCTAAAATATAATGGATAGATAATACATAGGAACAGGTGAAGAAACTATTTCGTTTAACAGCAGGTACAATATTGTCTACCTATGATACAGTATGTCACATCTAATGTAATAATGCATTGCCTTTGGTGATAGTCACAGGATGATTAAGGGTCTGCGTGCTCCTACGTGTCTACCCTCTATACCTATACCCCCCCCCGGGTACCTATGCTAAGGGAATTTGATATTTTATTTAATTGGTGAATACAAAAATACACTTAAATTTAACAAAACAAATAATACAGAACATCTATAATAAATCGCTCTTGTATCTCTGAGTGTTGCTTAAACATCGTCTGTTGAAAGTCCACCGTTTACCTATTCCTGCATCTGGAATATATTGGACCCTTTGACTAATAGAACCAATTAGAAGTCCACACACATGGTTATGAATCCAGTGCATTAATGAGAAGGGCGCTCCTCACAATATATTTTTCTTTGCCGTTGTCACTAGTTTACCGCGACAGAGAGGAGCCAGAAGACAATAGTGTCTGATTTATCCTACTCCTGCACTGTTCAGAAGCACTTCACCTTCATATTAAACGGTGCAGGTTTCTTTTGGCCGTGCAGGAGTTAACCTGCTCAGTTGAGAGCTCTGGGAAGCTTTTCTGCATTAAGGCTCTCAGCTGTTCACTGTTAGCCACTCCCTTCTCCTTTATATTCTGGGTCCTGGCAAGAAATCATTGCCAGAGTTGGCTCATGCTCAATGGCTAGGAGATGGTGGTTTGCTATTGTTTGAGAAGGCATTTTGTGGAATTATCGGAGACTGCTGCTAAGTTTTGGTGGTGTGCTAATTCCCTTCCTTCTCCTACTTTGATTTTACCCCACCCTCCACTCCCCGGTGTTTATCTCTGTTGTTTGTATGAGTATATTTGTATGATTGATATTTACCTTTATCCCTCTTTGTATTAACTTGTTAGTCTGGTTGGTATATTACGGTACACTACTATTCCCCTCTTCCCTGGGCAGGGGGAAGGGTACAGACTGAGGGCGTATTCAGGAGCTAAGGCAAGGTACGTGGCACCGGAGTCTTCACCATCAGAAGTAATCCGGGAAACAGGGCAAGATAGGGCGCCCCTAGCGTTAGGGACAGGGAAGGAGCACCTGGTCCCAGGTCACCCAACAACAGAATTGTGACAGCCGTTTTGGCTATAATGGTCCTGCCCTCATACTACGCTGTCTGATAGTCTGATGACCAATCTGCTTTGACTTTTATAAAAAGTACATTACATGGTGAAACACTAATTAGCAGTTTACCCATTATAGCCACATCCATGGCAAAAAGTAAATCATCCATCAATAAAGTCTCCCAAATCTAAGATTGGTAAACTCATACTTTTGTGTAAAGATCCTATCTAACCCATATTATTTTCTTTGGGTGAATGTTCAAATAATTGGCAAAGGAAATGACCAAAGTGATGTGTTCTATCTCCTTAAATGTAGTAGCCAATTATTCATAAATTTTCAAAACTTTTACTGGGATCCTCCATATTGTAGACGTCCTTCCCGTATTGTCCATATAGACATTACAGCAGGGTGTCTGGACTTTACAGCAGCAGATATGAATGGGAATCAGTTGACAGAAATATATCAAAGATTATAGTGATCTCTCCTAGAAGTAATGCACACCAGCCCCTTCCAGGGACCAGCAGTAACTGGGGCAATCCATACATGCTATGAATTGTATGCATTGTGTAGCAATCCTGCCTTATTGAGGTCTCTAGCAATATCAATCTTCAAAAAAATGTGGGAAAAGTGTCAGGCACTTGTGAATTATTATAGTAGTGGTAATTATAGTAGTAAAAGTAATTATACTACTGGGATATAGTAGCAGCATAGGCACAAACATGGAGGGACCTGGAGGTATTCTGTTAATTGTGCATGTCTGGATCCCTCGCCCCAGAGTTCCCACATAGAGCTGGATCACTTCCATAAATGTCTGCGTCACAAATAAAGCATTTAATTTATGCCCTGAGTCTCAAAAGAATAGGATCAGTACAGCAGTACTTGGCAGTGGCCACTACACACTGAATGGAGCTACCCATGGCAATTCCATTCAATGTGCTTATAACTGGTCACAACCGGGCCCCAGAACAGCTGATCGCCGGGGATGCGGACCTGTACTGACCTGATATTAATGAACTATCTAAGGGTTAGGTCATTAATATTTTACAAATAGACAACCCCTTTAAACGTAGATTTGTATACAAATTAAAAAGTTACCCTCTTTTAACGGATTCCAGAAACTGAGCATTCACTGGATCTGTGTAAGAACGAAGCTCTCCATCGTCTAAACTAAAGCCATTGCTCCATAGTTTCAGCAATATTTGCACCTGTCAAGAAATGATAATGAACACTCAGGTCGATGTAAAAAATGATAAAACACGTTATAATGGAATATAGAAATACTAGTGCAGTTACTACTTGTACGTGGAAACACCACAATGTGTCTATAACAAAGAAAACTACTGTACAATAACTACAGACACGGCTGTCTTATTTGCTTTAGTAGATTTGTGGACTTTCACTGTTAGTTTCTCTAGATCTAAGTCAAAGTTCATGGACAATTAGGATCACGGGCATGAGAGCAGAGAGGATTACCAACATGTTGGCACAGAGACAGGCTAATGCCCTTGAAATGGTCAATCAGCCTTGACATAACAATCAGTGACGCACTGGAACGATAAGAGCAGTATGTAATAACATGCACAGCAAGGCAGTAATAAAAATGTCTGATACTACATGCCTATATTTATTATTATTATTATTATTATTATTTATTTTTATAGCGCCATTTATTCCATAGCGCTTTACATGTGAGGAGGGGTATACATAATAAAAACTGGTACAATAATCTTAATCAATACAAGTCACGACTGGTACAGGAGGAGAGAGGACCCTGCCCGCAAGGGCTCACAATCTACATTTACAAGTAGCACATCAAAATATATTCTTTGTTTCATCCATTATAAGATGAAAACTATCTCAATAGCATGTTTCTGAATTACATTTTTATTGCAGCATGTTGTGCTAATATTCTTCCAGTCTTATACTGTTGGGCCATGTTGGATGAGGTCTGGCTCTACTGAAGCACGTTGACATGGCTTGTTGGCAGCACACAACCTAAGGTCTGGGGCACTCTCATAGCACGGCTCCTCTTTGCACAGAGCTGGCATAAAGCACATACAAAAAGTACTTGGGTATACCGAGGAATACAAAAGAATTAGGGCTGATTTTATTAGGTCAGCTTACTATTAATTAACTTACTATGTAATTGGTATATGTCCATACTTGGAATATTGATCTCCATTGTACCTCACAAAATGTATCCTCTGCGATCTCCTGCTGTAATGTGAGGGGAGAACACAGCACAAGAAGGAGAGAGATGGGGGGATAGCACATACGGGAGAAGTCAGCACATGGGGTGGGGATTCTCAACGCTGCAAAGCCTGCCCCCATCGCGACAGTACCGCCCTCCCAATGCGATAGCATCGGGCCTCCATCTAGTATGTATATATGTATGTATAATAGTGAGCTCTCACATCACAACTCCAAAAGCAAGGGTGAGAAGATCCCAGAAAAATCCACCTCAAATTCTGAGGTGTCAATTACCATCTCATGAGGAGTTTATATGCGGATTCAACCAGAGCAGTATCAATTGAACGTTTGGGCTATTAAGGACAGATATTTTGACTATTTTTGAAAGACAAAGATTCTTCGAGATCCTCCTCTCAACGTAAGATGTAGGAACGTTTGTTTGAAAAAGAGAAAAATCACTTGTACAATGTGGATACATTTCATAATCCTCCTGGATTATTAAGATATTACAGCTAAGCACGGCTACGTGGAGACGTGTTTCTGGACATCCATTCTCTGACAAACTGAGGGATCAAAAACATCTGTGCAACTTGTTTGTGACTTGACAGTTTTAGAGCTCAAATTTGCCTAAAATAAAGCAGCCAAGTTGCAGTCTAAAGCAAGTGTGTCATTTATAACCAGTAACAGAAAATCTAATACATTTGGAAACATGTGCAACGCTATCCCTTGCAGTGTGTCACGGGTCAAAATGCGACACCATAGGAAATTATTAGATTTTCAGCGATTTCAGTGTTGTGCGGCACATGTCGTCGTGTAGTCCTACCATTAAACATATGTGTTCAAAAATAAATTTGGTACTTAGATTGCCATCTTTTTATTTCAGTGATCCACTAAAAAGAATTAGATGGAAATGGAAATGTTTTGAAGAGGACATACCATGATTAGAAGAAAAGAAATCTTGGGTAGAGATGGGCAAAACCGAACAGTAAAGTTTGGCGTCTGAACCAAACACCTACCGTTCGGGCACGGACACCGAACACAGACTTCACCAGAAAGTCTGTCCGTGTTAGTGTTCAGGTTTGGCCCCCCAGACACCGGGTGTTTGTCGCGCTGTCATGTGTATGATAGTGCGGCAAACACTGCTTCTGATTGGCGGTAAAATCACTGCCGCCGGTCACACAGTCCCGGTTTCCACGCTGTCAAATGGCTGCATAAGCTTGCAGCTGTGATCGCAGATATAAAGTTTACCTCTGGTCACTGGAGTGGGCTGATGGGACTACAGCTTCCATCAGCCTAAGCCCATTGCTGCTAATAACAGTGAGATATAAAGCATATATATTTCTATCATATATCATCACAGGGGACAACGGAACAGAGTGACAGCTGAGCAGATTACACACTATTGACCCAGTGGTGCTAGGTATAGAAATATTACATTGTTAATGCAATATAAACAATGATCACAATCCATAATTCAGTAGAGTGCTGTTGCATATGAACCACAAAATGGTAATGGCAAAAAAAAACGTATAAAGCATATAAAAAAATAAGCAATATATAAAGTGACAGTGCACAGAGTAGCTGAAAAAACTCACTGACCCCCCATTGAAGAAGCGATTGCGAAACGCTGCTCTGACTGAGCAGCTCACACTCAGGTACAGCACACGTGTTTATTTCTAATCGGCTCTTGGCACAATGTTTTCACTTTTTTAGCTTAGGCAAAAAAACTTCTCTCCATGCCAAGATAGTCTTCATTACTATGATCTAATCTTGTAATATCATGTTATAGAATCACTAATGGCACTTTAGTCGTTTTTTCAGCTACTCTGTGCACTGTCACTTTATATATTGCTCATTTTTTTTATATGCTTTATACGTTTTTGGTTTTTTTTGCCATTACCATTTTGTGGTTAATATGCACCAGCACTTTACTGAATTATGGATTTTGATCATTGTTTATATTGCATTAACAATGTAATATTTCTATACCTAGCACCACTGGGTCATTAGTGTGTAATCTGTTCAGCTGTCACTCTGTTCCGTTGTCCCCTGTGATTATATATGATAGGAATACATATGTTTTATATTTTTGTACATCAATAAAAATCGAATATTTTATTGGGATTCTGGCACTTCCCTTATTTTTGGTTCCATAATAACAGTGAGAGCAGGGGCGGCTGATGAGAGTATTCATCAGCCGGCAACTGCACGCAAAATAAATAATTTAAAAAAAGCGGTGTGGATTCCCTGTATTTATGATAACCAGCCAGACAAAACTCACAGCTGGGGTCTGCAACCCTCAACTGTCAGCTTCAGCAAGGTTGGTTATTAAGAACAGAGGGGTTCCCATGCTGTTTTTTAAAATATTTAAATAAATAATTTTTAAAAAAAAACTACGTGGGGTACCCCCCATTTTTAACAAGCAGCCTTGGAGACAGCTGGGGGCTGGTATTCTCAGGCTGGTAAGGGGCTATTAATATTGGCTCCCCCCAGCCTAAAAACAGCAGCCTACAGTCACTCAGAAATGGCATATCTATTAGATGCGCTAATTCTGGTGCTTTGCCCGGCTTTTCCCACTTGCCCTGTAGTGGTGGCAAGTGGGGTTCATATTTGTGGGTTTGACTCCTTTAATGATTTTAAATTGAACTACACTCACGTCTTCGCCCATTTCATTGAAACAATCGTCTCCTGCGCTAGAACAAAAATAAAAAACAACAACAATATCCCTCACTTGTCTGTCGTTCTGTCCCACGCTGTAATCCATGTCTGGGGATTAACAGTTTCAACCTGGACAGTGCAAGATGTGACCGTCCAGGCTGAGAACCACTGGGAGAATAAGCAGTTTGTGTCATTCTTTCAATTAAAGGACTTTATTCTGGCTGTGTGATTATTTACAATATATCTATAGGATGAGTGATGGATAAGTGTCTTATAGATGCCTCTCTATTACTAACCCATGGAATTAATGTCACCGGGCAATACAAAGGTGACATCAACCTCACAAATAAGAACTGCTACAGGGCAAGTGGAAAGAGCCAGAATTAGCGCATCTAATAGATGAGCCTTTTCTGGGCGTCAGCAGGCTGCTGTTTTTAGGCTGGGGAAGGCCAATATCAATGGCCTCTTACCAGCCTGAGAATACCATTCCCCAGCTGTCTGCTTTAGCAAGGCTGGTTGTCAAAAATGGAGGGGACCCCACGTTGTTGTTTTTTAATTATTTATTTAAATAATTAAAAAAGCATTGTGGCGACCCCTCTATTCTTGATAGTCAACCTTGCTAATGCTGAGGGTTGCAGTCCCTAGCTGTCAGTTTTGCCTGGCTGGTTATCAAAAATACAGGGGAACCTACGCCATTTTTTTTTAAATTATTTATTCATAGCACAGGAGCCTGCTAATTAATACTCCCATCAGCCGCTACTGTTCTCGCTGTTATTAGTGGCAGCAGGCATAGACTGATGGGAGCAGTAGTTCCATCAGCCCACGCCAATGACCGGAGGTAAACTTTAAACTGTCATTTGACAGTATGGGTATGTTAATGATTTTACTGCCGATCAGAAGCAGCAAACACTGAATTGGTCCGGGTACTGATCTGGTACCCGAACCTTTTTAGCTGTTTGGTCAAACCCAGGCATCCAGGAGTCCGCCCATCTCAAATCTTTGGATCTTATGTTTGTCCCATCTACAAACACAACAATATGTAGAAAACCCTTTTTGCCTAGAACAGTAACTCCCCCACACTTTTGACCAGAAGGTAAATTTGTATTCTTAACTAATGTGGTAGGAGGAGTATGAGGAAAGCAAAGATAGTACAATTTTGGTAGGCGATTCAAAAGGGTCAGGGAATGGGGACAGTGAAGGAGATAATATAGCAGGTTGGGAGGAATGAATAGACAACAATATTGAAGTCAGGTACTGCTCCTCTCTCCACTGAAACCCAACAAGGGAGTGAGATTATAACTCAATTTGAACTCGGTTGGGCTAGCTGAGCTGCATTATAGTATTTTTCTACAGGGTGGGCCATTTATATGGATACACCTAAATAAAATGGGAATGGTTGGTGATATCAACTTCCTGTTTGTGGAACATTAGTATATGGGAGGGGGAAAACTTTTCAAGATGGGTGGTGACCATGGCGGCCATTTTGAAGTCGGCCATTTTGGATCCAACTTTATTTTTTCCTATGGGAAGAGGGTCATGTGACACATCAAACGTATTGAGAATTTCACAAGACATACAATAGTGTGCTTGGTTTTAACGTAACGTTATTCTTTCATGAGTTATTTACAAGTTTCTCTTTGTTTACAGCCATTGACATGTCGCAGAGGTTAACAAGTGAGGAGCGGATAGAAATTGTGTTGAAGTCTGGTGAACGCAGTACCTGGGTCATTGCAGCAGATTTCAATGCAAGACACCCTACGCAAGAAAACTGTCACCATTCCCATGTTATTTAGGTGTATCCATATAAATGGCCCACCCAAAAAAGTTTGCCTCATCACTGAACATAATGTTCTGTTTAAACTGAGGGTCCTGTTCCAGTTTTTGTTTCGCCCATTCTTCAAATTCAGCGCACCAATGCAGTACTCTTAATGCAACCTAGGGTTTGGGGGAAAACAAGGTAAACGTGGAATCATCTTCACTTTACCCTGACAAATAAATGTAAGAATATGGGACTTCAGTGAAGATAAGTCTCATTGTGGAACTGACAGTGGAAGAGTTCTAAAGAAATACAACTACTTTCGAATTAGTCTTCAAAAACAATCTAACCTTTTGCTGCTGCAAAGTGTTTCTAAGTTTTCTATCGATGTGAATACTTTTCTGCGCAATGATGACAAAAGCTTGCAAACATTATTTTCTGGTTAGCCACTAAAGGTATCACTCTGAGAATACTTTTGTCATCATTGGGCAGAAAAGTATTCACATCGATTTTAACAAGGTACCACAATATAATTTGTTATTGTACATCATAAGTTTTCTATAAAACTGAGAGACGTGGAAAAAAGATACAAATCTACAAGAGCTTTTCACCATTCTGATTTTAATTATTGCTCGCCCCCTACCTTCTCTTAATGTTAGAAATGGATGCAGTGAGGGTTGTACACAGATCTCCATATCTGGAGAAAAGGAAAAGCATTTACAGTCTCAGGGCTCATACTCACATGTGAGAAACTCGGATGAGTCTCGCATGTTAATACCCGGCACTCAGGAGTGGAACGTGCGGCTGCATGTATTGCTACGTGGCCGCACACTCCAATCCGAGTGCCGGGTATTGACGTGCGAGACTCATCCGAGTTTCTCGCATGTGAGAATGAGCCCTCAGGGAGAGCAGAAAAAAAAGGTTATATAAAAGAAAGAAAGCACATGAAGAGGAAATAAGTACAGGACAGAAGCTTTGCAAGTCGTGGAGGCTGAGCTAATGAAGACCGCAGCACCATTGATATACACAGACCTAAAGTGCAGCCTGCAATATGGGGAAGGACACGACCGTAAGAGAAAAATGAAATTATATCTGTGACACATAGTTGAAAGATACCACACATTTTAAAGATTAAGTGGCACATATGTCCTGATTAGGTACAAGGGAGACAATAGATGAAAGCTTTAGAAAACAATACCCCCGATATGTTCCTATGAGAGAACACACCTGAAGGTTTCTAACCCCTTTCTGACCTCGGACGGAATAGTACGTCCGAGGTCAGTACCCCCGCTTTGATGCGGGCTCCAGCGGAGAGCCCGCATCAAAGCCGGGACATGTCAGCTGTTTTGAACAGCTGACATGTGCCCGCAATAGGCGCGTGAGGAATTGCATTCCGCCCGCACCTACTAACTAGTTGAATGCTGCTGTCAAACTCTGACAGCAGGATTTAACAAGCGCTTCCGGCCATCCGTCTGGAAATGCATGCACTGGTGACCCTCATCACATGATCGGGGGTCATCGGTGCGTTGGCATAACACCAGAGGTCTTCTGCAGACCCCTATGGTTGTTGATGCCAGATTACTGTGAGTGCCACCCAGTGGTTGGCGCTCATAGCAATGCTGTAATTTAGCTACATAGGGGAGATCTGAGCATCGCCTCTATGTAGCTGAGCCGATCAGGCTATGCCAGCTTCTAGTCTCCCATGGAGGCTATTGAAGCATGGCAAAAGTAGAAAAAAAAATGTTTTTAAAAATATGAAAAAAATAAAAAAAATATTAAAGTTTAAATCACCCCCCTTTCGCTCCATTCAAAATAAAACATTGAAAACAAATCAAACCTACACATATTTGGTATCGCCGCTTTCAGAATCACCCGATCTATCAATGAAAAAAAAAAAGAATTAACCTGATCGGCATAGCACAAAAAAAAATTCAAAACGCCAGAATGGTTGCCGCGAAATTGCATTAAAATGCAGTAACAGGCGATCAAAAGAAAGTATCTGCACCAAAATGGTATCATTAAAAATGTCAGCTCGGCACGCAAAAAAATAAGCCCTCACCTGACCCCAGATCACGAAAAATAGAGACGCTACAAGTATCGGAAAATTGAGCAATTTTTCTAGCAACGTTTGGAATTTTTTTTACCACTTAGATAAAAAAAGAACGTAGTCATGTTTGGTGTCTATGAACTCGTTAATGACCTGCAGAATCATAATATCAGGTCAGTTTTTGCATTTACTGAACCTAGCAAAAAACCCAAACCAAAAGGAGTGTGGGATTGCACTTTTTTAGCAATTTCACCGCATTTGGAATTTTTTTCCCGTTTTCTAGTACACGACATGGTAAAATCAATGATGTTGTTCAAAAGTACAACTCGCCCCCCAAAAACTAAACCCTCACATGGTCATATTGACGGAAAAATAAAAAAGTTATGCCTCCGGAAAGGAGGGGAGCGAAAAACAAAAGTGCGAAAGCGAAAAAAGCTCCGGGGGTTAAGGAGCAGGATCACAGCTTGACAGTAGGTCTTACTTACAAACCTACCCTTTCCTTTAACACTAAGAGTCTTGGCTTTAAAATGTCACCTAACTCATAGCCCTCCTCTTGATCTTCAATTTACAGTTATTAAAAGGGGAGTTCCCATCTCCAAGATCTTATCCCAATATGTAGTAGGTGTAATAATAATAATATTAGCAAATACCTCCAATTAGAAATGTAGTAGTTTTTCTGATACGCTATGTCTTTTTCTTTATGTGCAGTCATTGCAGGACCTCAGGACCTTAGCCCTACTCTGTATAGCACAAGCGATCAGAAGATCGCAGCTTCTAGTCTCCCATGGAGACTAATGAAGCAAGTTAAAAAAAAAGTTTTTTAAAAAATAAAAAAATACAAAAAGGCTAAAATCACCCCACATTCGCCCCATTCAAAATAAAACAGTAACAAGAAATAAAAAAAAACAAATATTTGGTATTGCCCCATTTATCAATATAGATAAAAAGAATTAATCCGATCGGTAATCGGCGTAATGAGAAAAAAATCAAAACGTCAGCATTACATTTTTTTTTGGTCGCTGCAACATTGCATTAAAATGCAATGTCGAGCAATCAAAACATTGTATCTACCGAAAAATAGCATCAATAAAAATGTCAGCTCACCCTGCAAATAACAAGCCCTTTACCAGCCCCAGACCACAAAAAAATGGAGTCGCTACAGGTCTTGGAAAATGGAAACATTTTTTTTTCTGTTTTTTTTGACAAACTTTTAATTTTTTTCACCAAGAACCTAGATATGTTTGGTATCTACGAACTCGTAATGACCTGGAGAATCATAGTGGAATGTCAGTTTTAGCATTTAGCGAACATGATAAAAATAAACCCAAAAAACAATTGTAGAATGGCATTTTTTTTTTTGCAATTTCACTGCACTTTTTCCCCCCTCCCATTTTCCAGTACACTGTATGGTAAAACCAATGGTGTCGTTCAACAGTACAACTCGTCCTGCAAAAAAAGCCCCTCATATGGCAATTTTGATGGAAAAATAAAAAAGTTATGGGTCTGGGAAGAAGAGTAGCGAAAAACAAAAACGGAAAAACCCAAGGTGGTGAAGGGGTTAAGTATTAGATATTTCTCATTGAATTTAGTAGATTGTCTTTGTAATGCTGGAGAGGTCTTGAGAGGTTAGAAAATGTCTCTGTAATACCTCTACACTCTGGTGAGGGGATCACAATTCTCCTTTATTAGTTGAGAAACACAGTTAGAACATATTCTTTACCTGTTCCAGATTCCACAAGGCAACTCACAGTAAAACCATGTGTGATTCTGCCATGCGGGACACTAATACTACTAAGGGTATGGACACCCTGAAAAGATTATTTACAGTTAATTATAAAACCATAAGATGAAACCGCTCACATCAGGTCCTCCAGGAAAGAGCTCCTCCCCGTGAATGTATTCAGATTGCCTTATTGATGAATCGCCCAGAATGTAACCACCACCGGAAAAAGACTGGAAAAACAGACACCAAGCATTAATACACCTTTGCCTTCCAGTAATAACGTTATGACAGTCTTAATAGCTGCCAGGATGAATTGCAGAAGTCTTGAAAAATAAGGGTGAACACAGTAAATTTTGAGTCTTTGCATAAACTTCACTGTTAAGCAATAGACATACCCTTGGTTTAAACAGTTCCTCTGACATTTTACTGGCTTCTTCCACAGAGATGGCTCCATGCTCCTTTGCTTCCTTAAAAAGCTCATTTACAATCTTACCCGGAGAATGAAATCTAGAATAACTAAAGAAAAAAAACAATGTTAGCTTTCAATTAGTCTACATAATAATGAATTTGAAAATAATGATCTATTCTATTATAACTACACTGCTCAAAAAAATAAAGGGAACACTAAAATCCCACATCCTAGATATCACTGAATGAAATATTCCAGTTGTAAATCTTTATTCATTACATAGTGGAATATGTTGAGAACAATAAAACCTAAAAATGATCAATATAAATCACAACTAATATCCCACGGAGGTCTGGAGTTGGAATGATACTCAAAATCAAAGTGGAAAATGACGTTACAGGCTGATCCAACTTCAGTGGAAATGCCTTAAGACAAGGAAATGATGCTCAGTAGTGTGTGTGCCCTCCTTGTGCCTGTATGACCTCCCTACAATGTCTGGGCATGCTCCTGATGAGGCGGTGGATGGTCTCCTGAGGGATCTCCTCTCAGACCTGGACTAATAATAATAATTTTATTTATATAGCACCAACATATTCCGCAGCGCTTTACAAATTATAGAGGGGACTTGTACAGACAATAGACATTACAGAATAACAGAAATCACAGTTCAAAATAGATACCAAGAGGAGAGAGGGCCCTGCTCGCAAGCTTACAAACTATGAGGAAAAGGGGAGACACGAGAGGTGGATGGTAACAATTGCTTTAGTTATTTGGACCAGCCATTGTGTAAGTCTCGGGTGTTCATGTAAAGCTGCTTGAACCAGTTAACTGCCTAAGTATGTAGCAGTACAGACACAGAGGGCTAGTAACTGTATAAAGTGTATGAGAACATGATGCGAAGAACCTGATTATGGTTTAAGTATTTTTTTTTTTTTTTTAATGGGCCACACAGGGATAGTTAGGTTAATGCGTTGAGGCGGTAGGCCATTCTGAACAAATGAGTTTTTAGGGCACGCTTAAAACTGTGGGGATTAATAGTATTAACCTGGGTAGTGCATTCCAAAGAATTGGTGCAGCACGTGTAAAGTCTTGGAGACGGGAGTGGGAGGTTCTGATTATTGAGGATGCTAACCTGAGGTCATTATCGGAGCGGAGGGCACGCATAGGGTGGTAGACTGAGACCAGAGAGGAGATGTAGGGTGGTGCTGAGCCATGGAGTGCTTTGTGGATGAGGGTAGTAGTTTTGTACTGGATTCTGGAGTGGATGGGTAGCCAGTGTAATGACTGGCACAAGGTAGAGGCATCGGTGTAAAGGTTGGTGAATATGATCCTGGCAGCAGCATTCAGGACAGATTGAAGCAGGGAGAGTCTGTGGTGCAACGTGACGTTGGTGGATGGTACGAGACATGATGTCCCAAAAGTGTTCAATCGGATTAAGGTCTGGGGAACCGGCGGGCCAGTCCACAGCTTCAATGCCTTCACCTTGCAGGAACTTCTGACACACTCCAGCCACATGAGGTCTGGCATTGTCCTGCATTAGGAGGAACCCAGGGCCAAACGCACCAGCATATGTTCTCATAAGGGGTCTGAGGATCTCATTTCGGTACCTAATGGCAGTCAGGCTACCTCTGGCGAGCACATGGATGGCTGTGCAGTCGCCAAAGAAATGCCACCCCACACAATTACTGACCCACTGCCACTGCATGTGCTCAGTGTGAACCAGCTTTCAACTGTGAAGAGCACAGGGCGCCAGTGGCAAATTTGCCAATCCTGGTGTTCTGTGGCAAATGCCAAGCATCCTGCACGGTGTTGGGCTGTGAGCACAACCCCGATCTGTGGACGTTGGGCACTCAGACCATCCTCATGGAGTCGGTTTCTAACTGTTTGGGCAGACACATGCACATTTGTGACCTGCTGGAGGTCATTTTGAAGGGCTCTGGCAATGCTCCTCCTGATCCTCCTTGCACAAAGGCTGAGGTAGCGGTCCTGCTGCTGGGTTGTTGCCCTCCTACAGCCCCCTCCACGTCTCCTGGTGTACTGGCCTATCTCCTGGTAGGACCTCCAGCCTCTGGACACTATGCTGACAGACACAGCAAACCTTCTTTCCACAGGTCACATTGATGTGCTATCCTGGATGAGCTGCACTACCTGAGCCACTTGTGTGGGTTGTAGAGTCCGTCTCATTCCCTGCCTGGTTTTAAAACATGTTTTGCTTCAAATAAATAATTATTTGCGATCCTGTGCTGTACACTCTTTTGCTTCCTCCCCTGTCCAGGAGATGTTATACTGCTGCTGCAACCTAAAAAAAAAATCCTTTTCAGGGCTATATATTTTCTTTTCTCTATTAATACCGTAAAGTTTGCAGGCATATATTATATACCTAATTTAAAATGTGCATGGTGTGCGCTGAGGGATGGGGAAGTGGACATGCTGCTGATGGTGCATGCAGAAGCAGAGGCCAAGTAAAACTGTACCTGCTGCGGGATCACAACAAACAAGCTGGTCCACAAAATGTTGCTTCCTGTCCCACTTTGCAGGGGGGCACGGGACACCTCACTTGAAGCCAGAACAGTGCAAACAGGTGGTCTCTTGGATGGCACATAATGCTTTACAGTATGTTTCCCAGCAGCACCCAGTGTTCCACATGGAACAGTTTCACTAGCCAAGAATCTGGACATTATAATCCTCACCCTGATCTTCCTTCCTACCACCATGGCGAGCCCTAAGAGACAAGTGATTCCGCACTCGAACACTCCGAAGAGCTCTATACATTTCGATTTATTGATTCTGGCCTCTCGCTCTTCACGTTTCGAGAAACATGAGGCGAATGGTGTGTAGTAATGCACTAAAAATGTATAAATATTTGAGCAGCCATGGTCAGAAGACGACAGTCGTTGCACATTTACAAGAACCATTAGCAACCACGTCCAATTCTTTGTCACAGCGCAGCGCTCAGCTGTCCATGGACCTGGATGGCCTCTGTGTTGGAATGTCTTAGGAGTAGGACTGGATTCCTGAAGAGCACGGGGTGAGGCCATGGTCCTGCAGAGCCTGTGACGGCTACTGTGTTGGGGAAGCTACCGTCCTTCTGTGGGTCTGGAAATGTCGGTTGGCATGGTGAGCAAGGCATTGTCCAGGATGGTGATGCTAGTTAGGCAGCTTCTCTGGGAGAGAGGACTGACGAGGAGTCAGCGTGTGAAGGTAACACAGAGTATGGCGGACTGTGTGCATTGACGAGGGTCAGTTACTATAAACTGTGTGGTCTCCCACGGTAACTTGACGAAGTGAGGTCTGGCGTGTTTAGAGACTGCAATCTAATGTCGTGTAATGCTATCTGAGTAGAGACATTGATACGGCGCGCGGACAACCCCGGGAACTGGTCAGAAGAGGACTGGCGGGTGTAGTGTCTGTCAAATGAAGGAAGCCATGTACTATGAACCATGTGTGTGCTGTGTAACATGGTGGTTTATGACATGTAAATTAACCGCATGGACTGTTTAATGGAGAAAATCGTGCCTGTGTGACTGAATCCCGTAGCGAAGCGAGAGTCCCCCAACACATGCAGTAAGTGCTATCTTACAGTACCTACACCCCCTCCTTCGACGACGATGAATTGTCATGTTTGAGCACGTTGTCCATATCAGTCGCAAGCTGGAAGCAGTGCAGCACTACCTCGGTGAAGAGGCAACAGGCTCTGCTGAAACTAAGTTGTGTAAAGGTATAACAGACCAGACAGATCTGTGGTTCTCGTCGATGAACCTACAACCAGGCATGGTTGCGTTTGATAATGGCGGTAATCTGGAAGCTTGGCAAGCTAAGTGTCAAGGCTCGGTTTTCGGGAGTCCTAAGACCAGGGGCTCCTTCCTTGTCCCTAACACTAGGGGCGCCCTAGCTTGCCCTCTTCCCCAGCTTACTTCTGATGGTGAAGATGCCGGGGGCACGGACCTTGCCTTAGCTCCTGAATCCACCCTCAGTCTGTACCCTTACCCTTTTTCCTGGGTGGGGGAAGGGTACAGACTGAGGGCGGATTCAGGAGCTAATGCAAGATACGTGTCTCCGGTATCTTCACCACTAGAGGAATCTGGGGAACAGGGGAGCTGTGGCGTCCTTGGTTTTAGGGACAGGGAAGGAGCCCCTGGTCCCGGGACACCCGACAACAGAGCCATAACATTAGCTCTGGCAAGGAGTGCTTGCCAGGACCCAGGTTATATAGATGATGGGACTGGTAACAGTGCACATCTGAGAGCCTTAAATGCAGAAAAGCTTCCAGGACCTCTCAACAGGGCAGAGTAACTCCTGCACTGCTAAAAAACCTGCACTGTTTAATAGGAAAGAGAATTGCTTCTAATCAGTGCAGCGGTAGGAGACATCAGAAGCTGCGGTCTTCTGGCTCCTCTGTCGCAGTAAACCCGTGACACCTGGTTTCTGTTGTTTGTCTGCAGCGTTCACTTCAAATTGTTGTTTGTTTGCAACCCATAACTGAGCACAGCTGCTCTTCTCATGTAGATGGCACGAGCCACTGAGCTCAGTGATGAGCTACAGCGATGTTCATTTGACAGCAGTGTTGCAACAATAAAGAGCGGGGCAGCGATGGGAGGGTATGTAATACTCAAGTTTGCTTTTTAAAAACTATTGCAGCTTATAGCAGAAAGCTTTCTGCAAGGCGACAAATCCTTTATTTATCTGACTTCTCTGCTTTATATTGCATCATCCGCTGTGGTACAAAGATGTCAATCATCTACTATATAATTGTCTAAGGGTCACTTCCGTCAGTCTGTCTGTCTCGGATATTCATTGGTCGCGGCTTCTGTCTGTCATGGAAATCCAAGTCACTGATTGGTTGCGGCAAAATGGCCGCGACCAATCAGCGATGGGCACAGTCCGGCAGCAAAATGGCCGCTCCTTACTCCCCGCGGTCAGTGCCCGGCGCCCGCTCCATACTCCCCTCCAGTCAGCGCTCACACAGGGTTAATGGCAGCGGTAACAGACCGCAATATGCCGCGGGTAACACACTCCATTACCGCTGCTATTAACCCTGTGTGTCCCCAACTTTTTACTATTGATGCTGCTTATGCAGCATCAATAGTAAAAATATGTAATGTTAAAAATAATAAAAAAAACAAAAAACCTACTATTCTCACCCTCCGTAGTCCGCCGAGCCGCACGCGGCTGCCGCCATCTTCCGTTCCCAGAGATGCATTGCGAAATTACCCAGAAGAATTAGCGGTCTCGTGAGACCACTAAGTCTTCTGGGTAATTTCGCAATGCATCCTGGGAACGGAAGATGGCGGCAGCCGCGCGCCATCGCCAGAGCTTCGGTGGATCCCGGTGGGTGAGTATATAACTATTTTTTATTTTAATTACTTTTTTTTAAACAGGGATATGGTGCCCACACTGCTAAATACTGCGTGGGCTGTGTGATATACTGCGTGGGCTGTGCTATATACTACATGGGCAGTGTAATATACTGCGTGGCTGCTATATACTACGTGGGCTGTGTGATATACTACGTGGCTGTGCTATATACTACATGGGCAGTGTGATATACTGTGTGGGCTGTGTGATATACTGCGGGGGCTGTGCTATATACTACATGGGCAGTGTGATATACGGCATGGGCTGTGTGATATACTGCGGGGGCATATATACTACATGGGCTGTGTGATATACTGCGAGGGCTGTGTAATATACTGCGGGGGCTGTGCTATATACTACATGGGCAGTGTTATATACTGTGTGGGCTGTGTGATATACTGTGGGGGCTGTGCTATATACTACATGGGCAGTGTTATATACTACGTGGGCTGTGTGATATACTGCAGGGGCTGTGCTATATACTACATGGGCAGTGTTATATACTACGTGGGCTGTGTGATATACTGCGGGGGCTGTGCTATATACTACATGGGCAGTGTTATATACTGCGTGGGCTGTGTTATATACTGCGTGGGCTGTGCTATATACTACATCGCCTGTTATATACTGCGTGGCTGCTATATATACTGCGTGGGCTGTTATATAGTACGTGGGCTGTGTTATGTACTGCGTGGCCTGTATTAACGCATCAGGTATTCTACAATATGTATGTATGTATAAGGCAGCCACATAGTATATAGCACAGGCCACGTAGTATTTGTCTGCTATATACTACATGCCTCCTATATACTACGTGGCCTGTGCTATATACTATATTCTAGAATACCCAATGTGTTAAGGTACCTTCACACTAAACGATATCGCTAGCGATCCGTGACGTTGCAGCATCCTGGCTAGCGATATCGTTGTGTTTGACACGCAGCAGCGATCAGGATCCTGCTGTGATATCGCTGGTCGTTGGTTAAAGTTCAGAACTTTATTTGGTCGTCAGATCGGCGTGTATTGTTGTGTTTGACACCAAAAGCAACGATGCCAGCGATGTTTTACACTGGTAACCAGGGTAAACATCGGGTTGCTAAGCGCAGGGCCGCGCTTAGTAACCCGATGTTTACCCTGGTTACCAGTGTAAAATGTAAAATAACAAACAGTACATACTCACCTTCGCGTCCCCCGCCGTCCGCTTCCTGCACTGTCTGAGCGCCGGCCGTAAAGTGAAAGTACAGCACAGCGGTGACGTCACCGCTCTGTTGTTAGGGCCGGCGCTCAGTCAGTGCAGGAAGCGGACGCCGGGGGACGCGAAGGTGAGTATGTACTGTTTGTTATTTTACACTGGTAACCAGGGTAAACATCGGGTTACTAAGCGCGGCCCTGCGCTTAGCAACCCGATGTTTACCCTGGTTACCCGGGGACCTCGGCATCGTTGGTCGCTGGAGAGCGGTCTGTGTGACAGCTCTCCAGCGACCAAACAGCGACGCTGCAGCGATCGGCATCGTTGTCTGTATCGCTGCAGCGTCGCTGAATGTGAAGGTACCTTTAGAATCGGGCCACCATCTAGTTTCTAGATAGCAGGGGATGCCGCGGAGATCACAGGACTTTCCTACTGAAGAACAGGCTAGGAGATACTTCTGTGTTACATACAGCAACTCAATTATTACAACTTTAGTAGGACCACCTGTATGGAAAATGCACCACCGCAGTGTAAAGGAAAAAATATCCACCTATCAATGACTATATTTACAGCACAGTTGTAAAAGGCAACAAACAGGGGTCTTCTGACAACTGACATTTATCACCTATGGACAGGATTTCAGCTACTGACAGGTGATCAATATCTGTTTGCCTGGACCTATCCATTCAAAGTCCGGGGGGCTGATGGAGACGGTCATTATAAGCGCTAGGGAGTTTCCGTCAGCCCCCCAGACCCCTACTGGAGCAGCACCATGCATCTCCTTACTGCGTCTCCGCCTGGCCTCTCTGCGGTTCATCAGTGATGAGCAATGTTGGGTTAGGACCTCAGCTCTCCTTACATGTCTGTTTTAGTAAATACTTGTATTCCCTGTATCATCTGTTCGTAGAGCTCTGCAATGTGTAATTCTTCCTTTTTCTTAAAGAGGGCTGTCCTGACATAGTTGGCACTGGTTCGACAGTGTTGGAGTAAGATGGGACATTCCCCCCAACTGGTAACAGTTTCCAATTTCTTCATACATTTCCAGCAGGGGTAAATGAAGAACTGCACCAGACAGTTAGAAGAAAATATAACCCTTAATTGTTATTTCATGGGAAATGCAAGATCAGACAGATCAAAAGGACCAGCGTGTCCTCTCTAAATGATTTTCTTATTGCCCATACCATTCAAGTGAATCCTCCTGGCTGGTTTCCAAGGAAATACGTCTGTCAGATTCTGACTGCTGCTCTCCATACCCATCCTCACATAAGCGTTCCAATGCCAGCTATACGAAAAGACAGAAGAAGCAAAACATCAAGGATCAGCAACGATAACGGTGCCCTGTTGTGACCCGAATGACATAGAAGGGCACTCAGAAGATGCCGAAGAAGGCTGGTCTCCATCTGCTGAATATACTTGTGGGATACATAAAGTCCACATCCCCAGGACTCCCAAACCGCAACCCTTACTTTATTGAACCCTCTTTGTACTTCGCAGCAAGCCCCTTTTTGTGGTTTATAAAGTTTTCAATCTCTGTATAAATGAAAACATTTTATAACAGGGATTGAATTATGTTAATTAGTGTGGTTTTATCATCAGGACAATGAGAGACGGTTTAAGGAATGACTTTTCGTAGGCATCATGTGGGCACTCAGAGGAGGGTGCACTGCTTACTTGGGTAGCGATACCACGAGGACTCACTGGCAGAAGCAGTGTGATGCTGCGGGAAAGGTTTTCCTTGAGAACCTTTTTGGTGGCCTGGCATTACTGTATGCTGATACTTTGACATAGCCGTCCTATCCTAGAAGCCCCAACTAACAACATACAGGTCTTGTGGCCCAGCCATTGGTGAGAAGAATCAGTATGGATGGATGGATGAGCTCAGGGCCTGATTCTGCATCCATAGGTGCTGCCTGTCTTCCAGATTCGGCATGATAGAGGTCATCTCTCTATAATGAAGTGGAATCGTACATGCATTTTGCATGAAGTAATATTTTTCTCACCCATGTGCTGGCTAATAAATGCATTGATTTGCTGAACGCTGTGGTTTTCTTACATTTATGTCAGGTGGCCCTTGACAGATACAGGCTGTTAGAGAATGTTGAGAGGTGTAGTTTCACCACAAATGCAGTGCTGATCCCTGCTGTACGGGTTATGGAACACAACACACACACTGCGGTATTCATCAATGCCAACCTGGCACATTCCCGCTGCATTTGCAGTGCCCGTTTGGTGTAGAATGCTCCTGGTACAAACGCATCTATAGACGTTTATGTACTCGAACATTGCCATCCTACTGGCCACAATGTGTCAGACTCCTTTTTGTTGTTTTTTTACTGTATTTGACCACACTTTTCAATTCAGAGGCATACTGCTGAGTGGCATACATTGTTTTCAATGGGATAAATTATCACCGGCTGAGAGCACCATCTTGTGGATCTTTGTAAAACTGCTTCACTAATATATACAGGAAAGAAATATATCTTGGTACCGTGTTAGCCAGTAGATAGAAAAATATTTAGAATTGAGAGTCCTCAGTGGTTGATACCTTTTAATGGCTAACTGAAAAGATGGTAACAAATTGCAAGCTTTCGAGACTACATACGTCTCTTCATCAGGCAAAGACTAAAACAAATTCTGAAGAATCACATATTTATGCACAACATAGTATAGAGAAAAAAAAAAAAAAAAAAAAAAGGGGAAAAAAAAAAAACCATGGATAAGCTAGGTGACATGAAGCAGAATTACCATGGGTGATAAACAGTTACGTCCATAAATATTGGGCCAATTCTTAGATAAGGATTGTTTTATTGTCCTGTGATTAGGGTCTCGTTCTGTTGTGATGACCCCACATGGTCTGAGGGGCAAGTTCATTAGTTGATGTAAAAAGACATAAATCCGTGTGACACATTCATTCCTGCATTTAGAGTGTCAAAGGTCGTCATCAGTTTATACTCCCAGACTCTTCTGTCTCTCTGAGTTTTGAAGTTACTTTTCAATACAAGTAATTTCATGTCCATAA